>NC_091133.1:8738180-9984847 GCF_040183065.1 Periplaneta americana | reverse complement strand
CCTTCAATTGTTAGTACTATTCCAGAAAGGTAATTACAATATATTCCTCACTTCTATAAGTACCGGTAAACATTTTTAATTTCTGTGTCATATGTCTGTTTTAACATCTTGTTGTTATTTTAATATCGATTATTTTCATTATATTGCATCTCATATGTGCCTTAATTAGCAATCAGTCCCCAGTATGAGGAACAGAGTGCAGCATGTAGCATTCTTACAAGCTCTTATAGATTACATAATGTGCATCATGTCTGTGTCTTCTGCAGGAAGGGAATTTATTGAATTGCCACAGCACTGGAATAAAGACGGAATTTGTGGACCGCAGCTGTGATCTTACATCAGATACTGAAGTTGAGGAAACTGCAGTGCTTACTAGTTTTGTTACAACAAAGTGTAAAGCTACGATATGTGGATTCCAAAGTGTTTGCCAACTGTTCTTCTTTCAATATTAATCTTCTATTATTTTCTTTGCAGACAGTTATTATATCACTGAACCCACAGGGATTTGACTTGTTTAAAAGCTATTAATATTTTCTATGTTAAATTATTTACTCCCTTATTTCAGTATACCCTAAATTTAAATTACAGTTTTACATACAGGGTTTAAGTGAAATAACCTTGGAGATTGAAAAGGACAATAGGGTACACTGAAATGAAGAGAAAAGATATATTACGTTTTTGGTTAAGTGCGCGATTAATTAAGAAATTAGGTTTGAAGTTTCAGCAGTCCAGCAACATCGATGCTAACACACTCTTCTCGTGACCCTACAGATGTAAGAGGTCAACAAATCAGATTTGTCTCACTAGATGAGCTGTTCTTTGGTACTGTTTTGCAGCCAACTCGCTTTGTGGAGTGGCTTGAAATTAGAGTTCTTTTTAATTAAATTAACATGATAACCGGTCAGCGCATCTGGCCATGAAACCAGGTGGACCGGGTTCGATCCCGGTCGGGGCAAGTTACCTGGTTGAGGTTTTTTCTGGGGTTTACCCTCAACCCAATACGAGCAAATTCTGGGTAACTTTGGTGCTGGACCCCGGACTCACCTTCATTTCATTCAGACGCTAAATAATCTAGATGTTGATACAGCGTCGTAAAATAATCCAATAAAATTAAAAAAAAAATTAAAACATGATAACCATCCACACTATTGAAATACGTCAGAGGGATAAATTGTTCTTTATTAGTTTTTGTATCTATATGGACAAAAATCACAATACTACCTATAGTTAATGAATAACAGGTTTTTAAACATAAAATAAAATTCTGAAATAACTATTTACTTTCCACCAATATGATATTATAGTTTTTTGTTACCTACAACATGAGCTATTCGCTCTGAAAATCTTCAGATATTAAAGGTTTTTATTAATTTGTCCTACAAAATAATATCATGTAATATTGGCAATTAATGTTTGAGGAGAAAAATTCGCTCCAGCGCCGGGGATCGAACCTGGGTCCTTGGTTCTACGTACGAAGCGCTTTGACGCCGAATTCAATCCACAGCACCGGACCGAAATCTCCTCCTTCGATGTTCCCCTTTGTGGCCTGACTCCAAGTTAGACATATACGTTGACGTTTTATGTCCAAGTCAACTGCCATTTTACAGGGGCGCACTCAACTGAGTGACTGTTTGGCCGGGATTCAGCAGTTAAGTGCACAGTAATCTGTACAGAAATATGCACTGCTGGCTATGAGAATATTAAAGATTTTATTAATTTGTCCTACAGAATAATATCTGTAATATGGACAATTAATGTTTGAGGAGAAAAATTCGCTCCGGCGCCGGGGATCAAACCCGGGTCCTAATCTGACCACTGGGCTATGCCGAATTCAGTCCACAGCACCAGACCGAACTCTCCTCCTTCGATGTTTCGAGGAGGTGGTGGTGGTAGTGGTGCGCGCGCAAGTGCATGAGAGATATTATCGCCGTGTGAGCCAGAGTAATGACCGGCAGATCAAAGAAAAGGTTAACAACAATAACAGATCTGTCGATTGCATACTGTTCTAAAGCGATGTTGTCGCGTCTTTTTCAAACTGCAGGGCGTACAAACGAGAAACAAGACTACTTTATAACTAATATTATATAATAATAATAATAATAATAATAATAATAATAATAATAATTCCATGCTATCTAACTACATTAATTAAATAAATATGTAAATTACAGTTATTAATTACCTGACATCCTAGCTCTCATCTGAACTGATTCTTTCACTGTCACTGTCACCTACGCTTATAATGAACGAGTCTCTGTCGTTTTCAGAATCGCGAACAATATATTGGCTTTCTATTTCTCTTGTCCTGTTAACACACTCTGTCCACAATTCCGAATTTATAAGTTCAACACATTCTCGTATAGTTCTGCATACACTGTCACTACGTGATGGAGTCACATTTCGTTTTCGAACTTCATGTTTTAAGCGTTCCCAAATAAGTTCAATAGCATTTAAATTACAGTGATATGGGGCCAACCGCAAAACCTCATTGCAATTTTGTCAATGACAAACTCTCTACTGATACTAGCTTCTTTTATAAGTTGAAGCAATACAGATATAGTGGGGAGTGGATTGGGTACTTCTAGATTGTGTTGTACCATGAAGCTAATAATATCATCCTTTCTTGTGGATCTATTTGGTAGCCTAAACTGTAGCCTGGAATGATAAGCAGCGTTATCCGTTAGAATTATACACGGAGGGCTTGTTGGAAGATTTTTCATTAATTTGTTTGTAAACCAGTCCTCGAAAATTTCAGAATTCATTTCATCATGTGAATCTGCTTTGGAGTCACCTATATTTCTAGCTGAAAGGAACCCAGCCGTCACTACTACCTGCGTGCAAAACCATAATTCGTTTCCCGTGAGATACAGGGGCATTGAAGGCACATGAGCAACTCCCATCATCCCAACCTTTTTTGGGGACATCATGAGTGTCATACCATGTCTCGTCCAAAAATATAATTTTATGGCCTGCCGATCTTTTAGAACGAAGTGTGTTCAAATATTTGTACCTCCACATTATTATTCTCGACGACTCCATTATCACGCGTCTTTTGTTAAGAATTCGGAACCCGAATCCTAACTTTTTCAATAATTCTCTCAGTGTTGTTTCTTTGTAGGGGAATTCACACTTTTTTTGAAGTTCTATTAATATTTCACTAACTGTTGGCGACTGTCCATTTTTTAAAAAAATCATACACCTTTCGACAATTCAGATCGCAGGTGAAGTTATCAACTTTTTCGAATTTCTGTTTTTTATTTTTACATTTTTTGGTGTTTTAGGACTTCTTTCTACAACTCTGCTTACGGCTTGCCTACTTAATCCAACAGCTTTTGCGGTCTCTGTAATCGGTCCCTTGCCCAATTTATTATTTCTGACGTAGGCATACACATTACAAATTATTTTCTGAGACTGTTTATTCAATGTCCCCATACATTTGCTACCTGTAATTGTCTTACTTCTACTAGTTGAAGGAACACACGCATTTACATTACTTTCAACTTCATCATCGCCTTCCCATGGCCTCCACATCTTAAATATTAACACCAACATATAACTTCCACTTGAAACGATTTACTAAACTGAACGAACATTTGTTATTAAAAATGGCAACCTTGGTTCTTACTGCACGTGGACTTTATATGTACACATCAAAATTCAATCCTGGATTGCCATTGGCAGCAACCGTTTTTTGTAGAATATGATTGGAGCGGTGGGACTAAAAGAACCACAATCACAAGCGACAAACAATGACTTAAAAATATCAAAGACTCGCCGGTCGTTACTCTGGCTAGCGCAGCGATAATAACATTTTGAATTTTTTTGTGTACCACATTTTTACACCCCACACCCTATGTTTACTGATCACACCCGTCTGCAACCCCCTTGCTCTGATGCTGGTGATGTCACTGCCCTTAGTCACTATATATATTTATGGTATATGTGATTAAATTACGGAGAGGTTATGAATAATGAAAGAGAGAATGGAAAGATATACTTGGATATTTTCCGAAATTTGTATATTAAGAATGTGGAATCTTGTATGAAAACAGTACATTATTCTCATGTCTGACATGACATCCAGTGCTGAGTTTTCCATGACAGCTTCTTCCATATATTAGTGTGTGGGCAGAATAATAGCCCCTCATCCAATTTTGTATAGCTAGCCACAAACACTATATAAGTATTTCCTTGATTTTTATTTAGTTGTTAATTAAAGGATGCATTGCATAAAATGCCAGTAATTTATGCACTAGTAGTTGATACAGCGTGGTTAAATAACCAACTAAAAATAGATATTTATGCATACATGAAACATTTCAACACTTAATTCAAACAGCAGCATGAGTAACTTATAGAATATATATTGCATTACTTAATGGATTATGAATTTGCTTCCCTCGTTTCTTGCTACAATTTCAAGCCTTCCGGCAGAAATGAAGTGACGGGTTTAGTGCCAATGCTACGTCACTAATATTTTATGTGGCATTACTTCATTTTGTATTCAGGACAACCTTGCTTCTGCATGACATTGAGGAAGTGAGATATGTATAATATTTTTTCTTGATCGACTTTTGCCAGTGGTGTAGGAAACATTTCAACAACTGGTCCATTTCTCAGTGTTATTCATCATCCCTAAACCTAATATGTAATGTAGGCTATCCCACAGATTTTTAATCAGTAAATTATGATGTATTGATATTCCGCAGGGAGAGATATCAATGCAGTGTAACACCTCCAACTATGATGTCATATGGAACGTGAAAATGGAGGAATCTTCAGAGCCAATTACGTTTCCTTCAGTGAAGACTGAGTCTGAGGTGAGTGATGCTATTGATCGTTTCCCTCTCAAATCTCTTCATATGAATCTTTACAGCCCATGAAACTGCACTGGAATTGCTTCATGATGTATCATTACGCCTTCATTACCTATTAACTTAAGAATATTGATGATTTCTCACCTTGATGGAATATGATTTTAATTTTAATTTCGGTAGCAATGGAATTTTACAACTTTGTATGCAATGGGTATTGGTGCACAGTTGTTATCCCTATTATTTCTTATGTTCGAAATGCCTTCTTAAGAACTATCTCATATGCAATTCCAAAATGTCTGTTGAAATAATGTCCATAACTTCTTCAGTTCATGCCTTCAGTGACTATTTGTAGATTATGGTCTCTTTTATTTTAATATAGAAGATGAACAATATGCTTCCATCCGTGTGATCCAAAATCCTATCCATTATTTAAACCTTCTATTATTCCCCATTAAAAGACAAAGTATATGATTATGTCTCGTGACGAGAATATTGTACGAAATGGAAATATAAAAATTGGAAATTTATCTTTTGAAGAGGTCGAGAAGTTCAATATCTGGGAGCAACAGTACTGGTTGTTCTGTATTGTTGTTATTGTTGTGAAACTTGGACTCTCACTTTGAGAGAGGAACAGAGATTAAGGGTGTTTGAGAATAAGGTGCTTAGGAAAATATTTGGGGCTAAGAGGGATGAAGTTACAGGAGAATGGAGAAAGTTACACAATACAGAACTGCACGCATTGTATTCTTCACCTGACATAATTAGGAACATTAAATCCAGACGTTTGAGTTGGGCAGGGCATGTAGCACGTATGGGCGAATCCAAAAATGCATATAGAGTGTTAGTTGGAAGGCCGGAGGGAAAAAGACTTTTAGGGAGGCCGAGACGTAGATGGGAAGATAATATTAAAATGGATTTGAGGGAGGTGGGATATGATGATAAAGAATGGATTAATCTTGCTCAGGATAGGGACCAATGGCGGGCTTCTGTGATGGCGGCAATGAACCTCCGGGTTCCTTAAAAGCCAGTAAGTAAGTAAGTAAGTATTATTCCCCATTATTTACAAAGGCATGGGATGTTTATATCCTGCAGGAAGTCATATCTGTGCAATGTAACACCCCAAACTGTGAAGTCAGCAGGCAGTTGAACATTGAGGAATCCTCAGAGGCAGTTAGCCAATTACGTTTCCTTCTATTACGTGTGAGCCTGAGATGTGTGATGATTATGAACTGTTGCCTCCTGAACCCTCTTGGTATTAATTTTGTTTTCTATTCTGCTATTCATTGGTAGAGTGATTGGTAGAGTGTAAGAGAAGGCCTTATGGCTGTAACTCTCCCAGTATAAATAATAATAATAACAATAATAATAATAATAATAATAATTATTATTATTATTATTATTATTATTATTATTAATATTGAACTCTGTCTCCATAGTATTCACTTACAGTGATGCATCATTACAGCGTCAGTATTATTAGCATGATATGAACCATTTCACAGCTTCATGGACTATGATTTTCAATGGATATTGACGCATAGTTATTAGAACTGGAACATGGAGGTTAGTTGGGGATACTCACGTTTTCATCCTGAGCCGGTCTGGTTATCAATGTGTTGGTTACTGCCAGGAACATGTGTGCGTCTCTGGCACTTTTAGGCCCGTGATCCTACTGTTACAATGCTTAAAAGTTACAGTATTTATCAAGCTCATATTCGTTGCTCCAAATGTCCTCCATTTACTGCAACACACATTTGACATCTTTTTATGAAGTTTCTCTTACGTCAGAACACGGCATTCTCTTTTCTGTTTTTCATCGTTTACCGAACCTATTCGCATGAACTTCTTATAAAGTCTTCTTATTTTACTGGCAACTGAAACAGGTCTCTCTGGAAACTTTTTCCCAAAATTTGCGTCCCGTTGCAGCACAAGATTTTCGTTTCCGTATGTATGTATTGTACAGATAAGTACGTTCACGTAATGAATAAGTCATTAAAACAGTAGCCTACACAGAGCACTTTAAACTTAACTTAAACTTTTATGGTTACAACTTTGACAGCCAACTTACTTCTCACAACACAACACAACTAAAGCGAAACTACAGTGTCACTCATTGCTTGTGCATTTCATTCATTCATTTATTTTATTCCATAGATCTTACATGAGCAATGAAGCTTTAAGATGTGGAACAAGTCAAAATTTTACATATTACAATTACAATTTTTACAAATTTTTACAGTATTACAATTTAGTAATTTTCTACAATTTTTACAATTTTGTGCAATTTTTTACAATATTTTGGCGAGATGTAGTGAGATGAGGTGAAGTCCGAGGTTTCGCCAAAATATTACCCGGCATTTGCCTTTTGGTTGGGGAAAACCTCAGAAAAACCCAACCAGGTAATCAAATCAAAGGGGTTGATGCCGAGGACTCGCCATAGACCATCCGTCTTCAGTCCCACAGCAGGAACCAACCCAAGCCCGAACGCAGCTCCGGATCAGCAGCCCAGCGAGTCTGCCAACTGAGCTACATTGATGGCTCTACTAAAAGTATACAATACATAGCCAATCAGATTATTAAATTTACAAACGCAAACGATCATTCATCGGTTGTGCTATATGTATAATACAAAACAAGTAAGTTAATTAAATTTAAGCCATAAACAATTCAACCAGTTGTGATACACAGAAATTGATAATACATATCATGCAAACTACTTCCAATTACAAACACAAAGACAATTTATCAATAGAGCTATACAGATTACTATTCTATTTAAAGCATATACAATTCATCAGCCAAAACTATACAAATATATACAGTGCAAAGTAAGCAGATTAATTTAATTTACAAGCATACTTTCATTAAGCTATACAAATATGTGCAATTAATATCAAGTACATTAATTCAATTTATAATCATAGTGCGTCGAGCATGTGGACACACTATTCCCGGTGATCATGCCATCTCTTGGCGGGGAATGACTCCTGCAAAACCCGAGCGTTTCCAACTAACCTCACTGTATAAATCATGTTTGCGAGATTTTCTGTGAAGATGTACCTTAAAATTTGGGGTTGCAATTTACTTGATTCTTGCCTCTTGTTTGTTCCTTGTTACCGATGACTCTTTACAGACCTTAGGCTTTTCTTCAAAGAGTTATTTTAATATAAAAGATGAACGAGGTACTTTCTTCCATGTGATCTAAAATATCATCCATTTTGAACATGTTTTTATTGCTCCTCATTAATTAGAAATTTATGATATATTGGTTGAGTGTCTGAGAAGGGCTATGGCCTCAAATCTGCCAAGTTAAATAAAATAATTTATTATTGCTATTATTATTATTATTATTATTATTATTATTATTATTATTCTGCAGGAAGAAAAATCTGTACAGTGCAACACCCTCAACTGCGATGTCAAATGGGAAGTGAAAGTTGAGGAAACTCCGGAGGCAATAACGTTTCCTTTCACGAGGCCATGTCAGCCCGAAGTGAGTGATATTGATTGTTTCCCCATCATCCCTCTTGATGTTAATCTTGTTTTCTGCTGCCAACCAACAGCCACAATACTTCACTCACAGCGTTTTATAGTGCGTCATTATACCTTCAGTATTATTGACACAGTATTAAATATATTTCTATTCGATGGACTGTGATTTTAATTGATATTGTCACATAGTTATTAGAAGTAGGTCTACTTACTATAAATGATGTGTGAGATTTCCTGTGAAGAAGTGGCTTAAAATTTAAAAATCGCAATTTAGTTAATTCTTGTCACTTGTACACTTCTTATCTTTCGTGACTCTTTCTTTGTCTACTATAAGCTCTTCTCCTATCAGTTATTTTAATATAGAAGATGAACGAGATACTTCCATTCATGATATTCAACATATCATCCTACTTTTAAATCTCCTTCTACTTATCCTCTTTAATTCATCGCAGTGAGCTCCTTATTTTTTGTTCTTTGCCAAGGCACGCTGTTTAACATAACATACATTTGCAACAGGCATGAAGATGTATATTTATTAATACTATTTTAAGACTTTTAGTGTGAAAGGAATTGAATTTATATTAAAAATATGTATTGAAAAATGAAGAAAGAAAATATCAGGTATCCATTACATACAAATTGTCATTCCTTACGAATATCCAAATAAAATAGTTTCTTTTTTCCGTAAAACATAGAATTATCTTGAATTCCACATAACTATAAATACAAGTCCATTGCATTCTGAAAGCATACATCTAAATATACTTTTGTGTACTTTGTTCATAATCACAGATCTATTTCATCAAAAGATATTGTTACAACCAGTGATACAGTATCTGAATGTTTTGGCCGTTTCTGTGTAGGTTGAATACCCAAGGCATGTTCAGTCCTCTTAGACTAACTAAACTATCTTGGAAATTAAAGTGTCATTAGATTTCACTGTCAGGGTCGGTTTCACCAAGCTTCACTAAGGTTTTAATGATTCATTATTTTATTTACTGGTTCATTATTCATTTTTATAGCTCACCAAGCATCTCTAGCCTAATGAACCAGTAAAGCTATCATTAAATTTAGTGATAGAAATTTCCATCTTTAAATGTTCACTAGTTGCAATATAAAATGGCGAAACGTTTCGACGTAGAATTGTTATATCTGGAAAATTAAGATTCAGATGGAGATAATGTTAACCACTTAAGAAACTATCATTTTGAAAATTTGAATGACGCAAGAATTCAGGAAATATACCGCGTCACGAAGATAATTTTACTCAAAATTTTAGAAGAAACTGATCATAGGTTAGAATATCATAAGAATGGCTGAGACAAAGCTGAAACTAGTCAACTAGGTAACATACAACTGAGTTTCTATTTTAACACATGAAAGTGGTTATTATATATCCATACCTAAGAAATATTAGTTAATTAATACACAATGAGCATTCAAACAAAACGAAACTTAATTGGTATATTAACTTTCATTTATTAGAATTAAATTTACACGCACATTGAACTTCTGCCTTGAAAATAGTTATTTAACACAGCGTATTTGGTATCAAGTTTCTACTTTCTTTCAGCTCAGCAACTATACTTCTCAGTACAGTAAATTTATGTCTTGAATATTTTTCACTCTGAATCGCGGATTTCAGGAGTATTATCTATATCTAAATTGCAGGTATTGTAGTCTAAGTAAAATATCATACTCCCCCAAATGAGGTCACCACTATGATCAGGAATGCAATAATTACAAAGCTATAGTTATGGCAATAAAATAATAATAATAATAATAATAATAATAATAATAATAATAATAATAATAATAATAATAATACTTTTTCTCCATTTACTATTATTTTGTAACTGCTTTGCTTCATTGTTGCCATGCATGCAAATGATATAGCAGGTACTGTCTTAGAAAACAGTTTTTTCGCATAGTCCCAGAAAGGTTGCAGTGCGCATGATCAGAGGACGAGTGTTCTGATTCACAAGAGAATGACTAGTTGAGGTAATAGAATTAGTTTCGTTTCGTTGTATGTCGTCCCTTAGTAGTTGAAATTTGCATGTGTATGTGTATGTATTTATTCACACTACAAATGGATATATACCCGGTGGCAGTGGTAAATAATTACACTCAATAATGACAATTAATAATAAACACAACTAATAAAAAACAGTAATTAATAATAATGATTAATAATAATAATAACAATAACAATAACAATAACAATGAGCATCCTAATTTAAATTAAGCATGATCACTTAAAATAACATTTAAAGTAAATCTAATTTGTATCTTAACCCTAAGTTCGAACTAAGACCCATGAGTGTGACAGGTTTACACCTGCACAAGTACCTTTCAGCACTACACTTATTTCGTTGTCAATTCACTCACTGCACTGTATTGTATTGTATTGTATTGTATATATTAACATTCCATGGTATTCATACACGCTTACAGCTAGAATATGGAACAAGTCAAAAAACTTAATACTATTATAAAATCTTAATTTATAGTCACAGTCTAGATGAAATATATACAGATGAGATTTACAATATCGTCTACTAGTACAACACATAGTTTTAGTATCAATTTCATGAAGTGTTAGTGAATGTCATGAATTCACCTACAGAATAGAAGGCGTGAGAAATTAGGTACTTCATTAATTTGCCCCTAAATAATTTCATGTTTTGAGTTTCATTTTTTATATCGATAGGGAGGCTATTACAAATTTTTACTGCCATATAACGCACTCCTTTTTGATAGCATGATAGATTTGCCGATGGTATATGAAAGTAATTTTTTTGACGTGTATTTATGCTCTGAACTGTTGAATTAGTTACAAAGTTTTCACGATTACATACGAGGAAGACTATTAATGAAAAGATATACTGACAAGCCATGGGCATTATTTGTAGTTTTTTTAAAATAGTCCTACACGATTCCCTAATTTGGCACTTACTATTATTCTAATTACTCTTTTTTGTAATAGAAATATCTATCTGTGGAATTTCCCCAGAATATTATTCCAAAACTCATTACCGAGTGGAAGTATGCAAAGGTATATTGTTTTTAAGGTATTGATATTTACTATCTTTTGCATAGATCTAATAGCAAAACAAGCTGAATTTGCTGAATTCTATCCTGATTTCACTAACACTTCAACACCATTTCACTGTTCAAATACTTTGCACAGCCACTTCACTGACACAAACACACTTCACTTACACAATAGATTTCCCTGACACTACACACTTCACTGACACAACACACTTCCTCACTGATACAACACTTCAAATAACAAGATATCAATTACACCCTTTAAATAGTGTGTGTAATATACTACCGTCTATTAGTAAAGTCCTTAAGCATTTATTAAGCATTAAAGTTAGAACAAGTTCCATGGAAAATAATTCAGCGTTAATAAGTAGTACGGTAAAGATTGTTAACAAATAAAGAAGTAAATTAATTTAACAAATATAGAAGAAAAAGGAATGCATAACAGCGAGGTCGAACACATGACCGACTGATACAAAAACAGGCGCTCTGCCCACTAGACTAAAGTTTCCTTAAAAACGTTCTGTATGAACCAATGCAATACTCCAGGATATGACTATCACGAAATCGGACATTAACTTGATTTACTTGAAATTAATTAGACATGGTTCGCATTATTTGTGAAAATATTTTTCGCCCTGCGACTTATAAATGAAATAATGGGGTGTGAAAATAGTTATTCCTTTACTATATGTTACTTAAATCTTTATTAATATTTTAATATGTTTAATAGTCACACTGTTGACTAAAGACCAGCGCACACCAGACACTATATTATATAGCGCTATGCTTTTGTGAGATATTATAGCTAGTGATAAGGTATGAACATGGGTACACTAGATACTATAATAAATGCTTCAACCATCAGAGACATTTTCTACAAGATGACCAAGAGGATGGATCCAGAGGGATTGTTATTGTTTGCACTGGTTTTAAAACAGAAGCGGAAGAATTGGATTCATGAAATTTATAATCGTTTTATTCCCGAAGGAAATTTAATTTTCCAGCAGGATAACCACCCTATGCACTGCCATAAACCTTAAGATGCTTCACGGGAAGGCCTGAAAACGAAGAGGATTGACAAATATCGAGACAACTCACCTCAAAATCCAGATCAAATTCTGGCTACCTGGGGAGATCTCGCTGAGGACCAGAACTATTTCCTTGATCTGGTGAACTCAATGCCCTGACGATGCCAAGCAGCGATAGACGCCAGTGGCATGTGGACAAAATATTAGATCCACATATATATATTTTTATTTTTCTTTAATTTGTTTGTTTATCTTTGTTTCATTTAGGGAATAAAATTGATCTCCCAAGAGTTTTTTAATTCTCCTAGTCGAGTCATAGTTGGGAAATAATTCGTTCCACTATAAAAAATTAAGAGAGGTAACATGTATAAAAAATTAATTACGTTAATGAAAAAAAAAAGAAAGTTGATCTGATCGGGAATCGAACGCGGGACCGGGAGTTCGGAAGCCAGCATGCTACTGACTGCTCCACAGAAGAGCCATGAAGTCAGCAGTGCGATGAGATGCTTACAGCTGCTCAGCTTGAGGTCTATAGAGACAGCGCAATATAAACATACTAGCATAAATCACGGTCAAAACTTCAACATTCCCATTACCGAGAGACAGAACAAAACTTTTTTCTAATACTGTACACGATTTGCGATAGAGTAGAAAGATGTTCTGTTATGGTTATGAAAAATTCATAGATCGCACTTATTTTCCATAATGAGCCATTACTTACTGTTCATCAAATGTTAAGAAAATTTGTTTGGTGAACAGCTCGCATTTTAGTGAATCGTTAAATATTTTAATGTTCACTAGTTAATGTTTCATTTGGATTGATTTACTGAAGCTTGGTGAAACCGGCCCTCAGTCACCTTATGATCAGCACAGAACATTCTTGGATGTACAATTTATGAATGGTAGTCTAGTAACAATCAGTTGAAATCGTCGAGTTACATAAGTTTGTTAGTAATATATTGCTTCGTGACTCTATTTTTCATTGCTCTGCGGATCATACTGACATGCCAGTTGGTTGCCATTTCTCATTCATTTGGAAAATTTTGCGACAAACGTCGCGTTATGCAATCATGTAATGTATAAAGGAGCAAGTAAATACCAAGGACGATGAATTTTTGTGATGAAAGATATTATCCATTAGTTGTACATAAAAATTCAATCATGATCGAACATATTTACCCAAGTGACGAAAACATTCATTGGATACGCACACTAAGAACATGACACAAAACATAAATGAGATGACCAGTGATGAGCTGTCCATTTTCTTAGTTGCGTTTATTATTTCCAGGATGAGACCATTGGCGTGATCACTGAAAATGGAGAGAAGAAGCTGGAATTAGTTCGAGGGGAATCTGAAGTTTTGACTGAAAGGTGAGTCTGGTGTGTGTGATTAATTTGTGCTTAATTTTTCTGGTTGAGTTAAATGAGAACTTAGAAGGCTATTGATGAGCCTTGCTACAGTATATATGAGGAAGAGAGCTGAATTTAGGCCTTGGCAACCTAGGCAATTTTCCAGGGGGCGGCATTTTCTCTCTCTGTCTTCTTTTTTTTTTAACAGTATAATTTGTTTTTGAAACTCTTGTTGGTAAATCTTTTCTGAAGTTTGTTCTTGAACACATTGTGGAAGTCGGAAGTCGCATTGTCGTGGTTGCGGCGACAGTAAAAGGAAAGTGTACAACTGCATAATTATATTGTAATACTGGTATCACGTTATACTGCGAAACTGCTTAAATTTAACTGCTTGTATAAACAAGAATGCATTGTTGAAAATCATATTGGATGTACGTTTATTGTTTATCTCTATGACTAGTGACCACAACTCGCAGTTACATTTCCAATATACTGAGTAAACCGTAAGTAATACCATTAATTTCAAGACATTATTCTTTGACACATTTCAAACAAAGAATTTTGCGCGTTTATGCTTGTTTTTCGAGAAAAAAAAATTGTATATGAAAATCTTCATAGCGTGTTTTCAGAAAGCCATTGATTTAATTCTCAACATGTTAAGTCAGTTTAAGAGAGCAGTGTATTACGATAATAAATGATTGAAAGAATTTTAGTTTTGCCCTTTAACTGTGCAGAAATTTGATCTGAACAAATATAAATTTTCATTCTGAAAAGAAATTTTAATATGTTACATTTATTCAGATCAAATTTCTGCACATTTAGAGGACAGAACTAAAGTTCTTTCAATCATATATTATCATAATAGAATGCTGTCTTAAATGGACCAAGTGTAATGGGAATTCAATCAATGACTTTCTCAAAACATGCTCTAAAATGTTTCATATAAAACATTTTTTTTCCTCAAAAAGGAAGCAAAAACGAGTAAAATTGTATTGAACTTTTTTGTTTAAAATATCACAAAGAATAGCCCTTTGCAATTAATGACATCACTTACGGTTCTCCCTGTGTATCATCATGAAAAGTTTATTCCGCAAAAAGTTGGAGTTTATTTTTAAATTTACTTTATACTTCCTATCGAAGTAAGAAATACTCGTAATAATTATACCACCAACCGAACCGTGTACGACAGCTCACCTAGTTGTACAACCTTCTACAGTACCGTGATTCTTCGCCATTCGCCATCTTGAAGTCAGCGCTTGTGCAAATTCCCTATTCCCCTTCCTGTTTGGCAGCATGAATTATGGATAGAGCAACTACCGTGAGACAGACGATTCACTCAGGAAACTTGCACTGATAGGCAAGGTTGTCTGATAGGTAGACGGGAAACTCCGTCGGCACAGGCAACGTCGTCTCTTTGGTACTCAGGAAACTCCCATGGGACAGGCAAGGTCGTCTGATTGGAACACTTAGGAAAATTGTTGGTACAGTTGTCAAAACATAAAGTGGCCGCTCTCTAGAAGCAAAGTTCCCTTCGGGTATCTTTGCTACAATTCGGAGACAGGCGATGTTACCTGTTGTTGAACTACGTTGCCTGATATCTACAGTTATAATTAAAGTATTCTGTATGTTACTTTATAACGTAATGGTAGTGTTCTGGCCTGGTATTCGTGAGGTCCTGCATTCAAACACAATCTAGTGCTTTTTATATTCTTTTTTGTTTTGTTTTTAAGAGAAAGAGAGAAAATATACATAATTGCTCCTGTCTCTTTTATGATTATTTTAATTATTAACATTAGGTTCATGAATGTATTATGCCATGACTTTATCATTATTTATTATGGCATGGCTGTAAATGGAAAGAAAAAAAGATTTTATTCTCAGCAAAAATAACTTTCGTGGCATAAACAAAACAAACTTACTGGCGTCTGCCTTAGAACATTCAAACAATTAAGCGTTCAACAAACAAAACAAAAAGGCACGATTCAATATTTAGTCCATCTTCCCCACATCTCGTCACATCTTGCAGTCGAGTGGGCATGGAATCGACAAGTCCTTTCAAATAGCAACTGTTCTCAGTCACGATATTCCAGGCATCCTGGACATAAGTAAATGTTCTGCCCATGGGCAGGTCTTTCACTGCAAACCCAGTATTCTCCAATCTTTCCTTATTTTCTGCCTTCCTCTTAGTCTCTGCATATGATGCACATATCTTAATGTCGTCTATTATTTGATAATTTCTTCTGCCATGAACTCTTCTCCCGTTCATCATTCCTTCCAGTCCATCCTTCAGTAGGCAGTTTCTTCTCAACCACTGTCCCAACCAATTCCTTTTTCTCTTTCTAATCAATTTCAGCATCATTCTTTCTTCACCCACTTTTTCCAACACAATTTCATTTCTTATTCTGTCTGTCCACTTCGCACACTCCATTCTTCTCCACATCCATATCTCAGATGCTTCTATTCGTTTCTCTTCATTTCGTCGTATTGTCCATGTTTCTTCCCCATGCGTATACTGAAATTTTCCCAATTATTATCAGTAATATGAAATAACCACATACAAATTATGTGGAATTATGTAAACACGTATAACTCATGTTGAATTGTGAGGTTAAATCCGACCAGGTAGCCTGCTTTTCTCTTAGAGAACTTCCGTCAGTACTTTTATTCTCTAATATGAATGCAGAATTGCTGACGAGTTGTAAAAGAATTCCCACTTCGAACTGTGAGAATTTCGGTGCTCTTTTTTTCTTCCATGATTATTGAAACTTGTTATTTGAAAAGTGCAAGGATGTTTGAATCAGTCTGACAAACAAAAACGAAGCGATAATTGACAGAGTGCGTTCGTTCGCTGTTTTATACGCGGTAACCTAGCACTCAGATGATTCTTCTCAAGCAAGCGTACCGTCAGCTGACGGTACTGAGTTGATCGAGGGAAAATGTCGGTGCACCGCATCTGTAACTTGATCATTGTCAAGAATTAACCATGTTTCCGTGATTGCTGATAAACGGGCTAGATGATCGAGAATGGTGCACACGGCCTTAAGATGTGTTTGACAGGAAGATAGTGTTTCAAAAACATTAATTTTTACTGCTCCTAAACTTTCAAAATTAAAACCCACCAGAGTGAGTATCGTGGAAGAATTACGGCCTAGAGACGATGAAAAACGAGTTCAGTTTTGTAATTCGATTTTACAAAGTATTGTGGACGGTATTGTAGATTCTCATTTAATAATTTTTTCTGATGAGGGGTGGTTTCATTTACGAGGTCATGTTGCCTCACAGAACTATAGATATTGGAGTACAGAGCATCCCCATTTAATTCATGAGGTTCCATTGCACAACGAAAAGATTGGCGTTTGGTGTGCTGTTAGAGCGAAGCGAATTATTAGGCCCATTTTCCTTCAAGATACAGTAAATGCACAAAGATATCGCACTCTAATATTCGCGCCATTTTTCCAAATGTTATCAGATGATGAGAAACTAAATGGGTATTTCCAACAAGATTCAGTAACAGCCCATATAGCCCATGAATCTATGAACGACATAAGTGACTTTTTGCAGAAAGAATTATTTCTCAGGACTTATGGCCGTCACGTTCCCCCGACCTTACAGTGTGCGATTTTTATTTGTGGAGAACTCTAAAAACTAAATAATGTCTAAAGGAATAATCTTCACAGCATAGATGAATTGAAGGCGAATATAACAAGAGAGATTAGGAAAATTACCGAAGACGAAGGGCCAACTTATTCGTGTGAATGATAATTTTATTAAAAGATGCCAGAAATGTGTGGATTCAGATGGACATCACTTCCAACATCGCCTATAACAAGGTTAGTACTACATAGAAAAATTCTCGTGTGCATGCTATTAGTTTAGAAAGCGAAAGCTTACGGATAGACGATTCCCTCAAGCAACACCGCTGGCAGGCCGCTTTCCTGGCCCCACCCATAGGCGAACGCTCTGTACATATAGGCTGAGACTAAATCCAGTTCCAGAAAATTCAGTGGAAAAGTCAATTTCAGGATCTCATTTAGATCAGTAATTAGACCGTTGTAAGACATTGGTACTTTATTTTGACATTTGTTTCTCATGCATTGCAATATGTGCAGAATGACTTTTGATTGGAGTTATATTGAGTTCAGTCAAGATGACGTGCTGCTCACTGACAGTGGTTCTCATCAAAGTCATGCGGACAAGATACCACTTCACTCTAGCAGTGGGATTACTGCGTTTCAAATCTACACTTATACCATTACGAAGTATTGAAACATGTCCATTCTTAAACTTGGTCATAATAAGTTTTATTGCATGAAAAAATTAGACTAAGAACCTCATATTCCATTAATATATCAATTTAGAGGTACTATGTCTAGATTGCTGTAATCACTGCTGATTCTTGCTGCTGCCTTACCTCCGAATCTTATGATTACCACCATCATCATCATCATCATCATCATCGTAATCATCATCATCGTCATCATCATCATCATCAATACTGCTATCTTAGTCACCCAGTTTGATGACAACCTCTTCATCTACTTTCTCCACAACTCCTTGCTCCCATGCTTTCTGTATAAGGTCCCTTGTGTAACATACAATGTGGCGCCAATTATGTGGGGTGACTTATGACATGTTTTCTGCAGTCATTTTCCATATTTTGACAGGTGTGAATTTTGGTAAAATTATTGTTTGTCCCTACAGTTGTGCCGAACTCAGTTCCATTCCTTCGTATATGTAGTGATAGTGCAGTGGTCGAAAACATTATGCCTCACTTCTCGAGCAAGGCTATCAATTTTTTTATATTGGTGATTTGAGATTAATGTATCTTTACCAACTGCAATAATTCGGCTTTCTTTAATAATCAATTCAGGGCACATTATGCCGTGAAGCCCGTAAGTAATGTCTGCCTTTCTCTTTGCCTTCGTTGGTAGCTTGTCGACTTATGTAGAGTGGTAGGGGGCATTGCGAATAACAATTATTTGAGGCGAAAGTATTTTAGGCAACAGTTTTGCTTAAACCATGAAATGTAATGGCTAACGTCCATATCCTCTTGGTAATCACAGTTTTCTTAGAATGAAATGCAGTGGATAGCGTCTGTATCCTCTTGGTAATCACCAGTCTTCTTAGAAACAAATGCAATGGGTAACGTCCATATCCTCTTGGTAATCACCAACCTTGTTAGAATGAAATGCAGTGGGTAGAATCCATATCCTCTTGGTAATCACCAACCTTGTTAGAATGAAATGCAGTGGGTAGAATCCATATCCTCTTGGTAATCACCAACCTTGTTAGAATGAAATGCAGTGGGTAGAATCCATATCCTCTTGGTAATCACCAACCTTGTTAGAATGAAATGCAGTGGGTAGCCTCCTTACCCTCTTGGTAATAACAAGTCTTGTTAGAATGAAATGTAAGTGGTAGTGTCCATATCCTCTTGGTAATCACCTGTATTCTTAGAATGCAGTGGGTAACGTCCACGTCCTTTTGGTAGTCACCAGTCTTGTTAGAATGAAATGCAATGAGTAGCCTCCTTATCCTCTTGGTAATCTCCAGTCTTGTTAGAATGAAATGCAATAGGTAGCCTCCACGTCCTCTTGGTAGTCACCAGTCTTGTTAGAATGAAATGCAATAGGTAGCCTCCACGTCCTCTTGGTAATCACCAATCTTCTTAGAATGGAATGCAATGGGTAGCCTCTATGTCCTCTTGGTAATCACCAATCTTAGAATGAAATGCTGTGGGTAGCCTCCACGTCCTCTTGCTAATCACCAATCTTAGAATGAAATGCTATGGGTAGCCTCCACGTCCTCTTGGTAATCACTAATCTTAGAATGAAATGCTATGGGTAGTCTCCACGTCCTCTTGCTAATCACTAATCTTAGAATGAAATGCTATGGGTAGCCTCCACGTCCTCTTGCTAATCACCAATCTTCCTAGAATGAAATGGAATGGGTAGCGTCAATTTCCTGTTGGTAGTCACTAGTCTTCTTGAAGTAAAATGCCGATAATATAATTTCCGCCAATGCAGTAACAGAACACACATGACTAACGATGGCACAACCATCTTTCTCAGTTGACATCCCTGAGTCATGGATTTAGTGCCATCGGTCCATATTTTACGAGAACTGTGATTTGAATTTACCCACATTTCGTCTGTAAAAGTGACGTTTTTAGTGTCCACTGGCATCATTTTTCTCAGGAATCTACAGCGCCATAAAACAATGTCTTATTGTTCAATGAACACATTCCAGCCACGGTACTTCTTATACTTAAAATTAATTTTACTAAAAAGAGATATGAACTTATTTTTCGTACCACCAAAGAGAACTGCTTGGTTAAGGGTTATTGTAATTCTGTATTTTTTTTTAGAATATCTCTGAGCATAATATTGATATATGTATCAGTGTGTGTGCGTGCGTGTGTGTGTTAGAGAGGTTTGTTATTTGATTGATTTTTTGTACATTTTCAGTTCTTTCCTTTGGTTCGCAGTTTATTTTCTTAATTACCGACTGTCCGTATTTCTCTCTCCTGATTTAATAAATCGTGCATTTGTTCACTGCATACTCATCAGCTTTCTTTGCACTGCTTGTGTCAAAGGTAATTAACTACTATTATTTTTACATTCGTTTTCGAAGTAATGGTTAATCATAAGAATTATTTCTCTACTTTGCAAACGAATAATCTTCCCGACTTCTGTGTGACATTAAGTTATTATGTTCAAAACTCTATAATACCACTGCACTACTGTCTGATTGGTCCACCACCTGCTGCTACAACTGCATTTACTGCTGGCTTCATTGGGAGAGAATTAGCAGGACGGCTTGTGTGTGATAATTTGTTATTTTTCTTTTACTGTATTATAAAATGAGAGATGCTGAGACAGGTTGAACTTTCCAGCTCATTCCCTGTTATTTTCATGCTGGACAAAGACCAACGAACACTGATGCAGATATTTACAGAATAAAAACAGCAATAATAAATCAATTTATTACAAAAAAATTTGTGTCGCCTGGGTGACACAGTCGGTATGGTGCTGTGCCCGAGGTTATGGGTTCACTCTCGACCTAAATCGATAGTACTTAAGAGTACTTAAATGCGACAGGCTCATTCTAATAGATTTACTGGCATGTAAAAGAACTGTGGTACGAAATTTCGACACACTGGCAATGCTGATTTAACCTCGGCAGTTGCGAGCATCAAATAAGACATGATTTAAAAAAAATAATAATGTGTTTTCTAACGTACTGTAGTGTTTCTTCAGGTTCCGAAGCGCTTATTCGATCTGTGTCTTGTCCCCAGAATTCAAGCGTAAAGGAATGACAGAAAGTACACTGTTTTATGATGGTAAATCAGTTGCTCTTCAATGGATGCCCTCACCCTGTAGAATCTGACAATGAAAAATAATGCAATTTTGCCAAAAAAAAAAAAAAAAAAAGAAAAGATGTTTTCTTATTCAACAACAAAATACATTACCGTATGATTTATAAGTCAATTAAACGACATGAAGAGTCAGTAATGGGATTGTACATTGAATCCATAATTAAAGCAGCACTAGGGGCACAATACCTCGCCTCTTTGTCAGTTTCTGCAAGAAGTTCCAGCTGAACAACGACTTCATTCGTGATGTTTCCCTTGCCACTATCAGAGGATCACTTGCCATTTTAAAATACCATCTGTACTTTGTTTCCTAAAAAGGGAGAATTTTGCTCGAATGTCTAATCTGTTTGTTTACTATGTTTAGGCCTGTTATATGCATGCTATTATCTTTCCTGTACTTAATTTTCCCTTTTGTTCGTTCCCCTTCTTTCTCTTTTGTGGTCTGTTTTTGTTTTCATATGTTTATTATGCTTTGTCCAATGAGGCAGTCCCGTCATTGGGAAAGCTAAAAGAGTGTCTTTGAATGTGTATGAATTGTGGAAACATATATATGAAAAGCAGGAGCAATTCCAGATAACCTACGCAAATCAGTAGTGTCTAGATTGAAGCTTTATACTGGACGTGATCACCTCTCCACACAATTACTATACTTCCTTCAAGAAACTTATTCTTTGTAACTACCCCAGTGAACAATAGAGGACAACACCTCGAAGTCTGTACAGCAGTTGAATGAGTAACGTCCTTAGTTACAAAGTACTGTAGGCTACTGGACAGCAAGACTGCTAATGGCTTCCTTGTCAAACACAGAACACTATAAAACTGAAGTTTATTCTTTAAAGATTTTAAAACTATTAATTTTTTCTCTGTGTGTTTTACGCCTTTCCTTGATGAGATATATTTTTTAAATTTTTATGTTGCATTTGATGGTGCCACATGGTTCACATTATTATACTCAAAATATCATGTTTCTAATTTGAAGTTGTTAACACAGTATTTCATAATGGGTGAAAGGATGCCTACACTCTCGGGTCAATTCTATGTTGTTAGCTCAGTAACAGATCGTTTATCTCACTTGCGAATGGAACACTTTTATTATGTACTTTTATATACTGTATTATAGCCTTTTATTCACATAATTCTCTTCATGCATTGAGTAATATAAAAGTTTTTGCCTGTTGATGATTTTGGCATAGGATACATTTTTCCAAGCAAGAAATGGATTCGGAACACCTCAAAATCTGTGCTTCAGTGGCTGGTCATGATAATATCTTTGAAAAATATTGGAGTGCAAGAGGTCAAATGACTTTATTGTCAAACGCCTGGCATTAGAAAACAACAACAACTACAACAATTTTCCAAGCGACAAGTAAGGCTACCCTTTTCATTGTCCGTGATGAAACAAAAAATAATAGAATTTGAAATTCTTACCGTATCAAGACAATGAGCCATATCGAATGCTATGTCAATGGTACTCTAGTCTAGCCATGAAACAGTGTAACATCTGTGACCACTTATGTATATGTCATCGTACTATCGGGGACTGGAATGCTTTACCAATAACGAAAAATTTATTTAAAAATAGGCTTAAAGACTTTATTAATAGATGGTCTTGTTATTTGAAGTGTTGCATCAGTGAAGAAGTGTGTTGTGTCAGTGAAGTGTGTTTGTTTCAGTAAAGTTTTATAGTTTATAGTGGTATTTGAACAGTGAAATTTTCTGAAGTGTTGGTGAAATCAGGATAGTGTTAGTGAAATTGTCGTAGTTCCAGTGCAGTGAGTGAGTTGACAGCGAAATGAAAGGTACTTGTGCATGTATGAACTTATCATACTCGTGGGTTTTTGTTCGAACTTAGGGTTAAGGTATTTTAAGTGATGGTGCTTCATTTAATGAGGAATGCTCCTTGTTAATATTATTACACTATTGTTATTTATTATTATTATTATTATTATTATTATTATTATTATTATTATTATTATTATTATTATCATCAGCGCTTTTTTCAGCTGGAATGGTCCGGAACACGTTCCGGTAAACTTTTTGCCATTACAAATTCCGAGATATATTTTATAAGCGAAATTGAAAATTAAAATTGCCACCACTGCCGAGTCCAAGAGTTCACATTTTCTCACTATTATCGTTGGTGCAAAAGTAACTCATGCAATCTAGTGCTGCCATCTTCCGTTATTGATCCTGAAACTATAGCTCGAAATCGCAGAATTTCCATTATGCTTAAAATCGATGAGCTCCGTTTGGAACTTATTGTAATATAAGGTATGTAGGCCTAATATTTTTAAACCTAAGTTTTTGTTGTACAATGTGATCGAGTGATAGAGTTCCGGTAAACTTTTTTCCAGAAAAAAAAGCACTGATTATTATTATTATTATTATTATTATTATTATTATTATTATTAATTTATTATTAATTTTGTTTTTTATTAATTGTCATTTTGATTGTAATTATACCACTGCCACCGGGAATTTTCCCATCTGCAGTATGAATACATACATACATGCATACATTCTACTTAGAGGACCTTGCCATCGTCTGTTGAATATTGTGTAATCAGTGACTATATGTAGTCATCCCGTAGACACTTATTAATGGAGAAAAAGGACTGCGAGGTCTCCTAATTAGAATATATACATATCTCAGTTAACATATCTCTAGAACTGCTGTTAAAATGGCCATAAAGTTATTGAAATATGCTCTCCTGCATAGGTATATAACCTATATATATATATATATATATATATATATATATATATATATATAGTGAATTTTATTAGTAACAACAATGTAATTTATTCGTCACAACAATAATTCCTTTCTACAATTCACCTTAAATGCTCTCGTCAACAATAGAATTTTCACTCAACACATTATTCGTTATAGCACTCCACTGACGGCAATGACAATTTACTTGGACTATTACGAACAACAATGAACTGTTAATCTCAACTAATTTTACAAAGCACTATTTACAAATCAGAACTATCAGTTCTCAGTTCACAGTTCTTCTAGCTCAGTCACTCGAGTTCACAGTATCTCGAACCACAGACCTTCAGAGACAGTTCACTGTACTCGAACTCAGGTCCCTCCAACTGCGGTCCACTGCACTCGAACTCAGGCCTTCGGATGCTGACGCAGTTGCGGACGCACACTCGAGTCGAACTCCGGTACACAAGACTGGCTTGCTTGCTCTGGCTTTCTCACTGACTGGCTGACTAATCAACTGAAAACTGCTGTCGTTCCTTCGCGTCCGTAATTTATAACCACAGCGACGTAGCCTCGAAAGTTCGAATTCGCGATTCTTCCACTTCGACGGATTTCTCGGCCTCTCTAGGCAAGCAGAAGATGCGCGCGCAAACTCCCTCGCCACGTAGGCCCTTTCCCCTTCTCTCCGCCGCGCGCCATCCCAAAGTGCTCCATGAAGCCCGCGTCGGCTCACGCGCGGTCTGCTCTCTTGCGGGACGCTGGTCGTGAGTTCGAATCTCACGTCGCTGTCATATATATATATATATATATATATATATATATATATATATATATATATATATGTATAAAATGCAGATAGTAGGCCAATGACAATGCAAAGGAGGAGAGTTGGGCTGGCACTGTGGATCAGGTCTCGGCATAGCTCGGCATAGAGCACTCATTGCGCCAAGCTGAGGGTCCTGGGTTCGATTCCCGGTGCCAGAACAAATTTTTCTCCATTAATAAGTATCTCTGACCACGCTCAATGGCGCTACAATTGCGTATAAAACTGGCCATGCTGCACTGCCTTTCAGTTGTATCTCGGCATAGCTACAGGCCTTGCCACCACTCGTGTACTTTGTAATCGTGATTTGATTATTAAAATAACATGAGATTCATAGGATGCGCCTTCACTAAACCATCTTAAATTTTTTTTTTTTGCGAGCCCGTACTAATTTTTAAATGTCGCTTAGAGAGGAAATATATTGCATGCATTTTATTAACTATTTCTCATATCATAGATCCCTGCAATGACACGAAAACATGTAATGTTGTTTGACGCCCTTAGAACTCAAGTGTAGTAGAAGTTGACAGCTGTTGCGATAAAGATTGAAGAATTTATAGAAATGTTATAGAAATCATTAATTTTAAAGGAGTATTAATATACTTCAATATGGACAAGAATTGAACCTGTGAAGTGGAAGGACAGAATAAGAAATGATACTGTGTTGGAAAGAGTGGGTGAGGAAAGAATTATGTTGAAACTGATCAGGAAGAGGAAAAAGAATTGCTTGGGTCACAGGCTAGAAGAAACTGCCGACTGAAGGATGCACTGGAAGGAATGGTGAACGGGAGAAGAGTTCGGGATAGAAGAAGACATCATATTATAGACGACATTAAGATATATTGATCATATGAGGAAACGAAGAGGAAGGCAGAAAATAGGAAAGATTGAGAAAGCTGGGTTTGCAGTGAAAGATATGCCCTTGGGCAGAACACTAGATGAATATAATATACTTCGACTTTTGTCTTGAACCTTGCCAACTAATCAACCTAATATAAATATATATATATATATATATATATATATATATATATATATACGTTTGTTTACTTTTTAAAGATAGTGTTGATGTTCTTTTATTGTTCTTTAGTCATTATTGCTCCATTAAATGTGCATTTTCTTCACAGCATTGCAGTTACCCGTGACACTCAAGTGCCAGCTTACAGCGACACAATTTTACAACATAAGAAGCCGTTCAGTTGTGATATTTCTCAACAGTCTTTTTCGCATTGTGTACATCTTGGAAAGTACGCTACCATGCACACCGACGAGAAACCATTCAAGTGTCACGTGTGTGAGAAGAGTTACGCACATTCGTCAAATCTCGGCAGGCACGTACGGATACACACTGGCAAGTTGCCTTACGAATGCAAAGACTGTGGGAAAAACTATGCCTACATTAGCCAACTCAAAAAGCATTCACGCGTACATACTGGCGAGAAGCCATATAAGTGTGTTGACTGTGGCAAAAGCTATCCGCATGCTACCCAACTAAAAGAGCATTCACGCTTTCATACAGGCGAACAGCCATTCAAATGTGACGACTGTGACAAAAGGTATGCGTACTCAAGCCACCTCAAAAGACATACACGATTACACACAGGCGAAAAGCCATATAAGTGTTATGACTGTGGGAAAACTTTCACGGATTCGAGTACACTTAAAACGCATATACGTGTACACACGGGCGAGAAGCCATATAAATGTCGTGATTGTGGGAAAAGTTTCACGTGCTCGAGTCATCTGAAAAGACATACGAGTGTACATACAGGCGAAAAGCCATATAAGTGCCATGACTGTGGGAAGTCCTTCACTGATTCGAGTCAGCATAAAAGGCATTCACTCATACACACAAGTGAGAGGGTATATAAGTGCCATGGCTATTGTAAAGCCTTCACTGACTCTAGTCAACTCAAAATGCATAAACACTAGCGAGAAGCCATATACGTGCCATGACACTTCTCGTACACGCGGGAAGTTGCTGGAATTGAACGACTACGTAAGTTTGTACGCAATTAGAGTTCATTACGTGCGTATGCACGCTTACATACCTGCGAGAAGCCATATTCGTGCGGTTTCTCTCGTAAGTACTAATCTTGCCCGTGAGATTTAAAATGCCATTAAACCTTATTATAAACCCCAAAAGGTTTTGTACTGCGATGTGAGAGTAAATTGTTACTCACGTTCGGGATGTTTTAAATTCTTTGCACGGTTACAGTCAGATGACAGGCCATTTTGAGACAATGTTTCTGGAAAGAGGTGGGTTCTGCAATTTACATATCATTAAATTTCTGCCATAATATATCTTAGAAGTTTTGTGTGTCTTTGAAATAGAAAAGAAATACGCATATCTTAGGAAGAGATCCATGCGGATATGTTTTGCTATGCTTTTGTTTAGTAGCATGTAAATGCTGAGTTAGAACAGTGGGAGAAAAAGATTTTGAAAGAATGCTATTAGAATTGAGCCGTGTATCACGTCTCAATCGTGCTAGGAGTCTACTCTAGCACCTTCAATTTCGCTTCGACGCCATCTTACTGTCAGCGCCCTCTTTTCCGTGCATATTCCTTTTATACTTCCTGTGTGTCGCCGCGTCATAGGCTGCGCTGGAGATGGGGAAGAAAAATTGTTTTCCTAATAGCTGCTTTGAGATCAAGAAAATTGTTTCGTCATGGTAACATCGGAAATTTTAGGAGATTAGATACTTCGGAAACTTTCTTCGTCGTGTTAACATTGGAACATTGAGAAAAGCCGCGTCGTGTTAGTATGAATCTAGCAAAGTTCCACATTGTCGGTGATTTATATTCAGGCAAGACCGTTCCTTTATATTTGGTTATTATTAGCGTTCAGTTTGTCAATTTAGATTTGGTGTACGACAGCGTTTTGATTATTAAGCAATGTTTGGTTAGCAGTTTTGTATTGCGTAGCGAGTTTGCTTCCGGGTATATTAACGAGATTAGTGAATGCTTGAATTGTAACTCGTGGAATATTCCGGAAGATATTCTTGAGGCGAATTATAGATCGCCATAATTAGTTGGGTTATATGGGATTTTGCGAATGGATTTCGCAAATTAGGCTACGCGTTCATGTGTATGAGGATACGCGAGTTTTGAAGTTAGTCAATGTCGGATTGTGTGGGTTATACATCCGTGTTTATATTGTATTGTAATATTTCGGGATTTATTTGCGAACATTGCGACCAGTAAAAGTAATTGGCTATCGTATCACATCTACTATTAAGTTCAGTAACGTTAAATTGGCCCTCTTGCCTAGTTTATTTCCGTGATAGTGTTCCTCTTTCCCTCTCTGCATTAATTATTATTTAATATTATTATTATTATTATTATTATTATTATTATTATTATTATTATTATTAGTGTGCTGGTATGTTGTGCGGATGTGTGTTTGACGTTTGAGTTTCGTATTGTAATTTAATAAATATGATTTATTGTGATGTAATAGCTGGGTTTATATTTAATTTGCGTTTCAATTCTGTATTAAAGTAATTCTGTATTGGCGTCTCGCATATTGCCTTCTGCAGTAGGGATTAATGTTCAGTTAAATTGGAAGTTGAATGGAACATTTTCTACGACATTTATGTAGGCCTATGGATACATTTAAATTGATTGAGATATTTGTATGGAGATGGCACTTAATTTTGATTGTATCATATAGCAGAAATAGCACGCAGGATTGACTTCAACTATCTGTGATATTCAGATTTTCAACACATTTGCTATCTTTATTTATGTTTCAGAATTTCTTTGTAATCGTCCTTTATATTAATCTCATTATTGTTTGTTATACCTCATCTATTCATTTGTAATTTGTCTAAAGATTCACCATTCAGTCAATTATATTGTTTGTTACAGAAAATATGCATTTATTATTGTAATTATTCGATTGTCCTATGCACTTAGCTTCCGCTGTGCCCACCGATCGACTCAGTGCACGTTTGCAACCTGACGAGTGGCGCTTCACAATTGATATTGGAATGGTAATAGTTCATATGTTTTAGCCAAGCGGTGTAATTGGTGCAGAATGCATAATACATTTATGATGTTAAGATGTATTTCTTGTATACTGTTAAAGTACCTTTCAAATGCAATTGAAGACCTCAATTGACAAACATCACAAATCCATTTAAGTAAATTGTTCGGGATAGCAAGGAAACTACATATGCTTGCCATATAAAATTATTGAAATAAATATTTGTGTGATTTAAAAAGAAAGGCTTAGAGTCGAACTTCGGATAATCTTTTTTACAGGATACCAACCTATGCAGAAAAAAACATGTATATGTGTATATTTATTAGCACTGCAAATGGCTATACTCCCAATGGCAGCGCAGTGATATACACTCCTCAAAATAAAAAAGTTGTCATGTTTTTGATTGTTATATTTCTTGTGCAGAAAATAATTTTTACAAAATGATTTAACAGAAAAAAACATCGTAGATTATTGCAAACTCCTACAATAGAATACTCAAATCAAACGTTTAGTCCTCATGTTAAGAACAAATAGTTGAAAATGAATGAAAATGAAATTTGTAAACATTGTCTCAGTCTCAGTAATTTGTTTCCTCCTCTTTCTCGAATTACAGCATTACAGCGATTTGACATACTTCTGATTAGCCTGCGAATGTTAGGTTGTGGAATTCCTTGCCACTCTTCTTGTAGAGCCTCCTCTAACAGTTGGAGCGTTTGTGGCGGATGTGACACTTTTAAACCCATAGATGTTCTATTGGATTAAGGTCCGGACTGCAGGGAGGCCACTCCAGAACGTTGATGTGATATTGAATAGGAAAATATTTTACACGCCGAGAAATATGTATGGGAACGGGTGTTGTTATGGACGAGTAAAAATTCTTCCGTACGTTCTGCTACAAGTCATACATGGGGATTAAGAATTTCATTCACCTGTCAGACCCTGATTTCTCCTGCAAATCACTACAAGCTTTGTTCTCATGTCGAACGTAATCCCTCTGCAGAGCATAAGTGAACCTCCTCCAAACGGAACTCTTTCAGTAACTACATCTTCAATATGACGCTCTTCCTGTCGTCTCCACACACCAACACATGCATCATTGGCAAATAGAGGAATTTTCGTTTCATCACAAAAAATGACTCATCTTTAGTCTAGCAATTGCCAATTTCTCTGTTCCTCTGCAAAGCGTAGTCTCCTCGGTTGTTTGTGTCGCCATGTTAAGCGTGGCACTTTTTTCGACCTTCTGCATGTGAAATTGTTTTCATGCAGTCTATCACGTATTCTTTGGTCACTCACTCTTTTTCCTGTAGTGTTCTGAAAACCCTCTTGGAATTCTCGTGCCATACGCCTGTGGTTTCTTTTTGCAAGAAGACTCAAGTAACGATCTTCAGCAGGATAGTTTTTCTTCTGAGACCTGACCCTACCTTCCATGTTGTAGTGTGTCCTTCATTATACCTTTTCCATAATTTGGAAACAGCATTCTGACTTACTGCAAGTTGTCTAGCTATGTATCACTGTGAGTGCCCTTCTTGAATCATAGTAACTCCTCAGCTTGCTTCCTCCACTGTCAAACGCCTGTTTACCCTGTTCTCAATATGAACGTGTGTTGCCATGCCTATACACACCTGTACTGTGTCCCTACCGATAGAAACAAGATGTTCTCTCATTCTGTTTTGGGCAGTGTTTGCTTTGACTCCCTCCACTGATAGTACCTCAAACTGCCAAAGGTCACAAATCATTTACCCTACGTAAATATAGACTGCATTTCACTTTTGGAAGAAAAATATTTAACTATCTATTGTGTGTTTCACGATACATTTATCCGAACTTGTGACAACTTTTTTATTTTGAGGAGTGTATAATACAATAACATTACAATAAATTACAGTAATTACAGCTGTAATATGATATAGAGTTGGCCATGGTTGTTATAGAGATGTGGTTATTGATTTGTACCAATTGTTAACCTTGTTCTTTTTTTATTTAAATGTTCATGTTAAAACATGGTGGCAGATTGAACTTATAAAATGTCTATACAATTGACAAGGATAGAGAATGCAAACATGGAAGGATCACAGTGTCTATTCCTGAAAAATTTTATTTTAATGCAGAAGAATGGCAGAGGTGGATATGTAGATATGAAAAGTTCAGGAACGTCATTGTGATAATTAAGAAACCTAATAAAAAACAAATTGGTCATCTGATTTATACAATGGGAGATGAAGCAGAAATAACATTAGAATACTTTAATGAAGCAGACAGATGTAAATATAACATTATAGTGAACTGTTATAGAAATATTTTCTGTTCAAAGAAGAATATTATTTTTGATCGAGCGCAATTCAATTTAAGGACGCAGAATGTAGGTGAGTCTGTTGATGAACTCATAACAGATTTATACATATTATCAAAGAATTATGACTTAGGTAATTTGAAAGAAAAATTGGGATCGCATTATTGTGGGAATATTAGACAATAATTTATCACAAGTGTTACAGATGCATCAAACATTATCTTTAACTGCTTGTATATTTAAAGTTCAGCAAGCAGAGCGATTTAAAATACAACAGTGGGTCATCCGCCCAGACAATATAGAGAGTGCAGATATTGGATTGCTAAAGAAAAAGGGAAAAAGCAGGCTATCGAACCAAAGTAACTGTATGTATTGTGGGTCAAGTAATAGACACGAAGACAAACGGAAATGTCCAGCTCGATTCAGGGAATGCTACAAATGTCATGCAAGAGGACATTTTGTGGTTGTATGCCGCAAAAATATAGAGGAAGTAACGGCAGAGGTTGAGCAGGTAAATCACTATTTACAGATATTAAAGTCAAGTGGTGGTGTATATAAACCATGGAAAATATGAGTTGAAGTTTCTCGTAAGCCAGTGGAATTTAAAATTGACACAGATGCTAATGTAACTGTTTCATGTTTGAGGAATTTTCGGAGATTGCTCCATCATATCACACTGCAGCAAACTGCTGCTAAACTGTTTAGACCAACCAAGAATCCAATTCAACGAATAAGGATATTTTCTGCTGAAATGAAGTATGAAGATAAAACATTTTTTGAAGATATTTTTGTAATTGCAGTAAGACAGGACCCTTTGTTGGGAAGGCCGGCTGTTGAAAAAATATCATTGTTTCAAAAATAGATCACTTGGTAGAAGCAGAATCGATCAATGATAAATATCCAAAATTATTTGATGGGCTTGTGGAATCCTTGTGATATTGACTATTATAATAAAGAGAACGACACATGCGAGTGAACACGCAAGATGAGATAGGGCTCCAAAACGAGTCGAAAAAGCAGGATGATAGTACAGATTTACTGGCCACTGCTGGGACGATAATTTTTTTAATATGTTATTTTTACGTCGCTCTATCAACCATTAGGTTATTAGTGGTCTCATGGAATTTGTAATAGCGAGTTGGCATTTGACGAGAGAGGCCGAGGATTCCACATAGATTACCTGACATTCGTCTTACGGTTGAGCAAAAGCTCGGAAAAACACAACCAGGTAATCAGCCTCAGTGGGAATCAAACTCACGCTTGAGCGCAACTGCAGTACTGCCTGAGCACGCCGGTGGCTTCTGGCAGGTTAAAGACCACTCTTGAACAATGTGAAATCAAATCATTTTGTGTTTTCCTTCCATCGAAAATGAAACCATATCGTGCGACTACTAGGAAAGGGGTTCAGCTAGCTATTTAAGACATTCAGGTGAAAGTAAAACGAAACTTCTTTGAAATGCGAACTTACTATAGACAAGAACATTTTCATTCATCTGCACCTTCATTTCATATGTCTTCTTCCCAAATGCGTTATCCTAGACAACCTACTCAACCAATTACTGCCTCAACTTTCTATGCTTCAGCTCCCGAACCACCACAATGTCCTCTGACTCAAGAGTCTTCTCAAGGCGACCTTTCAATGACAAAATCTCCAATTCCATTTTTATTACACTAATACCTGTCACTTTCGGATTTGAATCAAATTCTCTTAGCTCTCTTCAACATCATCGAGCTAAAACACCGTCCACAGAATTTTCATGACATAGGCTACTCCGATATACAAAACCAGCACATTTAATATCTTCAATTTTTTCTTATTATTATTTTTAATAAATTGAATAACAATTTTTGTAGTATTTGTTGTATGTATTTTTCATTCTTGTGCTTTATGTTAAAATATTTTTTTTGGCTGATTTAAAATATTCGTTTTTACTATACACTTAAATTGAAAGAAACATCATGAGACAATCATATTTTGATTACTCGAAAAAGAAAATATTTGTAGTTTTATTACGTGTTTCTTTATTACAGTGCGATTTCGAAATAATATTGATTTTTCTTGGTATGATATTGTAAATTTTACACAACAGTGTGACTTTTATTTCTACTTTAACCACACACCCGTCAACAATGGGTATTCCACTCAACACAGCAACACAGTAATCGTTATTGCACTCCACAGAACGACAATGACAATTCACGTGTATTATTGAGAAGAATAACAATGTACTCCTAATAGCAACTAATGTTCACAAAGCACTATGTACAAAACAAAACTGTCAGTTCTCAGTTTCGTTCGTCTTGGCTAGTTCTTCTAGCTCACTCAAGTTCACTGTACGTCGAACCCAAGCCTTCCAGATTCACTTCAGTGCAGTTCGAACCCAAGCCTTCTAGATACAGTTCACTGCACTTCGAACCCAAGCCTTCCAGATAGTTCACTGCACTTCAAACCCAAGCCTTCCAAACGCGGTTCCCTGCACATCGAACCCCGCCCTCCAGATGTGGCTGACTGAAGACTAACTAGCTCTCTCTCGCAGCTGACTGACTGACCTCTCGTCGCACCTCACGGTGTTATTTATTTACCACCATCTTCTAGAATGTTCTGCGTCGCGAAGCCTCAGGAACCCACAAGAATCGGCGTCCAGATGCTTCCTTACTTCCGTCCCCTTCGCTCTGCGCCGGTACCACAGTTTTTTCCCCCCTCGCTCCGCGCAGCGCCTACCGAAGCCCGAGTTTCGCTTGCCCTGCTCTCCCTGCTGGATGCGCGCGCACACCCCCGAAGCAACCAGGATTTCCAGAACGCCACATTATATCGAATTTTTTAACTTTGTCTCATTGTTTCATTAACTTATTTGTACTGCAATTAAAATATCCCCATTAAAGAATCACATCATGTTGGTACTATGATTTAACTCATATTGATATTATCTTTTAATGAGCTGACGATTGCTGGGCAAACTTCTGGAATTACCTATTTATTTAGTTCGATACCCTGTTTTGAAATTCGCAAAAAGTATTGAAGACTTGTAAACGAATCCCCTTTCACCAAGAATTAAAGTCAGTGGGAACCTGGAATATTGACATACAGACAGTCAACCAAAAATAGTGTTTTACATACTTTGTTAATTACACAATAACATTCTTCAAAGGATGAATAAAATATACTGTCCTATCTTGACTTGAGATTGGTTCTCGCATGTTGGTCGTTGCTTTTTTAAAGTTTGGCCCAATTTTCATCAATAATTCTCCAATCTGGTGGAAATCATCCAAGTACTCCTAAGGTTTTTATACTGGCTGCTGATTTCTTGAAAGTTTATAGCACTTAATAAATTACTCCTTAGCCACTTCTTGTAGCTACGTCTCCATAGGTCTACGTTTCTTTCAGTTGAAAATGTATGCTATTACTACCAAAGCGTAAATAGCAGATAGCAAAGCTTCCTTGTTTTCCATTCCATGGTCGTACATTGTGCGAGATAGAATGGAACTAGAAAAGTGTTCGAGGTATGGGCGCTACTCAGATGGTTCGTATCGTGGGCTACGCTTGTTCGAGAGTGCACAATAATTTACTCCGTGCATTACATGTAATGCCAAGCTACTGCGACGGCGCGTCCGTGTGTACCTGGCCTTACCTTTCACAGCAGACACTGCTTGCTTTATTTCTTTCTCTCTCTCTTGGACTGTCATTTCCACAAAAAGAAAACCTATGTATGAAAATAATTTTGAATGCTACTATAAGTGGGGGGGGGGGGAGGAAACCTAATTTTTAAGTATGTTTCCACTCAAAAGTTATCAGATTATTTTACATTTTAATATACTGCAATCATTATTTGCACGTTGCCTGATGTGTAATAAAAACTTCAAAACTGAGATAACTTTAGACATGACTTGGCTGACCACTGACTGGAAGAGAACTGATCTAGTGATTTAAACTAGGTTCCTTTGGCATACAGCGACTGTTCAGACTGTTTCCTAGCCCTGTACCAAGACAATATAAATCTAGATTTTATACTTCCCCGTCATGACGTATATTCCTGTTCAGTTATGTATGCTAAGTTCATCAATGCTTCTATGTTTTTATTGTGTTTACGGCTATCAACAAGAAATTATTTTCTTATGAACCCAGTGTTTCTCCATCATCAAATACGGTATGAATTTAGCCATTGTAATGAAGAATAACATTAATTTATTTGAGTAAATACAAAATGGGGTGATCGGAGATTTAATAAATCACAATTTTGATAACATGAACCAAATTTTTTTTTTCGTAAAACTGGACTAAGTTGCATATGAAGACATTATTTTAAAAACAGCCCTTGTCAAAAATGTCGATTTTTCAGGAAAACAAAAAAACAACCTCCAGTCCATGTAACTTATAACATCGAAATAAAAAAAAGGTAGACTCTTCCTTCAGGATATAAGAATCAGATATATGATAAACACATTTAAGTTTTTACATATTAGAGACCTATAATTAATTACTGAATGTGGGAGCATGTGACATGGGCTATTTTTGTATGAAAATAATACAAATGGAGATTGTAATATTATTACTTCAGCAGTCAATATTGTATTGTAATATCAGTAAATTAGCAGAAATCACAACGCATATTAATAACTTTCTTCTCCACTGCTCTTATCAGACCCTTCAATGTCTACAACATGTGTATTGGTAGTTTCCGTTTCTGAAACAGGTTGGAGACTTTCAAAGAACCGGCGGTTTTCTGGAGACAATAGTCCATACAGTTTTTTCAGGTCCTCCATTTTTTATTGCTTAATCTTCAAGGGTTCATTGTAAAGAGGTGCAAACGTAGTTCTTGAGGTATTGGTACCCTTTTACGGATATGCACAGATCTCCATAGCCCCGAATAACTGTCCCCTACTCCTACATGTGGGGAGTCTGTGTCAATCCTATACATTCTCAGCTGCTTCAGCTAGAAGACTGAGAAAAATAGGGCTCCACTATAGCCATGATGGTGTTGAGAAAATCTGATGTATGAACCCTCTTCACTTCAAAAGGTTTTGGATGAACTGTGCAGCTAGCTATTATATCATCCCACTGATTTGGAGTTTGCACAAAGGCAGTTCGTTTTTTCTTTGCAATCAAGGAAAAGTCCTGATCGTTTGACAAAAATGAGTGGCCCCTTATGGTGAACAAGTGCGTAACTCGTTTGAACATTTGAAAACAATGTACTAGCATGTACAAGAAGTACACCATACAACAATTTTTATTTAGGCCTGGACAGCCGTCTAATATTATAATTAACTCATTTTTTAGATAATTTCTTTCTTTTAGGTGACCAAAGCGCAAAGAAATGACTTCTTTTTGTCCCTTCTTACAACTGTTTCATGATAGGTAAACAGTGTTACCTCATCATTTGACAAGTGATACTCAAAAACAATAATGCCAAAGCTGACGAGAGTAGTTTACATTGGATCTTAGATATGGGACAGGCAAATTCTGAATGTAATCGAAACTCAATACTACAGCTATGACTTTACGAGCTATTAGTCTATATGATCGTTTCATGTCATAGAAAGCCTCTGCTTTGAAAGATGTATTTGTTTCTGGTCCATGAGTTTGACTTTTTCATCATTGCTTTCACAAGTTTCTATCTGTTGGGTCAAGGTATCACATAAGATTCAGGTATCAGATCTAGGTACTCTGAAATAAATATTAAATTTTTCTGTAAAAATATACCAGTAGGTATGGTATGATACTTGAATGTGATGTAACTCCATAAACATACTGGTCGCCCTGGTTGGCAAGTTGGTATAGCACTGGCCTTCTATGCCCAAGGTTGCGCGTTCGATCCCGGGCCAGGTCGATGGCATTTAAGTGTGCTTAAATGTGACAGGCTCATGTCAGTAGATTCACTGGCATGTAAAAGAACTCCTGCGGGACAAAATTCCGGCACATCCGGCGACGCTGATATAACCTCTGCAGTTGCGAGCGTCGTTAAATAAAACATAACATCGTAAACATACTGCGCATTTCTTTAACTGAAAGTGTTTATAACAGGTGCAATTTATGAGGATTTCTCCGTATACAGTAATGGGACTGCTGGGGTTTGAATGAACTAATATGATGCATAATCAGCGTTTCAATTTTCCTTGGAACTGCCTTGGGGCGATTAGTGTGTTTATCTCTGGAGTCAGAAGATTTCTGATGGTTCAGCAATATGTCTGTACAGTACGAAGACGCCCTCTTGTTATCCCATGCAAACTCATAAATGCATTGCGACAAACAGGCATATCTTTCGATATACCATCTGTACATATTCTCACCTTAAAATACAAGCTGCCACATATTTCCCTAAGTGATTAGTATGTTATTTTCCCTCTACTTTAATTTTCTTAATAAAATCTTCCTTTGTGCTCTTCCGCTTTTTTTTTTTCTGAAAATGTAATCTATTTCCATCGTTACTATCCATGATATACAAGAAACTAAAATGGAACGCTCAATGACTGTTCATTGTTGCAATGTGAAACATTTAAATATTTATTCAATTTAACACAATACCGCCAGTAATTATTATATAAAGCATAATGTACCTAACTAATTCAGTGCTGAAAACATTTAACAAAAGAACAACCCATGTCAGCTGACAAGGGCAATTTTTGTTCGAAAGCACAATGACATGGGCTGTTTTTGTAGAATCGGTGTTTTTTCTTATGGCTACTGTGCCTGACATAAGTCGTTTTTGGCTTTTAAACACATTTGAGATTGTGGCAAAAATGTGGCTCCACGTGATGGTGCTCTTAACTCATTTTCGTTAAAAATTGATAAGGGCTATTTTTGTAATAATGTCGTCATATTGAATTAAAGCTTTAAAACTGAGTTATAGCAGACGTCTTTAGCATCGGTAGTTGAAAATATAATATGCATATGGGTAATCAACAACAGCATTATATTTTACTTTTTTTTTTTTTTTTAATTTCCGAAGATTAATAAAGAACTACTAGTCGCAGAAAAATGTAAAATTGTTGATTTTTACTTAAACAAAGAACCATTGATCACTGAGGGTCGACCTGGGTGGCGCAGTTGGTACAGTACTGGCCTTCTGAGCCCGAGGTTGCGGCTTCGATAACGATCCAGATCGATGTCATTTAAGTATGCTTAAATGCGACAGGCTCATGTCTCTAGATTTACTGGCATGGAAAAGAACTCCTGCGAGACAAAATTCCGGCACACAGGCGACGCTCGGTAGTTGTGAGCGACGTTAATTAATATAATTATTTGTTTTTATTTATCTCCGAGACAAAGTTTCAAACCGTTGGGTGATTTGGCATGGCTACTTTCGCTTTCTCCAACATTTTTATTAGATTTTAGGTTAGATAATATAATATTTGTGTACAGAAGCAAAAATATTACTTCCGATTTGTGGTGCGTAATTTTTTCATGAAATGAAACTGAGAGGTGGTATAACTTTAAAATGAACTTCGGGCACAAATTCATGACTAATTCCACTACACACATTTCACATCAAGTTATGCCTTAGATCCCAGATCGCGTATATTACAGATTGTTCATCCCTATGCTAAAATTGGCAGCACTTTGAAGAGAACAACCGGCAAGATCGCCACTCGTCTGCCATAAACAAACACGAGATGGCATCGCTAATTCAATTCAAATGGGTGTTATGTCGTGACTCCTTATGTAGCAACTAGATGGCAGCATAGTAAAACCTGGCAAAAGTTGTGACACTCAAAGCCTATAAGGCCGAGCAATCTGGACATTATGATCTAGGTTTAGATACCTATCTTGAGTTTATCCGTGGTTGTAGAAGTGCTGACCGTATTGCTACCAATATTTTGAAAAATACAGTATATAAGCTAATATCAGTGTCCGGTTTGCTTTCGTTTGTCCAGGCTTTTGGTATGTCTTACATATACACTTTTTGACGGTTAGCCTATGCATCAGTGTTGCCAACACATAAGTTGTATTCCCGTTAGTAACACTTGGAAATCTGTCAAAATAGAAATAAAGACCCACTCAATATATCTACGTATATGCAAATAAAAAGCAAATTTTAACGCAACTTACGTATCAATATTGATTAAAATAATAATTCATCGACGACTGACTTGATTACGAGGAAATCTGTAACACAGGATTCTTTAACATGGTATGGCCAAAGGCTTTATACTAGAAAGTCTTTGATATATCTCAGGTAGGGTTGTTCAAAGAAAAAGTAAAATCCCCCAAAAATTAAACAATTAAAATGACATTAGCCACAAAAAGTGACAAGACAATGAAAATCGTAATTTCCGCCAAAATATCCATCACCCGTCCGCAACGTTGAAATTCCATCAGTAATTACGGAATTTCCGTCCACTTGGCAACACTGCTATGCATGCGAAACTGCTATCACTGCTTCCTTGATTTTTAAAAATGTGAACATTCAAGGCGATAAAGTTGTAATGCCTTAAGGCTCATTCACAATGAAAATTAAACATAACGTAAGCGTTAACTTAACGTTAGTATTTGTATTAATATTGGTCGTGATTAATGCTGCAGACTGACATCTGGAAAGATTTATAAATCGATTATATTCTTCCACAAAGGTACACTGTTACATTGTACTCTCTATGAGCTTACGTTACATAATTTATTCTTCACAAACGTACATTGGGCGTAACAAAGATAGAAACAGCATCTATACTTTCCGCCTTCATTTCAATCCAACACTTATTTCTGGTGTCGGTCGGCTCATAGCAGTGAAATTTATTTTAGATATTATTCATTGCACTTGTATATAAGAATTGGACAACCGGAAGACGTATTTACAATTGGAACTTTTATGCTATGCACACTATTGTTTTGAATTATCGTTGAATTGCTGGTATGGCATAGTCTGCGGTTACTGTGTGTCTCGCAACTTCAATCTTCAGTTCTCGTGCCTCACTTGTACGGCAAATATTGTAACATCCCTACAATTAACATGTTATCTGAGAGGGTCAGAAGCAAAGGGGTATAAGTGCACTTAAGTTATTTGTGAGAAAATGTGGTTGAAAGTACTTAAGATTTCGTAAATTCTGTGGATTTTTTTTTATTTCAAATTTAGTGTGTGGCGTGGTTAAAAGATATAGTCCTTAGCCACTAAAATTTGTAATGATTTAGCGGGAAATTTTCAGTATACGGATACCTCACTGGCAACAATTATCTTAAAATATTAAAAAGATTAGATCTGTCTGTTTCTCGAATGCGCATCATCATGCTTACGAAAAGTCACTAATTTATTTTGTGTGCACTAGGTTGGTATTTTGGAATAGAAATGGAAAGCAGGTATCCGTTTTAGCTTGCCTTGGAAGCACTTAACTCATGTTCTTAGAAATGTCACTTGTACCCCTTTGCTTCTGACTCCCTCATCTGTGCTCGTTTGTGTGTGTGGGTGTGCTAGTGAGATGTGGAATTATCATTTTAGGCCTACATGCTAATAAGTATATTCAAATAGCTAGCTGACATATTGCATGTCAATTTAAGTTTCTTATTATTTTTTCTTTCAGTCGAGCTGAATGTGATCAAGATGGAACGTGAGATCCACTCTCTGTCAATAGAAAGTAGTAATAACACAGCTGTAGAAGAGGAGAAACCTTTATCTGAGGTAGCCTATATTGAGAGTGATTACTGATTACTATATCTTTTCCAAATATATCGTTTCCAATATTGGTTATCGTGTGGGGAGGAAAACACCGTAGGACACACCAGGGCACGACAGCCCACCGAAGGGCCAAGGCAGATCAGTCGACTGCTGGCCTCACGTCTGCATATCTCAGTGATTGTGCACTATCATCCAACCAGTACAGTGGTATCTTATGGTTATCATGATATTCTCCCCTGCGACTGTAGCTGATCCGTGGATCTAGATTTTGCAACCTGTTGTAGTTGCTCAAATTCATCAGAAAACTAGGTGGATTGCGATACTATAAGTGGTTAAAGCTTCGTGACCAAATTTCTTTCCCCATGAAGAGTCCTTGGCTATTGCGCCTGACAAATTTAATTCTCAGAGTTGAATAGGTTGTTTGTGATGGCTTGCTATTAGTTTCGTCAGCGAGGAGATGTTTCTGCTTAAAACATGACACTCCTTTATTTCTTACCGAGGTTATAACTTTGAGTTGCAGAGTAAATAGCCTCCAATCTAACTTGTCTCCCTATTCATTCATTCATTTATTATATTGCATAGATCTTACATGAGCAATGAAGCTTTAAGATGTGGAACAAGTCAAAATTTTACAATATTACAATTACAATTTTTACAAATTTTTACAATATTTTACAATTTTTACAGTTTTACAATTTAGTAATTTTCTACAATTTTTACAATTTTGTGCAATTTTTTACTATTTTGGCGAGATATAGTGAGATGAAGTGAGGTCCGAGGATTCGCCAAAAGATTACCCGGCATTTGCCTTTTGGTTGGGTAAAACCTCGGAAAAACCCAACCAGCTAATCAAATCAAAGGGGTGAAATGAAGTGATGCCGAGGACTCGCCATAGACCATCCGGCTTCAGTCTCACGGTTGGGGAAAACCTCGGAAGAAACCATTCAATGAGACCAAAGGGGGATGTCAGTTTCGTAGATAATTGCTTCGAGTCAACATTTAAGAGAACAACTCTGCTATTTTCTGCCACTGGCTACTCTCAGAATAAACATCTAACGCAATAAATCAATTTAAAACGTATTTCACATTTCCCCAGCTATATTTTCTGTAATAACTTAGCAGTCAGTCAGAAATGAAATATATTTGCATGTGGAACCCACGCTTTCAGAAGTCGAAATTGCGATAGAAAATCTGAAAAAGTACAAGTCTCCAATTATCGATCAAATTCCAGCAGATTTAATACAAGAGGGTGGAAGTGCATTATATAGAAAAATTTATAAACTTGTACTTGCTATTTGGGAAAGGGAAATTGAACCAGAACAATGGAAGGAGTCCATAATTGTATCTATTTTTAAGAAGGGGGACAAAACTAGCTGTGGTAACTTTCGAGGAATATCACTTTTGTTGACGTCAGTACAAAATTTTGTCCAATATTCTTTTGAGAAGATTAGCTCCGTATGTAGATGAAATTATTGGGGATCATCAGTGCGGTTTTAGGCGTAATAGATCGACTATTGATCAGATTTTTTGTATTCGACAGATAATGGAGAAAAAATGGGAGTATAAGGGTACAGTACATCAATTATTCATAGATTTCAAAAAGGCATATGACTCGGTTAAGAGAGAAGTATTATATGATATTCTTATTGAATTTGGTATTCCCAAGAAACTAGTTCGATTAATTAAAATGTGTCTGAGTGAAACATACAGCAGAGTCTGTATAGGTCAGTTTCTATCTGATGCTTTTCCAATTCACTGCGGGCTAAAGCAGGGAGATGCACTATCACCTTTACTTTTTAACTTCGCTTTAGAATATGCCATTAGGAAAGTTCAGGATAACAGGCAGGGTTTGGAATTGAACAGGTTACATCAGCTTCTTGTCTATTCGGATGACGTGAATATGTTAGGAGAAAATTCACAAACGATTAGGGAAAACACGGGAATTTTACTGGAAGCAAGTAAAGCAATCAGTTTGTAAGTAAATCCCGAAAAGACAAAGTATATGATTATGTCTCGTGACCAGAATATTGTACGAAATGGAAATATAAAAATTGGAGATTTATCCTTCGAAGGGGTGGAAAAATTCAAATATCTTGGAGCAACAGTAACAAATATAAATGACACTCGGGAGGAAATTAAACGCAGAATAAATATGGGAAATGCGTGTTATTATTCGGTTGAGAAGCTTTTATCATCTAGTCTGCTGTCAAAAAATCTGAAAGTTAGAATTTATAAAACAGTTATATTACCGGTTGTTCTGTATGGTTGTGAAACTTGGACTCTCACTCTGAGAGAGAAACATAGCCTATGTTAAGGATGTTTGAGAATAAGGTGCTTAGGAAAATATTTGGGGCTAAGAGGGATGAAGTTACAGGAGAAAGGAGAAAGTTACACAACGCAGAACTGCACGCATTGTATTCTTCAGCTGACATAATTAGGAATATTAAATCCAGACGTTTGCGATGGGCAGGGCATGTAGCACATATAGGCGATTCGAGAAATGCATATAGAGTGTTAGTTGGGAGACCGGAGGGAAAAAGACCTTTGGGGAGGCCGAGACGTAGAAGGGAGGATAATATTAAAATGGATTTGAGGGAGATGGGATATGATGATAGAGACTGGATTAATCTTGCACAGGATAGGGACCGATGGCGGGCTTATGTGAGGGCGGCAATGAACCTTCGGGTTCCTTAAAAGCCATTTGTAATTAAGTAAGTGGAACTATAAAAGAAACTAAGCGTGTACTTGAACAAAACAATATCATATATGGAGCTATTCTTTAGATGTTGCGTTACAATGCTGTTTGTAAAAATTAGGCCTATGTCACTAGAGACTGAAGTGTGCACACGGGCTTTTGTTGAGATCAGGATTTAATAATTGAGTGAAGAGACATTAAAAGGAGACACTAGTTTTTCGTGAACAATTAAAGAACTGCATTTGATCTATTTCGTAATTATTATCAACCAAGGAACTGCATGATCTATATTGTAATTATTATGTTTTGTGTGTTGCAGAAAGAAAATGTATTAGATCTGCAAATGACTGGAATAAAGACAAAATATATGAACTGCATATCTGATGTAAAAACCGAGATGAGATTTGATGAAACTTTTGTGTCAATCGACTTTCCCATCGTGAAAAATGAAGTTGATGTGAGTGCAGTTTATAAAGTGAGTTGGTCAGTAGTTCTCTCTCTGCTATTTACTGACTGATGTGGCTGCTAAATTTAGATGACCTGGACATACGATTTTTGCTCTTATGCTGTACATTTCTTCATCCTACATTTTTCATGAATCTTTTCCACCCCAATTTTATCATAGAAACTGTAATGCTCAACATTTAACAAATCATAAACATTTTGATGATTTTATGCCCATTGATAATTTTTAGGATGTCTTTTTTTAATTCAATTGACAGTCCAGTATGTAATGGGGGTCACTCTCAGTTAATCCCGTGGCAGATGACTAAGTTCTGGTTTGCACCTGCTTTAGGAAATATACTTCATTCATTCAGACAGATTTTTCACTGCAAACCTAGCATTCTGCGGTTTTTCCTATTTTCTGCCTTTCCCTTTTTCTCCTCATTTGATCCATATATCTTAATGTCGTCTATAATCTGATATCTTCTTCTACCCCAAACTCTTCTCCCATTCACCAATCCTTACAGTGCATCCTTCAGAAGGCAGTTTCTTCTCAACCAGTGACCCAGCCAATTCCTTTTCCTCTTTCTGATCAGTATCAGTATCATGTCATGTTTCTGCCCCATACAATGCTACACTCCACACAAAGCACTTCACTAATCTCTTCCTTAGTTCTTTGTCCAGAGGTCCGCAGAAGATACTTCTTTTTTCTATTAAAAGCTTCCTTTGCCATTGCTATTCTTCTTTTGACCTCCTGGCAGCAGCTCATGTTGCTGCTTATAGTACACCCTAAGCATTTGAAACTGTTCACTTGTTCTACTACCTCATTTACAATTCGCAAGTTTATTTTCTTTACTGTTTTTCCTATTATCATGCTCTTCGTCTTATTAGCATTTATCTTCACCCCATACTGCTCACAGCTATCATTTAGCTCCAGTAGCATATCCCTTAGTATCATCTCCTTTTCTGCTAACAACCTATATCATCAGCAAATCTTATACACTTTATTCGTCGTCCTCCTACTACCATTCCTCCCATTTTCTGATAAGAGTTCTTCACTAAATGCTCCAAGTAGATGTTGAACGTGGTAAATGATAAATAGCATCCTTGTTGTACGCCTCTCCCTATTTCACTCTCTTCTGACATTTCTTCTCATATCCTGACTTTGACTCCTTTCATATAAAGGTTACTGAACTGTCTCCTCTTTTTCGAATCCAGGCCAATTGAAATATACTTGTGTTTTTTTTTTCTTTTTAAATTAGTTAGTAGGTCAACTACACATATTTGGTGCTATTTCTCAGTACCATTTGTTAATAATTACGCAGTGAAATCGTAAATGACAAACACTACATGAGAGTTCCTTTTCCATCCTTCTCCATTCTGCAGTACCATCCTGTCACTGACTGTTAGATGGGGACAGGATTGGGAAATATAAAATCGGACTAGAGGAGGCTTTTCATACAAATTTTATTTGACTTCTAACACTGGAGTGGGTACACGTGAAATCGTTAACAGCGGGTTCAATAAGAAAGTGGACAGATTTTAAAAATAGTCAGTGGTTTTTCGTGAGAGACTTGTGTTATATGTCATTATTATATTCTATTTTTTGCAGGAAGGAAATGTATTACATCTGAATGTGACTGAAATAAAGACAGAATATATGAATCCAAGCTATGTTCTGAAATCAGAGATGACATTTGAAGAATCTCCTGTGCCAATTGACTTTCCCGTCCTGAAAAGTGAAGCTGAGGTGAGTGCAATTTATGAAGTTGTTGGTGGGTAGTTCTCTGTTTGTTAGTTAGTGGCTGCTGTGGCTGCTAGATTCAGGTCATCAGGGGAAAAAGTTGTTGCTCTCATGCTGTTCAATTCTTCGTCAGCTGTAGTCCTTCGTGAATTTTTTCCACCCAAATTTTCTTCTAGAGATTGTGATGCTAATCATTTACTAAATCATATCAGTATTGAATTTCTTTAATCAGTACAGTTCAGTTCAGAAGCTCGGAGCGTGCAGTCGTGTTTTTTTGTGCTCCGTGGTGCAAGTTACTGCAGTCTTAACAATGGGTAGAAACAAGGGTTCAAACGGCGAAGGAGGAAGTGGGAAGAATCAGGACAATCAGATTATTTCCACCCTCAAACTTATGTTTGAGGATCTTAAATATTCAGTGCAGATGGAGATGGATGAACTAAGAAAATCAGTTGAATTCATGTCTTCCAAGTTCGACAGTCTTAGAGACCAATTGTTGCACACAAGACATCAACTCAACTCCACACAGGAGGAGATGAAGAGGCTAGTGAAAAAAAATGACCATCTCAAACAGGGAGTGATCTGCAGCAGTACACATGCAGGGAGAATATAATGCAATTTGGAGTTTCGGAGATCGATGAACAATTAACTTATGAAGTCATTGACGAAATATCGGAAGTCATATGCGGTAATGAATTGGTGCAACAAGATGTAAGCGTAGCACATCACATACCATCCAGACCAGGAAAGACACGTCCTATTGTCATCCGCTTCACAAAGAGGAGAAGTCGTGATGAATGGCTCCAGCTGTTCAGAAATGAGGCCAAGAAAGATGGCAGCGGTCCTGGGATTGCGACAAAGAAAGTCAACAGGGAACTTCCGGCAGGAAGAATCACAGCAGGTGACCAACTGACGGCAGTGACCAGAGACCTTTTGAACAAGACAAGGGATACAGCACGGCTGAAGAATTATAAATTTGCATGGACAAGAGATGGTAAAATATTTGCAAGAAAAGATGAAGTCAGCCCCTTGAGTAAAATCACTAATGTTGACGATGTAAATAATTTGTAAATAGTATTGTGTTGGTAACCACGTTTAATTATACAATATAATTGACTTAACTGTGGCTAGTAATACTATATTAAATGAAATCCATCAGTGCAAAATTAATAATAATAATAATAACACAATGGTTTTTAACCCTTTACTTCACTGCAATGAGTATATTACCAATATACTATCAGATCTTAAAATATTTCACTTAACCCTTTAGAGCTCGCACACGGTCTTTTCGACCGGGTGTGATAATCGTTTAGCTTCTTCTTCAAGGTCACTTGAGTTCTGCTGCTCACCCCTTCAGTACCTTTCATTCGACTCTTCCAGAATAAGATGTGATTGTTGTCATGCACTTTGCTATTGGTCAATTTTATTTGAAACTGTTGTTATACAGACCTGGTCGTTTCAACCATGTGTGAGTCATTACGCAACTTCGTATTGTTTCACTTGGTGTATATAAGTATAATGTAGTTTTTTCTTGTATTTATAACTTTTCAGATATACGTACGTTTTTGTCAGTGTAATACTTTATTTTGACTACTGATCCCCGTACATTGCCGTGTAGAAATATGGATGAAGAGGGAGAGATAGTGTAGAAAAGGAAATGGCCCGGGATGAAGAAACAAGAAGGGAAGCTGGTGCAGTCAGAAGACAATTGTTCCGTGAAGAATAAATTATCAGACCAATTGATAGCATTGAATCGGACGTTGAAGAAGAAGATATGGTTGAAGAAATCGATCATAACACAGACTCTGCTCAATCAGCAGATGAGGAAGTAGACCTTGTTCCAGGTCCAATTTATACAGGGAAAGATGGAGTAACAACATTGCAAATACACTGTCCACCACGTAACCGACGTGTTGGTGAACATAATATAGTAAGGTTTATACCCGGTGTAAAACAGGTAGCAAGGAGCGCATCGACTCCATTCCAGTGTTGGAAGTTATTTTTTACTGACACTATCATTGATGAAATTGTTAGACATATAAATGAAAAAATTGAAAAAGTGCGTCCAAATTACAGCCGCCCAAGAGATGCACACAATACGAGAACTGAAATGGAAGCTTTTATAGGACTTCTTTATATGATTGGAATTTTGAGAGCATCTCATCTGAACCTGTTCGACCTATGGTCTGCTGAAGGGACAGGTGTTCCTTATTTCAGAACTTGTATGAACCGGATACAATTCAAGTTCCTGGTGACAGTTTTAAGATTTGATGATTCAAATACTCGACAAGAGCGCAGAAGTGTTGATAAGCTTGCTCCTCGATCTCTCTTTGAGCAAATTGTTCAAAAATGCTCCGAGAATTCTACTGTTAGCGAATACGTCACTATCGACGAGATGTTGGAATCTTTTAGGGGAAGGTGCAGTTTCAAACAATTCATAAAAACAAAACCGGCAAGATATGGAATAAAGGTATTCTCTCTGGCATGTGCAAAAACCTTTTATACACTGAATATGGAAGTCTACGCTGGTAAGCAGCCTGAAGGGCTCTACCAAGTTGATAACTCTGCTAAATGTGTTGTAAACAGGATGGTGCAGCCAATCAGTGGATCCAGAAGAAACGTCACCACTGACAACTGGTTCACTTCAGTGCCACTTGCTGATGAACTTCTAACAACTCACAAGTCAACATTAGTTGGAACGCTGAGAAAAAATAAGAGGGAGGTGCCCCCTTTATTTTTGCAAAGTCGTTCAATGGAAACTAGCAGTGTTTTCGGGTTCACCAAGGACAAGACCCTTCTGTCCTACTGTCCGATAAAGAAGAAGGTGGTGTTGCTGTTATCCACCATGCATCATACCGATGAAATTGATCCAGACTGAAGAATCTAGAAAACCTTACATGTTGACGTTTTATAATTCAACGAAAGGAGGGGTGGACATGGTGGACGAGTACAAAGCTAGGTATTCAGTTGCAAGAACCAGTAACCGCTGGCCTCTAACTCTGTTCTTTACACTACTGAACATAGCAGGCATCAATAGTTTCATTATACTGAAACACAATATTCGCCAATTTGACATGTTTCGAAGAAAATTCCTACAAACACTCATCAAGGAGTTGTCTAGAAATTATCTACTTGAAAGACTGCAACTAGAAAATCTGCCGCGTCAACTGAAGAGAAACATCAGAGAAATTACTGGAACTGGCGATGAAAGAAATCCACCTCCATCTGGAGAAGATGAGGGTCCAGGAAGGTGCCATCTCTGGGATTGGAAGAAAAATCGTAAGTCTAAGACGAAATATAATGTATGCCGCCACTTCATCTGAAAAGAACATAGACAGTCAACTTGCACTTTTTGTGCTAATCCTGAAGAAAGTGCCGATGGTGATAGTGATAAAGATATGTAATACGTGTGAGCTCATGTGACTAAGTGAGTTCATCTTCTAATATTATTTTCTTCCGTGTTTGTTGAATTTAGGCCTTTTTCACACCGATAATGACTATAATGAATAGGACAAGTGGAAATACCGTCATATTTTTGTGTTACTCCTATACCAGGCCATGACGTTGATGAAAATATTTAACATATAATGTGATTTATATATTTTTCACAGTATAAAGTACACTCAAAGTTACTTGGATATTGGCATGTTCATCTTCTTTTTAATACATAATAACAGTGATGTTAATGAATAAAATACAGTTAAATAATGTTTTTGTAACTTTTGCGCTAACAGATATTAGCAAAAAATATAGATTCCGCTTCATTTCCACACACGGTCGAATCGACCGTGTGCGAGCCATGACGTAAAGTTTACAGGCGCGAGCTCTCTAGGGTTAAACATTCGTAGCATCAACAAAAATTTTTCCGAACTCTGTGTTTTACTTAATAATTTTTCCTTTTACTTTGATATTATAGTTCTAACTGATACCTGGCTTGATCATGACTCTGGCTATGATATTAATGGTTATAAAAAATTTGTTAAAAGTAATAAGTATAATAAATGTGATGGTATAGTTGTATATTTTAAGGAAAACATCGTAATGTCTGTAAGTGATATTGACATTTCCCATTGCAACGCTATACATTTTCAATTAACACTTATTAATGATACTCTTTTTAACCTAACTGTAATTTACAGATCTCCAAAACTATACAAAAATGAATTTCTGAAAAATTTTGAAAGCTTCTTGTCAATATACAAACATTAAAAAAAACATGTTATTCTGGGTGACATAAACATTCAAATTTTATAAAATAGATAATTTTGGCAACACGTATTTAAATATCGTGCATGAATATGGATATGTGAAATACTTAAACTCCATTACTCGTCCATCATCCAATTCATGTCTTGACCATATTTTCCTAAATACGGGAAATAACTTAAATTTTATACATGGAGTTTACGCAAGTGCAATAACAGATCATTATATGACTTTTGCATTGTTGTCAATCAGTAATAAAAGTATTAGCAGAGAAGCCACTGAGCCTTTGGACAATTATAAGCTAATTATAAACCAAAAAAGCCTAATATCTCATATTAATAATATGAATTGGGAATCTATATTCTACAATGAAGACGCAGATACATGTTTCGATAATTTTTATAAAATACTCTGTAACCTAGTTTGTAAATATTCTAATCATATCCCTCTCAAATTCTCAAGTAAGTACAAAAATATTAAACCTTGGATTACCACAGGTATTGTTAAATCAATACGATCTAGAGATAAGTTAGCTAAGCAAGTTAAACGTGACCCACAAAACATTGTTTTATTAAATTATTACAGAAAATATAGAAATATCCTCACTAATGTAATAAGAAATCAGAGAATCAAATATTATTGTGAAAAATTTAACAAAAATAAAAATAATCCAAAGCAATTTTGGCAGATCATAAACGAAGCTACTGACACCCAATGTAATAAAAATAGATATTAAAGACAATTATAAGTCGAAATGGAATAAATATTGAAAATAAGGAAATTATCGTAAACGAATTTAAATATTATTTTACTAATGTAAGTCGTGACATTGTATCTAATATAAAAAAGAAAGTATTTAATACTCATCACTATAAGCTTACTTATAATAAAAGTATATCATCTATGTTTATGTTTCCTGTAAACGAATGTGAAATCATTAATATTGTAAATAGTTTAAAAAATAATGTGGCTCCTGGTATTGATGGCATTACAACAAATACCCTGAAACTTATTATCGGAGCTATTTCTAAACCACTTGCCTTTATGTTTAATTTGTGCATATCTCAAGGTGTATTTCCCTCAGCCCTAAAACATGCTGTGGTGATACCAATTCAGAAGTCTGGTTACAAAAATAATCTTAATAATTACAGACCCATTTCACTATTACCCAGTCTCTCTAAAGTATTTGAAAAATGTATAACAACACGGTTAATACAATGTTTAGAAAAAAATAAACTACTAAATGATAATCAATTTGGTTTCAGAAAAAAATTTGTGCACTGATGATGCTATTATGGCAGTTAGTTCAAAAATAATTCAACAATTAGATGTAGGAAATAAATGCCTAGGAATATTTCTAGACTTAGAAAAAACCTTCGATACAGTCAATCACAATATTTGGAAAAGTTCCGCAATCAAGTAGTCTAAAAATGACGCAGAAGGGTCTCGGGAGAAGGGTTTCGTTCTGGTATTATTTGGAAAATACATTTTCGCAGTGTAATGACGAGAAGCATGAACGCATATACGCGGGGGGAGGCAATCAGTTGTGATTGTGTAGAAACAATTTTTGGGAATCGAGTAATTTGAAACAGCCTGTAGTCGGACGCACAGGCGACATGCTGTTGAGATATATGTCCAATGTAATTTTCACAATGTAGTAATGATAAGTGCTATGGACGCGCACACCCGTGACTTAATTTTCGGATTCGGGAATTCTCAAATTTTCATGAAATACGGTTGAGTAGCCATTTATGTGCGAATTATGTGAGAAAACCTATGCTCATTCTGGGGAATTCAAAAAACATTATTATGTTCACACCTGTTCGAAGCCATTGAGCTGTAATTTTTGCTGGAATTATTTTTAACCCGGTCGGATAAAAAATGCGTCCGCATTTGTTCACTGGCGAGAAGCCATTCTCTTGGCGATTCCCCTCCTTGCCTGGATCATTGGGTTTCTGTACTGTATTGCAGGTCGTACGCTGAGTTACTTGCAGCAAACAATGTAGTTTGCTCCGCACATAATGTAGGGCAGTAATGAACAACATTGTAGAGCCGGAATGTTGATTCATACGAAGAGGAAGTATATTTCATACCCCTCATTAATTACTTCTGCCATAGGCACACTCTTACCATTTATAAAATGAAAAATAAATTATTGAAAACAAGTCTAATTTCATTTACTTTCCGAAAATGGGTAATGTATTCTCAATAATGACGTTTCCTTGATACAGAGCAGTAGTTTTTTGTTGGAATATTCCGTCTGAGCCGTAGCTTTATTTTGTATGTACGAATGTGAATTGATACGAGTTTTCCTCATCAGAAGTGTGACAAGCATTCGCTTTTTTTTCTTTCGAATTTTAGCAGTCATATACAGTAGATCATAAATCTGCAGTCGTATTACAACATTTAATCTCGTATAGGAAATTTGAAGATAGTATACTGGAAATAACTGATCTATCCGGAAAAAAAAAAAAAACATGATCATTAAATTTCTGTTACACTGTTGCTTACATTTTTATTTCATCCGAATTAGCGCCATTACTATAGTTAATATTCTTATTAAACAAGAGTATGTTTTGGTTAGGAATTCAATGTTCCGATATGCCCAGAACAGCTCTTTCTGTCACTCACTCTCTTTCTCTGCCGAATGGTCTGGCTGTATTCTTAACTCTTGAGATAAATATCTACTCAGAAAGGATAAATTAAATTATGGTTTATTTAACGACGCTCGCAACTGCAGAGGTTATATAAGCATCGCAAAAGTGCTGGAATTTTGTCCTGCAGGAGTTATTTTACATGCCAGTAAATCTACTGACATGAGCCTGTCGCATTTAAACACTCTTAAATGCCATCGACCTCGGCCGGGATCGAACCTGCAACCTCGAGCATAGAAAGCCAGCGCTATACCAATTACGCTACCGAGGGTGACCAAAAAGGATATAATCACGCCAAATTTACTGGGATTTCATTAAAAAACATAATTTATCGAGTCTTGCGCATTCGGTGGGAAGGAATTTCCCTCTCGAATGTCATATTTTGCGAATGCTACACATCACCACTGATTTATAGGTTCACATATGCATTCTTAGACTAGACATACTCATATAATGTACGATTTTTGTTACTATTTTTCTGAGTATTTAAATAGTAAACAGGCAGCACTTTAATTGTATCATCTTGCATGTCAGCAAAAAATAAATTTGTTAAAAGTTGCCAAAGGTTTTAAGGAAATTGTTCTCATCAATCAGTGATCAACTCATTTCGATATCATAGTGTAATGAAGGAAATTTCTTCTCGCAATTACAACAGTTCTAGAATACAAGGTGAAACAATATTCTTCCCTTCCTCATCTGTCGTCTTTTCTCCTCTCTGCTTTTCTCTTCTCCTAATCCCTTTAACCTCCCTCTTTTTGGGTCCTACAAATGGTGCTCATTGGGGAGGAATAATTCTGTGGGTTACACACAAGACATAACAGTGGAGTAACTCCCCTAGTTGGTGATCATTAGAGCTGGATATTTAGGCATTTATAACAATTACAGTAGGCAGGCAATAAAACGAAAAAAAGACACATTTTTAAAACGGCATTATAAATTTTAATAAGACATAATATATTCTAGAAATAAATTTAAATTATATCAACATAACTCACATTTTTACTTCGTAGTTGACACATGTTGACATAAAATACTTTTTTTCGTGATTAACTGTCTTCACAAACCTGTTTCATCAGTTGAAAACACATGGGCACCAAATTCATTACCGTAAGCATGAAGTTTATTTTTCAATGCTTTACTGAATTTAGGTATCCTAGCTAATCGATCTTATACCTTCTGTCACCCGACAATAACTGACTGATCCTCACTCAGATTTCTTTCTCCTACAATAATAAACACGTGTAGCACAAGAGTGTTATAGTAAGATTTGAAAATATGAAAGCAAACAATTGAAAATGCTACGTGACAACTTCTATGAGAACGAGCTTAATATTTAAAATTATAAAGCTGACTGTTGTTTCGTGAAGATGTTGATATTTTTGTTATTCTGGATTGTGGATCATTATTCATATTACGCCAATAGTATTAAAGCACGATTATTAGGAGATTAAGCACCGAAATAAATTACTTTTATTCATTATTGTTAGTAAAGCAAGTCATTGTTTCATATACCAGTATTGTCCACATCTGTGGAGTAACGGTCAGCGCGTCTGGCTGCGAACCCAGGTGGCCCGGGTTCGAATTCCGGTCTGGGCAAGTTACCTGGTTGAGGTTTTTCCCGGGGTTTTCCCTCAACCCAATACGAGCAAATGCTGGGTAACTTTCGGCGTTGGACCCCGAACTCATTTCACCGGCATTATCACCTTCATATCATTCAGACGCTAAATAACCTAGATGTTGATACAGCGTCGTAAAATAACCCAATAAAATAAAAAATATACCAGTATTTGATTTTCATACACATTACATTACAATTAATTAGAGAATTGCAATAAATATTGCTTTAAAATAACAAAAAAAAAAAAGGCATTTATTATTGAATTAGTAAGAATCACCTGAAAAAGGCAAAATAGATAAAATAAAAATTGGCCCTATCACTTTCATTTACTCCAAATCACATTTATACCTACGAAAATAATTATTTACTTTCCACCCAGTAAAAAGGGCACTATGCCAAACATCCAGGCTCTGATGTTCACTCACTGCACTGACCGCCTTCTAAAGACAACTCTGTCACACAAATAGACAATGGACAGAACAGTCGGAATGGATGGAAAGTAAATTCCGATCCTGCATTCGCCTTTGCGTGTGGCGAAATCTCCGAAATAACTACTCAGTTTGGCCAGCCTCGGCATTTAAACACAGGCCTTCTGAATGGGAGTCGATACTGCCTCGACCACCCCGCTGAGTTCTACAGTAGGACAGTATTAAATATTTCCATTTTAACTTCGCCTTTACTTCCTTATGATGGACAGGAATTTGGCAGTTCAATAATGTCATACGAGTTAACTATGTGTTAAATCACAAGTAGCCACCGGCGTGGCTCAGTCGGTTAAGGCGCTTGCCTGCCGGTCTGAAGTTGCGCTCGGGCGCGGGTTCGATTCCCGCTTGGGCTGATTACCTGGTTGGGTTTTTTCCGAGGTTTTCCCAAACCGTAAGGTGAATGCCAGGTAATCCATGGCGAATCCTCGGCCTCATCTCGCCAAATACCATCTCGCTATCGCCAATCTCATCGACGCTAAATAACCTCGTAGTTGATACAGCATCGTTAAATAACCAACTACAAAAAAATAAATCGCATGATGTTGTGAGTAGCATAGGCTACTTGACAAGGTTTGACCCAAATTCTTTTTCCTATGATTTGGTAATTTAAATGGAGGATGATATAAATATGTGCCACTGAAATAAGTTTATTACCTTTGAGATCAGCGTTTTATGTTCAGCTAGAATATAGGTAAAATGGTGTACTATACGTGAAATGAGGAGGGAACTCGCTCGTTTTACTTCTATTTTGTAAATATGAACAACATGTAACTTAAGTATTGTTTCTGCAAAATAATTGAAAGGAACAAAGAACTTAATGTAAGTGTAGTGACAAAGGAATTTAAAAGAGACTATAAGTGATTCATTTTTCATTTCCTGTTTTCCAGGCACCTATGAATAAAGTGCTGGTTCTAGTGCAAGAGTTTCTTATATTTTTCATGAGGGAATAATGCACGGCCATCTTAATCCTAAGATCGTTGCCGTGAATTTTTCCTAAGGTAGTGGCCGTGAATCATGCATTTTGCATTCTTATAGTGGACTTACAGTTCTGACTTGTTCATTTTTTACAATTATTTCTGTTATTTTGTAAGGCGGTTGTATTATTTGTAAAGATGATTGTGAAGGACGTGTAACTGTGGATTCGAGGCTAAACATTGTCAAGAAGTGCTCTTTTTGATGAATAGAGGTTTGAAGAACGAGTATTATAGAAGTAATGAAATTATATCGATAAACTTACCGGAAAACGAAGTATTGAATGAAACCTGGTGATGCAACTATTCTAAAACCCGTGAAACAAATGTCGAGTTGGATGTTTGGATAGTGTTTTGAAGGGATAGAAACGGAAAATTGTAAGGAGCACGTAAGTAACATAGTATATAGGCCTACTGTAGCAAATGAGTGTAAGTTATGCAAACCTAACGTTTCAGATAAATCACAAAGAATCAACGACTTAGAGATTATAGAGCGGCCATTGCGCCGCCATGTCTGATGAAAATTGAAAGACTGTCCGCCATTAGTTTAAGCGCCCAAAACAAAGTGGGCATGGCGTTAAGTAAGGTTGGAATCGTCAAGTTCTCAAATTTCTTTTGCATAAATCATTTAAACTGAAGTGGAAAAACCTAGTATTTCGTTAAATACGTGCTAGTAACTTAATCTAAAATAAAGAACTTATGTATGCTAAATTTAAAACACTTGAGCTATTCTTAGAAGGAAAGCTTAAAAGAATAACCTAAGCAAAATTGTCATGTACGTATGGCAAGAAGTCCTAGCAAATATACTGAATAAAATGTTAATATTCCTAGGTTCTTTTAAATGCGATCTGCAAGATATCCTATAAAGTGAACGAGTATTATTCGGATGATTTTATTAAATTATTTTCCCAGTATCTATACGTTTCAAACTATGTATTATACCATAAGATATAGAATGAGAGTAGGCCCTAACTGTAGTAAACAGTCTTTACCTTCAAGCTTGTAACTTGGGTAACACATGACCAAACACGCTTTCAGTTTTTTTTTTGTTACAGAAATGTATAATTATCGAAATTTGAACGTGAAGCTAACAGCCGGCTGGTCTGTCTGGGCCCTTCTAGGGCAGTGGCATCACAGATTATTATTATTATTATTATTATTATTATTATTATTATTATTATTATTATTATTGGTGGTGGTGGTGGTGGTGGTGGTGGTGGTGGTGGCGGCGGCGGCGGCGGTGGCGGAGGTGGTGGTGGTACCTATGTTGAAAGAAATATAAACGAATAATATCCAGGAAAAACCTCTTAATTAAAAGAACTCTATAATTGATACCAAGTTTAATCTTTCTTCTGCTCTCCTCAAAAGTATAAAATTTTTACTTAAGACCTTTTTCGTGCCGGACACAGAACTTTTCCTGCTTTACTGTTTGGTTAAGGTGTTACAGTTTCAATGCATTGTTGTGATTATTTGAAGCTTTCCTATAACAATTTCTCGATTTTCGTGATGCCATTATCGAAAGAGGAAAGATTTGATACCATTCTTCATTCTGGTAGGTTAAGTCAGTGGTTCCCAGCTGGTGTGTCGCGCAGCCCCATGAAGTGTATCGCGAAATTTTGGAATTGAAAAATAAATTTTATGCCATGCAGGAAGTCTCTTTATAACGCATTTTTTTTTTATTTACAACGAAGTCTTTGATGTGGTATATTAAATTTTGAGAAAGACTTTACCAAGAAACTTGAACACCTGCAACAATGCTCAGTTTAATTTTTCTGCCTGGCGATAATTCTAATGAAAGTGAACATCTCCAACAATGCTTGGTAATTCGTTTACTCTTCCCACTTCGTAATAAACAGAGTTTAGAATCGTCAGAACATATTGGTCAGTTTCAGTATATACATGTGAGTGGGCGGTAGCGCGATTATTTTATCATAATTGCTTCATTTAGATTTTTGTGGACAAATTTTTAATTAAAAAAACTCAATCTGTATTAAGTTGTGCGTTAGATGACAGCAGTGCTAATTCAAATAATGTGATCGAAAGTTCTCTTCAGGGTTCGCAAAAACGTACTGCGTTTCTTGAATATTATAGTGATGAATACTTGCAGTATGGTTTTACGTGGCATGGAGATTAATATAAACAAAATCCCGAGGTCTTACATGCGGGAATGTTTTGTTAAATCAGTCCACGGTGCCGAATTAACTAAAAAGACATTTAAAACTGCCGTTTTCAACGTCATACTTATGTAAATCAGCATCTTGTACCATAAAAATAGTGAACTCTAAACAAAGTAACAGACTGCTGCATCTTGAAGATGATTTACATGTTGGCCTGTCAATCATACGCAACTTTATGCAACCCACCAAGCGCAGACTTCACGTTAATTTAAATAGGTGAATTTCCAAAATCGATAATAAAAATCTTTTATCGGACATCCAGAATAGACAGATTGAGATTTTTGACACATTAGTTACCTTTCGTTTTTTCTAATGACACTCAAGTTGCTGCTTGTTTTTTTTTCGACCTATTTACAACACTGGATATCCGACACTACTTAAAAATTGTTATTAGTGCTCTTTTCTGATGGATCGCTCTGGAACGGCATTCTGGCACTGTTTTGGTACATTTTTCATCAGTGAACCAAAATATGTGTGAATAACTATGTTTTTAATATTATTTTTCTTCGAATTCCGCTTAGACCTCGAAAGCCTTACTTGGACGAAAAGGAAGTTAAAAACCATAAAATCCCCGTGGAGTGAACAATCATCATTTCCCCGTCCGCTATAAAATGTTCTACAAAGAGTTCCACAACCTTTTTCACCAGAAGAAAACTACTGGTTGTTATTGTATCATTATTTTAACAAAAACAAATAAGTGTGTTGCGATATCGTGGGCATTCAGTAAAGTGTGTCATCGGTCAAAAAGGGTTGGGAACCACTGGTTAAAGTCACAGAAATGTTGCTGCAGACTGGACAAACAGTTCCCTGGTCAGCGTGGCCCAGTAGAATGGCTGGCCAGGTCTCCAGATTTAACACCCCCTTGATTTTTTCTATTGTTGTTACATAAAGAGCTTGGTATATGAAGAGAAAATTGAGAATGTGAAACATTTAAAGAATCATATCATTGAAGCCTGTGCTAAAGTCACTCCGGAAATGCTACAAAATGTTCTCTCCACTCTGCTGTACATTTCACTAAGACACATTTTAATCAATCGAATTAGTTTCTTGGGAATACCAACTTATATAAGTATATTATATAAAACTTTCCTTGTAAGAAAGTCATATGCCTCTTTTAAATCTATGAATAACTGATGTACTGTACCCTCATACTCCCAATTTTACTCCAATATCTGTCGAATACCAAAAATCTGATCAATAGCTGATCTACTGCGCCTAAAACCACACTGATGATCCCCAAGAATTTCATCTACATATGGAGTTAATCTTCTCAAAAGTGTATTGGACAAAATTTTGTACGACGTCTCACATACACACATACACACGCACGCACGCACACTCTCTCTCTCCCCCTCTTCCCCACTCCCCCCCACTCTCTCTCTCTCTCTCTCCACTATATAATTCTTTATCAAAAGGAATATTGTGAACCGAAAAGAACTTAAAAAATAAGAAAGCAACATTAAAATTTAAAAGAATGCACCATTGTCATTGATACAACAATGAAATTAAGTTCACATTATTCATTAAATTTATGACCAGGGAAAGGATTTATATGTAAATACATATTTACTTATAAAGCTAATATAATTTATATTTTGCATTATCTTTATGTTTCACAATGTGTAGGGTTGAAAAATCCTACTTTTATTTTCCATATTTTTCCATATTTTAGAGTTTAGTACATATTTTCGTTAATTTCCATATATTTTCCATATTTCATATAAAACAGTCCATATTATATTAGGTTTAACAATAAAACAAAACAAAATTCCATTAACTTTTAAAAATACATTTCAACAATAGAGATTTAAACACATGTTCAGTAATCCCTTTAACATCAGAGTTATTTGAAAATTAGCAGTCCTATCAACAATGGGAAAGTAAGTTACAAAACTGTATTAATTTAATTTAAAATTTTTAACAGACTTCAGTTGTGCAGCTCAACAGTTAAATGCCAGTCAGAGTACACATAGGTTCAGTTTTGTAAATCATACTATAAAGACGGTAAATATGCCAAAAGTACGTCATTCAGTCAATTTAAAATCAAAACTAACAAGTTACATTTCAGAATTTAAAGAAGATGGTTTATCAACTGACAATAAAATATTATTTTGTAATTTGTGTCAGTGTGCAGTATCATCTACACAAAAGTTCCTGGTGCAACAATACATTACAACTAGTAAACATCAGGCCAACAAACAACTAAATTCCAAGCAGAGACAATTGTTTTTAACACAACCAACAACATCGAATGTAAGATCTGAGTTTAACATCGACCTGTGCCGTTCTCTCATCTCTGCTGATATTCCTCTCTACAAACTAAAGAATAAGGTCTTCAGGGAATTCCTTGAAAAATATACTCAACATACAATCCCGGATGAGTCAACACTTAGGAAGACGTATGCTCCATCCATCTACGATGAGACAATACAGAAGATAAGAGATGAAATTAAAGATAGTTCAATTTGGGTTTCCATTGATGAGACTCCCGACAAAGAAGGTAGACTTGTTGGTAATGTAGTTATCGGTTTGTTAAGTGAACAATATTCTGAACGAATTCTTTTACATTGTGATGTTCTAGAAAAGTGCAATAACAAAACTATAGTTAAACTGTTCAACGAAGCTATGGGTATCCTGTGGCCAAAGGGTATTATGTACGATAATGTGTTATTCTTTATTAGCGATGCTGCCCCTTATATGGTCAAAGCTGGACAAGCATTATCTGTTGTATATCCTAAATTGACTCATTTTACTTGTGTGGCGCATGCATTTCATCGTGTGGCAGAAGTGGTCAGAGACAATTTCCCTAAAGTAGATTTGTTGATTTCATCAGTGAAAAAAGTATTTCTCAAAGCTCCCAGTAGAGTTAACGTGTTGAAAGAAATGTACCCTGAAATTCCATTGCCACCAAAGCCAATTTTAACTAGATGGGGTACATGGCTAGAAGCAGTTGAATATTATGCCGAACATATAGACTCTATTAACAATGTTCTCCTTGCATTGGACTCTGAAGATGCAGTCTCAATTGATACTGCGAAAACAGTTACCTGTGACATAAGTGTGAAGAATGACTTAGCTCACATTCAGCATACATTTTCATGCATCATAAAAACGCTCAAAAGTCTCCAAAATAGGCACCTTTCACTATCTGAAAGTTTTGAAATTATAAATAGTACTGTGGAACAACTGAATCGTGGTAGAGGTAAAGTTGCAGATGCAGTAAGAGCTAAGGTGGACACTGTACTTTCAAAAAACCCTGGATATGAAGAACTACAAAAGGTTGTTGCTGTGATGAGTGGTGAATCAACAGTGAAGATTAACTTGGACTTATCCCCAGCAGACATTGTGAAATTGAATTATGTACCAGTTACTTCTTGTGACGTCGAACGCTCTTTTAGTCAGTATAAATCTATCCTCAGAGACAATAGAAGAAGATTCACTTTTCAGCACTTGAAAGAAATGTTTGTAACCTATTGTTATGGTAACAGACAATAAAAATTGTGTTTTGTTGAAACTACATTGGAAGATAAGGTACGTCCATTATATTTTTTGTTTAGTTTGATTAAAATGTACCAATATTTAACGTACATAGTCATTTTTTTATAATTTTAAGTCCATATTTAATTCCATATTTTGGTAAAAATCCATATTTAATTCCATATTTTGGTAAAAATAACTACATATATATTTACATATTTCATATATTTTTAGTCCATATAAATCCGTTCCCTGTTTATGACATATTATATTTTATTCAAATTAAATTTAAAAAACCAACTGAAAACAAAACACACTAACATTGACAATTATATGGTAGCTTATCAAAACTGAAAACCCATCAATATTAAAATATATAACTATTCTAACTTTCAGAATATTGTTATATTAATGTTACAATTACATTTAAAAAATACACCATCTTTGATATTAAAACACATTGCAACAGTCAATTTTCCAAGGCATTTCTTTGCAATTCATTCTTTTCCTAAACAAATATTTCGCCAAGTACTTCACAGATTGTTTTTGTCCATTGTAGGCTGATAGTGTTGCTTTCACGTGCCTGCATATTCTTTCAATTGTGTCTGTACGGACACCTGAGGCTTTTACGAGGAATCTACGGTATATCTGATGATTGATTATAATTTTCTTTGCCCGAAACGTGCGCAGATATAAAGTGAAACTGACGAATATCTTTTCAGTCGTAATGTTTATTTAGAAGTAAGCTAAATGTTTGTCAAGTATAATTTTTAACAGAGAAAATATATTTTGGTAGATTTTGCTTGGTACGGAGACAAGATAATATAAGATAAGCAAACATTAAGAAACTACTGTCTGTAAAAATTGCACATCATGAAGGAACGTAGATAGATATGTGAAAATTATACTAAAGATAATGCAGGGTATGACAAGCAAGTGATTAGAATTTCAAAATAATTTTGCATCCCTGAACCCAGCAGTGCCCTCTGAACTCTAGTGACAGGCGGATAAACAAAGGGCTGTTGTGCAGCCAGACGAGCAGTATATTAGGGTCAACAGGCAGTGAACCTTTCTTTAAGGGTCACTATGCCTCGTCGTGCTGATGGGGAACCGTATAAATAAACAGCTGAGTTCGAATGGGGACCAATGATTGGCCTGAAGGTGAACTTTCGTATCGCGATATTGCTACTCATGTGGGATATCATGCCACTACAGTAATGTGAGTGTGGAAGCAGTGGACCGAAGAGAATCGGACACATGGAATATACGGTAGTGGATCACGATCTGTGACGCAGAGATCTACTTCGCAGAGGGCCGCTTGTACGCACTCCTTTGCGGTAGATTCCCTTGACTCTAGATCATCGACGTCTCAGGCTACAATGGCCTCGTGAACACACAAAGTGACTCGCGGATTGGCAACACGTGGTGTTTTCGGACGAATCCCGTTTCAACTTGGACTACAATGATGGTCGTATATGCATTAGACTATATCGTGGCCAGCAGTATCATCCAGACTGCATTGTCCAGCGTCGTACCGGCCAAACGCCAGGCGTAATGGTGTGGGGCACCATTGGTTATCATTGAAGATCTCGGCTGCTATGTATTGAGGGTAGACTCAACAGCAACCGGTACATCGAGGACGTTATGGAGGCAGAAGTCATACTCTTCCTTCAGCCCACTCCTGACGCTATATTCCTCCAAGATAATGTTCGACCACATGTTGCTAGGAATGTTCAAGTTCTCTTCAACGCACATCATATTTAGCTTCTTCATTGGCCTGTCTGTTTGCCAGACATGTCGTCTATTGAACATGTATGGGATATGGTTGGTCAACAAGTAGTCCGTCAACAACCTCCAGCAGCCAACGATGAACTGTGGGCATGTATACAAGCAGCCTGGCAGGCCATTTCCCAGACAGAGATCCAAGGTCTTTTTGATTCAATGCCACGTCGTATAGCAGCTCTGATTGCAGCTCGTGGAGGTTTCACAAAATACTGATGTACTCATGTGTATTGGTCTGAAACGTTAATCATTTGTGTAAATCAATATTAGTAATATGTAAAATAAATTTTATTCAATTCTCATGATTCCTTCATGTTGCAATTTTCACAGATAGTAGTGTATGTAAATGCTTGGTAATGTCAGTAAAAAACCTATGTAATTTATATAACTATTACTACGAGGGGGATCCAGGAAATAACGACCGTTTTGTTGTAATAATTAAAAAATATATATTTATTTGAAGAAACAAAGTCTGTTACATAACTGAAGCTTCCTTTACTTCTCTACATAATCACCACCTACATTTAAACATTTGTCGTATCTGTTCACTAGCTTTAGAATTCCCGTGTTATACTCCTCTGCCGCCAGTTCATTAAGCCAGGTGTTCACTGTCTTCTTCAACTCTTCATCACTTCCAAAACGCATACCACCCAGAAAGTCTTTCAGCTTAGTGAAAAGGTGAAAATCGCTAGGAGCAAGTTCTGGACTATAAGGGCGGATAATCAAAGATTTCCCAACCGAATTGATCCTGCACTTCTCGAGTTGAAGCAGCAGTGTGCGGGCGGGCACAGATTTTGTGGTAGCCAAGATGTTGCGACACAATTTCACCAAGCAAAGAACGAGAAATGTCAGGAAAGGCAATATGCAATTCGTCGAGTGATGTGCGCCTGTCTTGCAAGATTCTGTCGTTCACTTTAGTCTTCAGGTCTTCTGTGATGAGTGATGGGCGTCCGGGTCGAGTTTCATCGTGGACATTTGTTCGCCCATTGTTGAACATTTCGCACCATTTTCTCACATTTATTTCATTCATTACAGTATCACCATACACTGTCCACACCTGTGGAGTAACGGTCAGCGCGTCTGGCTGCGAAACCAGGTGGCCCGGGTTCGAATCCCGGTCGGGGCAAGTTACCTGGTTGAGGTTTTTTCCGAGGTTTTCCCTCAACCCAATACGAGCAAATGCTGGGTAACTTTCGGTGCTGGACCCCGGACTCATTTCACCGGCATTATCACCTTCATCTCATTCAGACGCTAAATAACCTAGATGTTGATACAGCGTCGTAAAATAACCCAATAAAATAAAATCACCATACACTTCTTTCAATTGCCGGTAAATTTCTGCATGTTTCAAATGTCGGGCATTCAAAAATCGAATCACACTCCTCACCTCACAGTCGGCGAGATTATCAATCACGTCGTTCATTTTGAAGTAACACAAAATGCACAATGGTGACTTGTTGCAACCTGTACTCACAACATTATGAGAACACATGTTAAGGAAGCCAGTTGACCTTCAAACAAGGAAGGGGAGTCAGCTGTGCGGCGGGTATGCGCGAACGGTCGTTATTTCCTGGATCCCCCTCGTACAATCTTTATAATTTTACTTAGTCTAGGTCCGGTTCATTTAGAACCCGGCCTTGCAATTGCTTTTAACTTCAAATAACGATGAGGTGACCTTTACTTTTTTACGTTTAAAAGTTTCCTATGTACATATTTGGAGCTCAAAATCCCTAATTTGTTATATGCACGCATACCCATTTATTTTTACCGAACTTAGTTGTGAGCTAGTTGAAGAAAATTATTATTGTTGTTTAGTCATCTGTCCGAAGAGAGACATAAATCTCACTAGTGACGCCAACAGGACACTACTTATAAGACAACTAGGCCAGGATATAATGGTGTAGGATGGCCAGTTCCTTCCCTCTACTCGATAATTATATAGGGAAGGTAGGAGATATATTTTCATTCTGATTTCCACTTTTATTGTGAAAAGTGTAATAAATTCTACATACGGCTTCCTATTCATTGTATAGCCTTTTACTATGGGAAATAATACATACTTTTAATTCATTATTGAACCAAATTTTCCCTTACTTTCGATATGTCTCCAAGTTGGCTGCAGCCGGAAAGGAGTGTTGGACACAAAGCTCTGAAACACCGCTGAAAATAAATTATGTACATTAGATTCTTAAGCATGGAGCAAATGATAATGTACAGTCAAAAGAAGGAAGAACAAGGCAACAGAAAATAATACTCATTGAAAAGAATACCTTGTAGAATATATTTTCCTAAGAAGTGTTCCGCGCAATAAATGGAGAGCTTGTGTAACTAGCTAATTAGTATCACATCAGATACCCCTTGTAACTAGCTCATACATATGGCACTCAAAGAAATTATCTGAAGATATATAACATTTGCAAAATTTTCATCATAAAGGAGTAAAAGTTGTTATATTGTTACACTTGTTTTATTTAGGCTACCCTGAAATCTTTTAAGTCAAGTCTCTCCACAATTGATTAATAAGAAGAAGAAATGCGCACAAGTGTGCAAGAGTTCATTTGTTATTATTCTTTGCTGTATTCGCTAATTGACTTGATTCTATTCTTGCATTTTATTATGTGATATCTTTCGCAGAGCTGATAACAGAGTTCGCACACGCATTCCAGACTAGGAGAGTGGTAGCGGTGGTAGCCGTGGGTCGCCAGACTTGTCGTAGTTCTTGGTTGGGTCCTGCCCAAGTTCTGTCGGTCATCGCGTTAATGCTATAGAAGTCAAGCCAAATCTCGTCTCTTTTCTGTCTCCTTTCCTCTAGCAGTCTGGTCGAACTCTCGGTAGATGGCAGTTTGTACCGTAGGTCTTCTATTAAGAAATTTTCCCTCGCCAACTCGCAGGCTATTCTCGATGGCGTGTGTTTTGAGATCCCGAGAGCTGCTTTCAAGAACCGCGCTTTGATGTTTTCCATAGTTCTGAGATCTCTTAGGCTTAGGTTGGTCCATATGATGTCAGTGCCGTGGGTTATTATCGGGACAATTTTTGCCTTGAAGAGTCTAATAGCAGTGTCCAGGCTTAGCTGCCTTATATTCTTAATATCAAATATTGCCTTGATTGCTGATGTTGCCCTTTCTTTGACATGGATCCGGAAGGAATTTGTCGTTGTTTGCAGTGTTACTCCCAAATATTTAAACGCGTTGGTGACTTTTAGTGGTTCATTTTTGTAGTAGAGCATGTCGTCCGTCTTTCTACCTCCCCTCCTGAACGTCATTTGAACTGTTTTGTCTTTGTTGATCTGGAGCTGGTTTTCGTCTGCCCAGTTTACAATCCGGTTAAAGGTTTCTTGCACGTCTTCTTTCTTTGTCGAGTCTGGGCCATGTCATCGGCGTATATAATCAAGGGTGGGCAAACTTGAGTCACATCAGCTGTAGCGATGTTAAAAAGCAATGGACTCAGTGGGTCTCCCTGTAATATCCCTCTGGTTTGGGTGATTCCTTCTGATATTGTGACAGTGTCATTTACCTTAATGATGTTTTGGGCTAGGATGTTGTGGATCAAGGTCGCTGTGTGCTCATCTAGTCATGCTATTTTCATCAATTTTTGCGAAAGTATGAGTCTGCTTACGCTGTCGAACGCTTTTGTATAGCCGATGAAGATGGTGTAGTAATTCTGCTTTGGCATTCTAAGTGCATCATGGATGTCCGTTAACAGGCATTCTACCACTTGCAAACATGAGCGACCTCTCCTAAATCCAAACTGTTGCTCAGATATTTGCGCGTCCGCTATCTCCGTGATTCTCTTTGTTAGTATGGCCGTCAATAGTTTGAAAGCGTTGTTCTCTAGGGCTATTCCTCTATAGGAGTTGGGGTTATCAGTGGCTCCTTTGCCTTTATATAGCATCTTGATGTGTGATAGCCTCCAAGGGTCTGGTATGTCTCCTGTTTCCAAGCACCGGTTGAAGAGGGAATCCCATGCTCCGGCTAGTACATGATAGGAGTCTATAATGTGTTCGTTCACATTCCCGTCTGGTCCAGCTGCTTTCTTCTTTTCAAGGTTCAGTATAACTTCCGCGATTTCATTTGTGGAGATGCATCTGTACGTCCCTTCTTCCGGTGGGGGTCGTTTGGGAAAAGCATAGCTGTCCCCATCTGGGTTCAAGATGTTCGTGAAATGTGCTTGCCACGTTTTCATCAGAATGTTTGGTGGTACTGGTATTTTCCTTTGCCTCAGTGCTACGAAGGGGTCTGTTTTGGCCGCTTCCGCTCGTTTTTGTCCCTCGCTTTCAGTGTGGGCGTTCCTTTTTTCTTTCAGGAGGATTTTGTATCCCTTTCTAGCTCTCGCGTGCCTCTCCAGATCTTGTGGGAGCCCTGTACGTTTTGCTTGATGCAGGGTCTGCAACTTAACCTTCCTCTCTCTGTAACACTGGGTGTCAAACCACGGTTTCGCTCTTCTGTGTCCGGCTGGAATAGTGGCGGTCTGAAGTAATCGCTGAATTTTGTGGAAAGCTTCTGTTGTGTCACACTTTATGATCTCTTGAATTGGGCTTATTTCTTCGCTGGCTGCTGTCAGTATTTGTGGCCCTAGGAGCTTTATTGCCTACGCTGAAAGTGGCTGTTACTGGGACATGTTTCCTGAGCAGCGCTAGTGCAGAGGTGTACGCCACTGAGTGCCCTCTCACTTGCACGTTGTTCCCTCTGTAGAATATTAGATCAATTGTGCTGCTACCGTTGGGCGCAACAATTGATTGATGTAACAAATATTTCTCTCCGTTTCTGTTTCTCAATAGCCATTAACATTTTCCCACAGGTGTAATAAGCTTGATGTTCACAGTTTATATTGTATTGAATTCGATTTTGCCATCAATAATGTCCTTACGGCAGCAATTGTACTTTGAGAACAGGTATTGTTCCTTATCAGTAAATGTCAACATATCCACCAGCGGAAGTGGGGCCAAGTTTTATATGATTGTTTCTTTTTTTTCCACACAGGTTTGTTAAACACATATCGTGAGGTACTTTGACCTACGTGCATCAGCCTGATGAATGGAAGAAAAAGAGTTGCAAAATATTTTGGATAATCATTTATATTAACTCTCCTGCTACCAAGTGGTAATGATTATCCCACTGATTTTTCAATATTGTTTTCATTTTTCTTCATATTTATTTTTGAAATTCTATGTATTTGTCCGTTATATGTCTACTACCATTTTGAAATAAGAATAACAAAAATAATTAATCTACTTTAATAAGTAATTCGCATTATTTAAGAGGTGTGATCTTGTTACCCCTTGGTAGTCTATGTCATGAAAATTACGGGATATACATATATATATATATATATATATATATAACTTTATTGCTATTGTTATTTATATTATCATGAGTATCATAACCTTTGCTTCCAATTTTTTTAAATTTTTATTTCTGTGTGTTATAGAAAATTGCAGGATCTGAAATTCAATTTGTAGGTTAGTTTTCTATATTTTTGAGCTTGTCTGCTTCTAAATTATTTTATTTTCTGTTATATCATTAATCATATTGTTATGTATATTATCATGAGTATCATATCCTTTGCTTCTAATTTTTAAAATGTTTTGTTTGCGTCTGTTATAGTTAGCCTATTCTAAAATTGATTTTGTTAGAAATAATTATTAGTAGAGCGTTTTTCCAAGACATTCATTGGTGTTCATATATTTGAATTTCAACAAAAAACTAAAATGTATTTTCTTAGATTTATATTTTTATTCATTTATCTTTAGAATTCTTAAAGACTTTATTTTAATATAAACAAATTCGTCCACACCTATGGAATAACGGTTAGCGCGTCTGACCGCGAAACCAGGTGGCCTGGGTTCGATTCCGGGTCGGGGCAAGTTACCTGGTTGAGGTTTTGTCCGGGGTTTTCCCTCAACCCAATATGAAGAAATGCTGGGTAACTTTCGATGTTGGACCTCTGACTCATTTCACTGGCATTGTCACCTTCATCTCATTCAGACGCTAAATAACTTAAGATGTTGATAAAGCGTCGTAAAGTAACCTACTAAAATAAAATAAACAAATGTCTTGATGTTCATGGATGTATATATTGTATTTGAATATTCAAATTTCAACAGATGCAGTAACCAAAATGATTTACAATTTCCTTTAGAATACTGTGAATTTCATTGTTTGTAGCTTTGTTTTCTACCCTATGAAATTATATAGCATTGAAAGATTGTCTTGAAATAGAAGGTAGACAAGTTTAACTTTACTGATATGTTTTTCATAGTGTCACCAATAACATTATTTGAAGTTCATTAATTTTGGTGCACGTTTTTAACAAAATGGAATGGGACTTCTGAATCATCCTGTATTTTTAAAAAGCGGAAAATTATTTTATATTTGTACATTTTGTATAGATCCATAATCATTAATATATGCATTGTTAATATTCAAAGTGCTTAACAAAGATTGGTACCATGATTTTGATGGGGGGTAATTGTATAACCCCTCTTGGTAGTATTAAGTTGTAAAAAGCTTGCTGGCAGGAGGATTAAAAGTGATATGATACTGAATGAGCTTGTAATTTGATAATAATTATTGAAAAATTGTCATGACAAAGGCAATTAGATTGTATTGGCTCCCATAGTCTAAAAAAAAACAATATATCTCTTGTTAGGGGGAAAGGAACAGGCCACCCTATCGTTTTATCTCATGGCTTAGTTGCCTCATAAGTTGTGCATTTTTGTGGTATCACTTGTGAGGTTCATACCTGTCTTTGGATGGTTGATTAAGCAGCGATAACAATGATAACAATATCTGTTGTTTGAAATGCAGAGGATAATGTTTAGGCTTACTCATGGCACATAATGAAAACATTGTGCCACACTTATAATTTTCTGGTAATAGCCGATTAAATAAACTAAATGACGCAGCAGCAGCCTCTCTCATGCGCATATGTATGTATATAACAGATTGGCCATTGTAATGTTAAAATCCGCAGCATGTGGAAGAGAACAACCACCAAGATCGCCACCGTCGTTTTAAAACAACCGCTAGGTGGAAGTACATTTGTTCCATGTAATTCAAATGGGAGTTGTGACGAGATTTATTCTACTGTCGCTAGATGGCAATATAGTAAACTTGATAAAAAATTTTGCCGTCAAAACTATAAGGCTGAGCAATCTGTTATATACTATAGTGATCAGGGTAAAACACGAATAAACTTTGCCGAAAGAATTTATACAGGCCAGGAATATCATTTTGTACATGAGAAGAAAAGTGCATAATCGAATTCATACAGACATATTCACTAATATTAAATACTAAATATATTTTATATTTTTGTATTATATATAATTATTTCAGAACGAATTCGGAAGTTCGAGCTAAATAATAATAGTTGTAACACTGTGAATAAGCCTCTTTCAGCAGCTTACATTCTGCAGATCAGTGTCAACCATTAATGTCTGTTACAGCCATGATGGAAGTGATCAAGATGGAAGTAGACGTCGACCCATTGGCTATACAGTCCAGTGATAATACTAATACAGACGGAAAGAAGCCCTTATTAGAGGTAAGCTGAAAGTCTCTGGTTCTAAATTGTATATAATAATAATAATAATAATAATAATAATAATATTATTATTATTATTATTATTATTATTATTATTATTATTATTGAGCTAGAGTGTCCCTATGAAGAGTAAACATCTCCTGCGAGAGGGTAGCTCTTGTTCTCTAATGCAATGAGCTAATTTGCGTTAGGGCGTGACATGTATAATATTGTAGAATATGACAATGCTCTGTGGGTATATCTGTCAGTTTATTATAGTTAGTAGAATCTCAGTATATAGACTGAGAAATTTCAAATCTTGAATTGTTTTTCATGTTTTCCTTCATGTTATGTGTTATGTGATTTTTCTTTTTACTCTCTCATAAAATGTTATTAGCCGATAACGGCGCTGGTTTAAATTGAGCTTTAGGACAACTTTCAGTTATAAAAGCTTCTCATAAATTCACTTAATTTGTTCATGCCTTCTATATTTTATTGATTATAGTATTCATTCATTCATTCATTCATTCATTCATTCATTCATTCATTCATTCACTCATTTAGTCTTCTGCCTAAGGGCAGGTCTTTCACTGCAAACCCACCATTCTCCAGTCTTTCCTATTTTCTACCTTCGACTTCATCTTCTCATATGATCTGTATATCTTAATGTCGTATATCATCTGATATCTTCCTCTGCCCTGAACTCTTCTCCCGTTCACCATTCCTTCCATTGCATCCTTCAGTAGGCAGTTTCTCTCAGCTTGTGACCCAGCCAATTCCTTTTCCTCTTCCTGATCAATTTCAGCATCATTCTTTCTTCACCCTCTCTTTCCAACACAGCTTCATTTCTTATTCTGTGTGTCCACTTCACACGCTCCACTTGTCCCCATATCCACATTTCAAATGCTTCTAGTCTCTTCTCTTTATTCCATCATAACATCTTATGTTTCTGCCTCATAAATGGGGCAAAAGCTAATTGAGATTTCTCGGTCTCTGATCGGGTCAAAAAACCTGATAGAACTGATATTTCGGTTGAAGTCCGGAGGGCCTAATTAATCAAATTGTCTTTCCTCACCTCCATGCTGGGGGCCCTGGGATCTTTTAACATGCGAAAGAGAGAGTGGAGTGCGGAAAGCAACGGGAAGCTATTGCATTTATCTTTCCCAAGAAAAACTGCAAACATGGCATGATTATATTATGTAAGATTAAAAAGTAGAACTTCGACTACAAGTGAGTTACTCGTATAGCTCTCAAAGACATGTGGTAGGGAAGATACTGCTCCACTGTAACACCATCGTAACAAACATAGATGAATCCTTGTCAATGTGTCAGTCACTTATTACTGAAACTGGACATCATTCTACAATAATTTCTCTACACAAGATCATTTAATTGCAGTGGCGGCTCGTGCCTTTCTTGGATGGATGTTCACAAAAAAATGAGTAATGAACACACTGATATATTCTCATATAGCTGAGTCACACGTCAGAGATAAACCAGTTCTAATATACCTGTACCAAATCTACGTATATAAACCTAAATTAAAACCATTAAACAAGAATAGAGTAAAATTAATTCATAGCACTCACCTTGACTGCTGTTGTAGATGGTGTTGAAGATCTAGATTTATTTGTAGAGAACCTCCATGCGCCTAGTTTTGAGAGATGCAAATTTATCAATAACTTTATTATTGAAGTCTCTAATGTCGTTAACAAGTTTTTTTTTTTCCACTGCCAACATAGCCAATGTACTTAATCGGTCTTCTGTCATGGTGCAGAGGAATGTTTTAATCCTCCTTTAATTTAACACACAATTTCACACACGTCCGTCTCCAAACTTCAAGTGTTACTGTTTCAACTTTCAATACGCACCATTGCAGCTTGTATTTTCCTTACTTTGCTGAACAAAAGACAACAGAATCAGTTCCCGCGCGTAACAGTATTTTGAAAAGAAAGAGTAAAGAGAGAAAACGAGGAAAGAGGGAGAAAGGAACACGATGCCAGACCCAAGAGAGATGGAGCATCTCTGTTTCTCTGTCACTAGCACGTTAAGACCTTTGCGAGTAGAGCTATTGTAACCATTGTAACAAACCAGAAAATATTCTCGCCTCAGGCGATTTCACCCTGCTAGAGAAAAATTGTGCGAGCTGCTGTCAACCTGTCCAATGGAGATTTAAAGACACACGACACATGAACGGGACATTCTCTTGAGACGAAAAATGTAGGAATGTCATTGCACATTGGAAAGTAATAGATGTAATAATATTAATACAGTAATATATATGATTAATTATTGTTGGTTTTTAAGGTGTTCACGTGCTCCTGTGCTCATATCGAGGAACCGCTGCTGTTTAATTGTAATTTGAGGTAATTAATTATGATTGGCTAAGATGATATGTAACCAATTATTTCCATGTGAAACAGTATGTTACACTGTTTGACAGTATACGTGTTAGCACTCTGCATCTGTTATTGAAGAGCAGTTTATACACATTACTATGCTAATATGTTGCTGCGTTATAGTATGACATGTGAACCCTATTTGATAACCATGCGACACTGGATTATCAAGACCATCAAGGGACTTCACACCAACTTGATTCGTACTGGCTCAGTTACGCAACAGAAGAGTGCTGGCCGGCCAAAAACAGTGATCACAGAGGCAAAGCAGCCGCTACTGAGGCCTTCCAGAGAAGTCTTAAGAAATCCATTTGACAGTACCAGCGGGAACCTGGTGTATCCTATGGATCCGTGCAGCGGTTGCTAAAAGAAATGAATTGGCGGCTCTGGAAGCCACACTTTGTGCAAGCTCTGTCATGTGAGGACTGTGATATGAGAATGGAGTTTGCAGTCTCTCTACTAGCATCAATTCGAGAGGAACCTAACCTTTTGCGACACATTCTATGGTCAGACGAGAGGAGTGTGGCTGGGTGCCAAATGAAGTGCTTGAGACGTTCAGCCACATGTGGAAAAATGTGAAGCAAGTGCTGGTGCTTACATCGAATTTTAATATTGGTGGAATTTTAAGCAATCCTAATGACTGGGCTATTAGTTCATGCTACTTTGATCCTGTCGTGTTAATTCATTTTATTATGTAGTTGTGAACTTTGTAGTTTGCGAGCAAGCACAAAGGTATTGGAATGCTTGCAGTCAGTTGTCATAATCAGGATTCTCATACTGTAGCTTAGTTCTTCACTGACTCAGTCTTAGGCATTAATTTTGTTATTTCCAAAACAATTTCTTGCTTTCTGCATTAGTGTGAAAATATATGTTCCCCTAATACTATTCAAATAACACTAGTTCGAAAACTGTTGTTAAATTGTAGTGTGAATTGCGCTCTCTAAAAACCTTCAAGAACGAGGTCATTTCTTTCTCTTTGAGACTACATTTTTGTAACCTTTGACGTTAAAATATTATATTTGCCATTATTGCAACGGAATTGTTAAGAAAGAGTGTTACATTATAAGTTCTTATGATAATGTACATATTATTCCATAAGACTCCAACACTGATAGTTATCTTCAAATTTCGATTTCTTTGAGGGGAAGAACTTACATAAATTCATAGATACATACTTGCATGAATTCATCCAGCCACCCATACATACATACATACATACATTCTAAGCTACCGGCTTGGTTCAGTCGGTTAAGGCACTTGCCTGCTGGTCTGAAGTTGCGTTTGGGCGCAGGTTCAATCCCAGCTTGGGCTGATTACCTGGTTGGATTTTTTCCGAGGTTTTCTCCAACCGTAATGTGAATGCAAGGTAATATATGGCGAATCCTCAGCCTCGTCTCGCCAAATATCATCTTGCTATCACCAATCTCATTGACGCTAAATAACCTAGTAGTTGATACACCAACTAAAATAAAATAAAAAATATTATACATTCAGTCATTCTGAGTGGCGCAGTTGTTATAGCGCTGGCCTTCTATAGCCTAGGTTGCGGGTTCGATCCCGACTCAGGTCGATGGCATTTAAGTGTGGGAGAGGATGGTGAAATTTTGCAAAATATTTGATTTTTTGTGAAAAAAATATTATTGCCTAAAACTATTCTTTGATATGTGTAGAACACAATACATATTATTTTATTGGTCATTTAGCACGATTGGAGGTCATTAGCAGCCATTTTTAAATGGCCTGCACGCTGGGATTTTACATGACTTTCCCCATTCTCTCCCTGCCATCATAGAACTCCCTTCTTTTTACAATTTCTTTCGAAATGCCCCGATTTCTGTGCAGGAAATCTTCAAATAATTTAGTCTCATGGTTGTAGATAACAACACTAAGTGATAATAGGATTTACTTCAGAATGTTGATGGTAGATGTCAGAAAAATATATTTCATTTTATTCTGAAACAGTATTTTGCTTGTTATGCTTCATCCAGTATCTTTCAAGCACGTGGTAAAAGCATGCTGTCTTTGTTCTAATATAAATGTATCTGAAATATGAGTCAAGAACTGTAAATAGTTGTACATAAGTCTTGTACATTCGTGTGAAATATGCAATACGTGTATATAAGTTTTATTTATCGTTTAGTGCAAGTGTAAATCGTATTGTAGTTTTGTGAGGCAACCTTTACACCGTCCAGCATTAGTCAAAACCACATGTAATTTTTTGTGTGAAGTGTTGTGTAAATTCGTGTAAATATAGGCCTTAGATGAGTTTTAATTAGTTTTGAGTGTAATAAACTAAGTTGCAGTCATAATGGTCAGAGTTAGGAAGAACAAAGCTAGGCTAAAAAAGATTTAGAATCTATAAGAAAAGTTAGCTTTAAAACAATGCAGTTCCTAATACATTGCCAATAAATGAGAACCATGAGCAACAAATATTACCTTGTCCCTCTAATACAAATGCACAAGCAGCAGAAATTAGGCCTATTGTCAAGAAGAGGTTGGAACATATGCAGGAAACTATCGGCCTAAGTGTAAATAAAACAAATGAAATTGATCATTCATCAGAACCTAATTATGTTATTTTAGGTGTATCCTGCTTTCAGAATTTAGTTAGTAAGATAGCATGTCCTCAGTGTTTTAGTATAGGTTTCACAATAAAACAGACTTGTGGGTTTGCAAGCCAGCTAAAAATGTCATGCTCAGTATGTAGCTTTTCAGAATCAGAGTACACATCAGTGCGATGTGATGACAACTCATCAAGGCCAAGTTTTGACATAAACAGAACAGGTGTCAATGCATTCAATGATATCGGTAAAGGTTATGCTGCCATGCAGACATTTTGTATGACTAAACATGAACTGTATGAGTTAGGTACACTGTATTTGACAGTCATATGCTAAAAGTACACAGTGCTGCAATACAATCTGCAGACCAGCTGATGAAAAGAGATAGGAAAGAAGTTAGGGAAAAATATATTGAAATAGATCCTAAAAATGCAAGTGTCAATGTACTAAACATAGCCGTGAGCTTTGATGGTACTTGCAAGCTCCGTGGACACACCTATTTATACGGTGTGGCCTGTGTCATTGATGCACAGATAGGCTTTGTATTCGATTATGAGATTCTGTCTAAATATTGTCAGGTCTGTAAAGTCAACCAGGATCTAGGGGTGAACACACCAGAATATAATTTCTGGCTTGAAGGACATGAATCTTCACGTGAGACAAATTATAGTGGTTCTTCACCTGCAATGGAGATGACAGCATCCCTTACTCTCTGGCAGAGATCAGAGCAACATGGCTTCAGGTACTCGACCATGGTGAGTGATGGTGACAGCAAGACATACAAACATTTACTGCGAAATAAAGTTTATGGAGCAGACATAGAAAAGGAAAAGCGTATAAACCATGTCGCTAAGAGAATGGGAACGGCACTTCGAAATCTCGTCAAAGATGAAAGAACAAGAGGTACAACGCTAGGAGGCAGATCTCATGGCAGCCTCAAGGACTCTACTATTATTATCATCAGTAATTATTATAGAAATGCTATGTACCAGCATAAGGGTGAGAAAGAGGGAATGAAAAATGCAATATATGCCATATTGCACCATTGTCGCTCCACAGATGAAAAGCCAGACCATCGCAAGTGTCAAAAAGAGGAGGATTCCTGGTGCTTTTTCAACCGAGCTCTTGCAAGAAATGAGAGACCAGGGTGCCATGTTGACAATGTACATAACCCGCTGAGAGGGACTATTATTACAAAGGTGATACCAGAGTTTCAGAGTCTAGCTTCTAATGAACTCCTGGATAGGTGTTTAGAAGGAAGAACCCAAAATGATAATGAGGCGCTCCACAGTTTGATTTGGTCGAAGTGTCCGAAAGAGGTTTTTGTGACGAAGCAACGTGTTACAATAGCAGTGTGTGAGGCTATCAGTGAATACAATTTTGGCAATTCCTTGACCATTTGTGACAGGCATAAACTATTAGGACTTTCCCCAGGAAGCAAAACATTGAAAATGGCTACTCAAAAAGATCTCAGGGAAGTGAAGCCAAGACAAACTCGAAGAACCGAGTCATTCCAGAGATACAGAAGAACGGTTAGGATTGCTTAAATGAGGGCTGAGGAGGCTAACAAGAAGCAGGAAGGGCCATCTTATGGCTCTGGTGCATTTTTAACATCACACTAGTAAGATTTAAAACATTTATTGTCTGAGAATCTTATTTTAGTGCATGATTATGTTTTTTGTCGATTTCCCACAAGTATGATTTTTCTGACATGGTTCTTATAAAAATTGATATAACTCAGGAACCATTCAAGAGAAGTTCATGAAATTTTGAATACACCTTTAGCAGACCATAAGTCAAATTTTCTTTAGGTTAGAATTTTGATATTTTATGTGTATGTGAAAATAATTTCCAATATGCAAATCACTGACCATAAATTAATAATTAATCAATTTCATAAGCTTGTATTATTGTACCCAGGCGAAATATTATAAATTTAATCAATACAATATGTACGTTGGGTTTTTGTGAGTAAAATGGTGAAAGAATTTTGTGAAGATCTTGAAAACTTTCTGAGATATCAATTTTAGGAAATACCTATGCGAGAGGGTTTCTTTTTGTCAAATTTGGGCCCCCCTTTAATTTTCAAACACTTTTGACACTGGATTTACGCTTTCACATGCTTAACTGTGATGTACCAAAAAATTGAAATAATTTGACAAATAACAAAGAAATTAGAAATTTCACCATCCTCTCTCCTTAAATGCGACAGGCTCATGTCACTACATTTAGTGGCATGTAGAAGAACTCCTGCAGGAAAAAATTCTGGCACACCGGTGATGCTGATATAACCTCGGCAGTTGCGAACGTCGTTAAATAAACCATAATGAATTACATACATTGATGCATACGTACATATATACATACATAGTTAATGGAGGGAGAAAGGAACTGGCCACCCTACCCCATTATCACTTGGCCTAGTTGTCAAATAAGTGGTGCCTTCTTGGTATCACTTGTGAGGTTCATACCTATCTTCAGACAGTTGACTGAACATCAGCCTACATTAGTTAGATTTATATTATTTGGATGAGCTAATAATACTCTATATATATTTACTCATGGATCCAAGTTGATTTCAGTCTTTAATTAATTTTATATCTTAGTATTTATAATTAATCAACTCGTCTTTACATACAGAAATTATTACTGTTCTTCATTTTCCATTTTACCCACCATTATGAATCTTGTAAGCTATCTGTAATCCATAAATTTTGATATTGAATACATTTATAAGTTCACAGCTAGGAGGTTGTAGTTGTTTAGTCACCTGCCCGAAGATAGATTGGAACTTCGTAAGTGACATCAGTAAGGTGTCACTCATGCTGTAACAAAGCCTGGAGATAATTAGGTAGATTTGCCAGTTCTTTTTCTCCTCTATTGTATACATTGTTGATTGTAGTTGCATTGAGAGGTTTTATTTTTAAACCATACCTCTCTTCTCATTACCGGGCTGCTAAACGGGTTGTTAGATGGGTTGTTACTCGCCAGACGTCGTTGGTGCATCGAGTAATTGGGATGTGCGCAGTGGAAGATTTACAGAATAAACAGTGTGAATTTATGGTAACAGATATAATTAACAAGTAATAACTAACAAGTACATGAATGAGTTGCTGGAATAAAGCATGAAAATGTGAAATTAAATAAAGAGAAGTGATATACTAAACTGATCTCAAACACAACAATAAATAAAGTCCAGAATCTTCAATACTTTGATCGTTAATCGGCCAATATACTTTCAAAGTCATAATTCAATCTAATTGGCAAGTTCCAAAATGTTAAATTCATGACTCATAAAATATTCCACGCTGGATCATTCACACAACATCTCAACCAACATATAAAACTTAAGATCAATGTCAAGCGATTTCCATAAACTCTTACTCAGTGACCAATTAGATTTTAAAAGTTGTATCTGAAGTCTAACTAGTAGACTCAACATATTGACTCGATGACTCACAGAAAATAATCACAAGTGAAACAGTCACACACACATACTCAATGTGCTAAAGCTTGACTCTTAATTACAATCTGCACATACTATAAATCTCTGTACTATCACAATGAACCTGATACCGAGAGAGAGAGAGACAAATATATAAAGAACGACAATGGCTCTGAATTCACGTACCCATTTAAATAACAGACTGGAATTCAATATACTCAGAATTATAAGTCGAATCGTGTAGAAAGTAATACTCAATTTGGAAAGCAATGTACTAGAACAATCAAGAAAGCAATTTGACTGGAGTTTCGTTACATACTTTATTACGATATAACCAATACCTTTCATTAATCACCACAATTCGCCAGACTATCTTGGAACCTCAATACGACGCATCTATACAAAATCCGCGTATCCTACCTAATACGCACGCAAAATCAAACTGCGAAACCACTTCGCCTAATCTGTAACATACTGTGCACCAATACGACGTAATTCGCGACTACAAAACCTCACAAAATCTCTCCCAATACGACGTAACTCGCCACGACTACAAAACCTCGCGCAATCTCTCATACACGAACCAAGACATTATCATTAGCGAATGCTCTCCATATACAACTCAGCAAATATATCGTAAGCAAAATGTAACGAAGTACCAAAATAAGTTAGTAATTTTGACTTAACTACTCCATGATAAATGCAAATACAATCTTATACATCACGACTGAATTCCTGAATGAAGTTAACTGTTCAACATGTTCTCGAAACAACCTTCCGCGTCGGCCATAAGTCTCTGAGTGAAGTGAACTGATCCACTAATCCTCGAAGCAACCTTGCAGGTTGGCCATGAGTTCCCAAGTGAAGTGCTTTCCTACTAAATGTAAAAACGAAACCTCGGTCCTCTCTCTCTGTCAATTGTTTCAAACTCTAGCCAGCCAATAGGAATTTAATATCAAATGGACAGGAAAAGGATGGTGCCATCGATGGTATCCCACCAATGCGAACTCTGTCGGTGATGTAGCAGATGAGATGATCCGCTGATGCATCGAGCTCGGCTCAGCATATTACACTAATCAGAGTTCAGATGTAGTACACAAACAATAATTAAACTGAGATAGACAACAATACCAACAGGCAATTTTAAAAAATTGAGATATTTGCACAAAGTAAAAGTTGTTGTTGGCTGGATTATTATTTAATTCGGAAAAAGTCAAGATTGCAATATCTGCATTTTGCTACTATTTGTAAGCAAAATTCGTTCATTCCTTAAAATTTATTTATTTGTTTTGCTTTACAATATTACATCAACTGCTGGCCTGTTATTTAAAATCTACTGGCCTATCTTTAGTACTATTTGTGCTATTTTTTTGTAATAGTATGAATGTTACAGTACTTCTTGCATAAAAAGTTAATAAAACCAGATTTATTTCAGTGGTCTGTATCTCTAAAACATGTGTGGAGAGAATCAGGTAATGCTGCATGACTCAGATACCCCTACAATGGAATACAGCAAGGTGGCAGGTCAGTGATGTTTTGGGGTGGCATTATGTGAGGTCGCCGGACACAATTGGTATCGATCCAAGGAATGCTGAGGCTCCACAGTATAGGGACAATATTCTTCAAGGCATGGTAGCACCATTTAATCAGAACTTCGAGATACAGACCAGGAAGTTCAGAGAAGGATTAATGTTTATGGATGATAACTCCAGAGTCCATCGTGCAGCTGTCATCAATGACTTCCATAATCATGAAGAAATTGCCAGGCTTGAATGGCCCATATATTCTCCAGACATGAATCCAATTGAGCATGTCTGGCATTAACTGAAGAGAGCCATTCGTGCACGTCCTGACCCCGTCACTCATTCTTGAAGACCTGTGCAGAGTTGCTGTTGAAGACTGGGACAGAATGGATCAACAGTTGATAAATGTGCTGGTAGACAGTATGCCACGAAGAATCCAAGCATTTATCAATGCAAGAGGAAGCAGTACACTCTACTGAAGTTGCTAGGATAGAGATTTGGTACTCCAGCCAGTACTCAATTTTCATTTGGCCATCCAAACCATTGTTATAATTTTGTCAACAACTGTTATTTTTTTTGTCAACAACTGTTAAAAATAAATACATTTTCATTCCTTACCTTTCCTTGGGCTTATCTTTTATTGAAGGTCTGGTTGACAGGTGATGCAAAACTTTTTTTTGATATGTGTATTTGCAGATGACACAAGTATATTAATTACAGCTAATAACTCCACATGTTCCAATCTTCTACAGACGCAATTCTCCTCAAAATATGTGATTTGTTCTCATTCAATAAATTAGTATTAAATTGTAACAAAACTAGCTTAATTCAATTTAAATCCTGATCAAATTCACCCTCGCAAATTTGAAGCGCAATAATTAATAATAAATCCCTAATATAAACAACAACCAAATTTCTTGGCTTAGAAATCGATCATGTGTTACATTGGAAAAGTCATATTAAAGAAATTATCCTGAAACTAAATTCAGCATGTTTTGCTATAAGATCTATGCAAGAGATAGTAAATATCAATATCTTAAAACAATATACCGGTACCTTGCATACTTCTAATTATTGGTAATGAGTTTTGGAGTGCTATTCTGAGGAAATTCTACAGATAGCAACAGTGTATTCCTACTACAAAAAAGGGTAATTAGAATACAAGTAGGTGCCAAATCTAGGGAAATGTGTAGGACCATTTAAAAAAACTACAAATAATGCCCTTAGGTTGTCAGTATATTTTTTTCATTAATAAAATTCCTCGTATGTAATCGTGAAAACTTGGTATCAAATTCAACAGTTCATAACATAAATACGCGTCAAAAAATTACTTTCATACTCCATTGGTAAGTCAGTCATGCTATCAAATTGGAATGCGTTGTATGGAGTAAAAATTTTTAATAACCTCCTAGGGATATAAAAAATGAAACTCAAAATATATTATTATTATTTAGGGACTAATAAAAAAGTATGACATTCAATAATGCTTCATGAATATTTCTGTGTTTTATTATGTATTAATACTAAACTTTTGTGTTGTTCTAGTAGAGTATATTGTAAAACTCTTCTGTATATATTTCAACTAGACTGTGACTATAATTAAGTCTTTCTAGTACTATTAAAATTTTGTTTTGACATGTTCCATATTCTAGCATTGAAGTGATGTATGAATACCATGGAATGTAAATAAATACAATACAATCAACTGAGAGTTCATCACAAAATGATAGCAGGAGGCATACCATTCATTGTAACTAATTACATTGTAATTCTTGTATTCCAAAATATCTTTCATGATTAATAAATCTTACTTAGATGTGAATTAGACTTGAAATAGTAACGATGTTTTAAATTGGATTTATGAATCGCCATGAATAACCTAAGTGATATTTCCAGGTAGGAATCCTGTTTGTATCTCCTTGCAGTTCTGTCGCACTACGAGAGGAATGTCGGAATCCTAATAGTGTAACATGATAATGTAATTTTGTAGCCATTGAACGTAGTTGGTCCTGAATGTGACCCATGCACCCTTCTTGTTGAATGAAAGACAGGATAGGCACGACATTTCAAATATCAGGTCTTCTCCAGACACGTAATATAGAAGTATTTTTCATTTCTAGTAGTAAGCATTGCCTTTTGTCTATTGTGTGTAGCTTTTAATGTTTTGTTGTTCATTTTACTCTTGATTATGTCATAATATTGTATTTCACATCTGTCTGCAAATAGCAATCAGCCTTATCATATGGACCAGCATGTAACACTTGGAATCACATTCTTACAAGCTGTTATAAGTTATTTGTCTCTGTCTTGTGCAGGAAGGACATTTATTGGATCTCCACATGGCTGGAATAAAGACGGAAAGCGTGGACCACACCTATGATTTCACATCAGGAAATAAAGTTGAGGAAAGTGCAGTGGCAAGTAATTTTGTTACGAAAAAGTGTAAAGCTGAGGTAAGTGGAGTCTGGCTCTTCTTCTTTCAATATTAATGTTGTATTCTTTTTGTCGCACACTGTTATTATATCTCTGACTACAGAGGGATTTTAGCATATGGCAATCCCATTAATATATTCTATGACAAATTATTTACTCGATATCAGTACACCCTGAATATCATGTATGGCCATATCTTCATAAGAATATTTATTACATTCAGCTCGTAAAAAATAAAAGTTACTCCTTGTGGGACATGATTTTAGAATCAGTGTGTGAAGATGTAGTGCCCATTTTCAGTTTTCTGTTACACTTTGTAACTTCTATACTGTATTAACATTAGAAATTACGTGGCTGACTATTTTCGAAGTTGTATTCTTTATTGTCCGAAGCCTAGTCTTATTTTACAGTTTAATGCAATGTTTAATGGCAAACAAGCATTTGTTAACTTTAAATTTTGTGGGCACACAATAAAATCCTGAGACATCGAGTTGAGTTAGATTTTGTTACCGGTAAATTAATGACTGAGTAAAGACATATTTCTTTCCATTTCTTTCGTATAATAGAACTTCAAATCTTATGGCCAAGTGCACCGACTTCTGCTAATTTCGGCTGTTTCGTAAAGTCTTCTAAAATATACAGGTATCAAAACAACTGAACTCAATGATTACTATGTTATTGACGTTAGCTGACAATCGATCTTAACCTCTCGACCTATCAATCTCTCCATTGAATGTGAAACTGAACACATCTTAGCCTTTTCGTTTGTAGATTGTTGGGATGCAGTACAAAAGCTTTGATATTGTTGTTAAAATGGAGTCAATTAAGAAGAGAGAGAGAACACCAAATTTTTCGTAATATGAAATGGAATTAATTGATAGAGTTCATGTAAATAAAAAACGTAATTTCCCTAACAAATATAGTCAACTTCGGTTATAGTGAACCTCCGTGGACCAGCATATTTCGTTCACAATATCCAAGGTTCACTAAAACCGAAGTGTGTTTTTTTATACTACTGACGTTGCTATACATACAATATTAATGTCCACTTGGGACAGACCACATTCAATATCAGTAATAATTTTCACTTTATCATCTAAGTTAAAGACTTTATGCATCGACATTCAGATGTTCATAGTTCGAAACTTGAATCTAATCTGGCCATGTAGGTAGTAGGCACTGACCGATTTCGCATCTCTTCCCACTAGAGGTATGCCTACTATGTACTCGGCCTCGGAATTTTCCCGGGTTCACTTCTACAGAGATGCAGGAGGGAGGGTTGAGGACCATTATAATGTAATCTTTCTTGTATTTACCCTTTGGTAAAACAAAAGAAAACACTTTCTCTGTCCGTTCTTTGATGTACCTCTTTTAAAGAAGTCAGAAATAATCCTTCCTTTCTCCCTAACTGCGTACACTATACTCCTTAACATGTTTCAAGCTGTCCAGGAGGCTGAACATATTCTTGGAAGTTTATAGGAGGAAGGGTGTCCTAAATTGCCATTTTGGCCATTTTAAAATTACATTTTCTTGGGGAAGTTCTAGTTTTAGTTTCACTATAACCGAAGTGAGGGTTCACTATACACGGAAATATTAATGTACTTTATAATGTATGCGGGTCGGGACCAACGATTTAGGTTCACTATAGCCGAATGTTCACTATAACCGAGTTCACTACATCCAGAGCTGACTGTATTAAATTTGTTGACTGTATAACTCCCTGTAAAGTTGATTAGAATAATTTCGAGGAAAAATTGTTCCGGGGCCGGGTATCGAACCCAGGACCTTTGGTTAAACGTACCAACGCTCTATCAACTGAGTTACCCAGGAAATCTATCAGACACCGATCCAAGTTTTCCCTCTATATCCGCAGACCTCAAAGTGGGCTGACAACCATCAAGCAATCAACATTGATTGTACACTAACTGTGTGTGACTTAAATTGTGGTTTTCTGTTAACGAACAGTGACGTGTATTATGCAAATCAAGCTTTCAGATATAACTCCCTGTAAAGTTGATTAGAATAATCTCGAGGAAAAATTGTTCCGGGACTGGGTATCGAACCCGGGACCTAAAATAATGTAATTGATTATATCTCTATTTATTTGTCTATGGTTATATCACACCTATACCTTAGTTGAAATAAAATGCAATTTTGTATACATTCAAACCTCATTTTACAGTGCAGGTAGGTTATGTTCGCTAATGAGCTATGTTTCCTTAAATAGACAGCTATCAAAGAGATTGCAAGGAAGGTAGTTTTTATAACCCGTGCTCGAAGCAGTTAGCAGTAGTGGTTGTATTTTTATGAAGTATGGTGTACCTATTCAAACTTCCCCATACTTAAAGGAAAATGAATTTTCATTCTTTCAACAAAAGATATTGAATTGAAAATGAACAAGTGTGTGTTAATAAATAATAAAAAATGTAAAAGGTATCCCCGTAACATGCCATGAAGGCACTTGGGGGGCATGGAGGTAGAGCCCCATGCTTTCCATGACCTCGGCACTAGAATGAGGTGGTGTGGTCGGCACCACGCTCTGACTGGCTTTTACCCCCGGGAAAGACACGGTACTCAATTTTATAGGAGGCTGAGTGAACCTCGGGGCCGTTCTGAAAGTTTGGCAATGAGAAAAAAATCCTGTCACCACCTGGGATCGAACCCCGGACCTTCCAGTCCGTAGCCAGCTGCTCTACCAACTGAGCTACCCGGCCGCCGTTAATAAATAATACTAATTCAAAAGTCAGAATAAAATATTTTATTTACGCCCCAGTTTGGTGATGGATGGAAGGCATATATAGATATCAACAGCTTAGGTAATGATTCTACATATGTGAAGATGAGTCATCAAAACAATAATTTTTGTATTATAAATTCATTAATTTGTCCTACAGAATAATGTTAATGTTATGTTTTATTTAACGACGCTCGCAACTGCAGAGGTTATATCAGCGTCGCCGGATGTGCCGGAATTTTGTCCCGCAGGAGTTCTTTTACATGCCAGTAAATCTACTGACATGAGCCTGTCGCATTTAAGCACACTTAAATGCCATCGACCTGGCCCGGGATCGAACCCGCAACCTTGGGCATAGAAGGCCAGCGCTATACCAACTCGCCAACCAGGTCGACCTTACAGAATAATATCTGTAATATTGACAATTAATATTTGAGGAGAAAAATTCGCTCCGGCGCCAGGGATCGAACCCAGGTCCTTGATTCTACGTACCAAGCACTCTGACCACTGAGCTACGCCGAATTCAATCCACAGTACTGGACTGAACCCTCCTCCTTCAGTGTTTCCCTTTGTGGCCTGATTCCAAGTTAGGCACATATGTTGACGTATATGTCCAATGTCCATTCAAGGAGAAGGGTTCGGTCCAGCACCGTGGGTTGAATTCGGCGTAGCTCAGTGGTCAGAGTGCTTGGTACGTAGAACCAAGGACCCGGGTTTGAGCCCTGCCACTGGAGTGAATTTTTCTCCTCAAATATTAATAATTTTTGTCTTTAAGAGCGGATTTCAGTGCAAATAAAAAAAAACATATTCCAATCTTTTTATTACAATTATAAAAAAGCATATTGGAGGTACTGATACAACAAAAGTAGGTCTACATTTTTTGTTCTTGTGTATTTTTGGGTGTTCTAATTTTATTTAATCATACTGGTATTCATTTCATTTTCGAAATTATCATTTGCGAATATCCGCCATCTTGTGCTCTTTTATATTAATTAACTATTGTTTACTAACTTCATTGGCCATCGAAAATTTAAATTATGGTTTATTTAACGATGCTTGCAACTGCAGAAGTTATATCAGCATCGCCGGTGTGCTGGAATTTTGTCCCTCAGGAGTTCTTTTACATGCCAGTAAATCTACTGACATGAGCCTGTCGCATTTAAACACACTTAAATGCCATCGGCCTCGGCCAGGATCGAACCCGCAACCTCGGGTATAGAAGGCCAGCGGTATACCAACTATGCTACCGAGGGTGACTTGGCCATCAATCTCTAATTTAAGTTTACGGGTGCTATTCATAGACATTGCGCTAGCCTGCACTACGAGTGTGCTAAACTAGCCCTGGCTATCGACTGATTATTTGTACAGGATTCATATCATATCATATCACTAACACTGGTTTATGAATACGAAAAACGTTAGTTTGCTGATCATCCACCGGAAGCCCCCACTAATAATGACTATGAATATGGCCCTAAAGGTTTAAGCTAAGTTTTAACAATCATTATCGTTCGTGTACTCTACTTGTGACTTGTCACTTGTTAATGGTTGTTAAAACTTGATGCACCTGGCCATCAGTGTATTAAAAACAGGAGAACCTTATGAAGAATTCTAAGGAGTGGCGCTTTCTGTTACATTTTCTACTTGCATTCAGTAGAATATAAATGCAGCCCTGTGTCATGAAAAATCGATGCACTGATCGTGTAAACCTGCGTCATTTCTCTGTTCTGTTGTCTGTTTTTAGGAAAAGTATGATGTTGATGCAGTAAAGGACGAGTTGAAACTGGAAGTTACCGCAGAGGAGAATGAGATTTTGATCAATAGGTGAGTTCAGTGTGGGAGTCTTCACATTGTCTTTTTGTTTCGTTGCTTTATTAAAATTGTCACATATGACGTTAATTTCAGTCTCTTATGGCACAGAATGGTTTGTTCATATATTAAGAATGACATTGGAAATCATGGAAGGAGGAAGTTATGAAGGCAGTAATCGCTAGAGAGTTTATTTCATTTCTTTCATGACATGAAAACAAATTAAACGAGCAGTCTTACGTTCCTGCATATAATCAATCAATCATATTTTGTAATTCATTGATTATAGTTCACGTTAACACTTTGTTTGTTAAAAACATAAAAGTGTTAAAATTTGAAAAAAAAAAAAAAAAAAAAAAAAGGTATATACCTTGGACAGACGGCCCTGTTTCGACGTGATGTTACGTCTTCATCAGTGTCTCCTGAACTACTGGTGATCTTGAATTCTGTGATGTGCATTTGTTGTAGGAATGGGGGTGTGTTGCTCTTATGGTGGGGCTGGTTGTTTGTGTGTTATGACGTGTCATGGCATCGAATAATGTATGGGTATATTTCGTATTGTTCTAAGATGTTTAACTGTGAACTTTTTGGTGTGATGTGTAAAATTTCCATCTGTTTCTATATTATTGTAGTCATGATTATTGTAGATAATGTGGTCTGCTTGGCTTGGCTTAATGAAACACCTTGTAAAAGCTTTAAATAAGGAAGGAGACTGTTTTAAGTACATTTGTGAGAAATTTCCACTACTATCTGAAGCAAATTGAAAGAAGATATATATTTAATGGTCCTGACATAAGAAAACAGATATCTGGTGCAGCATTTAAAAACACTAAGGATGAAAAGGAGAAATCAGCATAGATGTCTTTTTGTGAAGTTGTTTTAAATTATCTTGCCAACAAGGATCCTAATTACCGAAAAATTGTGGCTAACATGCTTGAAGCATACAAGGAATTTGGTTGTAACATGAGTATCAAAGTTTTCTGTTTTCTCACCTAGCTTATTTCCCCAAAAATCTAGGATTTTTCAGCTAAGAGCAAGGTGAACGATTTCACAATAATCTGCAGGAGTTCGAAAGGAGGTACCAGGGACGCTGGCGCATCAGTATGCTTGGTTATTATTGTTGGATGTTAAAGCGTGAAATACCTGAAGAGAAACATAAGAGGAACAGGAACAGGAGGGCTTTCTCAACTAAGAAGCAAGTGGTGTAATTTTTTTTATGATACATTGTGCTAATTTATACATCCAATAGTGAAAATATAAACGTGACAAAACAAAGCAAAATCACTCTAGTGACATGTATGAACAACCATACACATAATTTCAGCAAGTTGTGTCTTTTAAATATTGTTTTTGAATTTAAAATAAAAAAAGTGAAATGAAAAAGTTTGTGATGAAATTCACGTAATTATACAATACATTTAAAGTGGTTTTGCAAACAAACCTGACGTGATAGAAGCAAACGAATTGAAAATTCGGATTCAGCACATCGACTTTATGTAAAATCACATTACTTAATTTAGGCAACAAACAAAAAGTTGAAATTCGCAGGCTAGTGTTATTTAGCCTTTATTGCATGGGCATTTATTCCGATGTTAGTGAAAGTATTTAATGCACATGTTCTCTAAGCTATGTACCTGCTTACATTTGTTTTTCGTAATATCATTTTTGTGCCTTAAATATACTTCCTATTTTTCTTTTATATTTCTACACCTCTCATACTCTTTCTCTCACATCTTATAATCATTATAATTGACGTAACAATGGAGGCATTCAAATAATTTATATTTCAAGAAGCATTTTGCGAAAAACATTATACCAGAGGATATACAAGTTTCCTTTATTAATTTATTATATATATAGTATTATTATGCATTACATTTAGTAACATTTTCTGCAAGTATTATTACAATGGAATTTCACCACCAAATGCAATATCGTTTCGGTGAGTCTACTAATTTATTAAGTTATGTTTTCTATTTTATCTTTCTTCTCTCTTAATTTATCATTATTAATGTGTTGTTTCGAAAGTGGTTGTGCGGTAAATATTATTACAATGGAATTTTACCACCAAATGCTTTATATTACGCAATATGGTCGATGAGTTTACTAATTTATTAAGTTATGTTTTCTATTTTATCATTCTTCTCTCTTAAGTTATCAGTTATATTAATGTCGTGTTTCGAAAGTGATTATGCTAAGGAAGAAACCCAAAGAAAAAGAAGAAAGTAGGTGTATCAGCAAATATCCGAAATTCCGAAGTAAAGCTTAAGAGATATTTTTCAGAGATTTTCTGTTTTGGAAAAGCTGTATGTGTTGGACAGCTCAGCAATATCGAAGTACCTATTTTGAAAACCTTGCAAGTTTCTGTAACGGACATCTTATTTCTGCAAAATTCGTATCTGAATGTCACACTCCTTTGCTGCATCTCTGGATATGAATAAGGAGATGCTCAGGATTATAAAGACCTTAATGTTCATAATCTAAAGAGTTAGACTATATGAAAAATAATATTTTGTCAGGCTACATGAAAATAGAGATTATTTTGTTAGCTTCCCCCAATAAGAAAATTGCTAGACAATTTCTGTGGCATCGTTTGTGGTCAATGCATCTGTAGAACGTTCATTTCCCAAGTCAAAGTAATAAAAGATGAATTTAGAAATCGCATGGCACAAACAGACATCAATAATTCAAGTTTTATCCACAGTAATCTCACTAGAGGTTTTTATTTATCTGGAGAAAATCAAAACTCCTGTGGAATGTAATTGACTATTACACGATTAGAAGAAAGTGTATAAAGATTAGAAGAAATAAAGTACTCTAATACAATAAAATATGGACTTACTGAAATTCTCTATCACTGATGTTAGCCTCACGAAAACGTTGGAACAGAACCGCCATGTTCAGTCGACTATCTATGCGAGAAACAAATGACGATCGCAAAGTATGTTTTATAGTACCGTAAAGAATTTGCAGTTTCATATATTGACAAACAAGAAACAATTGCTAGGGAGGTGATAAGATTGTGAGATAAGCAGCCATGGGGGTTGAAAGACGTCCTTTCTTACCGTTTTATTGGTCAAAAGTAGTTGACGTAGTAAAAGTGTAATAGTATTAAACATGAAATTTGGCGGAAACTGATTTTCAAGACACAGTTCCCGATTTTGCCTACTCAGAGTGCCGAAATACTTCCTCACGATTCTAGTATTTAAATGGAAAGAGTGTTAATTTAAGTGTGACTGTAATTGGAGTTCGTCCCTCTGTGCAACATCAGACAGGTGTGTTATTATTGAAGAACTGAATTAACAAACATCCTAAGTCCATTGAAGTGAATTTTCAAGTGAGAAAAAAATATTGGCTTCCAATGTAACAGTGCTGAATTAAATATTTGTATGATTAAAAGCACGGTCTTAGTGTCAGTTTTGAGACATTATTTTTTTATAGGATGGTAGCCTATGTAAAACACATCACTCAAGTAAGAAGTCAAATGACGTAAATTTTAGGCTTGGAATATTTGTGAATGCATGTCTTCTATTGTTGTTATTACTATTGATATTATTGTTGTCATACTGATGCTATTATTAATTTTTATATTTTACTCAAGGGGCCAAATTTTTCCTTTTGTCGAGGGTCCATACCTTTATTGACTAGCTTATTACGACCGAATGGTTCCACTCACTATTTTCGATATTTTGGTAACGTGAATGTCTTCCTGGTCCGCATAATATAACCATACAAGTATTCTCCTTGTCTTCGTTAGTGTTGAGTTCTACAGGATTGCATTTATTTAATATTGTCAGTGATGTTACATCTGATGTAGCGACGCAAAAATTAATACTCCCCATGCAGTAAAATGATTATGATACTGTAATCTGCTGTTGAGTTGTGGTGTTGCATTATATTTCTTATAAATTTTTTTGTTTGCGTGAATGTTTCCCTACCATTACTGTTCTATAGACTGATTACATATTTTATGATAGTTTTGCAGACATGGATGAGAGCACCGTAATATCAGAGTACTCAGGTTTTGCACACGACTACATGACTATTTGTCAGACTGCAGAGAATTCTGTTTCCACGGAGAAAATGGTGAGGCTTCATTCAGCTGGAAAACAATTCAAATGCAATGTCTGCGAAAAGAGTTTTTCGTGTTCGAGAAGTTTGAAAAGACACGTCTTGAATCATATAGGCGAAAAGCCTTTCAAATGCGATATATGTGGAAAGTGTTTCGTTGAACATAGAATTTTAAAATCCCATGCAGTTGTGCACACAGGGGAGAAGGCAGTCAAATGTGGTGTGTGTGGAAAGTTTTTCTCGGATGCTGGTAATCTAAAACGCCATACAAGATTGCACACGGGTGATAAACCATTCAAATGCGATGTCTGTGGGAAGTGTTTCTCTGATTCAGGTAATTTGAAAAGCCATATACGCCTGCACACAGGCGAGAAACCATTCAGATGCGATATCTGTGGAAAGTGTTTCTCGAATCCTAATAATGTAAAACGCCATGCACGGCAACACACGGGCGACAAGCCATTCAAATGCGATTACTGTGAAAAGTGTTTCTCGGATTCTAGTAATCTAAAAAGCCATTCACGCCTGCATACAGGCGACAAACCGTTCAGATGTGATATCTGTGGGAAGTGTTTTTCGGATTCTCATCTGAAGCGGCATATACGCCTGCACACGGGTGAGAGACCATTCCCATGCCACGTTTGCGGAAAGAGTTTCTCAGAGACTGGTAATCTAAGAAGGCATGAACGACAACATATGGATAAGAAACCAACGAGCTCGTTGAAGACCCCCTTTTAAGGTAAGCGTTCACTACATCGTATCGCACTCTTCGGAAGAATCGCACGCAAGGGATATTTTAAGTGAAGTGTGTTCACTGTAACGGGTCTACCTCATGACCTCATCGCATTCCCTATCAGCTGTTTAATAAATCATATGATGTACTATATTGACATTGCTAAAAAAAGAAGAGTTTTGAGGTTAGGTATGTTAGTTATGAGTGTTAGCGAATAAGAATTTGTAATTGGTTCATGCGTCTTAATTGAAGAAGAAGAAACGAAAGAGATATTGGTTATATAATATATATATATATATATATGTAAGGAACAGCAGCAGCGAAAGCTAAAATAATATATTATCCTGCACATTGTGCGCACTTCCGTTATTATTATATGTAAGAAACGACTTCATTACTGTAATGGGAATGCCTCAAATTATATAATTCTTTGTAATATTCTACAAGCGTCATTTTGGCGCGACACTGAACATGGCACAACATAATAGTAACAGATGAGCAATTAAAATTGATTTATTAAAGAAGGCCATCATCGCACGCATCGAATAAGTTGCTCATCCGAGAAACGTGGACGGATTTACCGAGAGCTGATGCGTGCGATACGATGTAGTGAATGCGGTTACATAACAATTACAGCGAAGATTGTCTTTTTCCGATGAGTGTGATACGCCATAGTGAACGCTTACCTTTAATCCTTGTTAGACTTAACCTCACATTGTTTCTTGATATAAACACACTGCAACCAGTGTCTACCACGCAGGACCATCAATGACTTACCCTTATATAGAATATGCTTACTAATAAACTAATTTAATTAGTGTACACATTTTATTAGTGTATAAAGTTTATGAAACAGAATTTAGTCAACTTAAAAAATTATTTTTATCAGTCTAATAATATCAATGTATTTATGAAATAGTTTCACAAACTTTTTTTTTTTTGTAGGAGAATATTCCCCTAAATCTGCATACCCCTCTAAACAAGATGCGTCGAAGTTCAATTTTATTGTATTTAGGAATGGGTAATATTAAAAATCGGACATTCTGCATCTCGCGTAATGATAGGGCCCCATGGAATGAAAATTATCGAATTATTCGATAGTCACGGACTACAGTTTTGTAAAATATTCGAATGATACATTCGGTTTCCATTCCATTACGCAGAGAAAATTCGAATGCCGCTTGCTCGTTGCACTCACGAATACGAAAGCGAATGTTTCATTCGCATTTATATCCTCTCGTACAAGCTCGTTGGTCTGGGCGGTCCAATACTCATCCTCGTTTCGTCTACGGTCTTGGAGAAATTAAACAGTAGGTTGGTTGTCCTTGGTGTATCGGGTTGGAGAAAGCGCGGAAAAATTAAACTAATCAAATACATGAGCTAAAGTCCTAATATAAACAATCACATTAATAACCAATCATGTATTAGAAAGTAATTTTTTCATGTGCTACAATTAACAAATCATTCCGTTACCCGCAATTTTTCGTTGGTATGGCGCTTGTTCTCATTGTAACCGAAAGTGATTAATCAACTTAATGCTTATGTAGTTTTGTAATAATTGTTTTGCTCTTGCTCATCTTATTAACATGAATAGAAGAAAATAAAAAGGAAAATTCAGCATTATGTCTGCTTTGCAAAAGAGACTTTAAATGCAAAAGGAATATATTAAATTCACGCGACTATTTAAAAGAAGATATTTTAGTCATGTTGTAGAAGCTGATGTTGAAATGATGAGTCCATATTAACCTTCTGAAGAGATTCATCAAGACAATCCTCGCATATAAGAATAGCAGCCATCAAAATCCACATCCATATCTTCAACATCTGGGACACATTCTGAAATACCTCTACCTCAACGTGCAAGGAAAAGTGTGCTGCAACTAAATGTTCAAAGAATTTCAAAATCAGTTGACTTAACTCAAGAAAAATTACAAAATTGAACCTGTTGATAGCTCAAGATTTTCAACCTCTTTCTTCTATCGAAAATAATGGATTTAAGGAATGAATAAATGAAATTGAGCCCTGTTACACACTGCCCAGCAGATCAGTTCTTACTCAGAAAATCCTGCCACAACTCTACGAACAAAACATTCAGTACAAAAAAAAATTGAAATTAACAGCTTATAATTCGATCACAATAGACATTTGGACTTCTTTAAACACAACTTCGTTCATTACTGTGACAGCACACTTTTTCAACATTGAATATATTTGAGGAGCATAGTATCAAAGTTACACAACTCCGTTTTTTGCGATTTCGAGATATTGATTGTTTCTCATAGAATTTTGTGTGCTGAATGCAATTCTGGAACTGTTTAGATTAAAAAACGAACAGAACAGATTGAAAATAGCACTTAATTATGCGCTTTAGAATCAAAATGTAGACAACTCCATTGTGGCTTGCTTTCAAATTAGGACAATTTCTTCAGTAGCCAATGAGAAGCCCACATTCGTACCACCTTTTCCCATCATACATGGCAAGTCCAATATGGCTGATTATTTATATAATAGGTTTTTGGTTGAATAAGTAGGCTAATGTTTTACGTAAATTTGCTGTGAAACCAAGTTAGAAGAAACTTAGATTCAAAAGTAGACAGTTTCACTTTAAATATGGCTTCGTTTGGTTTCAAAAACAGACAACTCCACTTTAAAAATGACTTCATTTGGTTTCAAAAGCAGACAACTCCATGACTTAGTTTCAGAGATGGACAACTCCACTTCTCAAACTTAAATTTCGATCTGAATATTAATTTTAATTACACTTTGAAACGGGACCCATAAGAATGTTTTTAAAAAAATGTACCATACCGTGACATTGGTTTCCAAGGATCTACTTTTTCGCCTCTCCTGTGAAAAGAAAAAAATGGAGTTTTCCAACTTTGATACCAACCTCCTCATTTTACAATCCTATCTTCTATCAACAACACAACTTGGAACAACCACATTGCAATCCTGCAAAAAACATACTTGAAGAGTGCCACATTACAGAAAAAGTAGTTGCAATTGTGACTGATGGTGCAGCAAACATTAGAGCTCCCGTGAAGTTGCTTCGATCTACCGTCTTCTATGTGCAGCCCACATACTGAATTTGGTTGCACAGCATGCGATTAGTAAATCAAAGAATTTAGAGGAAATCCTTCTGGAAAGCAGAGTTCTAGTAGTGTTTCAGTGTTGTTGTTTCTGACAAATTGCGAAGTATTCAGGAAATGAGCGTCCCAGTATTGAAATTGATAAAAAGAAAAGAAAGAAAATGTCCTAACAAGATGAAAGTCTATTCTACATATGAGTAGCTTATTTCCAAAACCTCCTATTTTGCTTTTCACAAATTTTGCAGGAAAGTCAAAAGTCTGTCATTTTGTTTTGTAACGGTCGATTTTATTATTATTTTTAATTGTAGCTTTTAAAACTTACCTACTTTTTTCATTCAAATTATTTCCAAAACGAAATGTTAACTTCCTGTATTTTACATTTTATAAAATTTAAAATGGTTTTGGAAATAAACTTGAAAATATATCACATTTGCAACAATAATGTGCTCACATTCGAGAAATTTGTAAAAATTCAAATGTAAAATATTTTATTTAAAACACCAAGAAACATATCACAAACATACTGAAAGGAACATAAATAATAATCAGACAGTTCAAATATATAGATACCAAGTTATAGCAAATCTTCATTTAGAAATTCAATGTTGTCTTGCATTCCATCATCTTCTTGTTGCAAGTTGGACTCCCAAAGCTTCATGACCTGGAGCAGCTTTCGACATCTGATATCTTAGGCGAACTTCCTTTGTTTGAAGAGTTAATGGTCCACAGCAAAAAAAAAAAAAAAAAAAAACTATTCTTGAAAATGTTACGGGTAGTGCTAACAGCAGAGCAGTATGTACTCCTGATGTAATTCTGTTGGATGAAAAGTCTAGAAGCCCCAAAACTTTTGCGTCTGTGATTTTGAAACCTTTATCTGTCTTTAAATAGTTTCTTTCTTCTTTATCTTCCTAGTCTCTAAACCAAATGCACGATCGACAGGGATGTAGGAAAGTCTGCATATAGGGAAGAACCATTCAAACTGCAGTTTCTTTTGTTGGTAGAATCGAATAAAGGAAGTGAGCACTGTATATTTCATATTTTGGCCAACACAAGAATCAGAAAAAAATCTTAAGTCCCATCACACTGTTCAAGTATTTTTCACTTATTATATTGTTGAAGAAGTGATTCAAATAAGAAGTTACTTCATTGCAACTTCTACCGTGCTCTGTCTGTAACCATCTATAGAAGAATACTGTATCCTTGTTTAATGATTTTTCTGGTGTATTTATTAGTATACCAAATATGACTAAAGAGAACACTTACAAAAATCCGATTTATTATATTATTTTTTTCATTAATTTAGATAGTAGATTTTAGAAATAAAATGTAATGCTAGGCTAAACTTGCTTTTAAAAATAGGAGGTTCTGGAACAAAACATAAATAGCATGATATGGAAACAAAATTACACTTCATACCATTGAGAATAGTAGGTTTTGGAAACAAAAGGAATTTCTAACAGTATTTTTCAACACGAAAGTAGATCCTGGCACAAAATAACCTCACCAGTGTATTCAGGACGTTAAAATCTATAGTGTTACTTATACATTGTAAAATCGAGTATTTTTTAAAATAAGCTACTCATATGTGGGAAAGATTACTGAAAGTAAAAGAGACGATCTCAGCTGCTTTGCATCACTACCCAATAGTCCAACGCCTCTCACTGCTGATCCCTGGAATACTGTTGAAGAATGCGTAACAGTTTAAAGCCAATGGAAATTATGAGAGCAGAGTTATCTGTGGAGAAGTATCCAAGACAGTACCGTTAGTAAGAGGCATACAAATATATCTAATAAATAAAAAGCCACAAAAAAGAACTGCAAGTGACCTGCAGCACATATCCTATAATAGTGCATGGCATGCAAAAGTTGACTTACTGGAAATTCCTACTTCTGCAACCTTGTTCAATCCTAGATTTAAGAAATACGGATTTGGATGTGTTACAAAATGCTGAACAGGCACAGAAATTTTGTACATAATCAGCTCTTTGTTATACTGTGTCGGGATATGAATAACACGGTCACTGAAGAAACTCCCAATATATGTAGAAGGCTCCGACTCTAGACATTGAAAAAAGCATTTGGGAATATCTGGATGAAAAAGTATCAAATTACAACTCCAGAGTCAACCCAACCAGTAATGCAACAATAATGTTACGAACCATACGTTAAGCAGCCCTATGAAGATAAGAAGAGCCCAGCAAAGTTCTGGAAAAACAGCAGTCTGCCATGGAACCCTTCCGCAGTTCCTGCAACATCAGTGCCATCAGAATGACTTTTCTCAAAGACTGGACAAATCCTGTCTGAAAGGCGGAATTGGCTAAAACAAAAAAAAAAAAAAATTTTATAACTCAAATCTATCTCGGTATATATATATATATATATATATATATATATATATATATATATATATATATATGTATGTATATATATATATTGTTAAGCTGTTATTTTGTTAACTAAAGACTAATGAAGTCTTATTATGAAGAACCTCTACATATTTAAAGTAGGTAAGTTGTATTAAATTATTTTGTAATATTCCACATTCCAGTGTAACTGCTTCAAAAATCATGAACGAGAACAATTATATTTTGTTATCTTTATTTATTTGCACATCAAGTTTTTCGGAATTTATAAACCTATGACTGTGATGCAATATAAACTCTTAACAAGTTCATGTTTATATTTCTTTGTATCAGAAATTGTATTCAAATAGCTATTCAGACATACGAGTTATTTTTGTTAATGGAACAACTATTTAAAGTAAATAACATGTAAGAATGCTATGTATTATAGGTCCCTATTATCATGGCATGGCGCGTCCTCAGGTTGCAGATAGAGGAGATGGCCTCCAGATATGGAGGGTAGCTGCGAATATATTGAATAAGCAGTCGTGGACAACTGATAAGGGGTGATCCTCCAGCATGGGGGGTTGGGCGAAGGGTTAACAACCCATCACCATAAAAAACAGCTTGTTACGAAACCAAACTTGCTTGCAGATTCTCATTCAATCCTGAATAGTCGGAAAAACTATTTTGGAAAACTACTAAATATGGGCCAAATAGAAATAATCAGGACGAAATTCAAGTACAAACTGCTGAGCCATTTACACCCGAACCCACACTTTTGACGTCGAAATTGCGATAGAAAATCTAAAAAAGTAGAGGTCTCCAGGTGTATATCAAATTCCAGCAGAATTAATTCAAGAGGGGGGAAGCACATTATCTAGCGGAATTTATAAGCTTGTACTTGCTATTTGGGAAAAGGAGTGCAGTTTCTCCTATGCTTTATTAAGCTAAAAATTGCGCCCATTTTCAGTTCTTAAAATACTAATAAAGAGTATGAAGGCATGTAACATGTGACATGAAGGCAAACATGACAAAAAAATAAGGACACTAGATTTTTAATTTCATAGACTATAGGTACTGAAAGTCTGCTAACTATAAAGTGGGAGATATACTCATAAAACTTCATTGTACACTTGTCACATGATTATATGCAAGGCACAGCGTGAGTCTACATTTGTATGGAACTTTTGTAATGTTCGCTAAGTTATGTTCTTATGACTGATAACACAGTTGAAGTTGTATAAGCGGAGTACAATGCGAACTGCTTCAGCGCTATTTTAACCGGAGATCGAATATTACGAGAGTTCTACTGGTGACAGACTACAGTCGATAATCGCAATTAGCTCCGATCGCGATTACCGAAAATGTGGTGACACACTAAGGTTATATATATATATATATATATATATATATATATATATATATATATATGATATATATAACCTTAGTGACACACTAGGTCACGCTTGGTCCCGTCTGGTCAACAGCTGAATTACCATAGAGGAAACAATTTTCTCTATGTACATACGAAAAATAAAGCAATGAAATGGATAAAAGATGTTAGTTGTATAAAGGACGTACTTTCATCAACGAGATAGAAAGAGAAGACTTTCTCTTTCTAACTCGTTGACTTTCATACACAAATACCGAAGTTAAAATTTGGAAAATGTATGTCTATGGCTCTTACTATTATACTTACAGTACGTGATTTTGTGCGTTGTATTGGAGGATAGCTGACGAAGAACCTCCAAAGTACTGACTAGTTTGCAGTTTACACTTACAGTTTCCCCAACCCTTTCTTTTTTTTCAGAAATTTAATAAATAATATAGGCCTATGGACTTTCCTCATGCAGAATCTAACAAGACGAAACAGAAGAAGTCGAAAAGTTTGGTAAGTCCATGCCGTGCTCTATATTTGTAATTGATATGTAGCTGTTAAAAAAAAAACTTGAAATGTAACATGACATTTATTTTATTCAGTATTTAATAGAGTAAAATTCAATACCGGTATTAAAGCTGAAAATTAACATTAATGGTTGACAATAATGACTTTGTTTATAAAATGTCATGAATACGTATCGTTTAAAAGTGTTATGAAAATAATATTAAAATCTGATCTGTCTGCAACATGTATCTTCATATTTGCGCAGTGAATACAGTGGCAGGGCTGTATGTACCTGTAATCCAGGTAGAACATGATAATGAGTAGGCCTTTCTTCTTAACTTGTGATTAATCACTAGTTTAGAATATTATATTTTATAATCATTTTATCATCATAAGTTTTATCAACCTCAACGTATAGGCTATTGAGGTAGCATGTTACCAGTATGTACGTATTATAATATGAAGATCATATTAAATTTGTGTTTGAATTACTGTATAAAGCAACACTGCTTCAGCATAAGATTATTCTTTCACTTACGTTATTTTAAATGTTGTGAAGATTTTTTTTCGTACCTATATACCTAATGAAAAGTTTAACGATTGAATTTAAATAAACAAGAATACCAAGTACTTAAGGGTAAAATGCATGTCTTTAAATGCAGTTCGCGTGCGTGTAGTTGCATTACGTTGAAGCACGTAGGCAATTTTGTAGGCTCACACTGTAACATAATTTATGAGTTCATTACTAGTTATAATAGCATTGACTGCAAATCAATGGGCTTAGTAACAGAGACGTAGCCAAGTTAAGATGGGAGGTGCCAAGTTTTGGGAACATAACATGACAAATTTGCCCATAACTTACATGGAGCATATTTAAAAGACAGTAATAATTATTGTTTAATATAATATTTAAAATCAATTTATAGACTCCGCAGACATTGACATTTGTTTGATTTGAAAAAATCTGATTGCATAATAAACAAGCAACACCTATGTTGCGAGCAATGTCGTCCGCGAGGCATGCGTAAACAACGGTCATACGATGGGCTAATGGCGCGCGCAGTTCTGGTATCGTCAGCGTGGCTAACGTATCGTCTTGTTGTGACGTCACTTCCGCGCATGCGTACATGATAGCACAGTCTATAGGGAAGACCAGGTAACTTGATACCCCAAGGGTGAAACCTAACCATTTTTCCCCCATTACTACAAATGCTAGTGGATTATGGTGATTTTCTAGTTTGAAGGTTGAATTTTCTTTTGCCAACTTCGTTTCGAATTTCGATACTGACAAATACTATAAATGGTAGTGATTTTGTAACTGGTATGTTGGCAGCTGAGGCAAATATCGACAATATTTGCCGGTACTGGAGTTCCATGAAATTAAAATTGTACTAGATTTCTCAGCCGGTTACTGGAAGATAGTGAAATTCGAACTTATTAATAATTAATTAATATTAGTATTAATATTAATACATAATAGTTATTTTATGTGTTGCGTTGTGGTTATAATTCAAGAATAGTGAGATAAGTACGAATAAATATAATATACTTGGGGGTGATAATGCACGTGGGTAATGGATAGAAATATTATTTCAAATTTTAATGAATTTCTTTCGTGTTTGGATTTTGATTACTATGTCAAAAAAATGAAATAATGTTGCAGTGACTCCTCCAAGGAAGAAAATGTGTGGCATTCAGAGTACGCTTCAGAAATCTGTAGTTCACGTGTATAATGAGTTGAAGAAAGAAGATAATGAAGAAGGAATTATGCTAACGGAGACAGCAATTACAACCAGAATAGGAAAATTATTAGGAGTAAGTATTCTTAAGCATACATTTCAAAGTGGTATTCAGTTTTAGGAGTTTGCACTAATAATTTCATGATTGTGGTCAAACAAAACAAATTTTTAAGTTCAGCCTAGATGTTTAATCTAGTCAGTGATTTTCATATTGCCAAACTAAATACATTTAAGATACTGTAATACTGCAGTAGGTGATAGCTTAAATACATTTACAAATTAGAGGAACAAATAATCAAACAGCACGAAAGTAAATTTCCAGTTTTCTCTTTTAGTATTAAATTAACCGTTCAGATCACAATTTACATGCCACATCGGCCGAAGAAAATACAAGTCATATTGTAATTATTAACTTGATATTGCAGCAAATATTACATGAATGTTGGCCTGTTATGGTGCTTAAAAATAATTCAGTTTTATATAATAACTATATAACATACTCTATAAAGCATAGGAACGTTGACTCTGGCTGAATAATTTATTCATGACTGGTCTAAGTAATATTAAATATGGTGTTTCTTCAGAAAAGCTACCCCACCCAAAGTACTTGTTAAGATATAACACTCGAGAGGACGAGGACGCACTACTGGGAAACTAACCATTTCTCTTCGTCATGGACCTCTCGCATGTTATATTGGTAATTAGTAACAAGTTTGAGGGAGGGACTACAACAATGCATTAGAATATACAGGTAAGTGTCAAAGGATTTTTGTGCTGAAAGTATTTGTGGCTGTGCACTAAAACCACGTGTTCATCACTATGTAAATATCACAGAAATCAATTAAACAAAATAAAATTATGCCTTCTTTGATGTAGCTTTTCTGGAGAATTACCTAAATATTAGCCTACTTAAACCTATCGTAGACCCAACCTAACATATTGATCATTTTCTATTCATATAGCTGCAAATGTTGGTATCATGCATGAATTTTATGATATAACAATTTTTAGAAGTGTTATGTTATTGTTTGTTATTACAGCTTGGCTTTACTACAGCCACGAATGTGAGAAATTCACAGAAGGGGACCCCACTTGTGACACCAGGAAAACATAGACTACGTAAACATCCAGTGACTGATGCTGATGATTTTACGAAAGATGCAATTGCGAGATTTATTTATGACAAGTTACATAAAGGTAGGGAAGTTACAGGAATTATTGTGTTGATTTATGCAATGTAATTCTGATATTAGTCATATGTATAAAAATATGGCATAATTTTCATTTACTGTTACAGGGGAAGTACTAACAGCAGCAAAAGTTCTGGAACATATGAATGATGATTATGAAACATATTTATTTAGAGTATCCTTATCATCGGTGAAAAAAGTTTTGAAAGAGATGAAATTTCTATGGAGCAAAGGGGATCCTTATACACATGTACGAGAAAGTGATGTTATTCGTTTTTAAGAGAATATATAAGAAATGTGGAGCGTGAGAACCCTAAACCCGTAGTATTCTTGGAGGAGACTTGGATTTTTATGAATGGTAAATTTCAATGTATTGTGAGACATTGAGTGATTGAATTTTTTACTAACAAATAGGTTAACACTTATGTGGAATATGAAATTGCAATTAATATAGGCTACTAGTAATGAATTCAAGTGGGAACAACATGTTTTGCAATTAATAGTTTCATATTATAACTAGAGGTTAGTTATAAAATTCTTGAACGGTTTTCCTGTCTTTAAAATGTTTGTGTCTCTTAGAGTGTCAATGTGAATTGCTTTTCTCTCTCTGTTTTTTTAAGTAGGATCACCCACTTATTCATGAAATAAACCAGGTGAAGTTTCCAGTGACATGAATGGTGTTATTCATAGACCAACAAATGAGGGTGGAAGATTAGATGCCGGAATGAAAGGTGGATTTATACTCGGTAAGTTATATTGATTTATATTTTACATAAATTTGGCAAGAGTAATTTTTTAAATCAGGGTACAAAAATATAAAAATTGGTAACTAAATAAAAACGTGGGAAAGCCTTTCACCAAAGAGGATCTCATGTCATGTTATGTTATGTTATGTTTTATTTTCTTTATTTAAATGCTGTGAATTCATGTGACGTAATTATATGCCCAGGTATAATTTTTATTGCAGGTGCTGATTTAATTTTTTCATGCAATTGAAAGAAAAGTCAGGACTACCATAGTGCTATGAATAGCCCTGTAGTTGAGAAGTGGGTGCAAACACAGTTGTTGACCTGAGAACATTAGGGCAATGCGTTATTGTCATGGATAGTGCTGCATATCATAGCAGACTTGTGAAAAATCAGCCAACAACAAAATGGAGGAAAGAACAGCTACTGGTGATTGCAACTGAATATAATAGATTTGTTGTACTAAATGATAAGAGTTGATGGTGTGAAATCACCTTTTGATATTATATTTCAATATTAATTTCCATACTTTGCAATTATTATTATTATTATTATTATTATCATCATTACTACTACTACTACTACTACTACTACTACTACTACTACTACTACTACTACTACTACTACTACTACTACTATTGCAACCGTTTCTCTTATTTCTCATAATTAGGCATACTTATAGATGCTACTTTTTTCTTTCAGGTGAAATTGAATCTACATAAGAATCCTAAAACAACAGAGCCTTGCCAATTACTGTTCTGAAGCGGCCTTGTCTTATGTGTTGTGTCTATATACAATTAATTCTTTCAGTTTTTTTTCTCCCCTTTAATCTAATGAAGTTGTTGGTTGATTGATACCAAGTGTTCAGCAGTTGATGTCATTTGTTATCTTGCACTCCAATATTTAACCAGATGATTGAAAGCTGTGTAAAGTTAAACAGTCAAGACAATGATCCATATCTTCATTGAGATTTCAGAAATGGCATGGGGAGATTCTGAAATATCAGTTCTTTGTAAATATTTGAGACAATCATGGCCTGTGATAATATGAGTACTGCCACTGTAGATTTTCATAGAAGTTCAGTTATTAAATTAGGTGTATTATTTTTACTATGTATTGTACTATATTTTTGTTTCGCTTAATTGATGAATTATATATGCTGTAAATTGAATAGTAGACTGTAGGCCTATAGCTTAACTGATGAATTGTATGTGCTATAAATTAAATAGTAGGCTGTATACCACAAGTGATGAATTGTTTATGCTTGTGATGTGAAGTAATTTGCATGATATTTATTATAAATTTCTGTATATTTCAACTGATTGAATTGTTTATACTTTTAAATTGAATTAACTTGCTTGCTATGTATTATATTTTATAGCTTAACTGATGAATAATTGTTTAGGTTTGTCAATTTAATAATCTGAGTGCCATGTACTTCATATTTTTAGTGGAGCCACCAATGTAGCTTAGTCGGTAGACTCGTTGGCCTGCAAATTCAGAGCTGCACTCGAGGGTAGTTTGGATCCCCCATTTGGTCTGATTAGTTGGTTTCTTCTGAGGATTTTCCTCCATCGTGGAGCAGATGCCGGATGGCCTATTGCAATTTTTTCATTTGCTTTAGAATCATTCCGATTTTTGTTACCACATTGTTATGTTCTGATCTTGTTATTCTTTTAACAGTGTGGTAAGATGCAGGTATAGATAACCTTACAGTAATTTTGCTACCTTTCAACTACCTCATTACCTCCCACTCCATAAAGTTCATGGATCCACAGAAGTACCAGTCGTCGATGTAATTCGACCATTTTGCTTAAAATATTAAAACACTGTAAAATATTGAGATTTCATGCTGTTACGTCCAATACTGCAGCAAGAATATCTGATTTTGAGTCTGATAGTATGACAGCCTTCTCAGATTTATGAAGTTGATACTGGAGATTTTGTAAGCTTAAAAGTGTATCTAAATTTTCACTATCAAAATTAGTCAGTGTTTGAAGGTAGTTAGTTAGTTAGTTAGTTAGTTAGTGGCGTTTAAAAAGGGCGCGTCAGCTACTATGGCTATTTGCATCCTTATCTAAAATCTTTCACTAAACACAAACACAATACAATAACCAGAAAGTTTAAAAAACTAAAAAGCATTGTCACGGTTAAAATGGGGCAAACAAGTGTTTGAATATACTTCCCTGTAAAAGGGAATATACTGGTATTGTACTACAACACCACTACATCTATGGCTTGGTAAACAGGATCCATCTATAAAAAATACTGTATGTAGTCACTCACTGACCAGATCATTTATCGTTTCTAATGATTTTTAAAATGTCTGGAGAAGTATCACATTTCTTAACATCATCTGTTAAAGTTAACTTATATACTATTCATTTTGAAATAACTTGGGATTGTGTTTTATTAGTAAAGTTTCCCTTGATTCAGCAAGTTTGAATTCTCCAAGTAGAGTCAAAAAGTCTGTTGGGATTTTGGCTCAGTTTATTAATATTTGTGGACTGTGATTTTTTGTTCTAGACAACCATATTATCTGCAAATGATGAGATTATCATAAGACCTATTTCTTTAGTTAGACCATCGACATTAATATTGGAAAATGTATTCCTGAAAACAACAATGTGGAAAGCCCAGATGAATCTGTCTCTATTTACATATTTGTGACAATGAATCAAATAATCAAGTCACTGACCCAATGTAACACTTTATCATGGACACCCTAAGTTTGCAATTTCTTAAATGATTTATATTTACAGAGCCATATGATCCTTGAAAATAAATTAAAATTGCTAAGGTGTTTTGTTTTCTGTTTAAAATATCTTTAATATCTTGACTAAAATTTAAAATCTGTCCATTTGTTGAATGTAATTTTCTAAAGTCAACTCAATAAGATGAAATTTAGTTACTAGATTCCAGGAACCAATTCAATCTATGAAATCATCTCTTCCATAATTTTGGCTATCATACTGGTAAGTGGTATCTGTCGATAACTCGAAAGGATATTAGTTGAATAATTGCTTTTCAAAATTGATGTTATGATAGATTTTCTCCAGACAGATATTGTATTTTAGTTGAGATTACAAGATAAAAGTAGGGAGTTTGCTTGTTTGCTAACATATTTAAGAAAATCAGCATGTGTATTGTCTGGACTTGGAGATGTTTTGGGTCTTATGTTATTAAATGAATAGTAATATTCAGTTCTTGATTAAATATTGTTATATAAAGTAGATTGTAGATTTAATATTTCTTTCAGTTTTTTCTTAATGGTCTGACGTACACAGATAAAACTAACACCCACACCACCAACTAATCTAATAGAAATTAAAATATAATTAAATGTAGAAAAAGTAATTAAAATTATAAATACACATAATAAACCATACCCCCTAATTTCAACAATATACTATTTTATTCCCTTTTACAGCTTGTAGATAATTATTAATTATAGTTATTACTTATTAGCATAATATTTATTGAACTTATTGGCTATTTCACTTCGTTTGAAAGATGTTATTGTGTACAAAAAGCATTTTTTGATGATCGTTTCATGCTGTATGTTGTGTATAAATCTATGATTTCTGGCCATCTGTTCTGTGTAATCCATCTTTTGTATAGAATTAATAAAATACTCTTTTGGTAGTAATTATTTTATTAATTGAGTATTTAATTTTCACCAGCTCACATTTCTTGAATCATTTGTTTTTTCTTATTTAAATTTAGGACACAAGAGCCAAAAAGAGACTTCACAGTTATGTATCATACATTTTTTCAATGACAGACGTGGAGTTCCAGAAATAATAAGTGTAAGTGTAACATTATTAAGCAATTTACAAACAAATGAAATCTTTAAAAAGGTATCTAGAAGTGAAATTACTTATGGCTTTTAAGGACCAAAATTATTTTTGTAAGTTGATTTATTATTATTTCAGTTTTAGCCTAGTTGTATTATCCATTTCCTTACTAATTTCAAAAGATAATCAGAAGTTCATTCGAATTCCAACCAAAAGTCAATTGGTTATTAATTTATCTACCTTTAGGAAGTACAGTATATGTACGCTGGAATCTTTGAAGTGAAGTGACAATAATTTAATTGGTCTTGGAACAGATTTGATTCTTGAATATTATATACTATACTTTGTTGTATATTTACGTCTAGTAACCTATTAATGCTAATACTAATAATAATGTAAAGGAATAAAAGAATAGAACATAGCAATACAGTTCTCATTATTATTGAAACTATTTAGAATAACCTTCCAACATTAAGGTAAAGTACGGTGAGTAAAGAAGTCATTCAGTACATAGGATCGTGATTTTACTACATGTGGTGATATCTGGTAACGGTTGGCAACACTGACAAGGCGGAAATATTTGCTGTTTGGGAACTGAACTTACGTGATCCTCACTATAGTATATAGTCACGAAGCTCAATACTTACAAAATATGCAAACATAGATAGTTGCTCACCACCAGGATCGCTACTATCGCCTCATCACAGACTCTTTCCCTAGCAGACGATAAAATGTCTTGTACTTTCGATATCGTGTTCTTTTAAAAAAAATTAACACCTTCCTTCCACTATTGAAATATGAAATACATAAGGTTTATAAATTATTTTCATAAAACATATATTATTTTCTATAAACTCACCTTCCTGGATCTTTCGGAAGAAGGATAACTAACCTATTTTTCTTACAATTTATAGTAGGCTACTACAAACATCTCCTTGTCCCATATTATTATTCAAATTATTGCATTTTTAGCCATTTACAGATTATTACAACCGATAACGAACATTTCACAGTTTACATAGCTTTTCACAAAAATGCGAAATACGGGACAGTCAGTGTCTTTCGATCTAGACCACGCCGTAATTTTTGTTCGGGTTTTCTATTTCAGTGTATGGAGCTCAGTAAAATATTATAACTTTATTAGTATCATTGCTAAGCTTTATTTAGCGTAATGCGTCCATAAGTTTCGTGTACTTCTTGTTGCATAATATGTTGCAGAAATAATTACAAACCTGTGTTATTGTAATGTAAAGAGAATTTTACTTCTTAACATAATCTGTTCGCGTCAACATTTAAAGTTTAGAATGGAAGCTATTTTGAGGTTTAATAAAAAAGAATTTATATTGTGATTTCAATTTAGCACATCTACCTTCCTTAATTTAAGACAAAACATTTACCATACCACTCCTATGAAATTAGTGTACGTACAATTGTGTTACTTCGTCTCTTAAGTACTAGATAAATACAGTAATTCAGTATTCAATTGTAGTAATGTCCGGGGTATCATGCATGACATTATGCTTAATTATAATGTATAATTGCGAATTTAGGTATATAAGTTAAATATAGTAAACATAATCTATAATTTTCATATGAATGGCAAGGCGTTGGAGGTCATTAAATTTAGACAGAAAGGGGCATTGGGTAGAGTAAACATAACCTATAATTTGAACATATCTAAATATCCGGGCGGTGCAATTGAAAATTATTGAATCGTGCATAAATGAAAGTACAAGAATTTCGCAATATTTAATCGAAATAAAGGCAGGTATTATACATACGAACAACTTAATTTTGACACCATAAATAATATTACACCTTAACTCGTAAGTGAATAAAATTATATCTGAAGTGTCTCACAATCATTGTTTTAAATTTTATTAATGGAATTACACTACATTTTAGAGAAACGTGTGTTACTGTTTATGCATTCCAACTAATTTATATGGTTGAAACGCCGCCTTTCGTAATCGGGTTAAGCAAGTTACATGGTCGGCCTTACGGCCTGTATTAGATCACGATGGCTGTGGCACAGTCTATTGTTCCTAATACACACAGCGCTCCAAACGGCTAGCAACTATAGCGAGAATTGCAAAAAATCATCCCAAGCTTCGTGACTGTATATAGTAGACTGTGATAATAGGTTCGTTCCAACAAGCGGTTCATGGATCAGTTCATGTACGGTTCCTGTACCATCTTATGCGCATGCGCTTGCGCTAGTTGATCATCTGCTATGCGATTGAAACTGGACTGTACGCTGTTGGAACGCTTTCACGAATCGTTATTTACTAAATACAGAGATGCTATAACTGTGATCATCTTTGGTAAGAATGGGATGCTTATTATCGTTCCGCAGATAATTCTAATTGCAGAAAATATAATTTCGACCATTTTCTATAAAAAAGATGACAAAAATTATGGAAGGCAAAAATTCCGCTAATTCAATGTCGTGAACTGGGGGATTCTCATCTAAAAATAGTTTTTTTTAATTATTTATGTGCGTTATTTATTATACTTTTAATCAAAGCTGCATGTTGAAATTGTAATTAACTATTTAAATATCCAAATAATTTCCATTCCCTTTCTTTTTGGCGAAAATTTAAATTAAATCGCTAGTTTTATTATTCGTCTGCACTGTCACTTTTCATCTTAACCTCACTGATGTGAACAGTTGATCATATCTTTCGTCAGTATCCAGGAGACGTTGGTGAGCTTATGCGCATGCGCGTCTCGCGTACTCTTCGCGTATTTCGGCTTTACTCCCACTATGTTGCTGGAGTTGTCACTGGCGGGTTGTGTTTGAGTTTGTTTTGAGTCTCGTGCTATGTTTTTGTCGTTTCATTTTTATAACATTTCATTTCGTGTTTCATTGTAGTTATTGTGGTGGGTATGTATATATATTTGGGTATGTGTGTATATAGTCTTATTTAGCGTTCTTATTTGTCAAGATGTCCACATTTAATTGTTTCACGTGTGAACTGTGTGACAAGACTTTTAGTAAAAGATTCAACTTAAAAAGACACTACAACAATATACATTCTGGGTACTCTGGTACGGACCAAGAATCATCCAGAACTACAGCTTTGAAGTGTGCTATATGTGTAAATACATTCAAAAAATTTACTGACTTCAGTTATCACCTTCCCAGAGTGCATGATATAGAATTACAAACTAACGAATTAGAATTCGAAAATTCTAGTCATTTCAAAGAATGGAAAAAAAGTGTCGAAGAGCAAGAAACAGCTTCATATGTCAAAAATCGATCTGGAAGTACGTATGCAGACAAAAAAAATAGTTTATTATCAATGTCACCGTTCAGGAAATTACAGAAGTAAAGTTTCATCTCCAGGCAAAAGACAGAGAAAGATTAAAGTACAGGGATCCTAAAAATTAATGCTTATTGCCGTGCCAGAATTAAGGCAGTATTTTTTAGTGATGGAAGTGTGCGGGTTAATCATTGTATAACCCATGTTGGACATAAAATGGAACTAGTTCATTTGACCTTACCTTCATGTGAAAGAAAAATATAGCATCAAAATTAGCCGCAAAAGCACCTTTTGAAGGTATCTTAGATGACGTACAGAGTTCTGTCGAGGATGAAATCAAGAGGAAACACCTTGTTACAAAGAAATATTTACGAAATGTAATAAGAGAATTTTGTTTAGACAGCGACTCTGTACGCCATTCTGATGACGCGCTGAGTGTCGAGTCATGGGTAGAGAAAGAAAAGAGAAACGATGAAAAAAGTTGCGTTATCCTCTATAAACCCAAAGGAGTGGATATGGCAGAATATCCTCAATTAAAAACTCAGGATTTCATGCTGGGCATTATGACAGAGGCACAGTCGGAGATACTTAAAAAATATGGCACCGACTGTATATGCATGGATTCCACTCATGGAACGAAAGCCTACAGTTATGAAATGACAACACTGCTTGTTCTCGATGACATGAGACAAGGATTCCCATGTGGATTTTACTTTTCGAACAGAAATGACCAAACCGGTCTAGACGTGTTTCTAAGGACTGTAAAAGAGAAAGTAGGACTTATTGACAATAAGATATTGATGACTGACATGGCCGAAGTCTTTTTCAATTCTTGGAAAACCGTTATGAGCGACTGCGAAAAGAGGTTATTTTGCAGCTGGCATGTCAAAAGAGCGTGACAAAGACGACTAGATAAATTAAAGAACGAAGAGAAGAAGAAAAACACCTATATTAAAATTTTGTGCTTTACGTAATGAATTAGACGAAAACGCGTTCGAAATGATGTTGCCTATCATGGTCAATGAGATGTGCGAAGATGAAGAAACGCAAGATTTTGGACTATATTTAAAAAATAATTACCTAAAATCTGTCAGGCTTGGGCCTATTGCTATAGAAAAAATGCCGGCATAAACACAAGCATGCATTTGGAAAGACTTCATAGCATAGTCAAACACCTGTTTTTGAAAGGGAAAATGGTAAAGAGACTGGACATAGCAATTCATGCTATAATGCGGTTCATAAGTCGCAAATTATTTGACCGTTTGATTGTGCTCGAGAAGGGAAAAGTAACGAATAAATTCCGAAATGTAACAGAGCGCCATAAAAAGTCCCTGTCTATGAGTGCGGAAAGTGTTGCAGTTTCTTCTCAAGATGCATGGAATGTATTTTCATCGTCGGCAAATGAAATGTATACTGTGACACTAATTGAGCCATCTTGTACTTGTACCCTGATTTGTGAGTATTGCAAAGCATGCATACACAAATATAATTGTACGTGTATTGATGCAGGTATAAAGTGGAATATGTGCAAACATATACACTTGGTTTGCCACACTATAGAGACGAAAGGAACTTCCCACACACAGACTGAATCAGTTAATGAAGATGATGATTTTGTTTCTAAGCCTGGTCTTCAAATTGAGGAGGAAGACGAGGCAAAATTGAAATAAATAAATGCGATTTTAAATTATGTAGGGAATGGTGATAACTTTAAATCTCAAAATGTGAATGTAGAGGAAATGAAAATGGAGGTTTCAAATTAATTTCATTCTATTTTGGACAAAGTGACACAACCTAATCAAGTAATTTTAATTAGAAAAATGCTAAAAAATATAGTGCCGTTTGTTTGATTCTGTTCAAGATGTCACAAGAAGTTTCCCAGCTGTGACAAAAAAAAATTGACACAAGGAAGAAAATTGACCCTCAACGATGATTCACGATTAGAAAAAAGAAATCAAGTAATAAAGTAGTTCCAAAACCCACATCTGCAGAGACTCAAACTATTGCAGCCCACACTATAATTGGACATCTATCACGTGCTGGTACGAGCAATGAAGATACACTATTTCCTGATGTGTAGAACAGTTTTATAGTTTAGGCTGTGTAATATAAAACTCTGATTTTATGTAAATAGATAATCATTATTGATGTTATGAAAAATAGGCCTTATTATTTTAAACGGAATACGTGTGATGTGAAAGTGATAGTGTGCAATTAGGACTTAACTGTAATATGCGTTAAAACAGTGACTGATGTCATTAAGAAGAGTCATATATCGTAGCCTACTTCAGTGTTCACGACTTCTGCTAAATTGAAGGTGAGTCATTTAAATACTAATCGTTTAGATTAGTGATCACTGATATGAATGGGAAACTTTGGAAAACAGACGTAGGAAAACTAGAATAACATCATTGTATAGAGCACATCTAGGTCAGAAAGCATGGGTAGACATAACGGCTCGGTTAGAAAAGCTAACGTACTATGGTAGGAACGATCATGATTTTAAAATCAAATGTAGGAAACAGAAAACGGATGTAGGTAAATACTCATTTTTAAATAGAACTATAAATGATTGGAATGACCTACCTGCAGCGGTCTTTGAGGGCTGTCCTTCCTTAAGGAGATTCAAGAATAATTTAAAAAATTGTATATAAAGTGAAAATTAAAATTAAGGTGACATTCAACATTTAATTTTTTTTTAAGGTGACATGTATTTATCTAGGCTGACGAGTTTACTTCCTTGGTTTGAATTGTAAATTATTTAAAACTAGCGTGTAAGAGGGCCTTAGACTAGAAATGTTTAGTTTAAATGTAGTTCTGTTTATAAGTATGCATAAGGATGTAATTATTTGACTTATTTGAACTGTTGTATCAGTGAAGCGAGGTGAGTCAGTGAAGTTATGGTTTTACAGTGCAGTAAACAGTTCCGATCAGTGATAATTTATAGCGTCAATGAAATGTGTTCTATAGTGTCAGTGAAATGTATTACAGAGTGTCAGTGAAATGTGTGCTAAGTGTCAGTGAAATGCGTCATAGTGCCACTACAGGGAATGAGATGAGAGTAAAGTGAAAGACTATTGAAACTTATGTAGGACCTATAGATAATTATGTAGGTTGTATTGTAAAATTAGGTATTTTATTTTATGTTTTATTATTATTGTGCTAAATTGTATTGTGTATTATTATTGTATTGTGTGTAAAATTGTATATGTGTTGTAAAATTGTATTGTGTATTGTAAATTTTATTGTGTATTGGTTATCATTTTATTGTGTATTGTTAATATTGTATATACCACTGCCACCGGGTGCTTGCCCACTTGCAGTGTAAATAAATACATACATATGAACCGCCTACCATAGATGTAAGTGCAACAAATGAAACATTTACAGCTAAGGTCATAATGTTATGGTATGAAATAGAGAAAAGTGTGACTTATTTCGAATGTTGAATTTGCATAAACAGCATGCATTTGGTTATCACTGGTCTTGATTCTGTAATTATATTTTCAATTAGCTGCCTATAAATATCGTCTTTGATAGCCATTCTAAAAGGGTTGGAGAAATATGAGAACAGATAAAATATTTTCTCGCGTTTTTAATGTTAGATATAAATATTTAATAACATGTTAAATTGGCATACATTCATAGAATATAACTATGTAACGGTAAAAATGTATTCAATCATCGTAGACAAATACATTGCGAAAAAACGAGCAATCGCGACGATACAACTGAAGAGCCATCAGCGCATGCGCGGAGCTGAGGAGTCGAGCTGTCCAGAACGTCGAGTCTTCTGACCGTTCCGAACCCGTGTCAAAAGCTTGTAGGAACGCCCGACTGCAGTACAGGTTTCCGGTTCAGGACTGGTTCGGATTGTGTTAGAACGCTTTTTCTGTACTGCGCATGCTCACGATAGTTACGGACGGTTCCTGATTGTTGTTGGAACGAACCTTATGGAACGCGTTCCTGTCTTTAGTCGCTGCTTCCCGATCGCGATTAGGTCGATAATCGTGATTAGCAGAGATAGGCAAACTGTCGATCAGGCTTGCCCGTGACCGTTTACGTCCGTGAGCGGGCTTACGCTTCGTATCGTTCGCCTGCCTGCTACCTTCCCTCTCAAGCAGGCAGGCAGTGTGGTTGCACGTGACTCCCAAACAGTCCTACTAGTGACCCGAAAGGACTGTTGGGTTTCGCCGACCTGAGCCAGACTGCTGCTTTCAGATGCATGATAAATATGAACCAAGTCATTCAAACCTGACAAGAAGCCTACAGATATAGACAAACTACTGAAAACTTAATTTGTTGTCTTCTGAAACGTACCGTTAATAAAGACAAAGAAAACTATTTCTCGTCAACATAATATCCATTAAATGCCAACAGTTATCAGAAGTTAAATAGCAAATCAATATTCTGAAGAAGGAAAAACTTTTATACAATTTACAGGTATTCATGAGGCTTTTAATTGTTGATAAGGAAAAAGTTAAAATGAAATATTTTTCTATAATAGTTGTTGATATTCATAATAATTGTTACCAATATCTTTTCAACATATTTCCTTCTCTTCTCTTCTCTTCTCTTCTCTTCTCTTCTCTTCTCTTCTCTTCTCTTCTCTTCTCTTCTCTTCTCTTCTCTCCTCTCCTCTCCTCTCCTCTCCTCTCCTCTCCTCTCCTCTCCTCTCCTCTCCTCTCCTCTCCTCTCCTCTCTTCTCTTCTCTTCTCTTCTCTTCTCTTCTCTTCTCTTCTCTTCTCTTCTCTTCCCAACTAGTCACAAGTTACGAAATGTTACTATTTTGTTGAGTCAGACACACTTTGCAGGAATATGAAATGTATAATATTGTCTTATTACTTTATGAATTCTGTAGCGCAATAAATCGTAAAACTGTGTTTCTTTAATCAAGAAATATCTGCCGTGTTGGACCATAAAATAAAGATTTTTTGAAGTGACTAAATACCCAACGAACTTCGGTTTCAAACTAGTACTGTTTCATTTTAACCAGTGCAGACTGGCTACGTGAATGCAAGTCACTCTGCCTTATAATACGAGCAAACAGGCAGGCTTTCGTGGGTCCCGCCTGGACTGAACCTATAAAACCCGGGCTCAATGTGTTCAGACCAAAAGTTAACTTGCTTTGTAGCGTCACCGGAACCCAAACCTGACGGCAAGCGGGTACGGGCGTGAGTCTTGTCTGATTTGCCGGTCTCTAGCGATTAGTAACTAGTCTGCAACGAGTTAGAAAGTCTTTCTAATGCGTTGGTAGTCTGTCACCAGTATAATAAAGTCCAAGAATAAAAATGTAAAAAATGTAAGCCATGATGAAAATATAAGAACAAAATTTTATTCGACAAACCTACGGCGTACGTATAGTAATCGGAATTATCCAATTCTACTGTAATTTACATTTTAATTTATATAATATATAAATATAAGGCCTATATTTTTTATCGTAATGTATTTCGCAGTAATTTGCAACTGGTTTCCGTGATCACGGTACGTTTGATCGTAGTGGAAGCTGTTCATACCCAGGAATGTTATCCTCCATTGTGACAGACTGACGGGAGAGAGAGGTTATCACTAATAAAATTGTGATTCATTTCATTTCAATATTTATTTTCATATTAAGTCCGTATCTGTGAATATTGCTACGTTTTTGGCTTCGATGAAATTATTATTGGACTCTTATTTATCTATCCCTTTATTGTGCGGTTACAGGCATTCATTAATTTTATTTTCATGGTAGGCTAATTTGTAAAAGAGATGTCTTATTTATAGGTTATAGCTTACACGCCTTACACTAATTGATGACACATGTAGAAATTACAAAATGAAAGTTTGCGTATACGTATGCTTAATAGGAATTACTTTCTCAATACAATGTGGCACGTCATATAAGCTACACAAAACGCAAAAATTATTATGATTTTTCTTGCTTGAATTAATGTACCAGTAAAATGACCTCTAATAATAGCGGCATTGTTCACACATTTTCAATGCCATCTATATGTCAGGCCACGAACTTTTCAAACGCACCTTGTATGGTAGCCACGGAACATTCAGCAGCTTATATTCTGGAGATATGTCAACACTTAATTGTCTGTTACAGTCGCGATGGATGTAATCAAGCAGGAACCTGAGTTTGACCCTTTGGCTATGCAATGGAGTGATGAGACTGATACAGCTGAGAAGAAGCCCATACCAGAAGTAAATAGAGACACAGATTGTAATCTCTATGTGAAACGTGTTTAACATTGTAGAATATTACATGAAGTTTTATGAGCATATCTCCCACTTTATAGTTAGCAGACTTTCAGAACCTATAGTCTAAGAAATGTCATATAGTGTCTTTTTTTGTCATGTTTACCTTCATGGCACATGTTACATGCTTCTTTCATACTCTTTCTTAGTATTTTAAGAAATGAAAATGGGCGCTGGATTACACTTTGTTTTAAAATAACCTTCAATCAAAATTAGCTTCATAAATTCTCTTATTTTTAATGTCTTCTATTTTTAATGAATATAGTATGTAAGATCAAGAAGCTGAATTGTAATACAACTGAGTAGCTCTTGCATGGTATCTCTGAAATGCATGTGGTAGGTTAGATATCTTACCTCCGTAGTAGCACTATCGTAAGAAAAATAAGTGGAACGAGTCACGTTTTTGAATAATTTCTCTATGCAAGATAATTTAATATTGTAATTTCTATTAATTAATTCAGATTAGCAGATGATTCAGATCCATTATACCTTTCCACTTGCTGGTCAGGTGTGTGATGTACAAGCAATATAAATAGATGTTTATACAAATGCAGCCAATTATTTCCCATTGGAAGAGTAGCAGTATTAAAGTATAATATGCTGTTTGATAGTGTATGTATTAGCGTTCTGCTTCTATTATTGAAGAGCAATTGGTATGCATTACCATATTAGTGTGTTTGCGAGACATAAATGTTATGACGCCTATACTCTATTTCGCAAGCATTCGACTTCATGGGAACGGATAATTGAAGGGAAAAAAATCCAAAATAAAATAAAGTGGACTTCAAATAATTGTGAAAATTGCAAAACTGAACAACTATTCGAGAAATTTTCCGTGAATAAAAATAATCATAATAATTTAAATATAATAGGTGGTAAAGGAATTTTTATAAAATTTTCCATTATTTGTTCTTTCTTGCATTAAAAAGGAACCTATCATGTTATCATTGATTTTTGTGAAACATTGGTGCTATATTGATATAGTCCTACATGTTTGTGATCTTTTACATTAAAATATATTCACCATTATTACAACGAAATTTTTATGGGAGGATGTAATCGTTTATGATACAGGACACATTGCGGCCCAAGACTCCAAGACTGATACTGATCTCCAATTTTCGACTCCTGTGAGGAAAAAGAACGTAGTCAGATAAATGTGTTTCATATTTATAAAAGTGCATATATGGATATATTCATCTTTATAAATACACACAGACATACATATTACTGAGGACATATGATTGCTGCTAAGCGACATAGCTCTTCTATAGTATTTACATCAATGTATATGTATTAGCAGATAGTAGCTGTAAGTACCATCTGTGTCAACATTCGATATCCGATACTTTCTACATCATGAAACATCGAAAATGAAGTCCACACCTGTGGAGTAACGGTTGGCCGCGAAACCAGGTGGCCCGGGTTCGATTCCCGGTCGGGGCAAGTTACCTGGTTGAGGTTTTTTCCGGAGTTTTGCCTCAACCCAATATGAGCAAATGCTGGGTAACTTTCGGTTTTGGATCCCGGATTCATTTCACCGGCATTATCACGTTCATCTCATTCTGACTCTAAATAACCTGAGATGTTGATAAGGCGTCGTAAAATAACTTACTCGACAAATGATTGCGTTCGAAGGCAACTGATATTTCCTGCATAGTGTATCATGTCACTGTGGATATATGGTTCGTAAACTTTATACCAGCAATGACATTTGTACCGGATGGTACATACATAGAGGATCATGATGAAAAACAACGAAATATTTTCTGTGAGTGTAGGAGGATAATAAACAGGAACTTTAGATGTGGAATCCAAGTTCACTGATGTGAAATGTGTGTAGTACAGGATATTAGAGTAAGCTTAATTGCAGTTTGGTTCTCTTTAATTAAATGCATGTAGTTTTATTGACGCTGTAGCCAATTGCACTTAATTCGTGGCTAATACTGCGTTAGATGTTTCTTCTGGGCCTAAAAACCCTGCAAGAAAATATTATTAAGTAGGAGAAAATAAAATAATTTTTAATATTCGACGACAATAATCGCAATCCACAATTCTCGAAAGGGAAATAGAACGTGATGGAACTGAAAGACAAGTCAGAAACCTTTACCAAAGAACACAGTATTTCAATTTGATATTCAGCGAGGGAAGGCTGACCATCGCATACTTTACAGTGAGTTATACTGCAATGTAATATTCCAACTTGGGAATTACGAGGGAGACTTGAATAGTAATGCACAACAATTTTTTATGGCAACGTACTGGTAAGCAAAACGAAATAATTCAGAAGAAAGGCTACAGGTTTTACCCATTTTTCAACACAGGAACCAAGTCTCTCGATACATTTCCCCTATCGTGACACCAAATTCAGTATACCTCGTTTATGAAACTCCGTTTTCTGGGTGTATAACCACCTGCGCACGACTGATTTCACTTCTTCATTCAAACTAAAGCGTTGGCCTCCTGGGAATCTTTTCACTGGTCCGAAGAGGTGAAACTCAGATGGTGCGAGGTCTGGGCTGTAGGGTGGGTGACTGCCGCCTCAATGATTCTGACATTGGCTGGTGTTGCCCTGTCACTGATCGGTCGGAACGTACTTCGTCGGTAAGATTTACTCGGCCCTCTTCGAACCTGCACCACCTGGAGATGTTGCTATGATCCAGACAATCATCACCATACACCTCCAACATTTCCCTGTGGATTTCACTCGGACTTTTTTGTTTTGTTCAGAAAAAACGGACTGCATTCCGCTGGTTTTCACAAGTAGACGATGCTAACACACGTTCCATCTTTACTCATTAGTTACCGCTCGTTCCGCCAGGGTGACACCTAATTCAGTCATTGCTGTCTGTAGCGCAAGATTCAAACTATCTGCCAACTTTGAACGTCCTAACCAAAATAGTATACTGTAAAGAAATTGTTGTGCATTACTTTCCGATCCTCCCTAGTAAATCATTTCCACAAGTACTAAACTAGGACAGGAGCGAATGCTAGTCACGAAAGTTAGGCTTGCTCTTTTATTCATAGAGGAAGATGGGAAGATATAATAATTCATAATTAATAAAAATAATGACCCACATAAATAATTTATTTTATAATTATGAAATCATTATCAGTCATGGATCATATTCGCTTATCAGATGTAGAAGTTCGATATGATATAACAAACATGGCCAACAAAACAGTTTATTTAGTTTGTTTTGACCCTGCCAACCAATGCATATTGTTGTATTGAGCTGCACTGGACGAGCGCACATATTCTCTATAATTTCTGTATTCTGTTGAATAGTCCTTCTGGAAAATGGATTTAATAAGAAGGTTTCAATAACACACAATTCCGGAATCATTGCAATACTTCAAATTAATGTTTAAGAATTAATAGTACATGCAGCAGCTAACACATCCATTCCGCTCATACAATTACATTGCACTCGCAAATAACAGCATATTCCCGCTGTTAATACTGCTCTGTGTAACGTTAAATAGTCGTTGGTGTAGCTCTCGGACCAGAGCTTCAAACAACACATAACAGAAGCATGTGCGCCTAAGACGGACCAAGGAGGAAGGCACTTGCGCGCGCATCATATTCTCGCTATTTCTACGTCTTTCCTGTAGCTCCGAGAAACGAGCAAGCGTTGCGATACTTGCGGTGTGCAATCTGCGGATGGTATTACGCCTATACAGTATTCCAAAAATCAAAATAAATTTTAATGTACGTAATCCCATTTTGAGAAATACACATTCTACGAAAATATTGGTCTTGCGCAGCAAGCATAGCATGCCCTGAGAAATCGCCCCTGCTAGGCAATAACTATCCTAATGCACTATTGGATTCTGATAGGCTCATACTTGGTGATTCCTGTCTTCTCATCACATCAGGAGAGGAAGTCTTACTGGCTATTTGTAGAATTGCCGTTGAAACATCTCCATGTGTTGATCACGTCTTAATGAGAGTCGTTAAAGACTTCGTCAGGGATGACTTAGAACTGAATTATTCTGTAACTCACATTGAACTGGAACAATTAGGTTCCCAGTGTCAGTAACACCACTTTTCTCTTGTTTCAGTTGGTATGTGTTATAATAAATGTATCTTGAGATATTTCGATTCAGAGAAAATATGTACAAAGTAAGCTACAGTGATTTTTTCTTAACCCTTCAGTTATTTATCAGCAATAAGTTAATCCATACACGTAATTACGATATATTCCTCAAGACTAGAAGTAAACATTTCCATTTTCCATCGTATGTAGCTGTTAATGTCTTGATCTTCTTTGACTATCATTATTTATATTGTATTTCGCATGCGTCTTAATTATCAATCAACCCCCGGTATGAGGACCAGACTGTAGCATATAGCACTTGGAATCACATCTATACATGCTGTCATATTTTACATATCCATTATGTCTCTGTCTCCTGCAGGAAGGGAATTTATTGAATCACCACGTGGCTGGAATAAAGACGGAAATTGTGGACCACAGCTATGATGTCACATCAGATATTAAAGTTGAGGAAACTGCAGTGCCAACTGATTTTGTTACGACAATGTGTAAGGCTGAGGTATGTGGATCTCATAGGATGTCCGTCTGTTCTTCTTTCAATGTTAGTTTTGTATTCTTTTTCTTACAGACACTTACTATATCAATAAGCCCCCACAGATTTCAGCATATTAAAAAGTCATTAATATCTTCTGTGTAAAATTATGTCATTCTTTATTCAGCTTACCATAAATTTAAACTACATACACTACAGGGTGATTCACGAACACCGCGCAATACTCCAGGATGTCTTTTCGACATCATTCTTATAAAAAAGGATTCATATAAACAAATGTCATACTACTAAAGCTTTCCTGGCGACGTGATAACTCAAAATTTTCTCGGGCTTCCAGCCATGTCATAAGTTGGTGATCCACCGACATTTCGAGGATGTTCATCTTGCTCATCTTCAGGGTTAAATGATAACTAAGGGTACCCAGCTCCTTAATTTATAGTGCCAGAGGGAGGAGTCAGCCGAGGAGCTGTGCGCTGATTGGCTCTTATTAGTGCGGACCGCAGCGTGAACGCGGCTGACGTGTCGTCTTGCTTTGTAAAGACATCACGACCTCTTTGAATAGAGCAAGACACAAGAAGAAGCAGCAGCAGCAGCCCATCACGGACTCACTAGAAGCGGAAAAACCAGCCATAGCCTGTCTGCCATTCACAGGGAAGTTGTCGGGAAAGATAAGCAGACTGCTCCACAAGCATGGAATAAAAACAATCCACAAACCTCCGCCGAAAATTAGGAGTAAGGTGAAATCAGTAAAGAACTATCTAGGCCTCAGAGTACCAGGGATCTACCGCATTCCTTGTGAATGTGAGGCTGCTTACATTGGACAGACGGGACGCACAATAACTACGCGTCTTTCGGAACATCAAAGAAGCATCAGATTAATGCAGCCCGAAAAATCCGGATTGGCTGAACATTGTATTGAAAAAAGCCATAAGGCTAATTTTAATGAAACCGAGGTCCTGGCGAAGTGTTCGGGCTACTGGGATAGAAGAGTAAAGGAAACCCTGACCATAGCGGCAGAACGCGGTAACCTGAATCGGGACTTGGGTCTCCAACTAACCGCGGCATGGGCACCGGCTATTAAATTTATCAACGCCCAGACAACGGGTCATCATCAGCGGAGGACACATAAGAACTCGTCCGCCGAGCCCATCATGAGACCCGCGGTCAACCAGCCGAACAGCACAGAGCAAGACGACACGTCGGCCGCGTTCTCGCCGCGGTCCGCACTAATAAGAGCCAATCAGCGCACAGCTCCTCAGCTGACTGCTTCCTCTGGCACTATAAATTAGGAGCTGGGTACCCTTAGATATCATTTAACCCTGAAGATGTGGAAGATGAACATCCTCGAAACGTCGGTGGATCACCAACTTATGACCTGGCTGGAAGCCCGAGAAAATTTTTAGTTAAATGTCATACTTTTAAAATTGAGTGACCTACACCCTCTTGAATATTAATCATAAACATGGAAGATTTTAAGGTTTAAGCATATAAATTATCTACGAAATTGGTACTTGGTGTATTATGAAATCATTGCAGAACATTCTCGTTATTATTCACCTGAGGAATCTGTATTAAAGCCGGTTTTGAAAGCCTCCACCTTCTGCAGCAATACACGCAGTTGCCCGAGTGTGAACTGCACATGCTGCATTCGCTATCTTCCGTTGTAGATCAGAAATCTCCTCGGCTGCTAGGCAGATATATTGTGCCAACTCCTCTCTGGTATTTATTCCCATACTATAAACAATGAATTTAAACCATCCTCACAAACAATATTACAATGGAACCAAATCAGAAAATGTAGCTGACCAAGGAAACGGTACACCATGGCCTATCCAACGCCCTGGGTATCTGTCAGTGGCGGCTCGTGGCTGAAAATGAGAGTGTGCTACAATATGGGAAATTTACTTTAAAAAAGTTGTTAAAATTTGGTTGATCTACTCACTAGTGGGACAGTATGAAGTTCATACTGAACTAGTGTTCCCAACACATAAATTGTATCCCTGTCAGTCTAACACCTGGAAATCCGTCAGAATCCGTTAAAATTAAAAAAAAAATGACCCACTTAATATATCTATATAGAAATGAAAGCAAATATTAACGCAACTTTCTTACCAATCTTGATTAAAATAATGATAATTTATCCACATTATATGCCTCTAGTTCTGCAGTTTATGTTGGTCTACGTTCCCTCAAAAATTAAATAATTAAAAATGAAAATGACAACAGTTAAAAAAGTCAAAAGACGATGTAAATCGTAATTTCCGCCAGAAAATCCGTCACCAGTCAAAGGCATTCTTTTCCCTTCCGCTACATTGAAATTCCGTCAATTTTGATGGAACTGATGGAATTTCCGTACAGTTGGAAACACTGCTGCCAGTTACTTTGGAGTTCAAACCCTCCATGTCGGCAACCAGCAATCAAAATTTTAAATTCGAATAGCATTCCAGTACATTCAAGCCATCTGTCGGAAGGTTGAAGGAGCAGAATAGGAGTACAGCATCTTTTAATTAAATTGTATTAAATATAGTACATATAAATAAGCTAATAATCAGGGAACGGATTTATATGGACTAAAAATATATGAAATATGTAAATATATATGTAGTTATTTTTACCAAAATATGGAATTAAATATGGATTTTTACCAAAATATGGAATTAAATATGGACTTAAAATTATAAAAAAAATGACTATGTACGTTAAATATTGGTACATTTTAATCAAACTAAACAAAAAATATAATGGACGTACCTTATCTTCCAATGTAGTTTCAACAAAACACAATTTTTATTGTCTGTTACCATAACAATAGGTTACAAACATTTCTTTCAAGTGCTGAAAAGTGAATCTTCTTCTATTGTCTCTGAGGATAGATTTATACTGACTAAAAGAGCGTTCGACGTCACAAGAAGTAACTGGTACATAATTCAATTTCACAATGTCTGCTGGGGATAAGTCCAAGTTAATCTTCACTGTTGATTCACCACTCATCACAGCAACAACCTTTTGTAGTTCTTCATATCCAGGGTTTTTTGAAAGTACAGTGTCCACCTTAGCTCTTACTGCATCTGCAACTTTACCTCTACCACGATTCAGTTGTTCCACAGTACTATTTATAATTTCAAAACTTTCAGATAGTGAAAGGTGCCTATTTTGGAGACTTTTGAGCGTTTTTATGATGCATGAAAATGTATGCTGAATGTGAGCTAAGTCATTCTTCACACTTATGTCACAGGTAACTGTTTTCGCAGTATCAATTGAGACTGCATCTTCAGAGTCCAATGCAAGGAGAACATTGTTAATAGAGTCTATATGTTCGGCATAATATTCAACTGCTTCTAGCCATGTACCCCATCTAGTTAAAATTGGCTTTGGTGGCAATGGAATTTCAGGGTACATTTCTTTCAACACGTTAACTCTACTGGGAGCTTTGAGAAATACTTTTTTCACTGATGAAATCAACAAATCTACTTTAGGGAAATTGTCTCTGACCACTTCTGCCACACGATGAAATGCATGCGCCACACAAGTAAAATGAGTCAATTTAGGATATACAACAGATAATGCTTGTCCAGCTTTGACCATATAAGGGGCAGCATCGCTAATAAAGAATAACACATTATCGTACATAATACCCTTTGGCCACAGGATACCCATAGCTTCGTTGAACAGTTTAACTATAGTTTTGTTATTGCACTTTTCTAGAACATCACAATGTAAAAGAATTCGTTCAGAATATTGTTCACTTAACAAACCGATAACTACATTACCAACAAGTCTACCTTCTTTGTCGGGAGTCTCATCAATGGAAACCCAAATTGAACTATCTTTAATTTCATCTCTTATCTTCTGTATTGTCTCATCGTAGATGGATGGAGCATACGTCTTCCTAAGTGTTGACTCATCCGGGATTGTATGTTGAGTATATTTTTCAAGGAATTCCCTGAAGACCTTATTCTTTAGTTTGTAGAGAGGAATATCAGCAGAGATGAGAGAACGGCACAGGTCGATGTTAAACTCAGATCTTACATTCGATGTTGTTGGTTGTGTTAAAAACAATTGTCTCTGCTTGGAATTTAGTTGTTTGTTGGCCTGATGTTTACTAGTTGTAATGTGTTGTTGCACCAGGAACTTTTGTGTAGATGATACTGCACACTGACACAAATTACAAAATAATATTTTATTGTCAGTTGATAAACCATCTTCTTTAAATTCTGAAATGTAACTTGTTAGTTTTGATTTTAAATTGACTGAATGACGTACTTTTGGCATATTTACCGTCTTTATAGTATGATTTACAAAACTGAACCTATGTGTACTCTGACTGGCATTTAACTGTTGAGCTGCACAACTGAAGTCTGTTAAAAATTTTAAATTAAATTAATACAGTTTTGTAACTTACTTTCCCATTGTTGATAGGACTGCTAATTTTCAAATAACTCTGATGTTAAAGGGATTACTGAACATGTGTTTAAATCTCTATTGTTGAAATGTATTTTTAAAAGTTAATGGAATTTTGTTTTGTTTTATTGTTAAACCTAATATAATATGGACTGTTTTATATGAAATATGGAAAATATATGGAAATTAACGAAAATATGTACTAAACTCTAAAATATGGAAAAATATGGAAAATAAAAGTAGGATTTTTCAACCCTACACATTGTGAAACATAAAGATAATGCAAAATATAAATTATATTAGCTTTATAAGTAAATATGTATTTACATATAAATCCTTTCCCTGCTAATAATAAATGTTATAAACAATACGTTTCAGTTTTACAGGAAAGTTTAATAATTAGCATAAGAATAAAATAGTCGTCCCTACATTCTGTGAACAGGACTTGTAAAATAGACACAAACTCACAAATAGTACATGACTGCTTCTCAGAGATGTCGCGACGTCCGCGTTGTTTGTAGATTGCAACCCATCTATATAAACAGTCACTTACTTCTGATTGGTTGTAGATTTTATAAAATGCCAATGTGAACGAGTCATTTCAAGTTGCTGCTTTGCCTTGTAGTTCACACTGTTTATAATGGGAAACCATAGATTACGTCATACAACAAGCGAATGAAAGCTCTCTGCGCATGTGCAAGGTTTGCTGCATTTCACTGCAGTTCACTGTGATAAAGAAGTCAGCACACATTACCGACTGGGACTTGCAGATGACGCACAAGCTATAGACAATAGCAGTTCCCGATTATGCGTACATTGGAACGTGTAACATGAATGAAAGAAAGAAAATATAAATAAGATTATGCTAGGGACAGAAAATTAACTGTGTGCTGCAGCACTGCAGCACATAAAGAGCGTCCGCCACTGGTATCTGTATGTATAATGCTTGAGTTCCCTTGAAAAATGATGCAGCAGACTATTATGCTGGAAATAAATTATTCTTGTGTATGCGCCAGTATTTGCTCCAATAATGGAGATAATTATTCTCGCAAAATTTTACCCAACGGTGTTGGAACTTGTGTACCACAATCGCATGGGGATTTTCCTCAGATCAGACATGTCAATTTTTGTATTTGCGTCATTCCACGTCAAATAGCATAAAATGGAATAAATTTTGACTTTCACATCACTGCGTTGTCTCATCTTACTGAAATTTCTACTTGGAGTCAGTTGGATTTGAAAGTAAGCACATTGGCATGAAAATAGATTTACTGTAAGTGTGCAAGTGCGTCATTTTCTGCTATTTTCGTCTTTATATTTTAGAAAGAGTCGTGTGACCTGGACACAGTAACAATCGAGCTGAAAGAGGAAGTTACAGCAGAGGAGAATGAGATTCTGACCGATAGGTGAGTGTGGTGTACTTTCTTTTGTTGCTTCATTAATATTATCACATACAACATTAATTTGCAATGTGTTATGGCATGGAATGATTTGGCCATTCACTAAGAACTAGTTGAAAGAAGGCCAAATGCTGTCTTATTAATGGGAAGCACCAGGGTAACTGAGAAATGATAGAGCACAGATATTATAGAAGGATGAAGACATGAAAGGAATGTGGAATGGAGAGTTATACAGAGTAGCCCAGAAAAATGTATACACTGTTTGTTCATCAATAACTTTGGAACAGATTGAGGTAAAATTCTCATTTTGGGGGAAATTGTAGCTTTAACTTAAAGTTCTTAGGTAAATATAGGTTAAATGCTTATCAAGTAATGTATAGTCTTAATTATTAACTATGTCACATTTATTGATTGGATTAACGTTTTCGGCAATTATTTGCCATCATCAGATCATAAGTATCTTGTTATACATACTGAGTACTGAATTACAAAATTAAGTGGAATGAAGTAATATTCGAACAAACAAACATGGTTACCACTTGACTAGATAAATGTTACAATTAGACGTGCACTGACTAAGCTGTTTACATGAACAATATTTTCATTTTATCATAATGTTAAGATTAGACACAAATGGAATAATGACGTGCAATAATTACATATATTATTAAATATTCATGTGAAAGTATTGTGTTCCGTATAATACCTAAATTAAACTAGCAGGTTACGATCATGCTTGATGCTAAATGATTACTCTGAAAAATTATCCTATTGAGGAATACATGTACATATGTCAAGATATCACCCTGTGGTATTGCATATTATCATAAATGTTGAAGATTGAGCACAGAATGAAATGTGAAAACAAAATAACATTATGCTATTCACTCTTCATGTGGAAAATATTATGTACCATATGTTATATAAGTTGAAAAAAAGTAAATTAAGAGCATGCTTGATACAAATGATTGCTGTGTGTTAAAAGTCTTGCTGTTAAAATTGCGTTTACATATTCTAGTAGTTACCCATGGTAGCTTGGCATGAGAATTAAAATAACGATTAATATTAAAATGTTAAATAAATATTTAAAATACTGCTGAGGTAGGTTAAATATGGTACAAATTTGGCTGTCACTTCTCGAAGATCAGTCAGCTGGTTTCGCTGTAAACACGCGAAGTATGAAGTTAAATCAACGTTCAAAATTAGTTATATTGATCTCAGAGTATATGGATGTCAATGTGAAACTTACGTGCTGTGTTGGTTATTAGTGATATCTGTAAAGTTCTTAGTTAGCAGTGACAAGATGAGCCCGCAGGTGTAGTGTGAAAACAAAATGGCGGATGTAACGTTCTCGTTCGAAGAATGGAAAGCGATTTGGAAGTGGTATTTTAAGTTTGAAAACATTAGCGAGGTACGGCGACAATGGTGGAACGAGTTTCAAACAACACTGCCGACACGTCTAACAATTGCGCGAATTCGGCAGAAATTCGGAGCCAGTGATACTGTTAATGATGTGCATAAAGGACGTTCCGGGCGATCAGTAACAGCAAAAACTGCAGCTCCCTCTGCAGCAGTAACAATTTACAAGTTCACAACAGTGTACAAGTGAAACCGGAATGAGTCGATCAAGTGTACAGCGAATATTGAAGACTGCAAAGTGAAAGGTGTACATTCCAAGACTGCTGCATGCAATGAATGAGGACGACCCTGATCCACGAATCGAGTGCTGTGAGTGGTTTGAAAACATTGGGAGTTTGCACGGAACATTGTCTGGTTTGACAAGGCACAATTCAAACTGAATGGTACTGTAAACCGTCATAATTCCGTGTACTGGACCTCCGAAAATCCGCATATCCATCAGGGCAAAGCCATCTATTTACTGGGACCTAATGTGTGGTGTGGTTTGTCCTGCAGGTTTGATTGGGTCATTCTTCTTTCAAGGTACAGTTACCGGTACAGTATATCTTGAAATGCTTCAGATGGCGTCCGATAGCCGTATGGAGACGAGAGATTTTATCTGCAAGAAGATGGAGCCCTAGCCCACTACCATCCAGATGTCAGGCTGTATCTGGATGAAACTCTACCTGGACAATGGATAGATCGAAGAGATGCTGTCAAGTTGTACCTATGATAAATCCTAAAGAACGTTGTTATCAGGAAAAGCCAGCTATACTGGATATGCTATGAGAGCAAATCGAAATTGAACATCATGTGCAGCTATCACACTGGACACATTACAGAACTTAGTTGATGGAGCAGTTCGGTGGCATCGACAGTATTTGAATGCTGATGGTGGCCACTCAAACAACTACATTAAGCTACAATTTCCCCAAAAAACGAGAATTTTATCTCAATATGATCCAAAGTTATTGATTAACAAACAGTGTATTCATTATTTTGGACTATTCTGTATACAGGAGGCACTCAATATCGATAAGACTGATGATTGGGAGTCGATGTGGTATTCTGCTGTATAAAGATGGGTAGATGTACTGGTATGTGATTATTACTGATATGAAAGACTTAAGTTCTGGTAGGCTTACATAACCTTAATTATTCATAGATTATTCTACAGTAAATTCATGAATATTATGCATTTGATGTGTCATTTTTACAACTTTTATTATATAAGGAGATTCTGACCGGTTGGCCTGGGTAGCTTAGTCGGTATGGCGCTGCTTTATGTGCTCGAAGTTGCGGGTTCGATCCTGGCCCACATCAATGGTATTTAAGTGTGCTTACATGCAACAAGCTCAGATCAGTATATTTGCAGAAATGTAAAGGAACTCCTGCAGAACAAAATTCCGACACAGCAGCGATGCTAATATAACCTCGGCAGTTGCGAACGTCGTTAAATAAACCATTATTTAAAATTTTTCTGACAGCGTGGTGTGCAGCTAGATGAGATTTATTGCGTGATATGTCCAAGATATAACACTTTATTCATTAGCTGTTATAGCTCTGGATTGAAGATTTTGAAAAAAGCATGTATATAAAACTAGGCGCTTTCTGGATGTAGAAATTTATAGGGCGGTTTCATATTTCAACAGGGCCCTATGGGGGAACAATCGAAAAAATCCATTACCATATGGTGAGCTGTTTTTTTTAATGAAGAATGTTTTGATCTCTGTTTATGTTGAATGTTCTTCGGCATACAAACTTATCTCGTCGAACAAGTGGCACAAATTTGAGTATTGCAATGTTGAGAAAATGTTACCAGTAATGATTTCCTGTAATCTCCGTAATGAAGTCCATTGTCATTCTATTGTTAAAAAAAATAGAATCCTTATTTTTTGTCATTATTTAAGGGCGTTGGATATTTTTTCAGTTAGTTATTTATCCAACACAACTAGCTTCATTGAATTTCCCTTATATTATGTGTTTTGTGTGTTCATATCTTACATGAACCTGCTTTCTTCTACCGATTTTCAGATTTCAGAGTGTTTTTCCTGTCTAGTTTATGATATGTAATGCTTATTTTGGAGCATAAAAGGTAAGATTTTTATTCTCATTAAATGAGCATTTCGGATTACTAGTAACATCTAACATAGTCATTGTCTACTTGGATCCACCAGTATTCTAATCGACAGTCTCCCATCTAGCCTTTAGTCTGTGTACCAAGTTCCCACAGCACTAGCAGGTATTATTCAATGTATTACGTCACATGTAGTTTGTTCGTAGTAGTCATAGGCGAGACTCTTGCACCTTGCACATAGTGTACCTTTGAAGATTTTTTGTTTCTTATTTTTGCTGCTACCTAGAGGCCTGAAACTGAAGTAGATTGTAGAGAAGTTTCGGTTTGACTTATTGCAAAGTGTGAGTTCTGTGCACAAAACAATTTTCTTAGTACCAAAAGTAAATATTTCGTTTATTGTTACACGCTTTCTAACACGAGACCAAATTGTATTTGTGACTATCAATCAAGAACGGTGTGTTCCCTGTCATCTGTGAGTAATGACATGTTAATTTCCATGATTTATTCGAACCTCTAGTTTTGGCAGCCATATTTGTTTCAAAGTACACTCTCATGTACCTTTGAACACAAACCGTCTTGTACTATGGAACATGTTTCAAGGTACACGATACTATCGGTTATTGTTTTTTTATTTTATTTTGAAATAATGTCACGAAGTATGATATATATTTCGTCAGAGCACTTCTTTACATGTAATGGTGTACCTCACATTTCTGTATCCAGTGTCACCATTAACATATTATTACAATAACAGAATATTGCAGTACACGTCTACACAAATACTCCCAATTACACTATGTACCTTTTTTGTTACTTGGTCAATCTCCCCTACAGTATTTCTCCTACATTTCAATTGCTATTCTCTATTTGCTCATTAACCCTAATAGGTCTAATGTTGTATACTCCTTTCACACCCCCCTTTTCCTCTAACTACTATTCACTAAAATCTCAATTTCAATTTTTCTCTATAAATTATCATATTGAATTATTTGTCTTATTTGTTCTTTGACCTTTTATTCATTTACTGTTCCAACGTTCAAATGTTAGTACTAATTTTATGCTGTCACTTGCTCATTTCTCTTAACCCTTTCTCACTATTTTCACTCATTCCTATTTGCGCTCACTTCCACTTTCTCACTATTCTGCTTACACCTAATCCATTGTCACTATTCTCACTTCCTATAAATACTTATATTTTATTCTGCACATCTGCTTATACACTTTCTCTCTCCCCTATACTTCTCGATCTTTTCCAGTTTCACTTTACTTGCACTTTTTGATCACATCCCCAATTTTTTTACACATATCAAATATCTCTGCTAAATCCTCAACTGTCGCAAGTTCTGACCTTTCATTACTGTTCATCTCTGCCTTATTTCTGTCTTTGTCTTTCTTTCTATTTATTTCTTCTTCTATTCCTCTTATTTTTCGCCCACGCTTTCACTTTCACATACTAGTTTTCCACTTACACTCGCACCCTTATTCTTTACACTATTTCCTTCCCTATCACTTCCTGACTCTTGGTTTCTCTTTTTTTTATCACCCCTCACCTTTTTTCTAGCGCCCGTGTTCTTTGTTCCTTTATTGTCAGCATTCCTTCTGGAGTGCGCTAACCTTACCACCATTGTATGGAGATTAGGAATCCGCTTACGCTGCATGATCACGTTACTGTTTTCTTCTCCTTGCTGTGTCACCATCTTTACACTTACTCGTACGTCAATATCATGTCACGAAGTAAGTCTGATCCAGATGCCTTGACGAAAGCTGTTGAAGCCGTTATCGTTCCTCCAGGAAATTTAATATCAATCAGAGAAGCCTGCACTGGTTTATAATGGCAAATACATTTTGAATATGATTGTCAGTTTTTACAGCTATATTCCCACTATTTTCCATGTGTTAAAAGGTACAAGAGGGTATGTTCCATCTATTGCACCCATACCTTTCAAACACATTACATATCCCATCATTTTATTTTTTCCAACCTTAATGGATATGCAAAACAAGAATTTAGGTACGGAAAGTTGTAAAGGAATCTTCAATAATTATTTCAAGCAGTTTTTCATTTTAAAAAATTTAATTTCCCTACATTAAAAAAAATAAACTGTGAAAAGTGTTTGAAGGTACAACAGTCTCCCCTAAGTGTAATTTTCATGAGCTGCTTCATATTAAATTTTTGAGCTTCATAAGATCGAGTGTTCATGCTGCCTTTCTGATTACTACCAGATGTCTCTATTTCACTTTAATCTGCCGATATCCCTTCTGACATTGGAGCTGATCTTCCATAATGAATCCATACTTTTTTTTCCTTTATAGTTTTGCATTTTACGATAGTAGACATCCTTAGTGACCATGTTTATAGCCTTCCTTGTAGTGATGGTCATAACTCTCACTAAAGAGATCTTTTGCTTTCAGCTCGTTGAACACTGAGGGAATTATTGTGCCACAGATGAACTGCGCAAGAACTGAAAATGGTCTCTCAGAAAATCCTGTCATAGATAGTGCACATCAACCGCAGCTCTGCAGTCAGTCCTTTAGCAGAAAGATGTTACAGACTATCGAAAACCAGAGATTGCATTTGCGCACCCACACCGCCGAAAGGAAATTTCAATGTGATACCTGTGATAAGGCTTATAGAAGATTAGAACATCTCAAATGTCATATCCGTACGCATACTGGCGAGAAGCCATTCAAATGCAGTGTATGTGGGAAATATTTTGGACGCTCCGAAAGTCTTAAGCTTCATGCACATATTCATTCTGGCAATAAGCCATTCAAATGTGAAGTTTGTGGGAAAAGTTTTGTACGGCAGGTTTACCTTGCAATTCATGCTCGAACTCATTCTGGCGAGAAGCCATTGAAATGCGACATTTGTGGCAAAGGTTTTGTTCACTCCGCTGATCTGAAAGTACATAGCCGTACACATTCTGGCGAGAAGCCATTCAAATGTGATCTTTGTGAGAAATGTTTTGCACGATCATGTATACTCACAATGCATGTACGTACACATTTTGACGAGAAGCCATTGAAATGCGATGTTTGTGAGAAATGTTTTGTACAATCCAGTTCTCTCAAAAGGCACATACGTACCCATTCTGGCGAGAAGCCATTCAAATGCAATGTTTGTGAGATGTGTTTTCCTGACTCGAGTTCTGTCGAAAGGCATTTACGCACACATTCTGGGGAGAAGCCATTCAAATGCGATGTTTGTGAGAAATGTTTTACACAGTCAGGTGCTCTCATAATGCATGTGCGTATACATTCTGGCGTGAAGCCATTCATATGTGATGTTTGTGGGATGTGTTGCACACTCGAATTCTCTTAAAAGACATGTACGTAGACATTCTGGCTAGTAGTCATTTAAATGCGATGTTATTGAGGAAGGTTTGGAGAATCGACTGATCTCACGAGTCACGTATGCACACATTTTGACATTCTATTGAAATGATCTATCTGTGGCTAAACATTTTCAACAAGAGCACTTTTTAGTGATCATCTAGGTTTGCACATAGGCTAGGAAGTATTCGCTGCGATGTCTGTAGAAAGTTTATTCACCTACTGCCGTGGAAATATTTGATTCTGAATAGCTATTCTCGTTATTACGTTACTTACAATTTTTTTTTAAATTTACTGACAGCAGAGAACCACTTAAATATTTCTTGGAGGTTTTATAAAATCATATGTACAACCCTATAGCTTTTTTATTTTAGATGTGGCCACATTTCACTTCATTACATTATATCGAAGTGACATCCATCTAAACTATTTGTGTTACGTTCCCCTTTAGACGTTGCATCGTACCTCCTTATAGACATTAAGATATGTAAATATGTTATCTTTGCATTGAGAAAAAAAAAACTCATTCTGTGAATGTGTAAAACTGAATATAAGAGAGTACACTTCACTTCGGGGTTATTTTATGACGCTGCTGCCAGCCTTTGCTGTTGGCTCCTGCGTTCAGTGGTGTTGGTACTAACTGTTTATTTTCTCCAGCCGTTGTTGACGTGGTGTGATTTTGTTATATCTTCATCTTTGTTTTCGTGGTAAATTTGAATAATGCTCGACATATGTAAGGAGGGAACGGTGGTAGGATATTATCTATATGGAGTGGTCCAGGAGATGTGTGTTTGAATATGAGGTCGATAAGTTGACTGATTCGTTTTTTGTGAGTGAGCATCCAAATAACCAATGATTCAATGTTCCAGCTTGTCTACAATTGCACTGGATGTTTCCACGTTGACCTATTTTGAATAAATAGGTGGGTGTCTGCGCGGTGTGACTTATCATTCTGAAAAAATTGGAAGTAGCTTTCTTGGGAGATATTGTAGTCTGTCGTAGAAATTTCGTTATCCGTTTTTGTTTGTAAGTGTCGTTGTTTGGGTCGCCTGGTCTGTTGGCGTGGCGTTCGTGTTGGATTATATCCTCTGGAGGAGTGAGAAAACTAGCGGTGATATTACCCTGATCTGCTGCCAGCTTAACGAGGGTATCAATTTTTTCATTTCCAATAAGCCCTGTGTGGCTTGAGACCCACATAATGTAGATATTCTTTTTCGTGGTCCATATGCGCCTTAACATGCCTTTCACCAGGATTTTATAGATTTGTTTTTTTTTTTTTTTTCGTTGTTGGTAACTCTATAGCATCTATTAGATGCTTTATGATTGTGCTAACAGATGGAGTTACTTGTCAACAATGTGACGCTGAAACGTGTGTTCAGGTTACTGCCCAGCAACAGTCCTGACGTATTTTCATATTGTGATGATTGGGTAATTTATATTAACCCGGCACACTCACAATCACACTCACATTCATACAAATTTCCAGACTCTAGACACCCAGAAAATTATTCTTCTTCAAGAAAAATTCACCGGGAATCGAACCCGGGACCTCCTGATCTGGAAGCCAGCATGCTGACCAACAGACCACGGAGGCAGTCTATAGATTTGTTGGTGGGTAGTGTATGTTTTTTGGATTGCTTGAATGATGCTCAGGCTGTCGAAGATTACTGTCGGGAGGTCACTTAGAGTCTTGGCCTCTTTTAAAGCCATAAAGGCTATTGTTTCTGCTGTGTATATTGATGTATGGGGGTGTAGGCGCTATGTTTTGTGAGAATCTGTGTTCCAATGGTAGAAGCCTGCTCCTGCTCCAGTTTCCTTCTGGGAACCATCTGTGAATATAATCTGTAAGATATGGTTGGAGTTACGTTGTTGGAGGGAGTCGATATATTCCAGCCTATGAGATTGTATGCTGATGGTCTTCTTCTGAAAGGTGGTTGTGTCGATGGTCAGTGGAAAGTCCGTGGTTGGATGATAGGGGTCCATGAGGTAATTTGGGAAAAACAGGGGTTTTATACGTTTGTTTGTAGGTGGAGAATCTTTTGAAACAGTCTAATAAAATCAGTTGAGGGTTGGTGCATGTCTGATATAACTCGGAACGTCGCTGTAATTTGGGGAGGAGTACATTTGATGAATGAGTGAATAAGCGCTGTATAAAGTGCATCCCTAGGCGATGTTGTCGATCCTCCAATTGGAAATATGGCAGATAGGTTTGTAGCGTCTTCATAGTGGGGTGGCCGTTGATGTTGAAAATTGTTTTATAGATGTGATAAATAGCGGAGTTGATCTTCTCTCTGCTATGTTTGGGAAGTGGGGGGGCCATTAGTATCCCATAATCCGTATTTGTCAGTAGTAGTGGATGTATCAGTTTGAGAACACTAGGCTATCTGGTCCCCAATTTCTTGCGGTAATAGCTTGGAATAGTTTCTGGATATTTCGTGCTTTATTAATGATGTTGTGCACATGGGTAGTAAAACTAGTGTTTTGTTGGATCGTAACTCCCAGAAATTTCACCGACCATACTGTACATATCCTGTGGTCGTCAGTGTGCAGTTGAAGAGAAGTTCGGCTCATGTTTCTTTGGAATTGTACAAATTTTGTTTTTCCATGATTGGATGAGAGGCCTAAGTTTTGTAAGTAATGGATAACACGTTGGCTTTGTTGTCCGTATGTCAGGAACTGTTGGTTGTTGTGATGACGTGGGGTAGGTTGATACAAAACCATATCATCGGAATATTGCAGTATTTGTAATGGTGATTGTAGTTGACGTTTGATTTCACCCACATACAAGGTGTAGAGTAGTGGACTGAGGACTGATCCTTGGGGCAGGGCTTGTGAAGTAATGCGTTAAGAGTTGTTTTGTAATTGGTCTGTCAACTGTAGTTTGCCATTATGCATGAGGTTTATAATTGTTGTCACCAGTACTAACGGAATGCAGTAGGATTTCAGTTGTGAAACTAAGATTTGGAGGTTAATTGAATCGTAAGCCCGGCTAATGTCGATAAATAGTGCTAGTACATGTTGTTGTGTCATGAAGGCGATCTGGATGCTTACTAGGAGGGTGTAGATGTTGAACGTTGTGTTAAATCCCTTTCTAAAACCAAATTGAGTTGATGGCCAGAGGTTCATCCGTTCCAAGTAGAAGGTAAGTCGGTCGTGTATTATTTTTTCAAATATTTTCCGTAAGGTGTTTAGTAATGATATTGGTCAATAGTCGGATGCTTGAAGGCCTGAAGTATTCGGTTTGAGAATTGGGTGTATGATGATGTCTGTCCAGGTTGAAGGAATCCTTCCGGAATGCAGAATCTGAATGTAAGCAAGAGCCAGGCGGTGAATCCATTCCTGGGGCATTAATTTGATTAGAGTGTAACTGATCCCATCTAGTTCAGGTGCCGTAGGTCGTGTTTTGTTCTTGATGACCATGTGAATTTCTTCTGCCTGTATGTTCTGCAGGAGCTGGTTGTTGTCGTTATGTGTATCATCCAATTGAAGGGGTGCTAGGTTGACCGAGTCTGGGGTAAGATTTTGAAGAAACTAGTGTTGAAGAGAAATGTTACCATATAGTGGGGGAAGAAACTGTGTCTTATTGGAGTTTTTGTACCATGCTATCTCTTTCCAGACCTGTTGAGAGGTGGTATTTTGTGTTATTGAGAGATAGTATTTCTTCCATGAGGCCCGCTTTACTTTGTTCAGGATTCTGCGTGTTTGTGCTTCCACGTTTCTGGCGGTAAGGAAATTTTTGTATGTGCGTTTGTATATGGAACCGAGAGAGGGCCAAACGTTCTCCTATAGCTTTGGAGCACGTGGCATTCCACCACTGGGGTTCTTATTGGGCCTAGAATTGATTTGAGTTAGTGGGTGGAAAGCATTGTTGTATTCGATGGCAATTTCTTCTATGTCTTGGTAAGTAAAGTCACCTGTGTGTTGTTGCATTTTGGTTTGTACAAATTTCTCAACGTCGTCCTTCTTGGGCACACCGCAACGACGATATTTGACTATATTAGTTGCGTCTAACGGAGTCATGTTCACATGTAGTGAGAAAGGATAGTGTTCGCTCCCCATGGTGTCTAGGTGTCTTGTTGTCAATACGTCTGGGTACAGATCATCGGAAATGAGTATCAGATCAGGGATGTGTCTTGTTGGTGTGTTCCCATTCTTGTCGGAAGATGAAGGTTGGCTAGGCGCCAGTTGTGACGATTACTAACTTGTATTAGGGGATTTCGGTGTAAATACCAATCTCTACCATTTTCAAAGTGTGGGATATTAAAATCCCCACATATGATCATGTTTGTTGTTCGTGGCTCTAGTATCTGTTCCCATTCTCTGTATGATGAATATATGCCTACTATAGTGAACTGGCTGACCTGGATCCGTATCCATTCGAGGGAAAGTGGAAGACGGATGTCGTTGTTCCATTCCTTTATGACCAGGGTATTCTGGATAGCACAGAGGATGCCCCCATCAATGGTAGTGCGGTCTTTCCGAATGATGTTATATCCCGGAAGAGAAAATTGTGAAGATAGTTTTAGCCAAGTTTCAGTGATGATTAGGATGTGTATTTTTTGATTCCGTAAAAAGGCTAGTAGTTCATGTCGTTTGTTTGATATACTGCGTGCATTCCAGTATAGAATGTGAAGTTTTCGTAGTTTAGGAATCTTGTTAGATGTTTTGAAGGTGGAGTTTTAGCTGGTCTCGTTGAGGTCTTAGGTATTCTGGAGCCTCTTGTATAATGGCGTTTATACTAGTTATTAATTTAGTTTCTTCTTCTCGGATACGCTGAAGGAAGTTGGTGTTACTAGTATCAGTAAGCGTTTGATCCGGAGATAGTGTAGTTTTCCCAGGTATGGAAGAGAATGTTACATTTGTCATAGATTGGTTGTGTGCGTTGACTGAACGCGATGTATGGGAATCTTGTTTCTTGGTATGTTCCCGTTTGGGCTCTCTACCATGGGGGGGACACCAATATCTGCTGTATTTGTTGAGATACATGCGTGTCCTCTTTCTCTGGGGGGGGGGGCAGTTCTTTTTCGTTTGGGATGTTGAGCGGAGGGTGGTGGAGATCTGCGGTTAGGTATCGTAGGTGATGCGGAATTTTTTGCTGCCGGCTTAGTATTCAGTTGGGGAAATGCTGATGTTTGAAAAAGGTCGTTATTGGTGTGTAGGGTCTTCACCATCTCGGCATATGTTTGTCGGCCGGTGAGTATCTGTCTTGCTTCATATTGTGAGATAGGAAGCTCTTGGATTTTTCCCGTGTCGGATGTGGCGTGCGCTAGGCCGCAATTAATGCCTTTGTAAGTGCCTTTGGGGCAGGGCTTTGAGAAGTCGTCATGTTCCAGTCCGCAAATTAAGCATTTTTGTTGGTTCCTACAAAATTTTGCTTTGTGATTGAATTTCACATAGTTTGTGCATAGAATAACTCTCTCTTTGTATTTATCAATTTCGAAGACCTGGTAGAAGAGTATTCCTTTTTGGGGTAATCGTTGGGTCCAGAAAGTAACCTTAACTGTCTGCGTGGGTACGTATCGCACATTTTGTTGTTCCACCACTTTTCTATTAAATCTGTAGACATTTGTGATTATTGGTGAGCCAGAGACTAGGAGGTTGGATTGAATTTCCTCAGTCGTGATATCATTATCTATTCCTCGTAATATACCTGTCCTATGGAGGTTATAATACGGGATGAAAGATCGAGTATTATGGGTTACGTCAAAATCTGAGTCTAGGAATTTGTTAGCCTGAAAGAAGGACATGAAATGTACCTCCATCTGTTTGAATGCGCACTTGTTCATGTGGGTAACTTCATATCCATTTTGGAATAACCATTTCCCAATTTTCAGCGGATGGATATATTTAAGGTTATCACCAAATTTAATCTTAACAAAGAAGGGGCCCATGCCCTTATATGAATAACGTAAATTGGTTGTGTTCTCATGAGTTGAGTTATTATCTTCCTTGTGAGATGGATTGGGGGCGTTTTCCCGTATGTTACGAGTTGTTTGTGTCTGATTTGTGTGGAGGTCTTCGTTGAAAACCTCACTCGTTGAGACTGCCATGTCCATTGAAACGTTCACGTCTACTTCCATACGTTCTTGAAATCATCCTCAGGGGATTAGAAATTTCAGAAACTATTCACTCTTACCTCGTTAGTAGTTGGGTATAAAGGAAAGTTCAGATAGAAGTAAATGAAATGGTATAAGATCTAGGCAGATGTCACTGGATATGAGTGTTCCTGGATGAATCTGACCACGTGTAACCACTCACTGCGAGAACACATCGTCACGACGCTATCGAGGTTCACTAGCTAATGTGTAAAAAAATTATATAAGAGATTTCTGTATCTCTCTATTACCCCATTTTTAAGCTTAATGCTGCCAGTACAATGAATACTATGTTATTGAAGACCATAGAATTCGATATAGGATATTTTCCAAAGCATTAAGCTTAGTAGCGGGTTCATATTATGTAAGACATGGAAACCGATTGTAGGGGGTTTTTTAAAACAGAAGAACCATTTGATATGTATTCGAAACAGTTATTTACGTGTACTAACTCAGTACATTAACTGTCTGAAATGCACAAAATAACTCTATTTGCGACCTAGTCATAGCAGATTTCATGTATGTGCTTTCAACATTATAATTAACCCTTCGTTACTGAGGTGGATAATTTTAACATTGTTGCTGTGGTGGGGCGTGAGAAACTCCGGAATGATTTTAACTATTATAAAGGAAAGAATAAGGATATTGAGATGAATATTGGGTTGTTTATTTATTTAAAGTTTCAAGAATATGCCTTGACATAAGTCCACAAAATTATACACAATGTTCCATAGATAAAGAAATCACTTAAAGCTAGTACTAGTTATTACATTTATGGTGAAGCAAATTTTACTAATATTGAAAATTAGACACTTTTTTATTTACATTATTAAATATATCTTAAATTGAAATACATACAAACCAAATCTTTACTCAGATTCTCTACCTTCATTGACACACCTTCGACAGCATGAGACAATATGCTCTAAACATAAAAACACAAATGTATGGCATATATGGCATTCATATTTACTTTTTCTGTCTTTAGATCTAGGACAAACTGTGCTCCTGCCTTTTTTCTGAGATCTTAGGTGGAGGTCGATCAGAGTTGCATTCATCCGTCTTCTTTTTCAATTTCATTTGGAGCTCTAGTGGCAGACGGCTTGATGACTGTACTCTTCGTACAAGAGATTTTTCAACCAGTGTTCTCAAAAATACAGAACTTCTTGAAACATCATTTTCCACAGTCCTATGGGCCCTGCTAAGTCTATAATTAAATATCCTTTTTTGATGGAGAAGATCATGTCCAGGATAAGGCTTCATAATGTTTACTTTAACGGGAAGTCATCATCTGCCACAAAAACATATGGCACACTAGTGGACCCTGGCAAAGGACAAGATTGAGGTAAATTTAATTCTCTGGAAAAGAGTAGTTAAGATAGAGGGCTCTCTCGAAACACCAATGCATCATGCATACCTCCATTTCTGCCAATGTCCACAAACAAGAATTTATAGTTGGAATCAACAACCCCCAGCAAGATAATGCTGTCTCTACCCTTATAATTCCTATATTTTGAGCCCTCTTTTCGGGATGGTCTGAAGTGCACATGCATGCCATCTATGGTATCTATGCAATGGGGGTATTGCCACAGGGCATGAAATTGTCCTGCTACAGCTTCCCATTTACTCGACTTCGATGGGCAGTGGGTCTTCTGCTCAAGAACTGTGACGATGGCCTTCAAAGTGTCAACCACAAGTATCGACAGTATTTTTTTGCAATTCTTGTCGAATATGAGAGATCCTGGAAAGTATTCCCTGTAGCCATATATCGTAAAGTGGCAGCCAATCTTGCACAGGGAGGGATAGCCTGTCTCATATTTGTATCTTTCTTCTCTATTGAAGGGGTAATCAGATGCAGAAGTTCCTTCAGTTCTCGTCTCTGCATTCTAGTGAAATTTTTTAAGGATCCTGAGTCTTCAGGACTGTAATGTCTTCATTTTTCCTCACAGACTTGTAAAGTACAGTATTTAGCATTGTCAATACTTCACGCCTCTAATATTGATCAGTTAACTTTAATTAGCAAATTGCAGTGTTAAAAATTCACAATTGCAGAATAGGCGGAAAACTACAGAATCTATATTTTGAGTTACTGGTAGTTCGAATATATTGCGTATGTTAAAACTTAGATTTTTACATGCTGTTTTCATATAAACTCTGAAGTTATTTAGCATATTTCATTGAAAGTTTGCACGATGGCATACTTTAAAATAACACAGGCTACACTACTAAAATCTCCATTTTATTGTTTCAATAATGGGTACACTAGCACACATGGGAAATTCAGGTGATTTTGGAAGTGATTTATAAGGGGACTTTTTGTGGAGATAAATGTAATATTACTGAGTCGCGGTTGTATGTTTGTAAAAGACTTGTAGGCCTATTTCTCTTGGACCAAAAATACAATAAAATCAACTTCCCGTGCGCTAGATTATCCACAATAATTTCTAAAAATTTCTGTTACGGTTTCCTTTCTTCCTTTCTACTCCAAAATTCTTATAGACCACGTGCACAAAATTAAACTGTTGACACTGACATGAACTTTCGTAAGCATGATGATGCGTATTCGACGAACACAGGCAAATCTGCTCTTTTAGAATTTTAGGAGAAATTGTTGGCAGTGAGGAAACCATAGATTGAAGTTTTCCCTATAATTTCAACAAAATAATAGTGTAAAATATTTGCTGTAAAATGCTGAAATAGGCTAAATACAGTTCAGTCCTAATATAGGTTATACATATCTCAGTTCTTCAAACAGCACTGTTAAGACATCTTGGCCCGTATTTCTACTCAGTAACCATTTTCGGATGCACATTCTACTTTTTTTTTAACTTGATCCGTCTCCTCAGCATTCACACCCAGCAAAACAGCAAAGGCTGCTAAACGTCTTCTTCGTACAGCTTCACATACAGCTTTGATGTTTACAAACAGTCCCGTGCCAGCGTCTCCAACTCCCATCTGGGATCCAGCATGCAAGACAGCTCGCTCCTACAGTGACTGTATGTATACAGTGTGGTCATTCGAGTTGGGCACGCCCACCCTCCGCCATTAAGATTCCAAACACACTGAAGGCTCTTATGGAGCTAGAGCCGACGGCAATTAGGGAAGGCGGTAGTCTGCTAGCGTTTGCGTCGAGAGAGACAGATAGAGAGGGCAAGGCAGCATACAACATTGCCACATCGTACTTCACGTGCACGTGCAATAAATAGCGCAGGAGAGAATTTAAATTTCAAAATACAATAATGAACTTAGCCTTTGATTACTGTAAGTATGACACCAAACAAAGCCCGTTTCCTTCACTAACAATATTCTTTGCATGGTTCTCAATCCCACACCACATGCTTCTGCAGTCGTTTCTTGCACGTTGGCAACGTTGCAGCCAGTATCAAGATGGCCGGCAGCGATCTGCTCGTCAACGTTATTAAAATAATTATACACTTTAAACAATATTTTCCGCACCTGTCTGTGCAATACTGTTTATTTATCTTACGCACACACAGTAAATGTTAGTTTTACTTATCCAATGTATTGAAACACTCACACGTGAACAAACGAACTTGGGAAGTACTTGTTACAGACTGATTCCGATTGATTCTACTGTACAAGCTTGAAGACGTCACATGCCAGAAATGCTAAGGCGCATATAGCAGCTGACTGCCTTCCGAACTGCCGTCTAGTTTAATAAGAAAATTATTGTAACCTAATACTCATATATTCAGAATTATGGACACGCAACGTCTTTTTTTTTTTGGTAGGTTATTTTACGACGCTTTATCTACATCTTAGGTTATTTAGCGTCTGAATGAGAAGAAGGTGATAATGCCGGTGAAATGAGTCCAGGGTCCAGCACCGAAAGTTACCCAGCATTTGCTCATATTGGGTTGAGGGAAAACCCCGGAAAAAAACCTCAACCAGGTAACTTGCCCCGACCGGGAATCGAACCCGGGCCACCTGGTTTCGCGGCCAGAAGCGCTGACCGTTACTCCACAGGTGTGGACGCGCAACGTCTTTAAATAAGGACTGAGATAGGTATATAAAAAACAAAAATACTATGTGTCTTACCTGCTTCCTGTATGTAGTCGTAGAATAATATAGGTCGAAATTGCAAAGTAAGCTTAGGTTAACTGCTATGTGATATCAGATGTTTTATTATGTTTATTGCATTAAAACTACGTCTTGTAGGATTATATATTTCCCCAAGCTAAGATAATTGTTGAACAATAATACCATATAATCACAGTGAAACAGACCCTACATATACCCTACATAACATTTTAAAGTCATAAATCACTATTAAATACAAATGAATAACAAGGTCAGCAGAATTCATATAGTCACTGTACTCGCTCCGTGTGAACGAAAACCATCACTGTAGCCACCATGGAAGCCAGCACCATACCCGTGGTGGGTATGGTGCTGGCTTCCATGGTGCCCAGCAGCTTGCTAGCCAGCAAGGAAACACGCAAGAAAACAAGCACTGTCTGAACCGGGCTTAAGTAGACACACCTGAACAGAGTGAATCTGCGAGATTTCTGGCCAAAAGATGTTCTTGTCAGGCACAGTACCTTGTACATGGAAGAAAAAGAAACACTGGTGTACTGCTGGACAGTCAACAGCCAGCAAGGAGCTTCATCTAGGAGCGGGAAAGTAGCCGTGCTCCTATGGAACATAGAAGGACTGAACAGAGCAAGGAATATCATGCCAGTAAACATATTCAAGGACATACACTTCGCCGACCTCCAGATGACCCCGCCAGGAAGGCATTGGATTGGAATCTACAGGGCAGCAGAGGAATTGACAGACCCAAGATAACATGGAAACGAACTGTTCTCACAGAAGCAAAAACGATGGGGAAGAGATGGAGTGAGATTAAGGCGTTGGCCAGGAATAGAGTCAGATGGAGAAGCTTTCTGAGAGCCCTATGTTCCACCTAGGAATGATGGGAATATTGATTGATTGAAACATATTCAAGGAAGACATTACGATACTTACCGAAACGTTTCTCACAAAAGAAGTAGACCTCCCAGGGTATTAGAACTACCACGTGCTAGCTAACCAAGAAAATATGGGAAGACCAAGTGGCGGCATAAACTTCTCAGTCCCGAGAATAAGTTTGAATTTTATTTGTTTGACATTTTTTTTCATTTTATTAGCCAGAATACATAATTAGACACAGATAAAATGTAAAAAAAATTTTTTTGACCCCTATTCTAACATAAACTTTAGTGTATCCTGTAGGAGACATTAGGTTTAAATGATAACCGACACTTATATTGAAACACATGTTATTTTTCGTAGTAAATCTGTTATTTCTAAAGCAAAATAAAGTTAATTGAACATTAATTAACGTTAATTGTTATATATAAGAAAAACAAATTATTAATTGGTAACTTAACATGTTTATCAGTAGTCATAATCCAGTTTCTGAAATGAATACGGTACTTCATAATTCATGAAACAATTTAAAACATTGTCTGTCATCTTGAATGCAGATAAATATTTTGCAAGCAGTATACCTTATTCTGGCACAGTTGGCATTGCAGCCCGGTATTCTACACGGATTCTTGGTGGATGGTGTTGGTATCTCTGGAAGTTGCAAAATCCCTTTGGTTCTTAGATGAGCCGATGGTATTGGAATTTCCGCATTGTATCTTACTTTCTTTGGTGAAGGCTCACTGGGCTCAAATTCAGAGTTCAAGTGAAATGTGTAGAAGATAGTCTTCTAGCTCCATTCGGAAACCCATGTAGTCCAATACATCTTTCTTTGGCGTTTCCAAGGCTATTTGATGTCTCCTGCAGTCAATCCAACTACTTGCGATTGCGAAGTCGATGAAATGCATTATTATCCTAATAGTCCACTTCTTCGTTCTTGCAGCAATCCTGTAGTAACTGATCAGCCTATCTAAGAAATCAACGCCTCCCATGAAGGCATTTTAGCTATTGACAGTAGTAGGACGATTCACTATGAGTATTCCTTATCCCTCTTAGACCAATGGCGGCATTTGTCCTGAGGATTTTTCCTTCAAATGATAACGCCAAAACGACTGGTTTGTTGTCAAACCATTTTATTAGACAAATTTGCCCATCATTGCGCACTTTTTCATTGATGGAACCTCGTCCTTTAGATTTCATTTGGACATCAGATTAGAAATTTGCATTAGATGGAATGTTGACCTTCCTGAGAGTCCCTATACCCTGACAATGCCGTTAGAATCTCGTCAGTAATATACAAAAGCAGTGACTAACGACAGGAACTCGTTCTACGAAGTACGCATGCGCGGAAACGCATGTGCAGAAGTGAGTCACAAGCAGAAGATAGTAGCCACGCAGACGACGCAGTGCTGGACACAAGCTGGCCACACTACTAGCGCCCCTGCTAGCACACTAAGCACTGCACAGATCACACACAGAGTCACTTGGGCCTGTTTGACAGCATTAGTGAAGCATTACTTTAATAAATTGCCACTGACGGCATCATGTTTTTCAAACAACTCTCATTTCTAAATTGTGTATTGTGTTGTAAATTGGTAGCGCGTTCATAGTGTTAAAGTAGAAAAATAGTTTAAGTAGCTTTAATTGCATTTGTTACAAGATTTGTTAATTTTTCTGTGCGTGTCTGTGTACATTCAAAGTATACGAGGTTTATATAGTTTTTTCATTATACTTGTACATCGCTATGGTTGTGTTTCGACTGACTCTGAACACTAGTAAGAGAGATTCTTGCAGGTTTTTTTTTTTTTTTTCATTTCCTTAAAGAGAATAATAAAGCAATAAAATGGATAAACGATGTTATTTTGTATAGAGAACGTATTTTCGTATACAAATATCAAAGTTAAAATTTAGAAAATGTATGCCTATGACTCTTTCTATTGTACCTACGTACCTGATTTTATGTATTGTTTTGCAGGATAACTGGCAGAGAACTTTCAAAGTACTGCCTGGTTTGGAGTTTTCATTTAAAAAATGACATTGAAGGAAATTGTCCCCCACCCCTGTTTTTTCAGAAATTTAAGTAAATATACGGACTTTCCTCCTGTAGAATCTAACAAGACGAAACAGAAGAAAAGGTTAGTAACTCCATGCCTTGCTCTATATTTGTAGTAAAAGAAAACATTACCTAACCAAAAGTCCTGTACATTGATTAATACTATACATAGTTACCTTCTTAAATTCTCATGTCCCCCCCCCTCCAATTATAGTGTAGTCTTTTGTGAGAATTCAGCAAAGGGAGAAAATTATTCCAAATAGATACCGAATGTATAACTTGCAACTTCAGGCAGCATTGGCGACTGAAAATTATTTTCTAAAACATGAAATAGGATTGAAAATTGAAGTGGCGTCAAAAGGATTCAGTAATAAATTAATACTTTCGTGCACTGGATTGTCAAATAAGGAAGTTTTAAAATGTTAAGTTTTGTGAAACATTTGAAATATCTTACTTTATACAGTGTGTGGAATGTTTTTCAGACGACGATAAACTCTTTATGGTATTTATGAAACTGAGATAGAATCATTTTCATGAAGACTTTGCAGATTCTGTTAGATGTTGATGGAGAAATACATAGAATTTCCATCCTTTTTTTTATAAAAAATATTTTATAAAAATGTCAGTATTTCTTTTACGACTTATTTTCGAAATTGATAAACAGTGGTTAAGAAGAATTAAAATTTAACATGATATTTATTTTATTCAGTATTTTATATAGTAAAATTCAATATTAAAGCTTAAAGTTAACATTAATAGTTGACAATAATGGCTTCGTTTATAAAATGCCATGAATACCTATCGTTTAAAAATGTTATGAAAATAATAATAAACTCTGTATGGAACATGTATCTTCATATTTGCGCAGTGAATATAGTGGCAGGCCTGTACATACTTATACTCCAGGCACAACATGATAATGAGTAACCTTTCTTCTTACTGTACATCTTATGATAAATCACCTACTTTACTTACAAATGGCTTTTAAGAAAACCGCAGGTTCATTGCCATCCTCATATAAGCCCGCCATCTGTCCCTATCCTGTCCAAGACTAATCCATTCTCTATCATCATATCTCTCCTCCCTCAAATCCATTTTAATATTATTCTCCCATCTACGTCTCTGTCTCCTCAAAGGTCTTATTCCCTCCGGTCTCCCAACTAACACTCTATATGCATTTCTGGATTCGCCCATACGTGCTATACGCCCTACCCAGTTCCATGTCGAACGTCTGGATTTAATGTTCCTAATTATGTCAAATGAAGAATACAATGTACGCAGTTCTCCATTCTTCTGTAACTTCATCCATCTTAGCCCCAAATATTTTCCTAAGAACCTTATTCTCTAACACCCTTAACCTGAGTTCCTGTCTCAAAGTGAGAGTCCAAGTTTCACAACCATACAGAACAACTGGTAATATGACTGTTTCATAAATTCTAACTTTCAGATTTTTTGACAGCAGAATAGATAACAAAAGCTTCTCAACCGAATAATAACACGCATTTCCCATATTTATTCTGCGTTTAATGTTCTCCCCAGTGTCTATTTTATAATCATTGAGATATGTTACCAGTATATAGGCTACGTATTATGGTATGAATATCGTATTAACTTTTTATTTAAATTATAAAGTGACACTGCTTCAGCATAAGATTATCTTTATGTGTTTCATTTATGTTATTTCAAGTGTTGTGGAGATTTTTTCGTACCTATATAGTCAATAAAAAGTTTAACGATTTAATTTAAATAAACAAGAATACAAAGAACATAAGGGTAAATTAGATGTCTTGAAACGCAGTTCGCGCGTGTATAGTTGCATTACGATAAAGTACGTAAGCAAGATTGCAAGATCGTAGTCTTACACTGTAACATAATTGAAAGAGTTTAATAATACTGATAATAACAATGACTGCAATTCAATAGGCTTGTTAACAGAGGCGTAGCCAGGTTAAAATTGGAGCTGCCAAGTTTTGGGAACATCACATGACAAATTTGCCCATCACTTACATGCAGCATATTTAAAACAGAGTAATAATAATTATTATTAATGCTATAACATTTAAAATCAATTTATAGACTCCCCAGAAGTTGTTACAATGCAAATTCCAGTCTGTGTTGCAGAATGAATCAAGAGATGCCGACATTAAATAAATTACTTATCTAGTTAGTGGTATTGTCTGGGGAATGACAGCTTCATAACTTATTTGAAAAGCATCCGTCAATAAATTCGTAAATTTATATTATTCGTAAAGGTCACGTCACAATATTCTAAGCACTTATACAAGGACTCATCTTTGTCGTATTGAATAATTTCTTTCTCTCTGATCCTGTGCACTTCTCTTTTATGTATATCGACATTTGTTTGGTTTGAAAAGAAAGACTTATTACATAATAAAAACCTACACACATGTTGCCTGCTGTGTCGTCCACGTCGTCATGTTTTAAACAGCTGATAGGGAATCAGATGAGGCGCAGATGTAGAGCCGTTAGAGTGAACGCACAGCACTTAAAATATCCGTTGCGTGCGATTTGTACGAGGAGTGCGATACGATATAGTGAACGCTTACCTTTAGTGTACTCAAAGAGTTTGTAATATTACAAACTCTTTGAGTGTACTATACTGGCGCGCGCAATTCTGGTATGTCTGCGCATAGACTTACTAAATAACCGCTAGACCGCTCACTGGCGCTAGTGTTATGTTCCCAAATTGAACAGTCGACGAGCGGCCATTTGTTTGGTAGAGCTGAATAAGCATGGTTCTTTCGTATGCTGCTTTTAATTGCAGTAATGCACACGGATGTAACGATAAAAAAGGAAGGAATGTTATATTACACTGGATAGATAATCCTTAATCTTTACGACGATTTTTTCTCCATATTATGTTACAGAAGACAAACTATTGTACTTGCCATGTGACTCTTTATACTTCAAGTTTCCTCTGGGTAAAGATTCCCTTAACCGAAAGTGGATAGGTGCAATCCGCAGAGAGAATTTCTACCCTACATTGAATCATTCAGTGTGTTCAAATTATTTCGAAGATAGTGATTACCGTACCTTTCAAACTACGTTATTATACACTGTTATTGTCCTTCACTCACTCTATATCATTCATCTTCTTCAGACAGCTGTTGTTTCAGTGCATACATGACTAATAAAATTATTCACCGAACTTAAACATACAGAAACCGCATTAATTATAAAAAAATATATATTTTTTAATATAACTGATTGAAAGTAATTCTTGTCTTAGTTACGGATTAATGAAACAATTTCTTATGCAATTGCTGCTGCTACTGCTATTATTATTATTACTACTATTCCTGCTACTGCTGCTACTACTTTTTTGACATCATGCAGCAGTTTAACCTACAGATTGAGTTTGATAATGATAGATTTATTGATATTAGTTCACAAAACTTAATAATTTAACAAAAAGATCAATATACGAAAGTAGTTACACCTAATAAATATACAATTTCCTAAACTAATTTATTTATCGCAAATCTCAATAATTTATTGGTTCAAACTTGCACTTACGTCTGGTTACAGATTGAATTAAAAAGTGACATATTAATTCTTTTATTAACCGTGGTTATGAATGTTCACATTCAGAGTTCCTATGAAAATGATGCACGTCTGAACACAGTACCTATGTCTGACAGCCAGGGTTGTCGGGTATCCCAATTTAGGCGGAATTCTCCCAATTTCCTGGTCGAGTCCCGATTAAAGGGAGTCGGGATTGACAAAAATCCCGATTTTACAGATATTAGCCTTGAACATATTATTTTAAGCAAATTAGTCTGTATTTCCCATTATCCGATATTTTAGTTACATATTGACTCAAATGGTATCATTGTAAACATAGATATAATCCGCAGATATTTAGGAAGTCTATGAGGTAGCCCAGCTGATTGCCGTAAGGCAACTAAACTTCGAAAAATAATACTTCTTATAGTTCTACCCATTGTTGATTATTCCGTTACGGTCCCTAGTCGCTGTTCTCGCAATTAGTAAACATTGTGTATTTCAAGTGCGTATAGTGAAACTGTTGCAGTACCGGTTCCAAAATTAATTTATTAGCAAATTGTTAAAACATAGGCTATTCGCGGTCAGTAAAAGAAAAAAATTATTGTAGTGTTCACTGTACTGTGTGTCCTTCATATTTTAGTGTTTCTCACGGAGGTGAATAGGCCTATTATATTAAAAAGCACGTGAACACTATGCAGAAAACTGCTATAAATCTTATGAAAGGCTAAATTGTTGACAAGTCTAACGTCTTAGGTTAGCTTCTGATATCCCGGCTTCCCTCGCAGAAAACCTAGCAACTCTGCTGACATTAGAAACACGGTATTAAAGGTATCGCAAAGGAAGTATTGTTCCTTTAAACAAAAACATTTAGCTTTCGGATACGCAATACAACACGTATTCAAATAGCGGTTTCGAAATCCCGCGCGTTTTCTACCTAACAAATGGCGGCTTTCTGCTGCTTCAATTTGGGAACATATTTCTCAGTTCTCCGCTACGGCATGGTAGGGGCTCGTGTCTGCTTGACTAACATGTCGTATGCTTGTGACGTCACTTCCGCGCATGCGTACTTAATGGAACGCGTTCCTGTCTCTAGCATAGACTTACTAAATAACCGTGGTCTATAGTCGCTGCTTATACAAAATGATTCACGGTATTCTTGATATGTATGCATGCTCGCCCTGAAGATAAAGTGTCCCTGTCTATCGTGTTAATGTTGTATGCCTGGAATATTTAACATTAATACTCAAAACAAATATCTACAGCATTAATTTGCATATAAATGTCTACATATTGCCGGATTAATCTCTATTTAATCGTAAGTTACATAGTCTCTTCTTAAGGAATGTGTTTATAACGATAACACCATCGATTTATTAGTTTTAGTGTTTGTAGTTGGATTACGTGTTTGTGGCCCTTTGTAGCTGTTGATTGTTTTTCGCAGTTAGTTATAGTTGAATTTTAATGTTTCAGGTATGTTATGGACTTAGTTTTTTATTGTTTTTAGTTTAGTGATGTTTTTAGTTTTTTTTTATTGTTGTTTGTTTAGTGATGTTTTTATGGTGAGTGTGTGTGTTTGACTGAATTTGTTCAGCTGTGATTGGTTTCTTGTGATTAGATGTTCAGATGTTACCACGTTTTCATGGAGTATTCAGATCGATCTGAATACACTTACTGTATTGAAATCTCCATGAAAACGGGGATTCAATTCGATCAGAGTCTCAAGGTGGAGAGGAGACACCTAAAAAGTGGGATCGGATCGTATTCAGTTCGAACACAGTCTACTATATACCACGGATAAATATGAGTGGTGAGCAACTATCGAAAAATCGAAAATCGAAAAATCGAAGGAGAATTGGGAGGAAAATTTAAAAGGTACGCAAAACGCGTCCTTGCAAGGGGTTGGGGGCTGTACAAAACTAAATATGTGAGCTCCAAGCCTGTTGGCCACTAGTCTCACTCCGGGTTACGCTGCTCCCCTGAAGGAGCTCTAGAAAATTTTGAAGGGGAAGCCGAAATTGGACGTAACCTCTTAGGTACCACATACGCGAGGGGGGCTGAGATTGATCAATTGATCACTGAACGGGGCGAGGTGGAGTTGGCTGGTGTTTGCCGTTAGGATGGCAAGACGCCGTCATCTGTTGTTCGATGACAAAGCAGGTGAAGGCCGTCGGAAGAAGCGCCGTGAAATCTAAGCTGCAATTTGAGAGGTCCCTGTCCTTTCAATTTGCGACTTATTGAGTGACCTCGTATGTTTAATAGACTATTAATATTATCTGAACTAGGGCATACATAATTTATAATAAAGGTGGAGTATATATGGGGAAGGGCATATAGGTCCGTGGCCCATTTCTTATAGGGCTCATCCCGACATTTGTCTTACGCCTGAGGAAAACCACGGAATACCTTAGGCAGGATGAGTTGTCTCATATAAGAGACTAGCCAATTTGGCTATTATGTAGGAGGTCATGAGCCTTGTTGATTTGTCTCAATTTCGAGACCAGCCATTTGGCTATATGATGGCTCAATTGCGAAGAGGGGGGAGAGATGTAATTGTTAATTAGGGAGATTCATGGGGATATGGATGCAGGTCCGTGGCCCATTTCTTTTAGGGCTCATCCCGACATTTGTCTTAGCGCCTTAGGAAAACCACGGAAAAACCTTAGGCAGGATGAGGTGAGCAACTATCTATGTTTGCATATTTAGTAAGTATTGAGCTTCGCGACTGTATATACTAGACTGTGGTTCGAATGAGTTCCATGTAAACGGATATCGTATTGAATACGATCTCAGTACGGTAAGCGCGTGATCGATCGTCATTTGTTCGATGTGTGAGCTGTTTAATCAACAGCGAGGGCAATATGTATGTTGAAAAGGAGTGTTGTAAAACATAATATTTCGCGTTTTCCTAAAAGACAATATTACCGTTATTCATTAACAGCTAGAATATTAAGTTTTCATGCGCCTCATTTGGAAAACGCAACATTCTTTACGCTAATATGTCGATGACATGTTAATCAACGTAACTACTTTCGAAACTTCAGCTTCCGTACTGAGATCGTTTTCAATACGTATCGAAAATTGCATGAAAACAGGGATAGTATTCAGATCGATTTGAATACTCCAAGAAAACGTAGTAAATGTACGTCATGGCGTATTGGAGGTTGTTAATAGTGGGCATTTTATTCCATTTGCTTTTTGTGTGTGGTGATGTGCCATTGGTTGTTAGGTTGTGTAAGATGAGCTGTAGTGATTGTAAGAATTTATTTTTTGATTGTGTTAATAGAAATTACGATGATAATGTTCAGTTTTTTATTAATCATGGGGTAATTAAAGAATGTGTGACCTGTGAAGTTTCTGGCCATGGATTAACATTGAATTGGAAACATTTCAATTTTCGTTATGGTAGCCAGCATGCGGAATTTGAGGCTTTGGGAGACGTAGCGGCGATTATAGAAATCCTCCCGAAATGTAGCAGAATTTATTAAAAAAAAAAAATCAATTTGGAAGCTTAAATTTGTATAGTTTGTCTAAAACTTTCCAAATAAGTATCATTCGCTTTTCCATAACTGTAATGTTTGCTAAAAGACTGCGCTAATGTTTGTAATCACATGTAGAAAATGAAATATGACTGCTTTTCCAATTGTAGCAAAGAAATAGACTGTCGTCTGCCATTGTAAGTGCTTTTATGAGAATAAAATTAGATATGCAAATTAAAAATGTATACTGCTGTGAGATCTACAAAATATAATATCATATTAGGAGGTTCAACTAACAAAAGTATGATAAGAGTAGCTACTCCTACTTCACAGGATTCACATGGGAGAAATCTGATTAAGTTTTATATTTCCTACATAGGCCTAATAACATATTTTGTCACAGATGCAGAAATACATTGACTATATTTTTCAGAAATAGAGCCATGTGCTCATATAATATAAAAAAGAAACAATTTCATATGCACTTTGTATTCTAGAGTAAGTAGGCCTAAGTAGAGAAATACATTAGCGTATGCTTATTAGGCCTACATGTATTCCAACTTTGGGTATCGTTACATAATAATATAAGAAAATTAAACTTTTTAGCATTTTATCATAAATAAAATAATTAAAGCAACTTACATTAGGATTAATCCATAAAATAAATATTTTTTAATCAAGTAATATCAGTGTGCCCTACTTAGGCTATATTTCTCTCTACAAAATACGTCTTTATTAAGTTTGAGCATTTATGAATTTAAAAAAAAGATAAAAAATGGATATAATTTATATCTCTAGTTTTCAAACAATATAAATTATGCAAGAAACAAATAACACCGATCTATTTCTCTCATCCCATAACATATTTCTGATTGTTCCATATTTATTCAGTACCCACAACCGTAGTGGAAAGTAGCGGAATTTTGGCAGCTCCGTAGCGGATTCCGTCTTTTTAGAGTTGAACACACTGGTGCTAGCAGTTATGATAAATACGCCAAGAGAAGAGAGTAAAGTCACGAAGCTCAATACGTAGTAAATATGCATCCATAGATTGTTGCTAACTACTATGATCGCTACTAATCGCCTCATTGCAGACAATGCGGAATAGTACCTGCACAGTCTATTGTTCCTAGTACCCTCATAAATCCAAGCTTCGTGACTGTATATACTGTGATAAAGTGTTGTCAGCTCGTAGAGGAACATTTGTGGAACGGTGTAAATTAAAGTTGGAACAACTATTTAAATTAGTGACTTGTATGTTATTTATGTTACCTAATCGGCAGGATTTTATTCTTAGGGAGATAAAAGTTTCACGGGGATCCGTTTGGGATTGGTATTCTTTTGCGACGAAGGTCTTTGTGTCGGGTGGTGGTTAAGTTAAGTTAGGTTAGGATATGTTCGTGGGGCTATTGGAGCAATAGTAACAATAACAGGCATAATTAAATGATTTCACTAGCCTCAAACGAAATATTTTATATATCATATAGCGTTTTTGGTTAGGATACCTATATTTTTGGTTCATTTGTGGTTACCTAAGGCTCATGTAGAGGCTCCGGTTTAACGAGTAGAATTGAACCACCTTTAAAATGAGTGTTATGAAGAAAAAGAAATCGGTAGTTTAGTTATTATTTCCGAAAAGAAATTGTAAGTGTCTTTAAAAAACTCTTTAAAATTGGCTGATTTGAAAACGAAAAAATTAATAAATAATTGGTGGTGTAGTCGTTCTGAAGTGATACCCTTCTTTACAAAGGGACGGTAATTCTAACCAGTGGCGGCTCGTGGGTATTGAATTAAGGGGGGCTGCATACAATAATATACCAAGCTACTTACTTTATTTAAAGATTAGTTCCATGCGCCTTATCTTGTAAGTTATGTTTAAATGAGACAGGCTCATTCAGTAGATTTACTGGCATTTAAAAGAATCCTGCGGACAAAATTCCGGCACACCGGCGACGCTGATATAACCCCTGCGGTTGCGAGTGTCGTTAAATAAGCCATAATTTAATTTTTTATGTGCAGATTTGAACCTCAGAATATCTAACTGGCGATGTTGTAATTGGTTGTATAATATACATACATGATACATCAATAAATGAAAAAAATAACTGAGCCAGAAATTGAATTCAGGATATTCAAGAGTACGCACCAGGGCGCTTGCCTCATTTATTGTGATGTTAGATGTTTCAGATCCCATTACGGTTTGAAAACATTCTAGCAATGGCTCCTTCTTCTCATGAACAACATTTACTGTTCTTATTTTAAACCCATCTTGTTGCCCCAGCTGATGGAATTGTCTTTTAAACACATTAATCTAATACAGACTGTGTGGAGATCGAGAGAAGAAAGCAGGGATACTGGATAAATTAGCAAAAAATATGCGAGCCTTTATATTTTGTTTAGCGGCTCTTTCCATTATGAGATTGAACTGATGGGCACTTAATTTCACATTTCTCCTGAATTGTTAATGTACTGAACTGAATAGACTGTAAATATTGTACAGAATTAAACATTGTTGCACTTGTTATACTCACAACATTAAAGAAAATGTATTTAAAACTGCGCGCTAATAGCTGCAAAAACTGCTGCAAAATTTGCAGCTCCTGGAAACTCTGGATCCACGGCCAGAGGCAGCAGGGGGAGGGGTAAAACTAACGCGCAAAGCATCCGAAACGAGACTGGCAGCTCCAGGGGAGGAAGTGGCTTCACCCTATAGTCCTTGTCTCTGGTTTCGCTCTGGGAGCACCAGGGGAGGAAGTGACTTCACTAACGATTGCGTGCATGTCATCGAGAGCGAATTTTTTTTTTTTAAATTCGAGCCGCTAAATAGAGACTGTATAATGTATTTGACAACATAAAACGAGACAAGAGCCACAAATGTCTGGGGGTGCTGCAGCTCCGCAGCCCCTCTTCGAAAGCCGCCCCTGATTCTAACTAATGAAGGTTACGTCAAAATCATTTGCAGTAAAACAGAATATACCGGAATTTTATTTAATTTTTTACAGACGAAGGACAACAAGGCTTGCCGTGCAGCCTGAGGTTTATTATGCATACCACTGCCATTTTGTGAATAATTTTTGCGCCGAGCGGCCGCGCTCTTGTACGAATGCAGCACTAATGTTTTGCATTAGAGTCGCATGGCTGGCAAGACCTGTGGTATTAAAGGACGATCATGTTAGGGATGGGTGAGGTAATGTCTAAAGCACTGAGGAACGTCTCTAGAGTACAGGTAAGTAACTAAAACCCGTGCCGTAATTTTGCGAGAAATCAAGGTCAACTGTACAGATAAGTTTGTGAAGTATGTATGCATTGCAGGAAAATACCAGTGGCGGTTCTTCCACGGAACAGAGGGAATAGGCCGTTCCCTTCCTCCCTGCCCCCCTTAACTGAGATTGTGAGATATACTTCATTCTAATGGACAGGCCTACTTGCAGTTTTCGAAAAGCGAAAACAGCTATTGTTAGCAGGCTTATTGCAGCGAAGTGTAAACGACTCGAGCCCTTCTCGTCTGCTGTGCGTGATGATGTGAGTGGGTGTTGCAAGCAATGTTTTCTCCGAAGCATGCTCGAGTGGACACGAACTTACCCGAGTATCGCTGGAAGCTGTAAAGTTACCGCTTCCCTCGCGGAGTATTGAGAAGTGTGTAATATACTGTTTCATCAAGCTAGTTTATTTATATAGTGATAATTCGGGAAAGAACTAAGTTCGAAGAGTTTTTCGTGTGACATAATATTGTGTGTGAAATTATACAATAGTTCCCAAAAAAAATCCGTACGATTTACGCATTCGTGGCCTGAGTTAAATCTGACGAGATAATGGCAATGGAACAGGTGACTCCTGCCTGTTCCAACTTCATCGAGAGAGTGCGAGCTCCCTGATGCGAACCAAGACAGCGAGTGTTGTGTTATCGATCAGCTGAAGTGGAGAGCGTTTAGTTTGATCAATTTTGCTGAGAAAAGCGTGGTTATTTTGAATGGCAAACCTACTCCTCTCCTTACAGAACTTAAAACTAAAACAAAATCTTATACAAGACATTTTCAAAATAGTTACTGTAATTCTGTGAAACGGTTAACTGGGTGCTCGTCAAGCGGTAAATTGTAGGTTTAATTTAGGTTTATTATTTTTAGTTAACGGTGTTACATATTTAGGTCTAATAATAATAACGGTAATATAATATTATTAATTTGTTTTATTCTTTTTCTAATTAAGTTGTAAATGAAGCAAAAAAAGAATTGCTAATGTTGCTAAATCATAATACAGATTATTATTATTATTATTATTATTATTATTATTATTATTATTATTATTATTATTATTATTATTATGTGTTGTTTCTGACCTGTTCCCCATCGAGAAATAGCACCGCACGCCACTGGAAAATACTTCCCTTTTTTGTGGGTATGGAGTTGGTTCTATATGAAAAAATAACAAAAGCCTAAGCTAACCAAACCTAACTTGCCACAGATTCCTTTATGCAATGTGTATAAGCGAAGTGTGAAGGAAACTATCGCCAGTTTAGTCGGAATATATTGCATAGCCATCTTTACTGATATTCTATGTGTTTTTAGTCCCCTTTGGTTCGAGACTTGTCACGGCATGGTTACTAATGCTAGAAGAGTTTGCTAACCTGTATTCTAGAATTTAGCGGGCAGAGGTTCCCACAGTTTTTGCAGGCGCAACCCATTTAAGCGTGAGATTTTTGTTTGTGACCCGCCCTCATTGCCATACTGGTACTTTACCCTCTTAGAAAAATACAAATCCCTGTATGACCGAATAGATACAGTTTTACTCAAGAACAGTGGGCATCATCTAACTTCTAATGTGTCGGTACCTGCGACACGAGAAATCGGAATATATAAACGTATTTTCCAATTCTGTATTTTTCCGAAAAAGCTACACTAAAAGAAGCTATATGTACCTTTTTTTGCTTCATTGATTGTGTCACATGAATATAGTCATGAACAAGTGGTTTGTCGTGAAGGGACATATTTGTGCCGCGTAATTATCTTATATTATAAGATCTTATCATAGTACGCCATACTAGCCGCACAAGCTGATAGTTTGTAACAGCGAGATAATACGTTTTTCGAACAGCTCACGTTCTGCAAGTACTGTAAATGTCAATTTGTTAATTCTTTTCAGTGACGATGGATGTGATCAAGACGGAAGTCGAGGTCGACCCACTGGCCCTAGAAGCAAGTGATGACACAGATGAGGAAGAGAAGAAATGTATATTAGAGGTATATTATAAGCCATTCTATCTGATTTGTTCTTGCGAAATTTTGTCATTTAGCTACCTTTTGACAGAAGGTATACACCCATCAAATTATATTCAACACCGGTCAAGATGGGTTCCTCCAAGTTGGTGACCGGGGGGTGCAATGGTGGCTCTCATGCTCTTCTTTTCGACCATTTATCGACTTTACCATCGCCCAGCCCTTTTCGCTCTCTCGTCTTTTTCATCTCTATCTCTCTCACTGCCGACCGTCATTGTATGTGGAACGCCCACCACATCATCACAGCCATTTTCACCTTTCCATCCCCACTGTAAGTTTTGTGCCACGTCCGCCTACATGACGGGATTTGTTACGAATTCCTGGTGAGGCATATACTTCTCTCTCTTCTAGATATTTATAATATTCATACTTAGGTTAAGGTTCCTAGGCTTATAACTCCCGTCTCACCACCGGGGATCTTTCCTATCTCTGTCTTCCTGTCCCACGGGTTCGAGCGCAACTTCCGAATTGTGTAGCCCGTCAGGGCGCCCACCAACGAAGCAATAGTGGATCCTTCATATTGCCCCTATATGCAAGTTTAGGTGCCGAGCTCGGACAGAGGTCAAGTACACTCACATAGAGCCCCAATGGGGACCCGGGGCGATTTAGACGTTCCAGTGACCGACTGTGCTCGCCGAGGCCGATATATCGCTCTGACGTGTTACTGCTGACTTATGGGTGTCGCAATGTAATCAACCACAAGTCCCCTGAAGCTGGATAGTCCTGGGATTGTTCAGCATAGAGTGAGGAGCCACGGGCGGTCATTCCCGTGATAGGGGCATAAAACTGTGACACGCCTCTGGTGTAAGACTTGCCATTAGGTGTATAATGTCCAGTTTGAAGGGTAACTTGCATGAGGTGGGTTGATTGGGATCTGGCTGTGGGGGGTCCTCATAGCCGGCACACACCGCGAAGAAATTTTTAGGTGTCTTTTCTTTCGTCCCCACTCCCCCCCCGGTGGTAGGCTGACGCCGACGGTTCCATAGGGTGGGGGGGGACAGTTTAAATGTCCTCGCGCACCTCTTCACCTCCACTAGAGAAACAAAATAAGAAACAGAAGTTATGAAAAGACAATGCGCCTGGTGGTCATATAACGAACACCACAATGGACCTAGACCCTGAAAAAATTACTGTTAAAGTGCCGCCTCCAAAGTATATTAATATCACCTTGGATGGGACTAAAAAAACTGTGAAAAGCATTAGTCCATTTTACGTGAGACGCGCGCGAGATGGATTCGTTGGCAAGGTCATAAATGCAACTCGATTCCGCAAAGACAGTCTCCTTGTTGAGACTGTATCTGCAAAACAGAGTGAGATGGTGTTGAGAGCGAAATTGCTGGGTTCATACCTCATCAGAGTTGAGCGACACTCCTCGCTGAACACCACGTGAGGAGTTGTCCATACGGATTCTCTAGATGGTATGTCCAATGAAGAGATCGAATTAGAGTTGGCAGAACACTCCGTGTCCAAGGCTTACCATTTACTGCGTAAGCGGGACAGACGGACTGAATCCCTGAGCACAGTCTTTCTGACCTTTGAAACGTCTCTCTTGCCAGAATACATCTTTGTCGGGTACGAGCGTGTCCCTGTGCGTGCGTATGTGCCGAACCCAATGCGGTGTTTTAGGTGCCAACGGTTCGGACATACGCAAAACAATATCATATGTCCAAGATGCGGCAGTGCTGACTATGGGGATTCCCCATGTGGCGGCGCCGAGCACTGTGTGATCTGTTCCGGGGATCACGCTTCTAATTCGAAAAACTGCCCAAGGTATATGCTGGAGAAGACGATTCAAGAGCTTGGAGTCCGGGAAAATATTAGCTTCTTCGAGGCACGTAAGCGTATTTTAGATAAAGAAAAGAAGGCAATGGAGAAGTACTATGCGTCTGAACTGCAGAAAGCAACAGAGGGAATTGATGCCACCACACGAACGCCACCCCTTACAAACATACCTGGGAAGCGAATTGAGATCGCAACCCAGATGTATGTAGACGCTGCCACTCAGACTGCTGAGCCAGACGGCACGTATGGACTTGACATCAGGCCTTATGTACCTAAGAAGATCGCTACTGTGACAGCAGGATTCTAGGCCTGGTAGAACACCAGAACGTCGCACTCCTAGTTCGGGTGGTGGGTCGAGATCACGCACTCGATCACGTCCTTGATGAAGATCACGATCAGGAGTGCGACGAACTGCAAGTGAGTCACCACAGTCGAAGATTAAGCAGTCCAAGACAAGGCAGGAATATAAAAAAGAAGGTCCCCTGTCAAGCCACCATCATGATTTAGCTCCTCGTGATGGCTGATATTGTACTGTGGAATGCGAACGGTGTTCGCAGCAGATATACAGAACTACAACAATTAATCTATCATGAGAACCCTGCTATATTATGTCTTCAGGAGATACACCTCATCTTGCCAGTATTCGCGCCAATGGAGGTTGCGCCATCTTACTCCTCATCAGTGCATAGCCGCAACAATAACTTTACCGACCGTTCAGTTTTCAATAGTCTGTGTCTATATACCCCGAGAAATTCCTTTCACAGTGAATGAAATTGAACATATCCTGTCACAAGTACCTGCTCCATATCTGGTAGTGGGGGATTTTAATGCATCCGGCCACTCTTGGGGCTCAAAATCCGATGATGACAGAGGAGATAAAATAGCAGAGGTATGTACACGTCTAAATCTAATTACCTTGAATTGAGGGGAACCAACACACCTATCCTTTGCTTACGGTACATACTCCATGATAGATATCTTCATTTCTAGCCCAGTTTTGTCCATGTATTTCGAATGGTCTGTGATTTACGACCTACATGGCAGTGACCACTACCCTACCAGAATGCATATGTCTGCTCTACGACGTGCGGAATCTCTCTCTCTAAACTGGGTTATAAAAAAGGCGGACTGGGTCGGAATTTCGGAGTCCATATCTTTGAATAATAACGAACTTGAAATTGTGGACTCCGTAGTAGACAACTTTTGAAATGTGGTTATTAAGTTTGCATAATTATCTATCACCCGGTCGTCCTGCAGGCCAAAACGCTTCCCTGTTTCTTGGTGGATGGATGCGTGCAGAGAAACAATCAGAGTCCGCAAACGTGCCTTACACCATATTGAGTGCCATCCGACCCAAGAAAATTTTGTCCATTTTAAACGTCTTCGAGCCAAAGCTCGTCGCACTGTGTGCGATGGTAAGAAGACTTCCAGGAGAAACTACGTCAATTCACTGATAAAGAACTTTCCTGCTAACATCGTGTGGGACAAAGTCCGTCGTATAATGGGGAAACATAGTTCTGTAAGTCCGGGCCTTCTAAACAATGGCGTAACGACCAGTAGTCACATAGAAATTGCAGCAATATTCGCTAGCTCATTTGCATAGATAAGCAGCTAAAATAATTATGACCCAGAATTTCTAAAAAATCAAAGATGCTACGGATAAACGAAACCTCAATTTTATATCAGATAACACAGAGTATTATAATATACTATTCACATCTGAGGAGCTGGAGGCGGCACTAGACACATCCCCTGACACCTCCCCTGGCCCTGATAACATTCATAATGGCATGCTTCGCCATCTCCTACCAGCTGGGAAATCCTTCCTGTTGACAATATACAACAGAATCTGAACTCATGAGATATTTCCATCTTCTTGGCATTCCGCCATTGTTATCCCCGTCCAGAAACCGGAAAGGATCCATCTATGTCTGGAAGCAACAGACCAATATCTCTCACCGCTGCGTATGTAAGGTTATGGAAAATAAGATAAGTAAAAGCCTGATGTGGGTACTCGAATGGGAGAACCGATTATCTTATATCCAATGTTGTTTTTGTAAGCACAGATTCACCGCAGACCATCTTGTTCGGCTTGAGACCGCCATTAGAGATGCTTTCCTCAAGAAGGAACATTACGTGATTTGAGAAGGCATTGCGAAAAATCGTTAAATATTTTACGCCTTTTGTCAGGGGTTTGCTGGGGTGCAGACCATATATTGCTTTTACGCCTTTATCATACTCTTATCTGGTCAAAACTGGATTATTGTTGTTTTATTTATGGCTCAGCAGATAAATCCAAATTACGTCTCTTAGACATTATCCATCATCATGGGATACGACTCGCTACAGGGGCCTTCCGAACGAGTCGGATAGAGAGCCTGTATTGCGAAGCAGGAGAACCATCACTGTATCGGCGACGTAATATCTTGTTGTGCTCGTATGCTGTTAAGCTCCGCTCACAGCCCGAGCACAATTCTTATGACTCCTTTTACCGTCTGGCTTGTTATGGCCGATCCAGTGAAATTCCATGAAGACTTCGTCCAGCAGGTGTGCAGTTTCGTGAACTGCTCTCTGAGCTCAACATGTGCCTGCCAACAGTTCGTACACTGGAATATACGACCACTCCACCATGGATTATGTGACGTCCCATGTTTGATGTAAGTCTGAGCCGAAGTTTTAAGAATTTTACACCAGCTTTTGTTTATAGACTTCGTTTTGGTGATCTTCTATCTGTTTTCAAATTATTCATTAATTTCTGCTGATGGATCCCGAGTAAATGATTTTGTTGGTTGTTCCTTTGTTGCAAATGGACAGATATTTAAATATAAATTGATCCAGTACACTACTGTTTTTACCACAGAACTATATGCTTTTTGTTTTTAATTAGTCAACCCCAGGGCAGATTCTTTATCTGCTCCGTCTAGTTAAGTGCCAATCTGTCGCTGCAGTGTTTGAATTCTGTTGATCCGCTTGTGTTGAGAACCCAGGAACTTTTCCAGACTCTCCTAATTCCTGATTATGTGATTGGAGTAGTGTGTTCATATTGGCAGCTGATGCTGCAGCAAGGGATGGTGTTATGAATGGGTCTGAGGTGTATTGATGTGAGAGGTGAGAAGATATTAAAAATTACCTGAAATATACAGTATGGTGGCAATGAGAAGGACAATTTTCTGCACAAGAGGTAAACAAGTTGCGAAGAATAAAGAATACTGTTCGAGTTTGGGATTCGTCGACAAGTGCATCACGACATGAAGAAGTCTTAATCACCTGGTTGAGGATTGGCCACTGTCATCTGACGCATGGCCATCTCCTACATGGCGAGCCTCAGCCAGAGTGTGATATATGCCATGTTCCACTTATGGTGGATCATTTTTTGTTACAGTGTAGAAACATGTGACCGTGTCCGTCGACAGGATGGAATTCGGCCGACTCTATGTGACGCTCTTGTAATTGATTTTAATTGTACAAATGCAGTTCTTAGATTTTTATCGAATACAGGACTTGACAGGGTGATTTAGTTTCTTATTGATCCATTTTACTTATCCTCCAGATCCTTTACATCCAGAGGTTACATTCGTTGTTTTATACCGTTATATGTTTTAACACACTTGACATTTGGACGTTTTACATCCGAGCATTTTAGAAATGCGGCAGATAATTTATTTCTGCTGGCATATGTTTTATTATTTTATTATTTCTTTTTAAATACCAGCTAAGGTCTTTGATCTGCTCACTTTTATGTTTATTATGCATCACCCTGTTGAAACTGCATTTTTTGCCTCGTTTTAACCGTGACAACGCTTTTTAGTTCTTTTGAGCATTCAGATTATTGTATTGTGTTTCTGTTTTGTGAAGAATTTTAGATAAGGGCGCAAATAGCCATAGTAGCTGACGCGACCTTTTTAAACCCCTCCAACTTACTATATTCAACAGATTTCATCAGAATAATAGCCTACAGATCCTGTTCTCCTTTGTCATCATACTGCATGGTTTTGTATATCTTTCACGTATAAGCAATTGAGAATTGATCACACCTTCTAAAATAACGTGTAGTTTACAGGAAGATTTATTCCAAGTTTATTTTATAAACTATTAATACTTTCTAATTTTTCGCATGTCTAATGCAGTATATTAGTAATAAACTAAGTCATCTTCTAAGTAAAAGTCGTCGACCTGGTTGGCGAGTTGGTATAGCGCTGGCCTTCTATGCCCAAGGTTGCGTGTTCGATCCCGGGCCAGGTCGATGGCATTTAAGTGTGCTTAAATGCGACTGGCTCATGTCAGTAGATTTACTGGCATGTAAAAGGACTCCTGCGGGACAAAATTCCGGCACATCTGGTGACGCTGATATAACCTCTGCAGTTGCAAGCGTCGTTAAATAAAAACATAACATCTAAGTAAGATTCCACAATTACGAGTGCAAAAGTATAATGCATTCGTTGCAGCAGATGCAGTGTGAAGTTCAAGTTGTGACCTTTCTAGCTACAAATGTATGTTTTTTTGCTCTTGTTATACGAAATGAATTTTGTGAACTGTTTACAGAATCGACACTTAACACGTTGGGTCGCATTATAACTTATAAAATTATTATGTGATTTATTACCTGAGTTGCCTATAATATTCTGATACTGTTGTCTGTGATTTTAGTAATGATCATTTGTAGTTCTTGTGGAAAATTTAAGTACACATTTGACCGCAAATTTACATGTTAAGTAGTTACAACACTGTGAGTATAATATATCACGCAACTTAGGATTATATTAATTATAAGTGATAGCTTCTGCTTATGGTGTTCAGAAATTAGTATGCACTACCATACACGTCATTGTCATGGTAAGTTGTAAGATCTTGGCTGGGTTGAATTTCGTAATGCTTTGTGTTCTGTGCTTTTCTCTTTAGTCGGTGTCATTTTTCACCTACCTGCCCTTGTCAGCATTTGTATAAGTATGTCTTTTCATAAATTGTAATGGAATCAACATTGGATTAAATACATCACACCACTTCATTCGTGTGAATTTTCTAATGTCATTTTGTACGTATGTTGTTCCCTTAAATTCAGTAAATTTTACCTCACTCTAATACAGAGGACGTCAAGATGGCGGCCATGTTTCTATATTGTAGTATGTTACACAAGACAGTCGACCCTGATAATGTCACTCTCTGTCCAGATTGTAGATTATCTTCTTGATGTGAGACAATGGGATCTCTTGTGCGTAACGACTCTGTCCCCGGAGATCCACCTGACTAGAAATTAGCTTGAAATTGACATACAAAACAGTAAAGATAATATTAGAGACTGAAGAAGATAGGAGTGTGTGTATTAGCATTTTCATTCTTTCATTGAAGTTCCGGTGTTAATATGTGTTATGCTGTTATTCCTTTGTGCTGATGTGCTGAGAGAGCTTGCTTGTAGGTGACAATAATAATCAACTGTTCTCTCTCAGTTTTTCGTAGAATTTTTCTGCTTTCTGTACATTCTGTAATTTTATAGTCCTATTGTTTCTGCTGTTAAAATAATATATTCATTCTGCATCCTGTACAGTCGGAGGCAGTGATTTTGGCAGGTGACCTCGATGACATTTCCAGTAGGCAAGCCAATATTGTTTGTGTAAGCTGCGTGAATGAGATGCGATAACATTCTGAGTCGTTCATATCTTCATACCAGCAGCTCATATCAATTATCATTATTACGAAACACACCACGCTACAGTCCGATTCAAAGAATACCTTAAATACATGTAAATGACTATCGTTCATAATGATTTTTCGATACATCTTCTACATTTTCTAAATTAAAAGGAAAAAGCATTGCATTGTACACGCACACGAACACACACACACGAACACGAAAACACACACACACACGAACACACACACACACACACTCTCTCTCTCTCTCTCTCTTCTCTCTCTCTCTCTCTCACACTCACTCACTCTCTCTCCCCCTCCCCAATACCCTTCCCCCTACCCCCCTCCTCTCTCTCTCTCTCATATGAAGCGTCCAATTCGAAACTGTCTAAATCCATTTTTTTTTTAATTGAGATAATGGCAGTTTCATCATCTACCTAAATGTCCCTAGCAATTTTCTAATGGATGATGTGCCTAAATTCCCTCTTTCCTTCTGTAAATAAGCTTGAGATATGACGAACACTGCAAACAATAATTAGGAAAAAAGTTATCAGTTTTTGGCATTTCCTGAAGATTGTTAAGAATGGATGTAGACAGTTTTGGAATGGGAGGCTTCATATATATATATATATATATATATAATCATACCCTTACCAGATCAATATACAAGATTTGTCCAGTAATAATCTAGGGATCTAGGAAAATTCAAGTTAGTAAAATTACGATTCTTCTTATTAATCAACATATAATTTGGTTAATTGGGTAAAATTGCATGCTGCGGAAGTTGGATTTATGTAAAGGTATAATAAATAGGATTGCAATGGATATTACAAGGGCAATAATTTCTTAACACGCACATTGTGAATAAAACAGAGAAGAAAGCATTTTAAAATATTCGAAAGCTTACAAAATATGGAAGAAACCAATTTTCCCTGCACAAATTGCACCAATTGAAAAATATAATTACCATTCACAATAAATATTGTATTTTATGGATTCTAAAACGTTGTTTATTAATCTAGAGGTATTGGCTGATGAGTATACTAAATTCCAGCACAAAATTCATTCAGAATATGTAGAAATTACATTTTTAGATTTTAGTAAATGTATAGGCCTACTATGGAAAGGTGTTACCTACCCCCTTAAATACTGTACATGTGTTGCCTGTGTTTATGTATATTTGTGGTATCCGATGTTGTATTTTTTTTTTAATATAATTCATAGTACTGAAACTGCCATACTGAATTCGCACAAATTGTATTATTCGTAATTTTCGCCTCGAAAACCCCTAAGGTATCTAATTTAGTTTCTCACCCATTTTTGTCCCACTCCACCACTTTAGGGACAGAGTCGGATAAAATAATATCTTATTCGTCTTCTGTGATCGCAAAGATCCCCAGATAACGACTTTCATCTAGATTGGATGACATGAGATTTCTACTCCCTTCTGCCTTATCGTCAGTGCCTTGGGAGATGGTATTTAAAAAAATCTAAAAATGTTTAACCAATATTGTAGAGAATAACCTTCATTTTAAATTTTACGTCTCCAGTTAAATATACTTTAGTATTTTTAAAATCAACTCCTTTGTCTCTCCTCTCTGCTCGGAAGTAAAAAAATACCTGAAAAGTTATTTGAAGGGAGTACATGAAATTGAATTGTTTTGCATTCCTCATACATTTTAGAAACAATTCTGAGAGATGAGATGAATAGTCAAACCCAATTTTATGAGTGAATCTTTGTTTTAAATTTAAAGGCTGGGTTAAAAAATTAAATCAGTATAATTGTTTTGATCATTACTGCCTCCCATTTTCCATCTCTTAATGTTTGTATTTCGTAAATCTCGGTCTTATCTATTGACTAAGGATTAACAGAAACCTACGTAGAATATAGGGTTTAAGGAGATTTAAGTTTACGAATCAGCCAGTCTGTTCATTATAGAATAGTTTTTTATTATATAGATTGTCTTTATTCTTTATAATAACGAGGGAAAGATTATGCAGCGGCAACTGGAATTATCTCGAAAAATGTGTGCCAGGAACTGGTCCCTTTTCATATACATATATGCACACATTATAGATTACTGTACATAATTCTATAGTTTAGCTATATGTGTATAGTTTTTGGAAGTGACTGTCCATCTAGGTCCACTCGGATCTCGAGCCTGTATGTTTACCCTTATGTCCTACCCATTCCAGCTTCAGTTTGCTTGCTGCATAGATATCAGCTGACCTTGCATTGATGAGTAACTCGCTCTGGAGTTCCGATTAACAAAATACGTCTGCCAAAATCGCTGGCTCCTACTATACCTATATGTACGTATGTAATGTATGTGATTTGTATGTATGTACGAGGGGGATCCAGGAAATAACGACCGTTCGCGCATACCTGCCGCGCAGCTGACTCCCCTTCCTTGTTTGAAGGTCAACTGGCTTCCTTAACATGTGTTCTCATAATGTTGTGAGTACTGGTTGCAACAAGTCGCCATTGTGCATTTTGTGTTACTTCAAAATGAACGACGTGATTGATAATCCCGCCGACTGTGAGGTGAGGAGTGTGATTCGATTTTTGAATGCCCGACATTTGAAACCTGCAGAAATTTACGGGCAATTGAAAGAAGTGTATGGTGGTACTGTAATGAATGAAAGAAATGTGAGAAAATGGTGCGAAATGTTCAACAATGGGCGAACAAATGTCCACGATGAAACTCGACCCGGACGCCCATCACTCATCACAGAAGACTTGAAGACTAAAGTGAACGACAGAATCTTGCAAGACAGGCGCACATCACTCGACGAATTGCATATTGCCTTTCCTGACATTTCTCGTTCTTTGCTTGGTGCAATTGTGCTGCAACATCTTGGCTACCACAAAATCTGTGCCCGCCCGCATACTGCTGCTTCAACTCGAGAATTGCTGGATCAATTCGGTTGGGAAATCTTTGATCATCCGCCCTAAAGTCCAGACCTTGCTCCTAGCGATTTTCACCTTTTCACTAAGCTGAAAGACTTTCTGGGTGATACGCGTTTTGGAAGTGATGAAGAGTTGAAGAAGACAGTGAACACCTGGCTTAATGAACTGGCAGCAGAGGAATATAACACGGGAATTCTAAAGCTAGTGAACAGATACGAGGAATGTTTAAATGTGGGAGGTGATTATGTAGAGAAGTAAAGGAAGCTTCAGTTATGTAACAGACTTTGTTTTTTCAAATAAATATATTTTTTTTAATTATTACAACAAAACAGTCGTTATTTCCTGGATCCCCCTCGTATGTATGTGTACTATGTGTAAAAAACTTTTGTCATTCGTTGCACACAGCTGTTAAGGCCCTGTAATTCGCATTGCTTTTATAGTTTCTCACCTGTGCGTGATGTAATGGCCAAGCACTGATCTGGAGCACATAGTACAGATTTAACAATTAAAATCAAGTTAAAATCCGCTACCTAATAAAACTTACTCATTTATGATATCTCTTTGCTCTCCAGAGTGTGCAAGTATTCCCTCAGATAAAGATGGAATGCGAAGACAACAGTTATGATCTCACATCAGGGATGAAATATGAGGCTCAGGTGAGTGCAGCTTATTGGTTACTCTGGATCTAATTGCATGTTTTAACTTGTATTCTGTTTGTCACGGACTCCATCTCTATGCAGCCTTTCCACAGTACAGTTTTCCTTATGAGAGAACTAACACTTTTTGTGTAGCTACTATTGGTTATACTTTTTTCATTCAATATGTCCTAGATTTAAACTGTGATTTTATTTAATTTTCGAATAATTAACTTTCAGTGCTTACACAATATCATGATGCAGAGAATAGTATTGAGGTCAGGGTTATAATTTAATTTTCAGTTTACGTTTCCTTTAGTCCACACCTGTGGAGTAACAGTTAGCATGTATGGCCACGAAACCAGGAAACCCGGGTTTCATTCCCGGTCGGGGCAAGTTACCTGGTTGAGATTTTCTCCAGTGTTGTCCCTCCAGCCAATATGAGCAAATACTGGTAACTTTCGGTGTTGGACCCCAGACTCATTTCACCGGCATTATCACCTTCACCTCATTCGTCCACACCTGTGGAGTGACGGTCAGCGCGTCTGGTCGCGAAACCAGGTGGCCCGGGTTCGATTCCCGGTCGGGGCAAGTTACCTGGTTGAGGTTCTTTCTGGGGTTTTCCCTCAACCCTATATGAGCAAATGCTGGGTAACTTTCGGTGTTGGACCCTGGACTCATTTCACCAGCATTATCACCTTCATCCCATTCAGACGCTAAATAACCTCAGATGTTTATAATGCTTCGTAAAATAACCTACTAAAAAAAAATAAAAAATTCACCTCATTCAGGCGCTAAATAACCTGAGATGTTGATAAAGCGTCGTAAAATAACGTACAAAAAAAAAAGATTCCTTTCTTTGCCGAAGGTTTAATGCTTTTGAGATTTTTCGTCACAACACAGTTGTCAGCACAGTGTCAGAGAAACATTCTTAGAATAATTTCTAAGGAATACTTGAAATTTTCCGAAATATAAGGACCATTTTTTATGGGGGGACAATTTTTTTCAGCACTTACGCTTTTGGATGAGTTATATAGACAAATTATTATACCTGTGGACACTGAATATTTTTCATTTTACCATTTGTGTTTGAAGTTGCAAAACTTTCTATGGAGTGCTGTTGGATTAACCATTTGTTATATGTATACAAATTTTAGTGTTTCTCGATTAATCGTTGCCTGACACTGTCTTGTAGTATTGACTCTTATGCATATTTCTTTCTGATTTTGCTGCTATGTGATACTATAGTCTGATATATGGTGAGAGGAACCTAGTGTAAAATTGCTGCTTCTTACGATGGAAGTGAGCAGTAATTACGATAATATTGCAAAATATTCTTATACATAGGGTGCATAGGATACTGTCCAACAAAAAAGCAAAGGTGGACCGAGAATGAATCATTGAGGCCGTATCAGGTCTTGGGCCTTATACAAGGTGCGGCAGAGGAATAGGACGATTTTCAAATGGAAATAACTCGGTAGTTATGTCTATTAGAACAATTCTATTACTGCCAAAAAACTGGCTATACATTTAGATTGTCTTGAAAATTATGTCCTTCAAATGGTGTCCGTCTCTCTCTCTCTCTATGTACTCTTCAAGTCTTTTTCCTGAAGTTGCGTGTCGCTCTTTCCAACATTTCGCCATCAGTGTTGGCGATTTTCTGGGCAATGGCAATCTTCAGGTCATCAGTTGCTTGGTGTCTTTGGATTTCAGGTAATCCCACAGAAAGTAGTCACAGACGGTAAGGTCAGGCGAGTGGGGAGGCCAGGGAATGATGTGCTCTGGAAACATGCGGCGCTGAACTGTCATTGAATTTTCTGCCATATGAGCCATGACACCATCTTGGTGAAACCATACAATCTGTTTATCAATCCCACGTAGACGCCTACGCAGTTCTGGTTGAAGAAATGTCCTCATCATTTCGACGTAGCGTTCACTATTCACTGTCACAGTGTTCTCACTCTCCTCAAAAAAATATGGGCCTATGACACAGTATCTAAATATAGCACACCAAAGTGTAAACTTTGCACAGTGAAGCGGATGCTCGTGTAGTTCGTTAGGATTTTTGAGGGCCCTCTAAAGTTCTGCTTATTAACATAACCATTTAAATGAAAATATGCCTCATCACTCATGAAAATAACAACTTCGTCAGCCAGAATTTCCACCATTCTCTCAGCGAATGTCCTGCATTGGACATAGTCTCCCTCATTCAATTGCTGAACAATCGTAAGTTTATATGGATGAAATTAAGATCTGAATGCAATATTCGGCGCACAGAATGATCTGAAAGTCTCAGTGCTATAGTCTGCCGTCTAGCTGATTGATGTGGACTCTTTATAACAGCCACTATTACTCGCTCAGTGTTATCTGGCGTTCATATACTTCGAACGTGTCCTGGTGGTTTCTTCTTGAAAGCTGATGCTGATAATCGAAAGTGTTGTACCAATCTGAACATGGTATTGCAAGCAAGAACGGCTCCGTGGCAGCCAACATTAAATTGGATACGAAAGGCACGCTGGGTTTTCACAACTGAATCAGAATTCTTGAAAAATGTCTCGATAACGAAAGCACGATGCTCCGAGCACCATACTTCTATGATTACACAAAATGGCATCAAAAATTCTAACAAACAATGGTCAATTGATATCCATAACCCCTCATGTTTTTTTTTCAGTAAACGGCCTTCTAAAACTGTCTGATTCGTTTGCCGCACCTTGTACTTGTTTGGATGATGACAATGATAAAATAGTATACTCCACATATGAAACTGCTGCTAATTGTATTCACATGTACTTTTAACGAACTATATTTATTGCCACTACATCTAAATTTAATTCTAATCATAAAATGAATTGCTAAGTAAAGTCACTCAAAGCAGTGTCTACCTCCAAAACTGTCTTCAGCAAAATAAGTTCAACTGATTGTTAGTAATACTCTTTGCGTACTGTACAACAGCAGTGACCAAAATTTTACTTCTATCAAAATCAATGATAAAAACACAATGAAAATTAAAAATACAAAAGACCTAGGCATCTGGGTTGACTCTACTGTAACCTGGAACTCTCATGTTGGGAGAGTTATAGAAAAATTCAACCGCTGTATATACACTTTGAGAATTTTAAACAAAACAACCTATAACGAATTTCTCAGATCTATGTATTTTGGCTATTTACATTCCCAGTTTCAATATGACATACCATTATGGATTGTAACAAGCAAAATTACGGAAATTCTTAAGCTAGAGAAGAATATTGTAAAAATTATTAAACAGATACCTATAAGGTCGCAGAGTGAAGCAATTTTTAGACAACTCGAAAATTTTTCCGTGCTTTATATATACATTCTAGAACTAATGGTTCACATCTGTGTAGTAACGGTTAGCGTGTCTGGCCGCGAAACCAGGTGGCCCGAGTTTGATTCCCGGTCGGGGCAAGTTAACTGGTTGAGGTTTTTTCCGGGGTTTTCCCTCAACCCAATACGAGTAAATGCTGGGTAACTTTCTGTGTTGGGCACCAGATTCATTTCACCGGCATTATCACCTTCATCTCATTCAGACGCTAAATAACCTAAGCTGTTGATAAAGCGTCGTAAAATAATCTACTAAAAAAAAACTAATGTCTTTCATTCATAAAAACAAAGCAAAATTCAAATTGACTTGAGACTACCACATGTGTCAAACAAGACATCAAGTCATATCCATTTGTCCACTCTTAGAATTACCACAAGTCTTAAAAGTATTTCACATAGAGGAACAAACATGTATAATAAAATTCCAAGATTCATTATAAGCACTAAACAAAAGAAATTAAATCATAGTCAACAGGTTGTTGCTGCAACATATGCCATATACTGTAGAGGAATTTATGTCTTTAGAAATCCACACCTGTGGAGTAACGGTTAGCGCGTCTGGCCGCGAAACCAGGTGGCCTGGGTTCGATTCCCGGTCGGTGCAAGTTATCTGGTTGAGGTTTTTTCTGGGGTTTTCCCTGGGTAACTTTCGGTGCTGGACCCCGGACTCATTTCACTGGCATTATCACCTTCATCTCATTCAGACACTAAATAACCTGAGCTGTTGATAAAGCGTCGTAAAAGAACCTACTAAAAAAAAAATATGTCTTTAGATCTTGCATGAAAGTACTAATATGTAATTGTGAATGCATATAGGTCGTTATTGTTATTAAGAACATTACTGGTGCTGCCGCTGCTGGATTAAGTGTTAAATGTCTGGATTTGCTACTCTTCAAAGCAATAGTGTAATGACATAAGAAGTAATATTTAAATTTGGAGACATTATGATATATTTCAACTGTTTCAAAATAATTTAGTTTATTTGAACTGGAGTAAACTTGGTTGCAAATTAGTTTCTGCTCTTGAGACGCCTTTACAGGTGATGATGTACATATTTATTAGTGAACAGGAAACCCAATGACATCACTTCATAGCAGAGGAAGTTGCGTTTCATTATTTACGATTTGAAATCTGAAGAAAATATTCTTGTAAATAATTTCCCTCTGGTATAGTATAAAGCTAAAGGGAGTAGAGTTTGTCAGGTGGACTTTTTCGTGACTATGTAGAGGTATTTAACTTGCATTTTTTTTTTTTTTGGGCGAAGTAAAAGTGAATTCTATTCTTTTTATGGTGTCTTTCTAATTTTTCGAGATTGGGTGCTGGGTTCAAAATTATTGTCCCAAATAAAATTTTCTGTTTTGTAATATAGTCGTTTTTGTCCAAAATTATTACAGCATTACCTTTATTTGCTTCTGTTCTTATAAGTTTATTACCGTGATATTTTTTTTCGCAAAGAGATTTTCTTGTTTTTGTGCCTGTGTAAAATTTACTGCAGTGTTTTCATTTTATTGAACTCTATTGATTGTATAGCTTATGTTATGTCTGATAATATTTATTTAGGTTCGGCTTTATTGTGTAACTATTTCTGTCTAAAATAGATTGGTTGATTACTGCGATCTTGTTGATAATATTTAGCTTGTACTTGTGTTCATTTCCTTTAAAGTCTAAAGCAGTATTATATGAGTTTATAATTATATTGAGCAATGTGTGTTATACCAATTGTTTGTTCTTGTTGTAATCACTGTTATTGTTACCGGATGATTTATTAATTATTAAATTTTAAGATTTTGAGTTTTCTTTCTTCATTTTAAATATTTAAACTTTGTATTATTATTGATTTTTAAGAAATACTGTTTTTGAACCAATTCTCATTTGTTTGGGTGTAAGATTAATTATTTCTTTCAATGACAATGACGAGAGTGATTCGGGAAGCACAGTAAACGAGATATGATAAGAATCCTGAGATGCACGAGAGCTGCTAGCACGGAGTAAAGACATGGGGACAGGCTGGGGCAGTTCTGATAATACTATCTAGGCAGCAAGATGAAAACATACACTACCGGCATGCTGCTGTTGGGCTGGAACAAACCAAAATGCAGTTCAGGTTAAAATTTTAGTTGGACTTTACTGTTCCAGTTAAAAATTAATATATCCTCACTGTTCTGATATAAATAACCTTTGAATCATAGCTAAATATTTAACGGTAAGACGATTAGCCTATTTTTTTCAACAGGTTCAGTATTCGAGTAATTTTCAATTTACAGTAGGCTTCTGTTAAACAGAAACACACTATGTTAGAAAAAGATACAGTGAGATTGACCAGTGCATCTTTTTTTTATCAGCAGTCCAGTATTATGCAAGCAGATAAAGATCGCACTGTGTTGTATGAAGAAGAAGTTACTCTCAAGAAATGCCGCCAAGGCTAGTCAATTTCCAGTATCACAAATTGAAATTTTTCGTTGCTATATCTAGCGTTTTCTCCAAGTCAGTACTCGTGAATAACATTGTGTATTTTTAAATTATTGGCACTGTTGATATCCATAATGGCTTTCAGCAGTTTGCTAAATAATCTCATAATTGGGGCTTTATTTATTGTATCCTATTGATGTATTATAATTATTTTTATGCTCGACCATGCCGAAATGTAGTAATTATACACCTGGTAGCAGTCCTTTAATGCATGTCATTAAAGTACACCTACTCATTAAAGTTCAGGTGTTTTCAGCCAATGACAACTCAGCTTACAGGTGTTCAGCCAATAACGAGTCAGCTTTGTACCATTATAAAACCGCAAGTATCGATTATTCTCGGATATGCAATCGAAAGAGAATTAGCGAAAAGTCACGGAGGCTGGAAATCCAATACTGTCGCAGAAGGTTATGTTCTGTTACTATAATAATTTGCGTTAATTGTAAATAATATTTAAAAAAAATTCAATTTGTCATCTCGTTTTTCAATGTCGAATTCAATAATCAAAGTTAAACAAAGTTTAATGGATTACACAAGGTCAATGACATTATTGTTCCTCGGACAAAATCAATACTTTCGCGTCTGCGCACATCTCACAATTCACGACCTAGAACAAGGTCACTTCCGATCTTGTCAGATACAAATAAAATGTATATATCTGAATACTGTAATTTCAAGTTAGAAATATGGTCGAGCATAAAAAGTCGTATGAAACTCGCCTATAATGGTAATTAAGAAGCTCGTATGAAAATTATGAAACTCGCTTGCGCTCGTTTCATAAACATCCATACTCGCTTCTTAATTACTATCATTATAGGCTCGTTGCATAATGTACTGTTAGAACATATTATTATCCCACTGATCTTCTGAATCAGTAATTATTATCTAATGATGACTGTTCTGGGGAGGAAGAAGCATAATGTGTCAAATTTGAGATACGTCACAATATTGTCATGTGGTTTTATAAAAGTGAAGACGATGATTGCTCGTTGTCTGTTGAGCAACCAAGAGGTTGGATAGTTTCAATCCTTGATTCTTTTAATGTACTGTATAATTCAACTTTAGTATTATCCTGAGTAATGAAATGTTGTACTCAAAAAGATATTTCCACACACGATATAGAATATAAATCAGCTCCTGTTACATATATTACAATATATAAATGGTTTTCCTTTGGAACACCTGGCCTATTATCAGCCATTTCCTTTGTGCCTCAAGATCTCGGTTCTCTTGTGTCTTAAATTTTCTTCTCTAATTTGTTGTCCAAGTTGAGGGAGTTAGCCAATGACTGACGGCTATTACACATGAAGTCAACTTTAAAATAGCTAAATGAATGTGTTCACGATGACTTTTTGTTCTGTAGGAAGGGAATTTATCACATTTGGAAGTGACGGGCATGAAGACAGAATGCGGGGACCACAATTATGATATAGAAACACAGTTGAATGTAGAAGACACCACTTCAGTGCCTACCAGCTTTCCTATGGTGAAATGTGAAGTTGAAGTAAGTGGTTCACAATCAATATGTAGATAGCCTATACTGGCAATACATTTTTCATATATTAGACCTATTAACAATCTCGAATATTTTAAAACTGTTGTCTCTTTCTTCAATATTCTCTAAACTTAGACTGCTTGCATTTTTAGATCTGAAATACAATAATAATAATAATAATAATAATAATAATAATAATAATAATAATAATAATCAGAGACCAGAAGTTTAGGCATTATGAATCATTAAAATAAGCAGGCAAAAAAAGCATCATAAATAGCTAAAATTGGCAGCAAAAATTCATTATAAATAGCTAAAATACGCAATAAAAGGCAGTTACAAAAACCTTGCACTAGACCCACAATCTTGCTATTTCCACAAAGGGATTTCGGCAGCAAGAAAAGCTTTACGTAAGTCAAATGCAAATTGAGATTTTCGACTCGATGTTACAATTTCTGTTGGAAGCAAAGAAATCTTCTTCCCAGTAGCCTTGGAAAGTACATTTTTGTGATTGGTTGTACTGATATGTTGCGATACGAAATATTTAGCTAGCTACAACAATGTTGCAATGAAAACTGAAAGAAGAATAACCTTTAAAATTAATCTTAGACCCGCAATCATTGCCGCCTTGTCAAATAAACACAAGCAATAATTAAAACGCTTACAATTATACATTTTTGCATGGCAGCACTCATTGTTGCAAAGCGAATATGAACTGACTGAAAGACAACAACATACATTCGGTGAAGTCACTTTCATTGTAGCGGTTATAGAAGTAAATTAAAATATACCTGTATGCAATTTTTAATAATAAATTAATAAATGATAGATAAATAATCAAATAAAGGCAAAAAAAGCATTTATTTTGTCGTTTAAGCATTTATATTAAAAAAGGCAGAAAAGGGCAACATAAAACTGTGACGTTTCAATCAGAAAGGTATAATTCGTACAGATTTACTTTGAAAATGGAGAGAGATTTAACACATTTAAAAATGCATTCTGCAAAAGGTCCCGTCTCTGACAATAATAATAATAATAATAATAATATAATATAATGTAATTATTATTATTATTATTATTATTATTGTTATTGTTATATAATAATATTTTAATAATTAATTTTAATAATATAATAACAATATAATTTTTATAATTAATTTTCATTTTAATTTTAATAATTATTATAATATTATAACAAAAATTATTATAATAATAATAATAATAATTATTATTATTATTATTATTATTATTATTATTATTAATAGACATGTATCCGGCAGGTAACAATTACCGGTACCTCAAATGCCTGGAGGATGATCTTGTGCTTAGAAAAGAATTTCAATGTAACTTCAAAAAATTTATGTTTTGTTGTTCTTGGTACAGTAATTACAATGCTAGCCATTGAGGGACAGGTTCAAACCTATATAAAGGTTTATTCAAAAGTGACGAAAAATTTAAAGTCGTCCAACTTTGTTAAGAACTAAGTTTATAGAAATAAGTAATGATACACTTTTCTTTATAAAAGCTGGGTTTTTCTGTTATAGAAAAATCCGTGAAAATACGCCACAATGTTGAGTAGCTCATCAGCTGTTGCGTTGCAACTTGATTCATGCTGCATGCTGTGTGTTCCATATTCCGAATTCTTTTTCTTTTTTTCTTTTTCTTTTAATTCCTTGACTTTCAGTTATAAAATCAGCATTTACACTGTTTACTTTAGACTTTCATCTGCTATAACGTTTCTTATCTGCCGTGAACCAGTCTTTTCATATATTTTACAAGCTTTCACAAAGGAGACAAATTTCGCATTCTGTACCTGAGTCCATTTCGAGTTATATATATCTCAGCATTCCGTGTTACATATTATTTTGTAGTAACATTCCATAAGGCCTATTTTTTGCTGTCTTATCAGAAGAGAACAATTGGATGCACTTATGCAATATGGAATCAAGTCCAAAATACAGCTTTTGAGCTACAGCTGTTTTAGCAAATCGTTACGGATAAAATTCTACATCAATACTATTACGAAAGTAATGCTTGCATTATTAGCATTCTGAAATGCTCTTTCAGATAAATGGTGTAGCTCGCATCAGTATTTACAGAGTAGAAGGTCAACATTGGAGTTGGTTCCATATTGCTTATTGCAAAAATGGATATTGCCACTTGGTTCCTACTTGTGTGATTTAAATGAGAGAGAGATGAGGCAACATTCTAGTCCAAATCCATGTTTAACACTTTATTATTGGAAAACTAAACATCCGAGACACTAATTGTGGGATTACAAATAGAATTTTAAAAAATATATATTCATTAGCATTTGTTCATACATTGACTTATCATTCCAAGGTGAAGTCAAGGGGACCATTGATTCCATCAACATCATCTTGTCCACACCTGTGGAGTAACGGCTAGCGCGTCTGGCCACGAAACCAAGTGGCCCAGGTTCGATTTCCGATCGGGGCAAGTTTTATTTTATTTTATTTTAGTAGGTTATTTTACGACGCTTTATCAACAGCTGAGGTTATTTAGCGTCTGAATGAGATGAAGGTGATAATGCCAGTGAAATGAGTCCGGGGTCCAACACCGAAAGTTACCCAGCATTTGCTCATATTGGGTTGAGGGAAAACCCCGGAAAAAACCTCAACCAAGTAACTTGCCCCGACCGGGAATCGAACCCGGGCCACCTGGTTTCGCGGCTAGATGCGCTAACCGTTACTCTACAGGTGTGGACTCGGGGCAAGTTACCTGGTTGAGGTTTTTCTGGGGTTTTCCCTCAACCCAATATGAGCAAATGCTGGATAACTTTCGGTGTTGCATCCTGGGCTCATTTCTCAGGCATAATCACCTTCATCTCATTCAGACGCTAAATTAAGTTATTTAGCGTCTGAATGAGATGAAGCTGTTAATAAAGCGTCGTAAAATAACCTACTAAAATAAAAATTCATTGTATTTTCTTCTGCAGTGACATATTCGACACCTAAACATCTTCGGTTCTACAAATAATATAATATAATATAATATAATATAATATATCACTCCTATTAGCAAAAAATTGTATTCAAACTCCCATATTTACACAAAACAAACATGGGAACTGACAGCTTGGAGTTGGTTCTAAATTGCAAAACACTGCACTATGGATTCTGTTTTTGATGGTTGGTTCAGATCTCTCTATAGGGCAGCACGTTACAGATAGGAGTTGGTTCTATTTTGTATAGGAAACTATAGACATTAAGACACATTTTGCAATAGAAATCCAGATATTTATAAAATGGTGGTTGGTTCCATATTGCATAAGTGCATACAATTGATAGTAGAGTGTCTGCATTTTGAGGAAATGAAACCAAATACCTTACTATAATAATACCGGACGGCTAGCAGTTTTACGTGCGAACGACGGTGGTGCTGCTACCTACCTGCCGGGATGGAGATACTCGCGAAATAAGCTGAAATCAACTGCAATGTACTGTATACTGTTGTTGGGCTAGTTAATTTGTTAATAGTTTTATGAATTAGTACTAATGTTAAAATGTCAGGGTGTATATGTGCTGTTTATAATTGTGACAATTGCAGCATTACAAATTGCTCCAAATCATACTTTCGATTTCCGACAGTTCATAAAACGTAAGTCAACAACATTCTTTAGTAGGCCTAATTCCTTCGGCTTTGTGTTGATAGAAAAATACAAATTAGTTTTTTTTATTTAGACCTAATAAATAAATAGAAGTTGAAATGTATGGGATTTTAAGGTTTTATCAAATAAAGTTTTATTGTTGTCCACATGCCTTTACTAATTATTACAAGCATCAGTTTACTATCAATTTTATCTTTGCAGTTGTCAGCAATGCGTATATAAAACATTACTGTAAATTCATTCCTAATATCAGATTGATTTTGTCTCGGTAAACCAAAGAAAAAATATGCAACAATTAATTATGGAAAGTAATATGAAATACCAGTATGCAGTATTTCTCATAATATGCAGCTTTGATATAAGATAATAATTTTACATTAAATATTATTCAACGTTTCTTAAGTGTTTCATATGTAATTCCACATTAGTAACTCACGTTTTAAACAATAGTCCGAATCCTGCTATGTTAATATTTGTATATATGGACGTAATTCCATCCCTCTGCCCTAGATGTCAGGTCCGCGATTTTTCGCGCCAATGCTGCTAGTATACAACTGTCAGGTATTATTATAGTAAGGTATTTGATGAAACATTCAACAATTGCATATACAAGGAAATGTATTAATGCTTCAATATATAACATATTGCTGTTTATTTGCACGAAATATTGTAGCAAATTCTGTTTAGTATTTTTGAGGACCTGTATAGCCTACGTAAAATGGGGTGAATAGGATCAGCGGGCTGAATAGGATCAAAATCCAAACTTTTTTTTTAATGCTGTAGCATCTGATTGTGGTCTTGTCAAAGTCTAATACTTACAGTCGTGCAACTTCAACACTTTTTTTGCCAACATTCGCGACACTAGCGCCCAAGCGGCAGGCAAGGCACTGGTCATAGGGTTAATACAGTCTCGTTCAGCCAGCACGTGCTTTAAAGGGATGCGATATGTTATAATAACATTTTAATCATGCGTCGGAATAAAGGCAATGTGTGCAATGACGAAAATTGCAGTAACAACAAGTTTAAATCTCCGAATTTGTCATTCTTCAGATTCCCTAAAGACCAAGAGAAAATCATAACTCAGTCATAACCAATAATCCACGTTGTAGGTAGCCTACGTATTGTGTTCTATCAAACATTTATAGTTATCAGGTACCTGTTTGTATGTCAGGAAGGAGAGTTTAAATAAAAACAAAGCAAATACCTGTTACAGTATATTATTTTTTTGCAGAGATCATATGTATAAATGTGTAACCATTCCGATTTTGGATAACGTATCTACAGCTTTTAATGCAAGTAATTCCATAATTTTTGTATTCGTGTTTTTGTCTTTATATTTTTCTAAAGTTGAATTGTTATATTGCATTCAAACAGGGATCATGGTGTTAATTTTTCAAGAATTCATGGATTATTGTCATCCTTTTGCAAAATATTCACTTCTTGAATAAATCTAGACTGTGTCGATAAATTTCTGATGTGTTGGTGTTGATTCATGTGGCACACGTATTAAGTTCTCAAGAAATAAAAGAGCCTTTTTAAATTTAATGTAAAAAGCAATATTTTCTCTAGTTTGCATGACTGTTATTGGTGTTGATTTTACATCCCCAGTGATTATTTGAGCCGTTCAGAGCAGAAGTGGTGTAAGTCAAAATTAGGTATTGAGGTTTAAAGTAAAAATTCTGTAAAATACAGCACAAAGTAGCAATTAATATAGCCTTCGTGCTATTCACTGTCTACTAATAGTTTAAATAAATTTAATATTAACTGCTACTTTGCACTGTATTTTACAGAATGATTACTTTAACCCCTCATTACCCATTTTCGACTTACGCCACTTCTGCTCTGAAATTAAAATTAGGCCTACATTTTCTGAGTTAATTGAAGTTACAATGTTTTCAACAAAATTGTGTGTTCATTTATTTGTTCTCACCTACGTCATATTAACAGTAAGTGCATGTAAATTACGTATTATATAGGTAGGATAAGTTAAAATTAAGCTTATGTGTGAAAACTGGAAATGTAATGTAAAATGCGATAAACTTGCCATAAAAATTTAAACCATAATATCAGCACTATTTGTGACTCAAATAATAAAGGAAATACCGGTTCTTAAAAAAATGGAAAAATAATGAACTTCATAAATCAATGTCTATCATATTAAGGTTTAAATCCTCCTCTTTTCTATTTTCAACTTTACCTCAGCGCCCCTAGTTTACCCCAATTTTCGGTATGGTAAATAGTTAATATCTCAGGAAATAGGGAGAGGAGTTCACAACGAGATGTACCCTGCGAGATATGCCCTACTATTTTGAAGCTACTAATTTTGACTTTTCTCACAGGAAAATCATATAGAGTTCCAATGATTCATAAATATATTTAGGAATGAATTGAATTAACCGTCTACGTACGAACAATTATATTATTTCAAACCATGATACGTAATCAGGGCAATGATTCAGTTGTAAGGAGCAGAAAGAATTACATTTAATCCTAGCTTCTGAAACTTGTAGATTAACTGCGTGTGATATTCTTTTAGGATTCTGAAGTAAAATTAATAAGGACCATATATACACTTACTGTATAGCATAAAAATACAAAATAAATTACGCAAAACCCGTTTTCTGATGTGTTATCATATGCCGTGTGCACACTTTTAACTTGCCTGCCGCTAGAGGGCTACTGTCGCGCCAGCTGTCAAATGTTGGCATATTTTATATGTATGAGTTGCGCGACTGTATGTATTAGACTGTGGTTTTGTAATAACTCTCTCACGCTTATATTATGTTCCTTGGTAGTGCTATAATCTTTGGAGAGCAATTTTGACTTTTACATTTGGCCATATTACAGTCAGTTATCTTCCAAGAGACAGTGATACAATTGCGCGAAAAATTAATGTCGAAAAACTTTGTTTCTACGAATCGTTCTGTTGACTATTTGAAGACAAGATTATTTTTTGTAAGGTACTTTTATATATATATATATATATATATATATATATATATATATATATATATATACGGGGCATAATTTCAGGTATGTATTTCCCACATGTAGACAATCAAAATAGTTCATTACAACATGTGTCCGGAAATGCTTTATTTCCGAGTTATGGCCTTCACAACATTGAAATTCACCGGAATGTTTTTCTTTCTGCAGGTCGTTGCCGTCAAAGGAGACATTAAGAGGGCACTCTGACAGTTCATTCCGAGGCGAAGGTTACATTCAGTGTTGTGTAGGCGTTAGACTGTGCAACATGTATTCAAATCAAGAGCTGGCTGAGATACACTTCATGTACTGTAAGGCGGACGGCATTGCTGCACTGGCTCGTCGTTTGTACCAGGAGAGGTACCCACAGTGACAATGTCCAGATCGGAAGACATTTGTACGTCTCCATTACCGTCTGTGCGAGTATGGAAAATTTAACTCTCCTGGTTTGGGAAGGGGACGACCAAGATCTACAACTCCAAAAGTACAGGAGGAGATTCTGGAGGCTGTGAACATGACTCCTTCTATCAGCACACGAAGGGTAGCGTTGCAAGTCAATGTTCCTCATACGACTGTCTGGAGACTGTTGAAAGAGTATCAATTGTATCCTTATCATTTGCAACGTGTACAGGCCCTGTCACCAGCAGATTACCCTGCACGAGTTAGGTTCTGTCAGTGGTTCTTGCAGCAGTGTGGTGTAAATCCGAACTTTCCTGCCTTAGTATTATTTACAGATGAAGCACAGTTCACACGAGATGGCATAACAAATTTCCACAATCAGCATGTATGGGCTTATGAAAACCCACGTGCAACTGTTCCATCTCATCACCAGGTGCGGTTCTCCCTCAACATGTGGGCCGGTATCATTGGTGATCGATTAGTTGGACCCCATGTACTTGTAAACAGACTTACGAGGCAGGCGTACACAAACTTCCGGAAAACACCATACCTCTTGTTTTAGAAGACACTCCACTGATCAATCATCAACACATTCACTACTTGCATGATGGCGCTCCTGCATACTTCAGTCGTATGGCTCGCCGGTACTTGGATCGAAGGTTTCCTGATCGATGGATAGGTAGAGGTGGCCCAATTGCTTGGCCTCTACGCTCACCTGATGTGAACCCTCTCGATTTCTACTTGTGGGGCCATTTAAAATCATTGGTTTATTCGTCTCCGGTGCCTGATTTGGAATCCCTTCGGAATCGAATTGTGGCATGTTCTGAGGACATACACAATACTCCTGGAGTTTGAGATCGTGTTCGCAGGTCAATGAGACATCGATGTGAGGTCTATATTCAAGCAGGAGGTGGACATTTTGAACATCTTCTGTAATGACAACGACCTGCGGAAAGAAAAACGTTCCGGTGAATTTCAATGTTGTGAAGGCCATAACTCGGAAATGAAGCATTTCCGGACACATGTTGTAATGAATTATTTTGATTGTCTACATGTGGGAAATACATACCTGAAATTATGCCCCGAATTTTTTAAACACCCTGTATATATATATATCTCTCTGAATAAACCCTGAAAGTGTCAGAAATATGTGTTATGTAATTGCTTGTGTATAATTAATTCTTTAAACGTTAGTCATTTTTTAGGTTATGAGTTGTGAATAGGATCACACAATGCCACGTGTATACAAACCTGATCCTAATGCCAAATGGTATTCGCCAGTAAGTCGAGACATTATTGATAAGGCTAAGGAAGCTGTCCATAAAAAATTATCCATTAGGTCAGCATCTAAGCAGTTTGCAATTCCCTATACAGTATTGCAAAGACATTTGAAGAATGCCAACGTGAAAAATCGTGGAGGACAAACTGCCTTATCTGAAGATGAAGAAGCATTGTTAGTGGAAAAATTAGTATTGTGTGCTGAATGGGACTATCCGATTGACAGTTTTGATTTGCGTCTTTTAGTGAAAGGTTTTCTAGATAGACGAGGAAAAGTAGTTAAGAAATTTAATAACAGTTTGCCTGAAAGGGATTTTGCAGAGCTATTCCTGAAGCGATGTATGGACCAACTGTCAGTAAGAATGTGTCAAAATATAAAACGTTCCAGAGCTGGAGTAACAACATCAGTTGTAAATGAATATTTTGATAATCTTGAAAATACATTAGCTGGAGTACCACCGGAGAACATCATTAATTTCGACGAAACAAATTTGCAAGATGATCCCGGAAAGAAAAAGGTAATGTCAAAGAGAGGTGTCAAATATCCTGAATGTGTGATGAACCACTCCAAATCTTCTACATCAGTTATGTTTGCTGCTTCAGGTAGCAGTGTGTTACTTCCATGCTTTGTAGTGTATCGGTCCAACCATTTATATGCATCATGGACTGAGGGTGCTCCTAGAGGAACCCGATTTAACCGCACAAAGAGTGGTTGGTTTGACAGCTGTTGTTTTGATGATTGGATTCGGACTATTGTTATACCATATTTAAAACCATTGGAAGGTAAGAAGTATATCATAGGCAATAATCTTTCATCCCACCTCTCTGTGGAATCCATAAAAGCTTGCCAAGATCACCAGATATCATATGTGTTTCTGCCAAGCAACAATACACATTTGACTCAACTGTTGGATGTGGCATTTTTCCACCCCTTAAAAGTAGCCTGGAATGGAAGACAGGTCCGGGTTTATATGGCTATAGGATATCGTTATTGTTTTTATGAGCATATATGTTGGCTAGATTGGAGAATGGAGTGATGTCATATTATGACGTCACATCATGGATGGCGGTGGTTAGGTTAGTACATATGTAAATTTTGTTGGTGGTTGGTATTGATGAGGTTTGAATGGCGTACTGGTAAAGGATGTGTTTGGATGGTGAGTAAATCATTCTTTTATTTGTTTAATTCATGAGTTGTTGTTAGTAAATCATTGTATTATTTGTTTCATTTGTGAGTAGTTGTGCGACTGGTTATTTGTTTGGGAATGGAGTGTGTTGCTGGGCCAAGTGGTGTGAAGCGAAGGATCGAACGTTGTATCTCTGATTCATGTTTGGAGGAAGAATGTAAATGTGGTGATTGTGTTGTGAGTGCATTTTTGAGAGATGTGAGTGTTTTGTATGTTCCAGAGAATAAGGATGTGTGAGTGTTTTTTTATTTTGGAGTGATTTTTATTTCGTTTTTGTTGTAATTATTTGTTGTTATTACCCTTATTGTTTTTGTAGAGGTTACTTTTTTTCGCGAAGGAGATCGTTTTATTTGTGTTTTGTAATGATGGGTATTCTTTTGTTAGGGTAGTAATTACGCATCAAGGATAGTGTTTATTTTATTTATTGAAGAAATAGGTTTTTATTTTTTTTGGTTTTGTATATTTGAGCCTGTTTGTGGATCTGTTCGTTGTTTCTTTTTATTTTATTTTATTTAATTTGGGGTTCAAAGTTGTAAGAGCACTATGGTAAGAACTGGTATTTTGTAATTGATTTGAAGGTCAGTTTATTTAAATTCGATGTTTTTATTATGTTATTGCGTTGTATTTGTATTATTTGTGTGAAAGCCGAGGTATGTGAGAAGGTTAGTGGGTTAGTTGTGATATTTGAGTGACATGAGATGAACATATGTTTTGAAATTGTTTCGCTGATATCCTATTTTGGATAAGTGCGGGTGGGTTATATTCCAGAATGGGATGTTGTGAAATTGATTTGGTGATATCGTATTTTGGATAAGAGCCGATGGGTTATATTCCAGAATGGGATGTTGTGATATTGTTCTGCTGATGTCCTATTTTGGATGAGAGCGGATGGGCTCTGTTCCAGAATGGGATATCGTGAATTGTTTTGGTGATATCATATTTTGGATAAGAGCGTATGGGTTATATTTCAGAATGGGTTATCGTGAATTGTTTTGGTGATATCGTATTTTGTATAAGAGCGGATGGGTTATATTCCAGAATGGGATATCGTGAATTGTTTTGGTGATATCGTATTTTGGATAAGAGTGGTTGGGTTATATTGCAGAATGGGATATCGTGAATTGTTTTGGTGATATCGTATTTTGGATAAGAGCGGATGGGTTATATTCCAGAATGGAATATCGTCAATTTGTTTTTTTAATTTTTTTAGATAGTTTTATTTATTGCTCGTTTTGATTTACGTCGGCCATGTTGTGACGTCACTGCCGCCATATTGTGACGTCATCTTTTGTCCAACTTGACGAAAATTAAGCGATATCCTATAGTAAAAGAATCCCGACAGGTCCTAGAAGAAAAGAAAGCTGTGTGCCAAAGGATGTTTTTCCAAGGCTATTAAAGAAACTTTTAGCCAAAATTGAATTGAATGGAAGTGTAAATATTAAGGCAGGATTTTTCAAAGCAGGAATAGTTTCACTAAACACAACAGGTGCTGAAGATGTTTCATCAAGAAAATTGATGTCAGCATGACAAAGAAAGCAATGAAAAAGAATTAGATGCCTCGTTCAGAGCTTTCCTGCTTTAAATGAGGTACGAGACTCCTGCAATGCCATGGAGGAGAAGGAAGAAAATTTGACGTCATACAAGGAATGAGTGTAGAGGTGTAAGGTAGTGATGACATTAATGATGACGATTCTGGTGTTTCAAGAAGGGAACCTGAAGTGGATGTTGATACTCCTGATTCGGGCGAAGATGAAATTGCTTCAGATTCTAATGAAGAATGTGCCATTGTCAACTGCAATGGACAAATGTGGTACAGATATATTTTCAGTTAGGCCTCATGTAGAGGAAATAAAAGAAGCCAATTGGTTGGTCGTAGGATTCTCCACTACTGCTGATAATCCAACTGCTGCAGGGTCGAGTAAATTGCGCCATTTCATTGGGAAGGCTGTGGACATAAGTGTGAAATCAGGCAATAAAGTGTTTGAAGGGACTTTCCTGAGACCTAAAGTTACCAGGGATCATAATGGATTTATTGATGTTTTTCTTAATATGGCGGATGTATGCTCATTTTCATATGAGCAAGCTGTGAGGAAACTGACTCCTCCTGAAATATTCAGAAGAGGACAATTAAAGTTGCAAGTCAGAAGCACCTCGCTTCAATAAGTAATAATTCTGAACTGTATATATAGGGCTATTTCTATTTGTTGCACGAGTTAGGACTACAAGTTAATGCTTCCGCATATATCATTCCAATTAAATAAAATATTTTATATTTAGTTCCAATAACTGTACAGTACCTAATCCTATATGCCATTCATAACTGTAATTGTAGTTCAGATATGTTCTATTATTAATAAAATCTTTTTTTTAAGTTAATTAGTGATCCTATTCATCCCATTAGGAGTATGAATCATATACAGGTATAAATAAAATGACTGATCCTGTTCACCCTGCAATGGAGGTGTATAGGATCACTGAATAAAACAAATTTTTTACTACTAATATATGTGCAAAGACAAAAAATGAATACAGATCATAAAACTACATCCCAAGACCCACAATAACTGCTATTATTCATCAATTTAAGAAAGCATGTTTCGGAACAGCAACTCCATTTATACGAGGGTGAATCAAATTTAAACCGAAATTTGTATCTGGAGGCTTTGGTAGCGAACTGCAAAGGTTGCGGTTTGGAGGGGAAGTTGGTGGGGGTGTGTGGACTGGGGATCTTGATGTGTCGCACTCCGCAGAGTGGCCGCTTGCTTCAGAACGCCATGAGCGAGCAAGAGGTACACCCGTCTGTTGCGCAACGCATTATTATTAACTTTTTTTGGCGAAAGAAGACACTAAACCTTCTGTAATTGTGAGAAGGCTCCATGCGCAGTTCGGGGAAGCAACCCTTTCGAAGATGCTGGTGTATGATAGGCACAAAAAATTTTTAGCGGGCCGGGATTCAGTGGAAAATGAGCCCCACCAAAGATGGCAACGAACGTGGAACAAGCATCACTGCAGACAACATTCGTGCTGTACGGGACCTTATTGAGGAGGATGGGCGCGTAACAATTTCTGACATAGCTTCACACGTTGGACTAAGCTTCGGAAGTGTTCAAGCCATCATCAGTGATGAACTCAAATTCTGAAAATTGTCTGCCAGGTGGGTTCCTCGGCTCCTCAGCCAGGAACAAACAAATTCGCGCCAGGAAGTGTCGCAGAGGCATCTGAGTCGCTACGAGGAGGAAGGAGATGATTTTCTGAATCGCATTGTGACCTCTGATGAAACTTGGGTTCATCATTACACCCCAGAGTCGAAACGTTCCAGCATGTTGAGGCGAAAGCGAGGTGCGGCTGGACCAGTTAAGGCCAAAACACGCCTTCTGCTGGAAAGGTCCTTGCTACTATTTTTTGGGACTCTGAAGGAGTTTTTCTAGTGGATTTCCGCCGGAAACCAATCCGAAATGTGATTGTGCTGCATGACAATGCAAGGCCACACACTGCTCCGTTGACATAAGAAAAACTGACGCAAATGCATTGGACACTTCTGGAACATCCTCCTTACAGTCCAGAATTGTCACCATGTGACTACCATTTGTTTGGGCCACTGAAAGAAGACCTGGGAGGAAGGTGGTTTGGTGACAATGCAGCGGTAGAGGAGTTCATGAGCAACTGGCTGACTACATGTCATCCCTCATTCTTCAAGGACGGCATCAAAAAGTTGCCTGCATTTCCAACACACTTTTGCCATCGTGTTGGCAACTCGGTAGTCACAGGGTGACAAATCTGGACTGTAAGGAGGATGTTCCAGAGGTCCAATGCATTTGCGTCAGTTTTTCTTGTATCAACCGAGCAGTGTGTGACCTTGCATTGTCATGCAGCACAATCACATTTCGGATCGGTTTCCGGCAGAAATCCACTAGCAAAACTCCTTCAGAGTCCCAAAAAATAGTCGCAAGGACCTTTCCAGCAGAAGGCGTGTTTTGGCCTTAACTGGTCCAGCCGCACCTCGCTTTCGCCACAACATGCTGGAACGTTTCGTCTCTGGGGTGTAATGATGAACCCAAGTTTCATCAGAGGTCACAATGCAATTCAGAAAATCATCTCCTTCCTCCTCATAGCGACTCAGATGCCTCTGCGACACTTCCTGGCGCGAATTTGTTTGTTCCTGGCTGAGGAGCCGAGGAACCCACCTGGCAGACAATTTTCGGAATTTGAGTTCATCACTGATGATGGCTTGAACACTTCCGAAGCTTATTCCAACGTGTGAAGCTATGTCAGAAATTGTTACGCGCCCATCTTCCTCAATAAGGTCCTGTGCAGCACGAATGTTGTCTGCAGTGATGCTTGTTCCACGTTCGTTGCCATCTTTGGTGGGGCTCATTTTCCACTGAATCCCGGCCCGCTAAAAATTTTTTGTGCCAATCATACACCTGCGTCTTCGAAAGGGTTGCTTCCCCGAACTGCGCATGGAGCCTTCTCACAATATCAGATGGTTTAGTGCCTTCTTTCGCCAAAAAGACTTAATAATAATGCGTTGCTCAACAGACGGGTGTACCTCTTGCTCGCTCATGGTGTTCTGAAGCAAGCGGCAGCTCTGCGGAGTGCGACACATCGAGATCACTCCACACACCCCACCAACTTCCCCTCCAAACCGCAACCTTTGCAGTTAGCTACCAGAGCCTCCAGATACAAATTCCGGTTTAAATTTGATCCACCCTCGTATTCAAAAGTGATTCTATTCACCCCATTTTACGCACATGCAGATATTTTCAAGGCTGAAACTTGATTACAAAATAGTCATCTAAATCCCTAATCATTATATACTCACTTTTGCAGAAAGATTCGTTCGATCTGGACACAGTTCAGCAGAAACAGAAAATGGAAGAATATATAGAGGAGGATGAAGTGTCCTCTGGGAGGTGAGTGTACTGTGTTGGTTTTATTTTTTCCACTCTTTTACGGCTTCATTTGAAGATGAAGAACATAAATTTTATAGTGTATGATATTGTTTCGTATCTACTATATTTATGTGGTTATTTATATTGACAGCTCATATTTTGGTACTGAATTTAAGTAACCTAAACTAAAATTATCATTACCATGACGAGTAACATAATTCAACTCCTGCTATAACTACTGCTTTATTATTCTGCTCTTAAAGTGTACGATCATATGTCATTGCTTTTGAATGGTAACATTTCTGCTGTAATCCCTGTGTGTCGTACTAGTTTGCTGTTTTTAGTCAAGACCTTAGAATGAGAAGGTTATCTCAACTGCATTTGGATGAGGAAAAAGTGCGGGTGAGCAGGGTATTGTGACATCATTGATAGACTTGGTTTTCCCGACAAGGATATGTGTGTGTATACCATTGAGTTCAAATGTTATCTTCCCTCAGCCTAAACTGATATCCTAATATCACTTAGATGTGTCTAGTAGCAATGATAGGCACATGTTGTGCGATAGCTGTCTGCAATAACAGCAGAGAAAAGGCTAAAATTGAAAGGAAGTAAATCAATTTCCACTATTTCCCGAAAGATAAAATTATATGCCACAAATGGGTTCGAAAGGTTCGCAGAGGTGGAAAGTGGAATCAACGGAGTTGTCACGTGTGCTTAGAATATTTTACAGATGAAGATACGATAGGGATTTACAAACAGAACTCTTCAATTTACCTCCAAAGAGGAAACTGAAACACAGGTGTAGATGATTGAATTCAATGCATTTTAATTTCAATATGATCATATGAATGAGCTATGTGTTGCTTATTAGGGTGTGAATTATTCTGTTTTGGTCTTCTGCTATGGGATATCCTACACCCAAAACCAACAGAACAGTCTTCCAGTGATTCTGAGATGAAATTTAAATGAATTTTTTTTAAATCACGGTTTATTTAACGACGCTCGCAATTGCAGAGGTTATATCAGCATCGCTGGTGTGCTGGAATTTTGTCCCACGAGAGTTCGTTTACATGCCAGTAAAATCTACTGACAACAGCCTGTCGCATTTAGGGACACTTAAATGCCATCGACCTGGGCTGGGATCGAACCGCAACCTCGAGCACAGAAGGCCAGCGTTATACCAACTGCGCTACAGAGGCCGACTTCTGAGATGATGGATTACAATATATGGCAAGATGGATTGCCGGTAAATTTTCAGGTCCCCATCCAGAATTGGAATGCTACACATACCTATCAAAAAGAATGCAGAATATTTGTTGTTTTCCAGAGTCGATTTTACATTAATTATGTTTTGGTGGTTTGACAGAACCTACAGACAATTTGACTTTCGATGCGAAGCTATTAAATAAATTATTCACCAAATTTCACGAAGAAGGTTTCTTAAGGAAAGGAAAAAAATATAAGTAAGATAATAAAAATTGCTGTACATAAATATTCGCACATTTCAATTGAAGTTCTACAAGTTTTTATTTTACAAAGAACACATATCACAATCAAATATTTAAAAATGAAAAACAAAGCCACCAGCATAGCTCAGGCAGAAGTGCGTTTGCCTGCTGATCCCGAGTTGCGCTTGGGAGTGGGTTCCATTCCCGCTTTGGCTGATTACCTCGTTATGTTTGTCCGAGGTTTCCCCCAACCGTAAGCCAAATGTTAGGTTATCTATGGCGAATCCTTGGCCTCATCTCGCCAAATAACTTCTCGCTATAATCAATTCCGTCGACGCTAAAGAACCTAGTAGGTGATACAGCATCGTTAAATAACAAGTAAAAAAGGAAGGCAAAGAAGGACAACTTGAAGAAACACAGGTTGGAAAAAGGAAAAGTGATGAAGAATGTAACAATCGCAAGAAAAAAAAGAGAGAAAAATAGTCACTTGGATGTTAATTGTTTTCGGGTTTTCTTCACAATGATATTTCAAAATCCATTAATGGTTACGACAGTATTATTAATTTTATTACAGTTGGCCCTAATTTGTAAATTACATGCGAATGGATAAGTTTCATTACTTTTTTTTTATATTGCAATTTGTTTTTTGTATTGTGTAGAACTGTAAAAGGTATTATTAATTGTGGTTAACAGTCAATAATTACGCGTGAAATGTAAATGGAAGTCCATGTCCATGTTATTCCTTAACTGTAACTTGTTGTTTTTCAAAATCCATTAATGGTTACGACAGTATTATTAATTTTATTACAGTTGGCCCTAATTGCAAATAATTCTGTGTTTTGTAAAGTAATTGAATATAATGAGTACAGCGCAATTCATTATGCTTCTGAATGAATTATAAATTGATTTGCGTTCTGTAGAATGGCATCATTAATTTGAGTTAGGCTTAAATACTTTGTCCATTATTGGTTATAGTCTATAGTGAATGAATCCAAATGCTTATCAAATAAAATATGTTTGATAATGATAAAATACATCACATCCTGTTAAACATATGTTTCATTTAAACTTCTAGTTAGTCGAATGGCAAACATTCTTGTGGGAGAGAATTAAATACATGTTCTACCAGGTGCGTCCAACAACTAGAGAAGACATGAAACAAACAATTAGAGAAGCCTGTGGGTCTCTCAGCTGGAGTGATGTGCAATCACGGATGTTAGGAGGTGGTCATAACATTGTTTAGCACAGGGTGGCGTACATTTTGAACACTTACTATGAAGAGTGTATTTACATAAACAACATACAGCATTTCTCAGAAGATACTATTTTTGTTGCTTTGTGAATAAACAATAAAAGTTAGAGAAAAAAAAGTTTCAGTAAAAGTTTTTTCTTTTTAAAAGTAATTTCCATTGGTACCTTCAAAGACCCATGTTCTCATTTGAAATTTCGAAGTTGACCACAGGTAATATACAGAGGTGTGAAAATTATTAGAATAATCTTAATTTTAAAGGTTTTTTAATAGTTCCTTCACAAATATTAATTGAATTGATGAATATTGGTATATATTACTATACCGATGTAGGATATATTTACTACTAGCAATGCCGGAAAGCATTGTTGTACATTGGTATTTTTCTTATTTTACAATTGTTATGGGAATTCAGAAATTATTATATTATGTTGGCGGAATTGGAAACATAAAAAATTATATGCACAAAACAGATGTATACGTTCATTTGAACCTTCACAACAATGTAAACGCAAAGAACAATTTGTTTAAAGCATTTCTTAATTAATTTTTGATGTTTCCAATTCCGCCAACATAATATAATAATTTCTGAATTCCCATAACAATTGTAAAATAAGAAAAATACCAATGTATAACAATGCTTTCTGGCATTGTTAGTAGTAAATATATCCTACATCAGTATAGTAATATTATATACCAGTATTCATCAATTCAATGAATATTTGTGAAGGAACTATTAAAAAACCTTTAAAATTAAGATTATTCTAAAAATTTTCACACCTCTGTATGTTTTCCATAAGTTCTGTCTCTCGTACAGAGGCGCCTTCTGTATATAGAAATGACAACTACAATAAATGTATATATGTCATTTATTCATTATAGACTACACAGAGTATACAATACACAAATTACTCAAAATGTTCACCTTTGCATTGACGCAACACTTCAAATGCTCCAACCACTCGTCTATTGTGGCAGACACGATATCTAGGGGTATTGAGGCTGCTGCCTTCACCAAAGTCTGCCTTTAGGGACTTGATATTGGGGGAGATTTAGAGCAGGCCTTCTCTTCTAAAATATCGCACAAGCAATAGATCAGTGGATTTAGGTTGGGGCCAGTCACTAACAGCGATAATGTCAGGAGCATTGCTCTACAACCAACATTGTGTAGACTTTACTTTGTGGGCGGGTGCGGAGTCCTGCTGGAATATCCAGTGCTGTCTGGAAACAAGGTTGTGTTCAGGAGCTTCATAACCTTTTCAGAATGTCTGTTTGGTAGTTTGTGGCACGTGTTTTCACCCCCTGTTAGCATAGTATAGATTGGGTTATTTTACGACGCAGTATCAACATCTAGGTTACTTAGCGTCTGAATGATATGAAGGTGATAATGCCGGTGAAACGAGTCCGGGGTCCAGCACCGAAAGTTACCCTGCATTTGCTCGTATTGGGTTGAGGGAAAACCCCGGAAAAAACCTCAACCAGGTAACTTGCCCCGACTGGGATTCGAACCCGAGCCACCTAGTTTCGCGGCCAGACGCGCTGACCGTTATTCCACAGGTGTGGACTCCTGTTAGCAGAAATGCAGTGGTGTGACGCCCTCATATGCCATCCCCCCACCGAACTATCACGAACTCTGGAAGATGACGTGAGACATTTTGCACCAGCTTCATGAGAGGTGTGAGCGTACATTCGATTATTTTGACGGTTTAGTTTTCCTTCCACAGCGAAAATTTTCCCATCTATGAAGAGACTTTGACCATGATTGTCATTCGTGTGCTTCTGCAGTAGTATCTTGGCTCCTGTGGCTCTTAGTTGCCTTAAACCTGCTGTCAGTCGCTGTCCTGTGTTTTTTCGGTATGCCGAAAGTACAAGGTCTTGTTTTATTATGCGTGACATTGCTTGTGGAGGAAAGTTCATTGCCCATGCCATTATTTTTTGCTTGCGGTTCGGATTTCTCCGAATTCTCTCGTCGACGGCTTTGACGGCTGCTGGTGTCTTGAACTAAGTGGCATCTGGCCGTCAACTGCATGCACGCTTGAGCTGGAGGTGTAATGCCACTCTGGGCGTGCCAAGCCACAGGTGTGCCAACCTAGTATGTTCTGGCGGCAACTCAAACTTAGAGACATAACTTATGGCTGGACTAGATATATAAAAAACCAATTTATCTTAAAAATATTAATTAAAAAATTACAATTAAACTAAGTCAAATATTAGGTAATCATTTACAGTAAAGTGCTCAAAAAATAATAAAAGAGAAAAAAAAATAAATTTCATTATGTTGATCATAAACTGGAACGAACCTAGCCAACAAAGCCAGGATCTGGAGGTCTAAATGGGCTATTCCATCTCAAATCGACTGAAATATAGAGAAAATTGACCTTGCAATTTTTAAATACAATGAAACTTTTTCTGTCCGTAGACAACTGTGATACAATGCTTTGTGCAAAGTTTGAGGCATCAGAACTTCATAGTGTTTAAATTAAACATATTTAAATTTATCATACTTTAAAAAAAATTAGCAACTTTAAATTGTTGTGGCTCCGAAACCCTTCACTCAATGATCAAAGTCATGGTTTATTTTGATGCTGACAAGTTAAAGTTTATATTGACATGTAAACAGTTCTTATTTTTATGGAAATAGAGAAATTTAGATTTTTATTCATTAAGACGCCTTTGCCCACAAAAAAATATTAAAAAAATTTATGGTTAGATTCCACGTTGAAAGTACAAATAAACACATATTTTTTACTGGTGCAACGTTGATAAGAAAGTATTGAAAATATCAAATAAAGGAAATAAATAGTAAGCGCGTGAGCTAACCAGCTGACTGTGACGCGGGAGCTAGCCGAGGGAAGCAAGGCCAGGAGACATAAATACTTGACGTATCGTCTAGTAGCGCATAGCTGGGCTACCTTTGTCACAGGTTTTCATAAACACAGGAGTAAAATGACGCCCAACGCTCGCTTATCTTCATCTCTCGGTACTGCGTCTTTCAAGTCCAGGAGTGTGAAAATAATTTATTTAATACCCTCGAAACTTATTGCCGTAACTCTAAGCAAACAATGCCGAATGCCTCTTAATAATGCAAGATTTTTTGTCAGTATTTTTTTTATATTTCTACAAATGGGTAAAAAGCCTAAAAATAAGTAAAATCAGATTATCTCTCTCTTTCTCTGTATACAATAAAACTAAGTATTACTTCTTATCATAACCTACCAAATGTCAGCTTCAAAATGAGCTCTCGTTCAATATTCTGCAGTAAATGGTTCCAGAGTTCTGAGCGCTGAAATAGGCTTGTTTTTCTAAAATACGCTAAATTTGTCGCTCAACAATACGAAACCCGTTTCACTTCCGATAGTATATTTTTGCAAATGCAATCTCCTCAGCATCTTGTATAAATAGGGAAAAAATTAGGGTATAAAAATGCGATGTTTTTTACTGATCGATATCATATGGAATAGCCCAAATGGAAAATATTCCAAATCTCGATCGAATGTTTCGATATTGTATGTTAGTGGCACTAGCTGCAGGTTATATGTCGTGGATATGAATCGTTTTAGGTGCTTTTTTTTCAAGATTATTCTGAATTTTACACACATTATGCCTAATATATTTTCATCTGATCACATTGTGTATCATGAAGACTGAGAAATTTCTATTTTCATAACAGCATTGTGGATAATGTTGAGAAGAGTGCGTCCCAAGAGGGCCCTGGCGTTGATCGTGAAGAAGACAAGTTCACACAGTGTTGTAGCAATAGATTTGATGTCTCAAATATTAGTGACATAAGCCCTAGTTCTGTCAGGTGTAATATATGCAACGAGATATTTGTAACACCGCAATCGCTCAAACATCATTTCCATATACATACTAAGAAGTCATTGCGATGTGATGTCTGTGGGAAGTGCTTTCTTAAATCGAGTTATCTAAAGAGACATGGAAGACTACACACAGCCGAGAGGGCATTCAAGTGCGATGTGTGTGGAAAGTGTTTCATTACAAAGAGACTTTTAGGTAATCATACACGGATACACACAGGGAAAAGGCCGTTCAAATGTGATGAGTGTGGCAAATGTTTCTTAGAATCGTGGCAATTACGCTCTCACTCTCGCATACACACAGGAGAGAAGCCATTCAAGTGCGATTTGTGTGGAAAGTGTTTCACAGCAAGGGGAAATTTAATCAAGCATGCAAGGGTACATACAGGGGAAAAGCCATTCAAGTGCCATGTGTGTGGGAAGTGTTTCACGAGATTGGTGCAATTACGCACACATGTACGCATACATACAGGCGAGAGGCCATTTAATTGCGATGTGTGTGAGAAGTGTTTCAAAAGTTTGGAGCAGTTACGCGCACATGCACGCATACACACAAATGAGAAACCATTCAAGTGCGATGTCTGCGGAAAATGTTTCTTGGCAAAGCCATATTTAAAGCATCATGCACGGATACACACAAGGGAAAGGCCATTCAAATGTGATGTGTGTGGCAAATGTTTCTTAGAATCGGGACAATTACGCACACATGCTCGCATACACACAGGCGAAAGGCCATTCATGTGCGATATCTGTGGGAAGTGTTTCTCGTCAAAAGGAGATTTAAGCAAGCATGCACGGATACATATAGGTGAAAGGCCATTCAAGTGCGATGTGTGAAGAGTTTCTCAAGATCATGGCAGTTACGCACACATACACACAGGCGAGTGGCCATTCAAGTGCGATGTATGTGGGAAGGGTTTCTTGCTATTGGGACTTTTAAGGAAACATGTAAGCATACATGCGTAAGGGTATTTGAATTAAGTGTTTCTGGAGAATGTTAGTCGGTATTTAAACCAATGTGTACGAATTTATATAGTCGAAAGTTCATTCTTATGCGATGTCTACAGAAATTGTTTCTCACAACTGGCTTATCTGAAGACTCCCTCCCGCGTACACAGGCGACTCAATTTAAATGCAATTATTTGGATATAGCCTATCTAGTGTACGACAGAATGATCTCCCCAACTTCATAATAAATAAAAGACATTGATCTCTTCTAAAGTTTTATTTTACTATTTTACAGAAGAATGCTTGCTATTTTGACTCCACTTTGTTTTAAAGAAAATATCGTCCATATTCTTGTCCTCACAAAAAAGAAACTGTGCGTCCTTCTTCCAAATTGTGCAACAGCACACCAAACACTCACTAGCTGTGGAGAGGTGGCCGATGCATTTCTCGAGAATTTTCTGGGGCCCAGTACCGAAGGTTTTGTGCTGACGCTCCCCGACAAATGAGAATGAGTTTAATCACCATTGAGGGCTGCTGGACAATTTTTTTCAGTATGGTTTCGCAAGCATCTTGGCGATTGGACCAGTCATATTGCCAAAGTTCCTGAACTACCGTAAATTTGTAGGGACGGAACTTGAGGTTTAGGTGTGAAATTCGTCTGACTCTCCGATCAGATATTCCCAATGCCAGAGCATGTTTAGTGGCTGAACATCGTGTCGTGGAGAAGTGGTAACAGCGTGTCTCCCTCCTGCGATATTTACTGGACGACTTCTATTTGAAAGTTGAACCTTTCGTCTGAAATTTATCAGCCATAACGGTATGTTTTTTTTTTTTATCAGGAATTCCTTTGTGTCGACCTACTCTAAAATTGGTACGAGAATGTCGCTGCTTTGCAATCACAGAATAGTCATTTGTTATTAATATGGTTCAACAACATAATGTACGACGTTCAGCTGTCTTCGCTATGATGGAAGTGAACTTGCATGGCTTGTGCTGCTCAAAGATATATACCACTGAAGCGGAACTATCAAGGAACACGTTCGGGGGCAAATTCATTCCGATGGACCCTCTATAAAGCTTCCTACAGTTAAAACGTTGAAAGTGTTACAAAGAAGTGTTACCTTTTAAAAAAGATAATGTATCTTTATGACAGACGTGGTGTCATCTTCAGTGCTGTTCCAGCTGGTCTTGATTTTCGTCGCTTGCTATCGTGAATGGTGGAGGTGGGATGTGCTAGTCTTATAGTGGAGGATGGTTGTTTGTTTTGTTGTGAATTATGAGGTCGAATATTGTATGTGTATTCATTGTAATTGTGTATTAAATATATGCTGTGGGTATATTATTGTGTCCTTGTATGTTTCTTATTGTTTCAGTATGTTTAAATCTGCACATTTGGTGTGATGTGTAGCAGTTCCCTATTTGTTTCTGGGTCATTTGCTGAATTTGTATAACAAATGATGTCCATCAATTCTTACCCTTCCCATTATTGCATTTATAACGATAGAGTTATAAATTCCTAACAGTGAGTAGTTTCAGTACTAATGTAGTAAACGTCACAAGAATAATTTCCTTCATGTGAAATATTTCACGAGAATAAAATAAAATTCTGATACTGACAGCTAAAACGCAGTGTCCATACTAGGTAAGTTTTTAAAATGGAGCATGATTATGTCCTGATAAAGGTTTGTTTAATATTGTAATTCAGAAAAAAAATTAAAGATACATTTGGTATTACCAAACCTTCTTCATTTATGTCTGAGTTTATATTTCCTTAAATATGATTACATAATTACTCTAGTCCAGTAGGTCAGTCAGGTCTGTTACATTATTCATTTCCTATGGAAACACAGTTGAAAAAGAAATCCCACAGATATCAGCACAAGCCAAGATGATGGACAAAGACCCATTTTGATGTACTGCTATGTTCACTCTTTTTGATTTGGCGAGTTTGTGTGTCAAACTCTTGCTTTGTGTTTTAGTCTAAGCGTGCATTTTTACTCTGTCAGATCTGTTTGTGTTGTGTTTTCCACAAATAACAACATATAAAGTCAAGATCAAGAGGACATAATAGTGCACGTGTCCAGTAGTTGCTATTTTGAAGATTTTTAAGCAAAAACATTTTAGCAAATCTAATCTTTCAGGTAAAGCTTCCTGTAAAGCAGATTTGAATAATTTCAAGGGAAAAATTGTTCCGGGGCCAGGTATCGATCCCGGGACCTCTGGTTGAACGTACCAGCGCTCTACCAACTGAGCTACCCGGGAACTCCACCCGACACAGTCTCAACTTTTCCCTTTATATCCACACAACTCGCGAGGGCTGACGAAACGCCAGAGACCCACATCGAGTGCACACAATCTCTGTGTGACTAGGAATTGTGGTTCATTGCCACTCTCACATAAGCCCACCATCAGTCCCTATCCTGTGCAAGATTAATCCAGTCTCTATCATCATATCCCACCTTCCTCAAATCCATTTTAATATTATCCTCCCTTCTACGTCTCGGCCTCCCCAAAGGTCTTTCTCCCACCGGCTCCCAACTAACACTCTATATACATTTCTGGATTCGCCCATACGTGCTATATGCCCTGCCCATCTCAAACGTCTAATTATATCAGGTTAAGAATACAATGCGTGCAGTTCTGTGTTCTGTCACTTTCTCCGTTCTCCTGTAACTTCATCCCTCTTAGCCCCAAATATTTTCCTAAGAACCTTATTCTCAGACAACCTTAATCTTTGTTCCGCTTTCAAAGTGAGAGCCCAAGTTTCACAACCATGCAGAACAACCAGTAATAAGACTGTTTTATAAATTCTAACTTTCAGATTTTTTGACAGCAGACTAGATGACAAAAGCTTCTCAACCGAATAATATCAACCATTTCTCATATATGTTCTGCGTTTAATTTCCTCCCGAGTGTCATTTATATTTGTTACTGTTGCTCCAAGATATTTGAACTTCTCCACCTCTTCAAAGGATAAATCTCCAATTTTTATATTTACATTTCGTACAATATTGTGGTCACGAGACATAATCATATACATTGTCCTTTCGGAGTTTACTTCCAAACCTATCACTTTACTTCAAGTAAAATTTCCGAGTTTTCCCTGATCGTTTGTGGATTTTCTCGTAACATATTCACGTCATCCGCATAGACAAGCAGCTGATGTAACCTGTTCAATTCCAAACCCTCTCTGTTATCCTGAACTTAGCTAATGGCATATTCTAGAGCGAAGTTAAAAGTAAAGGAGATAGTGCATCTCCTTGCCTTAGCCTGCAGTGAATTGGAAAAGCACCAGACAGAAGCTGACCTATATGACTCTGTTGTAAGTTTCATTGAGACACATTTTAATTAATCAAACTATATCATCTAAACATACCAAATAAAATAAGGTGTCAAGTTTTTCTAGCTGATGTAACAATCCAGTAGCCTCCACAGCTCCTTTCTTTTTATCACTGCCAGATAAATTTTTAGGCCCAACATACCACAGCTAATTCGGCTCTGGGGGGGGGGGGGAATTCGTGGCCATTGCCCCTATGAGAAGAATACAGCTAACTGCCTGCAAGTGCGTAAAATGTGTTTGGAGCACTCAAATAACTTTGCAATGTGTATGTGAATGAATTGAGCCATTTCTTTTTTTAATACTAGCCGTACCCGCACACTTCACTGCACTTGTTACAAATAAAATTTATTATAATATTCAATATCATTGACTTAAATCTGTTATAGTTCCAAATACAGCTTTGTTATTGTTAGTTAATAAATAATTTATTATCAATTATAAAGCGTTTGCTCCTGAATTATTTTCTAAATTGTATTTATAACTATGAATGTAACTGTTATTACCATGCAATAGGATAGGTTATGAAGCTGTTCGATTAATTCTACTTTTAAGCTCGATATTATGTTGGACCTAACAGCATCTGAAATAGAATATATTTGTAAGAACTGAAGGTTGTTACTCTCAGCTGGAAGGAGTTTTGTCACCAAACGATACTATTTGAAATAAAGTGTTGTACTGCCCTATATTATTTAAAAGGTGTGTTGATAACGGATGTACTACTATAAGTACTTACCTAAGTTTTTAATTGGTTGTGAGGGCTCTTGAATCTCAGGAAGAAAAACTTTTCCAGCAGCGCAACGTATTCAAGACTAATTTACAAAAATGTTAAACGAATTATTCTTGCAACAAAAGCAAATGCTCCCTAGACCAAATAGTCGTATTTTAATTATGTAATCATCATCATCATCATCATCCTTCACGAATTAGGCCTCTGTAGACCTGTTTCGGCCCCATCTAGCAGTCTTCTTAACGGTCTTCCTGGTCGACGATGTCCTCTAGGTTTATATTGCATTATAATTTTTGGGATTCTTGAATTTTCCATTCTTCTTACATGATCTAGCCAATTGAATTTGTATCTGGTGATTTTTTCTTCTACTGACTCTACTTCTAATTGTTCTAAAATTTCTTCATTCCTTTTTCGGTCTAAAAGAGTATATCCTGCTGTTCTCCTGAAAAATTTCATTTCCGTTGCTTTGATTCTGTTCATGTCTTTTTTCTTTAATGTCCAAATCTCGCTTCCGTATAGAAGGGTGGGTAATGCTAGTGTATTATATATTTTTATTCTTGTAGATTTTTGTACTAATTTAGCTTTTAATGTATTGTTTATTATTCCTAGAATTTGTGTAAATTTGGTAATTTTCTTGTTCACATCTTTTTCATTTTGATAAGATATTTCACAACCCAGATAATTGAAATTTTGCACTTGTTCGAGGCATTGGTTATTGTGTATTATCTTACTTCTCACTGGGTCTTGTCCTAAAAATGCCATTACTTTTGATTTTTGTGCTGAAATTTCCATCCCAAAATCTTTTAATATTTCATTTAATGTATACAATCCTCTTTGTAAATTATCCTCTGAATTGGAAATTATGACTTGATCATCCAATTTCGTTTAACCGTTGACTTGCTCTGGGTTGTCATCAAATTATCTATCCTTATACTGCTTGTTTGAGGCTTGAAAGTAATGTAGTTTTCCCTAAGATAGGTTACTAGCCTTATCGTTAGGTAGTCCAGTAGTGGGGCTGCCACTTTTAGCCTCTGGACAGGCTTGTAATGCAGCATTTCCTCTGCATTTGATGAAACAGTTATACCGCTGTGACTCCGTCGCCATTTCCTCGTTGGTAGAAACAGGGTGGACCACGGGAAGGTGAGGATGGCATTTGGATAGGAGAGGCTGTATGTTTCGCGTCACTATCCCTTCTTCACCCCATTATGTAATTACTTCATAATTTCATCTGGTATGATGTTATGACTGAGGCACCTATGTTGTTATTTGTTTTTATTGTAACATTCAGCCGTAACTGACCGAATATATAAGATCTCGCGCTCAGAGGGATGGAGTTTGGGGTTTGAGATGGCCTACAAACCACAAGTCATGACAAAGATGGGTGTTTGTTAATTAATCAATATGGAGTATTGTGCACTACATAGAACACTTGCCTATTAAGTAGGCTATACATTACCGTAGCTCACCCAAATACTTAATTAAGCAATGAAAATATGTACTGGTACTGTTATGTTAATGAATAATTAATACTTAATATGTGCCGCGTGTGTATTTGTAAAATTATTCCATCCCTGACTTTCATTCTTTCATAAAAAAACGCAACGCGAATCAAACATCAAATTTCAGTACGGTATCTCAAAATAGCATTAACTTTAACTGCAGTACATATAGCTATTATTAGTTTCGACAATTTATTAAGTTTTCTGTGAGTAAGGTTCTGTTTAGTGCTATCTTATCTGCATTTGTGCCCAGTCCTCGAATGAGCTTCTGTAATGACAGAAAGCCTACGTCCATCTAAAGGAACTATACTTTCCAATGATGAAAGAATTATTTAAATCTATTAAATAGTTTCCTGAGATTGCCTCATACAAACACACAAATACTCTGTCTTTATAATACTGATATGGATATTTATTAATAATGGTTCACTTAAAGTATATAAACTTAATAAATTACAATTAACATATAGGTACACGAATATCAATTATACGCAATCTCTTTATAATATAATAATATTTAGTATATTATAAACACATATCATATCATCCATGAATTAATTCGATTGTTGCCCAAGGACTTCAAGGCCGCCTTAAATAAATGTAGATTCATTTGTTTCATCTTTATTAATCGTATTTTAATCTGACCTGGCCATTATATAAAAAGCATTGTTATTTTAAAACGGATATATCTCGCCATATGGTAATGCCCAATACCTGCACGGAAATATTATTATGTACAGTACAGTACATCATAGTAATATTAGACCTAGTCCTATCAAAATTTAGCATAGTATAAAACTTATCGCAAATCGTTTTTTAAGAAACATTTGTTATGTAATATTTTAAATATAAATCAATAATAAGTAAGATATTTCGATTTATTTAATTAAGGCCCCCTTATAACCCCCCTTTTAAATAAAGTATTTTGAATGATATATAGCTTAAAATCTAAGTTACAACAAACTTAATGTATATTCCAATTTTCATATAAATTGGTTAAGCCATTATCGCGTGAAAAGGTAACAAACATCCAGACATACAAACAAAAATGTCAAAAAATCGATTTTCGGTTTCAGGATGATTAATTATACATGTTGGCACCAATTATTTTTGGAAAATAGAAATTTACCAGAAACATTTCGGCTACAGATTTATTATTAGTATAGATTACTTAATTAGGTAAGTTGTTTTCTTTTAGATTTTCTCTTCATGATATTCTTCTGATATAAGATTAGATGTCCATTTAATTATTTGTGAGCCATTCTCATTTTTGTAGCATTAGGAGATTGATGTGTTGATAGCCTAATGTTGTTCCAGATTTTAATATAAAGTTGATATCCTGTCTACAGCTCACACGTGAATCGTGAATTCTTTTTTTGTACTTCTATTTTACCCTCTGCAGTTGTAACTCTTTTTTCCAAGCACAGAAGCCTCAATTCCTTGTTCAATTTAGCATTTTAAATATTGCTTTTGTGAAGGCACGGCTTTAGTCATTCATTTTTAGTCACAGTAAAGACTGATCAAGTGAAAAAAAGAAGACTGTTTTTGTGAAGTTTGAAAAGTAAGTGCCTTTGTTAGTTTTCTCAAGATGTTAGTTTTTCATTTTAGAAATACTGAGTCAAAACTCACAAGAAATTGTGATTGTAATTTAACTTAATGTTGTGATGGGTGATTTGTAAAACAATGCCGAAGTGTAATTCTTATGTGAAATAAAACGTTTTGCCATTCGTTCGTATCGTTCTCTATCCCTTTCAGTTTACACCACCTAATTGTTTCATAGAAAAGTGAAAAACATTTTATATGTCAGCATGATATAGGCCTATTTATTTTTTTTATAAAGCTAGATATAAAAATTGCATGCAAAATGTCGTACAATTACTTATCAAACATACAGTGTGTTAATTAAGTATGAAATTTTGCTAATAACTCGTTACATATACATTTAATGAAAAAATACCAAAAAGCAAAAGTTGTTGGAGATATCTAACTAAAAGTTATGGTTGTGATCTCACAAAAGTATTGATTCATGTACAGAGTGTGGAAAAAAAAATAACACTATTTAATGGCACTCTATATTAAATTTTACATATTTGAAATCTCCATTCAATTTTACGTACAAATAGAAGTTTGACTCAGCATAAATGATGAATACTCTCTTGTAAATATTATGGTTCTTTCAAATGCATTGATAATGTAACACAAAATAAATGTATGTATTCATATGGAGTAGGCTATGAAACAAACAAAACAATAACATAACTGTTTCAGAGAATGTTTAAAATTATAACATTTGTTCAAAATGAGAATCATTCACGGCCAAACAATGCCCCAGTCTATCACGAAAGCAGTCCATTTACTCTCACAGTTTGAGGAGTGATCAGTTCCATCTCATTACTAATCCTTAATTTCAGGTCTTCAATACTGTTCGGTCTATCATGATACACCCTGGACTTTAAATAATCCTACAGGAAGAAATTCAATGGGTTGAGGTCAGGTGATCTACCTGGCCATTCAATGTGTCCTCTTTTTGCAATCCATGTACCAGGGAACATTTGGTTGAGAAAATTCATTAGGTACTCTTCTACCATAATGTGGAGGTGCGCCATCTTGTTGAAACCAGATGTTCCCTTGACACACACGAGGAAACAACTGTCTGAAAGCTGAGATAACACGTACCGGGCAGATTAACATAACTTACTACTTTTCACCCACAAGAGATCTGACATATTCAAAACTGACATACAAAATTATAATACATCGTTAATACACATATTTTTTTTCATCTATACACTGTTTTTACATGCTTCACATTTTGCCTACTCATTAAATTTGGCATACTTATCGTTTGCATTCTATTAATTTGGTATAGTATTCATTTGACATACTTTGTATAATGTACTGACATTTAAAAAATTGAACATAACAAATTATAAGGTAAAATTATGACCATATGTTCTTAAGTAATCCAAAATTCGTTCCTCATCCTTATGTTGTTGATATCTAATATCTTTGAGCTATATGTTGTAGTGTTCTCTTGACTCTTGCGTAAATGGCCTTTTGCCCATCTCGTATACTCGTCCCATCATCGAGCTCCAGTAACATCTGGTGCACATCTTCCTGTTCCTTTTTCAAAACTGCTATAAGTGTATAACAGAGATGGATGTTTCTTTCCCACCATCAATTGAATTCGATTAGGCCAGTCTTCTATTAGATTGTTCGTGTGGGGCAATGTTGCAAGCAAGAAATTGATTCCACAGACGTAAAGGATAGTGGGGAGATACTTTTCTTCTTCTTCCCCTTGCCAGTCTTCTGCTACTGAAAGTTACATTGAAATGGTTCATTATGTCTATTACTGCATCCGGAACTTGATCATATAATTCATCGAAAGCTTGAGGTATATCATCTTCAGGCACAAACGCCAAACTTAACACTTGGTGAATTGCTTCTCGAAAAGTTCTGTCTTCGGGGTTGTCGTAATTTGGTTGTAATTCTCTTGCTTGTATTGTTCGATATACACTTTGGCCTAGATGAAAGTAGCAATGACGTGTGGATGCTTCAGGGAAAATGGTTTCATGAGTATTCACGATGCCCAACTCGAAGGCACTGATTATGGTCGTAGGATTCAATACTATATTATTTTGCTGGCAGTCGTTTTAACTTCTCGAAGTACTATGCTGTACGCCGCTTCTTCTCTAGAAGATAGAAGCACAAAAATCAGGGGAAATGCAGGACTTTCATACAAACCATGTATAGTATATACTTAAGTTAATATTGTTGGTGAAATTTTAAAAGTCCCATTCATTAGCCGTACTGCACTTGTCCTAAGCGTCGAAGATTATCATATGATGTATATACATTATCACCGGGTTCTTTTAAGTTCTCATACATAAGAAACCGCTCTCCTCTCAACGTAAGTGTGTAGTCGTGGCCAATATCATAATATATTATTCAAATCTGCTTTACAGGAAGCTCTATCTGAAAGACTAGATTTGCATAATGTATACGTCACTGTGTACGTTAACAGAAAACCACAATTCCAAGTCACACAGAGATTGTGTGCACTCGATGTGGGTCTCTGGCGTTTCGTCAGCCCACGCGAGTTGTGTGGATATAAAGGGAAAGGTTGAGACGGTGTCGGGTGGAGTTCCCGGGTAGCTCAGTTGGTAAGAGCGCTGGTACGTTCAACCAGAGATCCCGAGATCGATACCCGGCCCCGGAACAATTTTTCCCTTGAAATTATTCAAATTTGCTTTACAGGAAGCTTTACCTGAAAGACTAGATTTGCATTGGTGGAGACTGTTAATTAACGGTTTAAGGAAATTCCTTTGAGGAAGGTTTGTTAATACTCCTTCTTCAACTTCCGCGAGATTTTCCCTTACAGTTCTTTCTGGTAGCTCTTCTGGATGTTCTCTAGCATTTCGCCTTACATTTGTTACAGTCCTCTTTGCCGATATCATTTTCACATTTGAGGCGTGATTGTGAACTGTGTGTTTTAAGACTTTTGGTGTATTACCTTCAGTGATCGCTCATCCTCTGCACATTGATTTCCTGATGCATAACTAATACGTACGTCCATTATTGTTGTTCGTTCTCTGCTTATGATATTAAAATCCCTGAAAGATTAATGTTGCCCTCCTCTTGTTGTTTCATTAAATTCACCCTCCATAAATTTTTATACATCTGAAACCTCTATAATATTTAAGCAAAGACAGTAACCTTAGAAACTACAACAGGAACTATTTGTGTACAATACAATTACAATAGAGTATGTCAAAATATAGTATCTGAATGTACAAATGAAACAAAGTAGTTCTACGCCAGAAAAAGTATATCTAAAAGGTGTCAAATTGAATTACATGAAAAAAAAAATAAGCCAAACACTTGTATGTAAAATAGGTTATGTCAAATTACTTTATGTCAAATAGCAGAGGTAAAGTCCGGTATGTCAATCCACCTGGAACCAGTATAAGATCGTCATGCAGAAGCTGTAGATATTTATCAGAGTTCAAATTTCCGTCTACCAAAAATGGACCAATTTTGCTGTTTCCCACTAAACCTGCTCAGACATTGACTTTTTTGGGATACTGTGTATGTGCTTCTGCCATCCAATGGGGGTTGTAAGGAGACCAATACCGACAGTTATGGTAATTGACAGTATCATGTAGGGAGAAAGTTGCTTCACCTGAAAATATGATACACTTCTGAAAATGTGGGTTCTGGTCTAAAACCCCAATCATTGTTTCACAGAATTCATTCCTTCTATCAAAATCATCCTCATTTAACTCTTGCACAAGATGTCATTTCTGTGATTTCAACAATTTCCATACTGACATATTTAAGTGCCACCTGTTTAGTTGATTTATGAGGATCTTCTTCAATGCATGACATATCAAGGGCATTTTCATCACCTGTAGTTATTTTTGGTCTTTCAGCTTTTGCTTTATGCTTGACACTTCCTGTTTCATTATTTATTTTTTTTTTTTTTACTGGTTTTGAAACTGCTGACTGTTATGTTCTTATTTGAGCATACCTCATTAAATAAATTACATACCTCTTGTTGATTTCACTTTCTGTCTCCATAACCAATGTCCATTAGGATTTCTATCCTTTCTCTTTCGGAAAGCATTGCTATGATGAACAGTTTTAAAATCAGGTATAAAAAGGAGTTATTGTTGATTTATGTTATTGGTTTGTTTCATGGCCTACTCCATTATGAATAGCCTACACACATTTAGTTTGTATTACCGGTACATATGAAAGCATTTGAAAGAACCATAATTTTAAACATTCTCTGAAACAGTTATGTCATTGTTTTGTTTGTTTCAGGACTTACTCCATATGAATACACATTTATTTTGTGTTACATTATCAAATCATTTGAAAGAACCGTAACATTTACAAGAGAGTATTCATCATTTATGCTGAGTTAACTTCCATTTGTATGTAAAATTGAATGAAGATGTCAAATATGTAAATTTTAATATAGGGTGTCATGAAAAAAGTGTTTCTTTTTTGCCACATACTATATATGAATCAATACTTTTGTGAGACCACAGCCATAAGTTTTAGTTAGATATCTCTAACAACTTTGGTTTTTGGTGTTTTTTCATAAAAGGAATATATAAAGAGTTATTAGAAATATTCCATACTTAATTAACACGCTGTATACCGTCTCTGCAAAAAAAGAAAAATACATATGAATGTCAAATTATTACAACGAAAATTGGAAGAGAAGAAATGATATACTTTATTTTCTAAATAATTATTTTGGCATTTTTCAGGTAAAAAAATAACTGTAGAAATAGGTAGGGCCTACCTGTCTGAGAGGCAGATTCCGCTTAAGGTATGTCTGAAAATATGAATATTCTACCTAGCAGGCATGGTATACCTCATAATGTAGTTAGTTAGTGGGATTTAAAAAGGGCGCGTCAGTTACTATGGCTATTTCCGTCCTTATCTAAAATCATTCACTAAACACGAACACAATACAATAAAGAGAATGCTTAAAAGAACTAAAAAGCGTTGTAACGGTTAAAACGAGGCAAGCAAATGCAGTTTCAACAAGGTGAAGCATAAAAACCATAACAGTGAGAAGTTCTCAGACACTAAGTAGTATTTAAAAAGAAACAACAAAACAATAAAACAAATGCCACCAGAAATAAATTGTCTGGCGCATTTATAAAATGCACGGATGTAAAAGGTCCGAATGTCGAAAGTCCGAAGGATAAGTAAAACGGGTCATTAAAAAACTAGATCACCTTTTCAAGTCCTGTATTCGATAAAAATCTCAGAACTGCACTTGTACAATTAAAATCATTTCCAAGAGCGTCACGTAGAGTCGCCGAATTACATACTGCCAAAGGACACGGTCGTATTTTCTACACTGTAATAAAAAATGTTCCACTGTCAGTGGAACATGGCATAGATCACACTCCGGCTGAGGCTCGCCACATAGGAGATGGCCATGCGTCAGATGACAGTCTCATAATGTATGTTTTGTACAAGGAGGGACGGAAACAATTAGATGATTAGTAACTAGAAAAAAAAACACTTTAATAGCAAATTAAATGATGACTAGCTACACTGTGGTAAACTGCATTGGAAAGGCTAATTGTCCAAAGTCACTTCTTGAATATGTAGCTCAGATGAACTCCAGTCGACACCAGGCAGATCTCTGCACGTTGTTTAACACTGTTCATGACTTAAGGCAACATATTCTCTGGAATTCTTCGTATTTATTCTCGGATGTAATGCTTCAGTTCTTGAATTGTGTGAGGCCGATGAGCACAGACCTTCTCCTTCAAGTAGCCCCATAGAAAAAAGTCGCATGCCGTTAAATCGGGTGAACGCGGAGGCCAGGCAACATCCCCGAAACGAGACATGAATATGTTGTGGAAACAATTCTCGGATGACTCTCATTGATTCTCTTGCTGAATGGGCATCGAACAGTTCTAGGTGTTAAGTGTAGGACGACTGAATGGCGACGAGCAGAATGCCGAGCACTGTGCTGAAAAGCGACTGCCACTCGTTGCACATACTCCGGTGTTCTCACTGTTTGAGGACGACCAGAAGGCCGTTTGTTGCGAACAGAAGCAGTAGTTCTCAACTGTCTGAGCCAAATCAGTGTCATTTGGAGTGTAGGAATGTTTCCATTTCTTCCGATTTCAAAATATCGACTAAAGACACGTTGTGTAATCATCGTGGGATCGTTGTTAAAAAAAATGATTCCACGGCAAAAGCTCTGTGCTCCTCCGACCAGCGTTCCATCGTTACTGAAGGCCATTAACTGCTCTACGGAATCGCATATGTTTCGCGCGCCATCTACCAACATGGCGGCATGGCGCGAAATTTAAATCGTCTGTTTTTGCTCCAACTTGTATATGCCTCTGAGACAGGTGTTACTTTAAGTGAAAACTGAAAACAAGTTCCTACCGAAGGGTTAAAGAAAGAATAATGTAACCATAGTAGTGCTCTTTACATGTCATTTTTTAGCGTTAATTACTGTATTTTTTTGTCAGATAATTTGGACATTGTTCAGAAGTGCACCATACCTGTTCATATATGGAACAGTTTTGAACATATTACAAGAATTAATTACAACAGTTGGTTCTGACTTAAGTTTTGTTTCAGGTATGAGGGAGTCAGAAGCTAAGGGGTATAAGCGCACTTAAGTTATTTTTTAGAAAATGTGTTTGAAAGTACTTAAGGCTTCGCGAATTCCTTGAAATTTTTTATTTCAATTTTAGTCTGTGATGTGGTTTGCCACTAAAATTTCACATGCTTTAGTTTGCCCTGGATGCACTTAACTCACGCTATTAGAAATGTCACTTTGCTTCTGATACCGTCATACATATAATTTCTACAAATATAAATTCTGAATTGTTTAAGCAGTGTCTTATAATTCTATGATATTTAAATTTCAAAATATGTATAGTGGAAGTAAATAAAAAAATGTAAATAGAAACACTGTTGAACTGCGCCCACTTATCCCCTACACACCTAATCTAACATAACCTAACCTAAACTCTTACAATATTGGGTACGCACCTAATCTAAAGTAATCTAACCTCTCACATAATACTACACATCTAACCTAATCTAAGGTGCTACATAATACATATCTAATCTAGCATAACCTAACCTGTCACATAATATTACACACCTATATTAACATTTCTCATGATAATACCATTTCGTTTGAAAATGTTGCCATGCCTCCTATATGCGGTGTCGAGAACCATCCAATGGAAGAAGTGTGAAGCATGATGGCTGGGAGAGATTATGACGCCTGTCTCTCCACTGCTCATAATTACATTTAGTTCGTTAAGTGTGTTTTGCGCAATAATCAATGTGTTAATGTAGTGATAATTCCAAATATATAATGTAATAAAAGTTAAAATGCGTTGTGACTGTGATAAATGTAGAAAATATTCCTTTACAGTGGCGGATGGACATTCCACCTTGAATGTGTTTTTAAAGATGAGTGGTTAACAGAATGGGGAATATTACTTCAGGAAATTGATGACTCTACTACCGAATGTAGGTTATGTATCGGGATACAAAGAATTAATGTAAGATATGAAGAAATACGCGCAGTGCAAACTCACTGAAAGAAAGAATACAGGTGGTTTGACAAATGTTAGCCAGTCTTATACGATGTCCAAATTTTGTATATAGAAAGAGTCGAAAGAAGAAAATCTTGTCATGATAGGAATAGTATCGGCTTACCATGATGTTGTCCACAGTGTAAGTTACAATACTCAAGACTGTGAAAATAAACTGCTTGCAAAACTCACACCTGATTCCGAAATGGCTTGCAAAATATCCAGTGGGTGCTGCCAGCATTATTGAGAGTGTTTTGGGACCACATGCTCAGGAATGAGTGATTCAAAATATAAGAACACTGTTTTATTAGTATTAGTTTAGAACAAGGGAAGTGGGGGAAAAACCAGAGGCGGTATGCTACCCAGTCATTAAATTGGAAAAAATGGTCACCACAAGCTACAGACTGTCTTCTGTATTTCAAATGCTATCATTGTAAGCACTTCAGGGATTGACATCAAATAAACGTGTCTAAATACACGCTGAATACAGTTCCAGAAGGCTATAGTTTAGATCTACCAAGCAAACAGATAGTACCTTTTCTGTGAAGAAATGTATAAACAAATTTTTACGGATCACATTTTTTCACTGTCGGTATGTCATTTTTCACTAACAGTATGTTTTCTGGTCATAGAAACCATGACGGTATTCCATACTGGCGCATACCTTCTCACTTCCCTCACTGCTTTAGATGATTCAAAATTAGGAAATACAAAACATTTCCCCTGCAATTCTTCAATATTTTAACACAAAAATTGCGGTTAGTGATCGGTTTTAAACTTCTATGAAGACGAGAATGAGAATATTGATACCAAATACATCTGAACAATTTTAAGTAGAAAAGGTTTGGAATTATTTCAAGTTGCATAATAATACATACTAATACATATCAACAAGTATGTAAATAACGATAAATAAATTCGCATTCTGATGTTATTTGTGCATGATTGGCGAATGGAGTTCTCTCATGAGTACAAGCCAAGTAAAATAAACTCAGGTTAACCAACTTAAAAATTTATAACACAAAATATTTAAGAATTTAATTCACGTGTTAATCTGTTCAGATATTCGAAGCATAATACTGAAAGTATTTGTTTGTACAGAAATTCTCTGAGGTAGACACGACGGATGAAGAAGATATGTTACGGCCTCCTTGCTACGAAATATATGACGAGGAAAACACAAAAATCGCATTAGAAAGGTTGTTAGTAAAATGATTAAGTTCATGAATATTTAAGCTATACCTACAAACGAAACACTTTTGTCACAATGAGAAGATTTTTCGCCTTAGTGCAAGAGTTCATAACTATTCAGACTATTTTACAATTTATGTTTGACTCTCAGAGAAGTCAGTTATAAAATACAATAAATGATTTAATTTTTCAATCTTATGACGTCAATTTATTAACATTTACTATACATAGTAAAATATTAAAATCTTTATTACACATAGTAAATATTAAAATAATGTACAAATGTTTTCGCCTTTTACGGCATCATCAGATACAAATTTCTTTCAAGATATCAAAGTTACATAGTGGAATCTTTCTTTACTCTCATAGTAAAGCATCAGATACGTGTTTTAATAATAAATAATGACTCACAAGTACAATATAAACTCAAGTGCAACAAATAAAACACATATTAATTTTTATCATTAATTTTAATATTTAACAAGTATGTTAATAAATTTACAAGTCGTAAAATAGAAAAATTAATAATAATAATAAAAATAATAATAATGATTTATTTAAGCTGGCAGAGTTAAGACCATATGGCCTTCTCTAACACTCAACCAGGAACAAACAGTATTTATTGTGTTCAGACCACTAGACTCAGAGAATCACTCCACACCAACATCGTATTTAAAAGGTTTCTCGCCTCTGTGCTGGCGTTCATGAATTTTTCGGTTACCGGACTGAGAGAAACATTTTCCACAAAAATCACATTTGAAAGGTTTCTCACCTGTGTGCAGGAGTTCATGCTTTTTTAGATTACCCGACTCGGAGAAACACTTACCACAAATATCACATTTGACAGGCTTCTCGCCTATGTGCCGCAGTTCATGCTTTTTTAGATTACCTGACTCGGAGAAACACTTACCACAAACATCACATTTAAAAGGTTTCTCACCTCTGTGGCGGCGTTCATGAATTTTTCGGTTACCGGACTGAGAGAAACGCTTACCACAAAAATCACACTTTAAAGGCTTCTTGCCTGTGTGCCGAAGTTCATGCTTTTTTAGATTACCAGACTCGGAGAAACACTTACCACAAACATCACATTTCAAAGGTTTCTCACCAGTGTGGCAGCGTCCATGCTTCTTTAGGTTACCCGCCTGGGAGAAACATTTACCACAAACATCACATTTGAAAGGTTTCTCTCCTGTGTGCCGACGTTCATGTTTTTTTAGGTCATCAGACTGATAGAAACACTTCCCACAAACATCACATTTGAAAGATTTCTCGGCTCTGTGCCGACATTCATGCTTTTTTAGGTTACACGACTGAAAGAGAGACATATCACAAATATCGCATTTGAAAAGTTTCTTGCCCGTGTGCCAGCTTTTATGGCGTTTTAGGCTTCTCGACTGCGAGAAACGCATTCCACAATCATCGCATTTGAAAGGTTTCTCGTCTACGTGAAAACGTATATGCCTCCTTAAGTTACTGGACATTGAAAAACGCTTACCACAAATATCGCATTTGAAAGGCTTCTCGTCTGTGTGCCGGCGATTATGGTTTTTGAGGTTACCAGATTGCGAGAAACACCTACCACAAATATCACATTTGAAAGGCTTTTCGCCTGTGTGCAGTAGTTCATGTCTTTTTAGATTATACGTCTGCGAGAAAGACTTACCACAAACTGCGCATTTGAAAGGCTTGTCTCCTGTATGCTGGCGTTCATGTCTTTTTAGTCTTCCTAACTCCGAGAAACATTTATCACAAAAATCGCATTTCAAAGGTTTTTTGTCTTTCTGCTTTCGTAAGTGCATTTCCATTTTTATCGAATTCGAGAAACAGTTTTTAGACGCTTCGAATTCCAATTGCTCCTGATCTTCATGAGTCCGCCCTTGTATTACCGAGGAAACTAAATCCTTGGAAATTTCACACACAGTCTCTCTCTCTTCTTGTGCCATACCGTCGAATTCTGATGTTACAGTCACGCTGGTAGCTGCAATACTGAGGAAAATATAAAATCATTCTATAAAATAATTACAGGAAATGAACATGAAATCGTGAAAATTCAAACCGAAACAAACGTTTTTCACCCAGAGGTACATTACCTTTAAGATATATTGTTGGAAATAATGTAAAGAAGGATATTAATTCAAAAATTGTTTCAATACTTTGATCGTGATCTACAGAATAAAACTTGTGAGGAAATATCTCTGTCAAATCTTAGTTGGCTTCTTTCCTTAAGAAACTTCTCTGTTCAAATTCAGCGGTCATTTGGGGTGATTTTGGACACAATTATTTTGAACACAGGATATTAAAAAAAAGGGTTAAAAACAACACAAATTAATTTTCCTTTTTTTTTTTTTTATAGTAGACGAAAGAAGAGCTTGCCACGGAAGGCTGCGCGAACTTTCTGAAACGTTCGGGTGCACTCGACCTCGCTTCGATTCGATTGGCAAACTGTCGAAGTTCTCACTCTGCTGGCTTGATGTTTCGAGTGAGATTTATCAGAGCGCGTGTAATGTAACCTAAACCTTGTTGCTGAGTAACTAATAACATAACATTGTTGAAAAAAAGATGCAGGAATTTGTTTACACATAAAATCACTGGCTGAAATGACAAAGATGTTATAAGAAATATGTAATTGTTGAAAATACAGAAGCACGAACTTTTTTAGATACAAAATGACTGAATGAAATGACAAAAATGTTATAAGAAATATATAATCGTGTAATAATCAATATTTGACGTTGTAATAAAACACTAATACCACAGTCTAGTATATACAGTCACGAAGCTTGAGTTTTGAGGGTGCTAGGAACAATATATTGACTATGCCGGTACTATTTCGCATTGTCTGTAATGAGGCGACATTAGCGATCCTAGTGTTTAGCAACTATCTATGATGCATATTTATTACGTATTGAGCTTCGTGACTGTATATACTAGACTGTGCTAATACCACAGTCTACTATATACAGTTGCGAAGCTTGAGGTACTTTTTTGCAAATCTCGTGATAAAGCGCTCCAAGCGGTTAGCAACTAGAAACAATACACACTACATGGTCGACTTTGGACTGTGTCGTATTTCTATCGAGTGCTAGCTCGTTGCGTATTTCACATTGATGCTTGTGAAATGTTCGTTATTGGTTATAATGAAAATGTTAATGGCTAAAATATAATAATTGGAATAATAATATGGGACATGGAGTAGACGTTTGTAGTGCTATAAATTGTAGCAACAGTAAGAGAAAGAGGCCAGAGTTATCCTTTTTCCGATTTCCGAAAGATTCAGAAAGGTTCCTGGGTTTCCACAAGAATGCTGTGCAGAAACAAAACTCTTAATTTTGAAGTTCTTTGTGACTGTTAGAATACATTATATCCTTAAATTTCACAATGAAATGTTTCAGTCTAACCGAAAGGACATTAGATACCGGTTAAAGTTCTGTCTGCTAAATTTCCAGAGAAATAAGGGTTAGGTCTACTTTTTTTTTTTTCAGAGGATATATTTTTAATTTTGTTATTATTTTTATGTGTTATTTTACTAAAGACGTAGAAAAATTAAGTTTGTTTTAATGAAATTTATTGATCACGTTTCATTTTCAATTCTGGTGGGATTATTATTGCTTAGGCCTACTTTTTTTTTCAAAGGACATGTTTTTAATTATAGCTGTTAATTTTGTTGTTATTTTTATTTGTTGCTTTACTAGTGATGTAGAAAAAGTCTGTTACAATAAAATTTATTGATCACGTTTTATTTCCAATTCTGGTGTGATTATTATGGCTTAACCTCATCCCACTTTGTTAACTACGTAAGCCTACACTACAAGTACCGGAACATGTAAGTTACTCCATTAATTCATATTTCAATTATTATTGTTGTAAAGAGAAACGCAAATTAATATTTATTGGTTTCATAGTTAATTATCGCTATAATCTTGAATGAGTGAAGCTATTATAGCAAATTTCAGTTCGTTTTGCACAAACAAAAATTATATTAACTTATTTCTTGCAGGTATCTTCGAGTTTATGGTGGAATTTAATATACTTCATTAAAATAATAAATTAACTTTATGCATTTAATATTTCAATAATGGAAGGAAGGTGTTAATTTTTCCAAAAGAACACGACAACGAAAGTGTAACATATTTTGTCAGCTGCTAGGAGAGAGAGCTGCGATGATGAGGCGATAGTAGCGATCCTAGTGGTGGGCAGCTACCCATGTTTGCATTTTTAATACATATAGAGCTTCGCGACTGTATATAGTAGACTGTGCTAATACTATACGATTTTATTAAAATGTTCCGATAACTAGGGTACTGTGGTCGGTTTATTTTAATCTGTATATACTCCTTATGTTACGAGCTGAGCCTGTTTCGTTTTTAATAAATTCATAAACGTTACAAATAATTCCCTAGTTCAACTGTGTAACGTTTTACTAGCACTTCCTAATTTAGAGCGAAACGGGGGGCACTGTTATGTACAGAAAGTCATACAGAACTCTGTTATGTAAAAAGCACACTTTGAACTATATAAAACTCCTGATATCAGGGATAAAACGCAGAATATGTAACGCACACGCTGGCTTCTACCCGCTCTGCACAATACACTCCACGATACGAACAGCTCAAGACTGCGCTTCTGAATGTGCCCTGTAATCAGCATTAGGTGATTCATAGCAGCCCTGTAACGAGCATGGCGACACGAGTACCGAATATCGTTCTCTGCGCATCAGTCAAATGGGCAAGCTTTCTTTGCGCTTCCTCTACTTGGTTACTTAACGATGCTGTATGAATAATTTTCTATTCCACAAATAATACCACTAAGATGATTAATACTATTTTTATTTTTTTCTATTATATTTATAATATTCAACTCTATAAATTATTTCTCATATATTCCAATTAAATCATTAACAGAAAAAAAAATAATTAATATAAAAATTATAAATTGAAAATGATAAGTAATTTATTTTCAGTATTTGATCCATCTACAAGTATAATAAATTTATCATTAAATTGAACTAGCACTATATTAGGATTATTTATTATTCCAATAAGTTACTGATTAATTCCATCACGACATTATATTTTATGAAATAAATTATTAATAAATTTACATAAAGAATTCAAAACATTACTTGGAACAAGAAATAATTATACACGAGCTTCATTTATTTTTATTATTCGGCGTTGATTGGAATGATAATAGCGAGATGGTATTTGGGTAGAAAAGGCCGAGGATTCGCCATAATGACAGTTTTCGTGATACATTGGAAGGTTGATTATGAATATGATGGCTTATTATTGCTGAAGTATTTAGAGACAGTCCTCCCAAACGTGTTCTAGACAGTAAAAGAAACGGAAATTCCGAACACAATGAACTCTCAATGAGAAGATTAGTTCACCACACTCACCTTTCGGCGAAAACTTTGTTCTCCTCTGCAGTTACTTCCACTATTTGCTCTTCATTCACTGTGACCAAGTCACTCTCCTCTTCCTAAGAATAGAGAGCAAATAACACAATTTACATTAGGATCATGTCATGTCAACAGGTCTTATATGTATAATAATTATTTTTCATAAAGAGTTTATTTCTGTATGTTGAAATACTGAACTGAGTCCGGGAGCCATGAATATATAGTATTTTAAAATAAAAATCTACTTGTTACCATAAACAGCACAGTTAAACTTTGGTAATTGATTCATAATTTTAATCGTAGTTTTGTTTGCTATGTTGGCTATATTGGGAATTCATAGATCTGGCCATGGACATATGATTAATTTTCAAACTAAAATTAAACAGTAAAATTTTGTAACTGTATTCGTTTCATTTTGTATCATAAATTAGTTTTATTTTCAGATGTTTGGATAATAATAATTGAAATTTCATATTTGAACTATTTTGTCACACTCGTAACATGTTATAAATATTCTGTATATCGTTGGTCAAACGCAAATCCTAGTTTAAAAAAGTTAGTCTTTTTCTAAAAATCTTGTAGATACAGAAAAAAAAAAAGTCCTATTGTTTCAAAGATTACAAATTAGCAGGGTTACTGAATTAACTACATCTATATACAATGTCAATGGAAAATTTTGTCGCACCCGTAACATTTAGTCTTCCCTCCTTTCTTTTTTCTTAGACAATAGCTATGGATTTCACAATTATGCATCAACAACTAGGTAACTAGAGGTACGAGGGGGATCCAGGAAATAACGACCGTTTTGTTGTAATAATTAAAAAAAATATATTTATTTGAAAAAACAAAGTCTGTTACATAACTGAAGCTTCCTTTACTTCTCTACATAATCACCACCTACATTTAAACATTTGTCGTATCTGTTCACTAGCTTTAGAATTCCCGTGTTATACTCCTCTGCCGCCAGTTCATTAAGCCAGGTGTTCACTGTCTTCTTCAACTCTTCATCACTTCCAAAACGCGTACCACCCAGAAAGTCTTTCAGCTTAGTGAAAAGGTGAAAATCGCTAGGAGCAAAGTCTGGACTATAGGGCGGATGATGAAAGATTTCCCAACCGCATTGATCCAGCAATTCTCGAGTTGAAGCAGCAGTGTGCGGGCGGGCACAGATTTTGTGGTAGCCAAGATGTTGCGACACAATTTCACCAAGCAAAGAACGAGAAATGTTAGGAAAGGCAATATGCAATTCGTCGAGTGATGTGCGCTTGTCTTGCAAGATTCTGTCGTTCACTTTAGTCTTCAGGTCTTCTGTGATGAGTGATGGGCGTCCGGGTCGAGTTTCATCGTGGACATTTGTTCGCCCATTGTTGAACATTTCGCACCATTTTCTCACATTTCTTTCATTCATTACAGTATCACCATACATTGCCGGTAAATTTCTGCAGGTTTCAAATGTCGGGCATTCAAAAATCGAATCACACTCCTCACCTCACAGTCGGCGGGATTATCAATCACGTCGTTCATTTTGAAGTAACACAAAATGCACAATGGCGACTTGTTGCAACCAGTACTCACAACATTATGAGAACACATGTTAAGGAAGCCACTTGACCTTCAAACAAGGAAGGGGAGTCAGCTGCGCGGCGGGTATGCGCGAACGGTCGTTATTTCCTGGATCCCCCTCGTGTATACTATAGAATTTTGAACTGTCTCTAAAGTAAATTAATTGACATAATCTCACGTCGTTTAGTCTTTTAATATAACTAAATATGTGTCACCCATAAACATCAAATGATCCATTAACAAAAGTGTACTCGGAACTGCATTTATATGGTATTGGGTCCTAGTAGAATTTTAGCTAACGAAAGAAAAATTTTGGGGTTGATTTTTCGTGGGATACTTCTTTTCCTTTAGACTAACTATTTAACTGCTGTACTGTAGCAGGAATTATCTGTGAAAAATTAATTCTATTTCTAGTCAAGAATTTAGTGCACATTGTTAATTCATTTATTTCAAGTCACTTTATCAAGTGCAAAGGTATCTAGTCTATGAATGACCTGAAGATGATAATGCTCGCAAAATGAGTCCGGGGATCAGAGACGGAAGTTCCTCGGATTTCTTCTTAATGGGTTGAGCGAAAAACTTCAAACAGGTAACTTATCCCAGTCAGGATTTGAACCGTAATCCACTCGTTTCACTGTCAGACATGCTAGTTGTAACTCCACGTCTTTGGACGAAATTGGTATAATCATCCTTTTTCGGGCAATGTCTAATACTCTTTCACTATGTGACCACATATTTTAACATTACCGGGTACATATTGCTCTTATTTAGTTGGATTTGGTAGTTATCTGAGCTCATAATGACAACAGCTAACAAATATATTCAGTTGGTAATTCAATTTTCCGCATATGCAGATAACAATCTTAATACTAATTTAGTCCAGTGTAGCTCAATAATTTCAGCCAGGCAATATAGTGAATAATACTATTATACTAAAGCTCCAAAAAAAAACACATAGCTTCCTCTGCAATGAACTTAAAGATCATATAGTCTACAGATAAAAATTGGTTAGAAATTTCCTTGAACCATATCGTCTACTTGAAAAGATTCCCCCACCATTTTAACTTAGTTCGAGTGTACCCACAATAATTTCAAGATCATTTAAACATTTTACGAATATGTCTATCCCTAGTAATTTTAAGATTAGCAAATTGAAGCCTTTAATTTTACGTTTTTCTGCATCAGTGACTCCCAAACTTTCTGAAGACGCCACCCAGTTTTGTACAAGCCCCTACAGCCGAGGCTACACAGAAGTTTAGAGTAGTGATAAATTGAAGCTTGCATCCGCTGCCATGCTTTGGAAGAAGCACCGCCTAGCAGACGGCTGTACTATGCAATGTTGAATGGATAAATGAAAAAAAAAATCCTATTAACATTAAAACGACTGCGTTATGGACTTAATCAAGCTTACTTACCAATAGTTGGACATGAATCGAGAGAAAACTGTAACAATTTGATACCGTAAACAAAGATGTTGTATAGTTATTTGACAACATATACAGCGAACAGAAACACAAATGCATATTGTAGTAATAGTTCAGATGAAAAGAAAATTATTAGTATTAACTATTATTAACAAAGTCCTGTGCCGTGGCATCGTGGTCTAAGGCATCCTGCCTAGGACTCACGTTACGGAATGCGTGCTGGTTCGAGTCCTAATGGGAGAAGAAATTTTCTCACGAAATTTCGGCCAATGTATGGGACCAGTGCCCATCCAGCATCATGATGCACTTGAGAAGCTATGATAGGTAGCGAAAATCCGGTTTCGCAAACCAGGTGGGGGGAGGATCATCGTGCTTGCCACAAGATACCTGCACTCTGGTTGGATGATCGTTCACCTCTGTTCCGGCATGTGGACGTGACGTCAGCAGCCGGCTGATCGGTCTTTGTCCTTCATGGGCTGTAGCGCCACGGATTTACTTTTTTTATTCTTAACAAAACACTGTCTGTGTAAGACTTACATTAGGCCTATATTGTAAACACATGTTTTATGTGATGTGGACGAGAAACGAATTATTATTTATCTGCTTCCATATCACATAATATACACCTGTAAAATAAAAACACGTACCTAATAATAATAATTACATAATTAGGAACATTAAATCCAGACGTTTGAGACGGGCAGGGCATGTAGCACGTATGGGCGAATCCAGAAATGCATATAGAGTGTTAGTTGGGAGGCCGGAGGGAAAAAGACCCTTGTGGAGGTCAAGACGTAGATGAGAAGATAATATTAAAATGGATTTGATTGAGGAGGGATATGATGATAGAGACTGGATTAATCTTGCTCAGAATAGGGACCAATGGCGGGCATATGTGAGGGCGGCAATGAACCTCCGGGTTCCTTATAAGCCAGTAAGTAAGTACCTAATATTTTAGTTTGAAATATAAGTAGGCCTACCATGCATTAGCTTATTATCACAGCTGTAGTATGAAATAAACGTCAAATGCATGAATTAGTCATATAATAGAACTCAGGCCTATTGACTTGGTTAAATGTTGTCTTACAACTTTATTTACGTAAAGTGGTGTTGTACTGGTAACTTTAAGCCAGTCGTCTCAAGGCCAACGCATATAAGTTGTTACAGAGAGCAAGTGTAGATAATGTAGTCAGCTAAGTGCAATACCCGAAGATCATTGATTCATGTTACAAGTGTGATCGAGCTAAGTTGTAATTGTCGCGGGAGAAATGCTACAAAGCTGAACTTTTGAATAGTATTTAATATGCATGTCACGCAGCGTTGCCAACCGTGGCCGAATTCGGCTAAACGTAGCTTAATTTTTAGTCATGTAGCTTGTAGCAGAATGGTCGTAGCCGAATGTCAAAATGTAGCCGAATTGAGATTCGATCGAGCGACCATGTGTAAACACTTTCTTTTAACAAATTTATTTTCTCATACTAATACCCACCAGAATTTCCTCACTTCCTCATTAAAATACGAAAATATACCGGTTGAAACTTTGTGTCACAGACTGAATTCTGAACAATGTGACCCGCATTTATGGCAAGGGTAACATTCCTATTTTCAGTTTTATTATCCTGTTATGTGAATAGCGCCTATTACCTAACTGACAATTTCTTGTACTCGTGAATTTGCAGACACCCGTCAGGCGGTTTATTAGGGGTCGCCTACCCAACAAAAGTAAACCAGTAACCTGACAGTTCCTCTGTTTGTGAACTTCCCTGCACATGGCAGAGTTTTTATTAGGGGTTGCCTACTCGGCAAAAAATAACCGTACTCCGGCTTCAAATAACAATGAAATTTAAGCCTCTTAGATTAAAAAAACTGGCTCTTCCCACGCATATCTATCCCATTGTCCACTTGTTACGACACTTTGTGCAAAACATTGTAAACATTATAACATTGATCGTCTGTTCTATTTATTACTCAAAAATAAGGGCTATGTCTAAACTTCTAAAATCTAAAATATCTTCATACATATCGCACTTTACGAATAGTCTTCCGATGACACAGTGTTTAGGCCTACAATGTTTTGCACAAAATGTCGCAACAAATTGACAATGAGATAGATTTGAGTGGGAAGGCTTATGTTTCATTGTTATTTATTTCCTTTTATGGCGTCTTCTCCCGTCAGTATACTGGAAATAAGGAAAACAGTCTTACATGTGTCTGATTTCCAGTCAGTCGAGTTCCACTAAAACAGGACCTACTTAGTAAATGTAACTTTTGTGTGCAGTTTAGTGTAGTGTGTTGTGATTTCATCTTGAGTTCTGATACATCTGACAGTGAGTGCCAATCATCCACGAGGAAGAAAAGCCTGCCGCATAGAAATTAATCCACGTAATAAGATTGCTACGAACACACAGAATGGTCTCCTGTTATCATCGCATGCTAAGATCAATGACAAGTTAGTGTTATATCCTAAGGCAGGACCAAATGACGAACAACAGGAAGAAGAAGAGGTTGATGGCTTCTTCAATGTGTGTTAGTTAGTGTATACAAAATTTTGACTGTAAATATGTATGAACACGTAGTCAAATATATATAAAACGTGGACACTGTGACATTTTTTTTTTGTTTGTGTTAACAAGTGTTATCAGAAGGATCAACTAGATTTCATTAGGTGAATTAATAAATACTTTCCCTTTTTTATATTGCTGCATACTTTATAGACTGAGTTGAGCAACGCTTTACCAAACCTATAGAAGTGTGTTGATGCTTAGGACTATGTATTGACTAATTCTGTTTGTAAGAAATAATAATGATTATTATAAATATTAACATTAATAACCCCATTAATATTAATAATAATAATAATAATAATAATAATAATAATAATAATAATATTTAATTATATTATTTTTTCTTTCGAATTATTTTTATTAAATTAATATAATGGGCAATGAAATCATCGTTAAACACAGCACACTGAACAACATATACGCAAATTCTTCAAGTTTTGAGCGTAGCTTAATTTCAGTCTTTGTAGCTGAATTTTGGGACGTTTGTAGCCGACTCGCTCGTGTTGAGGTTGGCAATGCTGATGTCACGATAGACAGTTATTTTCCGAAAAAATTTCTTATGTAGTTTGCAATAATAATAATAATAATAATAATAATAATAATAATAATAATAATACTAGTAATAATAATAATAATAATAATAATAATAATAATAAACTAGCGCTGAAGTAGTTTCGCCGATTTCGGATGTGAAAATCGTTGCATTTATAAGGAATTTTTTGTGGAGAGACACTTGCTTGGGTTAAACTAGCGCTGAGGTAGTTTCGGTGATTTCGGAAGTGAAAATCGTTGAATTTGATTTTTTGTGGAGATGCAGTTGATCGTATATCTAAGGCATAACAAAGCCTAAACTAACCAAACCTAACCTGTCACAGATTCGTATATGCAAGGTGTATATGCGGAGTACGAAGGGAACTACCTCAACACTAGTTTAGTCGTTGATAGTATATGTCTAGGCATAATAAAAGCTTAAACCTACCAAACCTGACCTGTCACAGATTCGTATATGCAAGATGTATAAGGGGAATACGAAGGAAACTATCTCAAGGTTACTTTAGCCAAATAAGTTGCCCATCATATTAGCCAGTTTTGTCTCGTTCAGTTTTAATTCTATAGGTACTGTTGTCGGCTTGTGAGAAATGCTTCGAAAGTTCGGAAGAGCATAACGTTCAGTGGCACGGAGTGAATTAACATGATTTACGTTTGATACCCCTTATTTTCAAATGTAATTAATTATCCCATTTATGTGTAAGTGTAGGCCTATTTTAAAAGTTTGCAAGGGCAATGAGAACGATTTGATGGATTTGTCCGCTAGATGTCAGATCTTTTTGGAAATTATAAAATTGACAATTTTTGCTAACTACCCCATTTAAAAGTTGAAAATTACTTGCAAGTTGATGATTTTAACAATATCTAGATAAAAATCACTAAATATCAAGTTTAGAGCATTGATTAGGCCTATTAATTGGGGTGAAATAATACTCCACACAAGTACCAATGTTAGGAATCACTGTGCGATTTCCTACGAGTTAATAACCATAAACAACATACCAGTAATGAACTTACTACAAATAATTTTATTTTAAGTTTAATTATTTTAATTAATACTACCCTGCACTGTTCGTGTTAGAACTATATATTAAAACTGGATCATACATAAATGAGAGAAGTACAGGTAACGTTATTAAAATAACGTAGGCTCCTGTAACTATTCTGTTTCTAATTAATGGTATAACTAAAAAAAATATTGTTACTGCGTAAAAATTGAGTGGAAAATACTTGTACATTAATATAAATTCACAGTAATATGAAAATGTGAAGATCTCGGAGGAATACATAAAATATTTATAAAACATATATACAGACTAAATATGAAAACAAAATGTCAGATTCATGATTATATTATTATAATGCCGCTAATAACTTTGCATCACATCATCACTTTGAAAAAAATAATACTGAACAAAATATCACGAAAAAATAATCAAATACCACCGCCCGATTGCTGTCACTGAATCGTGCGCATGCGCAAACCCACGACTTAGAGGAGAAAATTCCAGTCACGGACATTGCAATGGTCACAGAGTACTGAATACCGAGCAGATTTCGATGGCGATAGTTTATCACAGATATTTCGCGTCATCAGTCACAGGTTTATCTGTGACAAAAAAATACCTGTGACAAAATATCGGTTTGTGAAATATCGGCCATCTCTAGATCTAGGGTAGAAGCGATATGGGATATAGAAAGGCCAATGTATGTCTAGTGGAATATGAGTGCTTTGGATTTTGGCACAAGAAAATTAGAAATAACGATAATATTTCGTATGTGGTTACACTTGATGCATATTAATAACCTCACTGCAATGTATTAAAGCGCGATAACGGTATTATTTTAATGATGTTTATTTCGGAAAACTTCAATGCGTGTACGATTTCCTCACTGCCAGCAATTTATCTTAAAAAAGGAGCAGATCTGTGTGTGTTTATCGAATGCGCATCATTATGCTTAAGAATTCAAATACAGAAAAACAAATTGGCCTAGGCTTACTTCAAGTTGCCAAATTACCCTATTCATTTCGTGTTCCTGTTTCAGTTTTGCAATCGAATCTTCAATACGTCTGAGGTTATTTCAACAAAGTAACTACAGTGTCCTATTAAATTGTAGAAATGGTAATGGCATATAATTGCACCCGCTCGTCTCCCTCTCCCCCACCTTAGCTATACGTCTATGGATGAACTGAAAGTTATCTAGGTGAAACTAGCGTTGAGGTAGTTCCCGTGATTTTGGAAGTGAAAATCGTTTCATTTAGAAGGATTTTTTTTTTTTTTGTGGATATGCAGTTGATCGTATATGCAAGGCATAACAAACGCCTAAACTAACCAAACCTAACCTTTCTCAGATTCGAATATGCAAGGTGTATAAACTGAGTACAAAGGGAACTACCTCAGTGCTAGTTTAGCCGAAAATTGAATTCCAGCACCACCAATTTTCAAAACTATGTCAAGAAAATGGCATCGAAGTACTGCTCAATGATCTACAAATTTCGCCATTGGAGTGTTCTTTGTTTCCTTGTCACACTGAGCTAGTTAAGAGGTGCACGAAGCTTGTGACTGAAGCTTCCACTTCCACTATGGGTAAAAAAACATAGATAATTTATAAGGCCATGAATTGATTCAAGAGCAATTTTATCCAGGTTTGAAACAAAACCAGAATACATTGTATAGAAATAAATAAAATGTTAGGCCTACACTGTTATGTAAATTGTTTTTATTCCAGTATAAATGTCCAATTTATGTGACATAACGTGGAAATATTATTTTCCTCTAGTTTTTATATAAATAATTATTGTGTCATGTTTCATTTGTAAGCTTTCATTTTAACATTACCAACCCTATTATTATTATTATTATTATTATTATTATTATTATTATAACTATTATTATTTTATATTTAGTTACAAGGTCTATTGTGAGGATTTAATTATAATTTACAAGTTTCATTGTTACCTACGTATAATTACCAAGGGAATTTTAAAACTCTGAAACATAATGGGTTAACATGTTTCGTTATATTTTTTCAAACATTCATTTTATGCTAAAGAGCGAAAAATCATGTTCTTTCCCATTACTCTTTGTAAAAGTAGCTGCCAATTTGTGACCTATTCCTTTTTATGGGATTACATAATTATATTTTTTATTAATCTGCGAAATACTGTATTATATAAAGACAGGGTAGGCCTATATTCCACTTTTACTAGTAAATAAACTTGCCGAAGTTACGAATAATTTCTAGAATATAAGGCTCGGTAGACCCGTCAAGATGTTAATCACAAAATCAAAGCTATTATATTTAATATTTCTGTAAGACACAACTGTCTCACACTATTACAGTTTTCAGATCAATAAAAGTTACATAACCTATGTTTTCACTCCCACCAAATGAAGAGTACTTGTCAGACTAAGAAATGCAAAGTACTGTCAAATGTCGTAAAGAAATTGCCATGATTAAATTTTTTTTTTAAACAATGGTGTCCTTTCTTTTGTCAACTCCTTTGTTTCAATTTTAAGTAATACATTTTCAGTAACTTATAACTTCAATTTCCTTACTAAAACGTCGACAGTAAAATTATCCTATATGTTCAGAAGACATTTATAGGAGGCTTATCTTTAAGTTATTTCATGTTTTATTATAAAACAAGACACTTGTTCAATTAGGATCTACCGAAACATTTTTTTTATCTTAATACATCCTAGGATTTGCTGTCATATCCACAATCATTGTAATAAACTGCATATACGTACAGCATACTGTGTAATGTTTTGTCCGAGATCGGCTGATCTGAGAGAGCTGTTATTTTGGTGCCACGTTCATCCGGTTGAGTAATATTGAACGCCCTCTCTATTTACTTTAATGCTCGAAGCTCTAGATATATAACTACAACGTCTTTGGTTTTGTTTGCGATCCTCACCCTCTATCGTTCTTGACCTCATTAGAAAAATACAAATCCCCGTAAAATCGCAGACAATTATAATTTTATTCAAAACCAGTGAAAATCATTCAAAATACGATTTTAAGCAGCTTTTTCGGTACTTTTCCGAAAGAAACTCAAAACAATTACAGCAGTCACAGATGGACACTGAATCCGTTTTCAGATAGTTGCTTTTAACTTGCTGAAATTCCAACAAAAAATGTGAAGGAGGAATTCATGAAATATGTACTTAATGATGGGATGTTAAAATTAGATCTTTTTTTGCAGAGCAGAGATCAATTTTGTATAAAGTTTGCCTCCAGCTTGCAAAAGAAGCCCTTAAATTTGTTTATAACTTTCGTAACCTCATATTTGTACAAACTAAGTTTCTCATGTTTGATTGTTATCAAAACAAATGTGATTAATCTTCTTCACCTTCAAAATGATATCACTGTGTGTATCGGATACTTAGTCCAGATTTGAGAAGCTACTTTCTGAAAAATTCGTACATTTGTCTTGTATTAATTACTTTTTACTTTATAACTACAGAAACTTTTTTTTACTCTACATTCAACCTTCTTTATGTATCTAAATACAAAATAAATGCGTGTTAATAAGACATTGTTTGTTTTATTCAGTAAACCATCTCGCCACCTCCCTCAACACTTTACATGACCTCCCCAAGGGGTCGCTACCCACACTTCGGGAACAACTGCTCTACATGTAATAAAATGAAACCCACTTGATTGACAGAATAAGAGTAAATAAAATAAACAACAGTTTAATGTATGCTGTACATGTTCGATAGTATGAGAACATTTCGCAGAATTTAAAACCCATCCTGGAATTCACTCAAAATGAGCCTCTTAATTTAGTGCAAAGTTGTAAAACATCTTTTCTCTAATGGACAACATAATGGTCTACGCAAATTCTTAAAAACAATGAGTGAAAAATAATTGTAGACAGGTGATAATGATTGTATCTACATCTAAAGCAAGATCAATTATTATTATTAGCTGTCCATTCTCTGTAATCCCAATATGAGAAGCACTCCTCTCTCAAGAATAGTCGCCAATATGTGAACATAATGGACGGGTTTTAAATGAGCAGTACAGAATAACATTTTAATCTGTATCATTTGCATAATACAGTCACATACTTAGTTTTTGGCATAACAAAAATTGTGTAGGTTGACATTAAACTTCGTTACGTTAAGAGAAAGAACACTGTATCGCCAGTCTTCCCTCTTATATTTATTACTTCCGGGAAGAGACATTTGGCATCGCTAGAGCGAAACAGGAACATAGCAGTTGAAAAGCATCGTAAAATAACCAATTAAAAGATCATGTAGCCTAAAAAAGTCACTTAAACAAAAGTTGGACGAACACAGAACACAAGTCGAAAAATACAAGATGAAAGAAACTAGATTGTACATTACGTTATGGTATCTTGCATTTGGCGACAGTCCTGAATTTTTCGAACATTTTCTAATATATTAAGCATGATAGCCTCTACACTTGATCACATTTTTCGGATTCCATTATCTTACCTAAATTTTGTCTAAAACATCCCTGTTTTCAACCGACCACCTTTCAACTGTTACAAATTGAATTCTTTTTCGCAAAGCATCGTCCAAAAGTACAGTAATTTATAAGCCTGTTTCTATCACGAGATATATTAGGAAATGTTAATATATAGTTAACTTCGAACCTTCAATATCAAGGAAAGGAAAATCGCTTACCATGATAAAAATTATATTGTTCAGTAAACACTTATTCTGTGTTCGATTGTAAAAAAAATTAGCCCATTGTATATTGTGAAATGCTATATAAATTGCGTCAGATGAAGAATATAATTTTGATGAAAACTGAGTTTCAGTTGGTGAAATAATTACCTATTTTTGAAAGAGTTCCCCCAACAAGGGCATTTATGTGCATAAGAAGAAAACAATGAGGAATTATTGTCCTTTAAACATCACGATAAAGTATTAGATGTTCCAAGATGTTTCTGCGATCACTGTAGGAAATACTGATGCTGTGAATGAATAATTTTGCTCTATCGACAAATTGGACTAAAACTTGTAAGAGGGACATTCATGTGTCTTTGACAACTTACATCATAATTTACAAATGAGAAAATCTTCCCAATGTACTGTATATGTAAATACCAAACCCCCGAAAAGAAAAAACGACTCAGCGTAACAATTTCCAAGTTATATTCCGCCATTCTGAAGAGGTTTTTTTCTAACCTTTTGGACATATTGTAACTATGGACGGAAATTGAATCCATCATTACAACTGAAAATCAAAACAACAATCAAACGAATACAAACACTGAATAATTTCAAGGGAAAAATTGTTTTGGGTCCAGGTATCAAACCCGGGATCTTTGGCCAAACACACCAATGCTTTCCCGACTGGGCTACCCATGAACTCTACCTGACACCGACTCAATTTTTCCCTTTATCTCCACATACATCAAAGTGGGCTGACAAACTGTCAAGCATCCAACAGTGAGTGCACACAAATTGTGTGACTTAAATTGTGCTTTCCTGTTAATGAACAGTGACGTATATTATGCAAATATAGCTTCGAGGTATAGACCCGGGTATCGAACTGGGGACCTTTGGTTAAACGCAAACCAATGCTCTGTTTGTGTTTGTGTGCATCCACTCTTGGATGCTTGACAGTTTGTCAGCCCACTTCGAGGTTGTGGCGATAAAGGGAAAAATTGAGTCGGTTTTGGATAGAGTACCTGGGCAGCTAAGTTGGGAGAGCATTGATGCGTTTAGCCAGAGGTCCCGGGTTCGATACCCGGCCCCGGAACAATTTTTCCCTTGAAATAATTCAAATCAGCTCCATATGGGGTTATACCAGAAAGATAAATTTGCATAAACACTCTGGTTCTCTGTGCCAAAGAATTTTCAGTTTCAGAAACAGCATGAAAACTATGATCTTTTGACAAAGACAGAATATTATAACAAATTACTTAGAACAAGAAAAATCTATTACTGAAATATATTATTATTTAGTATTAACTAAGGAAGTCAGAGAACCGTTGTAATAAATTTTCCAAAACAGAAGTGCCCTACTTGGAAGTCAATGCCCCTGCTCAAAAGTCCTTGCCTGTGTTCAAGAAAATTGGTGGAGCTGGCTTTGAATTGATTGACAGTACCCGATATTCATCAGATTTCGGAAAAGTAAGAAAAAGGCACTGAAAAGGAAGAAGCTCTCATCAAAAGAAGTAGTGATAGGTTGAATGGAACATTGACTTGCAGACCAAGACACATAATTTATCTTTTTAAAGGCTCAGAATTCCTTGATAACCGATGTTCTAAGAGTACATCGTTTATGCAGAGTAAGTAAAAATTTGCTATCTGAGGCAGTATACTTCTCATGTTAGAGTAAGAACTATCAGTACCTCCTCATATATTGGATGTAAATAACTGTATATAAAGTAAGTAGTGGAAAATGGTAAGTTGTGAATTGATCAAATTCTTACGGTAAAATTCGTAATGGAAAATTTTTCGTAGGGAAGTTTGGAACTATTTCAGATATTTCTGGATTTATAGTAAGCGTAAAAGTACCGGTAAATTAAACAAAAGGTTAGTAAAACCATAAAATAATCTGAAAATCCAGGGAATATAACTTGCTTAGTGTAAACAATTGAAGAATTTATCTCATGTATGAATATTCGGGCGGATTCTCCTACTTTCTATTACATTGTTACTTCGCTTAAGATCTTTTAACATTTTACTATTGCAGAGTCTGGTTTGATATTACTGTTTCCAATACAGTCTGTTAGTTTATTGGAGGAGTTCGGACTTGATGATCCGATTAAATGGTCCTCCCCATGTAACAGTCAGTGCGAGGTTGCTACTGCAGAGTGGAGGAGAATGGCAACAGAACTCTGAATATGTCTTTGTGAAATGTGACGTTCACAGGTATTTACTAACAATTGGTCCCAAGAAATAGACATCAAATATGTGGACTTCAGCTATCAAATGAATTTAAAAATAAATTAGTGGCTTGTGCAGCAAATACTGCAAACTAAGTCCATAAGAAGTTCAAATAAAAATTATCCAGGGTGTAGCTGCTGCATGTTTCGTGAACTACTCTGAAATGTAGAGGACAGAATCACTTTTTCCCACTAAGAGATCTTGCTGAGGTGATCAAGAGATTACAAAATCTTGTAGGCCTCTTATTTTATCAGTAAGTAATACCTTTTGGTCTTTTCTTAGGAATTGTAATTTTTGCGCTTCCTCCAGACAATACTGATCTACCAAATACTGCTGGATTAATTTGTGTAACAATGAATGTTATCCCGTATATTTTCTGTAATATAGGCTGTTGTGAGGAATCAATTGCTGAGATGCGGAAAATGAGGCAAATGACATGTCAGTGTTGTAGAATCTTATATGCGCCCTAAATAAAATTGTCCATCGTAAATCGTTAGCAGTTTCAGTGTTTCATTTGTTGCTGGTTGCGGGAAATAAACTTACTCATCAAGGTAGCAAGAAGTGAAATGGCGTGCTATTTTTCCTACAACAAAATATGCTTTGCAGCGATCACAAATCTAATCGATTAAACCAAAGAAATATGAAATTAATTTTGATGCAGTTTAAAGACGCAGCTAAAATAGGAAGCATAACTCAATTACTACCAAAGAAAATGAGAGAATCAGACATATAAATATCTATATCACACTGCCATTAAATATAAGAAAAAGACCCACACTACTTGATTAATAACTATAAAAGTATTTCATTTTTAATAACAATATTGTTACCTTATGTAAGTTTTATAGTTTTCAGTAACATATATATATATATATATATATATATATATATATATATATATATATATCTATATAGCTGTTACACAGTAAATTATAGAACTGAAGATCTAATATAAAATATTCTTTCTCTGCGTCTACTTACTTAAAACCCCGAAAGGTTTCACTTTCGTATCATCAGTATACCATTATGTGTTGCATTTTAACTATAATAATATTTCATTTTTAATGGTGATAATGTCATCAAACATTCTTACGTTTTATAGTTCTTAATATCCACCCAGTAGCACCCAGTAAATAACGTAGTGGGAACTACCGACAAACACATTTCGTAAACTGCACTCACCTCAACTTCACATTTCATGATGGGTCTGTCAATTGGCACAGGAGATTTCTCAAACGTTATCTCTGATTTGAGATTATAGCTGTGGTCCTTATATTCCGTCTTTATTTCCATCTCGTGCAGATCTAATACATTTCCTTCCTGCAACACACAAATAATTATAATTATGGAATATATTGTATGTAGTTTTTCTATAAAACCTGTCATTATTTTTGATGTCTATTCCCTGTATTATTAAATCCTGATGTCAATGAATGCATGTATAAAAACACTTCGGAGTCAGTAGTGACATATTTTTATGAAAACCCTTGTCTACTTAGCTCAGTTGGTAGAGCAGCTGGCTACGGACTGGAAGGTCCGGGGTTCGATCCCAGGTGGTGACAGGATTTTTTCTCGTTGCCAAACTTTCAGAACGGTCCCAAGATTCACTCAGCCTCCTATAAAATTGAGTACTGGGTCTTTCCCGGGGGTAAAAGGCGGTCAGAGCATGGTGCCGACCACAACACCTCATTCTAGTGCCGAGGTCATGGAAAGCATGGGGCTCTACCTCCATGCCTCCCCAAGTGCCTTCATGGCATGTTACGGGGATACCTTTACCTTTACCTTTACCCTTGTCTACTTTGATTTTATTGATCGCAATTCTGTCCGTTGTTTTAGTGAAAGAGTTGGACGTGAAGACATATGATTAATCCTTCGTCCCCAAGTAACAGTCAGTGTGAGGATGCTACTGCAGAATGGAAGACTGAAAAGAATCTGTCAAGTAGTCCTTGTGATTTGACTTAATGCATAATTACAAACAATTGGACCCCAAGAAATAGATATCAAATATGTGAAGTTCGGCTAATAAACTAATTTGAAAAAAAATAAAATAAAATAGCCACTATTAAGGCCCGGTTTTATAAATACGATTAATCTAAAGATTATGTTAAATCTAAGTTAAACCTAACCATGAGTTTAACTCAACGTGCCGTATTACAGAGTCTCATTTAAGTTAAACTGTAGTGGAATACGATTGGTATTATTGCTAGGAAAGAAAAGAAGAACATCGCAACTGTTTAATTATATTATACATTTAAAATAGCTGACGCTCGTGGAGAATCTTCATTAAGAAACATCTTTGTTCTTCGATAACAGAGAGAGTATCATAAAAAAAACCTAGAGAGGACGAATACCGCGTACTTCAGAATGCTTGTCAGACCGAACCTCGAATAGTTTAAGACTGGCTACCAACGTTATACTCTCAAACACAATGCAACCAAACTAAACCTTGCATGACCATCCACGACGTAACTCCATACAGAATCAACTGAGTAATGAAGTAATAATATTAGTGTGCGTATTTTATGTGTTGTCTAGACTATTTACGAAAAATAATTCAGTAAAACAATACAATTATTATTACGAGTCTAGTAAAATTAGGTAATATCTACTACCAGAGGAAAAATAGCACAGTGCAACTAGTAACTGATGCAGAGATTGAACACACTGTTTTCAAAAATAGAAAAAGAAATCATTTATCTTTTCAAATAATCTTTAAATTGAAACCCTAAAACACATATTTTTGCACTTTCTCATTTTTCTGTTGCATGTTGTATCCGAGTTTCAATTTTTCGAAACAAGGTTAGGACTATAAGCCTAATTCTGAAGGTTAGAACTCTCTGTATCGAAAGCCTCAATCTGTTTTAAAATTTACGTTCATTTATATTTCAAAGTAGTGCACTCTATTTCAAAATATTCTTGGCCACCGTGGTCGTTCAGTAATATTGATCACTCACATATCGCCACCCATAAGTTCTTGGCAAACATCTGCAATATCTGCGGGAACCGCCATCTTGCACTGTCGAGCCTTGAACTGCAGTTTAAACGGCAGAGAACTGCCGATCAAGTTAAACTCAAGTTAACTCAGGATTAACTCGTAGTTAAGGTTTATAATACGAAGCAGAACAAAAAACTTAAGTTTAAACTGAATGTAAGGTTTAAACGGTGTTTATAATACCGGCCCTAAGTGTATTTTCTAAACCAGGTGCAAACCACAAGTTTGTTCATCTTAACTGAAAGAGAGACCCCATTCCATACTGCATTGTCAATTAAATTAAAAGCAGAGAAAGTAAAAGCTATCAGCAGGGATGAAATGATCAAAATGTATAGAATTTCATGAAGGTTGGATTTCTAGGTTGGAGTTTCTATGAGAAAATTGGGCTGGAAAAGATTCAAGAAAGATAAAGGATGAAGAAATGGACAGCATGAAAGCAAAAATCGTATCTCCTGGTCACCTGAATCTAGCAGGTACAAAAAAAAAATGTTATGTTTTATTTAACGACGCTCGCAACTGCAGAGGTTATATCAACGTCGCCGGATGTGCCAGAATTTTGTCCCGCAAGAGTTCTTTTACTTGCCAGTAAATCTACTGACATGAGACTGTCGCACTTAAGCACACTTAAATGCCATCGACCTTGCCCGGGATCGAACCCGCAACCTTGGGCATAGAGGGCCAGAGCTATACCAACTTGCCAACCAGGTGGACTAGCAGGTACATCAGTCAATACCTAACAGAGGGAGAACTACCGACCAACTCACTTCATAAATTGCACTCACCTCAACTTCACTTTTCACGATGGGAAAGTCAATTGGCACAGGAGTTTCAACAAATGTCACAGCGGTTTGTACATTATTGCTGTGGTCCATACATTCTGTCTTGATTCCAGTCACTTGGAGTTCCAAAACATTTCCTTCCTGCATCACACAAAACATAATAATGATTAAATATAACATATGTAGTTGTTCGCGAAAAACCAGTGACTAGTCTTAATGTCTCTCCATTCTATTATTCAATTTTGATGTCAACGAATCACTGTGTGCAAACTCCACAGTAGTGACATAATTTGTACGAAAAGCCTCGTAATGCACCATGTAAACGAACAGCTGTATAATATGATAATGTTTTGCTCAAGTACGTACATATTTCCTTCTGTATTTCCTCATACAAATATATTTCATTTCTGAGTGACTGTTATTACAGGAAATTAATGCCAGAGAATGTGAAAAAAATTCAAAATGATTTACTGCATTAAATGTTTCTTCTGAGAGTATTAATTGGCGGAAAATACAAATGTTGATTCGAACAGCAATTGCGACAGGAAAATCAAAAACTTCCTAAATCCAATAAAACAAATTTTACAGAAGAGAGAAAAAACATATTATTTCTCTTACTAACTTTAAATATTATAGATATATCTATTAATATTGAGTAAAATTACATTCTTTATCAATTAAATACTTCAAAACCTAAATTTTTACAGTATCTTACGCTACAATTTGAAATAAACACTGCTGGAGTTAGTGGTTTTCTGACTTCCACAGTGCATGAATTAAGAAAAGTGAATAAATATGAGCCATGTGAAGAAAAAAGATAAGTATATCATAATTTCCTTATGAAACATTGGAATATACGAGAAAATGGAAGTTTATTATTAAGATGAACATTGCTACATTTTTTTTAAATTTCAAATATATGAGACAGAAAATCACAAATTACCATAAAGCACATCAATATACACAAATAAAACCACAAAAAATATTAAAATGTTAACACAGTCTCATTCATGTTACATATTCTGTTTTTTCTTTCACTCTCATGTTCTTCCTGTGCATATAGATTCTAGATTATTACTGTCCGCAAACAGAGTTTGGTAATTCATCCCACTTTCCTCAGAAATAAACTGCATTAAATTTTGCAAGTCCTGTTGCTTTCTTCTTTCAATGGTAATGCTGAATTGTATTTTAGTTGACTGGGGAATGATGCATCTGTATTGGGTTTCTGGAAGTTAATCGACTCGACATTGTGCCTTTAATAGTCATAATTACATGGATTTCATATACTTTTGTGGCATTCTGAATACCGTATCGTATCACTTTACTCAGCTGGTTGAGCAACAGTGTTGCCACCTACCGGGAAATTAAGCTTGGAACGCAAAAACTCTATTATTCCATGGAGTAAGTGAAGTTCTGACTTCCACGAGTTTTATTATTTTTTTTAGTAGGTTATTTTACGACGCTTTATCAACATATCAGGTTATTTAGCATCTGAATGAGATGAAGGTGATAATGCCGGTGAAATGAGTCCGGGGTCCAGCACCGAAAGTTACCCAGCATTTGCTCATATTGGGTTGAGGGAAAACCCCGGAAAAAACCTCAACCAGGTAACATGCCCCGACTGGGAATCGAACCCGGGCCATCTGGTTTCGCGACCAGAAGCGCTGACCATTACTCCACAGATGTGGACTCCACGAGTTTTAAAATAGCCCTCAGAATGCAGATGAATGTCGGAATTAGTGTATTCTTGCCTTCGACTCATGCGGGACAAACTAAAAAGCATCATCCAGCCCATAACTGTCCCCGATTAAAATACACGGCACCGAAATTCCGTTCAGTGAATCAGTAAAGAATCTAGGTATTTATATGGATAAAAGTTTAAACTGGAACGAACATTCAAGTTGCAGAAACCTGCAAAAAGGTATTTTCATTAATCCACTCGTTTAGACGATTGAAGAATTTTCTACCCTTTTCCGTGAAAAAAATGTTAGTGCAAACACTCGTGATGCCCCACTTCGATTACTGTGATATTCTGTTTACTGACCTAAGCGTTACTTCGGCGCAGAGACTACGTGTTCATAATATGCGCGTCCGTTTCGTCTGCAATATTCGCCGGGCTGATCACGTAACACCATCCCTCGAAATGTTGTCCTGGCTCCGTCTAGAAGATCGTAGGAAAATCCACTGTCTTTCCCTTCTCTTTCACATATTGCATTTCTCCACTCCTGTCTATCTTGCGTCTCGTTTTCAAAATTTATCCACCCATCATAACCTAGACACACGATCACAACACTCCTCAATATTATCCATTCCCTCCCACTGAACATCCTCATATTCATCTTCTTTCACTGTGGCTGTTCCTCGACTTTGGAATTCCCTACCGAGTAACGTCAGGGATTGTCAGACATCAAATCAATTTAAGAATAGGCTAACGAGATATTTTTCTAACAATTATTGTCAACAATAATAGCTGTTTCAGGTTTCTCAATGTTTAATAGTTATATATGTCACAGATAAATATCTAAATTATCTCATTATTATTATTATTACTATTATTATTATTATCATTATTATTATAACTATTTCTTACCAGTGTTTATTATTGTCATACTAACATTAGTTATCCAATTTTCATTATTTACTTTCACGTTGTTTTATGATCTAGATATTAATGTAATAACTATGTAAGCAAATGTATTTAATTAGAATTAGAGTCTGGCTGGGCGGAAGAGAAGGCCTACTGGCCTTAGCTCTGCCAGATTAAATAAATAAATTATTATTATTATTATTATTATTATAACTCAATTTTGTCAAAAAATTGGAGTTAGTGGGTTTTTGAGCTCCCTGTCTCAATTATGTATGACCTCTGACTTCTCTCATTATATTACTACAGCGAGACAAGTTCGAATGGAGAGGCTATTTAATTTGTAACTCAAAGTTATGGCCAAGGTAAGAAATATCACTGTGCCAGGTTTTAAGCAGCAATAGCCGACATCTTCATCGAAGTACAAATTTGCCATGAAAGTTAAACCACTGTATGATACAGCAGTCCACCTAGCATTTAGATGATTTTGAGTAACTACAACAGGTGGCGAAATCTGGTTCCATGAACCAGCTATAGTGGCAGGGGGGAACATCATGAAACCATAAGGTACCCTTGTACTGGCTGTACGATAGTGCACCATCACTGAGGTATGCGGACGTGAGACCAGCAGTCAGTTGATCGGCCTTCTCCCCGAGTGTCGCGCCCAGAGTCATTCTAGGCTGCTTTTTCCGCCACACGATAAACTATATTGTTATAAACAACACATTTAGAAAATACTGAGTGAACAGTATAGAGCACAACAGGTTTCACGGCTCTTAGCCGGCTGGCTGGCCAGCTATGCGCGTGGAGGTGGGGGACTCAAGGCTTCATTGTGAGTTGAACTCTTGCAAATGTGGCACATGTTTGTTAGGTGACGCAATACAGTGCATATTAAGTGAAATGGCTCAATTCGGGTACTGGTATTCTGTTCCCAAAAAAGTATTCATTTATGATTCATACATCTATACAGAATCTGTGAGTGCCGTAAGGAGATTATTTCAAGAGAGATTTCCTGATGTTCAAGTTCCAGGTCGAACTACGATTCACAAATTAGTAAATAAATAATGTACAGTACTCACAGAAGAAACTCTAGATAATACTGAACACGCTCTGGGAAGGTCTCCTGAAAATGACTTCGACATGTTTCTCAGCAAATGGAAATTTCCTATGGTTCTGTTCGAACAGCTACAAAGTTACTGAAGTTAAAGCCCTATAAATTGACGGTAGTGCAAGAATTTAAATAGGGTGATCCTGCATTACAGATGCGATTTTGTGAATGGGTTTTGAATGAGGTACATGACAGATAAATGGACCCTTATCTAATTTTCTTTTCGGATGAATTGTGGTTCCACCTAAGTGGGTATATTAATACACACAACAATCGTTATTGGAGTGCTGAAAAACCTAATCACCTTCACCAGGAACCCCTGCATGATTAAAAAATAGGAGTATGGTGCACTATTAGTGGTGAGAAAATAATAGGGCCAATTTTTTTTCGGAAACAATTAATAGTGAGAGGTACGTGCAAAAGATTTTGCAGCCTTTTTTGGCGAATTAACTGATAGGCAAAGAAGTGTCGCGACATTCCAGTAGGACTCTGCGACGACACATACAGCCAACTTCTCCATACCTGCAATTCATGAAGTGTTTGAAGATAGAGTTATCACTAATATTGGCCCCCTCGTTCCCCCGATTTAATCCCCTGCGATTTTTGTCATGGGGGGAAGTGAAAGAGAAAGTTTACAAAACAAATCCACACACTTTAAAGGAATATTCCTCAAGAAATTATTGTCACCCTCAGAGGGAACTGTAGAGTGTAATGGCCAATTTCCTAAACAGGTGCCAGAAATGCTTGAACAACGAAGGGAGGCAATTTCAACATCACCTGGCTTGGTAATGTGAGTACTTTTATTTTTAACTGTTTGTTGTTTGTTTGTTTGTTTCTTAGAAATAACTTACGCGACAAACTGTAGTGTATATTTACTGGCTTGATAGTGTGAGTACTTTTATTTTTAAGCGTTTGTTGTTTGTTTCTTTGTTAGAAATAACTTACGCGACAAACCGTAGTGTATATTTACTGGCTTGATAGTGTGAGTACTTTCATTTTTAAATGTTTGTTGTTTGTTTCTTTGTTAGAAATAACTTAAGCGACAAACCGTAGTGTATATTTACTGGCTTGATAGTGTGAGTACTTTTATTTTTAAGTGTTTGTTGTTTGTTTCTTTGTTAGAAATAACTTACGCGACAAACCGTAGTGTACATTTACTGGCTCGGTAATGTAAGTACTTTTATTTTTAAGTGTTTGTTGTTTGTTTCTTTGTTAGAAATAACTTACGCGACAAACCGTAGTGTATATTTACTGGCTCGGTATTGTAAGTACTTTTATTTTTAAGTGTTTATTGTTTGTTTCTTTGTTAGAAATAACTTACGCGACAAACCGTAGTGTATATTTACTGGCTCGGTATTGTAAGTACTTTTATTTTTAAGTGTTTGTTGTTTGTTTCTTTGTTAGAAATAACTTACGCGACAAACCGTAGTGTACATTTACTGGCTCGGTAATGTAAGTACTTTTATTTTTAAGTGTTTGTTGTTTGTTTCTTTGTTAGAAATAACTTACGCGACAAACCGTAGTGTATATTTACTGGCTCGGTATTGTAAGTACTTTTATTTTTAAGTGTTTGTTGTTTGTTTCTTTGTTAGAAATAACTTACGCGACAAACCGTAGTGTATATTTACTACGGACTTCCTCTGACCCACCTCCACATGCATAGCAAGCTGGCCAGCCAGCCGGCTAAGAGCCGTGAAACCTGTTCTGCTCTATACTGTTGACCCAGTAAATAGCAATTAGTAATGACTCTCAATACAGGCTACCTCAGAAAAAAGTTTCTCCTCCTCTGAGTTATTACTTCTTTCTATTGCCAAAGGGTCGATCTCTCGTTCCATCTTGATCACGTCCATCACGACTGAAAAAGACAATAGTAAGAAACTTACATTGACATGCAACATGTCAGCTATATTGATATACTTACTAGCATGTGAAATAATAATTCCAACAGACATAAACGAGCACAGTATTACAGTGTTACAGTATTAACCCTATAAACAAAGCCGAAGAATTGAAGACTGAAGTTGACAGAAAGATTTTTAACCGCAAAGATACCTTACACTGCAATAGCAATTCAATGATAATGCAAAACAATAGCATAGTACAGCATAAAAGTTTCAAATGTAAATTTTGTCTTCCTGTTGTGCAATATTTTTACACGAGTGTAACGAAAGAAATAAATTTCTCCAATATGAGTAAATGTACACCTCAAAGGAGAGATGGATTAGAATTCATGTGGAAAGTACGTGGATGCTCTTTATTCCAACCGTTGCTTACGAGATTATATACAAGATGGCACATAGCACGATCAAAAGTGGGTCTCTGTGTGTCATGAGAAATTCTGTCGCTAGGTTCGCCTCACAGTTCTATTAAATTATGAATAGTTCCAATACTAAGCATTGTGTATCGTGAAAATTCTTTGATTAATTTTCCATTACTGATCGAGTACGAAGATTATAAACATGACAACCTTATTTGAGATTTATTGATGACTTGTTAAATATCAGTAACTTACGCAGATTTTCTGCGTCATTTAATGGAATTTATAATTTTGTTCAATTAAAAATTTTGCTTTCAAACTACATTGTTCATCTGGTTCATTTACTTTGGGAAGTTGATTGTTTTCAGTTCCGTGTTTTTCCTTCATATTTTGTTCCCTCTAATTTGTTATAATTGCTGAAAGTGAACTTACCCGTGTCTTCTACTTGCAGACATTATTATTATTATTATTATTATTATTATTATTATTACTATTGTTGTTGTTATCATCATCATCATTAAACTAGTCTAGTTCTTAGTTTGTCTTGTTATTCGAGGAAAAGAGTATGATTAAAAATCATTTATAATGGCGAAATATTTCACGACAATGGTTAATTATTACTGCTGAATATTGACACATATACGATTTGCATTATTTAGGACACAACATACGCACCAAAACGATTTTAATGTTGCGCGTGCCGAGTTTAGTGTAACGTACTCCCCTCATCCTCAAAGTCAAATCTAATATTATTACGACATTACGTGTAATAAATAAATAATAATTACTACAATTATTCGTTGAGATAAAGTACAAATATCACTGAATGGTGTACCGAAGATTTTACTTCATGTTTTCATTAAATTTACATGTCATGAGTGACGACAGAAAACAGCTAAGGGAAGCGAGATGCAGACATTACTGAAAAAGAAATGGGGATCGGGGAGAGCAGATGCGCATGTACCTAGGGGCGGCAAAATTCTTAAAAAAAAAAAATCGCCCCTGAGATTCCTGAGATATTTGGGTATGTTTTGGGAAATCGTCAAATGCGGAAACTATTTCTAACCACATATATTGCAAACTAACTTCCTAATTAATTTAATTGTAATTCATTATTTAAAAACTGTTCACACACACTAAAATATCATAGCATTTGCTATTACTATCCACTACAGATTAATCAGCAGGCCTATCAGATAATTATTTCACCACTGCAAGGTGTGCAAGAAAAATCGCTCAATTGTACCAATCATGTATTGTGACTGCAGTTTGCATTAGTAAAAATCATAACATTCCAACGTCAATATATTTTTAAAAAAGAAAGGGAAAAGTTAGGCCCACTTACTAATGATTAAATTATGAAGTCAGGGAAATGGAAGATAATACAGTACCTTAATTCACTGGAACTTTATAATAAAATAATAATAATAATAATAATAATAATAATAATAATAATAATAAATACGTGAAAAGCGTGGACTACAGTGTTCATGTAAAATGTTTTAAGTTTCTTTGGTTATTTCCGAAAAGGTACGGTGTAGGCTATGAACTGAACAACAGGAAGGTATTACTTTAGTTTATAATATGTTACATCTTTTAATATCAATAATAACAGCAATTCATTTTAATATAATTGAGAAGTAGAAGTTTTGAAATTACGTCTATTGACCATAAAATATTGTACGAAGCATTTAATAAGCAACGGCGAGTCCTTTAAATGTCCCAAATGTAAAATTACAATGAATATCTAGAACCGAACAGCGCTCCGAGCGATGAAATTGGCATTCCGCGGGAACCCCTTTAGACCCGTATTTCAAGCGCTGCGCCACCTTGTATAGCCTCGTGAGCAACGATTCCAACTGTTCTATCACAGTCTAGTATATAGACCGTTGCTTACGAGATTATACAAGCTGGCGCATAGAGCTTGAAAAACTAGTCTGAAGTGGTTCCCTCGTAATGCCAATTCCGCCGCTCGGAGCGCTGTTCTGCCCTATATATTCATAGCAGAACACTTAAAAGACATTGACATTTGGGACATTTAAAGGACTCATCATTGCTTATTAAATGCTTCGTACAATATTTTATGGACAATAGACGTAATTTCCAAACTTCTACTCCTCAATTATATTACAATAAAAGGCTGTCATTCTTGATATTAAAACATATTACATATAAACTGAGGGACTGTCTGCTCTGTACTTCAGTTCATACACCTAACATTTCCGGAAATAAATTAACTTGACATCTTACATATACGCACTATAGCCTACCCTTTTCACCTAATATTATTAATATTGTTATTAAATAAGATATTGCAACTAATTAAGGTACTGCATTATCTTTAATTTCCTTGAATTCATAATTACGCATTTGCAAGAAGGCCTAACTTTTCCCTGTCTTTTTAAAAAAAATACGGACGTCACAATAACTGAGAAGTATAATTATTGCGCGATTTTTTCTTGCAGTGGTGAAAACATTTCTATAGGCCTACTGATTAATCTATTGAGCATAGTAATAGTAAACGCTGTAGTATTTTAGTGCGTGTACGCCTACTTAGCTCTTGTAAAACGAAATTTTCACTTTCACTTTCAACGGAACACTCACTTATATTCAGTTCTTGTATCTTGCAGTAAATTATCCATTTGTGATCATCTTTCCAATATAACCTCCCATTGAAACGACCACTTAAAATCATGAGCTAGAATTTATTATTTTAAAAACATTTCCACGTACATACTGTTATAATTGTTATGAACCACAATACAAAAGACAACACTGTGAAATTGGATTAATTTACCAAGATCAACATCAATACCGGTAGTATAAAATCACATATAGGCCTAGGCTATATTATTTCATTACTGTATGGTATTAATTAGAAGAATTAATTTTGAAGAATTTACAAATATGCTGAAATAATTTATGACACCTCTTATAGAAATGTAAAAATATGTATGTACATTTTGAAACAATGGGTATAGCACCACTTGAAAATGTTGAGCATTTTAACAGTAACTTGTAAATTGTTCCATCACGTTGTCTATAGTGTTCATTTATTGTAGCACTTTTAGAACGAACGTGGTTCACATACATAAGAAGAAATGACGATGGAATGAGTCGAACACATACAGTTTTCTTTAATTTTTAGCAAATGATGAAGTTGAATATGTACTGTTACTTCATATCCTAACATAAGTAGAGTTGCCACCATAGATGTAACACCTGAAATGAATATAAAATAAATTAATGTATTGGTAATGATACAAGAATAAAAAGAAATTAGGCTAGACATAACCTCACAAAATTACAAACACATGCTAAAACAAAAAAAAAAAAAAACTTTACGTATCCGTATATAATAAAACTAGATATTCCAGATATAATTTGTTTCACACGATAACCATCTCAGCCTATTTCGGCAGCAGCCATTATTAGTTACAGTTTGAGGTGCATTACCTAATCTCATACTAACCTTGTTAAGTTCTCTAACCTAATTCACTGATAATTACGTAACAATACACAGGTCTAAAATACAGACAAATACACATTAATTACCTAATAAGTACAGCATGAAGATAATTCATTACTTTTGTCGGTATTTTCTAAAAGAGAAAGGGAAAACAGTAACAACATTATCTTCAATGTTTACATCACGTCGTTCACATTTTCATTAGGCCTATATCAGTAATGCTTGGTAAGTGAAACAATGCATGAAATTATTTTACATTTCGGGTCACATCATTCGAGAGTCGGAAAATGCAATTCGCCACTTTTAACATAGCATTGCTTGTTATATGGGAGAACTTTGACATTTACCTTAACCTATAAAGATACGACCTGTTGGTACAGAGTTCTTCACATAGCAAGACACAGACAATTTTCGAATATAACTTAGCAGAACAAACTTCAAATAACACTGTAATATGCTTGGCATATTTATAATATTCGTACTCAATCAGTAATGCACAATTAATCGAACTTTTTCACGATGCACAATGCTTTGTAATGGTACTATTCATCATTTCATAGGGCAGAGAGGCGAACCTAGCGGCAGAAATTGTCATGACTCACAGAGACCTACTCTCGACCGTGCTATGCGCCAGCTTGTATAATCCCGTAAGCAACGATATAGACTGTTTTTCTATCTTGGTTTGGGCCAAAGTCCGTTTGTGAAGAATGGAACATGTAATTTATGCTTATATAGAATACAATGTAAAAATATACTTACGTTTGTAGAAGAATATAATGGATAGATATACTTGTTTCGGGCGTCTGTCTCTAGCATTAGCCACGTCAAATATTAACACAAAGTAATAAGGAAAGGCTAATACTGCAATTTCCTTTCACTGCACGTTCAGGATTAATTGATCAAGGAAGCTTTGATACCAGTTTACGTAAGAAAAAAACGTGACAGAGGAGACTGCATACACCGTTGCTTACGAGATTACACAAGCTGGCGCATAGAGCTTGAAAAACGAGTCTGAAGTGGTTCCCTCGTAATGCCAATTCCGCCGCTCGGAGCGCTGTTCTGCCCTATATATTCATAGCAAAACACTTAAAAGACATTGACATTTGGGACATTTAAAGGACTCACCATTGCTTATTAAATGCTTCGTACAATATTTTATGGACAATAGACGTAATTTGCAAACTTCTACTCCTCAATTATATTACAATAAAAGGCTGTCATTCTTGATATTAAAACATATTACATATAAACTGAGGGACTGTCTGCTCTGTACTTCAGTTCATACACCAAACATTTCCGGAAATAAATTAACTTGACATCTTATATATACGCACTATAGCCTACCCTTTTCACCTAATATTATTAATATTGTTATTAAATAAGACATTGCAACTAATTAAGGTACTGCATTATCTTTAATTTCCTTGAATTCATAATTAAGCATTTGCAAGAAGGCGTAACTTTTCCCTCTCTTTTAAAAAAAATACGAACGTCACAATAATTGAGAAATATAATTATTACGCGATTTTTTCTTGCAGTGGTGAAAACATTTCTATAGGCCTATTGACTAATCTATTGAGCATAGTAATAGTAAACGCTGTAGTATTTTTTTCTGAAGCCAAGATTTTCGCAAGAACTGAAGTGCGACACATGTAAAGATGAGGAAATGTCCCTCTTTCTTTTGGGAAAACTTGTGAAGCCACTACTGGACAATATTGCCAAAGATATTTCCAGTAAATACGAAGTGACTAGGAAACTTAATCAGAAGCCCCTAAATAGAAAAGTGCTGAAAGTGCAATAAACTGGGCCATTTCTTAATTACATATAGAACACTGGAACTGACTATCTACAAGGACCCTCGTGTTATAAATATTATGATTATTTCAGATTGTGATACAGTTATAAGCGTACATTCCTAAAATTTAAAAGTAACAATGAGGATGCCCTATGTTATAGGAAAGTTTTAAACGTGTACATTTTTAACTTTTTTATTAATGATTTCCTGATCAAGATTTTCATTAACTATGTGCCAAACTTTTGAAGTGAAGAGTGCAGTAAGAAGGACATCTGATCAGTATTTTAATCATGTGCTGGTTACAGTACATTAGATGTCTTCTTGAATATACCTGATGAGGTATGTATATGAAGTTTGTATCGTCAGTATTCAAGTAGCCTACTTATGTAATTTTTATTATCTGTACAGAAAAAATTTAGCTTACGTGATAGTATGAAGTAATCTCTCACGAAATAACAAGGAAGAGAAAGGTGCTTAAATTTAAATATTGAAAACAGGATGATAAGAAGAAAATAATTTTTACTTCCTTTCAATTATTAATGAAACCTGGCCACTCACCATTCGCAGTTGATTTCTATGGTTACAGGTCTATTCTTCATATTCTGTAGCTTTCAAATAATTTCTAAAATAAATATTACGCCTACTTTGCTCTTGTAAAACGAAATTTTCACTTTCACTTTCAACGGAACACTCACTGATATTCAGTTCTTGTATCTTGCAGTAAATTATCCATTTGTGATCATCTTTCCAATATAACCTCCCATTGAAACGACCACTTAAAATCATGAGCTAGAATTTATTATTTTAAAAACATTTCCACGTACATACTGTTATAATTGTTATGAACCACAATACAAAAGACAACACTGTGAAATTGGATTAATTTACCAAGATCAACATCAATACCGGTAGTATAAAATCACATATAGGCCTAGGCTATATTATTTCATTACTTTATGGTCTTAATTAGAAGAATTAATTTTGAAGAATTTACAAATATGCTGAAATAATTTATGACACCTCTTATAGAAATGTAAAAATATGTATGTACATTTTGAAACAATGGGTATAGCACCACTTGAAAATGTTGAGCACTTTAACAGTAACTTGTAAATTGTTCCATCACGTTGTCTATAGTGTTCATTTAATGTAGCACTTTTAGAATGAACGTGGTTCACATACATAAGAAGAAATGACGATGGAATGAGTCGAAGACATACAGTTTTCTTTAATTTTTAGCAAATGATGAAGTTGAATATATACTGTCACTTCATATCCTAACATAAGTAGAGTTGCCACCATAGATGTAACACCTCCGTAACACCTGAAATGAATATAAAATAAATTAATGTATTGGTAATGATACAAGAATAAAAAGAAATTAGGCTAGACATAACCTCACAAAATTACAAACACATGCTAAAACAAAAAAAAAAAAAAAAAAAAAACTTTACGTATCCGTATATAATAAAACTAGATATTCTAGATATAATTTGATTCACACGATAACCACCTCAGCCTATTTCGCAGCAGCCATTAGTTACTGTACCAGTTTGAGGTGCATTACCTAATCTCATACTAACCTTGTTAAGTTCTCTTACCTAATTCACTGATAATTACGTAACAATACACAGGTCTAAAATACAGACAAATACACATTAATTACCTAATAAGTACAGCATGAAAATAATTCATTACTTTTGTCGGTATTTTCTAAAAGAGAAAGGGAAAACAGTAACAACATTATCTTCAATGCTTACATCACGTCGTTCACATTTTCATTAGGCCTATATCAGTAATGCTTGGTAAGTGAAACAATGCATGAAATTATTTTACATTTCGGGTCACATCATTCGAGAGTCGGAAAATGCAATTCGCCACTTTTAACATAGCATTGCTTGTTATATGAGAGAACTTTGACATTTACCTTAACCTATAAATATACGACCTGTTGGTACAGAGTTCTTCACATAGCAAAACACAGACAATTTTCGAATATAACTTAGCTGAACAAACTTCAAGTAACACTGTAATATGCTTGGCATATTTGTAATATTCGTACTCAATGAGTAATGCACAATTAATCGAACTATTTTCACGATGCACAATGCTTTGTAATGGTACTATTCATCATTTCATAGGGCAGAGAGGCGAACCTAGCGGCAGAAATTGTCATGACTCACAGAGACCTACTCTCGATCGTGCTATGCGCCAGCTTGTGTAATCACGTAAGCAACGGCATACACACACACTAGAGATGGGGTAAAACGTGATTTTTCACTCACCGGTGAAGCAGTGATAGTTCTTTTTCAATCACGGTGATTTAAAGTAGTGATCCAGTGATTTGAAGCGATTTTCAACTGCCTGTGATTACGACAAGCTGTCTTGCAACAGCTGATCACTGGTGCAGTGATCTAGTGAGTGGTGGCGATTCGGCGATTGGAAATTTGAGTGATTTCTCACTACGAAATGCCAGTACTCCAACTGTTTTTAATGAAATTGTTGGTGAATGTGATTATGATCGTGAAATGCGTTGGTGTCAAATTCAAAATAATGAAGGGATAAGAAATGGATACATTCAGTGGAGAGAAAAGACTTTTCGCGCTGGGTTGGCCCTGAATGTATAAATTAAGTTGTGTTAGCTGAGATGAAACTAGCGCTGAGGTGATTTTGGAAGCGAAAATCATTGAATTTATGAGGGAGTATGTTTGTGGACATACAGTTAATCGTATATGCAAGGAATAATAAAAGCTTCAACTAACCTAACCCATCATATATTAGTATATGGCTATGCAAGGTGTACAAGCGGATTACAAAGGGGAACTACCTCAGCACTAGTTTAGCGAAAGTGGTCTAGAAAGAAATGTTACAGTGAAATCAGACATATTAGTTGAAAATTTTTGCGGAATTTAAAAAATATTTAACTTAAATTAAATATGTAATTTTCATTTGGTAGGATTAAAATAAACTGGTAAGAGAGATTGAACAAAGTAGGCTTACTTTCTTATATTAACCTTAACGAACCTCGCCTCAGTCCTTTTTATTTTTTCCACATTCCACAGTATCGTTAAACTACTACAGTAAACTGCAAATAATATTAGTAATTCTCCAGAAAAGCTACACTCAATAAGGCTCAATTTTCTTTGACTTCACTGGCTTCTGTGAGATGTATATTGTGATGTACACGTGGTTTAGTTAGCTCCCATAAATACAACAGCTATCGTGTAGACCTATGTAGCAATACATTCAACATAAAAATCGTTTCATACTTACCTGTATATTCTAATGCACTGTTGTAGCCCTCCCTCCCACTGCTTACCAATATAACACTCGACAGGTCCAAGACGCAATACTAGGAAACTATTTCTCTAGTAATTATCCTGGACCGCTTGCAGGTTATGTTGCAAATAGTAAAGAGAGTGTAGTTCTTCTGGAGAACATACCATAAATTAACATGAAATCAATAATAATTACTACGGTTAAATCACTGTAACAATATTTATTTAAAAAATTTACTTACATAAATAATTACCAGAGATAGAAATTCATGCAATTACTTATCTGTATGTAAATGTCGTAAGTGAAATTTATTGAGTAGACATTTCAAGAATTTTTGTTTTGGATGAGTGAATTTTATTTCATTATATTGACATATTCGAGCAATGTTTTGCATACTATAATATCATAATATAAGCATATTTTAATTTGTTTTCCATACTATTTGTATATAAACGTTAAAAAATCTATCTATCTGTGGTACAGTTAATCTGGAGAATTATGGAGAAATTACTACAGTAACATTTATTTACAAAATGAACTTGGTGAAATCTCTACAATAACATATATTTACAAAATTAACTAAGGGAAATTACTACAATAATATTTCTTTTCACAAAATTAACTTTGTAAGTCAACAATTACCAAAGATTGGAAGTTAATGCAATTGCATAGGCTATATTTGTCATAATTATGAGAGTGAAATTTGAGTGGACATTTCAGAAATTTGTTTTGGATGAGGGAGTTTTATTTCAGAATATTGGCATATTTTAACATTAGTTTGCTTATATTAACGTAATGACAGCATACAATTAGCATATTTTAATATGTTTTGCATAGTATTAATACATATTAACTAATGAAAATCCAATAGAATTACGATCATGTGATATACAAATTAGCGTCCTTTATTTCACCAAATCAAAACTGTCGCCAGTGGCTAAATATTGGTTCTTTTGAATTCGCGGCCTTCGCGGGTATTGAAATTTCCCGCTAATGACGTCATTCAAGGTGAAGGGAAGTCTATTTTCTTGGCCACTAGGTGCCAGTAAAGGATTTTGCCAAGCAGTTCAAAACTTGTGCAACAGATGGAAGAAGACTGCAATGGAAGAGATTCAGCTATATCACAGTCTAATAGATATATAGATATATATATTAGACTGTGGCTATATCACAATCTGTTGCTATCAACGAGTTGTCTTCTCTTTCTAACTCGTTGGTTGCTATATTTTGAGAACAAGGAGAGAGTTTAATCACTGTATGTACAGTATACGTGACTGTAGTTTCATGTTGCAGTGAAATCACAGTTCGATCACTGTTTCACTGGTTAATGAACAGCTCACTCACTGGAATGAAAGTGATTTATTAATCACCGGTGAGAAATCGCTGCTAGTGATTTTTTTTCCATCTCTAACACACACACGTACATACATAATATTACTGTCAACTGTAAAAAGCCAACATTAGGACTCCTGCAAAAAAATTATTCATGTACTATTACTACAAATTTTGTAGAAGATATAGTATTTATAGCAAAACTAAAGGCGCAAAAAATAAAAACAGACAAAAATGAGTTTGAAATGTTAAATGAATGTAACACATCCGTAAGTCTTTTAAAAATGGCCACCAAAACATGGAATTGGAGAGGCATAAGTGCAAGGATGTTGTCTCAGAGCTTCCTTAAATGTCAGGGGTTCGCTGGGTTGCAGACCGTACAGTGCTTTTACGCCTTTACTGAGCTCTTATACGATCAAAGCCGGATTAAGGCTGTTTTATTTATGGGTCAGCAAATAAATCTAAAGTACATGTTTTAAATACTATCCATCACCTTGAGATACGACTTTGTACTGGGGCCTTCCGAACCAGTCGGATAGCGAGCCTGTATTGCGAAGTGGGAGAACCATCACTGTATCGGCGACGTAATGTCTTGTTGTGATCGTAATCTGTTAAGCTCAGCTCACAGTCCGAGCACAATTCTAACGACTCCTTTTACCATCTATCTCTTTATGGCCGATACAGTGAAAAACCGCGAAGATATCGCCCAGCAAATGTGCGGTTTCGTGAACTGCTCTCAGAGCTTTACATCCTCCTGCCAACAGTTCGCACACTGGAATATACGACCACTCCACTGTGGATTATGCGACGTCCCATATTTTATGTATGTCTGAGCCGAAGTTTTAAGTATTTTACATCAGCTTTTGTTTATAGAGATTGTTGTAGTGAACTTTTATCACAGTTTCCAAATTATTCATTAGTTTTAACGACGGATCCCGAGTAAATGATTGTGTTGGTTGTTCCATTGTTACAAATGGACAGATATATAAATATGAAATGAGTAGAAAGTCGTATCCCGTGATGATGGATAGTGTCTAAGAGACATAATTTCGATTTATAAGGTGACACACAGATAAAACAGCCATAATCCAGCTTTGCCCGGATAAGAGAACGATAAAGACGTAAAAGCACTATGTGGTCTGCAACCCAGTGAACCCCTGATAAAAGGAGTAAAATATTTAAGGATTTTTCGCAACGCCTAATCAAATCACGAGTATGCTCCTCCCACGTTAATTTATAATCAAAGATAAGGACCAAAAGACTTGCAATGTCTGTATATTGCAAGTCCACTCCATTAAGATGCAGTTGAGAATGTGGATGCAGTCCACGATGGTTAAAGAAGTGCACACACTGGGTTTTTAGAGTGGAGAATTTAAAGCCATTGCGAACAGCCCATTCTGATAGCACGTTGATGAGCAGTTGCAACTGTCGACAGATGGATGGAAGACATCGGCAGCTGTAATATAAACTGAAGTCATCAACGTACAATAGAGAAGACACTCGATCACCCACACAGTGGGCAATTGCATTGTTAGCAATGTAGAAAAGAAGAACGCTTAATACAGACCCTTAATGCGTAATGCCGTTTTCTTGGAGATGATCATTAGAAAGTGTGGTGCCTACTCGAACTCAAACGAGCATACGCTGGGTAACTTTCGGTGTTTGACCCCGGACTCATTTCACCGGCATTATCACCTTCATATCATTCAGACGCTAAATAACCTGAGATGTTGATACAGCGTCGTAAAATATCCCAATAAAATAAAAAAATAAGTCGAACTCTGAAATACGGCTCTGCCATGAACTTCGCAATAAACGTTGGTACACAGTCACAAAGTCCCCAATCATGCAGAGTTTGCAAAATGCCATACGGTCATGTGGTATCATAAGTCTTTTCTAGATCAAAGAAGACCGCCACAAGATGCTCCTTCGAGAGGAAAGCATCTCTAATGGCGGTCTGAAGCCCAATAAGATGGTCTGCGGCGGATCTGTGCTTACGAAAACCACATTGGATATTAGATAATCGGTTTCCCGATTCAAGTACTCACATCAGGCGTTTGCTTCTCATTCCTTCCATTACCTTACATACACAGCTGGTGAGAGAAATTGGTGTGTAGCTTCTAGACAATGAAGGCTCCTTTCCCGGTTTCTGGACAGGGATTACAATGGCGGAACGCCAAGAAGATGGAAATACACCCTTAGTCCAGATTCTGTTGTATATTGACATAAGAAATGATTTTCCAGCTGGCGGAAGATCGCGAAACATGCGGTTATGTATGTTATCTTGGCCAGGAGAGGTGTCAGGGGATGTGTCTAATGCAGCCTCCTGCCCATTGCATGTGAACGATGCATTTTAGTCTTCAGTGTTATCAGAGTTAAAATTTAGGTTCCGTTTTTCTGCAGCGTCCATGATTTTTAGAAATTCCGGGACATAATTATTTGAGCTGCTTATCTATGCAAATGTGCTAGCAGATGTTTCAGCAATTTCTTTTGGACTGGTAGGCATTACGCCATTGTTCGTAACGCCCGGAATTACAGAACTACGTTTCCCTATTATTCGACGGAATTTGTCACATACGATGTTAGCAGGGACGTTCTTTTTCAATGAATTGACGTAGTTTGTCCAGGACGTCTTCTTAGCATCGCGCACAGTGCGACGAGCTTTGACTCGAAGACGTTTAAACTGGACAAAATTTCCTGGGGGCCGGATGGCGCTCTAATTGGCATAAGGCATGTTTGCGGGCTCGGAAGTCGGATTGCATCTCTGCAGGCATCCGTCCACCAAGGGACAGGGAAGCGTTTTGGCCTGCAGGACGACAGGGGAATAGATAATTCCGCACACTTAATAACCACATTTGAAAAGTTCTCTACTATGGGATCCATACTTTCAAGTTCGTTATCATAGAGTGATATGGACTCCGAAAATCCGACCCAGTCCGCCGTTTTAATAATTCAGTTTGCAGAGCGAGATTCCGCAGGACGTAGAGCAGACATATGCATTCCGATGGGGTAGTGGTAAGTACAATGTAGCACTTGAATCACAAACCATTCGAAATGCATGGACAAAACTGGGCTGCAAATGGAGACATCTATTATGGAGTATGTACCGTAAGCAAAGCATAGGTGTGTTGGTTCCGCTGAATTCAGTGAAATTAGATTTAAACGGGTACATACTTCGGCTATTTTATTTCCTCTGCTATCGTCGGAATTTGAGCCCCAAGATTGGTGGGATGCATTGAAATCACCCATTTACAGATATGGAGCAGGTACCTACAACAGGATATGTTCAATTTCATTCACTGTAAAAGGAGTTTCTGGGGGCTTATAGAGACAGCCTATTGAAAGATGAATGCTAAGTAAAGTTGTTATAGCGTCTATGCATTGATGTGGAGTGCTAATTAATCAACTATAACGAATAGAAATCTGTAGCCACATTTGTGATTTTTTTTAATTTCTATAAAAAAAATTTAGATTTTTTTTCAGAGTTCTTCTAGCACTTAGAAATTGAGTTTCAGAGAAAATAATATTTTTTCCTTACTATTTACACTTCCACTAACATTATAAAAACCCCAGGTATTTGAAATTTTAAATAATAATTAATGTAAAAAATTAAATAGTAATGGAAGATATAATCTTTGGGGCCCTTGTGGCAACTGAAGATATGACTCCATTAAAAAATAAATTTAGCAGGTAAATATTCTCATAATGCATCAACTCTTGCACGCCCAAGCTTTTTGTTATAAGTAAAACAAATTTATACATCTTAATTACATAACTTTTAACACTGGAATGTCTTATTATATGTCTTTCTCGTGTGAAATTCTATCGTATCTGGTTGTTGCTGGTATTGGTCCAGTTCTGAAGAAGACCCATAACAGGTCGAAACATGTTAATTAGGTACGATAGAATTTAACACGCGAAAGACATAGAATACATACTGCGAAAAGAAATTTTTCACTCCACCCTAATGCATATAAAATTGAAATTCACAATTTTAATCTGAAATTCAGGAATAAATGAAACTTTTAATTTGAAAATCGCCAAAAAGCTGGTCAATTCATTTTTGATATCTACCGAAAACCCACAATGACCACTCACAGCAAGAATAGTTCCTCTAATCACTCACATTCTCATAAGATTGGTAACTTTGTTTTCCTAATAGACCGAATGCTAAAAATATTCCTCTCAACAAAAATAATTACCGAAAATATGTATACCAATATTTCTACTAATGATACTATTCGGATAACTGAACAAAATTTAACTGAGAAAAATATCAGTAAAATAGAAATTGAAGAAACAACAAGATTATTACGTATCTGAACAGATCAAAACTATTTCACTTTCAAAATAAATTTTATATACAAATTGATGGTCTCCCTATGGGTTCCCCATTATCAGGCATTCTAGCAGAAATTTTTCTCAATGATTTAGAAAATAAATTCATTGAATCCAATACACAAAACATCGTCAAATGGATACGTTAGGTTGATGACACCTTTTTTATTTACCAAAATATTGGTTCTCAAAATTTGTTAGATAACATAAATTTTATGCATCCTAGGATTCAGTTTACTAAAGAAGATGAAATCAACAATACCGGTACTTTATATTTTTTGGATATAACTATAGAAAGGTTAATAAATTTCTTTACAAAGTGTACAGAAAACCCACTCAGACTACACATTTAATTCCCATTCACTCGAATCATCCTCAACAGCATAAAGACCAGGACTGCATAGTTTAATTAACAGATTACTTAGTATTCCATTGCCTAAATCTGATTATAATAAAGAATTAGACACTATATATACAATAGCAATAGATAATAGTTACAACACGATGATGGTAGAAAAGATCATTTCACATGTAAATCGAAAAAAAAAAAAACAATTGAGAACATTCACACATTTGTCCAACAATAAAGAACCAAAAGATTATATCAACTTTCTTTATTCCAATCAATACGTCCACAATATTACCACTCTCTTTAAAAAAACTCAACTTCAATATTGCTTATAAGACTAATCACTCCATTGGTAAAATTCTGTTTAATAAATTTCATAATAGTAATTTTGATAAACTCAGTTCATCAAGTGTATACAAATAAAACTGTCAATTCCCAGAATCTAACGCTACTTGTGTAGGTCAAACAGGCAGAAATTTTAATATCAGATATAAAGAACACAGAAATATCTCCCATGAAGTTTCTCATCCTGCTTTCAGCGAACACATATACAATAATCAACATTATTTTACAAACATTAACTCAGGTATGGAAATTTTACATATTAATAGTAAAGGTAAATTATTAAATATTCTGGAGTCTATCGAACTATGCACAGACAAATTCATAAATTCTCTCAATTTGAATGAAAAAGCAATTTACGAAAAAAACATTCTATTTGACCTTTATATTATTTCCGATTTGAATAGTAAAAGACTAACGTAGTATTAGTCAACCTAATTTCTGTCCTTTCCTTCATCTCAGTTAGTCTCTTTTAAGCCAAGCAAGGGCACGGTTCGAACAAACTGAACCACATCAGTATGTCATTCATCTAAGTTGCAATTTTGTCCATTCTGTTTTTATCTTTATTTAAATATGGTCTGTGTTAATTTGTTTTATTAAAAAATGTATATACATCATAAGATTTTAACTTTTCAATTTTTAAATGTCAATTCAATTTTTATACTTTTATTCAATTATTATTATACATTATTACAGTTTCTTATATTATTTTTAGTTATCACTTGCATATACAGAAAATATAACATATATTGCTTATTCAGGAATCAATTACATTTTATATTTTTAACTTTTCCAGTCAATGAAAGACGTTTACAAAGTATCATAAATTAAGATAAGCTTTCTATTTTCCCAATTGTCATTTTTTAATTTTTTAAATATAACTAATCAAGTTATTAATTATAATTGTTTTCGTTTTACAGTCGCTGTAATTAGTCACTGAAGATGGAGAAGCATCTCCGAAACATGTCTAACATCTTCAATAAATTTATTGCAATTATTAGTGTTCATACAACAGTAACTTATCACCTTTAATGTATTTCATAAAACCAATGAACACTGTATATTGACCTAACATGTGCATTTTATCATTAAATATATATTATCATTGTTTGAATACATGATTACATGAGCTACTAATGAAACACTTTTGACAAAAGTCACATTTGAAAGGCTTCACCCTATAGGCAGGTGTTCTTGTTTTTCCAAGCCATTCGACTCCGAGAAACACTACAAAGAACTGAACTGATAGCTTTCTCGCCGGTGTGCACGTGTTCATGGGCTTTTAGGTTACTAGGCCGCGAAAAACACTTACCACAAACATCACATTCGAAAGGTTTTTCGCTTCTGTGCATGCGTTCATGGCTTTTTAGGTTACTCGTTGTGGCGAAAAACTTACCACAAACATCGCATTGGAAAGGTTTGTTGCCTGTATGCATTCGTTCATGGTCTTTTAGGTGACTCGATGAGGAAAAACATTTCCCACAAACATCGCATTTAAAAGGTTTGTTGCCTGTGTGCCGGCGTTCATGTGTTTTTAGGTTATTGGATTGGGAGAAACACATTCCACAAACACCACATTTGAAAGGTTTATCGCCTGTGTGAAGGCGTTCATGGCATTTTAGGCCACTCGAATGTGAGAAACACAAACCACAAATAATACATCTGAAAGGTTTCTCACCTGTGTGCATTCGTTCATGCCTTTTCAGGCTTTTCGAATCGAAGAAACACTTACAACAAATATCGCATTTGAAAGGTTTCTCGCCTCTGTGTATTCGTTGATGGCATTTTAGATTAGACGACAGTGTGAAACACTTACCACACTCTTCACATATAAAAGGTTTCTCACCTTTGTGCAAGCGTTCATGCCGTTTTAGGCTACTCGACTTCGAGAGACACTTACCACAAGCATCGCATTTGAAAGGATTTTTGCCTGCATGCTTGAGTAAATATTCGTTCGGTTTTGTCGAATTCAAGATATATATTTTTGACGTTTCAAATTCCAACTGCTTCTTCTCTTCATGAGACCGCACAGGTTTTCCCGAGGAGCCTGAATTCTTGGGAATCTCACACACAGTCTCGCTCTCTTTTTGTGCAATATCGCCCAATTCTGATGATATAGTTCTTTCATTGATAGCTGCAAACCTGACGAAAATATATAAAATATATAATCACTTTATAAAATAGTCGCAACAAAAACTTATAGCTTACATTCAATTACTGAAATTTCAAACCTAAACAAAACTATTTCACCAGGAGGTAGATTACCATTAGAGATACATCCTTGTAAATAATTAATGAGTAATGGTGGAAGTATCAAAATTGTCTCAAGATTCTAGTCTTGACGAAGAAAACAAATTTTATGTGAAAATATCCTATTTGTCAACCCTTACTTGGCATTCTATTTCTTAAGAAACTTCTCTGTCCAAAGTCACTTGCCAGTTCGGTGACTTTGTGCACGATTATAAAAAAAGAAATGTATGTTAAAGGTAAAAAAAATTGATGTTTCAAGGCCCTTGGAAGTAAATAAAATTACATTTCCATCTTACAGTTACATACGGTACTCTTCTTAGTAACAGAAAAACAAGAGTATAATTATATTTTTATGAACATTACTATTAATCAAGAATATGATAAACATAAAGAAAAAATCATTAACCTTTGCTCTACAGGTTTTGCACCTGACCGTGCTACTTTCTGAAAATAGTTTCCTAATTCGAGATTGCAAATGTGCTATAACTTATTCTATGCCATATTCTTATGACATATACAAATGGATTATAGTTTCTTTATTTTGTCACTTTAAAATTTGGAAAATTTGGCAGTGGAACATAACTGATTCGATTTGGTAGTAAGCATTATTATGACAAAATTTGTATTGGTATAATCTCCAACTTGGTATTTGTTGTTTTGCCAATGTTAAAATGGTAACTATGGTTTCAAACCCCTGTAACAATGTAATTTACAATTGAGGCTCTCGGCGCACAAATGGCCCCACAAATGAAATTTGCATTTCGAGTTTGTTGCTTTAAAGAGATCCTCACATAGTTCTTTTCATAGCGTAAATCGGCCTAATCGTCATTTCCAGTTTTCCCAAGGGAATTCAGTATAACTTTCGTTAGGGCATCGCATTTCGCGCACTTTTACAAAGAGGTAAAGTGGAAATATAATTTTGTTGGCTTTGTCATTAGTGCACTGAGGTCCTCAATTATAAAAATATATTAAGCCTACTGAATAAAATTGTTTCTCCGGTTCGGCGATAAGAATATTGGCAGTGAACGACGAGAAGAGGATAAATTGATCCATTGAGAGAAATACAATATGAGGCAAAAGAATCGACACTGAAAAGTTATTTGAGTTGGTACAGTATGTGTTCTAAATGCGTACCATCATGTGCCACACACTGTCCATAACGTTTCTGAATATTATTGAACATATTGATGAACAAAGGTTGCTGTAAGGACGCAAAAAATGTAATCTCACGTAATTCAGTGGGTGGTTCATTTGTCTTCAAAATTAATTCTTTCAGCACGCCCCATATGCAAGCTCCAGATGCGTATGTATGGGGCATATGGGAAGCATAAAGATTGTGGGAATGGACTTCCATGAGAAATTAGGCGATTTCCAAAGTGTCGTTGCGGAATGGCAAGTGACTCCCCCGCCGTATGGGCTGTAGCTCCATCTTGCTGCATCCATTGTCGATGGAATAGATTTCTGGCGTGACAAAAACGGTGCAAATCCCGCACAAAAGGAATAATAATGAGGTCTCTGTAGAGTTCCTGGTTGAAAGTTTTTTGGATTCTGTGCAGCATCCTCGACGAAATAAAAGCCTAATATTCCATGACCGGGCACGGCGCATCAAACTGTAACTAGCACACTGTGCAGTGATTTCTGTGTAACGACATCAGGCCGTCGAAACCCAACAAAACGAGTTATTTGTCGGCTGATGTAGCCATCAAGGTGAATATGGTTTTCATCTGAAATCATATGTTGCTGAAGAAATTTGGATCCTGGTATCTCATGGATAATGCTCAGCTGCAATATTGCAATCAACTTGAATGCGGTATGCAAACCCACCCAGCTCTTTGAACATCCGCTGAACAAACTTTTCGCTCACACCAAGTTTTAGCGATGCTCGTCGTAGACTATGCTTTGAAGACTGCAACACCTGTTCGAGAACTCGTCCATAACTCTCTTGTTTGTGGTGACGGTTCTTCGGCACCTTGTTGTCCCCTTTCGTTGATATAAGACTGATCCTGCATAAAGGAACTTGTCAACGAAGGTAACAATGTTCTGTTATTTGATGCCTCATTAAATCGCTCCTCGTACTGTTCTTTAACGTGAAGCAACTTGCCTTTTCTGACGACCAATGATATAATGTTCCACACCTTATCCTCTGTTGTCAGAACCATAATTGCAGAAATTAACACAACACTGAATTCACAATATGTCAAACCATCATACAGAATAAATAAATACTACGTTGCTAGGAGAACGTAAACAGCAGATGAGCAATAATTTCAGTGTCGTTTGTTTTCCCGCATACTGTAGTTCTGATGTCTGTAGCAAACTTAAGAATTTCATACTCTCCTACTGATTGCATTAGCGTCGATGAGTATCTCTTACCTCCCCTTGAATATTGTTCTTTCAAGGTTTATCAGAACCAAACCCAGGAAATTTGGTATATAAGTCTGTCCAGATAGAAACGCATATCATACTCATAACATGCAAGTATACACAGGCGGGAAATGGAAGGCGTCTCCAGAGAACAGACAACAACCAAGGAATGAGAATTGTCCAATATGGTACATAAGCTCTCTATGGGACAGGACGAAGGGCTAAGAGACAACTTCTTTACAAGCTATAATTTGACGAAAATCTTCTAGCAAATATCCTAACCCACACTGGCACTATCAGGAACAACAAAGCTGTCGTTTCGAAACTGTTCAAAATACAGGAAGGAGAGAATTTATTTCCTTCTTTGTGGGTGTCATGGTGATTCTACTGACTTCTTATATTCAAAGAAAAAAGACTGTGTTGTTCTCCTGTCATCACAGCATCATGACAAGTCTTGTTCAAAGGAAGACAACGATTTCAAGCCAAAAATAATATTCGACTATAACAAAATCAAAGCAGGGGTGAACACTGTGGACAAGATGGCTGGAGAGAACACAACTTGTGAGGTGGTCTGTACGACTGTTCTGCAAGATAAATGACGGCAGTTGTATGAACACTCTCTCGACTCCTGACTGAAAAATGAAGCAATGAGACGTCTATTCCTGCTTGAACTAGGTGGCCAGCTGGTTCGTCCCTGCATCACCTGTAGCACTGAGAAAGCCAGAATGTGTTTGTGTGGAAGTGTCTGGCACACACACTCCATAGAATGAATGCTGAATTAGCTGTTGTATCAGCTGGAAATGGAAGGAAAAGTGGACACTGCCACATTTCTGGAGAACTGACCTCATGTGACACATGCCAACAATGGACTTGCAAAATTCACTCTTTAGAAGGCGGGTATACAGTTTTCAAGCAAGCCTCATAACCAACATTATTTGTAATGTAGTGATTTATGTTATACATATACAGGCCTAGTTAAAAGTCCCACACAACGTAAATAACTTTCAGTGATATGAAACTCGGTGTGTGGGGATAGCCGTATACTAAAAATTCACTAATCATATTACCGAGTTTTCCCTTCTTCTGCTTTAACTGGAAGTAACTCCAACTCTCTCATTTTATATGGAATACCAAATATATATTTACATTTTCGAATAAAGCTCATTAAGAGCTTTCTAATATACCGACACTAGATACTTCTGTACACATTTATTGTTGCTAAATCAAGAAAACAGAAAAGTGTACTGGTATCGAATAATAAAATGCTTCTTCCCTAACAAAACCAAAACAAAGCTAGCGCACTGTCTAAATTCCGTGTTCAAACTGGTAGTCCTCCACAGCTTGACAATGTAGCAGTCGATCATAGAAACCATTTAAGGAATGACAACCAAGGTTTAAGAATATCTTGCACCGCTTCCATTATTTGATACTCCACATCTTCTAAGTTATTGATTCTTTCTCGATATACTACTGACTTCACATGGTCCCACAAAACGAAGCCCAAAGGCGACAAATCTGGAGATCAATCCTTAAATGTTTATTCCTTGTTCATCGACACTCGGCAAATTATGATAATCATTGAAAACCTTTAATTTTCATACCAGTCAGGCACTCAAACGTACACTTGCAAGGAGCTTCCTAACCAACAAAATTTATAACTTTTCTGACACTGATGTTGGTTTATGCATAACAATGTTTTGTCTCATACCATAAAAAATGAAAAATGAAAGTGAAAAGTGCTGAAAAACAATAGAAGTTTCACTGCATTCTCTGGTACAATGTTATATACTATTTTCCAAATCCAAGTTCTGTCTCGAGTGAGACATATGTCACACCCTTCATTGTTAAAACTAAGTATGTAATATGTTTCTAAGATGAAAATAAACACACGAAGATATGATTTCTTATCAAATTTATAAATGCAAAATAAGTCACGCAGAAACAGCCTAATCTATTAATCATGGAGATAATACAATTTTAATCTAGTTCGAAGAGAGTTTGCAAGTTTGACCAAAAAAATATAATTTCATTTTATAATAATCAAATATGCTAAAACGAACAAATAATTTTTAATTTGATTTACTCATTCATTCATCCATTCATTCATTCATTGTTTTCTGCCCAAAGGCAAATTATTCACGCAATGGTTTGTTTGTAAATCATAGTTGTAACCAAAGTTCACAAATGAATCGGTTAGTTGAGAAACAACACATGTCCTTTGCTTTAGCTATGGACATGTGTGGTTTTTCAAACAACCAATTCCAATATAGGATGCTACAACGATCTATGAATAATCAGCAATCATGCACAATCTTTGAAAGTGAACTGATCATCGAGAACCACTGAAAGTTGGGCTTTGACAGTTTCATAAAGAACAAATGAGCAAATGCAGTTCCATGTTGACGAAACAGAAGCATTCACTTATTCTAAAAAATACCACTACTAAAATCATTAACACTCTTACAATTGCAAAATTTCAAGTATCTTCATATGGTTATTTTGACAAAGTTGATGTCCGCAAATTAAATAGATTATAGTGTACAGTTGTCAAAAGAAAAAGTGGCCGCTCTCTTGAAGCAAAGTTCCCTTCGGGTATCTTCGCTACAATTCGGAGACAGGCAATGTTACATGTTGTTGGACCACGGTGCCTGATATCTACAGTTGTAAATTAAAGTATTCTCTGTGTTACTCGATAGCGTATTGATAGCGTTCTGGCCTCCTATTCGTGAGGTCCTGCGTTCGAATACAACCTCGTGCTTTTTTATGTTCTTTTTTGTTTTGTTTTTAAAAGAGAGAGACAAAATATACATAACTGCTCCTTTCTATTTTACGGTTATTTTAGTAATTAACACAAGGTTCATTAATGTATTATGCCATGACTTTACCATTATGACATTGTGGCTGCAAATGGAAAGAAAAAGGATTTTATTCTCAACAAATATATCTTTCGTGGCAGAAACAAAACAAACTTACTGGCATCTGCCTTACAACATTCAAACAATTAAGTGTTCAAAAAAAACAAACAAACAAACACACAAATAAACAAACAAACAAACAGCCACAATTCAATATTTAGTCCATCTTCCCCACATCACGATCACATTTGCAGTCGAGTGGGCATGGAATGCACTAGTCTTTGCAAATAGCACCTATTCTTAGACTTGACATTCCAGGCATTCTGAACATACATACGTAAGTGTCCTGCTATTGGCAGGTCTTTATTGCAAACCCAGCATTCTCCAATCTTTCCTATTTTCTGCCTTCCTCTTAGTCTCTGCATATGATCCACATACCGTAATGTCGTCTATTATTCTTCTCAACCAGTGACCCAACCAATTCCTTTCTCTCTTTCTAATCAGTTTCAGCATCATTCTTTCTTCACTCACTTTTTCCAAAACAACTTCATTTCTTATTCCGTCTGTCCACTTCATACGCACCGTTCTTCACCACATCCACATTTCAAATGCTTCTATTCGTTTCTCTTCATTTCGTCGTAATGTCCATGTTTCTTTCCCATACAATGCGACACTCCACACAAAGCACTTCACTAGTCTCTGCCTTAGTTCTTTTAACAAATGTCCGCAGAAGATGCTCCTTTTTCCATTAAAAGCTTCCTTTGCTCATATTTGCAGCTTTTCTTGGGAAGGATAGACCTAAATGCGGTAACTTGCCGTTGCTTTCCGCACACCACTGTCTATTTCGCATCTTATTAGATCCCAGGGGGCCCAAGCGTGGAGATGAGGAGAGTGAATTTGACTAACTGGGCCCTCCAGACTTCAACCAAAATTCACCGCAAGGTTTAAATATTAGTTCTATCAGGATATTTGACCCGATCAGAGACCGAGAAATACCAATTAGCCTTTGTCCCCCGCATCCTGGACTAGCTTCTACAAATCAGCAGAAAATTTTGGAGAGGGATTGAGCAATTTTTCCGCAAATGTTTCCACACTTGTGCCCTTGTAGCTCAGCGGAAGAACATCGGAATTTAGATGTCATCGTCTCAGATTCAATTCCTCGTCACTCCTTTTCATTTTATTGTGGTTCAAGATATATAAATAATATAATGTAATAATATAAAAAGAAAAACTAACACCAGTATTATGCAACTGTATTGTTCCAAACCTAATATTGAATTTATCTTGTTTATTTCGCTAAAGAACCATAACTGAATATAAATTATAATTTGAATATTATTTATGTCGCTAAAGAACGATAACAATAGATAACAATATAAATAATTTGAATATTATTTATATAGAGTATCATTAAAGAACGATAACAGAATGTAAATGATAAATATTGGTTTGTTAAATTAATATATTATCTAATATAATATATTATATTTAATTATTTAAATAAAATAACCTATTTTACGAAGAAAAATGGTTATTTGTATTATAATAATTACTTACATAAAATACAGATTATTTATATCGCGAAAGAACAATAACAGAATATATATTATTTATTACATTATTATATGATATTATTTATAACGCTAAAGAACGATAACAGAATATAAATGATAATTTGAATACTATTTATATCGCTAAAGAACGATAACAGAATATAAAACACGTGAATATTATTCATATCGTTACAGAACGATAACAGAATAGAAATGATAACTTGAATATTATTTATATCTCTAAATACGATACCAGAATATAAAAAATTATAACTTGAATATTATTTATATCACTAAAAGAACCATAACAAAATATAAATAACTTGATATCGATAAAGAACGATAACAGAATATAAATGGTAATTTGAATATTATTGACATCGCTATACAACGATTAAAAAATAAAATTAACAATTGAAGGCCCGAACCCACAACCTTCGAATCATTAAACAAGCACTCTACTGCTAGTCTACGAGACGCAGATGCGAAGTGCTTCCATAGTTCCGGAACTGCTTTTACAAGGACATGCATTGTGTAGCATCGCCGTAACCCGAAGTGGACTTAGAAAATATTTGCTGTTCACGAGTGCGGCCACTTTTTTTTTTTTTTTTTTTTTTTGATAACTGTACGTCCCTCAATAGTTCTGGAACTAAACAACCACCTAAGCAGACTTCTCACAGAAGGGATTTGTGCATAGATGTTCTTACAGTATCACTGCTTATAGCTTTCTAAAGCAAGAAGACAAGAACCTGTCAATCACAGCTTAAAACTAACGCAGCAAATGATATACTTACATATTTTGTGCTACGAAGACTTTACAAGGCAGTTATGTTTCCTTCACGACATGATAATTTTTAATAGGTTCGATCAATCGAATAAAACATATCTGATCGTAATTAAAATATACATAAAATAACTATAGCAGTATTAAAACACTTTTTTATTAAAATTTATAGGCCTCTATGTGGACTAGACATGTTTCTGGACCATAGCTGTCCTATCATCAATAGTCATCTGCAAAGGAGAGTGAATCTAACTTACTGATCACTTGAATAATTTCAAGGAAATATTATTCCGGAGCCGGGTAACAATCCCAGGACCCTTCACTTAGCGCGCGAACGCTCTACCGACTGAGCACGACACCGTCACAATTTTTCCTTTTATATTCTCATAACTCAAATGAGCTGACAAGATGCCAGAACTCAACTATGAGTGCACACAAATACTGTGTGACTTAAATTGTGGCTTTCTGTTAACGTACCTCCAGTAACGAATGTATTATACAAATCTAGCTTTCAGGTAGAAGCTCCCTGTAAAGGAGCGTTCGCGTGCTAAGTGAAGGGTCCCGGGTTCGATATCCGGCTCCGGAACAATTTTTCCTTGAATTATTCAAACCTGCTTTACAGGGAGCTTCTACCTGAAAGCCAGATTTGTATATTACTGATCGCTTATTCGGATTTAAAAATTAATCAATTTTTCGATTAGATCGACAACTCTAATTCTGTATTTATATAGAGCAAAATATTTTAGCAGTTTTGTTAACTTTATTAACACACATTAATTCATAATTCGGAGGAATGAGGCCTAGTTAGAGAAAATAGCAACTAAATATAAATAATAGAGGTAAAATTTATAACCACAAATACATTCCCGTTATTATAAACATAATTATAACTAGCTATAGTATATTTGCAGAGTGAAAATATATGATGAACTGAACAAAACAATTTTATTAGAGAGACTGACATAGCAACATAAACAGATGAATGGTATGGATTCGTAATTTGGTAAGTAGGCTACATCACATACGAGTTGCGAAGTACAAGCAAATGCAAGAGAGTAAGATGAATAGAAAGACCACAAAACAATGCTAAAGAAGTAGTGTCAACAGTGGCAGTAATAGTGGTAGTGTGATTGGTGATCTTAGTAATACTGGTGGTATTTTAATTTGACTTATGTCTTTTCAATACCAAAATATATTAAGCCTTTCATATCAATAACAATCACATATTGGTACATCTACATATCTTGATAAAGTAGACTGCCACATCGACACTCCCAATGGTCAGCCTTCTTGATCTTGTGTGTATCCTATATAATATATAGGTTACTCTCCATCCCGCATTGCCTTCATAATGTAATTGCCCCTTTCATACTTTCCGTGATCTACCATTTCTCAGTCGCCCTGGTGCTTCCTATTAGTAAATGGTTCTTAGTCTTCTTCCAGACTAGTTCTTAATGAATGGCCAAATCATTCCATGCCATAATACAATGCAAATTAATGTTGTATGCGATAATATTAATGAAACAATGAAGGAAAGGACAGTGTGAAGACTCGCACACCACACTCACCTATCGGTCAGAATCTCATTCTCCTCTGCTGTAACTTCCACTTTCAGCTTGTCCTTTACTGTGTCCAAGTCACGTAACTCTTCCTAAAATATAAAGAGGGAATAGAACAGAAAAATGACGCATTTTTACACTTAGATTAAATCTATTCTCTTGCCATAAGTTACGGTTACTTCCAAATTCAACTCAGTCCAAACAGAAATTTCAGTAACAGAAGACAACACAGTCATGTGAAAGTCAAAATTTGATCCATTTTATGCTATTTGACGTGGAATGAAGCAAATGCATAATTCACATGTCTGATTCGAGGAAAATCCCCATGAGATTGTGTAACATAAGTTTCAGTATGTTTCAGTTGCAATGTGTGGTGAAGTTTGAAAATGATTTAATTGATCAATATATTTTCCAGCGTCGTCTTATGGGGTAAAGGTACATGCAAATTTTCCGATAATAATTATCTCCAGTCGGCCTCGGTAGCGTAGTCGGTATAGCGCTGGCTTCAAATAATCAGACCTTGAAAAACACATACCGCATTCACCACACTTAAATGGTTTCTCTCCCGTATGTATGCGTGTATGCTTGGTTAGATTGGCATATTGCGAAAAAGTCTTTCCACAAATATCGCATTTGAATGGTGTCTCGCCTGTATGTACGCGTGCATGCAGGAATAAACTAGATTACTGCGAAAAACCTATTTCACAAACGTCGCATTTAAATGGTTTGTCCCCAGTGTGAACACGTGAATGTTGTTTTAAATGATCCGACCTCGAAAAGTACATTTCACATTCAGAACACTTAAATGATTTCTCGCCCTTACGTATGCGTGTATGCGTTTTAAGTTTAGAATACTGCGAGAAACGTTTTCCACAGACGTCGGATTTAAAAGTTTTCTCACGTTTACGTTTGTCAGCATGCTTATTTAGTTCTGTAGAATTCGAGAAACACTTTTCTCGAACATCGCAATTCAGTGCCTCCCTGCATGTATGCTTGCGCACATGAATATTCAGATCTTCCATCTCAGAGAAACAGTTTCCACAGTCATAGCATTTGAATGGTTTGGGCACCCGATCATCTTCCACTGTGCTGACATCACATGATTATTCCTGCAAAGAGGGAAATAAAAGAGATGGCGCATCTTTAGAGGAAAAATTATTGTAGGGCCGCGTTTAGTAGAGAGCTGGACTCCACAGTCTTGATTATGACGTAATCGCGATAAGCGAGAAGTATTCACAACATCATACAAACATTTGCTCTATATCCGCAGCACAAGTATATTAGAATTCCGATATGGAGAACAAGAGTAGCTCTATGGAGGTAGTGGCAAATCTTTATTTGTGATTATAAGCTCATTGCCAAGTGTTCTGTAGGCTACTGCACACTTCCTTACGACGTCATTGAACTTAAAGCAATGTAAAATACAAATGTAGACATAGACTATCCAAGTTGAATATTGTGTGAATTAGCAGTTAAATGCCATTTTTAAATTATATATTATATGTTTTCTGCCCAAGACCAAGTCTTTCAATGAAACCCCAGCATGTCTTTCAATGAAAACCCAGCAATCTCAAATCTTCACTACTTTCTGCCTTCTTCTTAGCCTCCGCATATGATCCATGTATCTTAATGTTGTCTATCATTTGAAGAGTCCACTGCAAGAATGATTGATGTCATTTGGAATACATTTTGCAGGAGAAGCAATAGAAAGTTTGAAATGCTGAGTGCTCAAAGCTTAACTGAGATTTTCCGATCATTACTGGACAATGACTATCAGTGTTAATACCATAACCCTCTATGCACATTCTATATGTCTTAAGCTATGCATTGACAGTCTTGGTTCATTTTCGACAAGAAAGTGACATCCATCATTCTTGCAGTGGACTCTTCATTTGATATCTTCTTCTGCCTCGAACTTTTTTCCGTTCACTATTCCTTCTAGTGCATCCTTTAGTAGGCAGTTTCTTCTTAGTCAATGATCCAGCCAATTCGTTTTTCTCTTCCTGGTCAGTTTCAGCATTATTCTTTCTTCACCCAGTCTTTCCAGCACAGCTTCATTTATTATTCTGTCTGTCCATTTCACATGCTCCACTGTTCTCCATATCCGTATTTCAAATGCCTCTAGTCCATTCTCTTCACTTCGTCGTAATGTCCATGTTTCTGCCTCATACAATGCCACACTCCAGCCACCGGCGTGGCCCAGTCGGTTAAGGCGCTTGCCTGCCGGTCTGAAGTTCCGTTCGGGCGCGGGTTCGATCCCCGCTTGGGCTGATTACCTGGATGGGTTTTTTCCAAGGTTTTCCCCAACCGTAATATGAATGCAAGGTAATCTATGGCGAATCCTCGGCCTTATCTCGCCAAATATCATCTCGCTATCACCAATTTCATCGACGCTAAATAACTAGTAGTTGATACAGCGTCGTTAAATAACCAACTAAAATAAAAAAAATAAAGCCACACTCCACACAAGGCACTTCACTAGTCTCTTCTTTAGTTCCTTTTACAGAGGTCTGCATTTTTTTATTAAAAGCTTTTTTGACATTGCTATCCTCCTCTTGACTTCCTGACACCACCTCATATTACTGCATATAGTACACCCAAGTATATTTATATACAGCAGTCTAACTTATATATAGTGTGATACATAAATACGTGTAAGAACTTTGTGGGTATAATGTAGAGGTAAAAATAAAACTATAATGTTCTATACAACTTTTCCCGCAAATCCTTACTTTCAGATTTATGATGCATAATGCCATATCTTGCCAGGCATCAAAAACATGGGCCAGTAAAGCCTTCGGATGTGCCACGTCAGCATACATAACGACTGCGGTATATGTTTGTTATTCATACATCCCACTACAGTTGTTTCCGACCTGATAGGACTTTGTTTACTGTACGTTGGTATGTTGAGTTTTATGGTACTGTTGCAGTTCGTACAGTCACCACGTTCCATAGGTACACATTCATTTTGTCATTAGTTCAGTCGTCTTAGTTGTGTAGGTAAGATAGATAGTGGAACACCAGTTGGTTGGCCAGCCAGATCACCAGACTTCTACGTCTGGGGTCGTCTGAAGTTGCTCGTTTATGCCAGTCACATTCTGAACATAGCATAACTACAGCAGTGACATCAAAATAGCTATGAAACAGTTCGGAATGAGTTGAACAGGGTCTGTAATATTCTAAAATCAGTACATACCTATGTATAGTAAACGAAGTCTTATGAGGTCGAAATCAACTGTACGTAATAGGGGTGTATGAACAACAAACATCTAACGCAGTCGCTATGTAGGCGAGCTTTACACATTCGAAGGTTTACTGGTCCGTGTTTTTGATACCTAGCAGGATAGGACATTTTGCATCATAACTCTGAAAGTAAGGATTTGCGGGAAAAGTTGTATGGAACATTTTACTTTTACTTTTATCTCTACATTACATCCACAATGTTTTACAGGTATGTATTAATCATCCTGCATAAATATTATTCTTATTACGCTCACACAAAACATAAAACAATGTGCTTTTCTCTCCAAAGGCATAGCTAAGACAGAGTTATCACTACCACTAGCACAATCATTCCACTACCACCACCGCCATCATCACTACCTCTTCCATCATCTCCACTTACTCGAATTATTTCGTCCATAGTAGACTTGCACTGTTACAAAGGCAGGTGGCAAGTTTGGAGTTACTCGCTCCCTCAACCATTTCTCAAAGCTGGTGGAGCTCATTTCTTGATGGTAGTCACCAGTAGTTGGGACATCTTTATAAATGTAAAGACCACCATCCAGAAATTTACTTTCGAAACCTATATCTGCTATTATAAACCTTTTGGACTTGTTTCCTTCTAACATCTTTTCTTTTCCGCCACCATTTTTGGAAAGTCAAATCGGTGTGTATTGAAGACTCATAGAGATAATTTGTCTTTGTTCTGCTCTAAAGCATTTAACTTTTCTGATATCCCTGCAACACCAATCTATAATGTTCGGTCGGTCTCGAATAAGTCTTCGAACCTGTAATATCTTTCGCAGAAACCTCATGCTTTTTAGCATAATATTAAAAAAAAAAAAAAAAATTACAACATTTTGCTATTTCTCTTCCCTCTAAATGCAAACTGTGACGCTGCACAGAGGCAGAGATTTAATAGAAGATCTGTACAAACTATGGAGCAGTAATATTTTTGAATGGATGATACAGAATGTTATCTCAGATCGGCATATCGCACACATAGGTCGCGAGGTTAGCTTCCCCTAGCCCCACTTCTCCGCTCTTGGAAGTAGCTACTAAATGTGGCCTTACAATAGAGCATTGACTTTCTGAATTGGAGATCATAACTGAAAATGATTCTAATCAACATAAAATAAAGGAATTGCGCACAAATGTGCATTCAGATGTTACTTTCACTACTATATTCACTCAGTGATTTAGTTCTTTTCTTCCACACGCTGCAGTGGTATCGAACACACATTTTGTCACATAGCCTGCATATGCAGTCCGGTGCTGGTTCGTGGAAACTGGTTCTCTTACATAGTTTATGGTGGAAGCCATTAACCACAAGTCTTGTTTTGGCACAGTGGAGCTTGAAGTTTGGACCAGTCCACCTTCTGTTGATCATGGTTTCGGTCGAGTAGAAATCGGTCCATATCTCTGCTCTCTTTTCCTCTCTGATCTTCCATAGCTTTGTTTCTGCATTCGTAGCTGGTAGTTAAAGTCTGGTGCATAGGTCTTCCAGCAGGAATGTCTCACAGGCAAGGACGAATGCCAGTCTTGAGGGGTGTACTGTGATAACCCCATTTCCACTTTGAGGAATCTTCCTTTTACATTTTCGATGGCGTTCATGTCACTGTAGCTGAGTTTTGCCCATGTTATCCCTATTCCATATGTCAGTAATGGGAGGCTTTTGGAGTTGAATAGTTTCATTGCTGTGGAGAGGGACAGCTGTGTAATATTTTCTATGTCATGAATGCTTTTTATTGCTGCTGTTGCTCGCTCTTTGGTGTGTATTTTGTAGGATGCTGCTGAAGTCTGTAGTGTTACTCCTCGGCATTTGAATGCATTGGTGATTTGCAGGGATTTGTTTTTCAGACTGATGGCATCGCCTCTTACTGTTCTTCCTCCTTTCCTGAATACCATTTGCAGTGTCTTTGATTGATTGATGGTAAAGTCATTTGTTTCGGTCCACATTTCGAGACTGTTTACCGCTTTCTGCAGCTGCTCTATGTTTTTTGAGCCAAACACCATATCGTCTGCGTATGTATACATCACTGTTTATTCTGTACATACGTCTGTTACATCAGCAGTCATGACATTGAACAGAAGTGGGCTCATTGGATCACCCTGAAGCATTCCTTTAGTTTGGGTTAATCCTTCCAACTGCGTGATTGTGTCATCTATGATGATTGAGTTTTGGGAAAATATGTTCCGGATGAGGATGATGGTATGTGCATCCAGACCTTTCACCTTTTCCAGTTTGTCTAGCAGGGTCCGCCTGTTTATGCTATCAAATGCTTTGGCATAGTCGATGAACACCATGAAGAATTTTCGTCTTGGTAGTCGCAGGGCCTCCTCAATGTCCTCAACTAGGGTCTCAATGGCTTGGACACTTCGATCGCCTGCCCCGCGCACATCTCATAGATAGTAAGCTATAGTATGTGTTACCAGCATGACTCTGCTTCATCACACTTCGATCGCCTGCCCCGTGCACATCTCATAGATAGTAAGCTATAGTATGTGTTACCAGCATGACTGTGCTTCATCACACTTCGATCGCCTGCCCCGCGCACATCTCATAGATAGTAAGCTATAGTATGTGTTACCAGCATGACTCTGCTTCATCACACTTCGATCGCCTGCCCCGCGCACATCTCATAGATAGTAAGCTATAGTATGTGTTACCAGCATGACTCTGCTTCATCACACTTCGATCGCCTGCCCCGTGCACATCTCATAGATAGTAAGCTATAGTATGTGTTACCAGCATGACTCTGCTTCATCACACTTCGATCGCCTGCCCCTTGCACATCTCATAGATAGTAAGCTATAGTATGTGTTACCAGCATGACTCTGCTTCATCACACTTCGATCGCCTGCCCCGTGCACATCTCATAGATAGTAAGCTATAGTATGTGTTACCAGCATGACTCTGCTTCATCACACTTCGATCGCCTGCCCCGCGCACATCTCATAGATAGTAAGCTATAGTATGTGTTACCAGCATGACTCTGCTTCATCACACTTCGATCGCCTGCCCCGTGCACATCTCATAGATAGTAAGCTATAGTATGTGTTACCAGCATGACTCTGCTTCATCACACTTCGATCGCCTGCCCCGCGCACATCTCATAGATAGTAAGCTATAGTATGTGTTACCAGCATGACTCTGCTTCATCACACTTCGATCGCCTGCCCCGTGCACATCTCATAGATAGTAAGCTATAGTATGTGTTACCAGCATGACTCTGCTTCATCACACTTCGATCGCCTGCCCCGTGCACATCTCATAGATAGTAAGCTATAGTATGTGTTACCAGCATGACTCTGCTTCATCACACTTCGATCGCCTGCCCTGCGCACATCTCATAGATACTGTCAAGCAGAGTATTTGGAAGGGGATGCCCAGTCACTTGGCCTGCGTCCTCCCCTAACATCACCCCTTCTGATTTTGTCCTGGGAGGTGCGTGAAGGCTGTTGTAAAAGTAACACTGGTAGAAACAGTAAATGAGTTTACTGAACGCATCTTTATTGTGTTCGACATCATAAGAGGGGAGCGTGGAATCTACCAGAGAGTAGGACAAAACAAGGTTCGTCGTTGCACGCATTACGAAATTGCAGTCGCTACTTTGAAATTTTATTTTGCATACTTAATGCGTACAAAGTTCGCCATCACAAGAACAGGCAAAGCAATATCTAACAGTGCTGTAGATACTCCAATTCTCATTTCCGGTCATTGGTTCCAAGATGAAAAATCTTCAGTATGTGACCCTTTACATACTCACAAATTTTGAAAAACTCATTTAGTTACACTCTGTATAACATATGGTTAAAATTGTTACATAGTATTACCTGCAGGACATGGGGGAAGTTAAGAGTCTTCACAATTATCATGTATATACTCGTATTCACTGACTTCACTGTTAGGCCTGTCAGTCCAAAAATCCAGCATATTTTGGCTATCTTAGAAGAGAATGGCGCAATGACAACAAGAGGAAACATTTCCACTGTTTCTGAAAACTGTCACTACATGATTTTGTGTCTGTTTATGAATCCATGACAAATTATTCCAGAAATAATCCTTCCTGCAGAATACAGAGATATCATTAAGTCCACACCTGTGGAGTAACGGTTAGCGCGTCTGGCCGCGAAACCAGGTGGCCTGGGTTCGATTCCCGGTCGTGGCAAGTTACCTGGTTGAAGTTTTTCTGGGGTTTTCCCTCGACCCAATATGAGTAAATACTGGGTAACTTTCGGTGCTGGATCCCAGACTGATTTCAACTGCATTATCACCTTCATCTCATTCAGATGCTAAATAAGATGTTGATAAAGCGTCGTAAAATAACCTACTAAAATCATGAATTAATATAATATTTTTATTGCTAATTAAATGATTCTATAAAGAAGTTCTTAAACGTCAATCACTCCTCTGTAACTTGTTTTAGTATGATTCTATTGATAGGGTTCCTATTCCAAAAAAAAAAAAAATAGCTTCGTGTATTTCCTAGGAGTAAGGACGCAATTCTTCAATACAGAAAGATTCACCTACCACAAACATAATCTAGATATCTAACTTACCTCTGTTGAGATTCTGGCTGGTATGTACATCTATTAATTATCAGACAGAGCATCCACTTGGCAATATGTCAGAGGAAGAAGAACAATTGTTTCTACGAATCTGAAGTCTGATTAATGTAATATGTAACTACCCGGCGATGTATGCAATGGAGGGGGAAAGGAATTGGACATACTACTCCATTATCTCCTACCTTAGTTCCCTCATGAGTGGTGCCGTGTTGATATCACTTGTGAGTTTCAGATCTATTTTCCGACAGTTGACTACACAACAACATATCTATCAGACCAGATAACAATACTGACTGTTAGATCTGGTCTTCGTGGCTTCTATCCTGACCAAGGGCGACGGAATCTAAAGGGTTCTTGATAATGAATAACGTCTACATTTGAAAGTGTCATTAAATAAACTACTACTATTTCTACTTTTGTGGCTAATAGGAAAGTAGTTACAGGAGAATGGAGAAAGTTAGACAACGTAGAACTGCACGAATTGTATTGTTCACCTAACATAATTAGGAACATTAAATCCATAAGTTTGAGATGGGTAGGGCATGTAGCACGAATGGGTGAATCTAGAAATGTATATAGAATGTTAGTTAGAAGATCTTAGAGAAAAAGGTCCTTTGGGAGGCCAAGACGTAAATGGGAGGATAATATTGAAATGGAATTGATGGAGGGCTATGATGGTATGGACTGGATTAATCTTGCACTAGATAGAGACCGATCTCATGTGAGGATGGCAATGAACCTCCTGGGTCTCTAAAAGCTATTTGCAACCAACACCACCACCGCCACCGCCACTGCCATCACCACTGTCCCTGCCCGGCCCCCGCAGCCACCACCACCACCACCATCACCACCACTATTACTACTGTATAGAGTAGAGAAATTCTTCCATAACATTTACAGGGACTGTAATTGATCAATGAAGCTTAAGCCCAATAGAGGCAAATTTAAGAAATTTCACACATTGCATAAACGTACTAACATTTAAAAATATTTTCTTCAAGTTCGTCATAAACTTAACTTACATAATACTGTGATATTTTTATTTCATTCTACTTGATGAACGTTTTCATTTTTGTAAACCATCACTGTTACCTCTATTGAACTGTTATACTAATGTGCAATGGGTCACATTAACCATACTGTATTAAAATATAAAATGTGAGATAAAACGTTACTGAATATACATATTTAAAAGAAAGGACATATTAAATTAAATTAATCCAAAATAAAGGCTGTTTTGCAGCATATACAGTCCTTTCAGATATGAGACAATTATTTTCTTATGGCCTTTTACATAATAACTATCATGAAACTGCATGTACAAATAATTATTGCGTAATTGTGAATCGTTGAAATCCAGTGGAATGAATATGCAGCATCATGCTTTGATTTACGCTGCACCCAGGAGCAATCTTGTGGTCTGAAACTACGCGAAAATTGTATTGTATTAACGTTATAAAAACAATTTTACAAAACAACTGTCAAAAAAGGCGGGTCTGTTTAACTGAAAATCTTTACTTACGGTATGGCAGAGGTGCATCCTGTACTGAAGTCGGATGAGCCACAAGTGCGGTAGGGCGTTACGTTTACAGAATGATTAAGTAATACCAGCTTCAAACTTAGAGGGGGAGACGGTAACAGCATATCGGAAGTTACGTCTGCTAGGAGATTTTAAATTGTAGAGTGGGCTATGTAAGTTCGGTAATTGTTCGTTTAACAGTACTACACCTTTATTGATTGCTTGTGTGATATGGTATTCCTTGGCGATATAAGTTCTTGGATTGTTGTTCATAGGCTGAATTATCTGTAATGTGCTGTTTATACAATTTGGTTCATGCCCTTGTTCTATTAAGTGTATGGAAAATTTTGACTTTTATCTATTGTATTTATAATCAGAAATATGTTCTTTAAATCTGGTTCTATAATTTCTACGGGTTTGGCCAATGTATTTATTAGGGAAATCTTTGCAGTGCAGCATATATATATACCGCTATCTTTGAGATGATCTTTATTTTGAAGTTTATTTGATATAATGTTGTTTAATTTATTATTAGTAGAGAACGCAATATTTATATCATGTTTTTTGAAAAAGTTACCTAGTTTGTTAGAGATTAGTATAACAGTTCAATAGAGGTAACAGTGATGGTTTACAAAACCGAAAATGTTCATCAAGTAGAATGAAATAAAAATATCACATTATTATATAAGATAAGTTTCTGACGGACTTCAAGAAAATATTGTTAAATTCACAATACTTACGGGAACAAAAAACGGGTATAAAATTCATAAACGTACTAGTCTAAAATTAAGAATAACGACATTCTATACGAAGTTTCATTGGCAGTAATATAGGCCTGGAAAGCACTGACGAGCTTCAATTCAGTGTTCCAACATGTATGAACAATAACTATACCTAGCTATCAAAAGGAAAAGTGAATATAAGGAACTCTAGTGTCATGAAGGGATTACATTCCTGCTATAACAATATATCTTGAAAATATTTAAAATTTGGAAACAGTTACAAAAGAGTGATAAACTAATCTTATGTAAGTTATAACTAGTGAATTGTGTACACTAGAGATGTGTTACAAAATATAAAGAACAATGAGCCGAAAGGAGACTTATGATGTGTTCATATTTATACACAGAGCAACATTTTATTAATGGGAAATAATAACAAGAATTCAGACGAAAGGAATAACGTTACAAAACTAAAATCAAACTATGTCCTTGGCACTAAATCTTCGCGCGTCTCTCAAAAACAAATGTAGCAAGAGCTGAAATTAAATTTTGAACATGAATATTAAAATATTGTCCTATTTGAAATGTACGATATATTGAGATAAAATGATTTTACACAGAAAATGACAATGACTCTGTCATATGCTAAAATCATTGTGTAACTCCCAGTGACAAAAAGAATGCAACAATAATATTGGAACAACAGTCAGCGCACACTATGGGCTCCACTTACCTCAGCTTTACACTTTATCGAAACAAATTCAGTTGGTACTGAAGTTTCCTCGACTTTAATCTTTGATGTGAGATCACAGCTGTCGTCGATGCATTCCATCTTTATTCCAGCCATGTGCAGATCAAATGAATTCCCTTCCTGCAGAAGACAGAGACATAATGCATGATATTTATAACAATTTGCGAGAATGTGATTCCAAGTGCTAATGTTGCACTCTGGCCCTCATAGTAGGGATTAATTTCGACTTACGGCACATGCAATATAAAGTATAATGAAAATAATTGACAGTGATATAAGAACAAGACATTAGCAGCTAGATAAGACACACAATTGAAAATATTTACAAGTACTACTACAAGTGAAAAACATATCGAAATATTTTTGTGGAGTACAATTGATATTAATAAGGCGGAGAACATCACTGTATTGTGTTGTACATATGTTTTCAGAATCGACATACCTCAAAGGATATGAAACACATTTCAACTGAAAGAAGGAGAAAGTACTGTCGCTATAATGATAACCTAATAATTGTAGTCCAATAAGAGGTACGGCCTTCTTTATTTTTATTTTAATACCCTTGTAACCATGGTATACAAACTGAATACTAAATGCCATCTTTGAAGACCGAAGCAGGATAGAGGATATTGTGATGATGAGATAGGAACCATCATGGTATGATTAGCTATGGAAATATTAGGAGAAATACCCAGAAGTAAAATGGGGTAGTAGTAGTAGTTACTTTTGATCCATAGAGCGTAGTAATTGAAGTTAAATATCACTAACACAACAATGTATGTATGTATTTATTCACACTGCAAATGGGTATATACCCGGTGGCAGTGGTAACTAATTACATTCAATAATGACAATTAATAATAAACACAACTAATAAAAACAATAATTAATAATAATAATAATAATAATAATAATAATAATAATAATAATAATAATAATAATAATATAAGAATAATAACAAGGAGCATCCCAAATTAAATGAAGCATGGTCACTTGAAATAACATTTAAAGTAAATCTAATTTGTATCTTAACCCTAAGTTCGAACTAAGACCCACGAATGTGACAGGTTCATACCTACACAAGTACCTTTCGGCACTACACTTTTTCGCTGTCAACTCACTCACTGCACTGATTCTACCTGATTTCACTAACACTTCTAACCATTTCACTGTTCAAAAACTTTGCACAGCCACTTCACCGAAACCAACACACTTACACAATAGACTTCACTGACACTACACACTTCACTGACACAACACACTTCCTCACTGATAGAACACTTCAAATAACAAGATATCAATTACACTCTTAAATAGTTACTACCGTCTATTAGTAAAGTCCTTAAGCCTATTTTTAAATACATTTTTGGTTATTGGTAAAGCCTTTAGTAAGTCTGCAGGTAAAGCAGTCCAGCCCCTGACAGTACGATTGAGAAAAGAAAACTTTCCAGTGATCGTCCTCTGTCTTCTTTCCTTCAATTTATAAATGTTATGTTTTATTTAACGACGCTCGCAACTGCAGAGGTTATATCAGCGTCGCCGGATGTACCGGAATTTTGTCCCGCAGGAGTTCTTTTACATGCCAGTAAATCTACTGACATGAGCTTGTCGCATTTAAGCACACTTAAATGCCATCGACCTGACTCGGGATCGAACCCGCAACCTTGGGCATAGAAGGCCAGTGCTATACCAACTCGCCAACCAGGTCGACTCTCAATTTATATGCAGGCTCACCTCTGTATGTTTTGAACATTGCGCATAATCGAATTCGCGTTCTCCGGTCCGTGAATGTGTCCCATTTTAATGGTGAATTATTACGACAACACTTGAGAGCCCGTTTTTTTTAATCTTTTCCAGTGTCTTTATATGTTCTAATCTGTAAGGATCCCAACATGCAGCACCATATTCCATTACTGGACGAACTAGTGATTTATATGCAATCTCTTTGGATTTATCAGAGCCTTTCCTTAGTACCCTCATCACAAAGTGTAACGCCCTCCATGCCTTTTCCGCTATGTCAGTAACGTGTTCCCCCCCAGCCGAGATCGCTACTAAATGTTATTCCGAGGTATTTACATTTGTTAACTTCCAGAATGGTTTCACCCCCTAACATATACGATGCGATTATTTTATTTCTTTTTCTTGTAAAGCTAATGGCTTTGCTCTTTAGAGAATTTATTTTCATTTTGCTGGCCATCGCCCAATCGTTTATTCTATTGAGGTCATTCTGAAGAAGAGTAGTATGATCATGACTTTTTATTTTCCTATATACGATACAGTCATCCGCGAATAATCGAACCCTCGACAAGATGTTAACTGGCAGATCATTTACAAAAGCATAGAATAGAAGGGGCCCCAAGACACTCCCCTGTGGGACCCCGGAAGTAATTTCGATTGGGCTCGATAATTCCTCCCCCACCCGTACTCTCTGAGTGCGAGAAGTTAAAAATTCCTTGATCCACTGGAGTACTCTGAAGTCAACCCCCGTTGATTGTAATTTAACCAACAGTATGTCATGTGGGACTACATCGAATGCGTGTTTAAAGTCAATAATCACTTCATCTATTTGGCTATTTGAATCTATTCTGTCTGCTAAATCCTGACATACAGTTACTAACTGACTCTCACATGAGTAGCCCCCCCCCCCGAAACCCATGCTGACAATTATGTAACCAATCTACATTAGTCCAATGCTGCCTTAGATATGCTGAAATCAAGTGTTCCTGTGTGATGTGATGTGTGCGACATGTACCTGTCCCTCAAATGGTTGAATTTCTTGACTTCAGCATAAGAAATGCGAAAAAAATAACTGTAGGTGATTTGTTTTCAAGTAATGTACTGTGATTTCTCTGTGCAGTGTCCCAGTTCAAACTGATGTTACTATATGTATCTGTTCCACATTGTGAAGTAAGGTAAGCTCGTGATGTTACCATTACATATGTCAAGCAGACACCAGGTTTCAAAGTGTGCTGTGTAACCCACCCGTTGTCTGGCATTGAGCTAATTCCTAGAAAACCTGTGTGCTTAGTGCTCGGAATGACGAATGTGCAATTTGAAAGTGCGGGATATTCGACGAGGACATGCCTTAAGTTTGAGCTTAAGTCTGTCTTATATTATTTTTATGCATGTTTTGTGTTGGACTATTATGCCCTGGTAATACGGCATTTAGTATTCACTCTACATATATATATATGGTAACATCGTCTTTTGAAGACTACAGTTTTCAATGTTAGACAGTATTATTAGACATATCTTAGAAATTTGCCACAGTGATAAATCAGTCCACTAGAGACAAAATAACAAATTAATTTAGAATAGCAGCACAGGATAATTCATGTCATCACATGTTAAAAGCAAGAAACGATATTGTAATTGAAATATATAGGTATTTACATTTATTTAGACTATTTTTCTGGTCCTTGAAAGTTTAGACATGAATACCTGGTGAATCCTTATGGCAGGCCTTCTGTGCCATTACAGCATGGAATCATTTACTTGTAATAGTGTAATATGACAGGCAGGAATACTGAGATATAATTCCTAACTAATCACTCCATAGCATATCACCTGTTTTATCTCTGATGACCTCTTGCTCATCAATTAACTCTTGGATAGGTTAGTCTTGCAAATGAGCGCCATATTTGAAATACACTTTCATTGTCTCTTTTGGATTAGTTACATTCAAATATCCTCTTCAAAATGTAGAATGGATATCAATTAGAATTTAGATGTCACCTTACGCCTCATCAACACACTTACGTGATAATGCTTATCAACTGCTCTCCAAGTACAGAACCCGATTGCTAATGCATGTACTGTGCTGCAGTGTAACATACGTTATTACTGTCACTGTTTCACTTGCAAATAATTTATTTCTTACATTAGCATTCACATTAATTTATATTGAATGCAAATGACGAACCTGACCAGCAAAATAAGAGATGATGGTAGATTAGAAACATTAAACATCACCTCTGCTAATCATAATTAATAATAAAAATTGCAATTAAATTATCTCTCGAACGAAATATTGGCCTGCTGTAAAAAGGTATCCTGTTTTAGCAAGAGGTGACCGACATTCACATAGGCTCACCTCAGTCTGTCACCTTATGATGGTTATAGGCTACTGTAAGTCTGCTAACAATAAACCAGCAGCAGATAGACTACTCGGTTCAAAAGCTTCCAGAATATATTTTTCTCACTGAAATTAATATTATGTGGTTAGTTTCTGTTTTCTGGTGTTGCTGGCATCATTTATGAAGTCACTTCCGTAGACGTTCCACGACCATGCTCATTGTTGTTTTGTGGTTAACTGGCTGCTGTTTGTGTCATATTCGTTCGTCACATTATCAAAGACGACCAGCGCTCCGGTCGAACTTCAGAAAAACGCTTATGCGAGGCACTGACCTGCGTTATTTTTTATTGCTGCTTCATCATAAGCTTCGTCAAGCATTCTCAATATCCCTGAAGGAGATTTGTGTAAGAAAATAAAAAACACAAAACTTGATATTTGCACGTTACTCTGTATCCCACATTCTGACATGTGAGTAACGAATATCACACAAACAACAACAGCTAGTTGCCACACAACAACAACGACTATGATCGTGAAGCTTATACAAAAATGATATCATGAATTATGCCAACACCATAAACACAAATATACCACATAACATTATTCTTTTCGGCGAATTAAATATATTCCGGAAACTTTTTGGACCAAGTATGTATAACATTATGGAACATAGAAATTAGAGAACTAGTGACTTTCAATGTACCTCTGATAAGGGCTTCTTCTCATCTGTATCAGTGATATCACTGGGCTGTATAGCCAACGGGTCGTCCTCGGGTTCCTTCTTGATCATATCCATCATGACTGTAACAGATATTTAAGTGATTGCAAGATGATGAAACAAATTTATTCACAGTGGTTGCAAAATAATCTATATATTTTATGATAAAAGTATGCAATATTCGTTTACAGTGGCGCATGGATACATAACCTTGAATGTTTCGTTATAGGTGTCGTAAATATCAACGAATGCAGTTCTTAGTAATTAGCAAGGAACAGCCGGACTTTTACAAGGTATGTGACAAGGTTAGTGAGTTAATTGTGGGGATTCTAAGTGACGTGAGGAAGAGGAATATGTGAAAAGATTTCAATGATATAAGATCCTCGACCTCACGCCACTTAGGTTGCCCCTCAATCTAATAAACGTGTCACATATGTACCTTGTAAGAGACTGGTGTACCTTGCTGATTAACGAAATGAGTTGTTGTTTAGTCAACTGTCCGAAAACATAAGTGATACCAGTAAGGAATCATTCATGAAGCAACTAGGCCAGGAGATAATGAGGTAGGATATGAATTGCAAAATTGTGATGTACGGCAAGAAAATAAGCACACGTGATTAGGCCTACAATGTTAATTACACCGAAGGGAAAAACTGGCAATATTCACGAATATAGACTTACCTCTATGAAGTACAAGAATGGACATAAGCCATACAGCGATGTCCTCAATTCCAAATCCAAAATTGAGGATACACGACTACATTGGATGAACAGCTTCTACTATCATCAAGTGTGCCGTGATCACGGAAACACTCGAAATGTGCTATGTACTATACATAATAAAACCCAGTTTAACTATATATATATATATATATATATATATATATATATATATATGAGTCTTAATAATAGACATTCTTAGCGCGGCCTAAGTAGCCACTTTCTGTGATTTAACAGCGAAGTAACATTTTTCGTTTTCATAAACCGGTGTTAGCCATAATATGCGTGCTAAGAAGGGTTAGGCCTGCTATATCGTAGCATGTCTCGGTAAAATAGATTAAAATGTGGCTTTTATTATTGGTACTCCAATTCGTCAAATGAGGCGAAGGAGGACAGCATACTCTACAAAATTACATCTTTTTGGAAAACATGACGTCAATTTTGGAAAGAGATTCACTACGGAAAATACGAGCTTGATAGTGTTGCTGCGTCCTACGCTAATATGAAAACGAAGATGATCGCAGATAGGTTAACAGTTTCAATTTAAACACAATTTTAACTGGAATTCGTTATTACTCTAAATGTAGTGATGAAAATCTAATATCGGAAGGTTTTCCTCAACATTTCCATCTTATTAAGCAGATCTGGGCGCTGCCTTACTGGGGCAGTGGCATTTCCTCTAAAATTAGAGCCCAGTTTAGGTGTGTATGTGTATTAATCGAAAATTAGGGGCTAGAATATATGGTAAATAGGACGCATGTTTATATGACATCTTTTTCGAGTAATACACGCATACACATCTAAACTGGGCTCTAACCTTAAAGGAAATACCACTGCTCCTGTACGGAAGCGCGCCCGCGAATATTTCTAAGTTTTATAATTTGTCTGATGTAATTAGGCCTATTCATTATGTAGTGATGGAAATGTAATATCTTTTCTCTTCTTTAGTTTTTTTTCGCTAAACTAGAGCTGAGATAGTTCCCTTTGTATTCCGCTTATATACATCTTGTATATAAGTATCTGTGACAGGTTAGGTTCGGTTAGTTTAGGCTTCGGTTATGTATTGCATTTAAGATCAATTGAATCTCCCAAAAAATTTAAACGATTTTCGCTTCCGAAATGACCGGAATTATCAGCTCAGCACTAGTTTCAGTTAGAGAGAAGCGAGTGGATTTATCTGGGAAATCTCAGAACTCGATTGATATTTATTAGGATATTTCGTGAATAAAATAAAAATGTAAATAATATATCCCTAAAATTCGATTACAAAATGTTAATAACAACCAATACTTAACCTATTCAGACATTGTGAAGTTGAAATACTCGTAGATAACAAGTTGGTAGAGAAATACAGTATCGATCACTGCAATGAAGAAATTCGATGTTATTGTTCAGTAATGCCAATTGCGAAAAGCTAAATACAGGTTTAACAATGTTAATTACATGTACAGCACTTTTCTCTTATATTATTATAACGTTAATACATTTTCACTATCTGCTGAAATCATAATTTAATTTAACAGTAACAGTGGGACAGCTATATACCAATGCTTATGTATTCACAGCGAGACACGTTGCTACACAGTGAAGCCATCTCTGTATAGATAGGCCTAATTAAAACAGAATTTTATTACGCTATATGGAAGGCAGTTTGATCAAAGACCTTATTATTACTATGCAAGGTCTTTGGGTTTGATATGCGATGATGTTACATAAATTTGAACATCTGACTTTCTATTAATTGTTTCATTTCATTCACAAAATACAAATTTTATAGACTACAATTTAATAGGTTAAGTTACCTGTGGGAGCAGGACCAAAGTCAGCTGTGCCTTATTTCGACCGTTACAATCAGGCTTACACGAAAGCATTTTTATAGCTCGACAAACCATTCTCGCAGTAGTGTGTAACGGAACTAAAGCTGCATCTACACAGTTCAATATTCCAATCGCGTATGCGTGCAATCTGGGAAGAATATTGAAAGAATCAAGATTAATAGGTACGTTCAATTATGATGCACGAAGATTTCGTGTCTACATGCGCGCCGTTTTCAACGTCGTCTTCACTGCGTAAATATATTAATTAATATTAAATATCAACCTTGTATTCATTGCGTTTAAAGTTGAAAGAAATGTTTAACCGTGTAGTTGCATCTTTATGTATTCATGATCATCGATTTACGCCGGTCGAGGTGGGTTCCATTAAGTTGGTGACCGGGGATGCAATGGTGGCTCTCGTGTTTTTCTTTTCGAACATTAATCGCCTTATCACCACCCAGCCCATTTCGTTCTCTCGTCTTTTCCATCGATATACAGTATTTCTCTCGTCGGCTAGCATTGCATGCAGAACGCCAACCACATCATCACAGCAATTTTCACCTCTACATCCCCGCTTTTAGTTCTTGCCACCCCTCTTACCATGACGGGATTTGTTAAGGGTGCCTGATGAACCTTCATTCTTCTTCCCCTTCTAATTCTTATATTTATTATTAGGTTAAGTTTCCTAGGTTATTTTACGACGCTTTATCAACAGCTTAGATTATTTAGCGTCTGAATGAGATGAAGGTGATTATGCCGGTGAAATGATTCCGGGGTCCAGCACCGAAAGTTATCCAGCATTTGCTCATATTGGGTTGAGGGAAAACCCCGGAAAAACCTCAACCAGGTAACTTGCCCCGACTGGGAATCGAACCCGTGCCACCTGGTTTCGCGGCCAGACGCGCTAACCGTTACTCCACAGGTGTGGACAAGTTTCCTAGGCTTATAACTCCCGTCTCACCAGCGGGGATCTTTCCTATCTACGTGGTCCTGCCCCACAGTTTCGAGCGCGACTTCCAAATTGTGCGGCCCGACAGGGCGCCTAGCAACAAAGCAATAGTGGACCCTTCATACTGGGTCCAGAGGTCAAGTACACTCACGTAGAGTCCCAATGGGGGCTCGCCACGGCGGATATATCGCCCCGACGTGTTACCGCTGACTTATGGGTGTAGCAGTGTAATGAACCACAAATCCCCTGAAGCTGCGTGCGGTCTCGGATTGCTCCGGCTTTGATGGGTAGGTCAGAGTTAGCCGAATAGTCCGGTGGTTGTGTTCAGCGTAGAGTGGGGAGCCACGGACGGTTATTCCCGTGGTAGGGGCATAAAACTGCGACACGCGTCAGGTCTAAAACTTTCTATTAGATGCGTAATGTCCACTTTGAAGGGTAACTTGCGTGAGGTGGGTTGCTTGGGATCGGGCTATGGGTGGTCCTCATAGCCGGCAAAGACCGCGAAAAATTTTTAGGTGTCATTTTCTTCCGCCCCCCCCCCCGGTGGCAGGCTGACGCCGACGGCTCCGTGGGGGGGGGGGCCAGTTCAACATGTCATCGCGCTCTTCTTCTCCTACACCTCATAAAAACCAAGAAATGAAGAACCAAAAAGTTTACACTGACTGCTAGTCACACGACGAAGAACGCTATGGATCTGGTTACCGAGATTTTGAAAATATACAGTATATGCCGCCTCCAAGATATCAAGTATTACTTTAACAGGCACCGAAAAAACAATGAAAAACATTAGCCCCTTTTACGTGAGACGTGAACGTAAGGGACTCGTTGGAAAAGTCAAGAATGCCACTAGACTCCGCAACGGTAGCCTCCTCGACGAGACGTTATCTCCCAAACAAAGTGAGACGCTGTTGAAGGCTAAGTTGCTGGGGTCGTATTCTATAAAGGTTGAACGGCACTCCTTCCTGAACACCACGCGTGGAGTGGTTCATACGGATCCTCTGGACGGCATGATGAGATACAACTAGAGCTTGCAGACCAGTCCGTGTTAAGGCCTACCGGCTGTTGAGTAAGCGGCGGTGGTGACCACGGGGATTCTTCATGTCCCAACACCGTGCACTGTGTGAATTGTGAAAGGGGACAAGCCGCAAATTCCAAGGAATGTCCGAAGTATCAGGTAGAGAAGGAATACAAGACCTCCGAGTCAGAGATAATATTACTTTCTTCGAGGCACGTAAACGTTATTTTGATCCGGATAAAAAACAGAAGGAAAAATCGTATGCCGCATTGATACAACAAGCAATAGAGGGTACTGACGTGTCAACAGAAACGCCACCTCTCGATTATATACCTGGGAATCGAGTTGAAATCACAACCCAGAAATATGTGGACACTAGCACTCAAACTGAGGTATCAGATGATAGATGTGACCTAGATTTCAAACCCCATACACCAAAGAAGAGAATTACTGACTGCAAGCACAGACTCTAAACCTGAAAGAACGTCACGATGTCGCACTCCTGGTTGGAGAGAGAAATCGAGAACACGATCTAGATCCCGTGCTACATCAAAGTCATGATCAGGAGTGCGACAAACTGCAAGTGAGTCGCCACAGTCGGTAACTAAGAAATCTCAATCACAGGCGAAGACTGCAAATCAGAGAAAAGGTACGAAGAGAAAAGTCACCTGTAAAGCCACCATGATGATTTAGTTCCACATAATGACTGATATTGTACAGTGGAATGTGAACGGTGTTCGCAGTAGACGTACGGAACTACAATTGATCTATCATGAGGACCCTGCTATTTTATGTCTACAGGAGACTCACTTCCGACCTGAAAACTCCCTGAATATATCAGGATACAGTGTTCACTGGTACGATCATCTTGCTGGTATTCGGGCCAATGGAGGATGTGCCATCCTACTCTGCCAAAGCATCTTTTCCTCTGTTATCAACATTAACACTTCTCATCAATGCATAGGTGCTATAATAACTTTACTTACCTTTCATTTTTCAATAGTCTGTCTCTATATGCCCCCAGAAACTCCTTTTACAGTGAATGAAATTGAACATATCCTGTCGCAGGTGCCTGTTCCTTATTTATTAGTGGGGCATTTCAATGCATCCCACCACTCTTGGGGCTCAAATTCCGATGATGACAAAGAAAGTAAAATAGCAGTGGTTTGTATCCGTCTAAATCTCATTACTCTGAACTCAGGAGAAGCAACACACCTCTCCTTAGCTTACGTTACATACTCCATGACAGATATCTGCATTTGTAGTCCCGTTTTGTCCACGCATTTCGAATGGTTTGTCATGAGAACCCTGCTATTTTATGTCTTCAGGAGACACACCTCCTAAATGAATATACCTTGAATATCCCGGGATACTGTGTTTACAGGTATGATCATCTTGCCGGTATTCGTGCCAACGGAGGTTGTGCCCTCCTACTCCGCCAAGGAATCTTTTCCTCTGTTCTCAACATTAGCAGTCCTCATGAACGCATAGCTACCAGAGTAACTTTACCTACGTTAGACTTTTCAATAGTGTCTGTTTATTTGCCCCCTGATATACCTTTTACAGCGCTTGAAATTCAACATATTCTTTCACAGGTACCTGCTCTATATGTCTTAGTGGGGTATTTCAATGCATCGCACCACTCTTGGGAATCAAATTCCAATGACGACAGAGGAAATAAAATAGCAGAGGTATGTACCCGTGTAAATCATATTACTCTGAACTCAGGAGAAGCAACACATCTCTCCTTGGCTTATGATACATACTCCATGTTAGTTATCCCCATTTGTAGCCCAGTTTTGTCCACGCATTTCTAATGGTCTGTGATTCACGACCTACATGGTAGCGACCACTACCCTATGCGAATGCGTACTGTTCGCGCAACTTATCTAGGCAGCTGGGTCCCCTAGTGTTCTCTCGCTGCCCCGTAGCCAACTGCTAGCTCCCTGATCGTCGCTGCTGCAGGTGTACGTACAGTTACAAAAACATCGTTCGGTATTTAATTTCTGTGCATTCCATTGGATATGGTAGGTGAAAGTGTATGGATTCACAAAAATATAAATCTCATTCTTCTTCGTCTGTGTACATTCATTGATAGCGTTCTTCCCAAAGGCAGGTATTTCATTGTAAACTCACCATTCTCCAGTGTTTCCTATTGTCTGCCTTCTTGTTTGTCTCCCATATGACCCATATATCTTAATGTCGTCTATCATCTGATATCTTCTTCTGCCCGAACTCTTCTCCCGTTCACCATTCCTTTCAGTGCATCTTTCAGAAGATAGTTTCTTCTGAACCAGTGACCCAGCCAATTCTTCTTCCTCGTTCTAATCAGTTTCAGCATGATTCTTCCTTCATCCAGTCTTTCTAACACAGCTTCGTTTTTTACTCTGTCCACTTCACACACTATCCTTATTCATATCCACAGTTGTCCTCGGTAGCGTAGTTGGTATAGCGCTGGCCTTCTATCCTCGAGTTTGCGGTTTCGATCCCGGCCTAGGTCGATGGCATTTAAGTGTGTTTAAATGCAACAGGCTAATGTCAGTAATTTACTGGCATGTAAAAGAACTCCTACGGGACAAAAGTCGGGCACACCGGCGACGCTGATATAACCTCGGCAGTTGCGAACGTCGTTAAATAAAACATAACATTAACATTGTTGGCTTTTATCTTTATTCCATACTGCTGAGAGCTGACATTTACATCCGGTTGCATATCCTTTAGTATCGTCTCATCTTCTGCTAACAACGCCATATCATCAGCAAATCGTATACAACTTATTCTTCTTGCTCCTACTATCAATCAACCCATGTTCTGAAAACAGTTCTTCATTCAATTATCCAAATAGATGTTGAACAGTGTAGGCGATAAGGGGCATCCTTGTACTCCTCACCCTATTTCACTTCCTTCTGACATTTCTTCTCCTATCCTAATTTTGACGCGTTTCATATAAAGGTTACTGAACGGCCTCCTCTGTTTCCAATCCACGCCAATTTTCTTTAGGATCCCCACCAGTTTATTTCAGTCCACTCTGTCAAACGCCTCTTCTAGGTCCACAAATATAGGGACATCATTTTATTTTTGCTTCAATTTTTATTGTACCTGAGTTTTGGAATGTACTTCACTCCCACCCCTTCTACTAGTAAACTTCCAACCGTTCACGACACAGAGTCGAGGGCGCGTAAGCAGTACTGAGTTAGTGAGTATAGTATGTTCCAGAAATATGTTCGCGTTTTCCAGTGACGAAAGAGCTTTCAATATTGAATCATATTTTCGTACAGGTACTGTCGTCCGTTTGCCTACGTCGCATCCCGGTTTCCAGCACCTGCTTCTGTTCGCACCTCTGTTAAGTATAGTAGCTGGGCTATCTTAGGTCTTTTCTGAAAACATTAATTTCTGTTAGGATTTGGACGTCTACGTAATATTATACAAGTGTTTAAAATAACTTAAATAAAAGGGCCTCCTTAAGTAATTAACTGTCATGTGATCCCCCCCTTTCTACGACCCTACGACAAAACCCCTTGAACGGACAGTAGATAGCATTTCTGAGTAATTTTATCATTTCGGATCGGGAGAAGTGAAGATTGAATTTACAGTACGTAAGGTACTCTTTTATAGAGTAGGTACAGAATTATTTCAACATGAGTTACTCGTACGAAGGACGAAACTGGTAATTGGAATTAGGTACAATAGTCTATAGTGCGATAATATGCACAAAAGAACTGAAGCCTGTATCGAAATGAACGGCCACCATTTAAAAAAAATGTGTTTAAATATCCATATTATGATTATTTTTCAATTTAACTTCATTCTCTATATTGTATGCTAATGTGCTGTAACAGTACAATATACACTGCATAATTAATACGTCCGAATGGATAGCTCAATTCGTTTGTAAAAACACTAAGTGTTAATACAGTACTGTATTTTGATTAAACAAAAATCTAATGAAATTTATCAAACTCAAAATTTCGATATTTCCTAGTTTACGTAAATGGATGAACTACTTTTCTTCCCTCCTATACCTAGTAAAGTGATTTGTATTTTACGCCACTATCATCGAACTCCAGTCGTGGAAGGGATAGCAAACGGTGTTTCCTGTTTCAATCGTTAATAGTCAGGTATAGCCAGGTTAATATTAAAAATGTTAGTAAAAATAAAATGATGTCCCTGTACTATATACACTTCTTTATTCTTGCCTAGGTATCTTTCACCGATTGTTCGTAGCAGTCCAATTGTATCTCTCTACTTTTTCTTTCTCCGAAGCCAAATTGCTTTTCTTCCAACTGTCCTTCCATCTTCGAATATAAACGTTGATTCAGTATTCGCGGAAGAACCTTCGCCGATTGTGATATCTGGCTGATAGTCCTGAACTCGTAACATTTCTTGGCATTATTCATCATCGGTATTGAAAGCAACACTGTTTCCATATAAAATCTTCAGGCCAGTCGCCTATCTCATAACACAGTATAATCACACCTGCAGTTATAATTCGTATCTGATCGTGAACTAGTAATGGTACGCAATACATAAAGTCTTTAAAGTAGAAGAGCTATAGTTCTTTAGTTGTTGAGTTTCCAAAAAACTTCACTTTCGCACATCTTCGTCTTCTTCTTCCTCCTCCTCTTCTTCATTATCATCAACGTCATAGTCGTCATCACTGCTGGTGTCGTCTAGACGTATTATGAATTCATCAATGGTGTCCTCCAATATTGCGTCATTTTTCCACTAATCTTGTTCCAAACGGATCACATGATTCCAGAAACCTGACCAGTCTTCACTCGTCACCTGATTAACAGCTGCTCTAGTCGTCTCCTGTAGGTCTTCAGTGACAGATCACTAGCAGGTTTGTGTTCACGAACGTAGTGCTTAATCTTGGACCACGCCAGCTCTATGTAATTGAGATCGCACATGTATGGTGGGAGCCGAAGTACTGAATGAACATGCTGTTCCATCAGCTGGTCAACTATGAATAATTTCTCTACTGGTCAACTCTGAAAAAATTCTATTTCAAAATTACCCTTTAATAATTCCAAATAGTAAATATAATTTCATCTTCCAAAATTTGTGTCAAATAGTTCAATCAAATCACTTTTTCTCATAGATGACGAAACAGGAATACCTTTCTTATCGAGCCATGATATCATGTCCTCCTTAACAGCATATTTCGTTGGTGTCTTATCTATCTGCTTTCCATAGTACGGCGCATTAGCCATTACCACAACAGAGCCTGGTGGTAGCTTAGGAATCACTTGTGTTGACAACCATTTTTCAAAATTGTCAGAATTTCTTTTGGCCGTGATAAACTCCTGTAGCTGCTCCGGTTTTATACATCAGCAGATCATCAGCAAGGAAACCCTTCTCAGACCCAACATGTGCTATAATAAGACTGTAACCTGAATTTCCAGTAGCCATAACGCCCTTAATGTCACCTTTCTTTTGCCAATATCTGTTAAATGTCAGGTTATTATCGACTCATGTTTTGTCGAGGTAAAATATCTCTTCCCTTCACGTCTAAGTTTCGTTATATTCCTGATATAACGCACCCTCTAGTTCACAATATCTTGCCGTTCAACAAAGACGACCTGCTTGTTTTGTAACTTTTTCCATTTGAAGCCCATGTCATGTAATACTGTTCTCAAAGACGTCATACTCCTCTTCCAGGATATTTTATCCTGCAGTATTGGCAACATCTTCGGAATGGTTGGAACAACTTTCTTCACGACATGAAACTCCCTAATTGCATCGCGAATGACGCGTCTGTCGAAGTCATCCCACTCTACTTTGCCGTGTGTTCTGCCTCTGAAAATGAAAATATTAATAATAATAATAATAATAATAATAATAATAATAATAATAATAATAATTCTATTAATTTTTGTGATAGTAACGATTAAAGTGGTATAACCTAAACTAATGTCAAAACTAACGTAAATAAATGTAGTGTGAAACAGTAACTATGGTGCCATAACTTTTCGAATGCCATAGTATTTTTAAAAATGTATAAATTAATACCATTGTGTTAACCTACCTCTTCTTTCCAGGAGATTTCAGAGTCTCGTTCGGATGTTGTTGCGAATCTATCCTTATTCTTAGTATGGATCTCAGACTGACACGTGTATATCTGGCAGCTCTCTCGGTCGCCTTATTAATGTTTATTGTTAAACATTTCTCTTTCGCCTCTTGATCACATCAAACAACCACTGACCTTATTATCTCCCTCTCCTTACTATGTATAACCTTGTTGGATCTCATATTATTACCATCCATTGCATGAACCCAAAACTATTGTAAATACAACGAATTCTACTATCACAATAAGCAGTAAGCAAGCAAATGTATTTTACCTGTCTCGCGGATTGTCCTCCCCTCTCCTGCGTCGCTACCGCTAGAAGTTACTTCTCGCTACCAGCGCACCTCTCTTTTAACTGCCCAGATAAGTTTCCTGGACAGTATGTCCGCTTTACGTTCTGAGGAATTTCGCTCTCAAAACTGGGATATTAAAAACGCGCACTTCGGAGTCAATATCATCCGATGATAACGGAGATGAAAGTGTGGACTCCGTAGTAAAGCATTTCTCAAATGTGGTTATAAAATCAGCGGAATTAACTATCTTCCGGTCGTCCTGCTGGCCAAAACGCTTCTCTGTCCCCTGGTGGACTGATGCCTGCAAAGATGCAATCCGAGACCGCAAACGTGCCTTACGCCAATTTGAGCGCCATCTGACCCAAGAAAATTTTGTCCAGTTTAAACGTCTTCGAGCCAAAGCTCGTCGCACTGTGTGCGATGCTAAGATGACGTCCTGGACAAACTACGTCAGTTCATTGAAACAAAACGTCCCACCTAATACCGTATGGGACAAAGTCCGTCGTATAATGGGGAAACATAGTTCTCTAATTCTGGGTCTTATGAACAATGCAGTAATGACTACCAGTCCCATAGAAATTGCTGAAATATTCGCTAGCTTATTTTCACAGGTATGCAGATCAAATAATTATGATCAGGAATTTCTGAAAATCAAAGATGCTACAGAGAAACAATATCTAAATTTTAAATCTCAGGACAGTGAAAACCACAATACACCATTCACATCCGAGGAGTTGAAGGTGGCACTAGACACAACCCCTGAAATCTCCCCTGTCCCTGACAAAATCCATAACCTGATGGTTCGCCATCTTCCGCCAGCTGGAAAATTTTCTCTTCCATCAATATATAACAGAATCTGGACTGAGGGTGTATTTCCCCCGCTTGGCGTTCCGCCAATGTAATCCCAGTGCAGAAAGCAGGAAAGGATCCTTCATTACCTGGCAGTTATAGCCCAATATGTCTCCCCAGCTGCGTATACAAGGTTATGGAAAAGATTATAAGTAAACGCATGATGTGGGTACTCAGATCGGAAAACCGATTATCTATATCCAATGTGGTTCTCCACAGACCATCTATTTCGGCTTGAGTCCGGCATTAGAGACGCTTTTCTCAAGAAGGAGCATCTTGTGGCGGTCTTCTGTGATCTAGAAAAGGCTTACGATACCACATGACGGTATAGCATTCTGCAAACTCTGCTAGATTGAGGACTTCGTGGCAGTCTACCAACGTTTATTGCGAAGTTCATGGCAGAGCTATATTTCAGAGTTCGAGTAGGCACCACACTTTCTAACGAACACCTCCAAGAAAATGGCGTTTCGCAGGGGTCTGTATTAATCGTTCTTCTTTTCTGCATTGCGATCAATGGCATTACCCACTGTGTGGGTGACCGAGTATCTTCTCCCTTGTACGTTGATGACTTCAGTCTGTTTTACAGTTCCCAATACCTTCCATCAATCGGTCGACAGTTGCAACTGGTCATCAACGTGCTATCGGAGTGGTCTGTTCGCAATGGCTTTAAATTCTCCACTCTAAAGACGCAGTGTGTCCACTTCCACAACCATCGTGGACTGCATCCACATCCTGAACTGCGTACAGACACTGCGAGAATTTTGGGCCTTATCTGTGATTAAATAAACGGGGGAGGCGCATTACGTGATTTGATAAAGTGTTGCAAGAAATCCTTAAACATTTTACGCCCATTTGTCAGGGGTTCGCTGGGGTGCAGATCGTACATGTTGTGTTTCATTTAACGACGCTCGCAACTGCAGAAGTTATATCAGCGTCGCCGGATGTGCTGGAATTTTGTCCCGCAGGAGTTCTTTTACATGCCAGTAAATCTACTGACATGACCCTATCACATTTAAGCACACTTAAATGTAAGCACATTTTCTCGATGAAGTGCTGGCTCATGCGGTTACTGCAACATCATCTACATTAAAATGAAAGAAATATTAATACGATGGCTGCTATTACTATAGTACAGCACATGAACTTGTGTTTTAAATATGGATTAAGCTATACATAAAAATATAATTTCAAAAGGTATAACATAAACCAAAATTAATATATAAAATATATCATTCGAAAAAAACATAAATGCAGCAAACATGAATTAATAATATATAGTTAAATGTGCTTAACACTTTCACGATGAAGGGCTAGGTCACATGGTTGCTGCAACATCATCTAAATTAAATAAAAGAAATATTTATCCAATGGTTGCTATTACAATAGTACTGTACATGAACTTGTGTTTAAAAATTAATTCACCCATACATAAAACATGATGTATAATTTCAATAGATATAAAATAAACCAAAAATGATATATAAAATATACAATTAGGAAAAGAAAAACAAAAAGTATATATAGTAAATATTAAATAAAAATATATAGTTAAACGTGCTTATATTTTCGTTATGAAGTGCTCGCTCACGCGGTTGCTGCAACATCATCTAAATTAAAATAAAAGAAATATTAATCCAATGGCTGCTATTACAATATTACTGTACATGAACATGTGTTTTAAAAATGAATTAAGCCATTCTTAAAACATAATATAATTTCAATTGATATAAAATAAAACAAAATAATATATAAAATATACCATTCGAAACAAAAAAACATAAAAAAAAATAAATATTGAAAATATGAAATAAAAGTATATAGTTAAATGTGCTTACATTTTCAGGACGAAGTGTTGGCTCACGCAGTTGCTGCAATATCATCTAAATTAAAATAAAAGAAATATTAATCCAATGGTTGCTATTACAATAGTACTGCACATGAACTTGTGTTTAAAAATGCATTAAGCCATACATAAAACATAATATAATTTGAATAGATATAAAATAAAACCAAAATAATACATAAAGTATACCATTCGGAAAAAAAACCATAAAAACGTAAATATAGTAAATATGAAATAAAAATACATAGTTGAATGTGCTTACATTTCCGTGATGAATTGCTGGTTCACGTGGTTGCAGTTACATCAACTGAATTGAAAAAAAAAAAAAAAAAAAAAAAAAAAAAAAAAGGAGATATTAATCCAATGGCAGCTATTACACTATTACTGTACATGAACTTGTATTTAAAAACGAATTAAGCCATGCATAAAAGATAATATAAATTCAATAGATATAAAATAAAACAAAAATAATAACTATACCATTCGAGAAAAAAACAGTAAATATAGTAAATATAAAATAAAAATATATAGTTAAATGTGCTTACATTTTCGTGATAAAGTGCTGGCTCACGCGATTGTTGCAACATCATCTGAAATAACAAAAAAGAAATATTAATCAAATGGTTGCAATTACAATATTACTGTATACGAACATATGTTTTTAAATAAATTAAGCCATACATAAAACATAATATAATTTCAATAGATAAAAAAATAAAACAAAATAATTTATAAAATATACAATTCGAAAAAAAAAAACAAAAAAATAAATATAGTAAATATGAAGGAAAAAACAGTTAAATGTGCTCACATTTTCGCGATGAAGTGCTGGCTCACACGGTTAGTGTAACATTATCAAAATAAAAATAAATAAATAAAAATAAAACAAATAAATAATAGAAAATTTATATATATATATATATATATATATATATATTTCCAATGGCTGCTATTACAATATTATTGTACATGAACTTATGTTTAAAAACGAATTAAGCCATGCTTAAAACATAATATAATTTCAATAGATATAAAATAAAACAAAAAGAATATATATAATATACCTATCGAAAAACAAACATAAAAAATAAATATAGTATCCATAAATATGAAATAAAAATATATTTTAAATGTGCTTACATCTTCACGATGAAGTGCTGGCTCATGTGGTTGCTGCAACACCATCTAAATTAAAATAAAAGAAACATTATTCCAATGGCTGCTATTAAACTATTACTGTACATGAACTAGTGTTTTAAAAATAAATTAAGCCATACATAAAACATAAAATAATTTCAATAGATTTAAAATAACACAGAACTAATATATAAAATATACCATTCGAAAAAAAATGAAAAATTATAGTAGTAAATAATAAATAAAAATATATAGTTGTGTCGTGCCCAGGGGTCAGATAGTAGGAGATGATACGATCGGCCTGGAGGGAGTCTGGGTGGAAGGCCTATCAATCCTAGTACCAATGCTAAGGACCTCAATGAGCGAAAAATAAAGTCAGATTTTTGGAGGAGGAGGAGTGTGGACACAAGGATTAATGCAGTAACAATCAAACTGAATAATAAAATATTTAATGTAATGGTAATAAAATAAAACATTATCAGTGAATAGTTAATAAAATAAACTGATCATAGCAGTTATATACAAATATTAAAAGTTACTGATTCCTCTCACAAGTTCGGCTACAATGAGCGTAAAATATCAATTACTAAATCTCAATAATTGTTTAGGCAGTATGTGTTAACACACAGCTTTACACTTACATGAAAGAACTGCAACTGTTGAGTTGGTCATCTTCCCTAGGTAGAAGTTGATTCACGTCTAACTAACAAATTCAGTAAAATTCTCTAAGTTCAAAAATATAAAGCTATCTACACTTTGGTACAAAGTGTTGGAGAACTTGGGCGTCTATAGCCTCAGCCTAATTACTCCTGGCGTCTATGCAAGTGATAAGCTTCTAGTCGTCGTCTTCAGCAGAGTGGTCGAACTGAACCCAAGCCACTGCTTATATATGAATTTCAAACAAAGGGTGGCGCCAAAAAGGGCAACATCCATTGGCTCTCATGGCCAGAATTGTAATGAGGAGTCAGCTTCTAATTGGTTCATACAATTTGCAAAATCACGTAAAGTCGAAACGTGTATCCATATCAGGTTAGGTTACATACTGATAAACAGGATGAGCTTGTGGGATCTGTGGTCATTTAGAATTACAGAAATATCCATCAGTTCCCATCTTGTCATAGCCAGATTGTCATACCTTGTCCTGTGACAAAGTTATGATATAATGTGTTAACATTTATGCCTTATGTGTAGGGTTTAGGTAATCAAATACGAAAGTCAAACATTGTCTGGTCCTCATTTTCATAACAAACAATGAAATATTCATAGTGATTTAGCACTGACGTGACATTGGCAATGATCATCTTAGCCTTGATAGAGCAATGGCACAACAAGGTTCCTTCACATATTTTGGTGGTCATCTCATCCTTGCTGGGGCAATAGCACAACAAGGTTAACTATTACGTCAAGCTATACAGCGTGTTTAAGCTAAGCAAGCTGGGCATTACATTACTCCCAACTTTCAAAATGGTTGTATATATGCAAACCAAACATTTTTACTAATATATAAAAAAAAGAAAATAAACAATCAAACAATATTAATACTACAAAATTCTGTTTCAAATAGTGCAAAATCGAGTAAACAAAACTTAACAGATTACTTATAACATTGGTGTAAAAATAAAAGAAATAGTTCATACATAGGTTGAATTAATTATATACTTATTTGTGATTCAACAAAGTCTAGTCATATCTTTACAACTCTTTATCAAATTACTTCTCATGCTTAAACAGGATGTGGTCAATTTTCAGTCGACCTACAACTCATTTACATACAACGTATCTTATCTGTGGCTACTTCCTTGAGAAAGCTAGCAGTTAATTAATTACAAATTTAATTCTTGAGGCATCTTGACTAACAAAATTTTGTATCAACTTCCTTGCTGGCTGCTAATGTCGAATGAAGAGAGCTGGAGGTGCTGGCTTTGATGCGGTTGGCTTCTCCGTTGTGCCTGGTACTGGGTTTGACTCGTCATGCGGTTGTTCTAGGTCAACAGTTATATTGTCCCTGGTTCCACAGCGAACTCGGGGTATCGGCCTGGCACCTCTAATCACTGAATATCGCTGATGAACGCTCTGAGAACAACTCATTAATTTTTTTTCTAAATGTCACTAATGCCAATAACACAGCCAATGCAAGTAGGATAAATGAAATACACTTATGTGATTACTTGGGGTTAAATCGGGTTTATTTTTTAACTCCGACGTTAGCCCTGACACATCAAAGTTATGACGAGATTGGACTGCTTCACTTTTTGCAATTACAGTGTTCAACGTAAGCACAGCCTCTTCCGACGAAAATTGTGGTAAGTGGTTTGTAATTATTTCTGTTTCATTATTATCTAACAGGTCTCCAATTTGTGGTAGTACAATATGTAAGTCTGTACGTATTTGAACTTCAGATCTTCCCATATAATGAGGGAATAATTAAAAATATTCTGAGTGTATGTAGCAGTTTGAACTATCGTTTAAAATGCCAGCATTCTCCAACCTTAAATTTGTAACTTTATTTTCTGATGTGTCATATTCAAATCCAGGAGTGTAACACTTGAGTGTAACATCAGTAGGCTGGTACAAGCTATAGACCCAAAACTGGTTGTTCGGTGATCTAATCCATTTAGCTGGGAATGGATGATTTAGAATCAACCTGCTACAATGCTCTCGAATTATGTGTTCTTTACCAAGAAACAATTCTATTATGCAACTGGGTTGATTTTGTCTATACAATATAATTATAATCTGAACGGCAAATAGTAAAATAACTCTGTATACATTTATTTAACATATCTGGGTTCAAAGTCGTGAAAAACTGTCTGTCCTCTGATACTGCCAAATACATATCCTCTATGTCTCTTACCATATGTTTTTGCACTGCATGGTGAAAGAAAGGTAAGGGATGGACCCTATACTACTCGAAATATCTGTCTGCTGCCTTTAGCGGAATTTCAATAAAAAGCCTAATGCTATTGCTTGTAGTGGCTGCATGAACATTAGCAATATCATAATAAATATACATATCTTCAACTGTGGTGGAAGTAATCATGGATTGTCCCGTAGTCAATTTTAAAGATATCTGCTGTAGGATATCTGATAAATTATGCAGTCATATTAAAGAGGTTGACAACTTCTCTATTGAAGTCATGTCTAGTGCGGTCAATGTGTTTGAGAGTGAGAGTTGCATTTCAAGGATAGCGAGTTCCACTTCCCGAATCATAGAACTGTACCCTGTTTGTTTTCGTATAAGCTGTTTAGTGTCATGTACGTCTGTCTGAATCCTGCCTACGGCTACTGAGAAATTTGAAATGGAATCTCTAAGTACTTCCGCTAGTCTCATTGTGTTTGCTGCGTTAGTATGTGTTTCTTCATCTAATGTCTTTATCCAAGTCATTTGGTGTTCTTCTACATGTAACATCTTTTGCTGAAAACCTTGTAGTTGGTCAACTAAAAGGTTAATATTATGCAAGTCTCTAGAGTCCATAGTCCCAAACAAATATTTTAGTGTATAGCCCACTACATCTACTAGTCCTCTTTTTGTCCGGTTCCGTGTGTGAAAGGATAAATAAAAGTTCTTGTCTGGTTCCGGTAATAGTCTGACTACGTCGATTAAGTCATCTGCTAGTTTCTCTACTAAACCACTAACTCTATATATTTCGGTCTATAATACCGTAAGTCTTCCGATCATTACTCTGTCAATTTTACTTCTGGCTTCCTGTAGTATCTTTCTTAGCTGTTCAATCAGTCTGATGTACACTTCTAAGTCTATGTTCACCACAACTGTCCACCTATCTCCTGTGAGTAAAATGTCTGTCTTTAAGAAAGATGGCACCTTTATTAAAGTCCAAGCTTCTGTCTGGTTGTCCTGGTTCCCATGCCAGTATACTTGTTATACATATGGCGATCACTGAAAAAATATACGAATACATACTAATTACACTTCATATATCTACATAAATGCTTAAGTGTTACTGAAGTCTTGTTAAATCCTACACGAGTATTAATTGATTCTTTAAACTTATAAGGGCCTAGTCACCTGTCCTATAAGGTCATTATATTATCAGTCTTAGAGCTGTTCCATGAATTTCAGTAGGTTAAACCTAAAAATATTAACATAAACATAATAATTTTTTATAAAGACTTCTACTTTCAACTTAGCTCGATGCTGCGGTGGAGTATTTTTCAAGCGAACTCTACTGGCCAGCACGCTAGTTCCAATAAACATCAATGTGTGGAATGGGCATCACACACGACTCCAAAATGTGCTCTAATGACTATGTATCTTCTGACAATTGTCGCATTCTGTTACGTAACGGGTATCTCCATTCATTATCTGCATGGCTAATACGCGGAGAGTGTAAATTATGTTCCTGTTCTAATTGTCTTACTTGCTCTGGTTCTAAATTTCCTGTTGTAACTTCATTAATTTCATTATTAACATTATCATTAATACTATTATCCTCATTAGATTCTAGTACATAATTTCTGGGCTCATTTCCTCTATCTCTTAAGTTATATGGGCTTGCAGTAGCTTCTCTATTTATTTCACGAAAATCGCGTGCATTTTCTGGTTCCCAATCTTTATCATCGTCGACATAGCGTCTTTTCGTTACTTTATTTAATTTCTTCTTAATTGCGCCAATTGCTGCGTCTGGTGACCTGGTATTTTCAGGTTCCATTAGCACTGGGTTCCTTCCCTGTTCAGTGCTTTCATCCGCTTGTGTGTCTTTATCTACTGGATGCGGAGATATTATTTCTGAAGGAACTTCATCGTCTAATGCACGTCTAGCTTTACATGCTTTTATTCTATTAATATGTACATTGATACATTTATCTTCCTTGAGTTTCACTGTGTATACTAGGTTAGATAACTTGTGTAATATTTCGTACGGTCTTGTCCAATGATAGGCAAATTTCTTAGCTTTGCATCTTCAGACTACAGGGTCGTATAAATACACTAAATCTCCTTCTTCGAAGTCGCGCTCTTTTGCTTTCTTATCATACTGAGCTTTTGATTGTTCATGTCACTTCTTAGATTGCTGCATTACAACTTGGGACGCCGTGCAAATTCTATCCGCCAATTCTTTTATATGGGATTCATAAGTGTGAACTGAATTCCGAGTAAAATTTGTAAATCTATCTTCAATGGGTAGTCTCATGTCTCTACTGTAAACCAAATAATACGGACTGTACTTTGTTACAGTATGTGGGGTCGATCTGTAAGCCATAATTGCATACGGTACGAATTTATCCCTATTACGTCTGTCTTTGTGTACGTAGTGAGATAGTCGATATGTTATCCACTAGTAACTTATGCATTCTTTCACAGACTCCGTTACTTTGAGGGTGATACAAGTATCCAAAAATAACTTAGAACAAAACTGTGAACCCTGGTCAGTTAACAATATATTGGGTGTTCCATGTCTGGCAATAATTTCAACAAACTGTTTTGCTACAGTCTCTGCTGTCTGATCAGGTATGGGAATCGCTTCACAATACCTAGTAAAATGATCAATAAAAGTTAATAGGTATTTGTTTCCTGACTCAGTTACTGGTAGAAGTCCGACTATGTCCAATGAGACTGTGTCGAGAAATTCATTTGCGTCTACAGCATTTCCTAATGGAGCTATTTGGGATTTTCCTAACTTCCTTTTTGCACATTTTTCACAAGCCTGAATATATTCACTTATGTCTTTGCCCATGGTGGACCACCAATATTTTCTCTTAATAGCAGAAATAGTTCTTTTGTGCCCTGGTGAGCCATAAACGAGCTATCGTGACAGTGTTGTATAACGGTTTGAATAAATGACTCAGGTATAACAATCTGGATGTTAGGAGTTTTTCTACAGAGTAATCCCTTGTGGTTTCTATAAAAATCATCCAATTGAATCAATCCTGAAATTTTATCATCTATTAACTGTTCTTCAAGAATGTTATCTTTGGTCAAATTGAAATGGTCAGCTACAGTCACACCTACATGTCTACTCAAAGCGTCGGCATGTGGTAATTTCTTTCCTGGTTTATGAATGACTTCATAATCAAATTCGGATAGTCGCAGACTCCATCGGGTGAGTCTCGAACTCGGATGCTTCAAGTTTAACAACCACCTAAGTGCTGCGTGATCTGTTTGCAAGGTAAATTTTCTTCCATAAATATAACATCGGAATTGTTTTTTTGCAAAAATTACAGCCAATAACTCTCTCTCAGTACAACTATAATTTCGTTCTGCCGAATTTAATTGCCTACTGCAATATGCAACAGGTTTTTCTGCACCATTAATTTTCTGTGAAAGAACAGCGCCCACCGCTTCTTGTGAAGCATCTGTTGTCACTATAAAAGGTAACGAAAAATCTGAATACATTAATAATGGTTCCACACTGAGTTTTTCTTTCAAAGTCCGAAAAGCTCCTTCTTGGGTAATTTCTCATTTAAATTCTACATCTTTTCTTGTTAATTTTGTCAATGGTCTAGCAATCTCAGCAAAATTTGGAATATGCCTTCTGTAATACGAGGCTAATCCAACAAAGGAACGAATATCTCTAACTGTTTGAGGTACTGGATAGTCTCTGATAGCTTTTATCTTTTTAGGATCTGGTCTGACTCTTTCCTTGGATACAAAGTGACCCAGATATTCTGTCGCAAAGGTACACTTGCTAGGTTCAATTTTGAAATTTACCTCTTCTAATTTTTTAAAAACCCTTTCTAGGTTTTAACATGGCAGGGATGTCTTTACCTAGGATCAAAAGATCATCTAAGTATGCAATACAAATAGTACCTTTGAGCCCCATCGATAAGAAATCAATACACCTCATGAAAGTGGCTAGAGCATTTTGAAGGCCATAGGGCATACGGTTATACTGAAAATCTCCCATGTGGCAAGTAAAAGCAGTCTTTTCTTTATCCTTTTCATCCATTGGTATTTGTAAGTATCCGGAAGCTAAGTCTAATACTGAAAAAGACTCGACACTTTCCCAGTGAATCAAGTGTTTCTACTATATTAGGTAACGGGTATGCATCAGATTTTGTGACGGCATTTAAACCTCTATAATCAATGCATAGTCGATACTTCATACTTCCAACCTGTGATTTCTTAGGTACTAATACAATTGGACTTGCCCAAGGTGAAGAACTTGGTTCGATTATATTTTTATCTAACATGTCATTTATTTGTTCCTCCACAACTGATTTGAGTGAATGCGTTATTCTATATGGATTCTTCTTTACTGGTACTGCATCACCTGTATTTATACTGTGCTTAACTGCTGTCGCACATCCGATTTCTGCGCTCCCTTCGATATAAAATAAATGGCTATAAGCTCGCAACATTTGGACCATTTGTCTTCTTTCCAAGCCCTGTAAATGCCCTAATTTTTCTGCCAAGAATTCTTCAAATTCCCTAGAATCTTGTGCATCTCTTACATTATTACTTGTTCCCTTAAAATACTTTCTGGTTTCCCTTTTTCCTTTGTCCACTGAATTCTCACACATATTTATATTATTAACGACTTCTTAGTTTCGTTCTGCAGCATCTAGTGCTGCTACACAAGCCTCTCCTATCGCTTGATGCTTAGGTATAGTTACTGATTCGGGCAATAAATTAACCATCTGTACCGGTACATAACCTAGTACGCTAGTACACTTTGCAATTTCCTTTGGTTCGTTACATATACTGCTACTACTACGAGCTTCCTGAGCTGTAGTTGATTTTACTTCTGCATTTACTTCTGATTTTACTCTCAAATTCCCTTTAAATTTCACATTTGAATTTCCCTCTGGTTTTACCTCCTTTCTAGACGATAGTGAGCATATCAATTCGGTAACAACAGGATTCTTAATTTCGTTACACTGTCTAATTTTATGGCTATCAGCCTGACATAAATTAACACTTTCACTTTGTAAATCTTCTAGAAAATCATCTACAGGATCGTCTGGACTTCTTACGGGACAGAGATTCCGTTCACTCAGCGCCGATCGGCCTACTAACGACTCCGTCGAAACAGCCGATTCTGCCGCACCATTCGCAGACAATATCTCTAGGTTGGTTTCATCCGAGCCGGCTACTTTACTAATTGAGGAATCATTACATAGGGAAACTTTAGTCTTACTTGGTGGGGAATCACATTGGCCAGGCAATTTTAAATTTTTGGAACACTCTTGGCCATCCATGGAGACTTGTCGAACATATCCCGACCTGTGCTCAACCTCAAGGGAGTTACTTCTCCGAGCATTATGGACGATCGTCTTAAAATTTCCTAGTTTACTTACACTGCGTGCCACGTAAATTCCGGGTCAGCCATCATGGTCACTTATCGGCTCTACCATAATTAATTGAGAGGTCTTTGGGTCACTTAGATTGTGGCGTCCCATAATCTTTCCTCGGACTATTTTCACTGTATGCGGAGGCAAGACTACGGAGTCTGCTAGCAAAACTGATCTGCTCCACTCCAACTGATCATTATTCAGTGACTGCGAGCTCAATGCAGCCACAGAACACGACTCTCCAGACATCACTGAAACATCGCACGACGACGGGAAGTCGCGTGGTTTCAATGTCACAGTCTGCCTGCATAATCTCAAGGAGTTAGAGTGGATGTCTATGCGTACTCCGACATAGCGTAAAATATCAACCCCTAGGATACCTGCGGCGCTGATTTGTATATCACTGGTAACAAATTTAAACTTAGATTGCTCACTTCCCAATTGGAATTGTATCTTCTGGGTACCATAAGTTCTAACTTTTTGCCTATTTGCATCCCTAATCACTATATAAGTATTTTCTAATAGCGCTTCACTAATTGTGGGCTTCACTAACGACACTGTGGCGCCAGTATCCACGACAAATTCCCAACTTTTTCTCTCGATAAACACATCCACCCGAGGCTCGCTAGTTACCTCGTTCAGAGCAGATGGCGCTATTAATACTGCGTGCGACTGTCTTTCGGTCTCTACGCTGGGGTTTTCCGCGTAGTACCGGTCCCGTTTGGGAACTGCTTGGAACTCCCCTCCTGTCCCTTTGCATATGACCTATTGTCCCACAATTATAGCATTATAGGTAGGGTACTGACTACACGCTTGAGGGGTAACCCGTGCCCTCGCGATCCATTATTCTCATAATATCCTCCTCGAGAGACAGGCATTCCGTATCCTCTTGATATCATGTTTTCGCGCTGCCCTCGAGAATAATTTTCCCCGGATCGAGATACTCGTCCGCTAGCAAAACCTCTGCCACGGTTTGCATCATCTATGCGGTTATTGCTTCACATATGATTATTATAACTACTATTATTATTATTGAAATCCTGCCTATGAACTGCTTGGGTTTGTACAGATATACTTTCTTGTCTCTATGCTCGCGATTACCGAAGGTAACTTCATCCTTTTCTGTTTGATACACCTGATTAGCTATTTTCAATGCTTCTTCCATACTGGCTGGCATCCTAACCCTAACTTCTCGTCCTACGTTTCCTCTTAACTCATGAATAAATGCTGCGACCATGCGCCTATCAGCTTCTTGATCCAGTATAGCGCGCTTTACATCGTCTTTTTCGTAAATAATTGTTTTCAAACTTAATCTTCTCACTGTATCGCAAAATTCTTCCGGAGTTTCATTCTTCTCCTGTATCGCATTATGCAACTTGGAATAGTGGTACTGCATAGTTTTCTTGTCCTTAAATCTTTCAACGAATTTTTCCTGAAATTTATCAAATTTAATTGCATTATGCAACTCAATTGTGGTATCATAATACGTCCTAGCTGTCCCCCTTAACTTCAAGATGGCTATCTGTACCATATCTTCATCAGATAATCTCCTCATAATTCCATTCCGCCTAATTTGATCGAAAAAAACTGGTGACCGGTATGCTATAAGAATCTCCCTTCCATGGTTCTACTAGCTTCGCAACGCTCAAATCCTTGGGTGCTAAAGCTGATGCAACTTCATGTTGGCTTCCTGAACTACCATCATGCGTGTCTTGTTCTGCAAAAAGAATTTTGCCACCTATTTATTTTTTAATTATTTTACAGATTATCTCTTCTCCTCAGTGTCTTACACTACGTCAATAATAAAGAAGATAATGGCGATTTTTGTGTCTGTGTGCGCGTAATCAGCTAGACTGTGGTCGAGTGGTGCATAATTATATAATACTCACATGACCTGGCTAATTATGTGCGCATGGAAATTCTAGACCCTACTGGGAAGTCTTTGTCTTGTAAATACTGGGGCAGATAGTCACTACGCTTAATTTCTAAAACTGGGTAGTCAAATATTGGAGGCACGTAACTTGTCACTAGTCTGACGTCAACTTCAAAAATAACCTCTAGTCCCTGTGAATGTTCGTACCTACACGTTTTTAACGCTGGAACTCGAAACCTTCGATGGGGTCTATCTACAAATGCTATATCAATTCGCGAATCTGCTTTCAAAGCTACAAACTTAGGACGATGTTCTTTTATTAAATCCACATCAATCTTAGTATATTTTGAAAAGAACCGTTCTAATAATCCTATAGCGAAATTACTTGATCCTTTAAGCGCTAAGGGATGGGAAACACCAATAACATGTACCAACAAAATTGTAAATTCAACGTCAGTAGAAGGGCTGCTACTAGGACAATGAGAGTAAAACAATCCATATAATACAAATAATCAATTGCAATATACTAACATGCATAAAAAAAACACAAAAAAATCAACACATGCAAATCTACACAAAATATCACAAAACAAAAGACACCACCCCCTTTTAAAAATCTAGCATTGCTGCCACCAAATTGTCGTGCCCAGGGGGTCAGATAGCAGGGGATGATAGGATCGGCCAGGAGGGAGTCTGGGTGGAAGGCCTATCAATCCTAGTACCAATGCTAAGGACCTCAATGAGCTAAAAATAAAGTCAGATTTTTAGAGGAGGAGTGTGGACACAAGGATTAATGCAGTAACAATCAAACAGAATAATAAAATACTTTATGCTCGACCATGCCGAACTGTAGTAATTATACACCTGGTAGCAGTCCTTTAATGCAAGTCATTAAAGTACACCTATTCATTAAAGTTCAGGTTTTCGATTATTCTCGGATATGCAATCGAAAGACGAGGGAAATGTCACGGAGGCTGGAAATCCAATACTGTTGCAGAAGGTTATGTTCTGTTACTATAATAATTAGCGTTAATTGTAAATAATATTCAAATAAATTCAATTTGTCATCTCGTTTTTCAATTCTAAATCAATTTCCAGGTTATATCAAAATTAGTTCATGTTATTCTGAAGATTATAACAAGGTCAATGACATTATTGTTCCTCGGAAAAAATCAATACTTTCGGGTCTGCGCACATCTCACAATTTACGAGCGATGCACAAGGTCACTTCCACTCTTCAGTTGGATACGAATAAAATGAATACTTCTCAATATTTTCAAGTTAGAAATATGGTCGAGCATAAAAAGTCGTATGCGAAGAGGTGTTGATTATATCATGGCAGATGTATATGACTTGGTGATGGAAACGAAGAAGAAATATCCGGCAGCTGGGATCGTCAGACGAAGGGACATGAACTGGAGAAAAGTGGGTCGTGTGAATAAAGCATTCGAGTGGGTAGCGGAGTGTCTTGGTGAGCGTTTCGTCGACCCAAATTCCTGGATAGACGACAGATGCTTCGGAAGAGACGGAATCCACCTAAATCGGAGGGGGGCTGCAGACATGGGCTCCCTCTTCGCGCGGGTAGTCACTACAACATGGAGCGGCGGGATCGAGGACCCATCAGCGGGCAGCGGGACCGAAGGACCATCAGTGGTTGGCGGGGGTGAGAGTCTACCAGCGGTCGGAGGGGTCGAGGGACTAACAGCGGGCGGTGCGGTCGAAGACCTATCGGCGGGCGGCGGAGATCAGCAGTGACGACCAGGTGTCACGGTGATTCCGAATGTTCAAGTAAGGACAGGCCTATTAAGACTACTGCAGGCTAATTGCCGAAGTATTAGAAATAAACTTATTCCGTTTTGGAACTTGGTCGATGTTTATAATCCAGATGTAATAATTGGGACGGAATCATGGCTTAGGGAAGACATAAATGACTCGGAAATTTTTAGGTCGGATTATAGAGTCTTCAGAAAGGATAGAAGTGAAAAGGGAGGGGGAGTTTTCGTTTGTACGAAGATAGAAATAAGTAGCAATCTTCTGTGGATACATGAGGAAGTTGCAATATTGAATTTTCAGATAAGAAATGGGCGGGAAACCTTAGATGCAATAGCATGTTACAGACCACCCAGTGAATTAAACAATTTAACTTTGCACAAACTAAATGAATATCTTAATACAGTATCAGAAGACCGAAACGTAGTAATTGCTGGGGATCTAAACCTCCCGAAAATTAACTGGAACGGGATTTCAGGTACGAATTCAGATGCACAGACTCTTGTTAATGAATTGATCTGGCGTAAAGATTTCACGCAGGTAGTAAATGGTCCGACGCGTGACAATGCCCTCTTAGATGTTTACCTAGTAAGACCTGTCTCTCTCTTTGTCAACTCTGAAAGTCTTCATAAAATAAGTGATCACAATAGCGTCTTATTAGAAATCTTCTGGGAAAACACAGTAAATCCGAGGTCAAGTCCAGTGTCTGTCTGCAACTTCAACAAAACAGACGTCCATGAACTACAAACGTTTCTACGACAAAAGCATGATGACTTTCTAAGGACTGAAGGAAATATGGAAAATGTATGGCATAAATTTAAGAGCATAATTTTCGAGGCATTAGTAAAATGTGTACCTTCTAAAATAATTAAGAAAAATCCGGACCCTGAATATTACACTAATTATATTCGCTACTTAAAGAAAAAGACAAGGCGCGCATTTAGCAAACGTAAACGAAGCCATGAGCATTGGGAAAAATATGTCGAATTAATTAAGAAACTAGAGTGTGAAAAAAGGATAGCTCAGGAAAATTTTCTAAAAACCATTTTAAAAGAAGATGAAAGTAACAATTGGAGACAGTTTTATAATTATGTACGCAGGAGAAAAGGAAAAAATGAAGGAGTAGTGCTTTTACGAAATCAAAACGGAGAAAGTATAACTGATGACAAAGAAAAGGCCGACTTATTAAATTTCTATTTCATTTCGGTTTTCAATAATAATAATAATAATAATAATAATAATAATAATAATAATAATAATAATAATAATAATAATAATAATAATAATCCCGCTGATAGGAGTGGTTGTGTCACAGACCGTAAATGTGAACCAAATTCGACATTCAAAATAACTTCCAAAGGGGTTAGAGAGAGACTAACGAAATTAAAAAGCCGGAAGTCTCGAGGACCAGATAGTATTGCTACAGAGATTCTTAAATTAGGTTCCGAGGCCATAATTCCATACTTAATGCGTATATTTCATGTTTCCATAAACAATGCAGCTATTCCATGTGACTGGAAATCAGCTATAGTGGTACCCATACATAAAGGTGGAAATAAATTAGATGTCGGAAACTACAGACCGATTAGCCTTACATCTGTCGTATGTAAAGTCATGGAGCATTTGATATCGGATTATATTCGTCATGTTCTAAATGCGAAAGACTGGTTTTACAACCGCCAGCATGGTTTTAGGGAAGGCTTCTCATGTGATAGTCAAATTACGTCGCTGGTTCAGGATCTAGCTGAAGAGGTAGATAGAGGCGGAAGAATCGATGCAGTTGTGATTGATTTTTCGAAAGCATTTGATTTGGTGTCACATGACATATTAATAGATAAGTTAAGTAGGCTAGGAATAGATAAGAGAGTGCTGCTATGGATCCAAGAATTCTTAAACGGTAGAACCCAGAGAGTTAGAGTAGGTCATGAAATATCGGAAATTGGAAATATAAGTTCAGGGGTGCCACAGGGCAGCGTTCTGGGTCCATTACTCTTTATAATATACGTAAATGACCTATGCCAGAATATTACATCACATGTGAGGCTATTTGCAGATGACTGCATTATCTATAGAAAGATTAGATATAATTCAGATGTAGATGCTATTCAAACAGACTTGAATAAAATTTATAACTGGGCATTAATGCATAGGATGAAAGTAAATGGTTCTAAAAGTAAATCTATAACATTTTGTAAAACCCGAGAGGAAACTAGTCTTAATTACGAATTCTGTGGTGTTGTAATTCCGCAAGATCAATGTTGTAAATACCTAGGAGTGTATTTAAACTCCAAACTTTCTTGGGGAGAGCATGTTGATAATGTTACGGGTAAAGCATGGAGGGCACTTCACTTTATTATGAGAATCTTGAGAAAGGCTAGCCCCAAATCGAGGGAAATAGCATATCTAACGTTAGTGCGACCGTTAATGGAATACGGAACTACATGTTGGGATCCCTATAGAATATATCAGATAAACTCCTTAGAAAGAATCCAGTATAGGGCAGCTAAATTTGTTAAAGGTAAAAGAGAAGATGGGAACGATACGATAAAAGAACTTAAATGGGAAACTTTGGAAAACAGACGTAGGAAAACTAGAATAACATCACTGTATAGAGCACATCTAGGTCAGAAAGCATGGGTAGACATAACGACTCGGTTAGAAAAGCCAACGTACCATGGTAGGAACGATCATGATTTTAAAATCAAATGTAGGAAACAGAAAACGGATGTAGGTAAATTCTCATTTTTAAATAGAACTATAAATGATTGGAATGACCTACCTGCAGCAGTCTTTGAGGGGTGTCCTTCCTTAAGAAGATTCAAGAACAATTTAAAAAGTTGTGTATAAAGTGCAAATTAAAATTAAGGTGACATTTAACATTTAATTTTTTAAGGTGACATGTATTTATTTAGCCTGACGAGTTACTTCCTTGGTTTGAATTGTAAATTATTTAAAAATAGCGTGTAAGTGGGTCTCAGACTAGAAATGTTTAGTTTAAATGTAGTTCTGTTTATAAGTACAGTATGCATAAGGGTGTAATTATTTGACTTATTTGAACTGTTGTATCAGTGAAGCGAGGTGAGTCAGTGAATTTATGGTTTTACAGTGCAGTGAATAGTTCCGATCAGTGATAATTTATAGCGTCAATGAAATGTGTTCTATAGTGTCAGTGAAATGTGTACTAAAGTGTCAGAGAAATGCGTCATAATGCCACTACAGTGAGTGAGATGAGAATAAAGTGAAAGACTATTGAAACTTATGTAGGGCCAGTACATGATGATGTAGGTTGTAATGTAAAATTAGGTGTTTTATTTATGTTTTATTATTATTGTGTTAAATTATATTGTGTATTCTTATTGTATTGTGTATAAAATTGTAGGCCTATTGTGTTGTATAATTGTATTGTGTATTGTAAATATTGCTTATCATTTCTTTATTGTGTATTGTTTATATTGTGTATACCACTGCCACCGGGTGCATGCCCACTTGCAGTGTAAATAAATACATACATACATACATGAAACTTGCCTATAATGGTAATTAAGACGCTCGTATAAAAATTATGAAACTCGCTTTCGCTCGTTTCATAAACAAACAAACTCGTGTCTTAATTACTATCATTATAGGCTCGTTGCATAATGTACTATAATGTAATCGCAATAAAATAAAACATTATCAGTAAATACGTAGTTAGTAAAGTGAACTGATCACTGCAGTTATATACAAATAATAAAAGTAACTGATTCCTCTCACAAGTTCGGCTGTAATGAGCGTAAAATATCAATTACTAAATCTCAATTGTTTAGGCAGTATGTGTTAACACACAGCTTTACACTTACATGAAAGAACTGCAACTGTTGAGTTGGTCATCTTCCCTACGTAGAAGATGATTCAAGTCTAACTAAAAAAGTCAGTAAAATTCTCTAAGTTCAAAAATATAAAGCTATCTACACTTTGGTACAAAGTGCTGGAGAACTTGGGCGTCTATAGCCTCAGCCTAACTACTCCTGGCGTCTATGCAAGTGATAAGCTTCTAGTCGTCGTCTTCAGCAGAATGGTCGAACTGAACCCAAGCCATTGTTTATATACGAATATCAAACAAAAGGTGACGCCAAAAAGGGCAATATCCATTGGCTCTCATGGCCAGAATTGTAATGAGGAGTCAGCTTCTAATTGGTTCATACAATTTGCAAAATCACGTAAAGTCGAAACGTGTATCCATATCAGGTTAGGTTACATACTGATAAACAGGATGAGCTTGTGGGATCTGTGGTCATTTAGAATTACAGAAATATCCATCAGTTCCCATCTTGTCATAGCCACATTGTCGTACCTTGTCCTGTGACAGTTATAATACATTATGTTAACATTTCTGCCTTACACATAGGGTTTTGGTAATCAAATACTAAAGTCAAACATTGTCTGGTCCTAATTTTCATAACAAACAATGAAATATTCATAGTGATTTAGCACCTGACGTGACATTGGCAATGATCATCTAAGCCTTGATAGAGCAATGGCACAACAAGGTTACTTCACATATTTTGGTGGTCATCTCATCCTTGCTGGTGCAATAGTACAACAAGGTTAACTATTACGTCAAGCTATACAGCGTGTTTAAGCTAAGCAAGCTGGGCATCACAGTTGAATGTGCTTACATTTTCGCGATGAATTGCTGGGTCAAACGGTTGCTGCAACACAATCTAAATTAACAAAAAAGAAATATTAAACCAATGGCTGCTATTACAATATTATTGGACATGAACTTGCGTTTTAAAAATGAATTAAACCATATATAAAACATAATATACCATAATTTGAATACATATAAAATAAAACAAAAGTAATATATAAAACATATCCCACAAAAAAAAACATAAAAACAAAAGAAATATTAATCCTATGGCTCCTATTACACTATTAACTATTACTGAACATGAACTTGTGTTGAAAAATGAAATAAGCCATACATAAACATAATATAATTTGAATAGATATAAAATAAAACAAACATAATATATCAAATATAACATTCGAAAAAAAAAACATAACAAGTATATATAGTAAACATGAAATAAAAATATATAGTTAAATGTGCTTACATTTTCGTGATGAAGTGCTGGCTCATGTGGTTGCTGCAACATCATCTAAATTAAAATAAAAGAAATATTAATCCAATGGCTCCTATTACGCTATTAATGTACATGAACTTGTGTTTTCAAAATGAATTAAGCCATACATAAACGTAACATAATTGCAATAGATATAAAATTAAACAAAAGAATATACAAAACATACAATTCGAAAAAAACATAAAAAAAAACAAATATAGAAAATATTAAATAAAAATATACAGTTAAATGTGCTTACATTTTCATGATGAAGTGCTGGCTCATGTGGTTGCTGCATCATCTAAATTAAAAAAGAAAAGAAATATTAATCCAATGGCTGCTATTGCAATATTACTGTACATGAACATGTGTTTTTTAAATGAATTAAGCCATACATAAAAATAATATAATTTCAATAGATATAAAATAAAACAAGAATAATATATAAATACCGTATATATAGTTAAACGTGCTTATATTTTCGCGATGAAGTGCTGGCTGAAGCTGGTGCTGCAACATCATCTAAATTAACAAAACAGAAATGTTGAACCAATGGCTACTATTACAATATTATTGTACATGAACTTGTGTTTTAAAAATGAATTAAGCCAAACATAAAACGTAATACACCGTAATTTCAATAGATATAAAATAAAGAAAAATAATATACAAAATATATAATTCGAAAGAAAAACAGAAAAACAAAAGAAATATTAATCCAATGGCTGCTATTACACTATTAATGTACATGAACTTGTGTTTAAAATGAATTAAGCCATAAATAAATCATAATATATTTTCAATAGATATAAAATAAAACAAAAATAAAATATAAAATATACCATTCGAAAAAATATATATAAATACAGTAAATATGAAATAAAACAAAAGTACATATATAATATAAATGAATAATAGTTAAGTGTGCTTATATTTTCGTGATGAAGTGTTGTCAGATATACTTGACACGTCTCAGCGCACTTATATATCGCTACTGCTGGTTCCCACAGATTAGGGTTCACATATGTTATTATATGGAGACAACTAACACACCTCTCTATATGATAGGCGTCACAATGCTGCCTGAAATTCATTGTTATGAATAAGGTTGCATTCATTGTGAAATTCCTTATATCCTAGCGTGGGGTAGACCACATACATGTCTTGTTATTGCTGTATTTTTGCATGCCTCACAAACACATATCACGTTGCAGTTTAAGTCAGAGTTTGGTTTTTTAACTAATCATTCTTCCGCTGGATTTGCACCTGATGCATCTTCTTATCCCAACCAGTGTCTAAACTTGTTCAATGTCAATTATTCTACACCACAATAATTCTCCCATTACACTATTACTCAGTAATTGCGTCTTCGAACAATCGCCGGATGTGATTTAGCAAGCGTGCTCCTGGTTGAGTGTTAGAGATCCTGGTTGAGTGTTAGAGAAGGCCGTATGGCCTTAACTCTGCCAGGTTAAATAAATCATTATTATTATTATTATTTGCACACATAGCAGAGAGCGATTATGCACCTGTAATTACATTACATGACAGTCACATCATCATTGAGCAGGTGGGCTTTTTAACATTCACATCTCAATTTCAAATATACAAACACGTCTGAACTTGTGTATTTCAACCCCCCCCCCCACCAACAATTAACTATACAAACTTGTATGAACATGTGTAATTCAAATTATTACGTCACGCTCAACTTCAATTACATACCTGCACTTGTGCATTTCAAATTTATGACATCACACATTAACCTGGCACTCTTAGATGCCCCTTTATGATGTCATTCTATAAGTTACGTCCCTTTATGACGTAACACTTTAAGCGACACCCCCTTCATGACGTCATACTGGGGAGCCTGTCATTCCCTATGAACGTGTGTAATACAAATTATTACGTCACGCCCCAAATTCAATTACATACATGGACTTGTGCATGACGTCACACTTTAACCTTGCACACTTAGATGCCTCTTAATGATGTCACACTTTAAGTTACGCCACTATGAACTTGCGTATTTCAAATTATTATCCCCTCCCCCCTTTCCAACCTCAATTACATACCTGCAATACATTTCAAATTTATGACATCACATTTTAACTTTGCACTTTCAGATGCCCCTTTATGACGTTAGACTTTAAGTTACACCCTTTTTGCCGTACCACTTTAAGGCACAACCCTTTCTAACGTCATACATTGGCCACGCCCACTTGTGACGTCACTTGATAGTCCCAATTCTGACATCAATTGCCACGCTCACCTATGACATCACATGAGGATCCATGGCAGCCATGGGACCCAGTCACTTCCCATCATTTGTATTCTACTATTGGCCACTGTCATCTGACACATGGCCATCTCCTACGCGGCGAGCCTCGGCCGGAGTGTGATATGTGCTGTCTTCCACTTACTGTGGAACATTTTTTATTGCATTGAAGAAAATATGACCGTGTCCGCAGGCATTATGGAATTCGGCCGACATTACGTGACGCTATTGGAAATGATTTTATTTGTACAAATGCAGTTCTGAGATTTTTATTGAATACAAGACTGAATAAGGTGATTTAGTTTCTTATTGACACGTTTTTCTTATCCAACGGATCCTCTACTTCTGGAGGTTACATTTCTTGTTTTATATTTGATTTTACATCGTTTACATTTCGGAATTTATACCTCGGAATATTTTATAAAAAATGTATTGCTTTTGAAATGAGATACACAATTTATCTCTGGTGGTCTTAGTTTTATTATTCTAATTGTTCGTTTTGAATACCACCTAGGGTCGTAGAACCGCTCACTTTTATGATTCAGTACAAATCACCTTGTGTATACTGCATTTATGCGCCTCGTTTTACCATGACAACACATTTTAGTTCGTTTAGCACTCTGATTGTTATGTTATTTATGTTTTTCTTTTATTAAAAATTTTAGATAAGGGCGCAAATAGCCATATTAGCTGACGCGCCCTTTTTAAACTCTACTATTACTACTATTAAAAAACTATAGACGAATACTCGTGTGTTACTGGTTGACGTGGCATGTCATATCGCCATATCAACACAAAAATTGCGCAGTTTACTTTTTGCCGAGTATGAGCTACGTTTACTGCTCGTATAGCATATTATTATCTCATAAATATGTATACCTCAGTGTAAGTTTTTAAAAACATATAAGAACTTTGTTAAAAAAATATATAAATATTAGAGTGGAATACAGGTTTCTTACTGCTTGACGTGGCATGTATTATCGCCACATAAACACAAAAATTCGACAATTTATTTGTTTCCCAGTATCAGCTACGTTTACTGCAGAAATGGCATATTATTATCTGATACATAAGAATACCTTAGTGTAAATTTGTAGAACCAAGCACTTTGATATAAAAATAAAAAACTAGAATGGGATACTTGCGTGTTACTGGTTGACGTGGCATGACAAATGGGCAAATCAACGCAAGAATTGCGCAGTTTATTGGTTGTCGAATATCTGCTAAGTTTACTGCAGAAATGGCATATTATTATCTGATACATAAGAATATCTTAGTGTAAATTTCTAGAATCAAGCAAGCACTTTGGTATAAAAATAAAAAAACTAGAATGGGATACTCGCGTGTTACTGGTTGACGTGGGATGTCAAATCGGCAAATCAACGCAAGAATTGCGCAGTTTATTTGTTACCGAATATCAGCTATGGTTGCTGCTCCTATGGCATATTTTCTGGCCATACTAACTAAACAGAACATAATCTCAAGCATACAGTGGGTGGTTAAATTATTAGGGACACTTGGTAAAAGTAGGAATTTCATCTTCAAATTCACATAAAACACACGCGTCCTGTCACAAGGCAAATAAGGGGATCAAATTCCTGTCTGACAACAAAATTAGGGTTCTGGATTGGTCTGGTAACTCTCCGGACCTTAATTCGATTGAAAATATTTGGGAGCTAATGAAGAGGCAAGTTCATTCAGAAATTACTACAAATAAGCAATCTTTAATAGAAAAACTTATTAATGTGTGGCATCACGGCCAAGAAATTAAAAACAATTGTATCCAATGCGTTTCTAGTATGCCAAAGAGAGTTAAAACTGTAATTTCTGCAAAGGGATGTGTGACAAAATATTAGTTTTCTTGTTTATTTCATTCCATATTCATTATTACACAATCAAATATGTAATAATATTGTTTATAAAACACTATTTAGAGTAATAAAGCTTTTCCAGTTGAGATAATCCAAATTACTTGTGTTTTATGTGAATTTGAAGATGAAATTCCTACTTTTACCAAGTGTCCCTAATAATTTGATCACCTACTGTAATGCATTTTAAGGTAAGTACAATTTTCATTTAGTCAAATGAAATAGAACTAACACAGAAACAAATAAGTGTCGTAGATCTTTCCTGAGTTTACTCCACATCGCTACCTTCTTTGCTATAATCCAATCAATTATTGCATGTAATGCTGCAGTGTTTTCTGCAACCGTATTTTCCACAATCGTTGGATTCCAGTTGTGTTCTGTGGCTTTTCGTCTATTCACATGTGACAAATGGCTCTCTGGCGAGCTCGTCACCTTTGGCAGGAAGGATTTTCATTGAGTTAGTAGATTTAGATTTCTTAGAGATAGCTTTATTTGTCCAGGGGGAAAGGAACAAGCTACCCTCTTCCATTATCTCTTCGACTAGTAGCCTCATAAATGGTTCTTGATATCACTTGTGAGGTTCAGACTTGTCTTCGGACAGTTGACTAAACAACAATATCTCATCACCTTTTCCAATGAAGAATTTCAAATCCTCGAAATCATCAATGTAGTCGTCTTCACCAGAATCCAAGTCAATTTCAGTCTCTCTGCTATGATCCTCCTCTGCAATTGCTGAGACTCAAACTCAATATCATCTGGATTGTTAACTGGTTCTTCCTGTTCGCTTTTCTTATCTAATTTTTGAAGGCTTCATAAATGTGATGAGAATTGTGGAATCTCGTCCTAGAGAAAGGAATGGATAAATGATCACTAGTGTTTTGTGTGATAAAAATGTCGAATCTTAGTAGAAAATGTTAATTAGTAAATTTAAAGGTAATTAATGAAAAAATAACAACAAAAATTCCTGCATATATCCAAAGCAACAACAATAAACACCAGCATAAACGTAATATGCTCACTATAATAACAGTGGTGGAGTTAATGCAAGAGATATGAAAATAATATCTAGTCGAAGCTTGTAAATTGGTGAAACGTACATAATTATTTACTAAATCCATGCGAAATACCAGCTGAAAGTAGTGAAATGTTTACTTACATTTTCCCTCAGAAGATCGACCAGTATTCACGTTTCTACTCGCAAGGCCACAGATAGCCGTCCACTCTTGTCACCTTGAACTTCACAACTGACCTGAGCCCGAATGACGTTGGATAGATGTTGGAATCGTCTCCCATCTATCGGGCAATATGTAACTAGAAAAAACTATCGTTTCCCGTTGCTCCAGCTTCCTTCGCTAAAGATTTGAGCACCTTTTTTCAAAAAGAGCGGCAGATAGCCGCCCACGCGAGCGGATGAAGGTTACGTTATCTAAAGTCACCTCAAAAAAGGCTCCATTTAACCCAGATCTGCCCAAAAATTAAATCCTCCATGTTTGTTCAAATCCAGTGTACCACGTAATAATATGCCATACGAACAGTAAACGTACCTGATATCTGGCATTAAATAAACTGTGCAATTCTTGCGATGATATGGCGATATGATATGTCACGTCAACCAGTAAAATACGAGTATTCCTTTCTAGTTTCTTATTTCTATAACAAAGTGCCTACTTGTTTTTACCAATTCACACTAAGGTATACTTATGCACGACGTAATAATATCCCATTTGAACAGTAAACGTTGCTGTTATTCGGCAAAAATTAAACTGTGCAATTCTTGCGCTGATATGGCGATATGACATGCCACGTCAACCAGTAACACATGAGTATTCCTTTCTATTATCTTATTTTTATACCAAAATACCTACTTGTGTTTACAAACTCAGACAAAGGTATACTCATTTACGACGTAATAATATGCCATACTAGCAGTAAACGTAGCTGATATTCGGCAACAAATAATCTGCGCAATTTGTGTGTTGATGTGGCGAAATAACCTGCCACTTCAACCAGCAACACACGAGTATTCCTTTATAGTTCCTCATTTTTATAACAAAGGACCTGTTTGTTTTGCACAAATTTACAGTATGCTAACATATATACGACGTAATAATATGTCATAAGAGTAGTAAACGTAGTTGATATTCCGCAACAATAAATAGCGCATTTTTTGCGTTAATAGGACGATAATAAATGCGACGTCAACCAGTAACACGCGAGTATTCCTTTCTAGTTTTATTTATTTTTATAGAAAGTGCCCACTTGTTTTTACAAATTGACACTAAGGTATACTTATGTTCGACGTAATAATATGCCATTTGAGCAGTGAACGTAGGTGATATTCGCGCAACAAAAAAGACTGCGCAATTTTTGTGTTGATATGGCAATATGAAATGCCACGTCAACCAATAACACACAAGTATTGGAGGTGGTGGTCGTGGTTGCGGCAGCAGCAGCAGTAGCAGTAGTAGTAGTAGTAGTAGTAGTAGTAGTAGTAGTAGTAGTAGTAGTAGTAGTAGCGTTTGAAAACGGCGAGAAGATGCAAATGAATGAAAACGTTCTTGTCCATAGTAAGTTGGCATTTCAAGAAAGTTTAATTTTGCTTTCACCTGAATGTCATAAATAGCGTTTGAACCCTTTTCCTGGTAGTCACACGATATGCTCTCAATTTCGATGAAAGGAAAGCACAAAATTCTTTGCCTTCACATTGTTCAACAATGATCTTTAACCGCCCAAAAGCCACAGGTGTAGCTCAGGCGGCACGTTTGCCTGCTGGTGCGGAGTTGCGCTCAACCATGGGTTCGATTCCCGCTCGGACTGATTACCAGATTGTGTTTTTTCGAGATTTTCCTCAACTGTAAGACGAATGTCAGATAATATAGCGAATCCTCGGCCTCATCTCGTCAAATGCCAACTCGCATCACATATTCCATCGAAGCTAAATAACCTAGTGGTTAATAGAGCGTCGTAAAAATAACAAATTAAAAAAATTAAAGACCCAGCAGCGGCTTGCATAATTCTGTACTATCATCCTGCTTTTTCACTCGTTTTCGAGCTCTGTCTCATCTTACATGTTCACTGGCACGTTCCGTTGTTTTCATTATAACAATCAATATCACCAGGATTCCACAAGACTGGACATAATTTTTGAGGTTCAATCTACTTCAGACCACTCCATGCTTGAGATGTGCACGCTTCACGAGACAAACGACAACGAACCCGTCCACACTGCGGCAACGAATCCCTTTGTGTTCGCGAAAATAATCGATAGGGAACAGATCGCTACGCGGCATTAAGGTACGGTTTGTTTGAGAAGTGGTTTCTTTATTGACGCACATCGCTGTAGATTCTCATTTGTTTATTCCTTCATCTACTACATATGGTCAAGTAAATTAATGTAGGCCACGGACATAACCTAAAAATTATAATGAATAAATCCAAGATAATGAAGTTGCTATTTATTCTAGAAGAGGGAGATGACGATATCAAAATCTCGCATGCGTATTATAAAAGGAACAAGCTACGGACTAATGAAATATTCAGGAACAGGTTTACAGAATTCTGTTTTAACACATTGATAATGAGACATCTTTATAAAAACGCTACAAAATATAAGGAATATTTCAGACTCTCACCTGACCAGTTTGATTATGTTTTGAGTTTAATTGAAAATGACAATGTTAAATTACCTACAAATTTTGTGAAGACCCCCGTAACTCCAGTTGAAAGATTGGCAGTAACTCAGGTTATGAACTGATTATTATTATTATTATTATTATTATTATTATTATTATTATTATTATTATACTGTATTATATTACATGGTGTATTCCAAACAATAATTAAAAAAAAAAAAAAAAAAAAATTGGCTAAACTAGCGCTGAGGTAGTTCCCTTCGTAATCCGCTTATACACTTTACATGTACGAACATGTGATAGGTTAGGTTTGGTTCGTTTGGGCTTTTATTATGCCTTATATATACGATCAACTACATCTCTACAAAAAAAAAAACGCTATATTTCTGAATACCGCGTAAGTACATAGGTAGGCCTAGTCACAGAAAACTTACAGAAGAGAGAATTTCTCTGGGGCTCGGGCGTGATAAAAATGTAATATGTAATGTAAGGGTTTATTGTTTAATTTGTTTATTAATTCACAAGCTCATATTAAAAAGAGCATTATGTTGCGACACATATTCAATAATAATTTCGTCTTCAGACCGCGAAAAATTACAAAAGTCTTGATTTGTTTTGCAGCCAAAACGTACAGACGTGGTTAACGTGTACAGATTAGATATTCGATATTACCTTGTCTAAATATCGATTATTGAACACGAATGCGGCGATGTGCGTCGTGAATTTGCTTCAGAAGCAACCTCCAGCGATCTGCGTCGCGTCCAACGAACTGCGCTGGCGATCTTCGCTGTAAAGAAACCGTGCCCATTCATTTCAACTGCAAGCAACTCCGGCGACAATCGCTGGCGATGATCGCCGTAAACAAACCATACCTTAAAGGTCTGCGCGTCGTTGCCGCAGCGCGTGCTTGAGCTTGAATCGTGTACACAAGAGCGAACGAAGTTCCGAATTCTATTCGACCCTTGTTCCATTACAGCCGCGGCGCGCCAGTGTATACTCTTGAAGGAAGAAGATATACGAACCCCTAAATGTATGTGAATGGATGTGCTTGGATAAAAAAAATGTAGACACGGAAATGAAAATATGTGAGCATAAAAATTGGGTAAGAAATCAAAGAAGGCACAGAAACTACTCTAAAAGCTGAACCTCATGCCAGTTTGATGCTAGGGGGTAGTGAAGTTGAATATATGTATACCAGTACGGATCCTAATACGTCTTTGGACTATTTAAATACATCTTTGGAGCTCGTAGGAGAATCACCAATTAAAAATTAAAAAGAGAGAGAAAATGAAATTTAAGAGTTGGCTCTTACGCTAAAACTTGAATTGAAGTTAAAATGACTAGTGACAAAACTCTAAATTGCATCCCGAATTGTAGAGGGGAGAAATTTCACCAGGTATGCAAGAAGAATCATAAATTATAACAGAGATAAAACAAAGTTTTCACAATCGTCAAGTTGAAGCGAGACAATGACAATTCCGTCCGTCTTACTGGTAGCTGGACCATAACAGAATACAACCTGAGTTCTCAATTAGTGAATGTACGGCCAGAGCTGCAAAGAATTTAGTCGAGGAAAAATTTATCTACGTCAAAAACCAAGCCAGGAAGGACTTTTAGATGCAATTACAAACAGAAAACTGTGAAGTTAGTGATCATGTGATTAAAAGTGAACAATTTGATGCTGGCAGTAAAGACGGTGGTTCTGAAAATAACAATGGTTTAGATTAAAACAAAGTCAGTAATAACAAGTTTCTGGGTTCTAGAAAGTGATTCTTCTTTTCCGTTCAAATTTCTAATCGAATCTAAGACCTTCCTCTAATGAAATTAAAAACATTTGCCTCTTAATGCATTAAGTAACGACAACGGCTTTGTTCAAGATATTTGAAGCATTCTTATGTCCCTAATAACTGTTTTCAAATTGGGGTGTTCTGAACACACGACACCTACCGACCTAATTAAAGGTTACGGGAGCTGTTATTTCTGCTAATTGAGAGGAAAAGTTCATATGGAAATTTACCATTACTAAAAATCGACGAAGATCTGTGACGTTAACAGGACTTTTCATTTTTACAATGGCTGAAATTTTATCAGGGTGGGCATTAATTCCCTCTATTCCAATAATGTGCCCCAAAAATTTAACTCTGTAAATCGCAGTCACATTTTCCCTTATTCATTGTAACATTTTCCTCTTCCAAGCGACTTAAAACTTGATGAAGTCTATTGTTATGCTAATATAGAATATTTCCATAAATTAGAGTGTGATCTAATAATGTGACAACAACCTGATATCCCTCAAGTATTTCTGATATTCTTCTGGTGCATTTCTAATACCCATTGGTAACCATTTACTGTCAATTCGTGTGATTTATTACTTACAGGAATCTGATAATACCCTGATTAACAATCGATTTTACAAAGATATTTTGCCCTTCTGAGTATGAAAAGAATTTCGTCAACTGTTGGTAAAATTTATTTTTCTCTTTTCATAAAACGGTTTATATCTATATAGTCAACACAAATTCTAACATATCCAGTGGATTTAGGCACTACCACCATTCCGGTAACAAATTCTTGATTTTTTTTTAATTTCTACAATTATATCTTTCTTTATTATTCCATCTAGCCCCTTTTCAACTTCGTCTCTGAGCAGAAAAGGAATACGTTTTGGGGAATTAATGGCATGCGATTCCATGCATGACCTTCATTTTCCCTATGCCATCAAATAATTTTGGATATCTAATCAATGATCGATCCTGCTTCTACCAAATGCCCAATTTGTTTTAAAGAATGATATTTTTTCAAGAGCTGGCCTTCCTAACAAAGGTTCCTGTCTTCCTGCAATCACAAAAATATCTTCAAAAATTAGTTTTATCTCCATACTTCGTTTCAGGAGAAAATTTCCCTACGTAATAACTCCAATATGCATACAAACTTCCGCACTCCTTCCATTCCAGTGACTTCTCGTGTGTACGAGAGAAATCATAACACATACAGTATATGGCTAGTGTGTATGCTTTTTACGTTGACTCAAGTCTGTGAAGGATTTCCCACAGTCATAGCACTTATATGGCTTTTCGCCTGTGTGAACACTCATATGTCTTTTAAGATCACTAGAGCGCGTGTACCTTTTCCCACAGTCATGACACTTATATGGTTTTTCGCCAGTATGTCCGCGTTTATGCGTTTTAAGTGTACTCGAATCCCTGAAAGTTTTCCCACAGTCATGGCACTTATATGGCTTTTCGCCTGTGTGTAAACGTGTATGTCTTATGAGATGACTAGAGTTTGCATAGCTTTTGCCACAGTCGTTACACTTGAATGGCTGTTCGCCTGTATGCAAGCGTGAATGCTCTTTAAGTTGGGTAGCGTACGCATAGCTTTTGCCACAATCAACACACTTATATGGCTTCTCGCCTGTATGTACGCGTGAATGCTTTTTGAGTTGGCTAATGTAGGCATAGTTTTTCCCACAGTCATTGCATTCGTAAGGCAACTTGCCAGTGTGTATGCGTACGTGCCTCCTGAGGTTTGACGAATGTGTGTAACCCTTCTCACATACGTGACACTTGAATGGCTTCCCGTCGGTATGCATGGTAGCATACTTTCCAAGATCTAGGCAATGCGAAAAAGACTGTTGAGAAATATCACAACTGAACGGCTTCTTATGTTGTAAAATTGTGTCGCTGTAAGCTGGCACTTCAGTGTCACGGGTAAGTGTAATGCTGTGAAGAAAATCTACATTTAGAAAGAGCAATAATGACTAAAACACAATAAATAAACATCAACACTATCTTTAAAAAGTAAACATATATATAATGTTGATTAGTTGGCAAGGTTCAAGGAAAATTGTCGAAGTATATTAAAACTCCATTTAAAATTCATGATTTCTTTAACATTTCGATCAATTCTTATATCATTATCGCAGCAGTTTAGACAACTGTAGATGCAAGCATGATCGAAGATGTTTTTATCCACACATTCTTATGATACCCACTAACATGCGTTTCGATTTTAAGTAACAGCAATTTCAGGGTGACTAGCATTCAACTACACTACAACTTCAACTACACTTGAGTTCTAAGGGCTTGAAACAACAGTAAATTGTTTTCGTCTCATTGCAGGGCTCTATGACATGAGACATCTTATATATAAAAGTCAATGTGGCTATGTATGTATATAAGTATGTATGTTTGTACTCTATACAAATCTATATGCTTTGACCGATATTTGCCAAAGTTTGCACATTTAACCTTCATAACCAGGAGAAGAACATAGGCTCCATTAAAATTCTGCAAAGGACGTTAAATTAATAAAAAAAATAAAAAATAAAATTATAGACGATCAAACATTCATGTATTATATTAAAATGCAATTTTCTGCTGTCAATTGTTCTTTATTATTGTCTGTTATATTCAATATCGACTTTCACGAGGCCATGGAAATTATAACACGAAATTAAATAACATTGTTGATACACATCACAAAGGCTAAAACTAGATAATTCATGCAATAAATATCTTTACTCAGCCCAGGAAAGTATTATGAATTTCTCAATGCAGTTGTACATAGTGAGCAGACTGTGTTTTATCCAACTGAATTCTTGAATTCTTTGAAACCACAAGGATTGCTACCATATAATTTAATACTTAATATTGAATCACCAATAGTACTATTGTGAAATATTCACCCACCAAAATTATGCAATGAAACAAGAATTGGTGTGAAAAAAATCATTCAGAACGTAGTAATAGAAGTGACAATATTAACTGGCAAAACGAAAGATGTTTTTATCCACACATTCTTATGATACCCACTAACATGCGTTTCGATTTTAAGTAACAGCAATTTCAGTGCGACTAGCATTTGTAATGGACATATTAAAATTAAGCTCAAGGACAGTCGCTCAAAGTTGCAGACATTAACTTAAAAACTCCGTGTTTTTCACATTCTCAACTATATATTATACAATGACGTAGGAAAAAAAAGATTTTACACACATCAAAAAGAAATCGAATGCTAATGTAGTATGTGAATGTACGTAAGCTGACTGAAAATAACACTGTCAGGTCAGATAATAAAAATAAAAATAATATCATACGTCTCTCAAAATATTGTTGTTAATGTCCGAAAATGTGTTACTGCGAAATTCTAACTGTATAATCACGTTGCCAATGTAGTATGTTATGGTTGTGAAAATTATCTCTAATTTCTAAAAAAATCTGGTATACGTCTCTCATAATATTAGTCTCTATGTTAAAAAAGAATTATTGCGAGTTTATAATGTATCTGTATTCTGTGTATGAAATAAGAATTAATGTAGGCCTAATATGTTCTGAATTTGTGAGATATAGTTTCTCAAGTCATATTAAAAAAAATAGGCATGCAGCAGTCAAGGAGTAAAAAATCTTACAATATAAATTAAATGCTATATATGTATATATTGATCCTTTGCTACGACCGAAAAGTCTAACAACCAGTTTAATTAAAAAAAAAAAAGAAGGAAAAAGAACAACTCAGGCAACGCTGGGTACTTTCAGCTAGTAGTTAATAAAATGCATGCAATATATTTCCTGTCTAAGCGACATTTCAAAATTAGTATAGGCTCGCAACAAAATTTCTCAAGATGACTTAGTCAAGGTGCATCCTATGGTTCTGATGTTCCAGTGTCAGCTGAACTCTCCTCCCTTGTAATGTCACTGGCGTACTATCTGAATTTTATTCATATATGCAAGAGCGCATATTTTAATGAATTTATGCCAATTTCAACAGCAGTTCTAGAGAACTGTTAACACTGACATATTTATATATGCATATATTATAACTAGAAGACCTCACTGTCCTCCATTTTCTCTATTATTGACTTAAAACGCAACCCAGCCACCGGGAGGCGGACAGTACTCTCAAGCTGTAACACTCAGCTGCATTGTGTGGTAATTGAACTACTAAGTGGCCTGGCATGCATTCTTTCTACCCCCGTATTTAATGTTACTTTATCTTCTGTGAAATTAATTGAATGGTATTTATTTCCTTACCTTAAGACAGTGGTCGTCAGCACTCGCTGAAATGGGTAAAGGGTAAGAGGAGCCATCCCGTGTGCCCCGTCGTGCAGCAGGAAAAGATAGAGAGCATACCCGCTAGCAGCTACGAATGCAGCATAGTGCAGTGTGTTCTCCGTGGGTAAGAGATGCTAGCCCCAGGGTGCTCTGTGCTGATGACCGCTGCCTTAAGACATAAGATGTTCAAAATGACCTCCACCAGCTTCAATACAACGCTCACGCTGGCGAAGATGATGCTGAAATACGCGATCCAATTCCTGCCTTGAAATGCTAGAGACCACATACCGAATATTTTCTAGAAGTTTCTCTAATGTATGAGGATTGTACACATATCAGTACACTTTATGTTTTAACATACCCCAAAGATAAAAGTCACATGGTGGTAAACAGCATGATAAATTTACAGTTAAACAGAGCACAGTTCACCAGACATGTTAAGTCAAAACTAAAACTGGGTCGCACCACACACCAGGGTTTTCCCACTTGAAATACTAGCGTATCTGCCCGCTTGCTTGCCTGCCGCTGCACAACATCGCTTGGTTTTCCTGCTATAGAGCATGGTCTATTGTTTGCCCGCCTGCCATGAACAGGGTTGCGTCTGAAGTTGAAGGCGCTCTATCTACATGATGACTACACATAGTCACTGATTACTAGGGAAAGGAAGTTTATGCATTTGCATATTTGTTTTCCATCGTTGTGTGAATATGCTGAAAGATTATCTACATGAACCACACATTTCTGAATACAAAAGTGCATATTTTGCGATTATTCATAAAAGCATCATATTTTAACATTTATGCAGGGAAACTGCATATTATGTATCTTTATTTGTCTTTCCCTCATTTTTAAAAGTGTGTAACCTCGTAAACACGACTTTTATGTTTATGAATTTTGTACGTAATGATGACGCCCTCACAGGGAGCCTGTCAAGTTGCGTCAGTTTCATATGGTCTGCTGGTGAGTCACTGTATGTATTCCACGTGCAGAGAAGGTCAACACATCACAGGCTCCCAGCAGCTTCCATTGTGGCTTTGCCTAGTTTTTGTGTGTATGGTAGAGTGATATAGTGTTAAGGGGGTATTAGTTTTTTGTTCTGGCTTTCTACACTGCTATTAAATCATTGCCAAAGTAAAATTAAGTAATTCAGGTAGACTTCAATCATTTGTAAATAAATTTCGCAACGAGTTCATTTCCATGGATAATGGAATTCTATTTTGTAAGGCATATGAGAAGGAAGTAGGCAGTGAAAAACGGTTTCAGAAATACACCAACAAGCTTGCATCAGATGAAAGCACTTTGCGCAAAACATATGTATCCCATGTTACAACAGTGTAATATAAAATATTCAGAATACTCTTAGGAACCAATTTGTGTGGGTTAGTTCAGTCCGGTGCAGTGGATTGGACTTTGGCATAGCTCAATGGTGAGAGCACTTGGTATGTAGAACCAAGGACCCGGGTTCGATCCCGGCGCTGGAGCGAATTTTTCTCTTCTAATATTAATTGTTACCAAAACAGATATATTCTGTAGGACCAAACACATAATAATCTTTAGTAAATAGCCCAAAAAACTGTATCAGACAATGAACTAGAAGGCAACCTTGTGTTCATATCAGCTCATTTTCACTGTATTCCCAAAGCTATCAGGTCGTTGGAAGCAACTGGAATTCCTTTACTGCAGTCTTTAGCAGACTTCGATAGAACAATATCCGGTTTAACATCAGTTCCAGGAAAACAGCAAATATTGTTTTCAAGAAGCTTGGCTATTATCATCTTAAAGAAATTTAAGATACTCTCCAAGGAAAAACACCCCAAAAACGAACAAAATTTTCTATAGAACAGCTCATAGCTTTCGTGCAAGCCACTCTTACTTCTTGTGAAATAGAACGAAGATTTTCGCGCTACAAAGCTAAGCTGAGAGACAACAGGCGAAGAATAACAACAGAAAACATACGTCACTGCTTAGTTGTGAATTGTAACAGCATAAATGGAGCATTCAGCAATGAGGCAAGCACTTCAAAATCTATAGACTAAACGTAAGTTACCTATACCTTATTATTCTGTTTAAAAAATCTCAGACTGATAATGGATATTTTGTAGCATATTTATCTATTTTTACGGCAGAAATGCATACATATTCTTCACGTTTCTAGGGCATAAACTTCCTTTCCCTGCTGATTACACAATACTCAACAGAGGACGGCAAGGTCTTCTAATTAGAATATATAGATATATACATAAGTGATCACTGTTTCATGGCTTGACTACAGTACCACTGACACAGCTTTTGGTATGGGTCATTGTCTTGATATGGTAAGAATTTCAAATGCAGTTATTTTTTGTTTCACCACAGATAATGGAAAGAAAGGGTGGCCTTATTTGTTGCTTGGAAAAATGTATCCTACATCAAAACAATCAACAGGCAAAAACTTTTATATTACGCAATGCATGAATATCATTATGTGAATAAAATGCTATAATATATAATGCCACATAATAAGCGCATTCCATTCCCAAATGAGATAAACAATAACAGAATTGACTGGAGAGTGTAGGCATCCTTTCACCCATTATGAAATACAAGTGTCATAATAGGACCGACAAGCAACTCTAACATCACAATGCACATATAAAAATACTGTAAATAAGAATATAATTTGAAAGCTAAAGGAAAGAACCGAAAATGTAGAAAAACCAATCAAATCACAAACAGCCCTGACCTAAAAAAAAACACACGCACGCACGCACGCACACACACACACACACGCACAAAAAAAATATCAATGTTATGCTCAGAGATATTCTAACAAACTACAAAATTACAATAACCCTTAACCAAACAGGTTTCTTTGGAGGTATGAAAAATAAGTTAGTATCTGTTTTTAGGAAAATTAATTTAAGTATAAGAAGTACTATGGCTGGAATGTGTTCATTACACAACAAGATAGTGTTTTATGGCGTTGTAGATTCATGGGAAAAATGATGCCAGTGGACTCTAAAGACGTCACTTTTACCGACGAAATGCGGGTAAATTCAAATCACAGTGTTCATAAAATATGGACCGATGGCACTAAATCCACGACTGAGCGGACGTCAACTAGGTAAGATTGTTGTGCCAACATTTGTCGAATGATATGAAAACAGTTTTCGACACTGCAGTTAAAGTAATAAACATCATAATGCTCGCCATTGGACGTGAACTTTTTTCTGTGCTTTGCGGCAAAATTCGTAGTGAACATAAGCACCTACTGCTTCACACAGAAGTGCACTGGCTTTCAAAGTGTAATGTCATTGTAAGACTTTTCGAGCTTAGGCAAGAAGTTTTACTATTTGTTAATGATTATAAGAATGAGTATGTGGCTTTGCTTTAAGATAACAATTGGCTGGTCACATTGGTTTATATGACAGACATATGTTCCAAATTAAATGAACTAAATTTTTCCCTTCATGGCCCAACTGTCACTGTGACTGAAGCTTATGATAAAGTCAAGTCATTTCAGAAAAACATCAATCCGTAGTTAGAGTACGTCAAAAGTAATAATTTTTCTGCCTTTCCATGTTAGATTATTTCCTAATTGAAAATGATTTTTCCTTGCTTTCTGATTCTATAATATCCCATCTATCTGCTCTTAATAATGAGATTGAAAGTTATTTGCCAGAAAGTTGCAGTGAATTGAATTTGATTCAACATCCATTCCTATATTTCGAAAGTTCAAACTTGTCAGTGAAATTAACACAACAGCTGTGTGATACTAGCTATGATTCTGATATTGAAACTAAATTTTTACACTCAGATATAACAACTTTCAGGATATCATTAAGGAGTGAATATACTGAACTTTCCAATGGAGTATTAAAGTTGCTCCTGCTGTTCGTAACATCATATCTTTGTGAAAACGGATTTTCTTCTTTAGTTCAAGTGAAAATGAAGTATAGAAATAGACTTGATACATGCTCTGATTCAAGACTTAAGTTAACTGCACTTGAAATCAACATACACCAGCTTATGCAAGCCCATCCATCACATTAGTTCGGTGAGTACAAAATATTTCAACAAACATTCAACATGTGCTCAGTTAAAATAATATATTTTTTTTATTTACATACAATCATACGGTATTTACTTTTTCACCAGTGATTACAGTGTACTAATTTAATTTATGAATCGCGTGAAGTTCAATATCCTTCAAGGGGAGTCACAGACCATTTGAGAACCATTGGTGTAGATGAAAACGATCACAAAAGGAGCTCCCACCTAAATATTGTATTTCTATTTTCTGATATTTAAAGATTATGTTATTTCTTAAAAATTATATGTGAGATCTGGATATGTTTATGCTTAACAAATAAGTGAAAGAAGAGCATATATGACTATGTCTTCTATTATACCTATAGCTCTCTATTGAGCAATGCCTTCATAACTTTCTTCTTCCGTGATACTTCTGGTCTACCTTATCAGTGTCACTCTGGTGCTTCCCATTCGTACATAGTTCTATGCCATATTTATCATTCATTCTTATGACAAACTAACCCATTCCATAACAGATTGGAAATTAACCTTATTAATGACAATTTTAATGAAGCAATGAAAGAATGACAGTGTGAAGACTAGCACACCACACTCACCTATTGCTCAGAATCTCATTTACCTCTGTCGTAACTTCCAGTTTCAGCTCGTCCTTTACTGTGTCCAAGTTACACAACTCTTCCTAAAAACATAAAGGGTGAATTGAACAGAAAAATGGCGCAAGTTTACACAAACACTGCACTGATTTCCATGCCACCAGCCTGTATTTAAATTCTACTGAGTCCGGTAGAAATTTTTGTAAAAGAAGATAGACCTTGGAGCATATATTTAAAGTTCTTATGTTCCTAATATCCTAAGATTTGATCGGGTATTTTAAAAATGATCTGTGAGCAAATATGTCAATATTTGATAACAAAATTGATTAAAATCGACCTCAGCTGCACAATGTCCAAGGGGTTTATTCTTTGATCAAAATGTTTAAGAAGAAAAAAATAATGATTTCCATTAAGCGTTATTTACTCATTTATATGAAATTTTTTGTAGTTATTTCTTAATATCACTCGCATCATATCATATCATATCATATCATATCATACCATATATCATATCATATCATATCATATCATATCATACCATATATCATATCATATCATATCATATATATCATATCATATCATATCATATCATATCTACCATGAAACATGATGCAAACAGAAGCCGGTATAACATTTCACGCAAATATAAACAGAATGAAACAAAAATATTGATAACCTTCAATAATTTGTAACTGTTAATAGTTTCATTTCCATTTCCCCACCACAGGTCATATCTCATAATTTGTTCCTCTATGTTGAGATTTTTATTACAACAAATTTCATACATAGATGAGTAAAGTTATTTCAAGATCGCATCAGGAGCTCTGGTTATTTGCTTTCCTTAACTCGTTAATAATTAACAGTTAACATATACATTTAAGATAAAACAGCTCCTTTAAGAGAACAACACGATTTAGAGTTGTAGAAGAATGAAAAATATAATAGCAACACTCACTTTCAGTCTTATTGTACAATACAACTTGGGCCTATGATATACCACAGACATGTTAAAAATCAAGAAAAAAGAAACAGTAAGCAGGGGGATGTTTTATAGAAAGTATTAATTTTCACACATATGGCAACACTTCATTAACGGCAATCATTACAAGAATGCAGACTACAGGAAGAACATGGTAGAATCAAAATGAAAATGTGTCTTTGAGCACTACAATTTCGACGTTTATTCTAAGAATATGTTCCTTAGAAAGTAAATTTGTAGGTTACTTATATCTTCCGCGAATCTCTGCAAAAAGAACTAAGGAAGAGACTAGTGAAGTGCTTTGTGTGCAGTGTGACATGGAGCAGAAACATGGACATTATGACGAATTGAAGACAAGCGAATAGAAGCATTTGAAATGTAGACATGGAGAAGAATGCAGCATGGAAAATGGACAGACAGAATAAGAAATGATGCTATGTTGGAAACAGTAGGTGAAGAAAGAATGATGCTGAAACTGATCAGGAAAAGAAAAAGGAATTTTATTGGTTGGTTCACTGCCTGAGAAGATAAGTCTACTGAAGGATGCACTCAAAGGAATGGTGAACGGGAGAAGAGTTCGAGACTGAAGAAGATATCAGATGATAGACGATACGGATCATAAGCGGAAACAAAGAGGCAGAAAATAGAACAGATTGGAAAATTTGAGCTATCAGTGAAGGACTTGTCTTTGGGCAGAAAACTTGAAATGAATTAATATATAAATACTCACCCATAGTTGAAATACACTTTTGCTCAAGGAGTAGATAATTTTACACAGAAAATATTAATGTCTTAGTCATATCGACGGGCCTGTCCAAAAGGGAAACAACTCAAAATTTAAAGTTTTCAGACACTTGCTTCACGTTGCTGTGAAAAATCCAAACATCATTAGAATTACTCCATATTCTGTTAATGTTTTACATAATATATTACAAGTTTAAAATTAGAGCACAGAACTATGAAGCTTTAAAATGCAGTGTTCTAAAACCTTTAAATTCTGAGTTGTTTTCCTTTTCAACTGGCTTGTTGATATACTAAACAATCCCTGTGAGTGTACAGTGAGATAATAACTGTGTGAGACGAAAAATATTCTAGATTAATATTGAAAGAACAGCCAGTCCACCCATATAGGCTCAACTTACCTCAGCTTTACACTTCGTCGTAACAATATTGTCAGGCAATGCAATTTCCTCAACCTTAATCTCTGAAGTTGGATCATAGCTGTGGTCCACACATTCCGTCTTTATTCCAGCCAGGTGGAGAGCCAATAAATTTCCTTCCTGCATAAGGTAGGGACATAATGCAAATGTCCCATATAACAACGTAAATACAGTATTATGAAAAGAAATAACTTAATAGTAAGTATAGCACTACAGCGTTAAACGATGAAAGTGCTTCTAAGTGCTACATGCTGCACTCTGGTCCACATAGTAAGGTCTGATTGTTACTTGGACCTCAGAAGTTGTAAGATAGTATATGAATGAAAATACAAGTTAAACATTTTAACTACTTAGGTTGTGATGCTAATGTAAAAAATGAAACTGAACATGAAATAAATAAGAAAATATCCAAATTTCAAGTGATGTGTGGCACAGAACTTTGAACAATAAAACAAGAAAACTCATCAGAATAAACTATTATAGGACAATGGCCACACCTACTGTTCTCTAGGACACAGAAACATGGGTACACATAAAGAAAATTCAGAATAAAGTACAGAGTACTGAACTGGTTTTCTAAGAAGAACAAAGGATGTACAAGACTACACCTAATAAGGAATGAAGATAACAGAAAAGACTTGCAACTTTATAATTTGAACAACTAAATAAAGGAATAACGTGACATTTGGCATCAACACTTGAATAAAATCGCCGATACACTACTCCCAAAATAATATTTTACTACAAGGCAAAAGGAACTTGCAACATAGAAAGAATGAAAAGACGACAGAAGGGCCAAATGTGAATATGGAACAGGCCATTGTGCATATTTTGAGTACTGTAGAAGAAGAAGAAGAAGATTATTTCACAGATTGTTATTCTGTATCCACACATTCACTTGATTTTATAACAGAATTTTATGTAGTGACATAACTTCTTAGCAATCTGTTTCTTTCGATTACTAAGAAGGCGCAATTTCATCCTAATACATATTGTGGCCGTGAAGGAAGGGACATGAATTTGTTACGACTCAGTAGTGGGCTAGCCTCAACCGCGATACAATACGCCGTACTATGTTGGTGTTCTGTAAATGCGCTGCATTGTTCACTGTTAGTTTAATCAAAAGTCCATGTTTGTACGTGTTTATTTTATTTTAGTAGGTTATTTTAAGACGCATTATCAACATCTTAGGTTATTTAGCGTTTGAATGAGATGAAGATGATAATGCCGGTGAAATGAATCCGGGATCCAACACTGAAAGTTATCCAGTATTTGCTCATATTAAGTTGAGGGAAAACCCAGGAAAAAACCTCAACCAGGTGACTTGCCCTGACCGGGAATCGAACCCGGGCCACCTGGTTTTACGGCCAGACGCGCTAGCCGTTACTCCACAGGTGTGGACTGTTTGTATGTGTTACATAATACATATGTAAGTATGTATGTAGGTAGGGAAACCTCTGCAGTGGCTTAGTAGTTAAATCTTCAGCCCATCATGCAGGCCGTCAGCGATCGAGTTATGGTCAGAAATCCAGTGACACTGCGGTGGACAAGGTTACAGTTATCCGTTTTTTTTCGTTTAACCATACTACACATCTATATCATTCCATCAACATTTCTCCATTCCGTTATAATTCCACTGCCTTCCCCGAGTTTGGGAATGGGCCTAGCTTGAAGGTTAGCACAACATATTTTGAAAGGTCGCAATGCTGGCTCGTAGTTCTCCTCCCCAAATGCCATTGTATGTATGTATGTATGTATGTAACTGCCTACGTTACCACTAGTGCTAGATATATTTGCTCGTGTCCAGTTTACCAACTATTGTTTCCACTGTGACATCATCAGTACACTCTGCAAGAAATATCAGTCACCTTAAACCCGATCATTTGTCAGTGTTTCATAGTGTGGACACTACCAGATATCGAATGTTGATATGTATGTCGCCTACTGCTACTTTCTTCTCCTCACTACTTGCTAGGACATACACATGGACGTAAATATGAAAGCAGAGCTACGTCGTTCAGCAGCATTCGTATTTGTCCTGAGTGCTATGTACCTATGTATGTACTTTATATGAAATTTAAAAATTTAAATTATGGTCACATTTAACGACGCTCGCAACAGCCGAGGTTACATCAACGTCGCCAGTGTGCCAAAATTTTGTCCTGCAGGAGTTCTTTTGCATGCCACAAAATCTACTAACATGAGCGTGTCGCATTTAAGCACACTTAAATGCCATCGACCTGGATTGGGATCGAACCCGGAACCTCGAGCACTGAAGGCCAGCACTATACCAACTACGCTACTCAGGTCAACTGTATGTATGTATGTATGCAGGGCCGGGAAACAGCCGCTCTCAGAGCGCTTAGTTTCTCCCGCTACAATTGCTGTTGCATGGGTACTCAAATACCAACTGCTCTGTCTACTATACGAGTTTGCCACCCCTGTATGTATGTATGTATGTATGTATGTATGTATGCATTCATGTATGTATGTATGTATGTATGCATGCATTTAAGAATATATATATATATATATATATAATGTATTTTTGTATATAACAAGCACATTTATCTACATTACTGTTTGTGAAAAGTACGACCCCAGAAAGAATGGTCCGAACGACTCAAAACTCGGGAGGTGTGTAGAACAGTGTACCTTACTTACTTACTGGCTTTTAAGTAACCCAGAGGTTCATTGCCGCCCTCACATGAGCCCGCCATTGGTCCCTATCCTGAGCAAGATTAATCCAGTCTCTACCATCATATCCCATCTCCCTCAAATCCATTTTAATATTATCTTCCCACCTACCTCTCGGCCTCCCCAAAGGTCTTTTTCCCTCCGGCCTCCCAACTAACACTCTATATGCATTTCTGGATTCGTCCATACGTGCTACATGTCCTGCCCATCTCAAACGTCTGGATTTTATGTTCCTAATTATGTCAGGTGAAGAATACAATGCGCGCAGTCCTCCGTTGTGTAACTTTCTCCATTCTCCTGTAACTTCATCCCTCTTAGCCCCAGATATTTTCCTAAGAACCTTATTCTCAAACACCCTTAATCTCTGTTCCTCTCTCAAAGTGAGAGTCCAAGTTTCACAACCATACAGAACAACCGGTAATATAACTGTTTTATAAATTCTAACTTTCAGATTTTTTGACAGAAGAATAGATGACAAAAGCTTCTCAACCGAATAATAACACGCATTTCCCATATTTATTCTGCATTTAATTTCCTCCCGAGTGTCATTTATATTTGTTACTGTTGCTCCAAGATATTTGAATTTATGGGTTCCCTATCACCACGACATGGCGCGTCCTCAGGTTGCGGATAGAGGACACGGCCTCCAGATATGGAGGGTAGCTGCGAATATATTGAATTAGCAGTCGTGGACAGCCGATAAGGGGCGGTCCTCCAGCTTGGGGGTTGGGCGAAGGGCTAACAATTCATCACCGTAAAAAACAGCTTGTTACGAAACCTAACAGTGGAACAGTGTACCACCAATAATAACTGATTACATTTCCAGAGAGATGACGTACACATAGGGCCAACAGTGACATCTCTTGTCACCAGCAACGTCAGTGTTATGCCTTGCTCGGTCAGTGCAGAGCTTCCAAACGAAGTGGAAACGTGAAAGCTAGTGCAGATATGCCTAGTCGACGTGGAAGGGCGCAATATCAGCACGTGAGTGAGTTCGAACGGGGCAGAATGGTTGATCTCAGGGAAGCAGGTTTGTCATACCGTGACATTTCGACTCGTACAGGGCATGCTGCTATGACAGTGATGCGTGTGTGGAACCAGTGGATAGAAGAGGGCCGTACGCAGAGACGAGAGTGTACTGGACCATAAAATGTGACCATAGCACAAGATGACCCCCATCTTGTCCGTATGGCAGTGACAGACCATACAGCTTCATCCAAAATGTTGAGTCAACGTTGGAGCACTGCAACAGGTTTGGACCTGTCTGCGTCAATGGTTTGTCGCCGTCTTTGAGGGCTGGACTAGTGGCTCGCATGGCATTGCATTGGCTTTCATTGTCCAGAAACCACCAACACCTCAGATTGCAATGGGCACGTGGACGCCGTCACTGGCATGCTGAGTAGCAAAATGAAATGTTTTCGGACGAGTCCCGCTTCAACTTGTCCTACAATGATGGCCGCACACTTGTTAGACGCTACCATGATGAATGCAATCTGAGAGGCTGCATTGTTGAGTGGCATAGCGGACAAGCGCCTAGTGTGATGGTTTGGGGCGCAATTGGATACAATATTCGATCTCGCTTCCTACTTATTCAGGGCAATCTGAACAGCAACAGCGACATTAGGGAGGTTTCAGAGCCCGAGGTACTATCCCTCCTTCAGGCAACTCCACATGTGGCGAGGATACTGCAAGCCTTCTTCGAAGAACGACGGGTATCACTGCTTCCCTGGCCTGCACGTTCACCAGACATGTCGCCCATCGAACATGTCTAGGATACTGTGATATGGTGGTCCTCCAGTACCCTCTCTTGACAGTTTGTGGACTCGCATACAAACTACTTGAAGGGAGATTCTCCAGCAACATATCGAGGCCCTCTTTCATTCCATGCCTTGACGCTTAGAGGTTCTGATTGCAGCGCATGGAGGCTTCACACCTCACTGAAATCTCACGGTCACAGATCAGGAACACTTCTGTAATCCTAATCATTTGTGTATTGTTATGTACCTATATGTGGTATCAATTTCACTTCAGTCACATGTATCCTTCTTGGTGTTGCAATTTCCACAAACATTGTGTAAGTTTTTCCGCACTTAAAGAAGTTGAAATTTAAATACAAGATCAGTTGTGAAGTTTCATGGAATAATGTGATCTACATGGTAAATATTTACAATATAACATTCTTTCATAAAAATTGAGATGTGATAACGGTGAATACATTTTAATGCCAAAAGTTTACAAAAAAAAAAGTATCTCCAAACAGGAAATATTTCGAATAGAATCAATGAGAACAATGACAACCTTGTACAGGTAAAAAAGCGGCAAAATAAATACCTTTTATATAAAATGCCTACTACCCCTCTTATATCTGAGTTATAATGACAGATATTACTTATAAATGATCTCTCGGATAGGTGCTCCTTCAGTCTTGCAACTTGGGTACTTATTTGAAACACATTTTTGACTTTTAGATTTTTTCCTTCAAAGATCCATTCCAAAAATGTGGAATGATTACGTTACCTAATTTTGTTCATATGTCACACTATGTCTCACAAACATACTGACATGGTAATGTGTATCATGAATTGCACTTCGATAATGAAGCAGAATGGTTAAACATATACTGTCAACGCACTTTACTATTGCTATTGTTTTACTTGGAAATAATTGGTTACATTTGTACAGTATTAACATGGATTTGTATTTCATGAATATCGCAAACTGGACCAGCAAAGTGATAGAGGGTGACGGATCTGGAATTTACTGTAAAATAGTGACCTGCATTAATAACGACACATTCACAAGAGCTCAACTATGTTTGTTACAATGATGCTGCAGTGTAGAGCTGTATTTGCTACAACAAATGTATTTGAGAGCTACGCAAGTAGCTGCTCACGTATAGTAAAATTCAATTTTTGAGCTTACGTACTATATTCAATAAAGTATACAAGGAATTAACAAATTAAGAGCATTTATGAAAAGCATTTTATTTAAGATTATTTTAAAACACAGTTCATACCAGCGCAATCTATCAGCTCTTAAAATATTAAGAAAAAGTTACAAACAAGCACAACATGTGACATAGCAAACACAATAATCAACTTTAGATTAGAAATTTCTTAGTCTATATAATGAAAGTCTGCTAACTATAAACTAGCAGATATACTCATGTAGCCTTACGTCACATTCTACAATTTTTTAGTAGGTTATTTTACGACGCTTTATCAACATCTTAGGTTATTTACTGTCTGAATGAGATGAAGATGATAATGCCGGTGAAATGAGTGCTGGGTCCAGCACCGAAAGTTACCCAGCATTTACTCATATTGCGTCGAGGGAAAACACCGAAAAAAACCTCAACCAGGTAACTTGCACCGACCGGGAATCGAACCCGGGCCACCTGGTTTCACGGCCAGATGTGCTAACCATTACTCGCAGGTGTGGACACAACATTGTACAATGTTATACAATTTGCATATAGAAATTAGAACCAGTGAATTTCAATTTACCTCTGATAAGGGCTTCTTGTCAGCTGTATGGGTGTTATCACTCCATTGTATAGACAACGGGTCGACGTCAGGTTCCTTCTTCATGACTTCCATCGCGACTGTAACAGACATTTAAGTGTTAACACATGTGCAGAATTGGATCACATTTTGCAGAAAGAAACCAATCCACATGATACTTAAACAGAGACAATGCACTTTAAAGTTAATCGTGAGTAATAAATTCTGAAATAACTGTATCTAGATATTTATTGCTTTAAGCAAAAGCACATTATTGAACTATCTTTATTCAAAATATTGATTGTAGGAATTATTTCATTATTGGTACTTTAAATTTGGTTATCTGTTGGTTCCTTTCTGCAGAATGTGTTCCAATTTAAGCTGATGAAAAAGACTTCTTCACAGTGGTTACTATATGCACAATATGTATGTAGCTCGAACTTCCAAACTTGTTCTGAATTAAATATCATACAAAAACATACAACACCTTAAGTATTAATGAGTATGTCAGTATGAATTCTATGACGCACATTTCCCACGTATAGAACAAGAACCCGATCCTGTATAAACTCTTTAAGCAATGTTTGCATGTGTGTGGTGGGTGTGTTTATATAGCTATGCGCCTGAGTGTATAACCACAGTCTAATATATACAGTCGCGCAACTTCAACAATTTTTTGACAACATTCGCGACACTAGTGCCCAAGCAGCAGGCAAGGCACTGGTCATAGGGTTGATATAGCCAGCACGTGCTTTAAAGGGATGCGAGATGTTATAATAATGTTCTAATCATGCGTTGGAATAAAGTCAATGTGTGCAATGACACAAAATTGCAGTAACAACAAGTTTACAATCATAACAAGAGACAATCATAACTCAGTCATAACCAATAATCCATATTGTAGGTAGCCTACGTATTGTGTTCTATAAAACATGTATGATTATCAGTTACCTATCTGTATGCCAGGAAGGAGAGTTTAAATAAAAACAAAGTAAATACCTGTTACAGTATATTAGTTTTTTGAAGAGATCATTATGTGTAAATGTGTAACCATTCCAATTTTGGATAATGTATCCACAGTTTTTGTTTTTAATGCAAGTAATTCCATAATTTTTGTATTCGTGTTTTTTCCTTTATATTTTTCAAAAGTTGAATGTTATATTGCATTCAAGTTGGAATCATGGTGTTAATTTTTCAAGAATTCATGGAGTATTGTAATCCTTTTGCAAAATATTCATTTCTGAATAAATCCAGACTGTGTCGATAAATTTCTGATGTGTTGGTGTAGATTCATGTAGCAGACGTATTAAGTTCTCAAGAAATAAAACAGCCTTTTTTAATTTAATATAAAAAGCAATCTTTTCTGTAATAACCTGCATGACTCTTATTGGTGTTTATTTTAAATTTCCAGTGATTATTTGAGCCGTTCAGAGCAGAAGTGGTGTAAGTCAAAATTAGGTAATGAGGTTTAAAGTAAAAATTCTGTAAAATACAGCGCAAAGTAGCAATTAATATATCCTTCGTGCTATTCACTGACTACTAATAGTTTAAATAAATTCAATATTAAATGCTAATTTGCGCTGTAATTTACAGAATCATTACTCTTTTTTGACTTACACCACTTCTGCTCTGAAAATAAAATTAGGCCTACATTTTCTGAGTTAATTGAAGTTACAATTTTTTAACAAAATTGTGTGTTCATTTATTAGTTCTCACTTACGTCATATTAACAGTAAGTGCATGTAAATTACGTTTTATATATGTAGGATAAGTTAAAATTAAGCTTATGTGTGAAAACTGGAAATGTAATGTAAAATGCTGTAAACTTTTCATAAAAATTTAAACCATAACATCAGCACTATTTGTGACTCAAAATAATAAAGGAAATACCGGTTCTTAAGAAATGGAAAAATAATGAACTTCATAAATCATTGTCTGTCATATTAAGGTTTAAATCCTCCCTTTTTTTATTTTCAAGTTTACTTCAGCGGCCGAATTTACCCCAATTTGCGGTATGGAAAATAGTTAATTTCTCAGGAAATAGGGAGAGGAGTTCACCACGCGATGTACCCTACAATTTTGAAGCTACTAATTTTGACACTTCTCACAGGAAATATAGAGTTCCAATGATTCATAAATATATTTAGGAATGAATTGAATTAACCATCCACGTACGAACAATTATATTATTTCAAACCATGATACATGATCAGGGCCATGATTCAGTTGTAAGGAGCAGAAAGAATTACGTTTATTCCCAGCTTCTGAAACTTGTATATTAACTGCATGTGAAATTCTTCTAGGATTCTAAAGTAAAATTAACAAGAGCCTTATACACTTACTGTATAGCATAAAAATATAAAATAAATTACGCAAAACCCGTTTTCTAATGTGTTATCATTTGTCGTATGCACACTTTTAACTTGCCTGCCGCTAGAGGGCTACTGTCGCGCCAGCTGTCAAATGTTAGCATATTTTATACGTATGAGTTGCGCGACTGTATATATTAGACTTTGGTATAACCGTTGCTTACGGGATTATACAAGCTGGCGCATAGCACGATCGAGAGTATGTCTCTGTGAGTCATGACAATTTCTGCCGCTAGGTTCGCCTCTCTGCCCTATGAAATGATGAATAGTACCATTACAAAGCATTGTGCATCGTGAAAATAGTCCGATTAATTGTGCATTACTGATTGAGTACGAATATTATAAATATGCCAAGCATATTATAGTGTTATTTGAAGTTTGTTCTGCTAAGTTATATTCGAAAATTGTCTGTGTTTTGCTATGTGAAGAACTCTGTACCAACAGGTCGTATCTTTATAGGTTAAGGTAAATGTCAAAGTTCTCTCATATAACAAGCAATGCTATGTTAAAAGTGGCGAATTGCATTTTCCGACTCTCGAATGGTGTGATCCGAAATGTAAAATAATTTCATGCATTGTTTCACTTACCAAGCATTACTGATATAGGCCTAATGAAAATGTGAACGACGTGATGTAAACATTGAAGATAATGTTGTTACTGTTTTCCCTTTCTCTTTTAGAAAATACCGACAAAAGTAATTAATTATCTTCATGCTGTACTTATTAGGTAATTAATGTGTATTTGTCTGTATTTTAGACCTGTGTATTGTTACGTAATTATCAGTGAATTAGGTTAGAGAACTTAACAAGGTTAGTATGAGATTAGGTAATGCACGTCAAACTGTAACTAATAATGGCTGCTGCCGAAATAGGCTGAGGTGGTTATCGTGTGAAACAAATTATATCTGGAATATCTAGTTTTATTATATACGGATACGTAAAGTTTTTAGTTTTTGTTTTAGCATGTGTTTGTAATTTTGTGAGGTTATGTCTAGCCTAATTTCTTTTTATTCTTGTATCATTACCAATACATTAATTTATTTTATATTCATTTCAGGTGTTACATCTATGGTGGCAACTCTACTTATGTTAGGATATGAAGTAACAGTATATATTCAACTTCATCATTTGCTAAAAATTACAGAAAACTGTATGTGTTCGACTCATTCCATCGTCATTTCTTCTTATGTATGTGAACCACGTTCGTTCTAAAAGTGCTACAATAAATGAACACTATAGACAATGTGATGGAACAATTTACAAGTTACTGTTAAAATGCTCAACATTTTCAAGTGGTGCTATACCCATTGTTTCAAAATGTACATACATATTTTTACATTTCTATAAGAGGTGTCATAAATTATTTCAGCATATTTGTAAATTCTTCAAAATTAATTCTTCTAATTAATACCATAAAGTAATTAAATAATATAGCCTAGGCTTATATGTGATTTTATACTACCGGTATTGATGTTGATCTTGGTAAATTAATCCAATATCACAGTGTTGTCTTTTGTATTGTGGTTCATAACAATTATAACAGTATGTACGTGGAAATGTTTTTAAAATAATAAATTCTAGCTCATGATTTTAAGTGGTCGTTTCAATGGGAGGTTATATTGGAAAGATGATCACAAATGGATAATTTACTGCAAGATACAAGAACTGAATATAAGTGAGTGTTCCGTTGAAAGTGAAAATTTCGTTTTACAAGAGCTAAGTAGGCGTACACGCACTAAAATACTACAGCGTTTACTATTACTATGCTCAATAGATTAATCAGTAGGCCTATAGAAATGTTTTCACCACTGCAAGAAAAAATCGCGCAATAATTATACTTCTCAGTTATTGTGACGTCCGTATTTTTTTTAAAAAAGAGAGGGAAAAGTTAGGCCTTCTTGCAAATGCGTAATTATGAATTCAAGGAAATTAAAGATAATGCAGCACCTTAATTAGTTGCAATATCTTATTTAATAACAATATTAATAATATTAGGTGAAAAGGGTAGGCTATAGTGCGTATATGTAAGATGTCAAGTTAATTTATTTCCGGAAATGTTTGGTGTATGAAATGAAGTACAGAGCAGACAGTCCCTCAGTTTATATGTAATATGTTTTAATATCAAGAATGACAGCCTTTTATTGTAATATAATTGAGGAGTAGAAGTTTGCAAATTACGTCTATTGTCCATAAAATATTGTACGAAGCATTTAATAAGCAATGATGAGTCCTTTAAATATCCCAAATGTCAATGTCTTTTAAGTGTTCTGCTATGAATATATAGGGCAGAACAGCGCTCCGAGCGGCGGAATTGGCATTACGAGGGAACCACTTCAGACTCGTTTTTCAAGCTCTATGCGCCAGCTTGTATAATCTCGTAAGCAACGGGTATAACTATGCACTGTTCAAGGTTACTATTACTAGGAATACGTCATTTACTTTATTTAATCAACCAGGAGCAGCGAATTAAAAGTACTGACACAATACTTCCATATGACCTATGAGCAAGCCTAGACACTGTCCTCTGCATTTCAAATAGATATATTGTTAAAAGTAAATTGTTAGACTCTGAGAGCGATTACATTCTATTTTCAATCTCAACTCTTTTGCTACCATTTATCAGGTTGATACAAGTACAGTCAATGTACCTGGGGATGTGTGTGTATGTTTGACAGTGCTCTGCGAGAAAAAAAAAGACAGAAAAACACAATCTTATAAAATGAGGCCACTCCTAAGTTGATATGTTGAGATTTACTGGTAAGGAACAATAATTGTACTCAAAGTATAATTTTGCTGCCATAAAAACATTATTGATGGCAAAATTGAATTCAATGCGACATAAACTGTGAACTTCTTACTTATTACACCTGTGAGAAAATGTTAATAGCCATTCAGAAGCAGAACTCAATTACGAACAGAAATATTTGTTACGGTACATCAATAAATTGTGGAGAGACTAGACTTAAAAGGATTTCAGGGTAAGTAAAACAAGTGCAACAGTATGCCAACTTCTCTTCCTTTATGATGAAAATGTTAATGTGTCTTAACGTGGTAATTTCTTTAAGCATCATGTATCTTAACTAATTAAGGAGATTCTGATTTTCGATATACAAATTATACACATTCTGCATAGGCTATATTGTGCAGTACATTTCTTAGAGAAATGTATTCCAAAAGTTATTCTATTTCAATGAGTATTATTTTCTGATGTTTACTTCTTCCTTCTTTTGACTGCATATTATCATTTCTTCATTCTTAAGAATATAATGCATATGATTTACTTTAAATGGCTTTTCAGTTGCTTAGTCTCTAGCCATATTTAAATGTCCCATTATACAACAATTCCTTTCCACCTACAGCCAACTTGGAGACATCGAAAATATGGGAAATGTTGGTTGAATTAAGAATGAAAAGTAAGTACAATTTCTCGTAGTAAAACGCTATATAATATATAGGAAACCGTGTGTATAATTTACTTCACTTTCTACAAAAAAAAAAAAAAAAAAAAAAAAAAAAAAAAAAAAAAAAAAAAAAAAAAAAAAAAAAAGCGGAAATAAGAATGAAAATGTGCCTCGGTAGCCATCTTGTGGAAATGAAATGTAATTTCATTTAGAAAATATGGCGAGTTTCATAATAATTACATTTAGTTCGTTCAGTCTATGTCTTGTGATATATTAAATGTGTTAAAGTAGTAATACGAGGGTGGACCCAAAAGTAACGGGAACCAAAGTGTTGCGCGCGCATGCTTTGTAGTTACGAGTTGTGCTGTTAGGTGGTGTTAGTTTGGGGTCTCCCACGACCGTTAGTGAGCTGGTGTCAGCTGGTTTGTTTGTGGTCCTGTGTTGTTTGCATTCCTGTTTCAACCGTTTGGCGATCAGTGAGATGGCCGACCACAAGGAACAAAGAATGTGTGTGAAATTTTGTTTTCTGTTAGGGAAAACTGCAGCTGAGACCGCTGGGATGCTTTGGCAAGCCTTTGATGATGAAGATTTGGGGAAATCACAGGTCTACGAGTGGTTTTCCCGTTTCAAATCTGGCAACATGTCAACTGAAGACATGCCACGCCCCAGGCATCTTTCGACATGAAGAAATGACGAAAACATTGCAAAAATCAAACGTGTAATTGATGAAGATCGTCGGAAGACCATTGACGAAGTTTCTGAGGTGGAGCATGGTCCAGCGAATTTTAATCGAAGATTTGCACATGACATGGGTGTCTGCAAAATTTGTTCCTAGCTTGCTCACAGATGACCAAAGAGAAAACCGCGTGAGCATTTGCTGCGACTTGAAGAGTGAAGTGCAAAACGACCCAAATTTTCTTAAAAGAATTGTGACTGGGGATGAGTCTTGGTGCTATGGATACGATCCAGAATCAAAGCATGCACCGAGCCAGTGGAAAACTCCAAATTCACCACGACCAAGAAAGCACGTCAAGTGCGATCCAATTTGAAAACAATGTTGATTTGTTTTTTTTTTTTTTCATGGGAATGGCATTATCCACAAAGAGGTCGTTCTGCCAGGACAAACAGTGAACGAACATTTTTATTTAGATGTGTTACGAAGATTACGAGAGTGTGCGACAAAAACGGCCCGAAATGTGGAGAAATGGGAACTGGTTGCTTCACCACAACAATGCGCCAACCCACACAGCTCTGATGGTCCGGAAGTTCTTGACAAACAGCAGCATGGTGCTTGTGCCTCAACCACCCTACTCACCTGATCCACTCCGTCGGACTTTATTTTTGTTTCCACGGTTGAAGAAATGCCAGAAAGGAAAGCGATTCAGCGATGTGGATGACGTCAAAGAAAACACGCTAACGGCTTTGAACAGTATCCTGCCTCAAGAGTTCCACCACTGTTTTCAGTAGTGGCAAAAGCGTTGGAACAATTGCATTAATGCACATGGACAATACTGACGTACTGTGAATATAGAGTTCAATAATAATGCAAAAAAAAAAAAAAACATTCCGGTTATTTTTGGATCCTCCCTCGTATGTATGTATGTATTGTATGTATTTAGGTATGTATGTATGTATGAAATGTGTTGTGGTTGTGGTAAAAATGTTGAAAATTGGTTTATAGCGCCACATTGACAGTAATAAAAGTGTGCAATACTCGTTCAGTGGCTCGTGAATACTCTACATTGACCCAATGAACTGTTTTGGTTAAATCAGAAAATATCCTTCCAACATGTAATATTTCAATTCGTTTATTAGGCCTACTCATATAGCCTACGTATTAGTAATTTTCTCTAGTATGGACTACTTAATCTTTAAGACATTCCCTGTTTAGAGATGTTCAAATTTAAATTAAAGTTAAAAACTGACTACTTCATCCCTCAGCCCAAAAACTGCATTCTCTGTCGACTTTTGTTTTCTACATCCAAAATGCTTTTTAAAACTGTTGTGTTATATACTTGGATTCCAAATAGTGATAGGTATATAGTCTATTATGAATAATGGTGAATGTTACTTATGACCCGCCCACTATAGAGACATAGGTCAATTTTAAACTAAACATATTTAGCCTAGTATAACTTGTTGCTTGTGTGCCACTCCTTACATACCCGTCAGTCAAGGGCTTCTGACAAATAAAAGCAATTGACAATAGATATCTCAGTCATGACAACCTCATAAAATATCCTATGTATTGAATAATCGATCTTACTATGTACAAGATAATAATATTATAATAACTGATTTTCTTTGCATTTTTTTAACTCATCATATTAAAGAGAGAAATGGAATAACTTCACAAAGCACAAATTAATAAATATATCACGTTTAATCAATTAAATTTACACAATTCTACTCAGTAAACAATTCGCAAAAAAAAAAAAAAAAAAATGTGGTTCCAAAGCAAAAAATTAATGTCAATTTTTGGACATAATGAAATTTTGCGATGTATGTTTAGGGTTGCCAACTCTGGTAAATAAAATTACCGGCGATTTTACACTTGCAACAAATTTGCATGAATAAAAGTAAATAACTGAAAATGCCTTTGAATTATACTATGGAATAGTAGAAATTAGATGTGATCACTGGAAGAGCTGTAACTCCATCCAACCCGCCAACACATGTACCTTATTTATATACCAAAATCCTCGTCCGTGAATAAAGAAGACAGCCATATTTCATTATTGTGACATATGAGGTAGAGAGAGTCAATTGTTTCAGTGTGACAAGAGACGCGCGCAGTTTGTGATTGGAAACTGTAATGGCGTGCCAGGGATGTGATATGAATTTAATGGATTTCGCAACTATAGTGCGAAATACAGTAGAATGGAAGGATTATCTGGTTTCACACAGTATTTTCCGGCAATCAGTAGCGTGTCCAATATGTGGCGACGTAAAACATTTGATAATAGCCAGGAACAACAGATGTTATTACAGGTGCAAAAAACGCCACGGAAACGTACCAAGATGTAATTTTGAACGCAGTCCTAGACAAGGTTCTTTTGTGGGTGGAAGCAAGTTATCTCTTGAGCAAATTCTGAAGTTCTGTGCTCTATGGTGCCTGCTACCTAATCCTAGGTACAGACTATTGACCAAGGAAACTGGAATTTTGAAGAAAACGGCTACAGACTGGTCTAGCTTCTGTCGGGAGGTGTGCCTGGATTGGGTTTACAACAATAGGCGACAGATAGGAGGCCCCGGAAGTGTAGTCGAAATTCATGATAGTAAATTTGGACGCCGAAAATACAACAGGGGCAGACGCATTGAGGACCAATGGGGTTTTGGGGGAATAGACTGCAGAAATTCTGGTAACTTCTTCCTGGTTCCTGTACAGAACCGCAAAGCTGAAACTTTGATATATATAATCAGGCAGTGGATTCTTCCTGGAACGACTATAGTATCTGACTGCTGGAAAGCCTATAATGTGTTGCAAAATGAAGGCTACGTGCATCTTCTGTGGAGTTTGTTGACACTGCCGCCAGCGGTGAGATTCACATCGACAACTTAATGTGCCCGTTCACACCCAAAACATCGAAAGGAAGTGGCTGTCCGTGAAGTACTCGATGCCTGTGTTCGGCCGAAGGAAGGAGCATTTCGAGGGATACTTTGCCGAGCACATATTCAAGGCGAACTTCCCCAGGTCCCGTCTGTTGTGCGAGATCTACAAAAGGGCGGCACTCCTATATCCACCACAACCATAAATCGCAAGTAGGCCTATTACTGTCAATGTAACCCAACTTAACCTCTCATATAACACTACACACCTAACATAACCTAACCAACCTAACATACTTACTTACAAATTGCTTTTAAGGAACCCGAAGGTTCATTGCCGCCCTCACATAAGCCCGCCATCGGTCCCTATCCTGTGCAAGATTAATCCAGTCTCTATCATCATATCCCACCTCCCTCAAATCCATTTTAATATTATCCTCCCATCTACGTCTCGGCCTCCCAAAAGGTCTTTTTCCCCTCCGGTCTCCAAACTAACACTCCATATGCATTTCTGGATTCGCCCATACGTGCTACATGCCCTGCCCATCTCAAACGTCTGAATTTAATGTTCCTAATTATGTCAGGTGAAGAATACAATGCGTGCAGTTCTGCGTTGTGTAACTTTCTCCATTCTCCTGTAACTTCATCCTGCTTAGCCCCAAATATTTTCCTAAGCACCTTATTCTCAAACACCCTTAACATATGTTCCTCTCTCAGAGTGAGAGTCCAAGTTTCACAACCATACAGAAGAACCAGTAATATAACTGTTTTATAAATTCTAACTTGCAGATTTTTTTATAGCAGACTGGATGATAAAAGCTTCTCAACCGAATAATAACACGCATTTCCCATATTTATTCTGCGTTTAATTTCCTCCCGAGTGTCATTTATATTTGTTATTGTTGCTCCAAGATATTTGAATTTTTCCACCTCTTCGAAGGATAAATCTCCAATTTTTATATTTCCATTTCGTACAATATTCTGGTCACGAGACATAATCATATACTTTGTCTTTTCGGGATTTATTTCCAAACCGATCGCTTTACTTGCTTCAAGTAAAATTTCCGTGTTTTCCCTAATCGTTTGTGTATTTTCTCATAACATATTCACGTCATCCACATAGACAAGAAGCTGATGTAACCCGTTCAATTCCAAACCCTGCCTGTTATCCTGAACATTCCTAACATAACCTCAATAATACTATACACCTAATCTAACATAACCTAACCTTTCATATAATGCTACACACCTAATCTAACCTAACCTAACCCAACCTTTGAGAATACTACACACATAATCTAACCTCATATAATACTATACATAACACAACCTCATATAATAACTTTCATATAATGCTACACACCTAATCTATCCTAACCTAACCTAACCTTTGAGAATACTACACACATGTCACCTAACATAAGCTCATATAATACTACACATAACATAACCTCATATAATACCTTTCATATAATGCTACACACCTAATCTATTCTAATTTAACCTAACCTTTGAGAATACTACACACATAATCTAACCTAACATAACCTCATATAATACTATGTACCTAATCTAACATAACCTAACCTTTCATATAATGCTATACAGTTAATCTAACGTCTGAGAATAGTACACACCTAACCTAACCTAACCTGATCTGTCACAATACTACACAGGATAAACACAGAAACGCCGTATAGTAGCTCTTTGTGAAATCACTCGGAAAATGGAGAAAATGAAACGGAACATCTCCAATTAGGTCCAAGGTAAAATGCTAATTTTTACACCAATTTTTTATTTAATTATCTGGTCCAGGGAAAATACTAGTAAAAAAGTGTTTTTTTAACACTAGTATTTTCCCTGGACCAAAAATGCAGTATAAATGGAGTAAAATTAGTATTCCAAGTGGACAAATAAAAGCAATTGACAATAGATATCTCAGTCATGACAACCTCATAAAATATCCTATCAATTGAATAATAGATCTTGCTACATACAACATAATTATATTATATTATTACCCATTTCAGCGAGTACTGACGACCACTGCAAAATACGATAATTTGGTCCTGGGAGCATTCTCTTTTGGCACAAGGATGATTTCTGTAACATGTTCCTAAATGCTACGTACAACATAATTATATTATATTATTATATTATGACCCATTTCAGCAAGTACTGACGACCACTGCAAAATACGACAATTTGGTCCAGGGAGCATTCTCTTTTGCCACAAGGATGATTTATGTAACATGTTTCTAAATTATTAGTCTTTTAAATACCAGTACATTCTTTAATAAATCATTGAAAAAACAAATGTGAATATACAGTATAGGATGTGGAGTCAGTACGAATATACGTGTAATAAACAATAAGCAAACCATCTTCGATTAATCATTTCAAAACAACGTGAATATAGCGTGGATTGTGTAGGAAAATAATTTCTTATATGTTGCTCCCAATGAGCGTATTCCGAATCTCACCAGTGAGCAATCCGATGGCATCACGGTGTTCCGAATTCCACCGATGACATCATTGATGCTCCACCGGTGTCGCACCGGTGCCATCAACTTGCAGAGGTGGTGGCAGTCTCCATCAGCCGCCATCAGTGAATCTGATTGGTTCTTGTATAGGGCGGGAATTAGCAGACGAATGACATCGTGCACTGTTGTGTCATGGCGGTGTGTTCTGCTTTAGTTCTGCTGTATTGTTTGTAATGAGTACAACGTAAAAACAATATGTTAATGGCTTATGAGCGAACATGTCAACGGACCAGTTATTACTACCGGTTCAAGAAATAAATTGTTTATGCTATCTTTTCTTTGAACGAGATGGCAGTACGAAAATTTCGCAAAATTTTGATAGCGTAGCACAGACAACAACTTGTACAGTCGCCATGACAGCCATCGATCCTTCCAGCAGTTTTGTTCCTTATTTCGCTGCCACGTGACGTCATTGATGCCACCGGAATACGCTGTATGTGCATGATTGTTAACTTGCGAAAACAAATGAAGGGCGCGCTTCCGTACAGGGGCAGCGCCAAAATGGCGTCAAAAAGAAGAAGAAGAAGAAGAAAGAAACTACATAATATAGCAATGAAATATCCTGAACGATTTTGAAGAGAAACGCACCATTTCCGAGAAAAAAAATATACCATCACAACACCTCAAAAACCGCTCAAGGCAGAAACAAAAAAAAAAAAATATCATTTATCTATCTCATATCCTGTCTTTCCACTCCCGTCCCTCGCACACTCTTCTACACTCTCATTCTTCCATCCTTTTTCCCCTTTCTCTGCACACGACTACTTTATGTCTACTACCTAATTTTATTTTTATGCCTACATTACACACCTTTTCATTAACGCACATTTTTACTTACCTTGCCAGTGACGAGACTCGAACCACTGACGTTCATTTCTATCCTCCATAGCCTTAACCATTAGGCTACAAGAACACTTGCGAAAAATACGCTTGAAACTTATACAAAACCTCAATCCAATCACAAATCTCCAAATTTACGTCATATACTGCGTCACCCACTACGTCACATCTTACAAAGAAAGACATTCCTCTCCACCAGTCGCTTAATAATAAGGTATTCGACTAACCTAATATCTATATATCTCGAAAACACTGTCACTACCACTCTTCAAATGCCGACTTCAAATGACATAACTCACAAACACACCGACCATCGATCAACATGACACAAGACACGACGTCCAGCAGCCTAAAAGGCCGAACAACTTTAATAAGTCTGTCCCAAACAGTTCTACGCACAAAGGAAGATACTATACAATAGGCAATGAAAATAGGTTTCATCAAGAGCGAAGCCAGATGCCCTCGATGCAAACTAACCTTTTTCAAATACACACACCTAAACTGACGTCTAACCTATCCAAAAAAAACCTAAACTAACGTCTAACCTAACCTAAACTAACATTTTTCAAATACACACACCTAAACTGACGTCTAACCTTTCCAAAAAAAAAACTCTAAACTAACGTCTAACCTAACCTAACCTGACATTTTTCAAATACACACACCTAAACTGACGTCTAACCTTTCCAAAAAAAACCCTAAACTAACGCCTAACCTAACCTAACCTAACCTAACAGTTTTCAAATACACATAAATTGACGTCTAACCTTTCCAAAAAAAACCTAAACTAACGTCTAACCTAACCTAAACTAACATTTTTCAAATACACACATAAACTGACGTCTAACCTTTCCCAAAAAAAAAAAAACCCTAAACTGACGTCTAACCTTTCCAAAAACACTAAAGTAACATTTTTCAAATACACACACCTAAAGTGACGTCTAACCTTTCCAAAAAACCCTAAACTGACATTTTTCAAATACATACACCTAAACTGACGTCTAACCTTTCGAAAAAAAAAACCTCAACTGACGTCTAAGACTTCCAAAAAAACCCCTGAACTAACATTTTTCAAATACACACACCTAAACTGACGTCTAACCTTTCCAAAAAAACCTAAACTAACATTTTTCAAATACACACACCTAAACTGACGTCTAACCTTTCCAAAAAACCCTAAACTAACATCTTTCAAATACACACACCTAAACTGACGTCCAACCCTAAACTAACATGTAACTTATCACTAATCTATGTCAAATTTCTTTAGTCTAAAATCTAACTAATCAGCGATAGGCTATGTGGAAACCAGACTTAAATAATTTAGCGTTCTTACACACTTCAAACTCCCCATGACATCAACTGACGTCATCACATTCGACCTGTGTACACCATTCCTAACAACAGTCAATTCGTGTACACAGCTCTACGAATACCATTCCAGATAACAGTCAATCCGTGTATACAGCTCTACGTAAAGAACATACAACAAGAACCAACGTCATTACACAAGCCGTCAGTAAAACAACAAAAGCTTAAAAGGTACGTAAAGTAATATCACCCACTAAGATAAAAAATAATCTGATAGCTACATTATATTCGCAACACGAAAATGGCGTCCCATTACAACCGTCTAGTAACCTCTATGTACCATAACATAACCACGTTCAATATTATAATATACCGTGTCGAAAGCACTTGATCCTCGTAAAAAAATACGCTTATCAATATTAAGTAACTATTAAATCAGCACAAAGTACCATAATCCCAATTTGGCGCTGCCCCTGTACGGAAGCGTGTCCCAAATGAAAATTAACATGGCATATAAACACTATTTGAAGAAAGATAGGAGATATTAAGTAATATTCATCGTTCTTAACGATCTTTGGATGGGCAATAACAATGAAATATGTATAAAATAGAAATTACATACAAGTGAGCATATAAAAAAACAGTAAGTAGAATCATATCTGATTAATAAGCTTAAATTACTCCAGTTTAGTGTAAGAGTGGCCTATATCTAACGATGTCTCCAAGCAAATTACTTAATTATTTAAAAACAAAAAAAATCGTGTTAGAAGATTGAATTTCTGTATTTTCTCTGAAACTATCCAAATATTTGTAGGCAGTCCTTTACATTAGACTGCCGAAAATTGCTTTATAGCGCAACATTGGCAGTGATAAAAGTTAAATATTCGTTCAGTGGGCGTTGGATACTTTACATTGACCTGAATAACTTCCTCAAGCACTACTGGAAAATTTATTAATGAATATATGAAACCTTCAATATTCACGTGTACTTACTTATAATCTTCTACGAAGAATATAAGGAACCTTAGTCCTCACTTTCACTTTCAGAACCATACCAGACTCTGGAATCACGATCAAGTGAGCTGTGACCACGGTCACAAATAGTAGTATCTAACTCGTTGAGTCACAAGCACAAACAAAAATACTTCAAAAGCAATCATCCAGATCAGTCTATATGCAAAATAACTGTTCCTAATTTTCTGCTGTGATAGAGGGCATGGAATTAAATACCTTTTCTTTATAAAGTAATGTCCGTTTTCGTTTTCAAGTGACAGTAGTATGAAGGAAAAATGGAAGGATTCCATCTTCCAGTTATTAAAGCCTGGTTCCGACGCTGATAGTTTCCGTGATGGATTCCAAGGTGGCTGCGCTGATGGCTGCCCTGCGTGCACACTTGCTGGCTTCCGTGTTGGCTACAGTAATGGTAGTTGTTCACACGGAGCTGGCTCTTTACATAGTTCAAACCACAGTCTCGACTGTGGTTCAAACATAGACTTATTAAATAACCGCTAGGGACCATCGGCATCCTACAAGGGGATCCCTTAAGCCCATTGCTCTTCAACCTAGTCACCATGGACGCCAACAAGGCTGTGTGAGGAAGGACAAGGTAAAAGTCTTCGTGTACGCAGACGACATGGCAATTTTCTCCGAATCGCAATGTTACCTCCAAAAAGCCTTTAATGATCTTGCAAAGTGGGCAACCGAAACCGGCCTGAGAATAATGAAACCAAAACGGTGACGATGGTTTTCAGGAGGTGAGGCAGAACAACACCAAACGACACGATTTATTATAATGAAACCTCTTTATCATGCGTAAATCACTTCCGGTACCTTGGCATCACCCCGCAGCCGCAAGGAACAGCGTTCACAAAGCACGTGAAAGAGAAATCTAGAAGTGCCATATTGGCCATCAGTGATATACGGAGCCTGAATAAACTGTCCTTGAACACAGCCATCGCTTTTTTCAAAATGAAAATACTGCCAATATTGTCCTACGGCATAGAACTCACATCGCCACACCTCACAGAAGGGAACATAGCAGAACTGGAGAAAGTCAAAGCGGTCTACCTAAAACGAGCACTATGCCTGTCACCATCAACCCCATCGAGGCTGGTTTATGAATTAACCACGCAGCCTTTCCTGGTCGAAGAATTAAGAATCCAGTATCTGTTACCAGCTACCAGCAGGGGGTGCTCATACGGCTATGCGCAGACACGTAAATTTTAGACAGTTGACGCATGACGTCACCGAGGAAGCTAAACAATTGGCAGTATGAATTAAAAGCAAGCTATAAGTTGTTTTCTAGCAGTGATTCTGGTTACGTGTGCCCTAAATGTGACAAATCTGCACTCATAGTGGAATATTTCCAAATAAAAATGTGTTATAATGAACTGAATTATATTTATAGCAGTTACTGTTGTTAATTCGGGCTTTCACGTGTTTTATAATCGTAGTATATAGGTTATGTATTTAAGTTAGCCCACGTGGTATTAAGTTAATTAGTTTATTGTAAATATTTTGTGCCTAAAAACATATTGCATTATTTACCATGCCCGGTTGCGCAGTGTTTTCGCGTAAAAATTATAATCGTAAGACTAAAGGTTCAGATTTGATTTACCACACCTTTCCCAAGGATGACAGTGTTTGTAAGCAATGGATTCATGCTTGCAGAAGGAAAGACAAAATCAACATTAAAAATGCCACCGTGTGTAGTGTTCATTTTCTACACGAAGATTATGAGAGGGACCTGAAAGCCGAGCTCTTGAACATTAAACCTAAAAAGATGCTTAAAATTTCAGCAGTTCCTTCATTGCATCTGGACATCGATTCAAGACCAAACAAGATGAATATAGAGGCTTCATCTTCACACCAGCCAGAGTCACCACAAATTACGGTAAGTGACAGACAGACAAGGCAGATTAATCGACATTCAAGAAAGCGAGGGCTTGAGAGATTGAAGACACTATCACCCAAGAAGAATAAGTTTGATGTTGGTACAATTACAGATAGCACTAGTGACTCAGAAAGACATTTGAAAGCACGGTTAGACAAATTAGAGAAAGATAATAAACAAATGCAGACTGAAATGAATAAGTTAAAACTTAAAAATAAGTCACTGACCTTGGCTCTGAGCAGGAAAAGTAAACATATACAGCAACTTGAGAACAGAATTAATGCAAAGGTAAAAGAGAGAGTTTCCATTGTTTTGAGAAAAATTTTTACAGAAAACCAGATCAAGAACTTGTTGGTGACAAAAAAGAAGCCAAAATGGACGAGAGAAGATATAAGCAGAGCCTTGACACTCCGCTCAATATCGAGGAAATGCTACATATATTTAGGGCAAAGTGTAGGAATCCCCTTACCATCACTGTCAACTCTAAGGTGCTGGGTTTCCAATTCCTTTAAGTGCAGGCCCGGCATATTAAGTGATGTTTTATTTATGATGCAAACTCAATGCAAGAATTTAACAAAAAATGAACTTTTATGTATCCTGAGTTTTGATGAAATGAATGTGGATGCAAGAGTGTGCTATGACCAAGATGAGGATAAAGTTTATGGGCCCCACAGCCAGGCACAAGTCGTAATGGTTCGAGCGCTATGCAGTAATTGGAAGCAGCCAATATTTTTTTATTTTGACGTTACAATGACAGGATCACTGCTAAAAGAAATCATTTTAGAAGTGCAAAAGGTGGGTGTTGTTATTGTGGGAGTTGTAAGTGACATGGGTGGGAAAAACAAGAGAGTCTGGAAGGATTTGGAAGTAGATCACAAGAAAAGTTGTTTTGATAACCCCAGTGATGACACCAAGCGCATATGGGTTTTCCAAGATGTGCCACACATGATAAAATTATTGAGAAACCACTTCATTGACGATGGTTTTACTTTACCCAGTGGGAAGATAATTAACAAAACCATTATCGAGAATATTTTATCTATGGATGGAGGTGAAATAAAAATCTGCCCGAAACTGAAATATAACCATCTAATGGTATCAGGTAGAGACCGACAGCGTGTCCGTCCTGCATGTGAATTATTTTCAAATCACGTTGCAAAAGCCATTAGTTACCTCTTGTCAAATGAACATGAAGCATCAGAATATTTCAAACTTGTTAATGATGTTTTTGATATTTTCAATTCTAGGATTCCGGACAGTGAACAAATTCCCATTGCAAGTGGTTTTGGCATACATTTTAAAGACCAAGAGAATATCCTAAGGACATTTCATACCATGTGTGAAAAAATGAGAGTTGGCAAGAACACTTCACTGCTTCCTTTTCAGAAAGGTTTTATAATGTCCATTAGATCTTTATTAGGTTGTTTTTCTGACCTCAGAAAATTGTATGGGCTAAGCTACATCTTAACTGCTAGACTGAACCAAGACTGCCTTGAAAATCTTTTCTCTCAAATAAGAGCATTGGGACGCACTTACGACCATCCCCTTCCAGTAGAATTTAAAAACCGTTTGAGGCTGCTTATAATGAGTCGCAACATTTCAGACATTTCGTTCAATTCCTCAGCTGTTGAACTAGAAGCAGATACAATTGATTATCTTACTTCTAACCTTTTTGCAGGACTTCTACCAGACATGACAGAGGCATTGGCAATGATAGAAAATGATTCTGAAATTTCAGAAATTACTGTTGAAAACCTTCCTGAAGCAAGAGTCATACAAAATGTTTCTGAATTTTCCAGCGAAGGTCTACGATATTTGGCTGGCTATATTGCTTTTCGCTGTCGTGAAGTAGATAGATCATTAGGGGATCCTACAGGCCAATTAATTAGTGTTACACCAGATGCATTGCCGGTACATCAGGGCTGGATTGAAAAACTGTCTCCAATATATAACAATCTAAATACTTTTACTTTTTTTAAACAATACTTTATATTTTCTGTTGGTGAAATATGAATCAGCTAGCTTAGAATAATCTATTTTAGTACAAAATATAAACTTATGTATCGATAGCAGTAAAAATACAGCGGCTTTAGCTCTGCTCCTTAGCGATTTTTGTAAACTGTCGTTGGCGATATTGTGTAACCAATAATGCGTATTTCTAAATTTCTTTAGCTGATTTTGTAAAGTTCGTTAGATTTTACAAACTAATAAAATAGCATTGTGAAACACAATTTACAAGCATTTGTAATCTTTTACTTGTTATTTGTAAATTGTTAATTTGTAATTTGTCAGGATTGTGAAACGGGCTCCTGATCTCTGGACTCATGGGAACTACGAGCTGAACATCTAGTAACAAGAATGGATGTACATGGTTTTCACCACAAAGTTTGCAGCAGTACACACTACCACTCACCAGATGGAAACTGCATGTGTCTATAGTGCAAGAAATCTTGTGAAAGATACCATATCCTATGGTGCACCGAAAGAACGAAATCATTGTTTCATACAGTGAAGACAGCGCACTTAGGGAAAAGCCCTAAAACTCTTTCTACCGTCGAGGTGATCGGGTGTATGTGCCTTGTGTTCTGATACAGTATTGATTTCTGAGTGTTTTAATTGTGATTATTTCAACTTGAAGCGTCAATATTTGTGTTGATTGTTTATTTTGTTATAGTGTTGTTTAACTACTTAAAATAATGGTTTAATTAGTTTTCAAATTAACATTATTATCCATTGGTGCGAGTACGTGAAAAACTTTCTTCAAGCATGGACACAGTTCAAATTAGTGGTTCTCCTTTAGATCCTAGCACAATTGGACATGATTTTCATACTATGGTTGATCGAATGGAAACTGTGAGTAGCGATGTAAATATTAATAATTGTGGAAATGATATAGGTTCTGTTAACATTTCCTTGGTGCCCAGTAACAAACAAAAGAAGATAAAAAAAACAATATTTATGCAGCTACCTAAAAAATCACTGAAAACTCTTTTTGCTAAGCATGTTAAGTTGACTCCTCTTGGAAGTAAAAATGTTACTATTTTAAATGCTACGAACAAGAATGCTTCTTCAGTACCTAATCTGAATGCAACGTTTTCTAATATGCAAATTAATAAGCGGCCGTGCACAAGCTCAAATACAGAAATAGCACGGAATATGACGTGTTATACCAAATTCCCACTCAATACAGATTTCAGCCCTTAGCTACGGAAGACAGTATGGAGGAACCTTCTGCTGCTTCTACACTTCAAAAGGAAAAAAAAAATTCACCTATCTGCTTAAAGAACATTGAGAACTATCAGCTCTTATTACAAAGCATACAGAATCATGTATAATCAGAATTTCATACAGAGTTGAAAGGTTCAATCATAAAAGTTTAAGCATCACCATCCCATGATTTTAGATAACTTACTACTTACTTTCATTCAATTCGTCAGCAATATTATACTTATAAAAAATCCCGATGAAAAGAAAGCAGCCATCCAAGTGGTGTACGAAGGAAGGCAACATCCAACCAGGTGCAGTAGTGTTGCTGAAAGAAGACAACCTTCCACCTATGCAGTGGAAGCTAGCAGTGATTCAAGAAGTGATCCCAGGAAGGGATGGACTGATTAGGGTAGCAGTCATTCGAACTAAAGATGGAACATTCAAACGGCCTATCAGTAAATTATGTTTGTTGCCAAATGTTAATTCATGTTAATTTTGCAATGTTTTCAAAGGCTGTCAGACTTTCAGTGATTTTCAGTAACAATTTGTGTAACTATTTTGTGTTAAATGTTATACATTTAAGGTGGGCGGTATGTTTGGGACTTCAAAGGTTGGCACTTCGCCAAGTTTGGTACCTCAGGGTTGGTAATCCTCGATTAGGGGGGCGTCAACAAACATGATGATGGTGTACTGTTGCGGCTAGAACATCAAGGACAATAAAGCATATTATTCTACAGTCCACGTGTGTTTTATTCAACAATAAGAGCTACCAGGACTTTACAGTGGCAGAGCTCAATCCCGCATACAAATTACCCTGCAGAAAGACCATCACATCAACGTTGCTACTGGCAGCCTGTGAAACATGTTTAAATACTATCACAGAAAAATTAAGCTCTGCAAATTCAGTTTGCATAACAACAGACTGTTGGACATCGAAAAATACAGAGAGTTATATTTCTGAAAATTTTGAAATAAATTCTGCTTCTGAAGTGTTCTTCCATAAATGTCGCTCATACCAGCATAAATCTTGCAACAGAACTGAAAAGAGTAACAGACGAGTTCAACTTAAGTGATAAAGTGCTGCTTGCTGTTTCCGACAATGCAGCAAATATAAGAAACGCTATCGTTAATGAACTTGGCTGGAAGCACTTGGGATGCCTTGCACATACGTTGAACTTAATTGTGCAACATGCATTAAAAGAGATTAAAGTGCTACAAGATAAAATTAAAAGCCTTGTTAGTCACTTCTAAAAAAGTCCAGGCGCCAATGAAAAGTCTCTGTACCATCAGAGAAATTCTGGTCAGTAAGTACTAACGAAACTAAAGCAAGATGTCCCTACAAGATGGAAGTCCACATACTACATGTTCGAACGCCTCATTGAGCTTGAAGATGCTGTGAAGGTGGTCTTCACAGCATCTTCAAGCTCAATGAGGCGCTTATCAACAAGGATCTCCCAGTGCTCACCGAGGCTGAATGGGAGACATGTAGAGAATTGTGCAAGGTGCTCCAACCTTTTGAATAGGTTACGGTGACCTTAAGTAGTGAAAAGTATGTCTCAGGCAGCAATGTCTTTGTAATAGCAAGTGGGCTAAATTCAGTCTGTAGCCAGTTGCTCGAAGAAAATTTTAGTGATAGTGTAAAAGCTGTGGTAAAGGATTTACAAAAGGGCGTGTCTGAAAGATTTGAGAACATAGAATATAGCAAGACGATTGCCCTTAGCACCTTTCTTGATCCACGACACAAATTATTGGCTTTCAATGAAGAAATGGCTGCTGACAGTATTAAGAAACTTACAATAGCATTAGTTACTAAAGAAATAAATATACAGGAAAAAAATAGAATCACAACAGTTCAGCAGGTCACTCCCACATGTGAGGAGGAAAACAAGTTCTCAGTCTGGGGAAAATTTGACAGTTTGGTCCAGAAAACCAAACCAAAAGGTAAAACGTAGGCCTATTTAATATAATGTGCTAATAATAATGTAGAATCGAATTTCTTAAATTTTACAGATTCTATTAGGTATGTACTAATGAGATAATGAGGTTAATGGCAATTCTCACTTAATATTTTCAGGCACTGCCATGTCAGCAGCGATAATAGAAGTTGGTAGATACTTAGACGACAGCTACCTCTCAAGAGAACAAGATCCTCTTTTATGGTGGAGAAACAACAGGCACGACTGGTTGTGTCACGATTCAATGTCATGGCAACATCTGTTCCTTGCGAAAGATTGTTTTCCAAGGCAGGAACAGTAATAACAGAAAGGCGGACCCTGTTAAGTTCCCATCATATAGAAAAGATACTCTTTTTGAATGCAAACATGCCAGATTAGGAATGTTACTAAATTACTATTCACATTATCACTAACATACTGTACAGTGGCACTTATAAAAATGTTGAGAAGAAATTGATATTGTATTCTATGGACTCCGGGAAACATGATGGGCTAGAGAGTGTTCCCCTAAAATTAATTCTGAAAAAATGTATTTCCACTTCTTTTCGGATTTTAAAAGAATGCCAGTATACTATAGCTCTAATTTATTAAATTCAAATGTAACTTAATGCATTAAATCCTCACATTTGGCATTTCAGCCTGATAGAGGAGAAGCTCGTCTTGGGCATAGTTCAGTTTGGTTACTTATACAGGATATTTTACAGAAGTGAAGTGTGTTCACTCTGTACAATAACCTTAATACAGTGTAAAATACAGATAAAATGTAAAAATATAATCTATAGAAGATAATAGAAATTACAAAAGTATATACGTGTATTAAACTTCAAATTTAAACTCAAGTAAGTTGTATAAGAAAGTAAAAGATTAAAATAATTAATGCATTTTTTCTTATACCTGTGTGTGTCAAGTGTACTTAGCTGAGGTTTGGCTCTAAATAATGTGTTATACCTTCTGGGTCCAAAATCTCTGCTGTGTTTTAATCCAGTAGTTGTGTGGCATTTGGCAGCTTTCTGTTCTTGTACTTTATACAGTGAGGTTAGTTGGGAAACTCGAGCGTCCCCAACTACCCTGTATACTCTTGGTTTCACAAGTAAAGAACCTTCGTTGCAGGGTTGGGTTCAGGAAGCCATAAATCTGACTGACACGCTCCCCCAATTAGTGAACTGTGGACAAAGATACCGCCAGGAGACCGTCGAGAATGCTGTGCTGTGAATTTTCCATTTTTGAAAGAATCCAACCAGTTGCAAAAGAAAATACATTTAAAGAGTCCAGCCAAGAGCAAACGTGGCAACAGCTTCCCGTAACTGGCCTGTCAATCACTGTCATCTGTGCAGAAGTGGTGTGAGGCCAGGGTTCTTTACTTGTGGAGCCGAGAGTATTATACTTTGTAAATGCTTTTTTTTTTTTTCTAACAAAGTCTTATGTAAGTTTATTCTTAATACATACACGTACATTGTGTAAATTAGTTCTCCTTTATAACTTGTTTGATCACTATATTTTGTGATTTTAAATAATTATATAAGAACTTAACCCTCACTATGTTATATTTCGTATTTTTTTTTAAATATCGTGTAGTTTTTGTAAACTTTTTTGTTTGTATACAGCTGTCATAGGTCGGGCCATTATAATTTGCAGGCAGAAATACTTTCAATTTCAAAATCGTTTGTTAGGTACTTACCTGTATATTTTAATGCACTGTTGAACCACCCCCTCCATCTCCATTAGTTATAACAGTTGGGTGAGGTTCAGGACGCAATAATGGGGAAACTTATTTCCCTAGTAATTTGTCCTCGACCTATTGCATATTACATTGGTAATTACTAACAAGTGAGGGAGGGGCTACAACACTGCATTAAAATATACAAGTATCAAACGACTTTTATGTTTAAAGTATCTGTGGCTGCAAACTGAAACCATGTGTTTGTCACTATATAGGCTACATCTTAAAAAAGCCACTGAAGCTAAAGAAAATTCTGCCTCCTTTGGTGTAACTTTTCTGAAAAAATACCAAAATAATATTTTTACTTCATGCTGAACTGTTGGAAATTAAAGTATCATATAACTTAAATAGTAAATATAGACTACTAAGGACTTGTTTGAAAAATTAGCACATCATCTTGAAACATGTTACAGAGTATAGATTACACCAAACAGAATTATTTAATATATTATCTGTGTTACGGTACAGTATAATATGCCTCTTCCCATGTGACTACCAGTATCACTCTCCTAAGATTTCACCTCAGGTGATAACTTTGTTCATGTGATTTCATTATCTTGTTTTGATTTTAATCTATGCCATTTATTCTAATTTTTGTAACATGTCTTTGTGAACTGAAATTTATTATGTATCTTGTTATTTATTGTGCCTTTTGGTAGTTTTACTAGCTATTTTTTTCGAAGAATTTCTGTTAACATTTAAAATCATATTAGAAATCTTATTTTGTGTTTGTGTGGGTATCTAATCACAAATCTATAACCTGCAATACATTGTAGAAGGAATACTGTATTGTAAATTTAACAAAGATAGATGAAATATAGTTACATTTTATTATCAATTCTTGAAATTAAATTAAACTGTGTTCAAACATGATTGCATTGTAAACCTTAGTGAAACAGCAGAGGTTGTTACAGCTTTTATTTATTAACACATGTTTTTTTCCTATTTCATTACAATGCATTTAGGATTCTTTTTACTGCACTCTTCACATATGACAGTATTGTGAACTTCAGCAATACACAATTATATTTACAAATGTCCATGTTTTAGTATCAAGTTTTGGAGAAATTAAACACTACTGCAAACCTGAGTTGGGCAGAAGAGGAAAAATTACTTGTTTCATTTAGCATTTGTATCCACTTCGATTTCGTGGCCAATTTCTTGAACTAAGGGTGCCCATAATTTCAGTGAGCCTATCTACATACTTTCAACGTTGGCGAATTCGAGCAGTTACGCTAGTACCCACAAAGTAATATTTATTTTGAAACAAATAATTTAAAATTACATTAAATTATGTGCTTCGAACAAACTTGATATACGAATTCTGTTTGGTATTACAAAACATTTATATTCCACGAACTCTCGACTCAGCTGATTAGGATACAACCACAGTTTAGTATATACAGTCGCGAAGCTCAATACGTAGTAAATATGCAAACATTAGATAGGTGCTCACCACTAGGATCGCTACAGGCAATGCCTCATTACAGGCAATGCAAAATAGTACCGTCACAGTCTATTGTTTCTAGCACCCTCAAAACTCAAGCTTCGTGACTGTATATAGTAGACTGTGCTACAACGTAATACTGGATAACATGGAATACACTATACAGAGAAGTATGTTGTTACCAATGTGCGTCTCTGTGTCAATGAGCTAGATACTGGCACAATCTAATGTATACAGTCGCGAAGCTTGGGGTGATTTTTTGCATTTCTCGCGATAGTTGCTAGCCGCTTGGAGCGCTGTGTGTACTAGGAACAATAGACTGTGTCACTGCCATCGTGATCTAATACAGGCCGTAACGCAGACCATGTGACTCGCTTAACCCGATCACGAAGGGCGGCGTTTCAATCATATGAATTAATTGGAATGCATAAAAAGTAACATATATTTCTCTAAAATGTAGTGTAATTGCATTAATAAAATTTAAAACAATGATTAGGAGACTCTTCAGACATAATTCCATTAATAAGGAGCTACGTGAATGGCTAATAAAGTAATTGATTTCACAATATTCAATAATGGACAGGGTGGTATATATATAAGGCTCTCTAGAACTCTTTATACTTTGATTTTAATACTGACAACCTTGTACGTTATGTTCATAATTTAAAAAAATTAGAGAATTCTCTCTTTTCCATAGGTATGGGCCTCCAATTCTGCCAGCTTTTCCTACATGTGGGCATGCTACAAAAAGCTTTTGATGTTCAATCTTATCTATGAAGCATGCTTAGATTTCTGTAAGCTATTTATGTGAATAAGGATCGATCCAGTCAAAATATCTTTTTATTACAGTATTGTAAAGTGTCCTCCATAACCCGAAAGAGATCGACAACAGGTACTCGCAGAGGAAAATATTTCCAAACAAATTACTTTGTGAGGAAAAGTGAGAGTAATAATCTAGTCCCTGTATGCCAGAAGGCTTTTCTCGGAATTATCCAGGTAAATCGAGCAAGAGTTGAATTTGTAACCAAACATTTTTTTAGCACTGGAAATGTTCCAGCTGAAAAACAAGATCACTGCTCTCAGAAATTCCAGGAAAAAAAAGAGGCTATGATAAAATTCGTATCCTCTTTGACTTGTAGTGAACTTCACTACTGCCATTCACCAAGAGGGAGAAAATATTTGCCATTTCAATTGAATATTGCACTACTTCACCAAATGTACAATGAACAGACTGATTTGGAGTTGCAAGTGAAAGAAAGTTACTTTCGGAACATATTTAATTCTCAATTTAATATTGAGTTTGGGAGTCCCAGAGTTGATATGTGCTCTGCAGGCATTGAATTCAAAGAAAAGATTAAGCTTGAGAAAGACCCAGAAATTAAACTTCAAATTGAAGCTCAGAGAGAGATACATAAAAAACGAGCCAAAGCCTTTTTTTCTCTCCTAAAAGAGAAACCCGAAGACACTATGACCCTCTCATTTGATGTCAGAAGAACCTACCTCTTCCTCAAATACCAGACCAAGAAGAATACTACCGTCGGCAGATTTATCTCTACAACTTTTCGGTTGTTGTTGGCTCCTCTGATGACAAACTCAACCCTTGCAACTGCACAAGTTAGGTATGGACAGAGATGTACATAAAAAAGGGTCTAATGCAGTTGCTTCATGTCTGTTCCATTCTCCGCAGAAACTAAACGTGGAAGGAATTAAGATAATCCGTTTATTTGCTGACGGGTGTGGTGAGCAGAATAAAAACAAAACTCTGCTCGCCATGGTTGCAAACTGGCTACTTCAAGCATCCTCAAGTGTCCAGGAGGTTCACATGTTTTTCCCAATTCGAGGCCACTCTTTTATCCCGCCTGACAGACTCTTTGGGTTGTGTTCAAAAGATATTTAAAAAAGACAGGTAATAGAAAATCCTGAGGAGTATCTCGAAATAATATCAAAATATTCGAAAGTAGTAAAAGTTGGAACACAAGAGTGTGAAATATTTGACTGGAAGACTGAAGCAGAAAAGATATTCAAGTCTATAAATGCTTGGCATTTCAAATGGAAGAGATACATTCTCAAGAGACCAACCAACAATAATCGCAATATCCTGGTGACAGGTGAAAACTTTTACATACATGACACAGGCTGCTTTAAATACATAACAAAAAAAAAAAGAAACTCTTGTCACTCAAATGGTTCCAAAACGCATTCCACCTCTACAACCAAATCTTGTGCATCCTAAGAAAATTTCTGATGTCAAACGACTGCTTCAAATCCACTTCAGTGAGAACTGGCGTCAGAACGCAAAACTGAATTTTTACAAGCCACTAATTGAGAATGTTGATGCATTGGACTTATCTAATGAGGTAGACACTAATGACTGTGCGTGTGAACTCATGGAAGAATCTCGAGAATTGTGTGTGTAGCAAGATGAACAATAAGACTTTTCAAATGTTGAATATTGTGAAAAAAAAAAAAAAAAAATTGAATGCTTTGTTATCCCTAAAATAATGTTTATAATTCAGAATTAAATATGATAATTACACATGACTTCTGAAATCTGCAATAAAACCTGGTAATCTTCCTCATCTTACATGCAAAGACTATAATATCCACATCTGAGAAGCAAAAACAGCAATCTCCATATCAAAAGCTTTAATATATTGTTCCACAGTTACTTTGAAGGAAAGATACTATGTAAAATTGCTTTCCGATGTCTATTTAGATACGAAAATAGTTTTTGATGGAATTGTCGTTCAGTGAACACCTCAAAAAGTTTCTTGCTTCTACTGTAAAATTTTTCCAAAGAGAAGATTGCTGACTTTGCTTCTAGGCACCTCAATTATGTTAACTGCTGGGTTTATTAGTGCAGAAAAATTACCAAATTCAACCAAACCAGACCATTATAAACCAGAGTATGTAAAAATTTGTGCCCATACAATGAAATAGGATTAGACATTGCCAGAAAAAGCTGGATTCCATTTCATCTACTCATGTGGAGCTATAATTAGCATGTCTGACCGTGAAACTTTGGGACAAGGGTTCAAATAGAGGTTGGTAAAAATTGCCCTGCTTTCAGCAGGGTAGACATAAATAAAATAGTGATCTTAACAGCGGACCTTAACTGTAGAATGGACGTACAACAAAAGGAGAATATCGTCACCGAAGCTATTCGGCAGGAAGGCCTGTCTCTAATAAACGATAGAAGAGAGAAGACGTTCATAAGCCCAAATGGATGCAGCACGATAGACCTTGGTCTTTACAAAGCCCAATGGAAGAAAAGTACAGCAAAAGGTTATGAGAAATATTGTGGCAAGGGAACACCTGCCAGTGGACACCACTATATATGGTCATACTTCACCTACAGGGGATCTCATTCACAAAATAACAACCAACCCGAGAAGCACAACAGACCCGACCATACTACTGGGAAGAAAAAAACAAGAACTAGCGAACAAAATAGGAGACAGGAATTTGAACGAAATATTAAGCACAATAACGCAGCATATCAAAGAAGCTATTGTTCAGAAAAATCATGTCCCCAGAAAGTCTAGACGGTGGTTCACACAGGAATGCAATGAAGCAAGAAAAATCGTCCTTAATGCGCTCCATGAAGGTATAAGATCACAAACTCCAGCGAATCTTCAGGTCTATGCCCAGAAAAGAAGACATTACAAGTCAAAAATAATGGAAGCAAAACAGGACTTTCAAGCCAGAGAAGAAAAGCAGGTAGAAGTAGCAGAGCAGGCAAGGTACAAAACAACGACAAAGCAGCCACACTTCACAAGAAGCGTGCCAATCAAAGTCTGAGAGGTCCACTTCACAAAAGTCCTACAAGCCAAAGAAACACGGCCAACAGAAAGCGACTGAGAAACTGATCCCCAGTCCTCACCCTGGTTTACGACGGAGGAAGTCGAACAGGAAATTAAGTCACTAAAGGATAAGAAGGCTTGAGGATGAGACGGACTATATAAAGAATATGTAAAGAGGACAACTCAGTTCCTAAAAGAAGTTTGGACAAGCATATTCAATAAGTGTTTAGAACAAGGCAACATACCTGAGGACTGGCGACACACCACATTGAAGGTACTCCACAAAGGGAAAGGAGACGCCGGTGACCCCAATGCATACACAGTCATAGCACTTGAGTCAGTGTCGTTCAAATTACTATCAAGACTACTAACAAACAGACTACTCAAAATCACTGACACAGCGGACACACCAAGGGTGGTAGCTACAGAGGATGTAAAAATATACATGTATGCAGACGATATGGTACTGTTGTTGCCTAAGCTAGAAAGCCTGCAGAGAACCTTCGACAAACTGGCAGACTGAGCAGAAGAGAACGATTTAATCCTAAGCGAAACAAAAACAGTTAAGATGACGTTTAGAAGAGGAGGCAGAACGGCTCGTTCAGATGTCATACGCTACAGAGACAAACACTAGCAAACGTGACAACTTTCAGATATCTAGGGATAACTTTCCAAACGAGAGGCACCGCGTTCACAACACATATAAAGGAGAAAATTGCATCAGCAACTATTGCGACGAACAGCATAAGAAACCTACAAAAAATCTCGCTAGACACTGCCATGAAAATATTCACACTGAAAATCACGCCAATAATTGCCAACGGTCTGGAATTGATCAGGGATCACCTCACGAAAAGAAATCTCGAAGGTATAGAAAAGATAAAATCGTCATTCTTGAAACGAGCATTATGCCTCCCACGATACACTGAGTCACGCTCAGTATACGCACTGGCCAGACAGACATTCTTCATAGAAGATCTACGCTTCCAGCTACCACAGCCATCTACCAAGGCCTACGCAAAACTAGTAAACGAACGAAGCAAAAATAGGAAGGAAATATGGCCAGAGTTCTGTACAAAAAATGCAATGATGAACAGTGACTAGATTCGAGCAAATTCTGACCTGCGACATATAATGACACAGATGGCGGTACATGGGTTCCATCACCTCGTATGTACAAATGAAAACCACCAGCCAGAACAGTGCACCTCCGTTTTGTGTGGGAATAAATGTGTACACTACCACGTTTTAAAGTGTAAACAAAGGAAACAATCTCTGACAAGCATATGCGGAAGTTAGTGACTTATCTCAAACTCTGCACATTGTGCGCTCTTTCCTTTATTATTAAAAATTGCCCTGCTGAAGATTTTTCTCGGTTTATCCCTCAACCCATTAAGACCAAATGCTGGGTAATTTTTTACGATGGACTCTGGACCTATTTTGTTAGCATTATGATGTTCATTTCACTCAAAAGATAGATAACCATTGCAGTTTATAAAGTGTTGTAAAATAAAAATAAACAATTTAAGAAATCCACCAAATTTGTATCTTGAAACTGAATTAATCTTTCACAGATATGTCCTGCAATAAGGACAGTAGTGCAATAAGAAAAGCAAAGAAGTATCCCATGAAAAATCACACCCAAGAATTCTTCCATTACCTAAAATTCTACTAGGGACCAAAACGATTTAAATGCAATTGTGGCGTCTATATTCGTTGCGCTTTTGTTTAAATAAATCGATTAATATCAGTGAATGTTTTCCAGATATTTGAAAGTCCTTTCGGCTCTGAGCAGGAGTTTATTTCTTTTAGACTATCTGATTCACAATTATTACGATATTTATCTCATTTGAACGGTCCTTTCCCCATGTGTAGGCAGGAGTGAATCTTGAGGTTACAGGATGGTAAAAAAACTATGCACAGATAACTGATTTGAGTGGCTTTTCGCATGTGTCTAGGCTTGCATACGTTCTTAAAATCACCTTCATTGATAAACACCTACCACATTAATCGCATTTCAATGGGGTCTCTCCCGTGTATAAACGGTAGTGAATCTTGAGGTAACCCGAGATTGAAAAGCACTTTCGACAGACATTGCATTTGAATGACCTTTCATCTGAGTGTGTGTACGTACATGACTTTTCAAAATTTCCTTCTTCGCGAAACACTTTCCACAATCATCACATTTCAATGGTTTCTCTCCCGTGTGCAGGCGGAAGTGAACCTTGAGGTTTGCGGATACTGCGAAACACTTTCCACAGACATCACATTTGAATGGCCTTTCGCCCGAGTGTATGAACGCATGCCTTTTTAAAATTGACTTCTTTGAGAAAAATTTTCCACACTCATCACATTTAAATGGTCGTTCGCCCGTGTGCACCAGGGAGTGAATTTTGAGGTTACCCGGTTCTAAGAAACACTTCCCACAAACATTACATTTGAAGGGCTTTTCGCCAGTGTGAATTCGAGCATGTCGCTTTAAAACCGAAAATTCTGAGAAACAAATTCCACAGACATGACATTTGAAAGGTTTTTCGCTTGTGTGTATCAGCATATGTCTTTTTAAAACAGCTTTCTTTGTGTAACATTTTCCACATTCATCACATGTAAATGGTCTCTCGCCCATGTGTAGCCGGAAGTGTATCTTGAGGTAACCCGCATTTGAGAAACATTTTTCACAGACACTGCATTTGAAGGGACTTCCATCTGTGTGTATGAGCGCATGCCTTTTTAAAACTGTCTTCTTCGAGAAACATTTTCCACATTCATCACATTTAAATGGCCTCTCGCCCGTGTGTAGTCTGGTGTGAATCTTAAGGTTACAAGAATATGAAAAACATTTTCCGCAAACATCGCATTTGAAAGGCTTTTCGTCTGTATGTATGAGAATATGCTTTCTTAAAACTGCCTTCTTTGTGAAACACTTTCCACATTCATCACATTTAAATGGTCGCTCGCCAGTGTCTTGCTGCCAGTGAATCTTGAGTTTTGGTGTTCCGCCAGTGTGTATGCGTGCATGTAACTTCAAATTCCTTAATTGTCTGAAAGACTTCCCACATACGTAGCAATAATATGGTACCTCGGCGGTGTGTACGAGTTCATGTCTCTTTATATCATACCATTTCAAGAAACACTTCCCACAAGCATCGCATTTGTAGGACTTTTCGTTTGTGTGTATAAGGAAATGGTGTTTCAAAGATTCCTGTGTTACAAAAGCCTTGTTGCATATACTACACCTGAGAGAATTGAAGCTTAGGTCACTAATATTTGAACCGTGTGGTCTGTTGCTACCCCACTGTGTCAATGTGTCCTCTTCACAAACTATGCCAGAGCATTCTTGTGACACAATCTTCTCAACACTATTGGCGAGGCTGAAATGAATACAGAAGTTATTAGCATCCAATATAATCAAAGTATTGAGATCAGATTATAATATGCATATTATATATATATATATTTATTTCTCTAAACAATAACAGATCCCTGTATTAACAGGCTGCCACAAAGACAGAGCATATTGTACAATAAGCAGTCGATAGTATAAAGAACATACATATGTTTAAATTTAATGATGTCAAACAACAGTGACAAGAAATGATTGAATAAATAATTAGGTACTAATTAATTATTTGAAGATCACTGTTGACCGTAGAGATGGTTTCACAGTAGAAATATGGAATCTCTCAGAGCTGCAAGAACTATGTCATCAATTGCCGTCCTCTATAGGCCGAAACATTGTCAGGTTTGGAAGAAGAAACAGGGATTATTTCCGCACGCTCCAACCATAAGGCCATTACTTCAATTTGTTGTAGGCCGTATTTGTGCATGAAATATGGAACGGTACATATATAGATGCAGTTTTTTCCTATTTACATCTTCAGGTTGGCTATTTTGTTTTTCAAATCTAACGGTGGGATCGATGATGTAGCCATTGTTGGGCAACTTCGAAATTTCAAATGAGAACATGGGTCATTGAAGGAACCATTGGAAGCTACTTTTGAAAAGAAACAACTTTTATTGAAACTTTTTTTTCTAACATTTGTTGTTTACTCAATTTTTTTTCATGAACAACCAGTATCACATAGTTTTCGATAAAAAAGGCTGATACAGGTGGTCTGAAATACCTGGTATATATAGAAACACACAATAGTTCCTAGTTTTGAAATCTTGCCGACACCTAGGATCCAGAATACAAAAGCACAATTTCATTTGTGGAGAGGATACAAAACAAAGGTAAACTAAAAAATTAAGTACAATTTGATATGCTGAGAAACATGAGATAAAACGTAGATTGAAGAATAACTGAATTGAATGAAATAGGCCTACTATTTAGTGAATAATTTCAAGGGACAAATTGTTCCGGGGCCGGGTATCGATCCCGGGACCCTTCGCTTAGTGCACGAATGTTCGACCGACTGAGCTACTCAGGAACTGTACACGACACTGTCACAATTTTTCCCTTGAAATTATTTAAGTCTGCTTCACAGGGAGCTACAACCTGAAAGCCAGATTTGCATAATATTAAGTAGTGTTATACAAGAGATCGAGTAAAATGGACAATGAATATCTCAATACCATTAGACAAATTTTGTTAATGACCTCATTAGGAAATTTAGGAGATAGGGGGATGATATAGTTAACTAAAATATTCATTTTGTATCTCTCACATCTTTATGCCATTGGACCACTCTGAGCATGATGTTCCTCTTCTATAACTGATCTAAGAGTTGCCTTTTGGATCTTCACTGTATATCACCACAGCTTTATTTTTTTGTGAAAGACGGCACCAGTTATCAAATGATCTCTGCCATAACTCATATCTGAAACTCCATCCTATCATCGAATGTACTTCTACATTGTTGGGAATGTTTAATTGCGAAAGAATATCTTGTCTTTCTGTTTCAAAATTCCTTACTTACTGGCTTTTAAGGAACCTAGAGGTTCATTGCCGCTCTCACATAAGCCCGCCATCGGTCCCTATCCCAAGCAAGATTAATCCAGTCTCTATCATCATATCTCACCTCCCTCAAATCCATTTTAATATTATCTTCCCATCTACGTCTTGGCCTCCCTAAAGGTCTTTTTCCCTCCGGCCTCCCAACTAACACTCTATATGCATTTCTTGATTCGCCCATACGTGCTACATGCCCTGCCCATCTCAAACGTCTGGATTTAATGTTCCTAATTATGTCAGGTGAAGAATACAATGCGTGCAGTTTTCCATAATACAACAAATAATCTCCTATTTGTGTTATACCAGTCCCATCTAACCTAACCTCCTGTACTCCCACAAAGTCCATTCTATAACTAGCTAGTTCTTTTGCTACTAATGTTACCCCTCCTGTTCTATATAGACTTGTAACATTCCAAGTACCAAATTTCAAAATCTTATTCCTTTGCTGTGGTCGTGTCAGAGAATCAGTCCCATTCCGAGGCTTATTTGAAGGATTCGTAACAAGCTGTTTTATTTACGGTGATGCGTAGAAATTAAAACGTCTGCCATTAATTTTTAGAAGACTTCTGGCAATGTTATAGTATTGGAAGTGTACTTCAAATTCAGCATTAAATAAACCAAGGCCACCAAGAATCTTCGAAGCATTATGGCATGTCATTCGGACAATCATGCAGTTAACTCGCAATTTTCTTAGCTCCTGTCTGGACAATTTTATTAATAACATGCAAGACAGATTTTGAAATCTCATCCAACTGTGTACTTTGGTGCCAATGAATGGTTTTAGGTCATTCAAAATATTCAGTTTCGATCAGGTTTAAGTAAATTATTGGAGATTAACTTGTTAACATTCTTACCAAAAGTTCGAATAATATCTGGTTTATCAAATACTATTTCTGTAGGAAATGTAATTCCTACTTTATTTTACGATATCATCTGGTCCAATAGAATTAATTGTATTTCCACAATTCAAGATGATAGTGAGCTTATCTTGTTGAATATTAATGAGATTACATTTTTGGGGGTTAATATTCAAGCCAATATTGGATAAATCTTGAATCGTCAAATCCATTAATATAAAAACTAACTCAAGATCCTTACTAATGAGTGCCAAATCATCGGCAAAGGCAAAAATTTGAGACATGACTAACAGTTGAATATAACGGGTGATCATATTCCTAGGGTATTTTAGGTTCAGTTAATTATTTAAGAATATTATCAGTAACCAAATTGAAGAGAACTGGGATAAAGGATAACCCTGAGCTACTCCCTTATAAAAGTGTATGTCACCAATTTTATTTAAGCTTGTTTCTATTTTATAACGTTATCTTCGATCATATTAACAATTAAGTCTCTAAGATTCTGTGGTATATCCCTGTGGTACACAGATCGTTTTAAATGCTCATATCCTATATTATTGTAGGTTTTACTTATATCAAGGAAAGCTACGCAACAATTTTTCTTCTTCTAATTTTTCACCCTGAACACATCCATTGATAACTGATGAATTTATATGAGTGCCATATATAGATATAAACTGCCATTGCAGATTTGAGAGATTAACGAAATTTTGAAAATATTTATTACGAAACTTTCTCTATTACTCTTCTCACTATTGAAAATATTGATATCGACCTTCAGTTTGACAACTAGTCTTCTTCACTGTCTTTAAGTAGCAAAATTGTCCTAACTGTCTTAAGAACATGAGGACATTCTTTAAACTTCAACTTGGTGGTAGCTAGTACACAAAGTGCTTTACTCGTTTTTAGTTACTTGATTGTTCTCACGATTACACGATCCAGACCAGAAGATGTGTCAACTTTATCCCTCATTACTACGTATGCTAGTGGATTATGTTGATTTTCTAGTTTGAAGATTGAATTTTCTTTTGCCAACCTCGTTTCAAATTTCGATACTGAGAAATACAACTGGTAGTGATTTTGTAACTGTTATGTTGAAAGCATGAACAGCTGTTGTCAGCAGTGAAAATTCTTAAAATTCAAATTGTTCTAGATTTCTGAGCCGATTACTGGAAGCTAGTGTCATTCGAACATACTAATATTCTTAAGCAGACATTTCAAAGTGTCATAGGGTTTTCGGAGTTCATACTAATCATTTCACGTGATCAAATATATTTTTACGTTAGGTCTTGAGAATCGTAAACTGTTCAGTTAAAGCAGTGAATTTCATCTTGTCAGACAAAATACATTTTAATGTTAGATCATATCTGGGCTGTTCCATGTGAAATCGGACAAAATTTCAGAAAATTTGACCTTGCATTAAAAAAAAAAACGGTGCTTCTGTCATTGAAACGCCTTCACTGGACAAGCCTAATGGTGAGTTAAAATATCCCCAACTAGTATTACATTTAATTTTATAGAGCGTCAGATTTATCGTTCTTTCATAAAATCTTAGTTTTGGAAGAACATTGCTCAGAGACATTTAGTGGTAGAATTTTCAACGACATCTCTTTTTAAAGCAGACTCAGGGAGGATTTTTTTTTTTTTAGTTGTTATTCACTTGACTAGGCAGATTTATTTATTTTACTTTTTTTTCTTGACGAAATAGCTCAAACATAAAAATACGACAATATGGGCGACTTAATATAGAATAAAACACAGTTTACAGATCCAAAATTTTCTTTGGGTAAGGGTGGAAAAAATATAAATAAAAGAATTCTCTTCGTGGATTTCTTCACCACGTGGCTCCATCCCACAGCAAGCTGAGCATGCATGTAGTTGGCCAACGCTAGCAGCTCGTAAGTTGCGTCATGCGAATAGTTCACACATTTGAAAACAACTCGAAATGAAATATGTATTTCTCTGAATACTAAAATAATTATATAATCACTACACTAACCTATTACTGTTTACTGATGGTTACTTCAATACTATTGGTAGCATGCGAGAAAAGTTTCATTTCCAGCTTCGATGTGGAGACAGGTATGAAGGCATGCGATGTTCTTGTTCCAGACATTGTTCGGGCGAGTTCGAATCTCTGTTCTAACTCTTTTAGTTCACTGGCATACTCTTCATTTGTGCAGGAAGAAAATGCAACTGCTTGGAAATTCGTTTCAACCCATTTGAATAATTCAAGTGGAGTTGTTATTTGTTTATCGATGGGCCTTTGCAGGCTAGCTCTTGCAGCTAATCTCTTAACAGTACCTCTGACACCATTACACGGTCCTTTGCCATGTGAATTTGCGAAAAAGTGGCACTGCGCCTCTACACTGAATTATTTCTCATGATGGCACAAATTAATGAACTGTTTTCTGTTTTTGTATTGGGAGGCCGCACCGTCACTGACATAATAAATTTTTTTCACATTTGCAAATTTGTGTTTAAAAAATTTACCAAACGTTTCTGAAAGAGGTGAACTGCGACAGAGTCGTGTTTTATGCATTCAGATATAACAACAAAAGACACGCACTGGAGAGCATCGTAGTTTCTATGGTAAATGACGAAAGGGTGTAATGTGGCCTGAAGGTTGGTCCAACGAAATCCGTGCACCTCGTCCTGTACAATAAAGGCATAGTTTTCTGAAAAGTCTAAAACTACTGCGCATTCCCCTGGATTTAATTTGTTTTTCACATCAGAGTAATAGTCATTGTGTTGTGCAGCTATGAATGAATGCGTTTCAAGCATGTCCGGTTTTTCGAGAAGCACGTGTATAAATTCATCGGTGTCCTTTTCCATTTGTTCGAGATTAGTTCTATCAACACAAATCCACTGCTTGTAGGCTACTTTGTCAATCATAAACTTCTCAAAAATAATCCCTAACTGTTGTTTTAAATTTTCTGTTCCAGGACACACTATGCATTTGTTAAAGTAACATGAGGGACGCGCAGGATTGCATATGATTCTAGCAACACAATCTTTATAGGATTTTATGGGCAAATCCTCTTCCTTTGTGAGTGCTGCCAAATTTGCTCCGTCCATCATCAGTTTAACATTTTGGTGGATTAGGCAGACACAAACCGTGTGTGTACCAGAGGAACCCGCTAACACACAATTCTGAGGCCTCAACTGTTCAAATTTGCAGAAGCCTACCTTAACAGAAGGATATTTACCTTTAAATTGCTGATACAAATCCATCAGATTGCACAGAACCAACTTCTTTCGAATATGTTCTTTTTTGCAGTCTTCTGTCTTCACTGTCACAAAATCCTTTTTCCCTGACATTGTTCGACTTACTTCTTCTGAGTGGTAAAATTCATGAACCAAAGTTATTGTTTCTTCTGTCAGAGACTGTCCCTTCTTCTTGTCTGGGCTACACATTAAAAGTCCCCTCTTTGCTAAATTTTTAGCTACTCGAATCATATGTTTTGTTGCTGCAAAATGTTGTTTAATCTTTGAAATGGGCCATGACAAAGGGAGCAAAGTTAAAATTTCAATTTTCTTATTCCTACTGTCAGCGGATGTGAATGCTCTTTTAAGATTTTCTAATATTTCGTCTTCAGGTTCTTGCTGAGTATCACTGCTTTCTGATTACTAAAAAATGTTTCTATTTAAAGCTGTTGCAATTTTCTTGACTTTAGTTTTCGCGTACTTCTTTTGTGTCATTCTTCTTTTTCTTAGTGGACTTTTCCCAATAGAAACGAACGATTGATTTAATTTTGGAATCGCAATTTCTTTTTGAAAGTAATTAGTAGTAGTAGTAGTAGTATTAGTAGTAGTAGTAGTAGTAGTAGTAGTAGTAGTAGTCCCGTCACTTGTATTATCAGCACTATCCACTTCAATAATTTCCTCTCCTGTTCTTTCCTCTGTAACACTTGGCTTACGTGCGCTTCCTCCTACATTAGTTTTATCACTGTGATAGGTATCAGAATTGGGATTTGTAATTTGTTCCGCACAATATTTAAAAGTACCGGTAATATCCATAGGGAATAGTCTAGTCTTGTATAATTGCACGGAACAAGTTTTACACATTCTCACAGAGTTTTTTAAGTTAATGGGAATGTTAAACTTTTCCAATATCCAATTTGGCACTACCTTCAACTTTTCTGTGGTCCTTTTTCTATGTAATCGTTGGAAGGGGTTGAAGCAGCGATCTGTCCTAAAATGATTTTCCATTTTGGGCACCCTATAAAAAAGGATTTGACTTTTCAGTAACGATAATGTGCACACGTATTTTTGTAACGCGATTCTGTAATAGCATAATTGATAGCTATAATTCTTACTTTTAAGGCAATACATAATCATTATTTTACCTTAATATAGTAGTTTTTGTTGAATTTTCTGCAACACAATAAAAGAAAACTTTCAAACACTGGAACAGAATATCTACCGTCACCCTGTAATAATATACCCAGAAGACTGGCTGGTGGGTCACGTATTCGTCTCATTCCTTGTGTTCTGACTACACACCATCTGTTTCAAGGTCAGCTGATAAGAATATTCTGACTCCTCTCACATCACCTCATGACGCTGCAGGGAGCGCGTATTTTTATAGCGAGATTTGAAATATTTATTTTAAGGCTTTTCATTTAAAATAGCTTTTTAAAAAAATTGTATGATTTTTGTCTCAAGAATAACTAATATAGTATTTTTATATCCATAGCTTTTTGGTGGTAAGTTATAAATCACAAAAAACAGTATATCCATTATTTCCATAAACAATAACATATACATGTTACACCCCATTAATGCACTTAAATGTGCACTACAAAATTAGCTATAGCTTAATTTTTTATTTCGAAGCCAGGCATAGTAGTACGTGTTTAAAGTAAGAAGAAAATACAAAATACGCTAAATTTTAAGGAATTTTATCTAAACAACTACTGGGCTAAGGAAAGCCAAAATTTGTACATTTACTAGTTCCATATATTAAACGTCTGTACGAATTTTCAGACAATTCTGACATGTCATGGTATTTCGTTGTCCGATTTCATATGGAATAGCCCATCTACTAATTTACAACATAATGTGCGAGAGTCCAGGTGAAAATTATAGGCTACTTTTTCAGAAATTATTTAAACATTTAGAAAACACCTCCCAACATAAAGATGAGATGTAATAAATAACTAAATAAGCAAAACATCGTTATTGTAATAGTATATTATTATTATTATTATTATTATTATTATTATTGGCACTGTGATTTTACCCTCTTTGGTAATATCTGGTATTAGTGGGCAACACTGAACAGACGGCCAAATTAGCCTTTTAGGAACTACTCTTACGTGATCCTCACTATATATATGAGTCATTCCACGTCAAATCGCACAAAATTATACAAATTTGGACCTTCATATTTCTGATTGCGTTTATATTTTTTTTACCAACTCTATGGGTCTAATAAACCAACAAGTGTATTTTTATTTCCTCCTAAGTCCAAATGTTTTTAAAATATTACATGTTAAAATTCGTTAAAAATGTCGCACAATGCAAGATTTAAAGCGTCATATTTCTGACGATAATGATGTTAAATTTTTTTTTGAAAAATGCATTTAAAAGCTTGCAGTATTGTCTTTTATTAAATATTTACTAACTAATTTTAATATAATTATTACAAATATTTTTTATAATTTAATTTTTAAAACATATATATAAATGTGAAATAGCTCTATTAAAAATCTAAAAAAATGCCTACTAGGTGCACTGAAGTATTCTTAATAATTCCAGAAAAAATCAGAATGGGATCTCCAATAGTTTAATGAAAATTTAATTACTTATGACAGAATATGTAGCGGTTGGCGCAGCAGCAGTGGACGGGAAGCATTAAAGCGTGCTGGATGATTTACTGAACATTGCAACATTACACCCAGTATGGATCAAGTCACTCGAGGAAACACTGCTAATTTACTTATTATAATATCTTCAAATAATAATTGTAAATTATGCTTTTTAAATGTCTCTTTTCATTCACACTTTAAATTTTCATTCGCCTACCTTGTTTCTTGAAAGAAAACTGTTTTACTAAATCTTCAGTTTTTGACAATGGAATGAAAGAATGTAATTTTTAATGTACCAGTTATTGGTTTTAGATTATGGTATCTGGCCTGCAAATTTTCAGTGTGGTTTTTATGCTTATTGAATGGACAAAATATAAATGACACATTAGAAATGTTTTTTGTGACCAATCAAACACTTTTTTTTTTGGTGTTGTTATAGGATCTTGTATAGGCTAACTCTCGTGGTAAGTCTTTTAACAGTATCTCCAATGCCATCACATTGTCCTTTACCATGCGACGTTGCAAAGAAGTGTCATTCAGCACTAATTCCATAATTGTCTTCATGTAAGCAATTATTTTTTAAATTCGTTTTTTTTTTTTTTTTTTGTATTGTGAACTTGATTCATTGGAAAAGTAGATGATTTTGTTCATATCGTTGAATTCCTGCTTTAAGAAATTGATTGCTTCGGATTGAAAAAAGTGAAAGGAATCGGTGTCATGTTTCATGGTTTCTGAGATGACAATATTTTTGTAACGAATTTCTGTATCTCCTTTGAAATATACTACGAAAGGATTTATTTATTTATTTAAATATACAGAATAAAGAATATAATTACAAACAAGAGAAATAAAAATAAAATAATACAATCAATATAAAACTCCTTTTTATATTGATTGTATTATTTTACAGTAGTATTAACAAAATTTGAGACCGGATGAGCAGCACTCGTGTTCGGTCGCTGTTCAGATATAATATTAATAGGCCTATAAGAGAATATTAAAATAAAATAAAGTAGGAAGTAAAATTAAAATTGTATTGTATTGCGGCTTTGCATATGTTCCAATGCACACCTTTATTGAATCTTGTATTACAAATAAATAATTTTCAGAAAAGTCTGCAATAACTATGTAATTTTCTGGTTGTACTTTTCTTTGCATTCCGTCAAAAATAAAATATGGCTGACTATTGAAGGGATGACGATGCATCTTCTACATGAAAAACTTTACATGCTAGGGAGCCTTTTACTTTTTGAAACTTTTCACGGGGATATCGTTTTTGTTGTAGCTTTCTTTTCTTGATAGGGGATTCTATTGACATCAAACTCTTGTTTAATTCCTCATTATTAGTGATTTCTAGCACTGTATCCATAGAAATGCTAGAAGAAGAACTGGGATAATCACTTTCTCTGTCCGCACTTTCATTTGATTCATGTTTATTAATATCACAAGAACTACCGGCTTCACATATAATTTCACCTGACCTATCTGGAAATTGATTGATTTTTATGGAACGAATCATATATTTGCACATTCAAACACTCCTTTAAATTGGGCTTTATCAATAAGTCGCGACTTACGCGTCTTAGTGTACTTTTCTTTTTAAATGCGTGATTAGGAATGTAAATGGATTTAAACACTTGTTATATATTACGTGATTTTTACCATCACTCATGTTGTATATAAGTCACGTCACTGCGTGAAATTCAAACCCAAACTGATTATTTTTCTCTTCTATATTTTGTCTCCTGCCATCTGTTTACTGCCATAAAGTTTACTGCCTTACCCAGCCTTGCTAACATCAAACACTTGGCTATATTACAGTATAAACATATAGCACTGTGAAGGGCTTCCCCTCTTACTTGAGCTGACAATAATAAAATAATTTTAGATAAGATATTTACTGTTCCTTAAGGTATTAATCATTTGATGATTAGTATGGTGACATCAGATGCAATGGGGAATTTTGTAAAACTTTCCACGGGCAGCATTCTAGCCTATGGCTGCAAGCAGATCATTAGCTGGGCATTGCGAGCACGTGCATGCCTCCAGAAAATAAATTGTTACAAATGTATGGGTACCGATCCCATATTTATAAATGCAGTAGTTTACAGATAATACATCAGCGAACAAGTCTATATTTTTTTTCAGATTTTTAATTTGGCTATTTAATATAGTAATTTTGCTTTGAAAAAGAAATGATTAAAAAAATATACGAAATTTTAAATTTATTTGTGATAGGCCTAAAGTAATAAAAAGTGTTGTATTTAGTCTTTCAAATGCGCCAAACCGCAAATCTCAATTATATGTAGACACAGAGTTCCAAGTGAGTTTATGTAACAGTGCGCGCATAATTTGCGTAACTTCAAATAGTCATAACTACACAAATAATTAATAATTGTGAAAATAAAACAATATGGGTCTCCTTATTTGATGTCTGGAATTCATGAAAACAAATTCGACCATTTCCGAGAAGGTCGTGTTTTATTGCTGTGCGATTTGACGTGGAATGACTCATATCCTGTTTAGATATCTGAATATGCTCTTCTAAAGATATAGGGTCAATATGCTCTAGTGGTTAAAATGTGTCTCAGTGAAACATACAGCAGAGTCCGTATAGGTCAGTTTCTATCTGATGCTTTTCCAATTCACTGCGGGCTAAAGCAGGGAGATGCACTATCACCTTTACTTTTTAGCTTCGCTCTAGAATATGCCATTAGGAAAGTTCAGGATAACAGCCAGGTTTGAAATTGAACGGGTTACATCAGCTTCTTGTCTGTGCAGATGACGTGATAATGTTAGGAGAAAATACACAAACGGTTAGGGAAAACACGGAAATTTTACTTGAAGCAAGTAAAGCGATCGGTTTGGAAGTAAATCCCGAAAAGACAAAGTATATGATTATGTCTCGTGGCCAGAATATTGTACGAAATGGAAATATAAACATTGGAGATTTATTCTTCGAAGAGGTGGAAAAATTCAAATATCTTGGAGCAACAATAACAAATATAAATGACATTCGGGAGGAAATTAAAAGCAGAATAAATATGGGAAATGCGTGTTATTATTCGGTTGAGAAGCTCTTATCATCCAGTCTGCAGTCCAAAAATCTGAAAGTTAGAATTTATAAAACAGTTATATTACCGGTTGTTCTGTATGGTTGTGAAATTTGGACTCTCACTCTGAGAGAGGAACATAGGTTCAGGGTGTTTGAGAATAAGGTGCTAAGGAAAATATTTGGGGCTAAGCGGGATGAAGTTACAGGAGAATGGAGAAAGTTACACAACACAGAACTGCACGCATTGTATTCTTCACCTGACATAATTAGGAACATTAAATCCAGACGTTTGAGATGGGCAGGGCATGTAGCACGTATGGGCGAATCCAGAAATGCATATAGAGTGTTAGTTGGGAGACCGGAGGGAAAAAGACCTTTAGGGAGGCCGAGACGTAGATGGGAGGATAATATTAAAATGGATTTGAGGGAGGTGGGGTATGATGATAGAGACTGGATTAATCTTGCACAGGATAGGGACCTCTGGCGGGCTTATGTGAGGGCGGCAATGAACCTTCGGGTTCCTTAAAAGCCATTTGTAAGTAAGTAAGTAATATGCTCTAGTGGTGTTAAATAGTTTGTTCCACCCAACTTTTTTTGTGAAATATTAAGAAATATTACGTATAGGAATATTAAACATTTTATTTTTAGACTATTCATTATGTTTCCCACTAAATTATGCCGTTGGTTAAAATACTGGTATAAGCCACTTCATACTGATATCGCTCTTTGTTTTGTTTTAGTTTTCTTGCAGCTAATCGATCAGGATTTTTCGTAAATAAGTGGGTAATATGCTTGTTTCCTTACGGACTGTACATTTGTTACAATAGCATACTGCAGGCTGTGTAGGACCTAACAAGTTGTTAACAGCAATTGCCAAAATGCATTGAAATCAACGACGATTTACTTAAACTCCTCCATGTCACAATTATGTATAACACACATAAACTTATTCCCAAATTCTACAATACCTTGAGATTTACCATCTGGTGGACTTCCGTGTAGAGAGTGTGAATTAGAATCCTGATGGTCATTTACATTTTCATCCTGAATTAGATGCATAGGAATGTCTCTTCGATTGGTTAGTAGTTTTGTTCACATATTTACATATATTGATCTTGTGATCAACATCAGGGTGCGGTTTACTTACATGAATGGTTAATTTAAATTAAGGTTTACTTAACGACCCTCGCAACTGGAGAGGTTATATCAGCGTCGCCAGTGTGCCGAAATTTTGTCCTGCAGGAATTCTTTTACATGCCAGTAAATCTACTGAAATAAGCCTGTAGCATTTAAACACACTTAAATGCAATCGACCTGGGCCGCGACCGAACCTGCAACCTCAAGCACAGAAGGCCAGAGCTACATCGAGACTACGCTATCCAGGCCGACTATATGAATGTTACACATTTGAAGAGTTAACTACAATATTCACACCGCTGGGTACTTCGAATATTATTCATTAGTATGATTGGACAAGGCATGCAGCAACTATGGGTAATCCCATAAATGCATACAGAGTGCGAGTTGGAAGGCTTGAGGGAAAACGACCTTTGGGGGTCCAGACGTAGATGGGAGGATAATATAAAAATGGATTTGAGGGAGGTGAGATATGATGCTAGGGACTGGATTAATCTTATGATGAAAGAGTAATGGAACGGAGAAAAATTCTCTCTGGCAATGGGATTTGAACCCGGGTTTTCAGCTCTATGTGCTGATGCTTTATCCACTAAGCCACACCGGATTCCACCCCATCGTCGGATAGAATCGTCTCAGATTAAGTTCCAACTCTTGGGTTCCCTCTAGTGGCTGCCCTCTGCACTAAGTCATAGATGTCTATGAATGTAGGACCGAAGTCCACACATGTGCTGAGGTGCACTTGTTATGAGTGACTAGTTGGCCGGGATCCGACGGAATAAGCGCCGTCTTAAATCATGAAGTGATTCACACATATCATATATATTATTTTAATGTACCGAAGTACATATGATATTTCCATGCAGATATTCTGCGTCATCATACGATGAGACGATTCTATCCGACGCTGGGGTGGAATCCGGTGTGGCTTAGTGGATAAAGCATCAGCACGTAGAGCTGAAAACCCGGGTTCAAATCCCGGCGCCGGAGAGAATTTTTCTCTGTTCCATTACTCTTTCATCGTATGATGACGCAGAATATCTGCATGGAAATATCATATGTACTTCGGTACATTAAAATAATATATATGGATTAATCTTGCTCAGGATAGGAACCAATGGCTGGCTTATGTGAGGGCGGCAATGAACCTCTGGGTTCTTAGAAGTCATTTGTAAGTAAGTATTCATTAGGATGATTTACATGGCTGATAATAAACAAACGTAAACTGTTTACAAATAAACTGAAGTTATCATTAATTCACTAAGTTATCAATAAGGCATGTCACACTATAAAATGTCATATTCAGTATCTTAATAAGTAACAAGGTCTTGATTCATATATAACTGTACATGTGGAAACTGAATACAACTATGGCTGATAAGAACTACTATTTCTGCGTTAATTCCAAGACAATCGGCTATGTTACATTTCCTTAAATTAAAATTACCACAGATAGATAAGCGTTGATTCTAATTCTTGAAGCAATTATAGAAATGTATTAGTTCCGGGAATGTTAATTAGACCAGTCTATTATATAAAGTCGCGAAGCTGAATATGTAGGGAATATGCATCCACAGATAGTTGCTAATCATAGGATCGCTACTATTGCCTCATCACAAACAATGCAAAATAGTACCGGCACAGTCTATTGTTCCTATTACCCCTATCACCTCAAGCTTCGTGACTGTGTATATTAGACTGTGATTATACTGTGAAATAACATGCTTATACAGTGAAACCTCTCATTTACGGACATCGAAGGCACATAACAATCTGTCTGATTCCAATCTAACATTAAATTTATAATATTCATTATGTATCACTTCACTATTTAAATGAAATGTATTACAGAAGTTTAATTCTAAATACAGTATACAATACTACAATACTATGGTAAATTCTTTGCAACTTTGAACTACAGTAGATAAGATCAAAAAAGGAAAATACAGTACTGTGCCATGCAATTTTATTCTAGGTCTACAGTTATGCAGTACTGTAATTTACAGTTTTCAACTTAACCTTTACGTTCAGGTGCCATGTCTCCCGAAACAGAACAACCGTTGAAGTGAAGAGAATAATCCTACTAACCCTATCATGTGTCGAATACAATTTCACGATCACGGAAAGCTTGGACCCAACAGACAGGTTCAATTTTATGATTTTGTGTATCCTCCCACTTCCATCTAACAAGGGATAGCCGGCTGGGCTAGTGGTAGCCTACGAGACCCTTATGTTATGTTTCCTGTTAAGAAATTTCTGTACAGTTCTCAAAACTAAATTTTTCATTTTTGTAACACATTAGGTCTTGATATCCAAGTTCTGTCCGCAGTCAGGAGGTAAAGCAAGCTTTAGGACTGTGAAACAGCTGTCCGTGTCCATGTCTGTGAGTGTCCATAAAGAGAGTTTAATTTATCGTTATTTCTATATTATTTCAGTTGGGACATAAAAATCTGTCCGTATATCTTGGGGGTGTCCATAAGGAGATGTTTCACTGTAAATGTATTAAGTGAAACTAATGTCAAGACCTACTATTCTCCAAAAAAAGTTATTTGGGGCAAATTCAGAAAACGGCTTTGGTTATTTCTTAGATATTATTGAATTTATATAATGATTATATAATAAAATATATTATAATCCTGATCTATTTCATTATCTATCAGGAGAAGTGCCTCTTCGTCTATGTTAGCGTAATGTATACAGATTAGTTAAAAGTCCCATACCACCTAAATAACTTTTGAAGCATGTGGTTATGTGACATGAAACTCGTTGTGTGGTGATAGTCTTATACGAAGAATTCAATAATTCTATTACCTAGATTTTTTTTACTTTCGGTTTAACCGGAAGTAACTCCAACTCTCGGATTTTAAATAGAATACAATATTTTTTTATATTTTCGAATAATGCTCATTAAGGACTTTTGAAGAAGTATCCACACGATACTTCTGTACAAATATATTATTGCTAAATAAAGAAAGCAGAAAAATGTAGATGTAACAAATAATATGAGTACCTAACACGCTTCTTTTGTTTACTGTGATTTGACTGTACTTTGTTTATATCCATGGAATACGAGTCAAACTTTTTTTGTTTCCTGTGATTTGATTCTACTTTGTTTATATCCATGGAATACGAGTAAAACGCTTCTTTTGTTTACTCTGATTTGACTGTCCTTTGTTTATATCCATGTAATCATACTATTGATACAGAAACATCTTAATTAAGGGATTGAATTTGACACCTAGTATGTTAAATAATTCTATCTGATTCTGAGCGAAAAGGAAATAATTCTAATTTTAATTATTGTTGGCTATGGAGACAGAAAATGATGTCATCGAGACGTGGTGAATTTATTTAAAGATATGCATCAAGATTGCAATCCAATTCCATATATTATAACAGTGACAAGGATTGGAAGGAAATTTAGTGAAACTGGAAGTGTAAAGAACTTACCAGGATCAGGTCACTCAAAAAGTGCAACTGATGAGAATACTTCATTGAATGTTCTCATTTGTGTGCAAAATATCCAAGCTTCTACTGCAACTTTGGAGTTACAATCTAATATAAGCCAAAGTTCTGTGAAGAAAATCCTCAAAAGTGCCAAGGAACATCCTTATAAAATTCAACTTATGCAAGAACTTTTGGAAGATGACCCCGATAAAAGAATGCAATTTTGTGAATTAATTATTGAGTGCATTAACAACAATCCAATTTTTCTTAGACAAATTGTATTCTCATATGAAGCTAAATTTTCCTGAATGGATTTTATCAACAGACACAAGTGCTAATACTGATCATATGTAAAACCACAATGGATGGAGAAACAAACGCAATATCAACAAAAACTTAATGTTTGGTCTGATATTGTTGCTGATCATATCATTGGTTCTTTCTTCTTTAGAGAAACACTAAATGCAAATAAATATTAGGATTTGCTTCGAAATCACGTAGTGCCAGCTATCGCAAACTTGTTTCAAAATTCAGTCAACCGTGAGCTACCTATAAATGACACCTATTTTCAACAAGATGGAGCTCCAGCTCACTATGGACAGAATATTTGTCAGCAGTTAGACCAGGTTCTTCCACAACGATGGATTGGTAGAAGAGGTTACAGAGAGTGGTCAGCAAGATCCTTTGGACTTCATGTTGTGGGGACATTTGAAGTCAGTAGTATTTCGAGAAAAACCAACAACTACGAAGATTTGGAGTATCGAACAATGGAAGTGGTGCAAAATATTTCTAAAACCTGGTTAATTAATTCCTTAAATGGTTGTGGGTTACCAGTTCGAACACAGAACTTAGACGGTGCGCTACCTTTGTTTTGGTTTTGTTAGGGAAGGAGCATTTTATTATTCGATACACTTTTCTGTTTTCTTGATTTAGCAACAATAAATTTGTACAGAAGTATCTAGTGTGGGTACTTTTTGTAATGCTATTAATGAGGATTATTCGAAAATGTAAAAATATATTGGGTACTCCATTTAAAATAAGAGTTGGAGTTACTTCTGGTTAACCGGAAGTAGAAAACACTCGGTAATACAAATATTCAGTTCTTAGTATACAACTATCCCCATGCACCGAGTTTCATGTCATTAAATCACTTGCTTCAAAAGTTAACAGGTGTTGAGGGACTTTTTAACTAACCCTATATAATTTTATGTCGTGCTAATAATTAATATTAATTATAATTTTAATTTTAATTATTACCGATGCTGTATTTCTAAAATAAAAGCTCTTTTTCTCAGCTGTTATGAACAGCATTTAGTTGTAAAAGAGTACCTGTAACTGTTCGTGTTTGGGAATAATGTCATCTGCTGTGAGTGCTGAGCGAAGTGGTATCTATTGCAATTTACAATGCTGCAGAGATGAATTCTCTTCTAGGACATATTTTCCGTGATAAAGTGATGTCACACAGTGAAGAACAATTGTGTATTTGTTTGTGTGAGGTGTGATTCTGAGTCTTTCAGTTTCAGTTATAGGTGGAGTAACCAGTTTCAAGATCTAACAGCACTAATAACAGAGAAGAGTTGAAGCTGGTCTCCAAGGTTGGGGGCTACTGTTGAAGGACGGTGGAATTTTACAGTAGGCCTATGTAAAATATTTAATCTGAGTCGAAAATAGTATCCTCACTCCTCGTGTCCAAGCAGCCACCCCTGTAACTGTAGATTAGCTGGCTTAATATTAGTTTACCAGGAATACACCCCACATACATTCGCAAAGTTGAAAAGATATTTTCCCACTGCGTGTATTATTTCTTTTCCTGAGTCCATGACCTGGAGAGTTATGTTCCATCTCTTGCATTGGAAAGTTTAACGCGCGCGTATTATACACATGTAGTTTAATAGTGCATACAGAAATATTAATAACTTCTGATTTAATGTATAGTATTTAGAGTACCAGTGATAAGTGTATATAGTGCATTAATCCTACGTCATAGTGTATATTACATCTATATGTAATATTACAGTGCTTATTATATGAATACCTAGGCGCCAGTACATAGAAAATATTCATAAGTATGTGAGAAATATGTATCCGGAAAATTACAGTTTGAAATTTATTAGAAACGCCATTCTGTAGATTTAAATGTGAAGATAAAAAAGAAAAAGATGTTTTAAAGTCTGGATGAATTACAGTTTCATTTGTGGTTTGTTTTTAAAAACTGCCAAGAAACTAGAGAAGTTGCATAACATAACTAAAAATTCTTCCGATGGAAGAAGTTTTCTCTTTGAAAAGATCGAAAAATTTCTCTCGGAATGTTACATCACAGGAGAGACATTCACAATTAGCCCCATAGCTTTTAATAGAGATATATTGCCCACTCTTAGTGAAACTCGTACATTTTATGAAGACATCGACAGATCTGCAGCACTGAAAGTTATGAGGATTGATTTAGTATACAAGTAATAGGGCGAGTGTCGAAATAAATTCATTTTCCTGTCGGCATGTGCTCAAGAACTAGTAAAACTGTACACAGTTTACGAATAGTAAGTCTACTCATGGTATTGATAAAACTGTGCATGCATCTGTGTATGTGAGAACACTTCACCTATATGTTTTTCTGCTGAGCTGCTGCTGTTATCTATAACTCCATAACAACTTCTAACATATGATTATTATGGTTTTAGGAAACTACATAATTTTGGATTTCATCTTTATAGACAGTTGTGCATCAGAGTTCTTCTTCTCATACCTAGTTTGTGTTTTGCGTGCATACAAGTTTGTAAATATTGTGAGAGTCTTTACATGCTACCAACTGTAATTTCACATCCGAAACAGTGGATTGTGAAATGTAAGTTCTTAATTATATCATAGTTATGATCGTACAGTAGGTGTGTATGAATTTATTCCCGCTCATATTGTTTCATGTTTGCAGATGGAGTCTCACAAAGGAATAGCTACTCCACAACAGTCGAGCTTGAATCATCCCGACCTATTTTGCTACATTTGTGGGGACTACATATGTCAAGCAAAACAGCAAAAGTATTTCTGAAAGAAAGCATATCTAGATTATTCTGGTGTCCAGCTTGGACCTCAAGACAAGCTATGGGCTCCAAATATTGTATGATATTGTATGAGGATTTGCTCCATTCAACAAATGGAAAGAGATGTATGAAGTGTAGAGTACCAATAGCCTGGAGGGAACGAAAAAAAAAAAAAAAAAAACGTTTCGACGATTTTAATTTTTTTATTGTTAATAACTAAGGGGCGGATTTCTATGACATGTCATATTTTTTCCTATGTGATTGTTTCGGTTTTCAGACTGATTTAAACTTGATTCCAAGCATTCTGAAAACGAAGTGGAAGGGTTTTTATTGCGAATATAAATGCATATTTGGATCGCTTTTATTTTTGTAGCATATTTAGTACAAAACTGCATATTAACATTATATTTTGGGAATAACTGTATGCATATTTAGGAATTTTTTTAAGTTTTACAGCATATTTAGTAAAAATTCGCGTCATAATGTTATATTTTGCATATTTCTCATATTTAATACATTCAATAAAATCATAACGAGCTGTGGTAAAATGCAATAATATGAAAGCTTTTTCAAGATAGCTCTAAAATACCTATATTTTTGGATAAATGTATTACTATGAAAGTTGATGTGGAAAGACGTTTCTCTCGCTGTAAGACAATACTCAGACACAATAGGACAGAGTTTTCATTTAACAACCTAAAACACATGTTGTCATCAATTGCAACAATCCAGCTGGAAATGCAGAATGAGGTATGATTTTTTTCAATACTTTCATATGCTTAATATACTTGGTGATCCGTTTGGGTATGGATAAAATAAAAACACCGTAAAACATTTACTATTGTTATTTGTTGAAACTTTGTGCTTACAACACTGAAAGATGGAAGATTCCTCGGAGGTCAACTTGACTCGTATTGTGCACACTGCACAACTCATAACGGTGATGCAATTCAGCCCATGTCCGTTGTAACATAAGAGGGGTGATTTGTTGAAAAGCTTGAGTAATTTTTACTCTAAGATCATAAATGTTCCAGGGTTTCTGTGAATAGACAAAGTCTTTAACAAAACCCTACAAGAAGTCAGGAGTTTGATCTGGGGAGTTTGGGGATCAAGCTAAGAGATAGCTGCTTCTCGTACTGGGTTTTGCCTGCGAACTCCTCTATGTTTTTTTTTTAATACAGAACCTCTACAAATGTTCGACACCATAACATTATGGAATCGAATTTAGGTACATTACGCACACCATACTCACGTCGAAATACCCTTTGCACTCTTTTAACACTCTCAAATTTAGCAAACCAAAGAACACATTGTGACTGCTGCTGATTTGTAGTAGCCATTTTAAACATCTACGATTTACATTTGCCCTTTCAGGTTATGCATTGTTGATTGTCATATATGGAAACTCCCATCTTTTAATCATAATATAACCAGCAAGAAATTTTTCCTACAATCATAATAGCTTTATAATAATAAATTAATGTTATCCATATCCAAACAGATCAGACTGTAAATTAATTCTTAAATGTTGACGAGGTTTCCATACGAGTTTTAAGCAAATATAATAAATTAAAATTTCCCCTATTTTGCAGAAACTATGAATGTTGTGTTGTGTTCCTATTCTAAAGACAGAGGACATTTGAAATAATTTGCTTAAATATAATACCCAACTGGTTAGACACTGTATTGTAATTAATGTTTAATGCAGAACGTTAAAAAAAAAGTCTAACATACATGTGTTATTGATAGTCATATTTCGAATTTTATTGGTCATATTTTTATGGTTTTCAGGTCATAAAAGCATGCATATATCCTGTTCTTTAGGGCAAAGAAATTCACTCCCTATTAATAACATAGGCATCGTAAATAAAATCATAAATTCTCGCGAGGTTTCCTAAATCAACATTTCCATTTTCTAACCTTGATCTGCCACATCGTACATTGTGTTACAGAACACGCAGAAACCATAATAAATATTGTGAGTAATTCAACACAAATCAGTTCACAGAGCAAGGCGCACTGTTTTCCGATGTGGACATTATGGTGATGCTTACGACAATGCTAAAGATACTAAACAATACCGTTTTCAAGTGAACAGAAAAATAAATATAACACGCTAATGAAATGAGGATACAAGTGAAGTTCTGCTTACTTGAATTAAATATGGAACATTTTCAAATCCAGAAATAAATTATTTAGAGCATAATTGATACAAAAGATCCACACCTGTGGAGTAACGGTCAGCGCGTCTGGCTGTGAAACCAGGTGGCCTGGGTTCGAATCCCGGTCGGGGCAAGTTACCTGGTTGAGGTTTTTTCCGGGGTTTTCCCTCAACCCAATACGAGCAAATGCTGGGTAACTTTCGGTGCTGGACCCCAGACTCATTTCACCGGCATTATCACCTTCATATCATTCAGACGCTAAATAACCTAGATGTTGATACAGCGTCGTAAAATAACCCAATTGACACAAAAGTCACCAAAATAGTTATGGTGAATAACGACGAAATGACTTTATCTGAAAACTTATAATGAAGGGCTGTAGCAGAAAAGGATACTGTAATAGGTCAGTAAATGATACGGCTTGAGGAAAACAGACAGGAAATACGCAGTCAGATGATCAAGTAAGCTGATCAGAAATGAAAGCTGTTCATTCTAAGGAAAAAAGCAAAAGAAACGATGCAGATGTCTAAGAAAATTGAATACCGCAACATGTGACCAACAATCCAACTCGGCAATTACCACCTAAAAAATCCTTTATGCTGCACTAAACTACAGTTATGTGATGATGTTACAATTAATTTTTATACTTTCGATAGCATAATTTCAAACAGGAAAGTTGGTGTTACAACAAAAATGTGAATTTTCACTACTAGTCAGAAGAGAAAAATAAATAGACCAACTTCAACCAAAAGAGTTTTTCTGAAATTTCTGCAAATTAATGCTGATTGCCGCAGAAATAATAAATCTGCTGATGGAATGAAAATAATTAATGATATTGTTCACAATAAATTTCACACTCTTTGTTTTCAATAGAATAAAGGACTGTAAAAATAAAAAAATAAATATTGTTAACAATCTAAAGCAGTTTGTATGAAAAAGATCTTGTAACTACGTAACCGTTCTCAAAGGCGATTGTAATTCGCACTGTTCTCTATTTTTTTAGTAGGTTATTTTACGACACTTTATCAACATCTTTGGTTATTTAGCGTCTGAATGAGATGAAGGTGATAATGCCGGTGAAATGACTCCGGGGTCCATCACCGAAAGTTACCCAGCATTTGCTCATATTGGGTTGAGGGAAAACCCCGGAAAAAACCTCAACCAGGTAACTTGACCTGACCGGGAATCGAACCCGGGCCACCTGGTTTCGAGGCCAGACGCGCTGACCGTTCTGTTCTCTATTGTTATTCAGTTCTTGACCAAGCCACGTCCCACCTTATCCTTCAAAACTTTGTTCTTCATTTCATAATAAAATTGTCGCAATTTTTGCAGCACGAAAAGCAGTATACTAGTACAACACACAGGCATTGCAGTCTCAGTAGAAATGTCGCCAAAATAGAGACATGTGATCGTGGGTTTGAAATTAGTAAGTTAATTGTCATGATAATGACAATTTCAGTGAATCTTATGTCATTTCAGTACCAAAATATATAGAGGCGTCAATGTGAATAACCACATAAATACCTCCGAAACAAAACGGTGCTATACATTATAAAATTTGTCCTATGTAATTATTGAATAAAGCTGTGAAAGACTGGAAGAAGAAGCAAGACCAGCACACTACACTCACCTCTCAGTCAACACTTCATCCTCTTCTGAAGATACTTCCACTTTCTGTATCAGCTGAAGTCTGTCCAGATGGAACAAATCTTCCTGAAAAGTGAGAAAATAATGAATAGAGCTTTAGTTGACCATCTGCGTCAGAGACATGACTTTTCAAACCTACTGCATGAATCAAATCTAAGGCTTACATTAGAGCTGTAATCACTTTTATACAAAACCAAATTGACTCCCGCAGACTGCTTTCATTTACATCCTTCATAATACAGGGTTATTATAAAGTCTCGATCCATTTTCGAGTTAATGTTGGAATTAGGTTTTCATTTCAGGTTGATATACTAGTACGTTGACTATTAAAGAATGGGTGGCAGTTGTCGGTGCTCATTTGTGCAATTTAACTAATGCATAGGTGCAAGAGGAGTTTAGACGTAAATTCCACAAACCGGCGTCAACATGAGCAAATATCAGACTCCTGGTCAATCAATTTCAAAGGACAGGTAATGTCGACGATGCTCCACGTTCCAGTCGACCTGCCAAGCCTGAGGAGACTGTGGGATAGTTCCGAGAAGCCATTGAAAGAAGTCCTAAAGCATCGACTAGTCGTTTAAATAACGAGCTAGATGTGTCCAGAGCAACTTTGTTGAAGATTTTGAGGTTTACATCGAAGAAGCATGCTTATCACATTCATAAACCAGACGTAGAAGATTATGCAGTTCGTAGGGCAATGTGTTATGACTTAATGAAGGATGTGAACATCAAAAACTTATTCCAACATATCCTGTTTAGTGACGAGGCCACAGTCCACATTTGTGGTAGAGTAAATAAAAACAACTGTTGCATATGGGGTAATGAGCCACCACACGCCATCTATGAATGGCAAAGGGACACCCCAAAAGTGAATGTGTGGCTTGGGCTTACAAAAGCCACTGTTTATGCTCCTTTCATGTTCGCAGAAGGTACCATTACAGGTAACACTTACCTAGACATGCTTACAGACTTTCTGGAACCTCAGCTAGGGCAGGATGGCACTGTTGACAGTATTGTCTTTTAGCACAACGAAACACCCCCGCATTTTGTGTTAACTGTTAGAGCGTACCTCAACCAGCACTTTCTTAACAGATGGATTGGCAGAGGTTCATCAAGAGTATGGTCATCACGTTCACCTGATCTGACTCTGTTAAACTTTTTCTCCTGGGTGTTTATCAAAGCAAAAGTGTGCAAAATGAAAGTACAAGATCTAAAGAGCCTGAGGAATCATATTCAGGAAGCATATGCAACGATTACAGGCAACATGCTGACGATTGTCTTTAGGGTTAATGTTATGAAATGGCTGGTGCGTATGTTGAATTATGATAAATTTCTTATATATCTACCATCACGATAACCCCATATCGATTTCATGTCTGCATGTCCATTATTTCTATAAAATGGATCGAGACTTTATAATCACTCTGTATATCCTTCTTCAAATGCAGGCTATTTGCTTGTATTGAAATGCAAAGGACTCATGTTTCAACCTTGAAGATATCCATGTGATGTATAGAGATTCTGTAAAATACATCACCAGTATTTGCTAAAATATTTGATGCACATAAACAGTAAACAGTTATACTGATATTGAAACAATATATTTCGTTGTATGTATCATAGTTAAAAGTTTCTGTTTCTTCAAAATGCAAACTATCTAATATGAATTGTTTTTAGATAAGATGGCAAAAATTAAAGGTTTTGTATCCAAACATGCAAATTGAGTTTAATCATTGTCACTATAAAACAATATTTATCACAGATTGTTTCAGGGGATTGAGAAGATTCGTAAGTCGAAATCGATTAAGGTATAACCTGAAATGTGTCGTCGCTGTGGCACCTTGTGAAATATTGTAGGAGACTAATTTCATGGAAAATAAATAATGTTATGGCAGATCACAGTCCGTAATAAAAAGTGTAATTGCTCATTTTATAACTTTAAGTCCAGGAAATTAAAAAAAAATAATCGAATATGGAGCATGCAGTATGGATGAAGTCATGAGGGGACAGCAGATGAGCTACTCAACAGTGTGGCATGTTTTCAGTGGTTTCTTTATAGCGGAATAAATCTATCTCTTTTAAAAACAAAACATTATTATTATTATTATTATTATTATTATTATCATTATTATTATTTGTTGTTGTTGTTATGTTTTTCCTATAAAATAACTTCTTAGCACAGTTAGAGGACTTGCAAATCTTTCATCAGGTCTAAATAAATCTAGATATCGAACCTATTGTTCAATGTCTAACTAAGTAATTTATAGATGACGAAGTACAAAATAAAAATTTTGTAAAGTTAAAATGAAATCCTCCTCTAGGCATAACGTTCTCTATGTATTCGAAACAATTGTGCGTTAACTACCAGAAATATAATATATTTGCGAATTATTATTTTATTTCAAATCAAAATAATGAAGGACGACAATGTTAAGGTAATAAAAAAGTGTAACAGCTGATATTATTCCTGATTGTTATTGCTCTGATCTACGTAAAATGCTCTGCTGCTATATATCTGTATATTCATAATGAACTCCTTACATCAACTTCAGACTTAACCACAGGAAAGCAGCCAGGCACTGGAGTGTCTTCAACCTTTATCTCTGTTTTTATATCATAGCTGTGACCAAGGAATTCTGTCTTCATGCCCGTCACTTCCAGATGTGATATATTTTCTTCCTACAGAACATAAAGACATCATGGTTAGGTTTACTAAGCTATTTTAAAGCTGACTTTATGTGCAATAACCGTCAATATACTTCTGCATGGCAGTCATTGGTTAACTCTTAGAAGGATAGAGAAAAAGATTGAGAAGAAAGTTTAAGGCAGAATAGGAACGAGACATTAAGGCCCACAGGAAATGACTGATAATAGGCCAGGTGTCACTTACGAACATAATTTGGGTACTGCAATGTTTACTTACATACTTATGGCTTTTAAAGAACCCAGAGGTTCATTGCTGCCCTCACATATAAGCCCGCCATCAGTCCCCATTTTGAGCAAGATTAATGCAGTCTCTACCATCATATCCCATCTCCCTCCAGATCGATTTTAATATTATCCTCCCATCTACGTCTCGGGCTCCCCAAAGCTCTGTCTCCCTCAGCTCTTCCGGCTAAAACATCCATTTCTAGATTCAACCATACATTATACATGCCCTGCCCATCTCAAACGTTTGTATTTAATGTTCCTTTATTATGTTAGGTGAAGAATGCACTTTGCGCCATTCTGTGTTGTGGAACTTTCTCCATTCTCCTGTAACTTAATCCGTCTTAACCTCAAATATTTACCTATGTACTTATTTTCGAACAGCATTAACACCTCTTCCATTCTCAACGTGGATTCCCGGACGTATTTCTGAATCCTGTTTTCCAAAAGGTCTTATTTCCGAAATCAGTCTATTCCGAATGTGTTATTTCCGATACAGCAATATATCCGAAACCAAATATTTTCGATTCCGAAATGGAAATCCCTACAATCGTATAAACAATGTTTACTGAATCCATTGTTCCTCTTTACTTAGTAACAAAATTCTTCAAAATTCGACTTACATTCTCAATTTTTAAGTAGTTCAGCGCTAATAATGCAGGCAGGACCAAAATAATCCCATAAACGAAAGGGGGAAAGATGCTGTTGTTGGAAAGATATGTATATTATAAAAGCAAAATCGGATCTGTGAGGACGAAGTATTGGGAATGTTGCAGGGTCTGCGTAAAGGACTGCCTTTCTCGAGTAGTCACCACTGCCACTGGTGGAAATATTGATGTCACAAAAAGCCCTTTCAAGCACATGCACCCTCCAAATAGAGAAGAGGTGGAAACTGAAACTGTGAAACAAGGACTGAAGCAGAAAGCAGAAGAACATCCTGAGCGCCATCCAACTTAAGTACTACACACCGAACTGCGGCAGTTCCATTGGGAGTGCTGATATTTCTGCCAGAAAGAAGTAATTTAAACAAGGCGATGAGAAAAGAAAGACAACACCACCTTTAACTTAATCCTACTGCATTGAACAACCTTCCACAACCGATTCCAAGTGGTTGTTGGAAAAGAACACCCGACTTTCTATTACGACATACAAGAACTGCAGAAGGAGCAAGGAGACACGGAAGCCATGGTTAGGGAATTCAAAATGAGGCGGAATGTGCAGACACAACCAAAGAAGAAGTGGTTTCTCTTACATCAGTGATGTCAATGAGAGCGCAAACGTGCTCATAGCCCGTATGGGCTGATCAGAGCACGTAAGGCATGCAGGTACTTTTTAAAATTTTAGTAGGTTATTTTACGACGCTTTATCAACGTCTTTGGTTATTTAGCGTCTTAATGAGATGGTGATAATCCCGTGAAATCAGTCTGGGGTCCAGCACCTAAAGTTACCCAGCATTAGGCATGCAAGTACAAGTCACTGGTGAACACAACGGTTGTGCATTACATATTGACGAAGAAGTCGTTCACTAAGTTTCAGGTTGACTGGATGACTCTTGACTTCTTATGGAAATGAAAAGTGAGGTGATGCTCTTTGTTGCTTTGTGCAAATTATTTAGTTACATTTGACATATTAATACTCTTTGTAAGAATATTTATTACTTACATTTAAAATATTGAATCATATATTTGCACATTAATCTATTGATTTTTTCTTTGGAATTCTGTGCTTGTGCAGTCAGTCATATGACATTGTTTTTAACCTACTGATTTTATATTTTTGTCATGTATTTTGCAAGTTCATACTACATTTGTACATTGTTAATGTTTTTATGTTCATAAATTACACACATTATGCTTTTAGACCTGATGATGCCATACATGACGAAAGTGCTTGTCACATTGCAATTGTAAATATGATCTAATGTTTTTTATTTGTATCATTCATTAAGCCAATTAAACTAAGACAGTTATTGAAGGATTTTATCAATTATTTTTTATATCATGTATTTAACTAGTCAAACCAATTTTGTCTCTTAAATTTGGAACTTCACTTCTCACTTCTGCTGCTTCTGGCGGCAGGGCGGAAAATGCTAGTTCCTCTCCACTAATTATCTCCTTGATTGGATATTTCTTGGGAGTTTGGACAAAGTTGTCTGTGACGTCTGAGCAACTGTTTATTTTGGTACATATGGGCCTGATATCAAGGCCAAAGCTGTCGTCTAAGTCCTCAGTCTGGGTGTCAGTGTCCACATACATCTGGGATGCGATCTCAACTTGCTTCCCAGTTATACACTCCGTTTCTTGTTGTAAAACAGCAGCATTGGATTTCTTTTCTTTCTGTTTCTTATTGAGATCAAAATAATGTTTACGTGCCTCAAAGAGAGTAACACTGTCTCTGACTCAGAGCTATGTATTGCTTTCTCTACCTGGTACTTCGGACAGTCCCTAGAATTTGCGGCATGGTCCCTTTCAAAATTCACACAGTGAGCGACTGAGACATGGGGAATCCACATGGTCACCACCGCCGCACTTTGCACATTCGCTTTCGTTCGTGCGACGTTTCTGCATATGTCCGAAGCTTTGGCACCTAAACAGTGCATTTGATTCGGTACATACGCACGTATAGGGACACGCCCGTGTCCGACAAACATGTATACACGTAGAAGGGATTTCTCGAAAGTCAAGAAAACAGTGCTCAGTGGATAAGTCCGTCCGTCCTACTTACGCAACAAACAGTAGGCCTTGGACATAGCATCCTATGAATCACTCCAAGCGTGGTGTTCAGCGAAGAGTGCAGTTCTGCCTTTATAGGATATGACTCCAGCAACTTCGCCTTCACTTTGTTTGGAAGACAAAGTTTCGACGAGTAGGCTACCGTTGCGGAGTCTAGTGGCATTCTTGACTTTGCTCACGAGTCCATCGAGTGCACAGCTGATGTAAAAAGGGCTGATGATTATCATCGATTTTTCCGTTCCTGTCAAAGTAATACTAATGAACACTGGAGGCGACATATAAACATTAATATTTTCGGGAACCAGATCCATAGCTGTGTTCGTCATAACTTTTTTAGGTACTTTTCTCGACTTTTTATTAGTGGGAGGAGAGGAGCACGAAGAGTACATTTTGGATCTGCCCCCCCCCCACCCAACCGTCGGCGTCAGCTTGCCACCAGGGGGCGTAAGAAAAAGTCACCTAAAAATTCTTCTTGATCTGTGCCGGCCAAGGGAACCCCCCCCCCCCCCACAGCCCGATTCCAACCAACCCACCTCACGCAAATTACCTTTCAAACTGGGCATTACACATCTAACGGCAAGTCGTACACCAGAGGTGATACGCAATTTTATGCCCCTATCACGGGAATAACCGACCGTGGCTCTCCACTCTACACTGAACAATCCCAGGACTACCCAGGTTCCACAGTCCGACTCGCAAAAAGATCGCCCGATCATCATAAGCAGAATAATACGAGACCGCAAAGCTTCAGGGGACTTGTGGTTGAGACACTGCGTAACCCTTTTGTTCTTCCCTGCGAGCAGAGTTGGTCTAAATCGCCACGGGCCCCATTGGAGCTCTACATGGATGTACATGACTACTGGTCCAGGCTCCACACCTAGACTTGCATATAAGGGCAGTGTGAAGGCTCCACTATTGCTTCGTTGCTGGGGGTCCTGTTGGGCCACACAATTCGGAAGTCGCGCTCGAAACCGTGGGACAGAACAATAGACATAGCACCAATCCCCACTGGTAAGACGGGAGTTGCAAACCTAGGAAATTTAAGCTACTAATGATAGGCAGACGTGGCAAATCTGTACAGCGGGGATGGAAGGGTGAAAATGACTGTGATGATGTGGTGGGCGTTACGCATGCAATTTTGGCCGGCTGAGAGAAAGATAGAAATGAAAAAGAAGTGAGATCGCGAAGGGGCTGGATGGTGGTAATACGATAAATGTATGGAAAGGAGTGCACGAGCGCCACTATTGCACTCTCGGGTCACCAACTTGGCAGAACCCACCTCGAGCAGTGTATGTATGTATATATGTATGTATTGTGGGCGCCATGTTGGAAGATTCTGGTCACGTCAGGGGGTTGCGCGCCCATCTAGCGAGAAGGAAGGCGCGAGAAAACGGAAACACGAACTTCGGTAGGATCTACAGCGCGGTAAGAAGAAAGGGAAGGAGAACTTCGGTGACGGCGCGAAGTGGAGAAAGCGAAGGAAGCATCTCGACGCAGATTTCTCTCGGAGATTCTGTAAGCCACGCGAATAGAAGGTCCGAGATCATGTGGTTTAATAAATAGAAGCGCGAGTCTTCAGAAGTCAGTCTTCAGTCAGCCTTCAAGTCTTGGGCAACAGCGAGCAAGGTGGACCTGAGTTCGACGTGCAGTGAACTTGAGTCCGTAACTGTGGCAGTATCCAGGCGAGTGCTACGTATCCTGAGGACTTGTGTTCGACGTGCAGTGAACTTGAGTGAGTCCGTAAATGTGGCAGTATCCAGGCGAGTGCTACGTATCCGGAGGACTTGTGTTCGACGTGCAGTGAACTTGAGGAGTCCGTAACTGTGGCAGTATCCAGGCGAGTGCTACGTATCCGGAGGACTTGTGTTCGACGTGCAGTGAACTTGAGTGAGTCCGTAAATGTGGCAGCGTCCAGGCGATGGCGACGAGTCCGGAAGGCCTGCGTTCGATGTGCAGTGAACTTGAACAATGAGCTAGAAGAACTAGCCAGGGCAAGTGAACTGTGAATTGAGAAATTACAGTTTTCTTCTACACATAGTGCTTCGTGAACATTAACTGAAATTAGGAGTACCTTGTTGTTCTTCTCAATAATATACTTGTATTGTCATTATCGTCGTGTGGAGTGCAATGCCCGTTGTTGTAGGGTGAATTATTAAGAAATAAAAGTCGCATTGTTGTCGGGGTGTGGTGGTTAAAAGGAAAATCAAAAGTCACAGTATGCATGTATTACACAATCTACTCTTTGCTAATGTTCAAGTTGCGTTTCCCTTTAGGGTAAACAATGCTAATTGTATGGGCAGATAACTGAAACATTAATAGAGGGACTTCTAATTGAATACGAAGAAAAAAAGGAATACATGAGCGACAGTCCTACTGACGATTTGCACATTAATGGCAATAAATTTGAACAATGCAAAGCTTTAGGTACCTTGCATCAGTTATTTAAAGAAATAGACAAACTGATTTAAATATGGACACAAGAATCATCTTAACAAAGCAAGCTATCAGTTCACACAATTCAATTTTATTGAGGGAAAGCATTAAAAAGAAGACTAAAATTTTAACATATAACACGATGGTAACAATTACTGTATTTAAGACGCTCGAGAAGAGTAATAATATATTTATATCAAAAGGAGATAAAGTCAGAAATATTACAATAGGATATAAACTGCAAGTGAAGGTCGGTAGTCAAAATTATATGTTCATATAATATTAAGTGAAAAAAATGAATTAAATAAATAAGTTTTGAAATGGAAGCTACATGGATGAAAGAGGCGAGGAAAGCCACAAATTACGTGAAGAAGAGGGACTTAGAAGATGAAGATTTTTGGACTCAGGCATCTGGGAAAAAAAACTGTAGCTATGGGCTGAGGAAACTACGTATATCACAGAAACATTCCTGTATAGATAAAATAATCTATGGCGCAAAATTCAAAATACTACTAAGCCCAATCTGCTGACAGTTGGTCTAATACCAACCTACCCGCAGCAGAGGTGGAAGATCCTCCAATCAGTGGTCCTCCATGTGGTCAGCACATTTATCCCAAGACGGTTCAAGCTGAATTCTGAAGTCAGATCACATTAGACCTATTCACTGTGGCTCTATATTCCTCGATCATGATGCAGGGTGAGCATCTGTCACACAGACTAGTGGAACTTCACGTGAAAATTTCTTCCTATATCCAGATATGGAATCCATAGGCAATTCATACCACCAATCCAAATGATGACACATTATACTACACAGCTAATTATGATGTGGGAATCTAATTCAGTCTACACGATATAAAGTGGAAAATGTATGCACTTCTCCCACTGTTAGACAAGAAATCGAAGAAAGAAGGAAATACATCCTACCTCTGAAAAAGCCTTATTCTCTTCCGTTTCATATGCGTTATCATGTGGTTGTAAGTCCAACGGGTCCACCTCAGGTTCCAGCTTGATCACATCCATCACAACTGAAAAAAGTGTTCCGTAATTGAAAGTGATTTAAACAAACAGGCAGTGGTGTTATGAACTACAACTTCACAAGTTTGTAAACACGTCGCAAACGAATAACACTTTACACGAAAATTGTGAACATATTTAGTAGAGATGTTATTACGACGAAAAATAAGATATTGTATTTGAATCGTCCCATGCAGAAAGGGCTTCAGTCACGAATTTTGAAAAACGAGATATCGATGAAAATCATATCTTTATGTGTGGCTCCATCGGCCTGTGCGGAAAGGTATTCAGTCCAATGCTTGGAAAGCTAGAAACTGAAGCATCAAGCTCAGAGTTCTATGCAGAAAGAAATATAGTGTACATAGGCCCTAATGTTTTATTTAGTTTTCTCAAAACTAGGTCTAATGGACTGAAGCCCTTTCTGCATGGGGCAATTCATTTATTTTCACTAAAGAAAATATACTAATCTCATACAGTATATTGAAGGTGGCCATCTTACAAGGACACTCAAGATGAGTAGAAACGTATTTTAAACATAAAAGAACTCTGTGGTAAACAGGGAACCGTTATTTTTTATTGTGCCTAATGTTATGAAATCGGCTAATGCTTGCCAAACTGACACATGCTAAAATAGTGTTAAAGGTAAGGATATTATACTCTGCTTACCATGGATCAATGTTGGTTCTAACATATTAGACCTTTACCAAAATCATTAATAGTTATTCATTGATGCTTTAAGCATTTATATTGAAGTACCTAATTTTCCAGAACTTAGAAGTGCCACGGTCATTAAAAAAAAATCAAATCTATGCTTGCCAGGTGTGGAATATCACTTGTGCTCTACACTGATGGACGCTCTTTCCTTTGGTTCTAAGTTATTCAAAAAATTCTATGAGTGAGCTTTTGTGCATATTATGTCCAGCTCACATTTTTCGCAGTCCAATGGACTAGCTGAGGTGCGGTTAAATGAGTAAACAACATTTTAAAGAAATCTATTGATTCAGGGGAAGATCCTTATTTAGCCTTACTGAACTTCCGTAACACACCACGAGAAAGTATCCATTTTCCTGTCTCAAATTTTATGGGTCGGAATCTTCGTACTAACATTCCTAGTTCATTCAATTATTTCAAATTCAAAATTCATAATCATAAAAGGGACCGGGGTTACTTGTTGAAAAAAAGACATGAAATGAAACAATACCATGATAAATCGGCTCGCTTAAGATCCCCATTCAAAACTGGCAAGTCAATTATGTTTAAAACAAGGCCAAGCTCATCTTGGCTACCAGGAGAAGTGGTTCGAGTCACTGAAAATCCCTGTTCTTATGTTTTTAAAGGGGATAATGGTTTGGAGTATACTAGAAATGAAATACTTTTATATCCGAGATTGTTTCACAGATCGATTGTAGCTGAAAGAGATGCCAGTGAACGATTAATTAATAGTAAACCTAACCAAAACATTCAGTATAACTATTAGACAGTCAAAGAAAGAAAGAAAGAAACAAAGAAAGGCATCATCCATAGCTACTCCTCTCATTTGTTTGATATAATCGCATTATTGAAAGCAAAACAATTTTGTTTCAGTGTTGTATTGAGTAAATATTGGATTTTGGAAATTATATTATTATCTGTATTTAATGTTGTCAGTCGGTTAATTGTGATATGTATGGTTTCATCTATAGGTATATTTGTGTATATCCATAGATGAAACCAAACGCATCAAAATTAACAGACTGACGTATGCCTACAAGAAATTGAAAATAATAACATAGGCGATACAGAATAAAACAATAACGTAACATTAATGCATACCTATCATACGTAGACGATACTTTGGTAATGTATGAAAACAGTAGCATGATTCCTACACATATATATATATATATATATATATATATATATATATATATATATACACAATGGAGTTAAGTTCGAATATCTTTCGAACATGTAATATTTCAATTAATTTATTAGGTCTACTCATATATTAGTAATTTTGTCTAGTAGAGGCTACTTAATATTTAAGGCGTTCTCTGTTTAGAGATGTTCAAATTTAAATTAACGTTAAATATTAACTAATTTGAAGAACTGAGTACTTCATCCCTCAGCCCAAAAGCTGCATTCTCTGCAGAGTTTTGTTTTCTATATTCAAAATGCTTTTTAAAACTATTGTATTATATTCTTGGATTCCAAATAGTGATAGGGGAGAAACTTTAGACCATTTCCCACTGACATCTGTTATCTTTTTTTGCGTTACCAACAGAAGCAACTATACTTCATCAATTTCGAATTAATGTAGGTCGTGGAAATAATTCCTATACTTCCTCTATCGTTATTTGTTTTCAGATTTTTCGAATAAGAACAAGATCTAAAACCCTTCACAAACCAACCTAACCTTCGTCATATTAACGAACGTCCCCTACCGAATTTAGTATTTAGAGAATAATTATTACATATTAACATTACTTATGACGAGTTGTTTCTTATGTTGGCGACACTGATTATTTACACTTGCTTGCAAAAACCATATAACTACAGTTGTTGAAAATAGTCTACAGAATACCCATGAATATGCGTACAATCTATTATGCGTAACTTGCTGAAGCACTATTGAAAATGTTATTACTGATCATAATATGAAACCTTCAATATTCACGTGTACTTACTTATAACCTTCTAACAAGTATTGAAATGATAAGGAACCAAAGTCATTCATCGATGTCCTCACCTTCACCTTCAGTTCAGAATCATTGCACACTCTGAAAACACGATCAAGAGAGCCATGACAACGGACACAAGTTTAAAAATACTACGAAACACGAGCAGACGCAGGGTTGCCATACGTACGACGACATACGACTATTTTGACTAATTGTACGAGATACGACCGCACTCCAATCGTACGCAATTTTGTACGATTATTTTACTGAAGGAAAGAAATACAGTAGCGTGCAAATTAATCCGAACAACGTAATTACTAATGCAAAAACACTCAAACGGGATACAAAAAAAAAAAAGGATCTAAGACATACCTCAGTAATCTATGTGGCCTCCCTTGTTCCTAATAACAGCTCTGAGACGATTTGGCATGGATTCCACTAATTTCCCACAAATATTCTTCATTTCTTCATCGCGAAACCATACACCAATGGGGGCAGAAATCATCTTCTCCTTTGTAGAACAATCCATTTTTGCATTCTTCTTTTGCAAATTTACCACATGTTCTCAATGGGGTTGATGTCGGGTGAGTTGCCTGGCCAGGGTAGTACCTGAATATTCTTCTTGTTGAAGAATTCTGTAGTTTTTCGAGACGTATAGGATGGTGCCAGGTCTTGTTGGAACACACCTCTGCCATCCAGAAATGATTTTTGCAGCTGGAGTACGCTTCTGGTTTCCAATAAGTGAATATATTTGTCAGAATTCATCATTCCCTTGATAGGTATTAATGATCCAGGCCCTTCATGTGTAAAACAACCACAAAACATTACTTTAGGGGGGTATTTGGGTGCTTGTTGGAGATGAGCTGCTGTTACTTTTTCGGATCCTTTCCGTACGTAAGAAATACGGTGGCCGTGGACCTCGAAATGAGACTCATCGGAAAAAAGTACATTCTTCCAGTCATTCACTGTCCAGTGTTGATGTAATTTTGCCCACATTAAGCGTTTTTTGCACATAACAAGGGTTAGAAGTTGCTTCTTCATAGGCTTACGAGCTCTTCGTCCAGCTTCCAAAAGCCTACGCCGCACTGTTGGGACGTGAATATTCGCCCCAGTGGTGCCATTAACTCGCGGGTTAAGTCGACAGCAGTTAGTCTAGGATTTAATTTACTTTTCCTGACAATTAAACGATCATCTGCAGGAGAAGTCTTCCTTTTCCGGCCACAGTTTCCTTTTTTCTGGGGTGTGATGGATCCAGTCTCCCTGTATCGTTTTATGATCGAATTAACAGTAGCCAAACCGATGTGACATTCTGCAGCAATTTGCCTCTGTGTCATAGAAGAATGCTCTGCTAATGTTATAATTTTAGACCGTTTTCGTGGAGTTGTAACCATTTGTGAAGACGACAGAATGTACACAGGATTGCAGTATTAAGTCTTCAACACAACTGAAATGCTTATAAGTACAAAACGACAGGCAAAATGTCACATGTTATAAAAAAAATAATAACGACAGACCTTCAACAATGGAATTACACGTACTACAGATGTCAATTAAAGCGGTATGAGCAGCTGTGAGGCCAACAATGACATAAAATGTAAAAATATGTCGTGTTCGGATTAATTTGCACGGTGCTGTAATTGGGAATTTATAATGTTGGTTTATAATTAACATAAAATTGATGATTAATTCGTCCCTTTTGGAAAAGTTTTCTTCATTTAGTATGTCTTGGATTAATGTGGAGAAAAAAACATGCTTGGCGGGGGGGGGGGGGGCATGCTTTGAAAATCGATCTGGTAACTATCCTTGCCATCGAAGTCATAATTTGTCATCTTGAGCTCTAGATTTCATGTATACAGCGCAGTTATATCAAAGTAATACAGTACGAGTTTAATTTTATGAACTTCTTTGTTTGTTCGATGAAGGAAATCTTTTATCAATTAAATAGTACCAGAGTAACATTAAAAAGTCCTAACGCGCCGACATTATAGAGATGTCGGGTTTAAGTCGACTGTAGGTGAATTAATTTGATGTAATTCTCAGCCGCAGGCCAAAGATCAAATTTCTGTAGATTTTAAAAAATATAATAAAGTTGTTTCTAACCAAGCGCCTTACTGCAATGACAGTGTTGATCATGAAGAAATGGGTGATTTGTTTCAATGCTGAATGTCATTGTGGATGTGAATAATAATTAATATTTTTAATTGGAACTAAAATTTATTGGTAGACATATATTATACAGTATATATAGTCTACATATTTTGCGATTCTTTATCAACTGCGTCATGACATGAAGACGATAATGCCAGCGAAATGACTCCAGCGCCGAAAGTTACCCATCATTTGCTCTTTATGAGTTGAGGCAAAACCTGTAAACAATCTCAACCAGATAACTAGTCTCATCCAAGATTTGATTTTACTACACAGCGGTAAACTAGAAATATATTACGAAGTTGCGAAATGTACGACAGTTTTATGCTGAAGTACGACAATTGTCATAAGTCGATACGGAAGTTTCCATTCCTTTATCTGGCAACCCTGGAGCAGAGTCTTCTTCAGTTACAAGCCGGGGCCATACGTCAGCAACACTGTAATTATCTGCCAAACAGAGGCGTTGGTGCTAATGCCGATTTTCAATGTAAATTAATGTTACAATATACAGTAAGTGTGTGTCGATGGAATTATGTTTGCCGCCGTACCAAACATTAATTGAGGCACTGACATGGGAAAGGTAGTAACTGCCAAAAACAAAATTTTTCAGGGGAAGCAAAAAACAAATTTATGAACACTTTCTCACTTACATTGTTACAGAAACTGCTTTAAATGAAAGGCATACACTCATGTTTGTGTTACATATGAAATTTGAAAAGTCTGGCACAGATATATCTGTGAAATCCTATTTTATGAAAATACAACATTGAAATCACTCCTTAGTCAAACTGAGAATTAACGTTTTTTTTACATTATGCACAAAATTTTTCGGTAAAATGCATGATACTTTTCATCGAGGAAGTCTAACATAGATAACAAGTCTCTCTTTTTGGCATCAGGATGACTGGTCTTCTTTCAAGGTGTTGCAAGCACTGCAAGTTAGTGATTGACGTTAATGACTGTCCTTTCTTAAAAATCCTGTGCTCTGTCCACATTTCAAGGTCATTAAATGACTGTCTTGTTTTTATTAGAGGAAAATCAGCTCTTGAGAGTCTAATCCAGTTGAGGGTGCTGATTTTGATAGGAGCTGTATTCAAAAACTTGTCACATTCTGCAGAAAAGTCGAAGAAATCCTCATCCTTCATCATTATTACATTATTTGGCCTTACTTCTTCTGGAACCATGGTCTTGCATCTCTTTTTTTCTTTTCTTTATGATGCCAAATTCCCTATCACATGACATGTAGGAATGTTCTGAAACCAGGAATTTCAAGTCCACTGAATCAAAATGTTTCTTGGCAATAATGTAAATCAGGACCATTAGAATCACCAGATTCTTATTCTGCCCTGCACAGTTATCAGCCCATATTTCTCTAGACACACTCTGATGTAAAAGGAGTTACTACCTTCTCCGCGCCAACAGCTGTGCCCATACAACTTACAACATCTAGTGACTACGTTTCCAACTTCGTTTCATTACATACGGACATACTACCTTCTCTGTGCCATTGGCATGGCCATTTACTACCTTCTCAATGAAAAACCTAAAAATTCGAATTTTTGGCAGTTACGACCTTTCCCATGTCAATGCATCAATTGTTGATGTATTATAAACGAAGTGCATGTTGGCGATAAAAAGAAGTTAATAAATGAAAATATGGCTGAAGTCTTTAGCAATTTTTACAGTTGTTATTAATGACAAAGTGATTGACAATTCTTCTAAATATTAAATATTGTATAAACTACATTTTTATAGTCTTACTTGTGGTTTATCGTATATCAGAATTCTAGTCAAATTGTTGGTCTCGCCTGCTACATCAATAAAGTTACGCCGTTGATTTTCGAGTTCATTGTAAACAACTGTTTTGTGATCCCATAAATGTTGCAGTTTTGTTGAAGATTCGAAATGCCTGCTATACGTCAGAACTGTTTATATTTGTAGATGCATACACTCACTTTGTTGGTTTTCAAGGTTTATTTATTAATATTATTTCTTTTGTAATAAATGATAGTCAGAATGAAAACTGACCAACTGACTTTTTTTTTTTTTTTTTCGAAATTGAGATATTGATGCCATCTGGTTTTTAATGTGGTTCTCTATCGTTTATGATGAGAAAAGTGACCATATCTCGACTCTAAACATTAAATCTATCCATATAAAACAGTATGGCAATGGAAAAACTGACCAGAATTTTATAGTTGGTCAGTTTTCATTTTGACATATAAATTCATGCTCCTAAAGAGCTAAACTATTACTGGCCGCTCTATTTTTAGAGCGTCAATGCTGCTGAAATATTACTTCCATTGCTGGTGGTAAATATTTGCTGCTTTTTTTATATGTAATACATTTTAATATTAAACATCAGATTATTTGTAGAGATTACAGTTATAAACCTGTTGAAAATGAGCAGTGGTACCAGTGAAAGTGATGATGGTGTTAATATAATGCTAAACAAAAAAAGAAAATCAAACCCCAGTCAGTGGAAACAAAACCTTAATCGCACAAAAAAGCAGCTGGAGAAAAACACACAGTCTACAATGGCAGTGAGGTGTCAGAAAGAGTAACTGGAGATGATTGTAGGTAAGTATTTTATTATTTTTATTATCATACATTTGGTGAGAAAATAGTACAGCACTATAATGTTTTAATATGCTTTTTTGCGATAATAGCTTTATAGTTTTCTGATTATGTGTATTTTATTATTTTGTTTTTGTCCTTTTTAGATGCAAACGTAAATGGAGAAATTGAGTGCTGCCCAGAAAATGAAAATAATAATAGATTTTAATTCCATGATGAATAAAAATGCCAAAAATCTGTATCTTCAAGGACTTATTCGACCATATAATATCCAAAAGAAGACAACTCCAGAAGGCAGCGAAGTAAGAAATATAAGATACCATTAGGTCATGAGAGTGGGTTTTGAGGAGCAGGTGGTTTACAGATCTCCTTTTGGAAGTTCTTCATGGGATTAAACCAGGACGTGTATAGCATGTTGCTATGCTGACAGCTAAAGGTGAGGTTCCTGTAAATGGAAGGGGGAAACATGCTAACAGGCCTCATGCTTATGATTTAGGTATGTCGAAGCTAATTCATGATCATATTGCATCATATCCTGTAAGAAAGACACACTATAGCTCAAGAGATGTATATTATCTCTCAGGAGATTTGACCATTAGTCCAATGCATCGTGCTTTCCTGAAAGACAAATATCCGTGGTGTTATGAAGCAATAATGAAAGGTACCGGTACTGATAGGAATACGATTTGTTGTCCCCCAAAATATTATGTCTACCAATCTTACTTCTAAAGCGACTTTGGGTACAAATTTGGTAAATCTAAAAGTGACATATGCAACACCTGTATGGAATTTTCCAACAAAATAAATGTCGAAAAAAATATATGTATGAAAGCACAGTATACAACACAGTTGAAAATTCATAAGGAAATAGGTAAATGGTTTCATAAATCTCTTGAGAAATGTAAAGCGCTTGCAAAGGAAAGAGACCATCTCGTTTGACTTCATGCAACATATTCCGGTACCGAAGATAGCAGTAAATGAAATGTTTGATCTAAGACACTTATGGCTATACACTTTCGGTATTCATCAGCATAGTATCGAGAAGCCCTTCTTCTTCTGTTGGTCCGAAACTGATTATGACCATGGCGTTAATGACGTATTAAGTTCTTTGTTAACATTATCAATGATATTTAACCACAAGTTGATACTCTGTACCTCTTTAGTGACGTGTGTACTGGGCAAAACAGAAACAATAAGATGGTGTTCTTTCTGCAAGTCTTGGTGAATAGTGGCCAGTTTAAAAAGATTTACCATACTTTCTTAACAAGAGGACATTTATTACTACTGCGTGATACTGATTTTCCACATCTTGCAAAAATAAAGCACAGCCAAGAAAGTGTGTTTGTTCCAGATCAGTGGGTGAATTTGTTCCGGGAAAAGTATGGCGTTACTTCTTTTGACAGCATTAAATTTTACAACTTTTCAGAGTTTCTGCAGCAGTACTTTAAAAAATCTGTAACAAGCTGCGAACAAAAGTTCAAAGTTACCAAATATAAGAGATTTGAATATGAAACTGGATCATTAACAGTTAGAGTTTCAGAAGTGGCTAATGCCAATGTTTGGAGCAAATTCTGCCTTCTTCGTAATAAAGTAAAATTTGGTGGTCTAAGATTTCCGGAACAGCAAATACGGTACACGTACTACCTTTTGCGATCCCAGTAAAAGCAGAAAAAATGGCTGACATACGAAAACTTTTAAGTATATGGAACCATACCATATTGACTTGTACAATCATATTCAAACAACTGGTGCTAATACTGGTGGCAACCTGTCAGAAAGTGACAACAGTGAAGGTGACGAGTAATATAAAGAGACAGTATAATGTTGTCTGAAGGATCTAATATTGTTCTCTAATTTTCTGTTCATTTCATACTTTTGTGCTGTAGTTAAACGTTCTGGAGTTTCAGTAATCACTATAAAGCTTAAAATAAAATTTAAAGTATAAAGAATCAATGATTTCTTATTTTTTTTTTTTTTTTTTTTTTTTTTGTGAAAATGTGTGTTAAAAATTTTTGTCAAAGTGAAAACTGACCCAAAAAAGGGATATAAATTATACTATATATCTAAATGTGAGCAAGTAAGAATTCAACTTTAGTATAGTAAACTGCATGTTAATAAGTTGTAATTGTAAAATTTTTAGGTCATTATTCACAAAAAAACTGAATAATATACAGTTTTTTTTTAGTTTTCTCAAAACTTTGTTTTTTGCACTTGGTCAGTTTTCATTTTAACTGTATCAAATTAGTTAAAAATATGTTTCTTTTCACTTCGTATTTAAAGGATTTAAAGGTCACTGAGTTTATGCTAATTGGCACATACTTAATAGATATTGATGTGTTTTGTTACGTATTATGTATCATTTTTTCATAGATCTTTATACTTGGCCTTGGCATATTTAAAATTATATTTTAGAAAATTTATAATAAATAACTTAGGATAGCAGTAACTGGCGAGGTTCAAACTAAAACTGGCTTCCTGGGCATCTGAAATATTTATAGAAAAGCACGGCAGATAATCACATGAAATTAAAATGTATATGATATCCTATACCTTTCACGTCAGAGGTGAAACAACATAAAGTGGCAAAACATTGTCAATTTACTAGCCCCAGAATGGTTAATTGATTGGGATAGGGTATTGCAAAAGTACGTCGTTATTTTTGGTACAGGTAACATTTCTTTAAGTACCGTAAAGAGGGGTGACTTTGAACGGCGAGGTGACTTTGAACAGTAATTTAGCGCCTTTCTAAATTAAATGCTGTGCCCAATTGCGATAAAACTGTTTAAGTTGTCAATAAACTAGTTCAGTTCTTTCGCAATAGGGTACAGCATTTAATTTAGAAAGGCGCTAAATTACTGTTCAAAGTCACCCCACTTTACGGTATTTATTTATTTTCCCTTGTACCATCAATAAAAAACAAGTATGCTTTAAATTTTTAAAGTTATAAGTGGCGATATGCAAGTACTCAAATAAAATACCAATTCGGAATCCGTAATAAATTACGTATATCAATACACTTAATCTTGATTATATACACTTAGTTTTGTATCAATTAATGTCGAAAATGTACATGTAACAATGAAATTAAAGCTCTAAAAAGTCAAACGTCATGCCTCCACTCAGCGTTTCCAAACCTACCCCTGCTCCGGCTTGTAACTGAAGATGGCTCTGCAACGAGTTAGCCATCACTCAGATCAGTATATTTACAGAATGTAAGACAATAAGAATTCCTAATTTTCTGATGTGATAGGGGTCATAAAGTGAGATGTGATTGCAAACATCACTTTCATAGTAAGAGAGATCAACAGAGATAACAGTTGTACCATAATAAATGTCTGTACCAAATTACGGTAGTATATGTCATAGAAGTATCATTAGAATCCACTATCCTCAAATGAGGGCCGGGCCCATAAATGACTCCAAAATATTTTTGTCGGCAATGTAACTTTATGTAAGTGATTTGTACGTATTCCGCATCATACATTCATACATACATACATACATAAATACAAAGTTTCAACTCATCGTTAAAAAAAAGTATGTTGGTCCTTAAAGGATTGAGGGAAAAAACCTGAAAAAATCTGTCACGTAAGTTGTGCTAATCAAGACTTGAACCAGAAACCACCAGTTTCACGGTCATCCATGCTAATCATTGGGTGGAATGCATAAAGTTGTAGTATTACCTGTTGCTTTGACTGTAGAAGACTCTTTAAGTAGAAGTATATACTTCGTTTTCAATGTATAAACCTGACACTACTACAAGAGGGTTTAGAATAGAAAATGTGGTAACTCGGCAAGGGTCTAATGGGACTTTTGATCCCCCTAGTGTCGCCACGGCAACTGAGCGAAACATTGGCGTGGCGGTCGTTTTTAGACTGCAGTTTTCCTCTAAATACTGTGGACGAAGACGTTTTATAGTTTAACATAGCCTCACTACGAGCGCTGTTCCTCGACCCAAAATTGAACACTTTCGCGCATCGCCATCTTCAGGTGACTGCTGTATGTTTACATCACGATCCCGTCGATTTCAGATAACATATAATGTTATTTAATGATATTTAATATTATTTAATGTGTTAGGAATAAGTATGTATTAATTTAATCAATAGAGCGTGTGTAACAGTGTTTATATAGTTTATTATAATCGTTGTTTTGCGTTATATGTGAAATTGTGGTGTACTCTTGTGCTATATATAGCCATACAAATATTGTTTATATACGATAGTTTATTTTAATCAGACTTCTGTGCTGCATACAAATATAAAAAAGTGTTTATATGCTTAATTTCATTTGTACTTCAGCGGAGTACGTGAAATCATGTTATATTCTCGTGCTGCATGGCCTACAACTGGACGAATTGTGTTTATATAATTTATTTGCTTTGTACTACTGTGTAAAACTCCGTAAGTAGGATCATATTGCATTGTTGTGCTGCATATAATTGTACGAATCGACGTAAGGATTCGGGAATATCTTTTCACAAGTTATTCCCGAATCCTTACATATTGCACATTGTATTAGGAAAAATTTTTAATTACTGAAAACCATTTGTACATTTTTATTTTGATAATAACAGGGAGTCTTTTGTAGGAATAAGAGCACACTTGGAATTTATTTTTATATTTCCACTGCAAAATCCTGAGCTTCCCAGTAAATGGTTATATACTGTTAAACGCGACAAATTTATACCCTAGGCTTTGCTCTTTTTATTTAATAGAATCGTGTTTCTGCAATTCTAATTATTGTAAAAAGTTACTGGAAAGTTGACGCAATTTCATCAGTATTTAATTTTCCAACCCATCTCATAAAGGTAATCATAATACATGATCTAAAATATCACAGGCCTACTCTAATTATAATTTCAACAGTTTGAAATAATGATATATTCTATGTTTATTTATTAATATATATTTGAAGTACGTATTGAAAGTTATTTATAACAGATATATATTTTGAAATTCGTCATCATAACCAAAATGTTCATAAGTGAATGTTTTTGTATGTGATGCAATCTATCTCCAAATTCAGCATTCTTACCACTTCTAATGGTATATTAATATGGTACAAGGTTAGGAACTGCTTTTTAGAAAATCGAGGAATAGTTTGAAGAACAAACAGAGCTAGTTTTTCAATTTCAGAGATTTTGTAATGCACTTCACAAATGTGTATTGTATAACATTTTTTGCTCGATCGTATTTTTAAAATTGCGAAAGTTTATACTAATATTATTCTAAAGCCTTTGCAAAACTGCAATGTACGTAATAGTAAATAAGTAACAATGAGTGCACTGTAATCAGTCAATTATAGTATAATTTTATGTTATGAAGAATGGTTTCCCTAGCACCAGTGCAAAAATATTCTAGATCGTGAATTTTGTTGTTCCATTTGATGCGCCGCGCCGGTTTCTGCTTTCTTGCGTTTAAATACATTATAAAGAGAAATTTTGTTCGATTCGATTCCCCTAAGTGGGATCGGGCCTTTATACTGAGTAATCAGTAATGCCGAAAAGTTTCACGTTGTGTATAAATCTACTCAAGTTAATTTTAATATCTTTCTTAGTTAGCATATTTACAATGAATTTTCAACTACTATTGTTATCTAGCGTCTGAGTGAGAAAAGGACATTATGTTAGCAAGATGAGTCCAGAGACGAGTACCGCTATTTGGTCGTAATCGGTTGACAAAAAAAAAACCGGAAAAAACCTAATCAGAAAACTTGTTCCAAATGTAATATATGAACCTGAGAGCATTGATGCACGGTCAGACGTGCTAACCGTTACTCCAGAGAAATGCAAATAAGCAGTGTTAAAACACTGAGATTTTTACATTCATTTCATAACAGTAGTCTACTTGTGACACATTTCAGTTGAGAGGTATGGCTACTACATTTGTGTTTCTTTCAAGGTTGTATTCGTATTAAGATTACGGATCCATAATATGGAAAGTAACTAAAGCAGTGCGTGCTACATATTTTCTTCTAAAGCGAAATTCCGACATTAATCCCAGCTCACATCAAAATGGTTGAACATGGCTTACTCTAAGCTTGTCATTCTTTTCTAAAATACTTTGGCTTGGGCTATGGCCAGAACACATCTTCAACGGCAGCTTTACAATATGAGAGAACTACTACTGTAGAAAACATGTTTTCCAGAATTGACAGATTCTTCGCGGCTGTCTTTATTTTGTGATTTCTCCATTACAGTTTCTTCTTCATTGTCCAGTATAACAATAAATGAGAATGGCTGACAATGTTCAATGACTCGAGCAAATGACTCATTACATGATGTGAAAATTATAATAATTCCAAAACAAGATTTGCAGAGATTAAATAATTCCGATCCAGTCTTAAAGTTTGGAGACTGAATAGAAAATGAGAGCGAATATTTTAAAAAGACGGCAACATCCTAAAAAGTTCCTTTCATAAGTTTATTTAATATACAGAAACAGGTGGATTCGTGGCTGTAAGAATGTATCGATATATAAGCATAAGATTTCAGAGAAAGACGCAAACACACAGAGACAGAGAAATGTATGAAAGGATAGATGGACAGACAGAAAAAGAAACCGAAAATCAAAGACAAATATATAGAAATAGATAATATAGACATACACGCAGATGACATTCAATCTATACTGAGGCATCTAATAGAACAATGATCAAGTCGAAACTTATTACATAGTTCGATTCTTAGGAATTATGATTTAAATGAAGGAATGGCACCAAGTTCCAAGTAAAATCTTACACACCTCACTCACCACATTTGTTTTTTTTTAAAGATAATCGCGAAAACATCCCTCCACACATATCACAAAACAATTGCTTCTCCGTTTGCGTGTACACATTCATGAACTTTCTGATTAGATTGCGAAAATTTCTTTCCACATATATGACAACTAAATGGCTTCTCACCTGTGTGTAAGAGAGCATGTTTTTTCAAGTTACTAGATTCAGGAAAGGATTTTCCACACACATCACACCTGAATGGCTTCTCCCGTGTATGTGAACGTTCATGCCTCTTCTGATCAGCTGATCGCGAAAATTTCTTTCCACACATTTGGCAACCGAATGGCTTCTCGCCTGTGTGAACGAGTGCATGCTTTTTCAAATTACTAGATAGAGAAAATCTTTTTCCACATAAAGCACAGCTGAATGGCTTCTCCCCGGTATGTAAGCGTTCATGCCTTCTTAGATCAGAAGACCACGAAAATTTTTTTCCACAAGTATCACAACTGAATGGCTTCTCGCCTGTGTGTACGCGTGCATGCATTCTCAAAGTCAACGATTTCGAAAACATGTTTCCACATATATCACAAGCGAATGCCTTCTGCCTTGTGTGTGAGCGTTCATGCTTTTGGTGTTTATTAGATTTCGATAATTTCATTCCACTCGACTTCTCGCCGGTGTGTACACTTGCATGTCTTTCCAGAAGATGCAATTGCAAATAATCCTTGCCACAAAATTCGCAAATGAACGGTTTCTTACTCTTGTGTGACCGAGTATGGCTTTTGAAAATTTCTGAGCCTGAAATCCACTTTCCACATTCATCACATTTGAATACCTTCTCACCTGTCTGGAGGCACTCTTTTTCTGTAATACTGTTGCAGGAAGATGCCACTTCAAATCTGTGAAGAAAAGTGTTCTTAGTCGGAGCAATAAATACTAAAGCACAATAAATGACTATGATTTTATTGTCAAGTGCCTGGCATTAGAAAACAACAATAAATGAGCAAAAACAAAACTGTATTATAATTCCTAATTAGTAAATAATGCCAAAAAATATTTGAATATATAAAAAAAAAACACTCAAGGTAATTCTGATAAAGTCGTTTTAGTTGGAAATTTAGGACGAATTATCAACTAGATGGTAGCGTAGCATCAGAGTGAGAATCAGAGGTCTTGTCCAAACCTGGATTTGAACTTCGGGCTGCTAGTTTCACGGTCAGAAGTGCTAACCCTTACTCCACAGCAATAGATAATAATTAGTGTTAGGAATATATATATATATATATATATATATATATATATATATATATAATTTTTACATAAATATCAACAGTAGCCTACTCGTCACACATTGGAGTTACGAGGAATGGCTACTACATTTGTGGTTGCCTTCATTTTATTTTTGTTAAGAATAATGGATTTATGATATGAAAAGTAAGTAATGAAGTACATGCAATATATTTTTTGATCAAATGAAATTCCGATATTAATCCCAACTCACATCAAAATTATTCAATAAGATTATCATTCTTTCTTAAGATAGAAATACTTCCGTAATCGCGATTACAAATCAAATGATTGGCAGCACAGGTCTGTGCCTGTGACAAGACAATTCTAAGAGGCATATTGTTATGCATATTTGTATACAGAATTTTGGATCCCTTATGCTTGTAGCGAGGGCAGATGTCAACATTCGGCTGGCTCTCACAAGGTACACTGTGTCATGGTCTAACTACAGATTACATTAGTATAAGTGTCTGGCTCATAGTCTTGTTAATGTAAACCGGGCATGTCAAGAACACGGGCAATGCTACGAAATGCTGTCAATCAGATTCAACATTGAGGGCAACTGTGGTTTGAGTGAGCATCGCGATGTGCAAGAGAAATTTATAGGATGATACTAGTTTCTACAGATACGGAAATGAAATCTGGAGCTCCCTTATTGTATAAGTTTTCCTTACAACACACTCAACATGCGCAGTAAACAGATCCCCTGTATATATGCTAGCTACTTGTGGACGTCGTGTGAAATTGTTGCCTAAATATAGGTGGTCTCCCATTAAGACTCGCTCCAAATTTTAATTTCGTATCTGTACATATCCATGCTAGCATCATTTATTTACGAAATTTGTTTCGAAAACCATGCTAAATAATATTTCCTCGGAGGTACACTTGACAATAATTATTAATACAAATTGTTTCACACTATAACGCAAATAATTTTAAATATTCCTATATTGTGAATGACACTACCCACTCATGAATAAATGTGCTATAGGCAATATCTAGACACCTTTTTAAAATGTTTATATACAGACGAATTTTTCAAAATAAAACTAAATAATTCAAATCTATTTTTCTTCTTAAACACATATACAAACTTCCAGGTTTGTCCTTATTCGTGAATATATTATGATATTATTACGATGTACTTCATACAAACTTCCAGGTTTGTCCTTACTTTATACAAACTTCCAGGTTTGTCCTTATTCGTGAATATATTATTACGATGTACTTTATACAAACTTCCAGGTTTGTCCTTAGTTTATAGGAACTTCCGGGTTTGTCCTTATTCGTGAATATATTATTATATTATTGCGATGTACCAAAGTACAGATATTTCCATGCAGAAATTCTGCGTCATCATATGATGAAGGATGAGTGGAACAGAGAAAAATTCTCTCCTGCACCGGGGTTTGAACCCGGGTTTTCAGCTCTACGTGCTGACGGTCTATTCACTAAGCCACACCGGATTCCCATTCCGTTGTCGGATTGAATCCCCTCAGTTTAAGTTCCACCTCTTGGATTCCCTCTAGTGCCCTACCATCAAGCACTGCATCACAGATATATGACAGTGGCACAATGTCCACACATGTGCAGAGGTGCACTCATCCTTCATCATATGACGCATAATTTCTGCACGGAAATATCATATGCACTTTGGCACATCGTAATAATATATATGCGAAAAATAAACACTTAGTGATTTAAGACGCCAATTATTCTGTCGGATCCCGGCCACTTAGTCACTCATAACGAGTGCACCTCTGCACATGTGTGGACATTGTGCCACTGTAATACATCTATGACGCAATACATGAGGTTAGGCCATTAGAGAGAACCCAAGAGGTGGAACTAAAAGTGAAAGGATTCAATCTGACATTGGTTTGGGAATCCGGTGTGGCTTAGTGGATAGAGCATCAGCACGTAGAGCTGAAAATTCGAGTTCAAATCCCGGTGCCGGAGAGAATTTTTCCCCATTTCACTCATCGTTCATCTTATCCGTGAAACTTTTCAATCTTCTGAATTCTTGTGGTAATCTCTACAATTTATTCTTGCTGGAAACTATCCTCGAAACAGACTCTATGTGAGAATCTGTCAAATATCGTCGTGTGATTCAATTGGTGAAAAACTGTTTGCACCTAGAATCGACCCCTATTATTAACAGTATATGTACTCTAAATTTACGGGTAACGTGGAATTCAAAAAAATAAATTAGAACATTAAAATGTACAATAAAATAGTTAAAAAGATAGCATTATATCTTCTATAAACTTTTTCAATAAGTATAACAATTTGGACTACTGGCACTTATAATTTCAAATACACTTTTTTATAATCATCAATCATTTTCATTCTATAATATTCCACGATGCTCTTGAATTCATGGAAATTATATACAATGTAATATCATAGGGAGAAAAGAAATGGCCACCCTATCTTTTGGCCTAGTTGCCTCACAAGTGGTGCCTTCTTCGTATCACTTGTGAAGTTCAGACCTGTCATCAGATAGTTGACTAATCAATCGCTGTACATTAAATGTCTTACAGATAGTATGTTCTTTACACACTATACATTGTGCCTCTCCATCGTGATTGCGCATTGTAAGTTTGAATGCCTACTCTTAATGCATACTTACTGACTTTTAAGGAACCCGGAGGTTCATTGCCGCCCTCACATAAGTCCGCCATTGGTCCCTATCCTGAGCAAGATTAATCCAGTCTCTATCATCATATCCCACCTCCCTCAAATCCATTTTAATATTATCTTCCCATTTAAGTCTCGGTCTCCCCAAAGGTCTTTTTCCCTCCGGCCTCCGAACTAGCTCTCTATATGCATTTCTGGATTCGCCCATACGTGCTACATGCCCTGCCCATCTCAAACGTCTGGATTTAATGTTCCTAATTATGTCAGGTGAGGAATACAATGCGTGCAGTTGTGTGGTGTGTAACTTTCTCCATTCTCCTGTAACTTCATCCCTCTTAGCCCCAAATATTTTTCTAAGCACCTTATTCAAAAACACCCTTAACCTATGTTCCTCTGTCAAACTGAGAGTCCAAGTTTCACAACCATAAAGAACAACCTGTAATATAACTGGTTTATAAATTCTAACTTTCAGGTTTTTTTTACAGCAGATTGGATGATAAAAGCTTGTCAACCGAATAATAACAAGCAATTCTCATATTTATTTAATCTTCATGCTTAATTTAATTTAAGTAGGTTACTTTACGATGCTGTATCAAATATTAGGTTATTTAGCATCTGAATGAGCTGAAGATGATGTCGGTGAAATGAGTCCGAGGTCCAGCACCACAAGTTACCCAGCATTTGCTCCAATTGGTTTGAGGGAAAACCCCGGAAAAAATCTCAACCAGGTAACTTGCCCTGACCGGATTCGAACTCAGGCCACCTGGTTTCGCGGCCAGACGCGCTAAACCTTCATGCAAAGATTGAATAACAGCTGCTGCTGATTCTGGAATTAGTTGTGTGATATGGATGCCAGTTATGTTTCATAATTACACTGATATCCTAAAATCATTTAAACTTATATTGAACAGAAATGGATCATATTTCTGTGAAAAACGAATAAATATTAAAAAAATAATTAATTCATCAACCTAACTAGGTAAATCACACATTTTAAAATAAAAGATTCAAACAAACACAATACATACCTTTATATAAAACTCTACAGGTTCTCACTACTACTTACCATATGTTTTTTCAGTAAGTCTTAAAAAGCAAACAATCTCGTGTCTCCTACTACTAGTGTACTTATTCACCTTTGCCACTCCTCTTGTGGTTAAAGAAATAAAGAAAGGTGCTCAAAAGCTGCACTGTTTACACGGCGGGTGACTTACCAAAAGAACTGCTGGTTTCATTCAGATATAAGTCACAGGAAATGCATTTTGTTATTGATTAATAAGAGATCTTTTCCTGGCAAACATTTCTGCAATTTCACTGCCAAAAAAGTCTAAACCTTGCAGGTATGCTTCGAAAGGCAACTCATTTATCATCATTAAGCAGTGCAGATATATAAGTAATTTTGTTTGAGCTATGAGGCAGGACACGTCTTGAATACCAGCTTTGCAATCTGACAAAACTACTATTTGAGTAAAAATAATTTTCCGAATAGATTCTTCGCAGTTGTTTTTATTATGAGGATTTCTCCATTACAATTTTTAGTTCATTGTCCAGTATGACAATAAATTGAAAATAGTTTATAAGTTCCACCTGCTCCAGCAACTGAATTGTTACATAATGATGTAAAATTAATGAATCGTTGACATAAAGATATGGAGGGATTATACACCGTGTCTCTCTTAGAGGGATCGAAAAATAAGTGCTAATTTAAAGTATAAATGATGGTTTTATAACTTTACTTTTGTATAACTTGATGTAAAAGCTCTTCGAGTTTCGAATAATGGTCAGTGTAACTCGATGTGTGCGCCTTGACCTATACCAAAGACATCTAAAATGTTCTCAACCTTTTGCCAAGTGAAGTGATTAGCGCAGCTGGATTTTAATGCATGGTCTCAGTTTTTCCAAAGTGTCAACTGTATCACGTTGGTACACAACACTTGTCAGAAACCCCAGAGAAGGTCAATGGACGTCAAGTCGGTTGATCTAGTTGGCCAGGCAAGGGTTCTCCTCATCTGATCAACCTATTAGGAAAGTTTGCATTCAAGAAGCCACGCACTGTTCCATAGTAATGGGATGGAGCCCCATGTTGCTGAAAAACCGATTCAGGGAGGAGTTGATCAACAACAAAAGTTCTGCAACATGTCCAGATACACATTCCCTGTGATTGTCACCTCGATGAAGAAGAATGGTCCAATGATGGAATGTTCTACTGAATGGCACCAGGCCTGTTTCCTCGATAAATGTTAGTGCGCATGAACATGCAACTGCTTTCAAACCACTGGTGCATAAACTTGGACAGTTTCTGCACCTTGTCAGATATAAATCAAAACAATAACTTCATCTGATTTTAAATGGTTAGCATTTATTTCTCGATCCCTCTAAGCAGGACATGGTGTATTTATCTGATCCATTTCTAAGGTTTGGAGACTGAAAATGGGAAAATGAGAGCAAATTGTTCACAAGGAAGTTAATATCCTCAACAATTTCCTTTATATATGGACTTTTACAGTGCGTTTCAAAAGTCATGCATATTTTCTACTACAGCTAAATGGAATTGTATTTCGAAAAATGCTCTGACACATCAAACAGCATATTCTAAAAGACACTTTTTCACAAAAAACAAATCATTATTGATATCATTGTTGTGCGAACTGTGACGTCATTGGAAATATTTTTAAAATGACACTCTGTATTTTTCTGTATACCATCTGAAAATTGTATTATTCTCCATGATTATACAAGCTATCATTTAATTTATACAACAAACGTTGCTATAGTAACAAAACAAATAGTTGGATTTCCTGGTGTTATGGAAGCAGTTTATTTGTAGAAATTAAAAGATAATATCGATGTTATTAAGTGAAAGTGAGCGAATTGAAATTTTAATGATGATTAGATACGGTGACAGAAACTGTACACAAGATGAAGTATGTGCACATTCCAATGAAACACATCCACATCACTCTCCTATTTATCAATCTACTGTGAGTAGAATACACAAAAAATTCAATGAAAATGGACATGTGAGAGATGTCCAAAGATATGGTAAATCAGCATCAACTACCGAAGAACTGGAGGGAGACGTTTTAATAACAGTGAAAGATAATCCACATTCTCCCTTACTTAATTACAATCTACATTTGATGTATCAGGACAAGAGTATCTGGAGATTGCTCTGTAGTAATAAATATTATCCTAATAAAGTGCAGCCTTGCACGAGCTAATGGAAGATGACGGAGAGAGAAGATTGCAATTCTATGAGGCAATAACCAACCTCTACAATAGACCACAATTTCGTATCAAGCTTGCTTTTCTTTGATGAATCTACATTTTGTCTGGATGGAGAAGTGAATAGACAAAATTGAACGAACTGGTCAGAAACTAACCCATGTTGGGTGGTAAAAACTCTCACGCAATTTCCCCAGAACATAAATGTAAAGGAAGGGATTCTTGGATGCAGAGTTTTGGGACCCTACTTTTTTGATGATACAATTAATGGGGATCAGTATTTAGATTTTTTGCATGAAGAGTTACTAGCAGTCCTTGCCGTTCTTCTACTCAAACCTCCAGGATCTAGACTTACCTAATGATTCCATCTGGTATCAGAAGAGATGGGGCTCCTCCTCATTATGCTGCTCCTGTACGGTAATATCTGAATAAAATGTTTCCTAATAGATGGGTCGGAAGAAGAGGATTTGTAGAGTGGCCTGCAAGATCGCCGGATCTTTCCCCTCTTGATTACTTTCTATAGGGTTATTTGAAATCTAAGGTATTATCTACGAAGCCTGCTGATATTCATGAGTTGAGAAGCAGAATACGAGTGGAGTGTAGAGAAATATCACCAGCAGTCACTGAAAGTGTTAAAAAAGAATATGTTCTGCGTCTTTTACATTGTCACATCATAAATGGGCAACACTTTGAACATTAAATTAATTGAAAATTTGCTTCTGTAACACATTTCCTTTAACGATTTATTTTGTTACCATAGCAATGTGTGTTGTATAAAACAATTGATAGCTTGTGTAACCATGGGGAATAATAAAATCTTTCAGATAGTACAGGAAAAAATACAGTGTCATTTAAAAATGTTTCCGATAACGACACAAGTCGCAAAACAATGATATGAATGGTTTGGTTAAGTGAAAAAAAATGTCTTCTAAAATACACTGTTTGATGTGTCCATTTAGCTGTAGCAAAAAATATGCGTGACTTTGAAACGCATAGTATATTTAGATTCATGGATGGGTGGTTACATGGCTGAATGTATGAATGTATGCATAGATGGAAGAATGGAGACATAGACAAACACACACACGCACAAATAAAGCGAAAGGTGTTGTATTTTCGTTTTTTTTTTCTGTTATTTTGCAATGCTGTATCAACATCTCAGATTATTTAGTGTCTGAATAAAATGAAGGTGATAATGCCAGTGAAATGAGTCTAAAGTTCAGCAAAGAAAGTTACCCAGCATTTGCTCGTACTGCGTTTACGGAAAATCCCGGAAAAAACCTCAACCAGGTAACTTGTCCCAACTGGGATTAGAACCCGGGCCACCTGGTTTCGCGGTCAGACACGCTAACCATTACCCCACAGGAGTGGACTAAACCAATAGATGAGAGACAGAAAAGAGACAGATAAACACATAAAGAGAGACAAGAGACATACATATGGGCTATTCCATCTCAAATCGACCGAAATATAGAGAAAATTGACCTTGCAATTTTTAAATACAATGAAACTTTTTCTGTCCGTAGACAATTGTGATATAATGCTTTGTGCAAAGTTTGAGGCATCAGAACTTCATAGTGTTTAAATTAATAATATTTAACTTTATCGTACTTTCATAAAATTAGCAACTTTAAACTGTTGTGGCTCCGAAACCCTTTCACCCAATTATCAAAATCATGGTTTATTTTGATGCTGAGAAGTTAAAGTTTATATCGACACGTAAACAGTTTTTCTTACTTTTTATGGAAATGGAAAAATTTAGATTTTTCTTCATTAAGACGTCTTTGGCCACGAAAAAATATTTTAAAAATATATGGTTAGATTCCGCATTGAAAGTACAAATAAACAAATGATTTTTACTGGTGCACCGTTAAAAAAAAAAGTATTGAAAATATCAAATAAACAAAATAAATAGTATGCGCATGAACTAACCAGCTGGCCGGTGTGGCTTAGTGGATAAAGCATCAGCATGTAGAGCTGAAAACCCGGGTTGAAATCCCAGTGCCGGAGAGAATTTTTCTCCGTTCCATTACTCTTTCATCATATGATGACGCAGAATTTTTGCATGGAAATATCATATGTACTTCGGTACATTAAAATAATATATATGATATGCGTAAATCACTTCGTGATTTAAGACGGCGCTTATTCCGTCGGATCCCGGCCAACTAGTCACTCATAACGAGTGCATCTCAGCACATGTGTGAACTTCAGTCCTATGTTCATAGACATCCATGACGTAGTGCAGATGGAGGCCACTAGAGGGAACCCAAGAGTTGGAACTTAAACTGAGACGATTCTGTCCGGCACCGAGATGGGTATCCGGTGTGGCTTGGTGGATAAAGCATCAGCACGTAGAGCTGAAACCTGGGTTCAAATCCCGGCACTGGAGAGAATTTTTCTCCGATCCATTACTCTTTCATCGTATGACTGTAGGTAGTCGAGACAAGCAAGGCCAGGAGACAAACACGTGATGTGTCGTCTAGCAGTCATGGCTGGGCTAGCTTTATCACAAGTTTTCATAAACACAGGAGTAAAATGACGCCCAATGCTAGCTTATTTTGAGCTCTCGGCCAGTGCATGCGGCACTGCGCCATTCAAGTCTAGGCGTGTGAAAATTATTTATTTAATACCCTCGAAACTTATTGCCGAGCCACTATGCAAACAATGCCGAATCCCTCTTAATAATGCAAGGTTTTTTCTCAATATGTTTTTACATTTTCACAAATAGCCAAAAAGCCTAAAAGCAAGTAAAATCAGATTATCTGTCTCTCTGTGTACAATAAAAATAAAGATTTCTTCTTAACATAACCTACCAAATGTCAGCTCGTTCAATGTTTTGCAGTAAATGGTTCCAGAGTTCTGAGTGTTGAAAGAGACTTGTTTTTATAAATTTGTCGCTCAATAATACGAAAACCGTTTGACTTTCGATAGTATATTTTTGAAAATGCACTCCCCTCAGCACCTTCTATAAGTAGGGAAAAAATTAGAGTATAAAAAAAATGCGAGGTTTTTTACTGATCGATTTCATATAGAATACCCCATATAGACAAACACTATAGGGACTTACAGGCAGATTTACAAATAGACATGGAGGTTCAAAGTTCTGAGTTGTTCCTTTGAATGGCAATCATGTTGAAACCAATTACGAATTTCTATGCTTCGTCATTATTATTTAAATCAAGCAGTGAAACTAACAAGAGAAAGAAAGTCTCACACACTTCACTCACCTCTCACTTAAGGTTTCATCCTCTTCTGCCGTTACTTCCAGTTTGACCTCTCCCTCCAGTTTATTTAACTCATGTGCCTCCTCCTACAAAACATTACGTGAAACAATGGTATAGCATAGTAATAGTTGAAGAATCAATGCATGGCAGCTTATATTTTGTTGACTTGATTTTAAATCCTACTGAAACCAGTAAAAAGTCAAACACTGTCGCTGAGAAATGCATATGAATTTAAAAAATACAAATACAACATTTACGGCGTTTTGTAAAAACATCTTATTTTAATTAAAAATTAAGTCATTAAGTTAATTGCAGGCGTAAATAAGAATGGCCCTCAAATGACATTCTGAGATGAACATATGTGAGTAGGACTCAGGAAGACCAAGTTGACAATTGATCGACCTCACTTATTTACAAATGGTCTTTAAAGGACCTGGAGGTTCATTGACGCCATCATATAACATCGCCGTCGGTCCCTATCTGCGCAAAATTAATCCAGTCCCTGCCATCATATCTCACCTCCCTCAAATCCATTTTTATACTATTTTCCCATCTAAGCCTCAGCCACACCAAAGATCTTTTTTCCAGCAGGTCTTTCAACAAACAATCTATATGCATTTACGGATTCGCCCATACATCCTACATACCACGCCTATCTCGAACATCTGAATTTAATGTTTCTAATTATATTAGGTGAAGAATACAACGTGTGCAGTTATACGATGTGTAACTTTCTCCATTGTCCTGTAACTTTATCCCTTTTAGCCTCAAATACTTTCCTATGCACCTTATTCTCAAACACCCTTAATCTTTGTTCCTCTGTCAAAACGAGAGGCCAAGTTTCGTAATCATACTTTTTTTTTAGTAGGTTATTTTACGACGCTTTATCAACATCTTATTTAGCGTCTGAATGAGATGAAGGTGACAATGCCGGTGAAATGAGTCCGGGGTCCAACACCGAAAGTTACCCAGCATTTGCTCATATTGGGTTGAGGGAAAATCCCGGAAAAAACCTCAACCAGTTAACTTGCCCCAAACGGGAATCGAACCCGGGCCACCTGGTTTCGCGGCCAGACGCGCTGACCGTTACTCCACACACAATCATACAAAACAACTAGTAATATAAATGTTTTATGAATTCCAATTTTCACGTTTTTGAGAGCAGACTGGATGACAAAAGCTTCTCAACCAAAGACATTGTATTTATTCTGAATTTAAGTTGCTCTCGAGTGTCCTATATAATTCTTTTCTTAGTAGGTTATTTTACGACGCTGTATCAACATCTGAGATTATTTAGCATCCGAATGAAATGAAGGTGATAATGCCAGTGAAATAAGTCCGGGGTTCAGCACCAAAAGTTACCCAGTATTTGCTCATATTGGGTTGAGGCAAAACCCAGGAAAAAACCTCAACCAGGTAACTTGCCCAGACCGAGATTCGAGCCCAGGCCACCTGGTTTCGCGGCCAGACGCGCTAACCGTTACTCCACAGGTGTGGACCATTTATAATTGTTACTGTAGCTCCAAGGTACATGAATTTTTTCACCTTTTCAAAGGAGGTATGTTCAAATTATATATTTTCATTTCGTACTATGTTCTGATAACGAGACATAATCATATACTTTGTTTTTTCGGGGTTTACTTCCAAATCTATCTCCTTGCTTGCTTCATGTGAAATTTCTGCAATTTTCCTAATCGTCTAGGGATTTTGTCATAACATATTCAAATTATCTACATAAACAAGCAGCTGATGTAACTCATTCAATCCAAATCGCCACTCTTTTCCTAGACTTTCCCAATGGCATAATCTGCAGCAAAGTTTAAACGTGAAGGTGATAGTACATCGGACGCACTTCCGTACAGGGGCAGCGGCAAATTGTGATTATGGTACTTTGTACTGATTTAATAGTTACTTAATATTGATAAGCGTATTTTGTTTACTAGAATGAAGTGCTTTTGACACGGTATATCATAATATTGAACGTGGTTATGTTATGGTACAGAGGTTACGACATGTGACGGTTGTAGTGGGACGCCATTTTCGTGTTGCGAATATAATGTAGCTATCAGATTATTTTTTATTTTAGTGGGTGATATTACGTTACGTACCTTTAAGCTTTTGTTGTTTTACTGACAGCTTCTGTAATGACGTTGGTTCTTGTTGTATGTTCTTTACGTAGGCTGTGTACACGGATTGACTGTTGTCTGGAATAGTGTACGTCGAGCTGTGTACCTGGATTGACTGTTGTCAGGAATGGTGCACACAGATCGAATGTGATGACGTCAGTTGACGTCATGGGGAGTTTGAAGTGTGTTAGAACACTAAATTAGCTACTTAAGTCTGCTTTCCACATATCGTTGATTAGTTAGATATTAGACTAAATAAATTTGACATAGATTAGTGATAAGTTACATGTTAGTTTAGGTTAGACGTCAGTTTAGGTGTGTGTATTTGAAAGATGTTAGTTTAGGAATTTTGGAAAGGTTAGACGTCAGTTTAGGTGTGTGTATTTGAAAAATGTTAGTTTAGGGTTTTTTGGAAAGGTTAGACGTCAGTTTAGGATTTTTTTTGGAAAGGTTAGACGTCAGTTTAGGGTTTTTTTTTTGGAAAGGTTAGTCGTCAGTTTAGGTGTGTGTATTTGAAAAATGTTAGTTTAGGGTTTTTTGGAAAGGTTAGACGTCAGTTTAGGATTTTTTTTTGGAAAGGTTAGACGTCAGTTTAGGTGTGTGTATTTGAAAAATGTTAGTTTAGGGTTTTTTTTGGCAAGGTTAGACGTCAGTTTAGGTGTGTGTATTTGAAAAATGTTAGTTTAGGGTTTTTTGGAAAGGTTAGACGTCAGTTTAGGATTTTTTTTTGGAAAGGTTAGACGTCAGTTTAGGTGTGTGTATTTGAAAAATGTTAGTTTAGGGTTTTTTGGAAAGGTTAGACGTCAGTTTAGGTGTGTGTATTTGAAAAATGTTAGTTTAGGGTTTTTCGGAAAGGTTAGACGTCAGTTTAGGGTTTTTTTGGAAAGGTTAGGCGTCAGTTTAGGGGTTTTTTTTGGAAAGGTTAGACGTCAGTTTATGTGTGTGTATTTGAAAAATGTTAGTTTAGGGTTTTTTTTGGAAAGGTTAGACGTCAGTTTAGGGTTTTTTGGAAAGGTTAGACGTCAGTCTAGGTGTGTGTATTTTTAAAAATGTTAGTTTAGGGTTCTTTGGAAAGGTTAGACGTCAGTTTAGGTGAGTGTATTTGAGAAACGTTAGTTTAGGGTTTTCTGGAAAGGTTAGAAGTCAGTTTAGGGTTTTTTTGGACAGGTTAGACGTCAGTTTAGGTGTGTGTATTTGTAAAAGGTTAGATGTTTTCCGTATATGAGGGTTTTGAAGTATTTCGTGTGACGGTTATTATTTAGTATTGTCTTCTGCGATTATTTTCGTGGTTTATACTGTAGTGGATGTTGTTCTCATGCGTTATGCGGTGGAGAGGAATGTCTCTCTTTGTAAGATGTGACTTAGTATATGACGTGAATTTGGAGATTTGTGATTGGGTTGAGGTTTTGTATAAGTTTCAAGCGTATTTTTCGCAAGTGTTTTTGTAGCCTAATGGTTAAGGCTATGGAGGATAGAAATGAACGTCGGTGGTTCGAGTCTCGTCACTGGCAAGGTAAGTAAAAGTGTGTGTTAATGATAAGGTATGTAATGTAGCTATAAAATTAGGTAGTAGAAATAAAGTAGTTGTGTGTGGAGAAAGGGGAAAAAGGATGGAAGAATGAGAGTGTAGAAGAGTGTGTGAGGGAGGTAGAGAGAGTGGAAAGAGAGGAAAGGAGATAAATTATACTTTTTTTTTTTTGTTTCTGCCTTGAGCGTTTTTTGAGTTGTGATGGTATTTTTTTTTCTGGGAAATGGTGCGTTTCTCTTCATTATCGTTCAGAACATTTTATTGTTATATTATGTAGTTTCTTTCTAATTTTTTTGGCGCCATTTTGGCGCTGCCCCTGTACGGAAGCGCGCCCAGTACATCTCCTTGCTTTACCCCACAGTTCCGACCAACACACTTCACAAAATGCACTCACCTCAACTTCATTCTTCACGATGGTATAGTCAATTGGCACAGAAGATTCATCACATGTCATCTCTGATTTCAGATAGTAGTTTTTGTCGATTATTTCTGTCTTTATTTCAGTCATGCACTGGTATAATACATCTCCTTCCTACAACACACAAATCATAATAATTAATGTAATATACCATAAGTACTTGAACACAAAACACCAGTGAATATATTTATGTCTCTTCCCACTGCTATGAAACCTTAATATCAACCAAAGCACGTACACACTCTCCAAAACCAGTAGTGAAATAATTTGTATGAAAAGCCTAATCCAGTTCGATTTTATTATTCCCAATCTCGTCCGTTGGTTAGTGAAGGAGTTTGACGTGAAGACATGAGTTTTGCTTCATTCCCAACTAAGAGTCACTTAGATGCCACTGCAGAATAGAGGATAATGGAAAAGGATCTACTGAGTAGTCTTTGCCCAGTCACAAACGACTGGCCCCATGCAAAAGGAATCATATATGCGGAGTTTGGCTAAGAAACTGAATTAAGAAGAAAATTTAAAATAAACAAAATGAAGTGCATTTCGTAAATCCGGTGCAAACTACAACTTTCGACACATACCATGGGATTACCTAAAAGTGACTGCCCATACTAAACTGTAACCAAGAATTTAATTCACTTTGAATTTGAACACCGCTCCATGTTGGAAAATGAACCATATTACCTTCTTGTAACTGACTTATGAAAAGTGCAATTTTACGACTAAAAGCCCGCAATTGGTACATCATCTCTACAAAGAGCTTGTCTTTTCCTTGATCAGAAATATTTACATTATTAAAATGTTTAGTAACATCCACCAGAAATACAAGGTTGGCTGTCCAAGTACGATCACTGAGTTCTGGTGCAGGCTTTCCTTTCATTTTAAGAAACTGCCAAATTTGGTCGTGAAGATAAAAGAATCTTTCTAACATCTAGCCTCAGCTCAACCACCGGACCGCACAATAATAAAGAGCATCCCCAAACTGTGTATCTACTTCACGGAGATATTCTTGAAATTGTTGGTGAGTGAGTCCATGTGATCTTAAATAATTAATGTGTTTTACCACTGTTTCCATCACATCACTGACCTTGGCTATTTTCAAAAAAAAAAAAAAAAGTGTGCTGATGAATGAGACAGTGGATTGCAATTAGATCAGAGCCACCAGAATTTTTAACCTTTTCCCTCACAAAGGCAATTAATGCAGATCTTTGACCACGCGCTGCCGGGGTTCCATCAGTTGTTACCGACACCAGACGATCCCAGGGCAGTCCAAAGGCATTTACAGAATCCTCAAAAATATCCAGCCTTGTTGTGGTGTCTTTGAATGACATAAAATCTAATAATTCTTCAGTAACTTGCAGATTGTTGTCAACTCCACGAACAAATATGGCTAGTTGAGCCATATCAGACATGTCTGTTGATTCATCCAGTGCCAAAGAATGCGCCACGAATTCTGTTGCCTTATTTATGAGTAGCTGTTTGACGTCCAGTACCATTTCCGTAATGCGGTGAGCGACTGTAATGCGTGAGAGGGGAATTGCTTCGAAATGATGCACTTCATTTGGACAAAACATTTCCACCACCTCAATCATGCATTCTTTTATAAAGTCACCTGCACTAAATGGTTTTCCAGTTACTACAGTCTTATATGCGAGTTTGTAACTTGCACGCAGGATTGCCTCATTTAACATAATAGGTTCGTTACATTCCTGTAAGTAAATAACAAAAAATATAAATATTTAAAGTTAACTTTCTGGTAATTCTTGTGAAGAAAACCACTGTTACAGGTCCTGCAAAGGATTTTGAAGTGAACGAGACTCTCCGCTGCTTTCCTATGCGAGGATGTTCTGAAAACAAACGCAGTTTTCCTCCTTACTGACACTGTTATAATTAGTATAATATTAATTAAAAGTAGAGTTAATGTTAAAGTATTGTATGGTGGATATGTGTGTGTTCTATTAGTTACCAATTGCATTAATTAATATTGTCACTATGCCACATATAATTTCAAAACTGATAGGGAAAACAGTGTACAATCAAGTACAGGAGATGATAACTGAACTGTATGATTTCATGAAAGAGGACGTCACACATAATAAACATCGATATTCACCTGAATTATTAAAAGTAATTAAGAAAATACCTCTGTTAAGACAATGTATTTCAAATTCATAAAAAATAAATACCGACTTTATCTACGTCGCGTAATAATGCAGCTATCAACTCCTGAACCTTTCCACTCCGATCTTCAGCAACAAAACAATCGTAACTATCTTTATGTAATGACATTTTATGTTATGTTTCTTTCTATCTTTCAAAATGTTGTGGCAGATAAGGCACTGAGTATTCACTCCAGTAGCTATGAAAAAATAAGCATTTCCCCATGCAACATTAAAAAAATTTACCGGATGATCACTTTTCCAGCTTTTAGATTCCTCCATACTGTACTGTAGTAATAGGTAAGCAACATGAAACAGTTACTGAGAATACACACTGCACTCCACTAGATAACTGAGTGGTCGTTTCTATCTCCTCTACCTATAGCAAATTTATGTCATTCTGACGTACCTTCTTCTGATTTTGGCGAGCGGTAGAAATGGCTCTCCTGCTCCGAAGCAGCATGCGTGCTCGTTGAGCGCTGTTTGTGCAAGTATGTTCTACAGTCAATAGTAAAATACCTTATTTACTCGAATATTTCACGCACTTTTTTCCCGCAATTTCGATCTATAAATTAAGGGTGCGTGAATTAAGCGAGGAATTTCACAAGCTGGTATTTTTAAGGGTAAAAATGACAAAACTACGCAGTTCCCTTACATATCCTAGTAACTTGTCTTCAAGATCAGGGAATTTTCCACTTTTTGGCCCACGAAATGCTTTCCTTGATGTATTTGTTTCTTGAAGAGCTTGTTTTTGTTTCCTCCAGTAGCGAATATTAAATTCTGGAACTGTGAATTCACGTCCAGCTGCTCTGTTGCCATGTGTTTCTGCATACGCAATAACTTTTAATTTGAAGGACGCAGTATGACTCGAATATCGAGATTTACCATTCATTGTTAAAACTTTTAACAGACGGCTTTTGACAGGTTTCCCTTTTCGAGTCTCAAACTCAACTGATACAATCCAACACAAAGCTTTCAAACCAACCCCATTCAAATGGTAGGGGGAGGTCAATACCCTATACCGGTATTTTTAAAGGACTTTCATAGACGAGAAGGGTGCGCCTGTAACAGGTAGCTGTCCTGTCCCAAATACCGCTATGCACTCCTCGTTACGGCATTTAAGATACCGTACATTCAGGGCTCCTCAACATAACACACCTCATTACTTCAAGTTTCAGCATGTACTTGTTACAGTATTTCACGAATATTAAATGCGTGAAATATACGAGGAAATTAATTTATTATATTATATAGTAAATAATTTGGGTGCGTGAAATATGCGTAAAAGAATAACACTAATATAATATTGTTATGTTCAAATACATGCTTACTTCTTTTTGTATTTCATCATACAAATATATTTCACTTCTCAACGATCATTAAGTTATTATGAAAAAAAATGTATAACGGGAAATGTGAAATATTTTTGAAAATGAGTTAATGTACTAGACGTTTCGGGCATGCTTCCGAACAGGGGCAGTGGCATTTCCTCTAGGGTTAGAACCTAGTTTAGGTGTGTTTGTATTAATCGAAAAACAGGGGCTAGAAAATACTCAGAATAGGAATGTTTATATATATTTTTTCGATTAATATACACACACCTCAACTAGACTCTAACCTTAGAGGAAATGCCACTGCCCCTGTTCGGAAGCGCACCCTATGTTTCTTTTGAGATTAATCAGTGCCCAATATAGTACAGTTATTCTCTTAAATACTGATTCAAGCCGAAATTATGTCTGCCCTATGACATCTCTCATTACATTACTACAGCAAGACAAGTTCGTATGGACGCTATTTCATCTGTAACTCAAAACTATGACCAAGGTAAGAAATAAATCAGTGCTATGTTTTAAGCAGCAACATACCCTCGCTCATGAAAATAACAGCAAGCCATCGCAAACACCTATTCCACAACTTTGAGAAATGAATTTTTCAGGCGCGATAGCCGAGAAGTCTACTTCGGAGAAGAAATTTGTCACGAAACTTTAACCACCCAGGATTCTGATGAGTTTGAGCAACACAATAGGTAGCGAAATCTGGTTCCCCGGATCAGCTATATCGGTAGGGGAGATCATGATTATCATAAAATACTATGTACTGATTCGACTACAGTGCACCATCATTGACGTACGCTGACTTGAGTGCACCAGTCGGTTGATCTAACTTGGCCCTGTGTGGGCTGTCTCATCCAGGTTTATTGCAGGATGTTTTCCACCCACATAATAACCTAGGCTATATTGTTCTAAATAAGTATTTAGACAATAAACGTTAAATGGTAATTACTAACAATATAGGCTACCTCAGATAAATTTTTATGTTCTTCTATATCTGAGTTATGACTTCTTTCAATTCCCAGAGGGTCGATCTCAGATTTTATCTTGATCACGTCCATCACCGCTGAAAAAGAAAATAATGACACTTAAGTTGACATGCACTATGTCAGTTATTTCGATATACTACCACGTGTAATAATAATTCCACATCTGCGTAGTACACAGACGCAAACGAGAACAGATAAGCATGTTGATTCTGGGTATGTTAAAGTATTTCCCCGACAAACGAAGCCGGGGAAATGAAGACTGAAGTTGTCAGAAAGATATTAACCACAGACATGTGTTATTCTATTCAACGATAATGAAAAACAACAGTGTGTATAGCATAAAAGTTTCAAATGTAAATATGACTTCCTGTTATCCAATTTTTATATACAAGTGCAAAAGTTAAATACATTACTGCACTATGAGGCGACCAACACCACAAAGACTAGATGGACTGAAATGCACACGAAAAGTGTATAGATGCTGTTTACAACATAAATTCTGTACAAGTTTAGAACATTGTCCGATTGAGAATAATAATTGATTATGCAACTTACAATTATATAGAATGCAATGTAACAATATTTTTACCTCTGAGAATAATACTATACACTTACATACCTGTTTCAAGTTTTAATCCGAAGAATTAGCCGCGTCCAATATTAATACAAACTGTTATTCTGGATAATATAATCAAGGAGGCCGTGCTACGCGTGTTATTAGACAGAGGAGTACTGTACTCCAAGCACGAGAAAGACTTTGGGGACTGAGACGAAGCAGGGTAATGCTGTGAATGAATGTTGATGTCGTAAGATCACACACGTGGGTACTCGCATCTGCATTGGCTAGCTCTCACAGCACAAACAATAACATTGATACACACATGTATTGATACTACCCTAGTTACAAAATTAGATCACTGTTAATCTCCTGGTCTTTTAATATCTCCATACAGGAAATAATACATGCAGGAGAGCGCATGGTTTTTAAACTGACGTCATAACGGTAATATTATCTATCTACTTCGCTCCAATAGATGACGCAATAGTAAGCACATTCCTTTCACGGTTGATCTCCTGGTTGGAGAACAGTACATCGGGACCATAGACTTACTAAATAACCGTTTGCACATGACATTTGCACATCTCCTTGTTATGATCGTTGTTTGTATATATAATATATTCCTAGTCACGGCCTACTTGACGAAACATTTCGTAACTTGTACATTTTCACGTACACATGCAGAATAGAATTCACGACGATGATGATGATGATGATGATGATGATGATCATCATCATCATCATCATCATATATGCATGGACAACGTTTGCACTGTTTCCCTCCTTCGATGCGTTTTAGTAGGGGAAGAAATTTAACCTGCGCATAAAGGAATCTCCCCACCACGTGCTTCAGCCCGTACGGACTTGAACATGCACCACTGCCATATGGCATGGTTACTTATAAACGCAACTATGGATGACTCTTTCCTCTAGGGATGAGACCTGACATCAGTAGCATACATCTCTGACCCACAGTTTTGTTACAATAAACATTTTAAAATCTGTAACTTTTTTTTTTTACTACAGTATCTTGAATATGTGCGCAAACTCGAGTGTGGAAACACATATTCTATATCAAAAGGGGATTACATATGTATATTATGTTATATAATGCGTGAATATCATTTCTTATGACAGTAAAAGTGTACCTTTACAGAAAGGCACAAAAGCAACACGTGATTAACATTTGAGACAAATGTTCAGGTACTGACCTAAGAACATAGAATTCACATAATACAGAAGGCATTCCGTCTGTCACTCTTAAATTCAAATCAGATGACAAAAACCCATGCAATAATGTAACACAGGATTCGCACTATGTACATGAAAACACTTAAAATTAATATTACGACGTGTCCGATATAGTATTGCAGAGCACATGGTGCCCTCATACGTAACATAGCAATAATTATTTCTCCATAACGAGAATTTGTTAAAGAGAGTATTAAAAAGAGTGTTTTGAAGCATTTAAATAACAAAGTTAGTGTTATTTAGCGCGCTAATATGACACTAAAGCCATTAACAATATCTTGTAACCAAGGATGTCTCTCTTTCAATTCCTGCACAAACTTCTTGTTGTTCGTACATTTCTTCACTGCGAGGTTACAAAGAATATAGTTTGGTGAACGAAGTATACCAATTATCCGGAGGTGATTGGCGAGACAGTCAAGTGCAGCAGAAAGCCTGAATTTTGCAACTGCTGGTTTGCTAGGTTATCAGTAGTTGCTCTTAGATTTTTGTTATATATTAAATCTTCTCATCTATTTTATCGCTTGCTTTAATTTTGGACCCATTGCTCAATTTCATTATTGATATTATTTACTATACAGTGTGGAGTGAAAATGTGAAGTTTATGGAATGAAAATGTTATACCAGGGATAATTTGTGGAGTGATATCATAAAGAAAAATGCAAACTATTTTTCTCCGCCTTAATATTTTGAAATTTTCACAAAATTTGGAGATTCAGATTTTTTAGCGAGAGAACATTCTCCAGTGGTTTAAGCTGAACAGAATTCCAGGCAAATGTAAAAAACAAAAAAAAAAAAAAAAAAAAAATACATGTTAAAAGACTCTGCTTATTTTGGTCACCTGTTTTTTTTATCTTGAAGTGTCACAGAAACCTCAATCTATAAGAAAATTTGGTATAATCAGAAAACTCTCAGGTATGATGTAATTAAATAAGGCCACTATGTACTAATATCACAACCTGGAATTATTTACATAGCCCAGAAGGCATGTGAATCGGGTCAGCAAAAACCATAAAAATCAGCATAATGAACTACTTGAAAGGTAATTCAATAGATCTGTAATAGTTATCAGTTGTTGACTGCGGTGGCACAGTGGATCAAATGGAGATGTCATACATCTTATGGTAGAACCGAATTGCAATGGTTAATGTCAGCTTCATGCCTTACGTCATTTGCTGCAACATCTAGATGGCCACACTACAGGACCCCATTGTTTCTCAGGACGACTAGGGAAGCAATTTCCCGTTATATAATTGAAAAGTATTTCTACCAGTCAGCCTTCGGTAATGGATGAAGTAGATCTCAGTGCAGTTCAAAAATATCTAATTGATAATAATGATGGCTACAGTGACAGAAAAATGTTCACTGGATTTGCAGGAAAGGGCTCTGGGTTAACATTCACATTCAAGATAGCTCAAAACTGCAAAGAGAATTTTGCGTCTGTATGTTGCAACACTGAATCCAAATGAAAATCTCAGAACTATGGCAGAATTTGAAATGAAAGTGTATGAACCAATGCGATTTGAGATTAAGACTAATTATTCTTCATGCATGAAAGGAGTAAACCACTTATGGTCACCCATAAAACGAAGTCGTTATTTTAGTGACAATTTGAAACAACTAATCGACCCAGTTATTCAAAGGAATGGATATTTTGGGCATCCAGAGAACCTTCTGTTATGCATGTTAGCTGACGAAAGAAAATCAATATGTGAACTAGCCCACAGTCTTATTCTGAAGGCAAGAGCTCAGCATAAAATTATAGGAATACGAAAATTTGTAATTTCTGTTTTAAATTTTAAGACTGTAGACTACATTGAAGTCATATTGTGGCAAAGCTTGAAAGTAGGTGAGCCACCTTTGACAAAAGAATTCTCTCTTGGTAAGTTGAAAAGTATTGTTGAGTGTGATTTCGCACCAGGAGAGAGTTCCACTCTTCTCATGCCACATGCAAGCAGTGGAATGAAATATCAAACTGGTGAAGGAAGCATCTAAAGCTGTGGTCAAGAAACAGAAACAGATTCATCAGAGGAAGATTTCTATCTCGCAAGAAGGTGCCTTACTTTGAAACAAAGAAAAATTACTCATTGTTTTCTGCCAGTTATCCAACAATTTTTTTTAAATTACCGTAAAGCGGGGTGACTTTGAACAGTAATTTAGCGCCTTTCTAAATTAAATGCTGTACCCAATTGCGATAAAACTGTTTAAGTTGTCAATAAACTAGTTCAGTTCTTTCGCAATAGGGTACAGCATTTAATTTAGAGTCGACCTGGTTGGCGAGTTGGTATAGCGCTGGCCTTCTATGCCCAAGGTTGCGGGTTCGATCCCGGGCCAGGTCGATGGCATTTAAGTGTGCTTAAATGCGACAGGCTCATGTCAGTAGATTTACTGGCATGTAAAAGAACTCCTCCGGGACAAAATTCTGGCACATCCGGCGACGCTGATATAACCTCTGCAGTTGCGAGCGTCGTTAAATAAAACATAACATTTTAACATTTTTAATTTAGAAAGGCGCTAAATTACTGTTCAAAGTCACCCCGCTTTACGGTCTTAGTTTCAATAATGATTATTATTCATTACTCCTAAATAAAAACGTAAACCAGATCTAATCTTTTGTTAGTCCCTAATACACTCTTGGCTATGTACAAAATAAATTCTAACTAAAAAAATAAATGAGCTCAAATGGAATTTTTGTCGCATTGTATGTAAAGTACTATATATTTTATTCTTTTGACTCCCCTCAAAAATACTGCGGACTTCAACCCCAATTTATAGTTTTCCAAATAAAGTTTAAATATATGATTTTACAGGAATTCACTAGTTATATAATGAAAAAAGTAACAGAACAAATATACAAAAAGGCAAAAAAATTATAATTTTAAGAAACTTGAAAGCTGTTGGGGAAACTAAAAAATTAAATGTAGGAACTCCATATTTTTGACATTCCAAAGTAAAGTTAAAAGACAGACTTTTGCAAATATATTTAGAAAACAGATAGAAAGCAATTTCATATAAAGATGCTCTTACCATACTGTACATTTCGCTATGTAGTGATATTCGGGTGGTTGCATAAAAACAATTTTTGCTGAGGTTCACAGCACTAGGTTCTTCCTGTTACAGATTTTGACAGCCTGATATGGCGAGTTGAAGTAATAACACGTTTCTTTTACCGTAAGGCCTATAGTTCTCTACAGAGTACCGATCATAGAGACAACAAATTTCTTCTAGAAGTTAAAATCCAAAACTTAAAATATCAGCTAAATAGGAGAAACTTGCAATTACTTCCATTATGGTGTAATTGTCACATGAATGTGACACTTAGCAAAATATTAATACTCATTGAGGTATAAGTTACATACACTGCATTTTCTTATTGATTAATGCAAGAATATTTTCTGGCAAATATTTCTGCAGTTTCACTGACAGAAAATATATAGCTTGAGAGGATGTTACCATCATTAAGCAGCGTAGGTATACGAGTAATTTTGTGGCATTACTTTGGCGTGGGCTACGAGAGAACTACTATTTTAGTACACATATTTTCCAGAATTAACAGATTCTTCGCAGCTGCCTTTCTTTCGTGGATTTCTCCATGACAGTTTGTTTTTCATTGTCCAGTATAATAAATGAGAAAGACTGACAATATTAAAAATCTCGAGCAAATGATTTTTTATACAATGATGTGAAATATAATAATACTTCCAAAACAAGTTATGGAGAGATTACATTATTCTGATCCACTCTTAAAGTTTGGAGACTGAAAATATGAAAATGAGACCGAATCTTTTAAAAAGAAGTTAACATCCTAAAAAGTTCCTTTCAAACGTTTATTCAGTATTCGAAAACAGCTGGATTCGTGGCTGCAAGGATATAAGAATGTATCGATATACAGTCAAAATATTTGAGAAAAAGAAACAAATACACAGACGCAGAAAATTGTACAAGAGGATAGATGGACAGAGAGAAAAAGAAACAGAAAATGAAAGACAGAGAAATACATAGAAAGAGACATACAGATACACTCACAGGTAACATCCAATATATACTGAAGCGTCCACACCTGTGGAGTAACGGTCAGCGCGTCTGGACGCGAAACCAGGTGGCGGGTTCGAATCCCGGTCGAGGCAAGTTACCTGGTTGAGGTTTTTTCCGGGGTTTTCCCTCAACCCAATACGAGCAAATGCTGGGTAACTTTTAGTCCTGGACCCCAGACTCATTTCACCGGCATTATCACCTTCATTTCATTCAGACGTTAATAACCTAGATGTTGATACAGCGTCGTAAAATAACCCAATAAAATAAAAATATACTGAAGCATGTAATTCAACAATGATCAAGTTAAAACTAATTACATATTTCGATCCTTAGTCACTATGATTTAAATGAGGTAGTGGCAGCAAGTACCAAGTAAAGTCTCACACACTTCTCTAACCACATTCCTTTACTAAAGTTCCTCAGTTCCGAAAATGTCTTTCCACACCACACAACACAACTGCTTCTCCGTGTAGGTGCACATGTTCGTGAACTTTCTGATGAATAGATTGCGAAAATGTCTTTCCACATATAACTAAATGGCTTCTCACCTGTGTATAACAGCGTGCTTTTTCAAGGCACCGGATTCCAGAAATGTCTTTCCACATACATTACAGCTGAATGGCTTCTCCCCTGTATGTGAACGTTCATGCCTTTTCTGATCAGATGATCGCAAAAATTTCTTTCCACATATATAACAACTAAACGGTTTCTCACCTGTGTGTATGACAGCATGCTTTTTCAAGTCACTGAATTCCAGAAATGTCTTTCCACATTCATCACAGCAGAATGGCTTCTCCCCTGTATGTAAACGTTCATGCCTTTTCTGATAGACTGATCGAGAAAATTTCTTTCCACATATATGACAACTAAATGGCTTCTCACCTGTGTGTATGACAGCATGGTTTTTCAAGTTACTTGATTCCGGAAATGTTTTTCCACATACATTACAGCTGAATGGCTTCTCTCCTGTATGGGAACGTTCATGCCTTTTCTGAACACCTGGTAACGAAAATTTCTTTCCACATATATGACAACTAAATGGCTTCTCTCCTGTGTGTATGACAGCATGTTTTCTCAAGTTACTAGATTCCGGAAATGTCTTTCCACATACATTACAGCTGAATGGCTTCTCCCCTGTATGTGAGCGTTCATGTCTTCTCTGATCAGCTGATCGTAAAAATTTCTTTCCACACATTTGGCAACCGAATGACTTCTCGCCTGTGTGAACGAGTGCATGTTTTTTCAAGTTACTAGATACCGAAAATGTCTTTCCACATAAATCACAGCTAAATGGCTTCTCCCCTGTATGTAAGCGTTCATGCCTACTTAGATCAGAAGACGTCGAAAACATTTTTCCACATGTATCACAACTGAATGGCTTCTCGCCTTTGTGTACGCGTGCATGCCTTTTCAAAGTCATCGATTTGAATACTTTCTCACCTCTCTGCAGGCACTCTTTTTCTGCAGTACTGTTGCAGGTAGATGCCACTTCAATGCTGTGGAGAAAAGTGTTCTTAGTCCAAGCAATAAATACTAAAGCATAACAAATTACCAAAAACAAAACTGTATTATACTTCCTAATTAGTAAATAATACCGAAAAATATTTCAATGTATATGAAACCACTAAAGGTAAATCTGATAGTCGTTTTTAGTTGGAAATTTAGGAAGAATTATCAACTAGATGGTAGCGTAACATGAGAGTTAGACGAAGGTCATAATTCTAGCGATACGAATCAAAGGTTCAGCGCCGAAATTTACCCAGCATTTGCTCGAAATGGGTTGAGGGAAAACCCCAGACAAAAATTCTAATCAGATACCTTGTCCCAACCTAGATTTGAACTTCGGACTGCTAGTTCCACGGTCAGATGTGCTAACCCTTACTCCAGAGCAATAGATAATACTTGGAGTGATCAGAAAATAAGGTTACAAAGCCTGCAGTGAAACGTGTACATTTTATTTCATACAACTAATACAGCGAACTGAGAGTATATATATTAGGTTATTTTTCGACATAGTCTCCCTATCTGTTTAGGCACTCGTTGCTTCGTGGGATGAGTTTGAATATTTCCTCCTGGTAAAAATCCTGTTCTTACGTATTCAGCCACATTGTCGCGTATTGTTCCACTTCCTCGCCTGATGTGAATCGTCGGACTCCTAGGTGCTTCTTCAAGTAAGGAAAGAGATAAAAGTCGCTTGGAGCGAGGTCAGGCCTATAGGGAAGATGGTGGATGATGTCCCAGCAAAACCGCTTCAGCATGTTAGTGGTCTTCTGGGCTCTACGAGGTCGCGCGTTGTCGTGAAGGAAGATGACGTCCTCGGTTAGGCGTCCTAGCCGTTTCCTCCTGATTGCTTCCTCGCAATTATCGGTCAGCGGTCACTGTGTGCCCTCTTTCCAAAAACTCTACAAGCATAACACCCACGCTGTCCCAAAACTCTGTGGTCAGCACTTTCCCGGCAGATGGCGTCACCTTAAACTTCTTTGTCTTTGAAGAATTGGGGAATTTCCACTCCATTGACGACTGCTTACTGTTGTGCCGTTTTAGTTTCGGCTCTCTGTGTTTCTTTCTTTCTTTTCTTTTTTTTTCTTTCTTATTTATGTCATTTTTCTTGTTGTTAGTTACCCTTACTTCTCATAGATGGCATTCTATTTCGCCATTTTAGGTCTCTTCCTTCCTTTTATAGATAGCTTCTTTTCTTTCCGCCATTCATGGTCTCTTACTTCTCACGTGGCCTTTAGATTTTAATTGGCCCTATTCACATTATTAATTAGCGTCGGTTCTCCTGAGAGGGACGCTTGACGCGGTGAAGTCTGGGGTCGACGCTCGAAGATGATGGTTGTGTGACAGCCGTGGACAGTTAAGGGGTTTTTGTTTAGCGGCTGTGATGGGATCACAGATAATCCGGTCCGGGCAGAGACGTGAACTGCTGTAGTCGGGACTCGATCTGGGATAGTCGCCAACTACATGTAGAAGCGTGGCCGGGCTGTGGAGTGTTGTGCTGTGTGATGACGGTGGCATGAGAGTTGAAGAGAGACCATTTTTGCTTGGTTTCGAGACTGGCCTACCAGGGATCATAACAGGTTTTTTCTATATCAGTAATTGTATGTTTCTTTGATTAATATAAGTATACTTGTTTTCATACAGGGTAGGAATAATTTACCTAACAAGGTATTGTTTACATATTTCATAGCAATATACAAAGTCATTTAAATTATGGTATTATTCCTTGGGGTCACCATACTTCTGCTCAAGCTCTTTTCATATTACAAAAGAAAGCTTTAAGATTAATTCATGGAGTACCAAATACCACTCATTGCAAACTTCTTTTCATAAGGTTACAAATTTTGACATTGCCATCTATGTATGTATTGGCCTGTCTCCTTTACATTCGGAATAACATTAATGATTACATAGCATGTACGTCTGTTCATAAATATTCTACAGGAAATAATACAAATTTATATATTGACAAATGTAAATACAGTATTACTCAAAACAGTTTTCTATTCTTTGCTTTTAAATGATTTAATAGTCTACCTGTTGATATAAGGAATCTTCCATTCCTAGTGTTTAGGACACGAATTAGGACTATATTATTAGCAAATCCATTGTATGATGTCGATGAGTTTTTTAATATTCATGTATCTTAATTTGTATCCATTGTATGATATCATGTATTTTAAATTGTATATGACGATGCCATACATGTTCCACATGTTTTTGCAAATCTGTCTGTCTGTCTGTCTGTCTGTCTATCTGTCTATCTATCTATCTATCTATCTATCTATCTATCTATCTATCTATCTATCTATCTATCTATCTATCTATCTATCTATCTATCTATCTATCTATCTATCTATCTATCTATCTATCTATCTATCTATATATTAGGTAATTCAGTTTTGTTTAAAGAATACGCTGGCATTCCTCAAGTGTATATGTTACATTGGTTGTGTTTGCTTTCGTATTAGTACTTCCTGCCATTTTCAACAAGTTTGGACTTGTCTATCAAGTAACATATACTTATAATCTGTTAGTACAGATGGTGTTACTATTGTGTGTAATGGTCAATGCCAGTTGAGTGACGATTTATTAGCAAGCCAGTTCCGATACATTGGTAGGGTTATAGGTGGCTTTCTTTCTACTGCATCCTTTTTGTTCATTTTCTAATTACCGAAAGTGCCAACTAATAAATGTAAACAGATAGTTGATTATTTATTCTGAGTGTTTTCTTTTGTTCCACCTCACCCATGAAACTATCGACCCCATCATACGTTTGACGGCAGGGTAAAACTAAATCATTTAAGTATTATTTATGTATTATTTATACTAATTATTCAAATTAAATAGAGGCCCACCGTTGCACTGTTGGGGGTGTAGTGGTGGAGCCATGTTTCGTCACCCCTGACAATGTGGTGAAGAAAACTGTTCCCTTCCGTGGAAAACCATTGCAAAAGTTACAGACTTGCCCCCATGCGGTTCTCCTTGCGTTGGTTGGACAGATTTCGAAGAACCCATCGCGAACAAACTTTGCGGTACTGCAGAATATCGTGAACAATATGACGAACGCTTCCAAATGATATTCCCAATTCTATCGTCATATGCCGTAACGTGACCCTCCTGTTTTCTGAATTAGCTCCTCCACGCGAGCTGTGTTCAAATCTGATAATGACGTACAGGGTCGGCCACTGCGATTCTTGTCGGTGACGTTTTCTCTACCAGCTGCAAACTGTCCACACCATTCTGCGACATGCTGATGAGACATTACAGTCTCTCTGTAAACCTCTACCAGCTGAAACTCTGCACTGTTGCCAACCGCATGTACGCACACTACGAATTTCTCTGTAATGGACGAAACTCCAGGAATATTGGTCTTGTAATGTTAGTTTGTGATCACCGCAGTGAAATCCGGTCAGTAATTCGATTTCTTTGGGCGAAATATGTAACCGCGGCTGAAGTTCACAGGCTCCAGCAGTAAGCGGTCATCAATGGAGTGGAAACACCCCACCCCTCCAAAACAAAGAAGTTGAAGGTGACGCCATCTGCCGGGAAGGTGCTGACCACAGTGTTTTGGAACAGCGCGGGTGTCATACTCGTAGAGTTTTTGGAAAGAGGGCACCCAGTGACCGCTGAACGATACTGCGAGGCTTTGACACGATTGCGCGAAGCAATCAGGAGGAAACGGCCAGGACGCCTCACCGAGGGCGTCATCTTCCTTCACGACAACGCGCGACCTCATAGAGCCAGAAGACCACTAACCTGTTGAAGCAGTTTCGCTGGAACATCATCCACCATCCTCCTATAGCCCAGACCTCGATCCAAGCGACTTTTATCTCTTTCCTTACTTGAAGAAGCACCTAGGAGGCCGACGATTCACTTCAGATGAGGATGGGAAACAATACGCGACAACGTGGCAGAATACGCAAGGACATGATTTTTACCAAGAGGGAATATTCAAAATCATCCCATGAAGCGACAAGTGCCTAAACAGATAAGAAGACTATGTCGAAAAATAACCTAATGTATGTACTATCTAGTGGCTATAAAGGTTGTATGAAATAAAATGTACACGTTACACTGCAGGCTTTGTAACCTTACTTTCTGATCACGCCTCGTAAGTAGTGTTTGAAAACTATTAATTTTTACATCGATATCAACAGTAGTTTACTCGTGACACATAGGAGTTACGAAGTATGGCTACTACATTTGTGGTTGCCTTCATTTTATTTTTAAGAACATGGATCTATGATATGAAAAGTAAATAATGAATAGATGCAATATATTTTTTCGATCAAGAGAAATTCCGATATTAATCCCAGCTCTCATCAAAATTGTTCAATATGGCTTCTCTAAGCTTATCATTCCTTCTTAAGACAAATAAAGTTCCGAAATCGCAATTACAAATCAAATGAGTGGCAGCACTGATCTGTGCTGTGACGAGATAATTCTAAGAGGCCTATTGATATACATATTTGCATAGACAATTTTGGACCCCTTATGCTTGTAGCGAGGGCAGATGTCAACATTCGGCTGGCTCTCACAAGGTATACTGTTTCATGGCCTAACTACAGATAACATTAGCATAAGTCTCTGGCTCATAGTATCGTTAATGTAAACTGGGCATGTCAAGAACATGGGCAATGCTACGAAATGCTGTCAATCAGATTCAACATTGAGGGCAACTGTGGTTTGAGTGAGCATCGCGATGTGCAAGAGAAATTTATAGGATCATACTAGTGTGTACAGATACGGAAATGAAATTTGGAGCTCCCTTATTGTATGAGTTTTGCTTACAAATGTTACAAAAAATACGCTATCACTTATCAGTTCACAGCAAATGAAATGAGTATAATACATAAATCCTTCAATAAGTGTCTATTTTAATCTAATGAGTAGTACAAGAGAATTACATTAGTTCATTACACAATAAAATTATGACTAGCACTTTCGCCAATTAAATGGCATCTTCACGTCTAATTAGCATATGATAATGCTTTAAGCTTAAAGATGTAGGTAAAATGCAACAAAATGTGAGATAATTACAACATTATGAATGACTGCACAAACAGAAAGCAATGTGATAATAATAACTTGAAAAAGGCGTGGTAGTTGTGGTAATTAAACCTCATATAGAGTTTATATGTTAAAATACAGAATCTGTGCCTTGAACAGAGGTCTGCAAAAACATGTGTTCAGCTTATGAGTATAAAGATGACACAGTTAAAATGGGTAAAAAGTTGCAATAGTCATCACGACGCAAAGAATGGTAGCGTGTTGTGAATCTGTAAGAGTTAATGAAAAGTGTTTGAGTAAGGAAAGTAGACATATACGGAGCAAAAGAAAGTTATCTAGCAATAAAACACTTACGAAATTTTGGAACTGTAGGAAGAATCAATGTTACATAGCCAGTTGCGTGGTGTTGACTTGTGCATTGACATATGAGAGAACCACATCATGATGTAAGTGGAGGGGGTACGTGTTGCAGTAAGAAGAGCTCCTATTGGCCAATTTGAATGAAGAGTTATTAGGATTAGGTAGTTGTTCATTAAGTAAAGAAATATTATTACCAAGAGATTTAGCTATGTAAAATTCTTCTGCAACTAAATTGATATTCCCGTTGTTGATAGGTTTTAAAATTTGTAAAGCATCTGACATTTTTTTAAGTTTATGGTTATTCTCAATTAAGTGGCATGCGAATTTTGATCTATTACGTCTATGACAAAAATCTGCTTTATATTCTGAACATCTAGTTTTGAAATTCCTTTTGGTTTGGCCAATATATTTCTGTGTACAATTCTTACAATGCAGCGTATATACTCCTCCACGAGCATATTTATCAGAGTTCCAATATTATTAGGAATAACATTATTAAGTTTGTTACCAGTTTTAAAGGTGACATTTACATTTTCTTTTTTCAAAAAGTTAAGTAACTTGTATGACACATTATTATAAAAAGACATTACATTCCAATATTTTGGTTTTTAGTATCTGTTAAAGCAGGAAGTGTGGTATCTGATTTCTTATTTAAGAGTGATTTCCTTCTGAAAAGAAGTCTGTCTATCATTTTCTTATTAAAACCATTTTCTATTGCAAGCCCCACTATGTTTTTGTATTCTTTCAGATAATTTTCTTAGAAAGGGGAACTTTCAGTAATCTATCAATTAGAAATGTGAACGTGCTACGTTTATGAGATTGAGGGTGGCTAGATTGATTATGAATGGTATGAGAAGTATTTGTGGGCTTTCTGAAAATATCGTAATCAAAGCTATTAGATTTTCTAATAGTTTTAAAATTTGGTTTCGCGTTCGAGAGTAAATCTCAAGTTGGGATGTAAGCTGTTAAAGGAGTGCAAAATGCAAGTACATAGCTAAATCTCTTGGTAATAATATTTCTTTACTTAATGAACAACTACCTAATCCTAATAACTCTTTATTCAAATTAGCCAATAGGAGCTCTTCTTACTGCAACACGTACCCCCTCCACTTACATCATGATGTGGTTCTCTCATATGTCAATGCACAAGTCAACACCACGCAACTGGCTATGCAACATTGATTCTTCCTACAGTTCCAAAATTTCGTAAGTGTTTTATTGCTAGACAACTTTCTTTTGCTCCGTATATGTCTACTTTCCTTACTCAAACACTTTCTATTGATTCTTACAGATTCACAACACGCAACCATTCTTTGCGTCGTGATGACTATTGCAACTTTTTACCCATTTTAACTGTGTCATCTTTATACTCATAAGCTGAACACATGTTTTTGCAGACCTCTGTTCAAGGCACAGATTCTGTATTTTAACATATAAACTCTATATGAGGTTTAATTACCACAACTACCACGCCTTTTTCAAGTTATTATTATCACATTGCTTTCTGTTTGTGCAGTCATTCATAATTTTGTATTTTATCATATTTTATTATGTTGCATTTTACCTACGTCTTTATGCTCAAAGTATTACCATATGCTAATTAGACCTGAAGATGCCCTTTAATTGGCGAAAGCGCTAGTCATATTTTTATTGTGTAATGACCTAATGTAATTCTCTTCTACTACTCATTAGATTAAAAGAGACAGATATTGAAGGATTTATTATATTTATTTCATTTATATGCTAACTTGTCGGACCCATATGCCTCTTAAATAAAAGTTCACAGCAGATCAGTCAGCTACCTACAGTACAGTAGTTATACAGGTACAGTTATCGGAAGTGTTAAGTTGTGTTTTTCAAGATGCCTTATAAATTTTCGACTGCAGAATACACCGATATTGTGTATGTTTATGGTTTGTGCAATGGAAGTACCTTGCATGCCGTCACTGAATATGAACGACGCTTTCCGAACATAAGGGTACCACATCGAAGAGTATTTACTGTCTATGGGGTTGGATCAAAGACTTGGTATAGCAAACGAAGGTAAAAACGAGAGAGACGCTAATAGACCGTATTTTGGATGTGGTATAAAGACAGCCACGTCCAACTCTCCCGAGCGATGAGCGCGATTCACGTCCGAGTGCAACAGTACATTGAAGCAGAAGGTACATTTGAAAATATACGAAAACATCGACCCCAACTTCTAGAATATTAGGTATGTATGCATACGTCAATATAAACTTGAAATTTGTCTGTTATCTATCTCTAAATGCGAGGTAGTACAATGGAATCCCAGAAGTTTTTGTGAAATCAATCGTTCGAAAACGGACCTATATTCGTAGGAACTTTTTGACTCAGAATGACTTCAGAACTCACATCCTAAATTTTTTACTTTTCCTCGTGAATCACCCTGTGTACAAACATATATAGGGTTAAAAAACAGATTTACAAATAGACATGGCAATTCCGAGTTCTGAGTTGTTCTTTTGAACGGCAATCATGTTGAAATTAATTACGAATTTCTATTCTTCGTCATTATTATTTAAATAAAGTAGTGAAACCAACAAGAGAAGGAAAGCCTCACACACTTCACTCACCTCTCACTTAAGGTTTCATCCTCTTCTTCCGTTACTTCCAGTTTGACCTCTCCCTCCACTTTATTTAACTCATGTGCCTCCTCCTGCAAACATTACGTGAAACGATGGCATAGCACGGTAATAGTTGTAGAATCAATGCATGGCAGTTTATATTTTGTAGACTTGATTTTAAAAAGTCAAACACTGTCGCTGACAAATGCATATTAATTTTAAAAAAATACGACAACATTTACGACATTTTGTAAATAATATGCCATTTTAAGTAAGAATTACAACATTAACTTAATTCCAAGAGTAAATAAGAATGACCATGAAATCATATTCTGAGATGGATATATGTGAGTAGGACTCAGGAAGACCCAGTTGACAATTGATCGACCTCACTTATTTTCAAATGGCCTTTAAAGAAGTGGAAGTTCATTGCTGCCCTCATATAACATAGCCACCGGTCCCTATCTGAGCAATTTTTTTTTCAGTTTGTTATTTACTGACGCTGTATCAACTACTAAGTTATTAGCGTCGGTGTGAGTGGTGATAGCGAGATGGAATTTGGCGAGATGAGGCCTAGGACTCGCAATAGATTACCTGGCAATTACCTTACAGTTGGGGAAAACCACGGAAAAAACCAACTAGGTAACCAGCCCAAGTGGGGATCAAACCCGCGCCCGAACGCAACTTCAGACCGGCAGGCAAGCGCCTCAACCGACTGAGCAAGATTAATCCAGTCCCTAGCATCATATCTCACCTCCCTCAAATCCGTTTTTATATTATTTTCCCATCTAAGTCTTGGCCACTCCAAAAGTCTTCATCAAGCAGGTCTTTCAACTAACACTCTTATGCATTTATGGATTCGTCCATACATCCTACATGCCATGTTCATTTCAAACATCTGGATTTAATGTTTCTAATTATGTTAGGTGAAGAATACAATGCGTACAGTTGTAAGATGTGTAACTTTGTCATTCTGTTGTAACTTCATCCCACATAGCCTCAAATATGTTACTAAACAACACCCTTAACCTTTGTTCCTCTGTCAAAACGAGAGGCCAAGTTTCACAACCATACAAAACAATTGGTAATATAACTGTTTTATAAATTCCAACTTTCAGCTTTTTGAGAGCAGATTGGATAACAAAAGCCTCTCAACCAAATAAAGACATTGTATTTATTCTGAGTTTAAATTGCTCTCGAATGTCCTTTATTTTTTTTTTAGTAGGTTATTTTACGACGCTGTATCAACATCTCAGGTTATTTAGCATCTGAATGAAATGAAGGTGATAATGCCAGTGAAATGAGTCCGGAGTCCAGCACTAAAAGTTACCCAGCATTTGCTCATTTTGGGTTGAGGGAAGACCCCGGAAAAATCTCAATCAGGTAACTTGCACCGGGCCACCTGATTTCGCGGCCAGACGCGCTAACCGTTACTCCACAGGTGTGGACCATTTATAATTGTTACTGTTGCTCCAAAGTACATGAATTTTTCCGCCTTTTCAAAGGATATATGTTCAATTTATATATTTTCATTTCGTACTAAGTTCTGATCATGAGACATAATCATATACTTTGTTTTTCCATATTTAAGCAAAATTAACTACCAAATATTTTCACTCGGTAAAAAAGAAAGAGAATTCAATATCCAATACAATGGCCAACACCTTCCTAGGACTTATGAATCCAAATATCTTGGAGTTATTTTCGATAGTAAGCTAACATGGAGCAACCATTTGAAATACATTTCTGAAAAAGTTCGTAAAAGATTCTCCCTTCTAAAAAGACTAGCAGGAAAGAAATGGGGATGCTCTAGGAATACTTTGAACACTACATACAAAATGTTTATACAGCCAGTGCTGACATACTGCGGAGAAATTTTAATTACCTCACCTTTCATAAAGGACATAGAACATGTTCAAAACCAAGCTCTCAGACTCATTACTGGTGGAATCAAAACAACTCCAATAGATTCTATGAGATTCCTCACTAATATTAACAGTATCAAAATGACAATAGAACAAAAAGCACTGATTCAATATGGAAAACTTATCAGATTACCAGGAAACAATTGGCATTCATACAAACCTCTCTGTAGATTGAAAACTCAAAAAAGTTTCATATCCATTATTCAAGAATTAAAACAGAAAATCAATATCCCGAATTTAAAAGAAAAATCACAAATTAAACCAAACTCTTTAACTCTATTAAATATAGAATATAATCTAAATTTAACAGAAGAAATACTGAAATCAGAAGTAAACAGTGAAATATTGAAACAATTGTCTTTAGAGACAATTAATATGAGGTACCCTCCACAAAACTGGCTTCATTTATATACAAACGAATCCATGATCTCCAGAGAACAAGGTGCAGGTGTTACATGCTGTCTCTTCTCACTTTATAAATCACTTGGAAATGGAACAACAAGTTTTGATGGTGAAATCATTGCAATAAGTGAATGTGTCAGGAATCTTCTATGCCACATCAATAAATTTAGGAATGCAGTTATATTGTCAGACTCCAAAGCAGCTATTCTATCAATCGTCTCTAAACATACACCTTCATCTCAAACAGCAGAAATAACTAAAATGCTCTCTCAATTAATATCACTCAATTAAAGAATTGTATTCCAATGGATACCATCCCATTGTGGAATCCTGGGAAACGAGAATGCGGATGCTTTAGCAAAGAAGGGCAGCACTGCTACTTACAGACCTGTTACTAAATCTACGTATTACTCTGTGAAGATATTTATTAAATCTACATACTTAGACTTCAACAAACAAAATTTGATAACACAATCCCAAGGGAAAAAATGGAACTCTCTGCATCAAAATCCACAGTTAATTCCCGATTTACCACGAAAATCGTCTGTAGCTGCATTTAGATTGGCAACAGGCCATGATTGTTTGGCTAAACACCTGCATAGAATTGGAATATATCAGTCCCCTAACTGCCCATTGTGCAACTCAAACCAAGAAATGGATTCGGAACACCTCAAAATCTGTGCTTCAGTGGCTGACCATGATAATATCTTTGAAAAATATTGCAGTGCAAGAGGTCAAATGACTTTATTGTCAAACGCCTGGCATTAGAAAACAACAACAACATACTTTGTTTTTTCGGGGTTTACTTCCAAACCTATATCCTTGCTTGCTTCAAATAAAATTTCCGCGTTTTCCCTAATTGGTTATGGACTTTGTCCTAACATTCACGTCATCTACGTCCAAATCCCCACTTTTTTCCTAGACTTTCCCAATTGGCATATTCTCGAGCAAAGTTAAAATGTGAAGGTAATAGTGCATCTCCCTGCTTTACCCCGCAGTTCCGACCAATACACTTCACAAACTGCACTCACCTCAACTTCACTCTTCATGATGGGAAAGTCAATTGCCACAGGAGACTCATCAAGTGTCATCTCTGATTTTAGATAGTAACTTTTGTCGATTATTTCTGTCTTTATTTCAGTCATGCGCTGGTATAATACATCTCCTTCCTGCAACACATATAATTAATGTAATATGTCATACGCACTTGTTAACGGAACACCAGTGAATATCTTTCATGTCTCTTCACACTGCTATGAAACCTTAATATCAACCAAAGCACGTACACACTCTCCAAAACCAGTAGTGAAATAATTTGTATGAAAAGCCTAATCCAGTTCGATTTTATTGTTCCCAATCTCGTCAGTTGGTTTATTCAAGGAGTTTGACGTGAAGAATGAGTATTTCTTCGTTCCCAACTAACAGTCAATAATAGTGATAGTGATAGATTTATTGATATAAGTCCACAAAAGTATAAAACTTCATAATTTAAAAAAATTATCTATATAGAAAAATAGTTATACATAATAAATATACAATTTCCTAAACGAATTAATTTATCGCAAATCTCAATAATTTATTGGTACAAACTTGCACTTCGCCAACTAACAGTCAGAGTGAGGATGCTACTGCAGAATAGAGGATAATGGAAAAGGATCTACAGAGTAGTCTTTGTGAATTGTGATTTTAATGCTTAGTCACAAACGACTGGTCCCATGAAACAGGAATCATAATATATGCGGAGTATTGCTAATAAACTGAATAAAGAAGAAAATTTAAAATAAACAAAATGAAGTACATTTCGTAAATCCGGTGCAAACCGCAACTTTCGACACATATCATGGGATTACCTAAGAGTAACTGCCCATTCCATACTAAACTGTCAGTTACACTTAATAAGAAGACAGAGTGAAAAATATCAGTGAGGCAAAAATAATCAAAATGTGTCTGCTATAGTGAACATTCAGCATTGCAGTTTTCAAGACAAAAATGGAGTGAAAAAGTCTCACGAAAGCTATAGGCTGAAGAAATGGACAGCATGGGAGCAAAATATTGACTGGTATCCAGTGGTCATCTGAATGTACCACTCATATCACCCAGTTAATAATGGAAGAGAGATCTATAGAACAACACACTTCATAAACTGCACTAACCTCAACTTCACTTTTCACGACTGGAGTTTCATCAAACGTAATTTCTGATTTCAGATCGTAGCTGTGGTCCACACACTTCGTATTTATTTCAGTCAGCTGTAAATCCAATATTTTTCTTACCTGCAACACAAAAAACATAAAAATTGTGAAATATACGACACGACCATCTTCACCAAAAAACATTCACTATTTTTTAACTCTCTCCACATTATTATTAAACCTGATGTCACAGAACGCACGTGAACACATTACAGAGCAGGCCTGCACAAGGTTTGCACTCTCCGAGCCGGTTCACAGCTCATGAGCGGAATGCAGACATTAGCTATGCTCTGTATAAGGGTGGACTGCAAGAAGGGGTGATCTCGTACTAAATGTACACAAAAGGAAGTACTATTACGAGTGTTCATGAAATGCATTCCTGTTCATTGTTTGCAAAACAATCTTGGACTATTATTAATTAATAAAGAAATATTTTTTTACAGAAATAATAGAAATTCTATAGCTACTTAAAAGTACAATATCATTTTTTTATATTTTTCTTTATCAGTACATGAAAACGGGGTTTTATCCTGTTGGCAGCTGAAAGGAACAGTAGCCTATGATTGTAATGAAACATCAGTTACAGATGTTCGATGTCTCCCTTTATTAAAGTTGATTACAGAAAACAGTTGCTCACAAATATAAATGTTGAGCCAAACATCGCAATCATTTTCACAGCCAGCCTGTGTAGTAGTGGATATTATTGCTGAAGTTTAGTCTTGTAAAACTTAACCAGGCTAGTAGCATTATTCAAACGATTTTTAGCCCTTAGGTCACATTAAAGATCAATAAGTTCGATTTGTTAAATGTTATGTTTTATTTAACGACGCTCGCAACTGCCGAGGTTATATCAGCGTCGCCCGTGTGCCAGAATGTTGTCCCGTAGGAGTTCTATTACAGGCCAGTATATCTACTGACATGAGCCTATCGCATTTAAGCACACTTAAATGCAATCTACTTGGCCCGGAACCGAACCCGCAACCTCGGGCATAGAAGGCCAGCGCTATACGAACTGCGCCAACCAGGCCGACCTGTAAATTGTATGACACTGTTTCAACTGGTGTTGAAGGAATTTATTATGATAACTTTAAATTTCTTTCCAATTAAGACAAGATCTTGGAACTTAGAATTAAATTAATTTAGAATTTCAATTAATATTTGCACATAATCTTTTAACATAGCTTCATCACGAGCAGTTTCTACCGTTCGAAAGTGAGCCATATTACCTTCCCGAAACTGACTTACGAAAAGTGTAAGTCTACTTCGGGGAAGAAATTTGGTCACGAAACTTTAACCACCCAGCATTCTGATGAGTTTGAGCAACACAATAGGTGGCGAAATCTGGTTCCGCGGACTAGCTATATTGGTAGGGGAGATCATGATTACCATAAAATACCCTGTACTGATTCGACGACAGTGCACCATCATTGAAATACACTGACTTGTGTGCACCAGTCGGCTGATCTAACTTGACCCTGTATGGGTTGTCTCATCCATAGGATGTTTACCACCCTTATGATAACTTATATTCTTCTAAAAGTATTTAGACAAACGTTTTAATTAGTAATTACTAAGAATATAGCTACCTTAGATAATTTTTTCTGCTCTTCTATATCTGAGTTATGACTTCTTTCTATTGCCAGAGGGTCGATCTCAGGTTTTATCTTGATCACGTCCATCACGACTGAAAAAGAAAATAATGCACTTAAGTTGACATGCGCTATGTCAGTTATTTTAATATACTTACTAGCATGTGTAATAATAATTCCACATCTGCGTAGTACACAGACGCAAACGAGCACAGATGAGCATGTTGATTATGTTACAGTATTTGCCTTACAAACGAAACCGGGGAATTGAAGACTGGCCGTGTGCACCATTCTCGATCATATAGCCAGTTTATTAGCAATCACGGAAACATGGTTAATTCTTGACAATGATCAAGTTACAGATGCGGTGCACCAACATTTTCCCTCGATCAACTCAGAACCTTCAGCTGATGGTACGCTCCGCTCGCTTGAGAAGAATCATCTGAGAGCTAGGTTACCGCGTATGAAACAACGAACGAACGCACTCTGTCAATTATCACTTCGTTTTTGTTTGTCGGACTGTTTCAAACATCCTCGTGGATTTCAGATAACAAGTTTCAATAATCATGGAAAAAAAAAAAAAAAAAAAAAAAAAGAGCACCGAACTTCTCACAGTTCGAAGTGGGAATTCTTTTAGAGCTCGTCAGCAATTCTGCATCCATATTAGAGAATAAAAATACTGACAGAAGTTCTCTAAGAACAAAGCAGGCTACCTGGCTGGAGTTAGTTAGTGGGGTTTAAAAAGGGCGCGTCAGCATCTATGGCTATTTGCGCCCTTATCTAAAATTCTTTACACAACAGAAACTATACAATAATCAGAATGCTTAAAGAACTAAAAAAAGTTGTCACGATTAAAACGAGGTACACAAATGCAGTTTCAACAGGGTGATGCATAAAACATTATAAAAAACTGACCTTAACTAATATTTAAAAAGAGATAAAATAACAATACAAATGCTACCATAAATAAATTATCGGGCTTATTTCTAAAATACTCGGATGCAAAAGGTCCGAATGTCAAGTTTGTTAAAAAACTTATATACTAAATAACAAGTGTAACCTCCGGATGTAAAGGGTCCGGAGGATAATTAAAACGGGTCAAAAACTAAATCACCCTGTCAAGTCCAGTACTCGATAAAAATCTCAGGACTGCATTTGTACAATTAAAATCATTTCCAAGAGCGTCACGAAGATTCGGCCGAATTCCATATTGCCGACGGACACGGTCATATTTTCTACAATATAATAAAAAATGTTCCACCGTAAGTGGAACATGGCATAGATCACACTCCGGCTGAAGCTCGCCACGTAGCAGATGGCCATGTGTCAGATAACAGTGGCCAAACCTCAACCGGGTGAGTAAAACTTCTTCGTGTCGTGACGCTCTTGTGGACGAATCCCAAACTCGGACAGTATTCTTTATTCTTCGTAATTTGTTTTCCTCTTGTGCAGACCATTCTCCTTCCCATTGCCACCATATTCTACATTTCAAATAATTTTGTAAGTCTTGCCACCTCTCGCGCCAATATACCAGAGTGCCATTCGTGGCACCATCTTTGGCTGCAGCATCTGCGGCCTCATTCCCACGAATTCCGACATGGCCAGGAATCCACACTACTCCAATCTCGCAATCAGAGCTTAGGAGTGTGTGGAACAGCTGCTGAGTTCTTAACACAAGGGGATCCTCTGAATAGAGACACTGCAAAGACTGAATGGCACTTAAAGAGTCGGAGCAGATTAGGTATCTACCCCGAGGTTGTCGAATTAAAAACAATAAAACTCTGTAAAAAGCATATAATTCTGCAGTAAAAACACTGGTATATTCGATCAGTTTATATTTAAATATCTGTCCATTTGCAACGAAGGAGCAACCAACACAATCATTTACTCGGGATCCGTCAGTATAAACTAAAGAATAATTTGGATATCGGGATAAAAGTTCACTAAAACGAAGTCTATAAACAAAAGCTGGTGTAAAATTCTTAAAACTTTGGCTCAGGCTTACATCAAACATGGGGCGTCGCATAATCCATGGTGGAGTGGTGGTGTATTCTAGTGTGCGAACGGATGGTAGATCGACGTCGAGCTCAGAGAGCAGTTCACGGAATCGCACACCTGCTGGACGAGGTCTCCGTGGATTTTCACTGTATCGGCCGTAAAGAGACGAATGATGGAAAGAGTCGAAAGAATTGTGCTCAGGCTGCGAGCGGAGTTTAACCGCATATGAGCACAACAGGACATTACGTCGCCGATACAGTGATGGTTCCCCCGCTTCACAATACAGGCTCGCTATCCGACTCGTTCGGAAGGCACCCATAGCGAGTCGTATCCCATGATGATGGATAGTGTCTAAGAAACGTAGCTTAGATTTATTTGCTGAGCCATAGATAAAACAGCCATAATCCAGCTTTGAACGAATAAGAGAACGATATAGACGTAAAAGCACTATGCGGTCTGCACCCCAGCGAACCCCTGACAAAAGGCGTAAAATGTTTAAAGATTTTTCACAACGCCTTCTCAAATCACGGATATGCGCCTCCCACGTTAATTTATAATCAAAGATAAGGCCCAAAAACCTCGCAGTGTCTGTATATTGCAAATCCGCTCCATTAAGACGCAGTTCAGGATGTGGATGGAGTCCACGTTGGTTGTAGAAGTGGACACACTGCGTCTTTTGAGTGGAGAATTTAAAGCCATTGCGAAGAGACCACTCCGATAGCACATTGATGACCAGTTGCAACTGTCGACCGATAGATGGGAGGTATCGGGAACTGTAATATAGACTGAAGTCATCAACGTACAAGAGAGAAGATACTCGGTTACCTACACAGTGGGCAATGCCATTGATCGCAATGCAGAAAAGAAGAACACTTAATACAGACCCCTGCGGAACGCCATTTTCTTGGGGATGTTCGTTAGAAAGTGTGGTGCCTACTCGAACTCGGAAATACCGCTCTGCCATGAACTTCGCAATAAACGTTGGCAGACTGCCACGAAGTCCCCAGTCATACAGGGTTTGCAGAATTCCAAAACGCCACGTGGTATCGTAAGCCTTTTCTAGATCAAAGAAGACCGCCACAAGATGTTCCTTCTTGAGGAAAGCATCTCTAATGGCGGTCTCCAGCCGAACAAGATGGTCTGCGGCGGATCTGCGCTTGCGAAAACCACATTGGATGTTAGATAATCGGTTTCCCGATTCGAGTACCCACATCAGGCGTTTGCTTATCATCTTTTCCATAACCTTGCACACACAGCTGGTGAGACAGATTGGCCTGTAATTGCCAGGTAAAGAAGGGTCCTTTCCCGGTTTCTGGACTGGAATTACAATGGCAGAACGCCAAGCAGATGGAAATACACCCTCAGTCCAGATTCTATTGTACATAGACAGAAGAAAGGATTTTCCAGCTGGTGGAAGATGACGAAGCATGCGGTTATGGATATTATCAGGGCCAGGGGAGGTGTCAGGGGATGTGTCTAGTGCCGCCTCCAGCTCCTCGGATGTGAACGTTGCATTGTAGTCTTCAGTGTTGTCAGATTGAAAATTTAGGTTTCGTTTTTCTGCAGTATCTTTGATTTTCAGAAATTCCGGGTCGTAATTATTTGAGCTGCTTATTTGTGAAAATGTGGTAGCAAATATTTCAGCAATGTCTATTGGACTGGTGGTCGTTACTCCATTGTTTAGAAGGCCCGGAATTACAGAACTACGTTTCCCCATTATTCGACGGACTTTGTCCCATATGGTGTTAGCTGGGACGTTGTGTTTCAATGAACTGACGTAATTTGTCCAGGACGTCTTCTTAGCATCGCACACAATGCGACGAGCTTTGGCTCGAAGACGTTTAAACTGGACAAAATATTCTTGGGTCGGATGGCGCTCAAATTGGCGTAAAGCACGTTTGCGGTCACGGATTGCATCTCTGCAGGCATCCGTCCACCAGGGGACAGAGAAGCGTTTTGGCCTGCAGGACGACCGGGGGATAGATAATTCCGCTGACTTTATAACCACATTTGAGAAATGGTCTACTACGGAGTCCAAATTTTCATGTCCGTTATCATCGAATGATATGGACTCCGAAAATCCGACCCAGTCCGCCTTTTTAAGAACCCAGTTTGGAGATCGAGATTCCGCCGGACGTAAAGCGGACATACGCATTCGAATGGGATAGTGGTCACTACCATGTAGGTCGTGAATCACAGACCACTCGAAATGCGTACCTGGCTGGATTTAACCTCACAATTCAACATAAGTTATACGTGTTTACATAATTCCACATAATTTGTAACGCAATTTATACAGTGGTTATTTCATATTATTGATAAAAGATGTTTTGATAAACATGCGAGAACAATAAATAGTTTGCCTCGGATACCTCACTGGATATTATCTTGAAATAGACTACTAAAAAGAGCAGATTTGTATGTGTTTGTCGAATGCTCATCATCTTGCTTACGAAAAGACACAGTTCAGTGCCAATAATTTATTTGGGACATTTCAGTATACGGATACCTCACTAACAATTATTTTAAAATAGAAAAAGCAATTCGTCTGTGTATGTCGAATACGCATCATAATGCATACGAAAAGGAAGTTTTTCGTGCCAATTTATTTTGTATGCACAAGGTTGGAATTTTGGAGTAAGAGGGAAAGGAACGTATTCTTGTTCTGAAATTTATCCATTTATTTTGTGTTCACAAGGTTGGAATTTTGGAGTAAGAGGGAAAGGAAGGTGTCCGTGTAATTTCTCTTAATTCAAGCGTAAATAGCCTAATTGTCCAAAACGTAATGTTGGTCCTAATAGTTTCAAACGGAAAATCTATAGCTAATAAGCGATAATCTCGCATTCTACAAAATGGTCATTTAGTTTTACTATATTATTACCGGCATAGAATAACTACTTTATTATTATGTTAACAAAATCGGACAGTTAGGCCTAAATAATATTTTGTCCTCAAGTCAAGTCCCGATCTTCCAAAGCAGAAACATATATAAAACATTAGTCTATTTTGAGAAAAAAACATTTTTATTATTCATCTACAAACTTACTCTTTCTACAATAACACCAATTCTGTTATTTCCGCAGTGATTTGCGTGTTCAAGATACATCATTTCATCTTCAATTCCGTCAAGTACGTCAAATCGTGCCGCCATTTTGGTTTTTTCGACTTGACCATGTTTAATTCAAGATAATCGGTCCCACACCCGTGATCAAATTTGATCATCATCTACTCGCTTGTTTAACTTTGATCGAGATTGATACTCCGCAAATTGGCGTTGAAGATGGTCAAGTGCCGACTTAATCATGGTCAAATTTTAATCGAGAATGGTGCACACGGGCATTAAGTTGTCAGAAAGACATTAACCACAGACATGTGTTATTCTAACTATTAAATGATAATGAAATACAAGTGTGCATAAAAGTTTCAAATGTAAATATGACTTCCTGTCATCCACTTTTTATATACGAGTGTAAAGAATTAAATGAATTACTGCACTACGAGGCGACCAACACCGCAAAGAGTAGATGGACTGAAATGCACGCGAAAAGCGTAGAGATGCTGATTAGTCCATAAATTCTGTACAAGTTTAGAGCATTGAGAATAATAATTGATCACGCAACTTACAGTTAGCCTATATAGAATGCAATGTAACAGTACCTCTGAGAATAATACTATGCTCTTGATGTGTTAATCCCAAGCATTAGCCACGTCCAATATTAACACAAACTCTGTAATAAACTTTTTTTTCTGAATAATGTAATCAAGAAGGCCGTGCTACGCGGACAGTGCGTAGAAAATATAAATAAGATTAAAAAAAGAAAAATTGAAAATATGCATGAAAAATATCTGTCGTAAATCTGGATTGTGTTTCATATTATATTCTTACTCCGTAAGAGCTTTAAAATGAGATAGATTATAGCAGACACTACCGTCTCTATCGAGAATTTAGCCTGCTCTATGCTAGCGTTTTCGCGAAGCCACTAGGGACACAGCGTTAACCTAATAATTGGACGCACGTCTTTAAGACGGTAGTCTGCATCCAGTGAAATCATAGTTGGCAGCACCGAACACCGCGTACGGTATCGTTCGCCTGCACTCAACCTTCCCTCACAACCAGGCACGCAGTTTCGTTTCCACGTTAGCCTACTCCAAACTAGCGATTGGGTAAAACGTGATTTTTCACTCACCGGTGAAGCAGTGATAGCTCTTTTTCAATCACGGTGATTTAAAGTAGTGATCCAGTGATTAGAAGCGATTTTAAACTGCCTGTGATTACGACGAGCTGTCTTGGATCAGCTAATCACTAGAGCAGTGATCTAGTGAGTGGCGGCGATTGGAAATAGGAGTGATTTCTCACTACGAAATACCAGTACTCAGACTGTTTTTAATGAAATTGTTGGTGAATGTGATTATGATCGTGAAATGCATTGGTGTCAAATTCAAAATAATGAAGGGATAAGATATGGATACATTCAGTGGAAAGAAAAGAAAAGACTTTTCCCGCTGGGTTGGCCCAGAATGTATAAATTAAGTTGTGTTAGCTGAGGTGATTTTGGAAGCGAAAATCATTGAATTTATGAGTTTTTTTTTTTTTGTGGAGATGCAGTGAATCGTATATGCAAGGCATAATAAAAGCTTAAACTAACCTAATCTATCATAGATTCGTATATGCAAGGTGCACAAGCGGAGTACAAATGGGGAACTACCTCAGCACTAGTTTTAGCGTAAGTGGTCTAGAAAAAAATGTTAGTGAACTCTGACATATCAGTTGAAAATATTTAACTTAAATTAAATATGTAATTTTCATTTGGTAGCATTAAAATAAACTGGTAAGAGTGGTTGAACAAAGTAGGCTTACTTTCTTATATTAACCTTAACAAACCTAGCCTCAGTCCTTTTTATTTTTTCCACGTTCCACAGTATCGTTAAACTACTGCAGTAAACTGCAATTAATATTAGTAATTCTCCAGAAAAGCTACACTCAATAAAGCTAAATTTTCTTTGGCTTCACTGGCTTCTGTGAGATGTATATTGTGATGTACACGTAGTTTAGTTAGCGCCCATAAATACAACAGCTATAGTGCTATGTAGCAATACATTCAACATAAAAATCGTTTGATACTTACCTGTATATTCTAATGCACTGTTGTAGCCCTCCCTCCCACTGCTTACCAATGTAACACTCGACAGGTCCAAGACGCAATATTAGGAAACTATTTCTTAGTAATTGTCCTGGACCGCTCGCAGGTTATGTTGGCAGATAGTAGAGTGTAGTTCTTCTGGAGAACATACCGTAAATTAACTTGAAATCAATCATAATTACTACGCTTAAATCACTATAACAACATTTATTCATTTATTAAAAAAAAAACTTATATAAATAATTACCAGAGATAGGAATTCGTGCAATTACATATCTGTATGTAAATGTCGTAAGTGAATTTTATTGAGTAGACATTTCAAGAATTTATGTTCTGGACGAGCGAATTTTATTTCATTATATTAACATATTCGAACAATGTTTTGCATACTATAATATCATAAGATAAGCATATTTTAATTTGTGTTCTATATTATTTGTATATAAACGTTAAAATATCTATCTAGTGTCCCTGTGGTACAGTTAATCTGGAGAATTATGAATAAATTACTACAGTAACATTTATTTACAAAATGAACTTGGTGGAATCTCTACAATAACATATATTTACAAAATTAGCTTAGTGAAATTACTACAATAATATTTCTTTTCATAAAATTAACTTTGTAATTCAACAATTACCAAAGATTGGAAGTTAATGCAATTGCATAGGCTATATTAGTCATAAATGTAAGTGAAATTTGAGTCGACATTTCAGGAATTTGTTTTGGATAAGGGAGTTTTATTTCAGAATATTGGCACATTTTAACATTAGTTTGCTTATATTAACATAATGACAGCATACAATTAGCATATTTTAACATGATTTGCATAGTATTAATGCATACTAACTAATGAAAATCCAATAGAATTACGGTCATGTGATATACAAATTACCGCCCTTTGTTTCACGAAATCAAAACTGTCGCCAGTGGCTAAATATTGGTTCTTTGAATTCGCGGCCTTCGTGGGTATTGAAATTTCCCGCTAATGACGTCATTCAAGGTGAAGGGAAGTCTATTTTGTTGGCCACTAGGTGCCAGCCTAGATCAATGAACTAGGGTGCCAATAAAGCATAAGCAACGCAGTAAAGATTGTGAAGGATTTTGCCAAGCAGTTCAAAACTTGTTGAACAGATTGCAGAAGACTGCAATGAAAGAGATTCAGCTATATCACAGTCTAGTCTGTTGCTATATTTTGAGAACAGGGAGAGAGTTTAATCACTGTATGTACAGTATACAGTAGTTTCATGTTGCAGTGAAATCACAGTTCGATCACTGTTTCACTGGTTAATGAATAGCTCACTCACTGGAGTGAAAGTGATTTATTAATCACCGATGAGAAATCGCTGCTAGTGATTTTTTACCATCTCTACTCCAAACAGCCCTGGTAGTGAACCGAAAGGACTGCTTTGTACGCAGACCTGCGCCAGACTGTCCTGCTTTCAGATGCTTGATAAATATCAACCAAGTCTCATCCAAACCTACTACGATGCATACAGATATAGACGAACTACTGAAAACTTAATTTGTCATCCTCTGAAACATACTGGTAATAAATATGAAGAAAACTATTCTCGTCAGCATAATATCCAATAAGTGCCAACATTTATTACAAATTACTTACACTTTCCTTTTCATCATAATAATATACTGTACTAAATGTAATGCAAACCTTTCAAACTTTAAGCTTAACAAATAAAAAGAAATCTGTTCCTCATAAGTTGAATAACAAAGCAATATTCTCAACAACGAAAAACTTCTTTACATTTTACATATCTTCACGAGGCTTTTAATTGTTGATAAGGGAAAAGGTAAAATTGATTTTTTTTTCTATAATTGTTGTAGATATTCATAATCATCATCGATATATTTTCAAAATATTTCCTTTCCTTTCCTCTCCATTCCCTCCCCTCCTCTCCTCTCCAGTCAACTAGTCAAAAGTTAAGAAAATATGTTACTATTTTGTTGAGTCAGATACAGTTTGCAGGAAACTGAAATATATAATATTTATCTTATTATTTTATGACATTCTGTAGTGCAATAAATTGTAAAACCATGTTTCTTTAATCAAGAATTTTACTAGAAAATAGAGATTTTTTGAAGTGACTAAATAGCCAACAAACTTAGATTTCAAACTAGTACTCATTGATCGTAACCAGTATAGACTTGTTTCCCTGAATGCAAGTTACGCTAAAATATCAGCACACAGGCAGGCTTTCTAATGTCCCGCCTGGACTGGGCTTATAAAACCCGGGCTGAATGGGCCAGTCCTAACTTTTAACTTGCTTTGTAGCTGCATTGGAACCCAGACCTGATGGCAGGCAGTTATGGGCAAGACTCGTGTCTCCTTTGCCGGCCTCACTTTCCAGTTGAATAAGCAGAGTACTGAAGTCTTCTGCAACAGTATGGCAACAATTGTCATATGACTATTTTGCCATATGAAAAAAAAAAATTGAAAAAGAAAAATAGAATTTTAACCGGAAACATTATAAGCCTTATGATTCCAGTTCTCAGGAAGCTCGAGAGAGAGTACGAAAAATTGAAAGAAAAAATGGTTGGCAGAGGGAAGGTGACATTTGCTCGTCTCACTCAGCTGTACATTATGAAACATGTGTCAACAACAAGAGCAGAAGTGTTTCAAGAAATTGTGTTGGAGACCCATTTGAAAATAAGAGCAATAACTTACTCAGAAAATGAATATAGTAGGAATTACACCAATTTTCTACACGAGCTCAAAAAGAAAAGCCTGCGAAGAACTCCATTTTGCTGATTTCATATCATCATATGACGGCATTTGTGGCAAGGCATTTCCAACCTCAAAACCTTGCAATTGAACATGTCTCCAGTGTTGACAACATTGTCAACAACTAGAGGCACTTCAATGTGAGAGACTGAAGCGATACTACGAGGCGTACATAGCACAATTTCCATCTGAAAACATCTGCACTACTAAAATTGAATGTAATAGATTTTTAAATACGACAATTTAAGAATACTATGATCAAAATCAATGGGAAAACAATCTTAATTTAAAATTTGCTAGAAAAAGTGTAGGTGAAACCAAAGGTGAATTCATATTGCTACTATCTTAATGTCTAAAAGTGTCTATGGTATAAACATTTTTCTTAGCATCAGTGGCAATACACTAACCAAATCAATTTCACAACATAAATCATAGGAACAGTTTCACAAACTTTGCATACATGAATGAATGCATATATATATATATATATATATATATATATATATAGAGAGAGAGAGAGACAGAGATTGAGGTACGGACCAACTGAGGATGGCTCCATTTCAGAAAAACCCGGTGAAGACCATATACTGTAAGTGCAGGAAGATTCTTCTTGTTAGTTTGAAGGATGCTTTGTCAAAATGTGGCCGTCCATTCGTGTGTTACTTCGTGCGTTCATTGTGTAAATTCTATACTAATTTTTGCTGTTGTTCATTTGAAAGAAAATATCACACAGGAAATTAGTAAATTCTTACATGAGTTGCTTATAAACGTTAACAAGAAAGTTTCTGTGAAACACAGGAATATACAGCCACTGAAATAGATGATTTTAAAAGGCAATATCCTATTATAATCAGTTTTAAATAATCAGTTCACGCTTTCATCAAATATATGTATACGAAATAAAACTGCTAAGTCTACGCGAGAGACCCAAACTCTAATTTTGCGGTTGTGACTGCTACACTTCAGGCAGCCCGTAATTAAAAAATTCCTCACTGTATTTGTGCATTAAGAATACCAATGTTGCAGCAGAAAGTATACAGACATATTATATTAATGCAGATCTACATGTAAACACAAATGCATTTTCAGCATATAATACGTGAAACATCTGCTCTATGTGAAAGACTTCATGATTTTCCATACTTAGGCTATATTTATAGCGCAGAACTGTTTCATTATATTAAAATGGTCTCTCGCATCAATGTAGGAGGATACGAATCTTGAGGTGACGACAATTTGAGACACTTTCTGCAAATACCGCATTTGAACGTTCTTTCATCTCTGTGTAGGTGCAAGTGATTGTAGAGATGATCCACTTGTGTAAAACAATTTCCAGAGACTTCGTAATTGAATTCCTTTAGCATATCTGAATGCATACATGCCGCTTTAAGTCTTCCAATTGATAGAAACACTTTCCATACATATCGCACTTGAATTAAATTTTGCCTCAATGTATGTCTCTATGCAAATACCTTGGAGCAACAGTAACAAATGTATATGATACGCGGTGGAAAAATAAACTCAGGATAAATATGGTAAATGCGTGTTATTATTTCGATGAGAAGCTTTTATCATCCAGTCTGCTCTCAAGAAAACTGAAAGTTTGAATATACAAAACAATTCTATCACCGGTTCTTTGGTATAGATGTGAATCTTGGACTCTCACTTTGAGAGTGCAACAGTGGTTAAGGTTGTTTGAGAACAAGGTGCTTAGGAAAATATTTGGAGCTAAGAAGAATGAAGTTACAGGAGAATGGAGAAAGTTACATAATGCAGAACTGTATCCATTTCATTCATCGCCTGACATAATTAGGAACATTAAATCCAGAAGTAGAGATGAGCAGGGCATGTACCAAGTAAGGGCGAATCCAGAAATGAAAATAGTGTTAGCTGGGAGGCCGGAGGGTGTAAGACCTTTGGGGAGGCCGAGACTTAAATGGGAGAATATTAAAATGGATTTTAGGGAGATGGGATGATGGTAGAGACTGGATTAATCTTGCTCAGGATAGGGACTGATGGCAGGCTTATATGAGGGCAGCAATGAACCTCCAGGTTCCTTAAAAGCCATAAGTATGTGTCTACGTCTGCTTAAAGCATCTAACACAGAGAAAAACTTCCTACACACCTAGCATTTCAATGGCTTTTCGCTTGTGTGAATGCGTACATGTCTGCATAAATTTGAAGATGCTGTGAAACACTTTCCACACACCTCACACTTGAATGGCCTTTCGCCTGTGTGAATGCGTATATGTGCGCTTAACTTTGACAATGCTGAGAAACACTTTCCACACGTATCACATTTAAATGACTTTTCGCCATTGTGTATACGTCTATGAATGCTTAAAGCTCCAGATACTGAAAAACACTTTCCACACACATTGCATTGGTATGGCTTTTCGCCTGTGTGACTGCGTACATGTGCCTTTAAGTGTCCTGATTCTGAGAAACACCTCCCACACACCTCGCATTTGAATGGCTTTTCGTCCGTGTGAATGCGTACATGTGTTGTTAAATTTGATGATGATGAGAAACACTTTCCACACATCTCGCATTTGAATGGCCTTTCGCCAGTGTGAACGCGTGAATGTAAATTTAAATGAGATGATGCTGAGAAACATTTACCACACATCTCGCATTTGAATGGTCTTTCTCCTGTGTGTATGCGTGCATGTCTGTTTAAATCTGATAATCCTGAGAAATTCTTGCCACAAACTTCGCATTTGAAAGGCCTTTCGCCTGTGTGTATGCGTGTGTGTCTGTTTATATCCGATGACCTTCTGAAAGACTTTCCACACACAGTGCAATGAAATGGCATCCCGCGTGTGTGTTCGAGTGCATGGCTCTTTATATCACTCAGTTCCAAGAAACACTTCCCACAGACATCGCATTTGAATGATGTTTTCATTTTTTGTATATGTGAATGAAGTTTCAGAGATTGCTGTGATACAAAAACCATGCTGCATATATTACATTTGAAGGATTTATGGCTTTCGGCGCCAATGTTTGAACAGTCTGGTTTGCTGCTACCGCACTGTCTCAATTTGTCTTCTTCATTATTAATGCCGGCAGGTTCTTGTGACACACTCTTCTTAACATTATCCAAAATCCTGAAATGAATATAATAAATTATTTGGTTTCAACTATTATCAATGTCGTGTGAGAAAAAAAAAAAAAAAAAAAAAAAAAAAAAAAAAAAAAAAAAACATTTTAAACATTACATTATATACAGTAAAATCCCTCATATCCGGCACCCAAATAACTGACAATACCAAAAAACGGCACTTTCGGCTAGGCCAAAGAAAAAAGTCATTCATGCGAAAGGGAAGAATCAGACGAAAATGTGAGTGGTTTTTGTGGAGCATATATACCGTATATTGTTTTCTCTTTACATTGTTCACTCGTGTCAACATACACAGAAAACACCTTTACGTCCCTGGAGTAGATCGGGTAGCATCAGTAAGCTCTCACTTGGGCCTTGGAAAGAATGCGTAGAGATGATATCTTTAAATTTATCACTTGAAGTCGACCGTTTCGAAGGCGTGTTGGACAAATCTAAATAGGAAAGTTTAAAATTCTGTCTTCCAGAGCACGTAAAAGTTTCATTAGAGTGATATATACAAGAAGACACTAGAGATATGTAAAAGAGGTTCAAATCATCGAGCGCTACTTCACTTTCATAGTTACGACGTTGGCTACACTGCTCTTCACGTCAGATGACTATTTAAAATTGTCATAAGGTTACGAAAACGTTTAGTATTTTTTACACTATTATGTATTACAACAATTATGAACTGATGAATGTACATTACCGTATTCAGTACTAAAAATAAACATTGTATGTATTTCAAAACTTATTTTTAAATATCTATATGAAAATTACTAAATTTCAACATGGAAAAAAATGTTTGTGCAGTATACAGTATGTCTTTACATAACCCATAAACGTATTTTCCAATTATCCGGCACTGGCTTTGTCCCACAGTTGCTGGTTATGAGGAATTATACTGTACACATATCGAATAATAATACAGGCGAATATAATTTTTGGTTGCTGTCTTGGTTTTTAGACTTGATCTTGGGGTTATTTTCGTCCTTGAATCAGAAAATGACATTGAATAGAACACATCAGTATTATTTCTTAGATATTGTTGAATTTATATAATGATTTTATACAATACCGTATTTTGAATTCTGATTTGTTACATTTTTGTAACACCTTATAGATGGATAACACGGTTTTACTGTAATGCCAAAATTTCTGTGGCTTTGACCTAGAAAATTAAGCGCTAGTTCAGTTTTTGGCATCTACCAGCTGGGACGTGGGAATGCCAAAATACTTGCAACTGGAGTACGATTCTCATGATTGTGTCAGTTACTGTTGCCACGTCTGATAAAAACATTAAGGATGATGAAAACTATATTATGTCGACCACTAATCAAGAGTAAGTGACATCACTACAGACACCGGGGGGAAATTCAACAACTAACAAGCATGAGTTGGGATTCAGCTGGGTGAAAATGATTATTAGAGGAGAAAAATTCGCTCCAGCGCCGAGGATCGAACTCGGGTCCTTGATTCTACGTACCAAGCGCTCTAACCATTGAGATACGCCGAAGTTCAATCCGGTGCTGTGAATCGGTTCACTTTTCCAGATCGAGGATCGCAAAGAAATGGCGGTTTCACAATGGTCGTGATTGAAATATCTCGACGTATTTTGCTATATTTGTTGGGAGTACACACTTCAAACAAGTAGAAAAACTAATTCAGAGTTCGTGAAGACAGCACATTTATGTTATTTTGGTATCAAGCTTGGAGACCAAGATCAGTCATGAGCTCCTTGTATGGTTTTTGTTTTAGTATGTTATTTTACGACGCTGTATCAACATCTAGGTTATTTAGCGTCTGAATGAGATGAAGGTGATAATGCCGGTGAAATGAGTCCGGGGTCCAGCACCGAACATTACCCAGCATTTGCTCATTTTGGGTTGAGGGAAAACCCCGGAAAAAACCTCAACCAGGTAACTTGCCCCGACCGGGAATCGAACCCGGGCCACCTGGTTTCGCAGCCAGACGCGCTAGCAGTTACTCCTTGTATGGTATGCAAAACTTGTACAGGACATTAGCGCCAGTGGATAAATAGAGAAGTAGGAATGATTATTCTTGCATTGTTAATATCATAGTCATCAATTGTAATAATGTCTCTGTTTCAAGTTCTGGCTGATATGTACATCTCTATCAGGCAGTACATCTCACTTGACGATATGTGCCATAAGAAGAACATTGTTTGTATGCATCTAAAGCCTGATGTAGCTAATCAGCGATGTTTACGATGGAGAGGGAAAGAAACTGGCCACCCTATTCCGTTATCTTCTGTCCTAGTTGTCTCATAAGTGGTGTCTTGTTGGTATCTTTGGACAGTTGAACTAAACAACAACAAATCGAAATAATCGTGATAAGAGGGCACATCCTGATCTATCGCCAGCTATGAGACATATGCCGCACTCGGATCTGGTACATATCCCAACCTTAATGACCTACAACAGTTCTCAGTAGATGAAACTTGTATGTCTGTATGTTTCGTATAGCACAAAGTAAAGAAAGTGGTGGCAGCTACAGTGTTTTTCAAACTTCACATAGTGAATACTTTGACCAGAACGATTTGAGAGATGATTAGAGACCTAAATCTTTCCAAGAAATCTTCTCAATTCCTAGCCTGCAAACTAAGGGAAAAGAATATTTCAGCCTGGAATAAAAATTATATTTTAGTGAAGAAGCTTCAACCAAGACACTAGTCGGCCTGGTTGGCGATTTTGTATAGCCTTCTATGCTAAAGGTTACGGGTTAGATCCCGGGCCAATTCGATGGCACGTAAGTGTGCTTAAATGCGACAGGCTCATGTCAGTAGATTTACTGGCATGTAAAAGAACTCCTGCAGGACAAAATTCCGGCACATCCGGCGACGCTGATATAACCTCTGCAGTTGCAAGTGTCTGTAAGTAAAACATATATTTCTATCTCCAAGACAATACATAAATAATGTTTAAACAAACAAGTGCCAATATAAAACCGGCATATTTGGGACTAAGAGGGATGAAGTTACAGGAGAATGGAGAATGCAAAGCTGGACGCATTGTTTTCTTCACCTGACTTAATTAGGAACATTAAAACCAGACGTTTAAGATGGGCAGGGCATGTAGCATGTATGGGCAAATCCAGAAATGCATATAGAGTGTTATTTGGGAGACCGGAGGGAAAAAGATCTTTGGGTAGGCCGAGACGTAGATGGGACGATAATATTAAAATGGATTTGGGGGAGGTAAGATATGATGATAGAGACTGGAATAATCTTGCTCAGGATAGGGACTGATGGTGGGCTTATGTGAGGACGGCAATGAACCTGCGGATTCCTTAAAAGCCACTTGTAAATAAGCAAATAAGTGCTTTAGGCGGCTTTCACACCGAAATTGCATGCCACGTCCAACGTACGATATGGATGCACGCTGCAGGTCACTTGGTGCAGCTCAGAGTTTTGTATTCACGCCACGTCCGTCGTGTAGGTCACAGTTTCACATTTTTTACTTTGCACAACGTCCTTTGTCTCAATATAAACCTAGGCCTAAAGTGTGATAATGTCATTATTATTACTATTATTATTATTATTATTATTATTATTATTATTATTATTATTATTATCATTACTGCGAAATGTTGGACATCCGAAGAAGCATTCTGAGGGACCGTTTTAATAAGTTTGCTGTCGATTCAGAAACAGATTAGGAGACCTAAACTGCGATTATTATTATTATTATTATTATTATTATTATTATTACTATTATTATTATTATTATTATTATTATTATTATTATTATTATTATTATTATTGTAGGATTTTCCCCAGTAAAGTTTCCTCCATAAGGGCTATTCTACTGTAACATAAGTGGTTTTATTTCCCATGATTTAAATCACTAGGTCGAAAAGATCGTGAGTGACTATGCATAGGTGAGAAAACAAATTAAAATATTAAATGCAATTTAAAAATAAGACACTGTAATGTAACTATTAAGAAATTATAAATGCATTCGGAGGGAATGAAAAAAAAAAAGTTTAACTTGCTCTACCTGTAGAGGAATATTTACTGTTCGACGACTATGTCCCAGGCTTGATGTTTTTCATTGCGATTGCTATGGTGTTATCATAAACACACGCGTATTTCTCCACGGTTTTCATGAGTAATATATTGAAATGTTCGTTATCCGGTAATTTCTGAAGACATGGTTATACACCACCACCACCACCACCAGGTAATCGCGTGCTAACAAATGAACACACTTTGAAATCTGTGCAGACTAACCACAGCGTGTGTAAATTGAGTGAAACAGAACCAAAGCATATGTGCGGTCCCAAGTAGTGTGGAACAAAATAGTCCATATGTATGTGGTGAGCAGCATGTCGCATTCTGCAAGCTATTTGTTTGCGCAGGATTCAGAAAAGTGTAGCATGCAGCTTGCACCCACGTCACACGTAGCATGCAACTTAGTTTGAAATCCCAGAGACAAATGGCAAAATACGTGGTAGACATTCATCTCTTTCTTAATGGCCAGCTATAGCACATTGTTCTGTTGTTCATAAACGATCCAGTAACTTCTTCTTGGTGATTTTCGTCCCCTGTACATGCTTGACTGTTGAAAAAAGATCAGTAGGAAATGTTGGATTGCTCGCTCCTTCATCCATGGCACAATTAGTCCTTGGCTTAGTATCTTAGCACAAGGTTAGTTTTTCCTTTGAAGTGTAGTCTTTTCTTCACGCAGGTATAATGGACCATTCTGGTCTTTCGCCTAGCAGATCCAATTCTGGCATAACCTTATGCCACACCAACAGAGAATTGGTTCGACAACTTTACCGATTGCTGGATAGACCCCCAGTTTCGAAACTATTCCAAATCAATTATATATTATTTTCTTGCAAATAGAATTCTCTGATCTATTGTTATATATACAACTTCATCTAATGTCAAAAACTCCAAAAATAATCTATATTGTTGTTTAGTCAGCTGTCCAAACACAGGTTTCAACCTCACATGTGACACCAAGAAGGCACCACTTATGAGGTAACTAGGCCAAGAGATAATGAGATTCTTTTCCCCCTCCATTGCATAAATCATCGACCAGCTACATATTACACTAGTCAGACTTCAGAAGCATACATACAATAATTATTGTTCTTCTGACAAATAACGTCAAGTGAGATGGACTTCCTGATAACAGATGAACATAAAACAAGAAACCTCAGTGAGACTATATGTGATTCGAAGTTACAAAATGACCAGGTAAAAGTATAAAATGTGTAATTGTAGAAGTCTTTAATTCTGTTTCTTGTACCATGATCTTGTTAAAATATTACACACTAGGGTAACTGTGTGGGAGGGCAGGTAATGAAATTAAAGGAGCAGTCCGCGATAAAATTAAGTTGGCTTTAATCAAACACGTTTTTCAATCTAAGTAGAATGTAATTTACCGCATGTCAATGCGAGGCATGGTTCTTGAGTTACTGACTCCGCACAAATACTTATGACGTCATAGCCACTGAACTGTTGTGATTGCATAGTAGGTCGAGAACATCCCGAGTGCGGTGCTCTGTATTAAATAATCTTCTCGAGCCGTAGTACACGTGAACAGAATTTCGGACTTAGTTGTGATTTAGTGAAGTCATATTTTGCTTTTCATTTAATCATAAAATAGCACATACCAACGTTGTGGTTTTATGTAGGGCTATTTTCTTTTATATGAACGATTTTGAGCTGCAGTAGACTAAACAGAAAAAATTGTATCGTAATACAGTTTAAAATGCCATGGTGTTGTGATTTTTCGTGTTCAGAGGGAAGAACAAAAGCAGAACATGGAGAAGGGATATCATTTCATGTATTGCCGAGCAGAGAAAAGTCCACCGCAAATATTTCAAAATATGGGTGAAGAAAATCAACAGAAAAGGTTTTACACCATCGAAAACTGCTGTTGTGTGTTTTAATCATTTCCATGAAATTAATTTTGAAGAATCGTCTCTATTAAAAAGACGTTTAATAGAACTCTGAAAATGAAGAAAACTGCTGTCCCTTATTTTTGAAAGGAGAATCTCCCCAAGACAGTTCTGATACTACGCGCTCGTCTACTTATAAATGAAAAGAGGTCGTCGAAGAAGTAATAGCAAGTTGCAGTGATGCACCTATAGCTGAAAATATTGACGAATGTGTAGTTCTCGATGAGGCTGAAAATTCACAGAAACCTGATATAAACAAAGCTGTGCAGTGTGAGATAGGGTGCGAGACACTAAGAAATGTGTGTGGTGAATCAGATGTGAGTGAGCCATAAACTGACTTAGACAGATCTTTTCAAATAGAAGAAGAAACTTCATATTCTAATTCATCAGGTATAAGGTACAAATTGTTTGAAAATTTTTCAAAAACTTTACAACTATATTTCATCGGCAAGACAACATTTTATAAAATAATTTCAAAATTCGTAGAACCAACAGTAGTTGTAGTTATTTTCAGATTCATGAACAACTTATCAATTCCGTAAAAGATAAAAACGTTCGAATCGCGGTGATGACCAATTTGACTCACCTGGTTACAGTGCAAAATATGTCACTTACAGTGTAATGGACCTTAATTCAGATAATCTTATAGACTTCGTAGTTCTGCAAAAGGGTCTAATTGTAGGCAATCTTGAAAAAGCAGCATGCGAAAAAGTTCTAGATCGCCTAAAAGAAAAAAATGAACATTACCCTCTCTTTGTCGGAACGTAATAGAGGAATTAGGAAATTCATGAGGACCAAATACGAATGGTGGACCATCATTTGACATTTGGCACATTGCAAAAAGCTTATCTAAATACCTTAAAGCCGCCGCAAAAACATATGAGAAAATACAAATGTGGAAACACAGCATCATAAATCACTCGTGGTGGTTATGTGCTACATGTGAAGGTGATCCTGACGACTTAGAAGACAGATTCATTTCTGTATTAAATCATATTTGTAATATACACGAACAGAGACATATAAACAATATGCACACATTCACCCATACAATAGCGAGAGGGAATGGACCGAACCTGGATCCGAACCAACAATGCTCTGAAAAATGTATGCAACCCTGCCCTTTAAAAGACTTAAAGCAGACTAATCAGTTTTGTCACACCAGCAAACTTGAACCATATCATAACGAGAGATTGGTTTACACTCCTAAGAGAAAACACTTTCAATATGATGGAATAATAACAAGAACTATGATTGCAATAATGGACCATAATTACAACGTGAAAATAGATGTAACTGGTTCCAGACTCCAGTACCCTAAGCCAATAACGATGGGTGGAAAAGAAAACATACAGCAGGAAGGAAAATGCGTGGAGAGAAGATACACAGTGAAATATGTTGGAAGTAGCTCGTGATTATCAATTACTGTAATTCGATGATCCACATGTTTTAGAGGTTCTCTCAAACATAGCCCCGGTGCCTAAACCGTGTGACTCAACAACTATGGTGCAATACAATAATATAAACAATGTACGGTACTAATTTATTGCTGACGTGAGATAAACACGTATCTGTAGTCCCTATATAACGAATATTTCACGTCTCACATACATTCACTCACTCAGTGAAGACGTTGACTTAGGTTATAATTGATCAAAATATTAAACCTTTTCAGTTTGAACCCTTATCAGACCTAAGTCGTTCTAATCACAGAATGGAACAGAATGCATTGTACACGGGATTTAAAGTGGGATAGAGTTTGGGTAAGTTATTACTAGTATTATTATTATTATTATTATTACTATTACTATTATAGTATATGCATATGATAGGTCCTAAGTGAGTTAATAATAACTGACTGTAACATATGAATATATATTTACTCGTTCTACACCACTGTATGTCAGACGGAACTACAATGTAGTCTTATGAAGCGATCGGTGGTTATGACGTCAGAGCTTGCAATAAGACCTTTAATATTTCACAAACTAAAAGGCGTAGAGAGATGAGACAAACGCCGTTAATCTAAGGATTACTTAGGTAAACATCCTATAATATAATCAAAATTTCGAATTTTATCGTGGACTGCTCCTTTAAGGAAACAGGAGGCATGCTACTTGCATCCTGGATATAAGGTCAAGAACAAAATTATAGAAATACTATTGTTCTCCAACCAGGAGATCAACCGTGAAAGGAATGTGCTTACTATTGCGTCATCTATTGGAGCGAAGTAGATAGATAATATTATCGTTATAACGTCAGTTTAAAAACCATGCGCTCTCCTGCATATGTTATTTCCTGTATGGAGGGATTAAAAGAGATTAACAGTGATCTAATTTTGTAACTAGGGTGGTATAAATATGTGTGTATCAATGTTATGGTTTGTGCTGTGAGAGCTAGCCAATAGAGATACGAGTACCCACATGTGTGACCTTATGACATCTTATGGCATCGACATTCATTCACAGCATTACCCCGCTGTGTCTCATTCCGCAAAGACTTTCTCGTGGTTGGAGTACAGTAGTGACCCTAACAATACGCAATTCCGATGCGAAAATAAAACTGTTTTGATGCAGTTGGTGGTACGTTTGAAAATATGCTGCACAGTACACTCACCTCCCTGGAAACACTTCATCCTCCTCTGAAGATACTTCCACTTTCTGTTCCTGCTGAACTTTGTCCAGGTCGAACACATCTTCCTGGAAAAGTGAGTAAATAATGAAGAGGACTATCTGCGTTATCAGTTTTCTGTCAGAGACCTACCTTTTCGAACTTAATGAATCCAATCTCAATTTTCAGTAAGGTTGAAATGACATCTATACAAAATCGAACTGGTTCCCCCAAACCGCATTAAAATATATCCTAATGTATATTTTAAATTCAGACTATTTGTCTCTATTCAAACGCATTGGAATCAAGTTTAAAACTTGAAAATATGTACATAAGATGTGTAATTGTAATGCGAAATACATAACCAGAATATGATACAATATTTGATGCAAATGAACAGTAAAAATGTATTTACTCACATATGACTAATATATATATATATATATATATATATATATATATATTTAACAAAATAATCTGCCCTCAATGAGGGTGACCATAAAGATCCCGAATAAAAGTACTACAGAAAAATTTAGAAAGACAAAAAGATTAAATACAGGAATTGTTTAGTAAAAAATCCAGAGAAATGCAAATCCAATAGAATCATCAATGGCCAAGATGTAAATAGTAATGTAATATTTGGATTGAATCCTTAAGAATATTGAATAAAATTGTTTAATTTAAAAAAATCAGAGACCGAGTGCTTTTAAAATATTACATGTGAATTTAGGAAATGTGCCACATGCACCAAACAAAAGACCAGAAACATTCCACTGACTAGTGGGAATGTTATATTTCTCACTTAGGTATGGGATGCAGGACTCATAAATGGATTTCTTCTCCTCATCAACGTGTTGTGCCTGCAGGGAATTCTATTTCAAATTTAAAAATGACAGCCGTTCAAGTTTAGAACTATTCGAAATAAGAAAACATTTAATGCTGCAAACTATTAATGGTTTAGACATAATTAAGAATGCACTAACTGTACATCTGTATACTGAGAGTGAACAACTTACATCAACTTCAGATTTCACGCATGCAAAGCTGGTAGGCACTGAAGTGTCTTCAATCTTTATCTCTGATTTGATTTCGTAGCTGTGGTCCACGCATTCTATCTTCATGCCTGTCACTTCCAGATGCAATATTTTCCCTTCCTACAGAACATAAAAATGTCATGAATAGTTTTTTTCTTTTTGTTTTAAAATTGACATCACTTGTAATATCCGTCAATCTGGTTCTGCATAGCCGTTATTGGCTAACTCTCCACATAAAAATAAGACAAGACAATTAAAGGTAAAAAGTGAACAAGATCTTAGGGATACACGCAATGATTGATGATGGGCCAGGTGTTCCTTGTGAAAGAATTTACATATTGTGATATGTGTAAAAGATTCCGATTTATATTCTACACTAGGTTTACAAACGCCTTTTGAGTAGGATATTTTATTAATTATTATTCACAATAACAAATATATCGTCTTCTAACACTTTTAGACAAACATAAAAAGAATAGGGAGACTTCTCACTTTACCTCTGAAGAAGCCTTATTCTCTTCTATTTTGTATGTGTCATCATGTGCCTGTAAATCCAATGGATCAACCTCAGGTTCCATCTTGATTAAATCCATCACAACTGAAACAATTGACAGTTGACTAACTATAAAATGTAACTTGGAGTCAGGCCTGAAAGGGAAAACAACTGGAGGAGATAGGTTCGATCCAGTGCTATGGATTAAACTTCGACATAGCTCAATGGTGAAAGTGCTTGGTACGTAGAACCAAGATCTCCGGCACCGGAATGAATTTTTCTCCTCTAATATTGTTACCATAACAGATGTTCTGTAGGACCAAAAAATAATAATCTTTACGTAGATTCTTCGAGCAACAATACATATTACTGTACAGATTAATGTGCATATTAGTGTGGAATCCCGGTCAGTGCACTCCTTGTATAATGGCAGCTGACTTAATATAAAATATCAACAGACATGCCCAACTTGGAGTCAGGCTAGAATGGGAAAGAACACTGGAGGAGAGGGGTTCGATCTGGTGCTGTGGATTGCACTTTGGTGTAGCTCAATAGTGAGAGTGCTTGGTACGTAGGACCAAGGACCCGGGTTTGATACCCGGCACCGGAGCGAATTTTTCTCTGCTAATATTAATTAAAACAATTGAGGTTTTGTGACTGAGAGTGATTTATAGAAACTGAGTTGTTGAGAAACTCTTATTAGAAGTTGCTACGATCTAGTTCACATGAAACTTCCCCATACTCATCTTCTTTCATAATAGCACTGCCAGGACTCTAGAATTCGCTACCTGCTAGTATTAGGGACTGTCGAAATAAAATTAAAATCAAACGCAAACTTACTAGGTACTTGGTCAGTAACTGAGACTCGTCCAGACATGGCTTCATGTAATATTATATATTATCTATGTATTATATAATAATAATCATAATAATAATAATAATAATAACAACAATAATAATAATAATAATTCTACGTTTAATTTGCAATTCAGTAACTAATTTCTTCTTTAACTTATACAATAATCTGCCTAACTTCCTTCATCAATATTCTCTTTTAACACAATTTGTATAACCACTGATGAACTATCAAATTAGGCCTATTTTAATTAAATAAATAACGACTTCACAATAATCAAGTGTAGTAACACTATAATTTAAATTGTTAACACAGTGAAATCCATATTTCTTTAATGTAAATAACCTAGTACCGGTAGTTCATGAGTAAATTGTCTAACCTTTATTAATTACATATTTTAACGCTCAGGTTATATTGTAATTGTTACTTTAATTGTATTGAGGGTATTCTAGTTGTAATCCCCTGGGAAAGGAAGAGAGAAGGCCTCATGCCTATAAATCTTACAGGTTAAAAAATAAATCAATAAATACCAAAAACTTTATTTTAAATTTCTAAACAGATCTGAAACCAATTATCAGCCACATATGAATATGGGACATATTTAGTACTATTATAATGAAAACTCGACTACTGTGGAAGTGTTCTTTCCCAGGTTCCATCACAATGAATCCCCATCATTGTCTTATCTCATTGTGGTCGTAGCATACACCTGCCTGCTATGGCTCAACCTAGACAATGATTCTGTTTGTTAACAAAATTGATCTACACAACTGGCATCATATGAGAGAATGATGAAGAGTCAATGCACACCGTTATTAAACAAAATATATTCTCTACACACAATAGGAAATTTGCCAATAATGTTATCGTGAAAACCGAAAATTTGGGTGGGAAGAAAGTGACGTCATAAATCACTTCATATTAATAGAAAAGAAAGAAAATACATTTGTTTCGATCTTAGCTTAACTTAGAAGATTTCAAGGCCCTCTATCCCGGCAGTCCACAAGACAATTTGGATGACAGCAATTGAGTTTGGGCATTTTTAAGCACTGGGAAAGGCTGATGATTTTTTTTAATGACGTGAGAACTAGTTTATGAAAAACAAAACTACTACAATGGCGGAAATAAAAAATTAAGTCACATTAAGAAAATTATGTGTTTATTTCGTTATAATTTTTTGTTTTACTATTGCGTATACCAAAGCATGCTGTTGGGTCCGCCATGTTCTCTAACATACAAGTCCACACCTGTGGAGTAACGGTTAGCGCGTCTGGCCGCGAAACCAGGTGGCCCGTGTTCGATTCCCGGTCGGGACAAGTTACCTGGTTGAGGTTTTTTCCGGGGTTTTCCCTCAACCCAATATGAGCAAATGCTGGGTAAATTTCGGTGTTGGACCCCAGACTCATTTCGCCGGCATTATCACCTTCATCTCATTCAGACGCTAAATAACCTTAGATGTTGATAAAGCGTCGTAAAATAACGTACTAAATAATAATCTAACAAACAAATAGGTAGGAGCAACTTTCCTCAATCATACCAACATAACTTAGGTAATATATATTCGAGATCTCGCCTTCCTGCCGGAACGAATTCTTCTCAATTTAAGAGATATTACTTAGGTAACATTACGAAAGTTTCGCGCTAGTGTACACTCGATTTCTTTATAAGTGTTAATATCACGCGAGCCACCTTTCATATGGCTTGCATTTACGAATCTGACAGGTTAGGTTAGGTTATTTTAGTTTACACATTTATATGCTTTGCAAATATGCACTGTAACAAGTACGTTAAGTTAGTTTATACTGTTATGCCTTGCATAAACAGATTAGGTTGGTTTACTTTAGGCTTTTGTTACACCTTGCATATACGTTTTCTAGTAGATAGAATGCGAGTTTTCTAAGGTCGAGGGTCAGTGGCATATCAGGTTTGGTTTGTTCAGATTCTTTGTACACCTTGCGCATGTACGTGTTTTAGGTAGATAGGTCTGCATAGGACTCGATCCCTATTCGAAACATATGAAAGAAACGATGTTACAATATACATATCTTGTGTTAATTTCTTTATTATTTGTTGTTCTTCATTGTATTCCGTTGGTTATTGAATTACTACAAATTTAGCATTCTTCACATTTCATCATATTGTGTGTTTTATGTTTCTACACTTCTTTCCTTCACCAGCAACTACAACGTTTGCACTTAATTACCGAACAATTTTCTTGAAATATTTTCCTACAAAATCTTGAACTTTCGAAATCCGTCTCGGCAAGAAATCTCTCACAGATTCAATATTTTCACTTCCAAAATCACCGGAACAACTTCAACGCTCGTTTCTCCGAAACCGTGTCACTGCACTGAATAGTGGACATCAATATTGGTATGTTACATATAGCTGGAAAAACAAAACAAATGAATATCAATTTAGCATATATACAGGTGAGTAGTAATTACGTAGGCTACTATAAAGTATTGCAGACTATTCTATACATTAAAACAAACATATTGTATCCTATAAACGTAAAGGTACGGTCACACGTCGCTACTTTTACTGCGCAACTTTTGTACTGCAGCTGCAAAAGCTGCGTTCGTGTTCACACGTACACCAAAAGTAGCGCACTGCACGCTACTTTTTGTGCTGCGCAACCCATGTGCTGCAAAAGTTGCGGCTGAAGGTTGCGAGTCTGTTCACACACAAGGCGCTACTTTTGTAGCCGCAGTTTAGCTGCAGCATTCAATCCCCGTGTTGATTCTTCTATACATTTTGAGGTTACGTTCACATCTATCTGATGCGGTATCAAAAAAAAATGTATTCGGACAATGAAATACAAGCGGCAGCTTGTTTATCAGTTGCGTTAATTAGGCCTATAAAACGTGGAAGAAAACGTCGAAATAGAAAACCAAAAAGGTGCTGGACCAAAGAGTGGATAAAAAATAGAGAACAACATGGAATTACAAACAATCTTCTTCGGTAACTACGCGAAGGGGATGAATCATTTTATAAGAACTTCTTGCGTATGTCTGCAGCTGATTTTGACAACCTGTTGGAGAAAGTGGCACCCCTAATTGAACGAAAGGACACGCTTATGAGAAGAGCTTCCCACCTGCTGAACGTTTAGTCGTGACATTGAGATATCTGGCAACAGGTACGGTAACAATGTAATAACAAATAAATTAAGCACTCTACATACCTTGTTTAGTTCCTTATAAATGATTTGTTTTTTTTTTTTTTTTTTTCACAGGTGACAGTTATAAATCATTAATGTATCTCTTCCGTATACCTGCTAACACAATATCACAAATAATTCCAGACGTTTGACGTACAATTTATGATGTACTAAAGGAAGAACATCTGAAGGTGAGAAACTAGATATTATTTATTGATAGAATAAAATTACACTTCGTAGGCTTGGAGTAGCCTACTTCACCTACTTTTAGATGTGTTAGTATTTCACACAAATAGGCTATAAAGACATATGTTTGGATGTAAAAATGATTAAGTAAATGTTAGTATTCGCATAATTAGCTTAAAATTTCATCATTGTCATTGTCTTGATTTTGTACGACATAAATTGTTGGTTCTTGCGTACTATCTGTTACATTTAGGCCTGTGACTTGAGAGTTTTCCACAGATTGAACATAACACAGTCTCTGTCTATGTTCGAAATTTATTTTAATGATGGCTTCTTGAATTGCAGTTTTTAATGTTAACTGTAAATCGGGTACGTTAGTTAGTTGACGCAATTCACTGGCAACAAAATCACCGAAAATTGCGAAATCATCTTTTTCCTTTAGGTGGGATAAAACCGACATACATTTTTGTATTATCAATTGTTCTTCTTTATCGAGTGCACTTTCGTTACGACGTCTCTTTCTTGTTTGGGTTGATGATGTCGTCGGAATCGGTGGTGATGATAACGACTGACTAGTAGATTCGTCATAATTTTCAATGACCTCCACTGCCTCTACAATTTCATGATTTATGTCAGAGCTACTTGTTCCAGTCTTGAAAAAAAAACATTTAGGTATTAGAAATATTGCATAAATATACATACTGATTTTGTTTCATTTGTATTTTAGACACCCAACACAGAGGCAGAATGGACAGAAGTTGCTGATGAGTTCGAGAAGAAGTGGAACTTTCCCAACTGTATTGGCGCTATAGATGGGAAATATGTAAATGTAAAAACACCAGCAAATAGTGGAAGTTTGTACTTCAATTACAAACATACACACAGCATAATATTGATGGCATTAGTAGATGCCAATTACAGATTCACATACATCAATGTTGGCGCACCTGGACGTGACTCAGATGGTGGAGATTATCAGAACTGCTCTTTATCAAGTGCCCTTGAAAATAATACAGTGAACATCCCACGCGCAAAACCGTTGCCTGGAAGAAACAAACCTGTGTCCTACGTTGCAGTTGTAGATGATGCATTTGCTTTAAAGTCATACATAATGAAACCATTTGCTAACAGAAATCAAAGTGTTTCAGAAAGAATATTTAACTACCGGCTCTCACGTGCAAGAAGAATTGTGGAAAATGCCTTTGGACTTATATCTGCACGATTTCGTTGCCTCAGAAAAACAATAGAACTATCACCTAAGACAGTGGAAAGAATTGTATGTGCTGCTTGTTGTTTTGCACAATTTCTTAACATCACAAACACAATCAGCATCAATGTATGCACCACGAGGCACTTTTGATGTCGAAAATCAGGATTGTACCATCATACCAGAGAGTTGGAGGCATGAAGATGCAACTATGGTGCCGATGGAAAGAAATGTCGTTCATCACAATCCTGGCGTTTTGGCAAAAACAATAAGAGAAGATTTCAAAGACTACTTTTGTTGCGAAGGTCAAGTTGAATGGCAGTGCAATTATATTTGAATGACAGTTGAAGACATGTAGGCCTATTGATTTTGATTATTATGATTATTATTATTATTCCCATATGACATAGAAATTCGTTTTATTTGCATTTGTTTTCAATGATTCGTGTAAATGGTATTTTGATTCGTGAAAATGATGTTTAAAAGATGTTTTGATTCATGAAAATGATGTTTATAAACTCCACTTCTTGTAAACTGTCAGCAATTTCATTTCCTGATTGCCAATGTAAGTTGGTGTATTTGTTATAAAATATAATGCATACAATACATTTCGTATTATTAGTGTGTACTTACAATTGAATCCATAGTTTCAATGTTGCATGAGTGACGAAACATGAACTGCATCGAATAAAAAAACTCCCACTTCGTCTGGTATGTTTGGTGTGAGCTGCTGCCGGATTTAATGTTCTTCATTTTTGACCGCTCTTTACTATGTTGGGCGCGAAGAGTATGTAATTTCTTCTTAATGCCGTCTTCTGACATCTGCAGTTCGATAGACATTTCTTCTAAAGCCGACCGCCTTTTATTTTTGTTGTGATAATCGGCGCTTTGGATATTCCATAAACATTCCCTAAGTTCAACTAATTCTATCAATTTTTTTTTTTCTCTGTCCCAATTTGTATTAAAAACTGACATTTTCTCTATCACAATACACGAGTATTTGTATTGCCTAAGTACCTAGTCACATTACGCGCTAAAAGAATTACATGTGTAGTGTTGGCAACTATACTGTTTCAAATTATGCTACGATTGTCGGAAAAAAAAAAAAATTTCACCGTCGTCATATATATTCTGTCTACACTGTAATTTTAGTTATATTATAAATGGCTTATTTTCATCATGTTAAAAGCTGAAATATGTAGAAACAATACTAGGTATTAACATAACATTGTAGTGTATGGGTGGTAACACTGTTCGCAACCGCTGCAGAAGTTTCAACAAAACCAATATAAAAAATGCTGTGGTTGCAACCCTGAGAACCCTGTTCACACGTCACTACTTTTAAGCTACGCACAGCATGAAAAAGTAGCGAGCAGCAGGTTCGGCAGCCGCTACTTTTCGGGTTGCACCGTTGTTCACACGTCGCAGTACGAGAGTGGCGCAGTTTTTTGTACTGCAGCGCTGCAAAAGTAGCAACGTGTGACCATACCTTAAAGGTGACACCACAGTCTACTATATACAGTCACGAAGCTTGGGATAATTTTTTGCAAATCTCGCGATAGTTGCTAGCCGCTTGGAGCGCTGTGAGTACTAGGAACAATAGACTGTGCGACAGCCATCGTGATCTAATACAGGCCGTAAGGCAGACCATGTAACCAGCGAATAGGGATTATAAAGAATGGACACTGAGCGAATTTTCCTGTGTTTTGTTTTTCTGTGCGCCAGCGGATAGTTCCACTTTCAAGCGCTAGAGGTAGTGTAATCGAGCATACGCTAACATAATAACTGAGAATAGAGTTGACACACAGGATCCAAACATTGCCTACCTCATTGCATAATCCAGTAACGCTTTGCTTCAAATAAATTCAAGTTAACAGCTTTTCCTTATTTCTCAGTGACAAACTAGTTGTAATAATAATATTTTATATTTCAGATATCATAAATTATGTTATAAAATAATATAATACATTATACAATTAAGTATGGAATTCGTTTAATATTTGTATATAATATAATATAGGTATATGGTTTTACTTCTCGTGAGAGTTTTGTTTTTCCATTTTCAGCGCTATCAAATCATTACATATTTTAATTGTTGTAGGGGTCAACGTCTGAACTCTCATTATAAAGGAACTCTAGAGTCTAGACATTACAGTTAATGAAGGATTTATTATTTTATGGATCCAATTTATTTTATTTGAGTACATAATGTACCTAGATGTATTAATTATATGTGTTATATTTCCGCTGTGTCGACTGCTAGCCGGTGTGATGTCAGCGCCAACTCTAGGGAGAAAGCAGAATCTGACGCTCTAGCTGGATTGAAGGCCATTGAAATCGGTCCGGCTACATCAAAGGTACCGACGCGAAGTGTCCATTCTTTATAATCCCTATTCGCTGATGTAACTCGCTTGACCCGATCACGAAAGGCGGCATTTCAACCCAACTAGTTAGAAAGAGCTTTCTAACTCGTTGTTTCAACCATATAAGTTAGTTGGAATGCATAAACAGTAACATGTGTTTCTCTAAAATGTAGTGTAATTCCATTAATAAAATTTAAAACAATGATTATGAGACACTTCAGACATAATTCAGTTGCGAGTAATATTATTTTTGCTGTGAAAATTACGTTGTTCCTATGTGTAATACCTGCCTTTATTTCGATTAAATATTGCGAAATTCTTGTATATTCATTTATGCACGATTCAATAATGTTCAATTGCACAGCACGGATATTTAGATATGTTGAAATTATAGGTTATGTTTACTATATTTAACTTACATTCCTATATTCGCAATCATACATTATAATTAAGGATAATATCATGTATGATACCCCGGACATTAAATTTGTCTGTATTTTAATAGTACAATTGAGTACTGAATTATTGTATTTATCTACTACTTAAGAGACGAAGTAACACAATTGTAATACGTACACTAATTTCATACGAGTGGTATGGTAAATGTTTTGTCTAAAATTAAGGAAGGTAGATGTGCTAAATTGAAATCACAATATAAATTCTCTTTTATTAAACTTCAAAATAGCTTCCATTCTAAACTTGAAATGTTGACGCGAACAGATTATGTTAACATGTAAAATTCTCTTCACATTAAAATAACACAGTTCTGTAATTATTTCTGCAACATATTGTGCAACAAGAAGTAAACAGAACTTATGGACATATTACACTAAATAAAGCTTAGCAATGATAAACAATAAAGTTATAATATAATATTTCACTGAGCTCCATACACTGAAATAGAAAACCCGAGCAAACATTACGGCCTGGTCTAGATCGGAAAAGCATTGACTGTGCCGTATTGCGCATTTTTGAGAAAAGCTATGTAAACTGTGAAGTGTTCGTTATAAATGTAAATGGCTAAAATACAATAATTTGAATAATAATATGGGACAAGGAGACGTTTGTAGTACTATAAATTGTAAGAAAAATAGGTTAGAGTTATCCTTCTTCCGAAAGATCCAGGAAGGTGAGTTTATAGAATATAATATATATTTTATGAAAATAATATATAAAACTTATGTATTTCATATTTCAATAGTGGAAGAAAGGTGTTAATTTTTTCAAAAGAAATTGATGTCGAAAGTATAATACATTTTATGGTCTGCTAGGGTAAGAGTCTGTGATGATGCGATAGAAGCGATCCTGGTGGTGAGCAACTATCTATGGATGCATATTTCAACTGTCTATGTTTGCATATTTATTAAGTATTAAGCTTCGTGACTGTATATACTAGACTGTGGTGACACTGGATTGTTATCAAGATATGGCAACAATGCGTTATTTCAATGCTAGTCTACCAATTACTCGTGGCTAAAATCGGAACTAAAGTCAATGTTAAAAAGAGATATATTCATAGTTGGTCATGTCTTGTAATTATGACAATGTTTTATTGATTCATGATGTTGAATATTGTAACTGGAATGAGTGTTCATTTTTACTTTACTGAATTGCATAACATAACAGTTGGCACTAAGGCAAAATGGGGGAACCATACACAAACCGTGATATCACCAATATGATTTTGATTTACGGTGAAGTAATAAACAATTCTGCTCCTGCTTGCATATGCGTATGCTAAAGCTCTTTGTGCCCGACGACACTCAAATCCAAAAACACAATGTTGCCACATCTTGATAACAATGCAGGGACAAGGTATAGATTATTTATCCACTGAACGATTATTGCACACATTTATCACTGCCAATACGGCGCTATAAACCAATTTTGAACACTTTCATCACAGCCACAATACATTTCAATTGTTATAGTAAATGTAATTGTTATGAAAGTCTCCATAGGCCTAGTTTCTTCCCGCATGACGATTCACTTCTACTAAATGACTCTCGACACGAGTAGCATGGATGGCAATACATGCAAACCAAATGATACTAAACGTCAGGAATGTTACTACAGGTCTGTAGTACTATGTGAGAGGTTAGGTTAGATTAGATGTGTATTATGTGACAGGTTAGGCTAGGTTTGATTAGGTGTGTAGTATTATGCAAGAGGTTAGGTTAGATTTGGTGTGTAGTATTATGCTGGCGACACTGTAACGCACTCCAGTTTATGCTTCGAATTACATCATATTAACGAAATATGGCCGTATTCTTTATTCACACAGTACGATTTTCGAAAATTAATCTCACTCTATATGCTGCGAGAAGTCATGGCGGACGAACGCAATGCTACTATACGAATCAAATTATGCATGTATGCATGGCAGCCAACACTACACTACTTAGCAAAGAGAAAAAGGTTGCTATCATATATTTGAAAAGCCAATAAGTTATAACTGTATGAAATCGTAGACGTACTTTATAGACAGAACACCAGAGTCGCATTCACACGATGCGTCAAGCTCCGGAAACCCGTACGGCAAAGGAACTGTTGACAAACAAATTATTACCGGGGTTCGATCCCTGTATAAATGTAATTCCTTGGAACATGTGTGAGTAAGAGAGAATTTCAATAATCGTAAAATTAGAAAATGAAATGATCCAATGACAGGACAGGGAAAGGACTAAGAGCACATAGAGTGGACTGAGAAAACAGAGAGTGGACTGAGATGTCATAGAGTGGACAGAGAGGCAGAGAGAGAGCAAAGACTGGACTCGTAGGACACAGAAAGTAGTGACAGGACAGACATTGGACTGAGAGCACATAGGGTGGACTGAGAAGACAAAGAGTGGACTGAAAAGACAGAGTGGACTGGTAGGACAGAGAGTGAAGTGACAGGACAGAGATTGGACTGAGAGCATATAGGGCGGACTGAGAAGACAGAGAGTGGACTGAGAGGACACACAGGACAGATATAGACTGGTAGGACAGAGTGTGTAGTGACAGGACAGAGATTGGACTGAGAGCACATAGAGTGGGCAGAGAACACAGTGGACTGAGAGGACAGAGTGGATTGGTAGTACAGAAAGAGTAGTGACAGGACAGAGGGCATATAGAGTGGACTGAGATGAAAGAGAGTGGACTGGTAGAACAGAGAGTATACTGACAGAACAGAGATTGGACTGAGAGCTCATAGAATGGACTGAGAAGAAAGAGAGTGGAAGGCAGGACAGAGTATAATCACAGGACAGAAATTCGGCTGAGACCGCATAAGTAGACTGAGAGCATATAGAGTGGCCTGACAAGACAGAGTGGACTGAGGGAGGACTGGTAGGACAGTGTAGTGACAGGGCAGAGATTGGACTGACAGCACATTGACTGGACTGAGGAGACACAGAGCGGACTGACAGAACATAGAGAGGACTGAGAGGACATAGAGTGGACTGAGAGGACATAGACAGAACTGAGAGGACAGAGAGTATACTCATAGAATAGAGATTGGACTGAGAGCACACGGAATGGACTGAGGTGATAGAGAGTGAACTGAGACGGAGATTGGACTGAGCACATAGAGTGAACTGAGGGGAGAGAGTGGACTGAGACGACATATAGTCAACTCAGATGATATAGATTGAACTTAGAGGATACAGAGTGGACTGAGAGGAGAGAGTGTAATCACAGAACAGAGATTGAACTGAATGGACTGAGTTTACTGAGAAGACAGAGATTTGACTGAGAGGCCATTGAGCGGACAGAGTGGACTGAGAGGACAAAGAGTGGACTCAGATGACATAGAGTGGACTGAGAGGACAGAGAGTGGACCTGAGGGTATAGTGACAGAACAGAGAATGGACTGAGAGCACATAGAGTGACTGAGAGGACAGAGACTGGACTGAGTCGACAGAGAGTGGACTGGGAGAACATAGAGTGGACCCAGCCACCGGCGTGGCTCAGTCGGTTAAGGCGCTTGCCTGAAGGTCTGAGGTTGCGTTCGGGCGCGGGTTCGATCCCCGCTTGGACTGATTACCTGGTTGGGTTTTTTCCGAGGTTTTCCCCAACCGTAATGTGAATGCAAGGTAATCTATGGCGAATCCTCGGCCTCATCTCGCCAAATATCATTTCGCTATCACCAATCTCATCGACGCTAAATAACCTAGTAGTTGATACAGCGTCGTTAAATAACCAACTAAAATACAAATAGAATGGACTCAGATGACAGTGTGGACTGAGAGGATAGAGGGAGGACTGAGAGTGTAGTGACCGAACAGACATTGAACAGACAGACAGACAGGTTGTTGACTGAGGGGACACAGAGTGGACTGAGAGGACATATACTTGACTGGTACTGCAGAGTGTAGTGACAGGACAGAATTGGACTGAGAGTACATAGATTGGACTGAGACACAGAGTGGACTGAGAGGACAGAGTTGACTGGTAAGAGATAGATTGTAGTGATAGGACAGAGATTGGACTGAGAGCACAGAATGGACTGAGAAGAGAGCGAACTGGAAAAACAGAGAGTGTAGTGACAGGACGGAGATTGGACTGAGAGCACATAGAGTGAACTGAGAAGAGAGTGGACTGGTAGAACAGAGAGTATACTGACAGGACAGAGATTAGACTGAGGGCACTTAGAAAGCACTGAGAAGACAGACAGTGGACTGAGAAGACATAGAGTGGATTGCGAGAACAGGGAGTGGACTGAAAGGACATAGAGTGGACTGAGAGGACAAGAGAGTGAAGTGACAGAACTGAGATTGGACTGAGTGAACGCAGAGTGGATTGAGAGGACAAAGGATGGACTAGGAGGACATAGAGTGGACTGAGAGGATAGAGACTAGAGTCAGAGAAAGATACTGGACAGGTAGGACAAATATTGGACTGACACGGCACTCTCTCTCCTCTCAGTCATCTCTCTATCCTCTCACTACACTCTATGTCATCTGAGTTCACTCTATGTCGTCTCAGTGCACTTTCTGTCCCCTCAGTCCACTCTATGTGCTCTCAGTCCAATCTCTCTTTCAATAAACCCTCCGTCCTCTCAGACCACTCTCTAACTTCTCAGTTCACTCTATGTGCTCTTGCTCCAATCTCTGTACTTTCACTACACTCTCTGTCCTACCAGTCCAGTAGGCTATGTCCTCTCAGTCCACCCTATGTCCTCTCAGACCACTCTCTGTCTTCTCAATCTACTCTCTATGCTCTCAGTCTACTCTATGTGCTCTCAGTCCAATTTCTGTCCTGCCACTATATTCTCTGTCCTATCAGTCCATTCTGTATTCTCAGTCCAATCTCTCTCCTGTCACTAGTCACTACACTCTCTTTCCCTTCAGTCCACTCTCTTTTTTCTCAGTCCACTCTATGTGCTCTCAGTCCAATTTTTGTCCTGCCAACTACACTCTATCCTACCAGACAACTCTCAGTCAATTCTATGTCCTCTAAGTCCACCCTCTGTCTTCTCAGTTCACACTATGTGCTCTCAGTCCAATCTCTGTCCTGTCACTACTCTCTCTGTCCTACCAGTCACTCTCTGTCCGCTCAGACCACTGTCTGTCTTCTAACTCCATACTATGTGATCTCAGACCAATGACTGTCCTGTCACCACAGTCTCTGGCCTCTCAGTCCACCCTCTATCCTCTCAGTCCACTCTAAGTCTTCTCAGTCCACTATGTGATCTCAATCCAACCTTTGTCCTGTCATTACACTCTCTGACCTATCAGCCCACTCTCTGTCCTTTGAGTCTAATCTTTGTCTTCTCAGGCCTCTCTATGTGCTCTCAGTCCAACGTCTTTCCTGCCACTACCCTCTCTGTCCTACCTGTCCAGTCTTTGCCCTCTATGTCCGCTTTCTCTCTTCTCAGTCCACTCTATGTTCTCTCAGTCCAATCTCTGTCCTGTCACTACACTCTGTCCTCTCAGTCCACTCTATGTGCTCTCAGTGCAATCTCTGTCCTTTCACTACACTCTCTGTCCTACCAGTCCACTCTCTATCCTCTCAGTCCAAGTCTATGTCCTCTGAGTTCTCTGTCTTCTCAGTGCACTCTATGTGCTCTCAGTTCAAATCTCCATCTTCTCACAACACTTTCTGTGCTACCAGTGCACTTTCTGTTCTCTCAGTTCACTCTATGTCCTCTCAGTCCACTGTCTGTCCACTCAGTCCTCTCTATGTGCTTTCAGTCCAATCTATGTTCTATGACTACACTCTGTCCTATCAGTCCACTCTCTGTCTTTTCTGTCTACTCTATGTCCTCTCAGTCCAATCTCTGTTCTGTCATTACACTCTCTGTCCTACCAGTCCACTCTCTGTCCTCTGAGTTCACTCTTTGCCTTCTCAGTCCACTCTATGTGCACTCAGTCCAACGTCTTTCCTGTCATTACCCTACTACCTTCTGTCCTTTCAGTCCAGTCTTTGTCCTCTCAGTCCACTCTCTGTCCTCTGGTCGACTCTCTGTCTTCTCAGTCCATTCCCTTTCCTATCATTGGATCATAGTATATTCTAATTTTATGATTATTTGTAATTCTCTTGTACCCATATATGTGCCAAGGAGTTACATTTATACGGGGATCGAACCGGGGTAATAATATGTTTGGTCAACAGTTTCTCTGCCGTACATATTTTCTGAGCCGGAGGCATCGTATCAATGCGACTGTGTTCTGTCTATAAAAAAGGCCTACGTCCACGATTTCATACAGCTACAACTTATTGGCTTTTCAAATACATGATATCAATCTTTCTGTCATCGCTAAGGAGTGTAGCGTTGGCTGCCATGGATACATCCATAATTGGATTTACGTAGTAGCCTTGCGTTCGTCCGCCATGCCATTTCGCATCGCAGCATATAGTGTGAGATTACCATTTCTTCTAATCAATACTATAAATCCAAGGCATTTTCAAGGTATTTTAGCAAGTTTCTATAGTGTCTGGGACATAAGTAACCTTCTGGTTCAAGCAATATTAGGTAGGTGTCCCTGATATGGCCATGCTAAGGTTTGAGAATTTTTCTAGCCGCCATTTTGAAAAAATGTAAACCACTTTTTTCTTACTCGTTCTCAGTCTAATGGACTTTCTTAAAACAATTTCTTTTCCCCATAAAAATACCTTTAATTGTCCAAAAAGTCCCTAATTCCAAAAGTCTACCTAGTGGCCATATCAGGAACATGTGCACATAATATGGCCACCCTTGTTCCATGTTCTACAAACCGTTATTGTTTTCAGTTTGATAGCGCAGTTGTGTTAAAATTAAATAATTTTGGTGTAAAAGGAATAAAAATGACACTTAATAATCTTTTTTATAATTCAAAAGTGTAGGCAAAACAGGTTTTTCCATAAAAAAATTAAGTTGTTTTTCTTAAAATACAACATTTTTGCCTAATCTCAGCTATAAGGCATGTAAATTTGTCACGTGTAAAAATAAAAGTGAAATGAACTTGATATGGCCATGGTGCATTTGATATAGCCATATCAGAAGCAGGTAAGCTTTCACGAAAATCGTTTGATTATGGACAACTAGTAAAAGATACGCCATCAACTACAGCACCAATCAACAGAACATTAATAACTGAATGGAGTACGATGGTTTTCATGAAACAAGTCTTTGAAAAACATGCATAAAACAAAGGAGACTTACCAGAGAAAAATAAGAAGAGGTCACATGAAAACCGCAAAACAGGCAACTGACGCCATATTGCTCAACCTGACTGTACGGAAAACGATCAAGTGACATACCAGGATGCCCTTTCACTGGATGCTGCTGCAATTTAGCGGATTTTTTGGTTAACTAACTCACAATAGGGGGGTGGCCATATCAGGAACATGGCCATAACAGGAGCATCCACCTTAGTATTGGCTAATTTCCTTTTTTTTCTCTTTTTAATTCTCACCAATCTAATTCTATCACTGTTTAATTCTCGTATCATGTTGTTTCTTCTTACGAAGGGAAAATATGCTGCATTGTAACAAACATAAATATTACAGCAACTTCGAAGATGCGAAATAGTCCGTGGGCTGGTTAACTGGCAAAAAAAAAAATCAATGTAGAAAATCAGGGCAATTCATGACGCAACTAAACAAGGAGATAATGGAATAAGGTGGTCAGTTCTTTCCCCCTCATTTAATATCACAGTCCCTCCAACTAAAACATACACCACCTCATTCTAGTGCCGAGGTCATGGAAAGCATGGGGCTCTGCCTCCATGCCCCCTAAGTGCCTTCATGGCATGTTACGGGGATACTTTACCTTTTACCAACTAAAACATGTCACGAAATGGCGGCAATAGTAAAACAGATGAAATGAAAACAAAACGACTGTTATATTCTAGTCTGAAGTTTTTTGTTGTGCTATATACGTTGGAAATAACATTTTGCAACTTACTCTTGCACTTGTAATCCTACTAAACCAATACGTAAGGAACTACGTAACTATATATTCACGAATCCACTGAAGAGTAAACTTTATTGCTTCTTCCGGGGCACTCAGGAACGAAAGACATCAATGCTGCCGTGGTGCTGTAATTGTCTCACTGCTCCCGAGATGCTATGTCGTGTTAGCCCGTTGCTTACGAGATTATACAAGCTGGCGCATAGAGTTTGAAAAACGAGTCTGAAGTAGAGTTGGGCAACACGATTCTTTTTCAGAAGTCGATTCCAACGATTCAATCACACATTACGAATCGATTCTAACGATTCGTTCACGATTCTTCTCAGTCTGCGATTCCAACTATTCTTTTGAATCGTCAACGAGTTCACGATTCTTCCCAGTCTACGATTCAAACTATTCTTTTGAATCGTCGCAAGACACCAAACCACGCGTAGAACAAAAACGTTCTACATCTCTCTCATAGATGGCATAAGAGGCGAGACATTGGATTGTCTCTTTCTCATTGGCTGGAACCATTCAGTATGAACTCCATTAGTCTACAAAATTACCCAAGATAATGTCTCTAAATTATAATTTATCAACTGAACCTTATTATGAAGTACATTTTTTGCATTACAACTCTATTTAACTATGCAAATTTCAGGTTTGTGTTCATTATTTTCCATACTTAACAAATGCAGTACATATTTTGATTTCACTCTCGCTCGGGAGCATTCGACACGGTTCGGAAATGTCCGTTGACAGGTTACATCAAACAACGAATAGAATCGTGGGTTACGATACCATGCCGATTCCTTCATATTCTTTTGAATGACGATTCGTTACGATTCTTTTGAACGACGATTCGTTGATACCACGAATCGATTCTTACGATTCTTTATTATTAGTCGTTCGAATGAACGATTCGTTCACGAATCGACCCAACTCTAGTCTGAAGTGGTTCCGTTGCTTACGAGATTCCCGTAAGCAACGAGTGGTTCCCTCGTAATGCCAATTCCGCCGCTCGGAGCGCTGTTCTGACCTATATATTCATAGCAGAACACTTAAAAGACATTGACATTTGGGACATTTAAAGGACTCATCATTCCTTATTAAATGCTTCGTACAATATTTTATGGACAATAGACGTAATTTGCAAACGTCTACTCCTCAATTATATTACAATAAAAGGCTGTCATTCTTGATATTAAAACATATTACATATAAACTGAGGGACTGTCTGCTCTGTACTTCAGTTCATACACCAAACATTTCCGGAAATAAATTAACTTGACATCTTACATATACGCACTATAGCCTACCCTTTTCACCTAATATTATTAATATTGTTATTAAATAAGATATTGCAACTAATTAAGGTACTGCATTATCTTTAATTTCCTTGAACTCATAATTACGCATTTGCAAGAAGGCCTAACTTTTCCCTCTCTTTTTAAAAAAAATACGGACGTCACAATAACTGAGAAGTATAATTATTGCGCAATTTTTTCTTGCAGTGGTGAAAACATTTCTATAGGCCTACTGATTAATCTATTGAGTGTTCTTGTATCTTGCAGTAAATTATCCATTTGTGATCATCTTTCCAATATAACCTCCCATTGAAACGACCAGTTAAAATCATGAGCTAGAATTTATTATTTTAAAAACATTTCCACGTACATGCTGTGATAATTGTTATGAACCACAATACAAAAGACAACACTGTGAAATTGGATTAATTTACCAAGATCAACATCAATACCGGTAGTATAAAATCACATATAGGCCTAGGCTATATTATTTCATTACTTTATGGTATTAATTAGAAGGATTAATTTTGAAGAATTTACAAATATGCTGAAATAATTTATGACACCTCTTATAGAAATGTAAAAATATGTATGTACATTTTGAAACAATGGGTATAGCACCACTTGAAAATGTTGAGCATTTTAACAGTAACTTGTAAATTGTTCCATCACGTTGTCTATAGTGTTCATTTATTGTAGCACTTTTAGAACGAACGTGGTTCACATACATAAGAAGAAATGACGATGGAATGAGTCGAACACATTCGTCATTTTTAGCAAATGATGAAGTTGAATATATACTGTTACTTCATATCCTAACATAAGTAGAGTTGCCACCATAGATGTAACACTTGAAATGAATATAAAATAAATTAATGTATTGGTAATGATACAAGAATAAAAAGAAATTAGGCTAGACATAACCTCACAAAATTACAAACACATACTAAAACAAAAAAAAAAAAAAAACAAAAAAAACTTTACGTATCCGTATATAATAAAACTAGATATTCCAGATATAATTTGTTTCACACGATAACCACCTCAGCCTATTTCGGCAGCAGCCATTATTAGTTACAGTTTGAGGTGCATTACCTTATCTCATACTAACCTTGTTTACCTTATCTCATACTAACCTTGTTAAGTTCTCTAACCTAATTCACTGATAATTACGTAACAATACACAGGTCTAAAATACAGACAAATACACATTAATTACCTAATAAGTACAGCATGAAGATAATTCATTACTTTTGTCGGTATTTTCTAAAAGAGAAAGGGAAAACAGTAACAACATTATCTTCAATGTTTACATCACGTCATTCACATTTTCATTAGGCCTATATCAGTAATGCTTGGTAAGTGAAACAATGCATGAAATTATTTTACATTTCGGGTCACATCATTCGAGAGTCGGAAAATGCAATTCGCCACTTTTAACATAGCATTGCTTGTTATATGAGAGAACTTTGACATTTACCTTAACCTATAAAGATACGACCTGTTGGTACCGAGTTCTTCACATAGCAAAACACAGACAATTTTCGAATATAACTTAGCTGAACAAACTTCAAATAACACTGTAATATGCTTGGCATATTTATAATATTGTACTCAATCAGTAATGCACAATTAATCGAACTATTCTCACGATGCACAATGCTTTGTAATGGTACTATTAATCATTTCATAGGGCAGAGAGGCGAACCTAGCGGCAGAAATTGTCATGACTCACAGAGACCTACTCTCGATCGTGCTATGCGCCAGCTTGTGTAATCCCGTAAGCAATGTGTTAGCCCCAGTGATCTCAAGTCTCAACAGTGATCTCTCATAAACTGGGTACACAACTCCTGGGGCCTGTTTCTCAAAAATACTAGTTTAGTAGTTCACCAATTACTAGTTACCAGAGTATATTTCACCACCTCTAGTAGATTCTGTTTCTCAAACTATTTTACCAATCTAGTAACTTGTGACAATTTTTCACTAGTCACATGATCTGTTTCACTAGTCAGCTGATTGAGTTCATTTATTTATAGCCATTGGTAGGTATTGTTATTTGAGTTTAGAAGGCTAAGTTGTTTGTGTTTTGGTTCTTACTTCTCTCTTTTCTTGAAATTCCATCAATTGAAAGCAAATTAACTATACTCAATATGATTAATGAATCAAAGGATATATCATTCGGTGCTTTTTCAAGCATAATAATAAAAAATGATAAAGTAAGCGAATGGACAAAAAAATTTGTAATATGTGAGGGTATGGAACTGATACCTCAGAACAAAGATTATGCATATGTTAGAGACACTTACAGGCCCAACATTAAGAAAGCAACTTTGACGAGTACCAATTCAAGTTCACAGTATCATAATATGAACACATTATGTAGCTAGTGGGTCTACTGGCGACATGAATGCCACTTATGACTTGAAAAATTCGTTAGTTTTTTTTTTTTTTTTTCCAGTTTTACGTTTGATCTATTCATAAATTAGTGTCGTTTTGTATTTAATTTGTAGGCTAAAGTTGACAATGTCAGAAGAACTGGCAGTGGAGGAGGAAATCCAGCAAAATTTACTGCAGTTGATGAATTGGTATCAGATTATTAGGAAAAAAATTCTGCATGTGTTGCTGGTCTAGGGAAGAAAAACCTGATGGCATTGGAAAATAATCAACATCCCGATTTGTAGAGCAATTTGCATTTGAGGCTTTGCTGATAATGCATGACTACTATTTATTTGTCTTGTTATGGCAGGTCCCACTATATTTAACAACTCGCCAAGCTTTTCAGCACTTTATTTAAACCGTTCATTATATTTAAACAATGCTCCCGTAAAGGAATAATAATTGTTCCTTCTCGATATAGTTTTAGCCCTTCTCACAACAACTTCTTTACTACTTCAATCGGAATCTCTAAACCACATATATATAAAAAATTACTACAATATTTTGTTTTGATTATCTGAGAAAGGTTGTCACTGGTAACTGATAATATAGAAATCACCAGTCTTTAGAGTCTTGTAGGAATATTCCTGTTGAATACTAGTATAATCAACTAGATTAGCATTTTGAGAAACAGAATCTCTTAGGAACTGGTGAAATCGACCAATATTACTAGTCTGTGAACTGGTAACTACTACTTTACCCTTGTAGTTTCTAGAAACACAGACTTGTAAAACAAACTATTATTACTACTCTACAGACTAGTATTACTAGTCCGTGAGGTCCACACCTGTGGAGTAACGGTCAGCGCGTCTGGTTGTGAAACCAGGTGGCCCGGGTTCGAATCCCGGTCGGGGCAAGTTACCTGGTTGAGGTTTTTTCCGGGGTTTTCCCTCAACCCAATACGAGCAAATGCTGGGTAACTTTCGGTGCTGGACCCCGGACTCGTTTCACCGGCATTATCACCTTCATATCATTCAGATGCTAAATAACCTAGATGTTGATACAGCGTCGTAAAATAACCCAATAAATAGTCCGTGAGTTTTGAGAAACAGGCCCCTGAGCTCTATTTCATAAAGCTTACAAATTACAATTCACAAGTTGAGTGTTCACAAGTTGCAAATTACAAATGGATGAGTTTCTGTTTCATAAAACGAAAGTTGGCATTTGTGAATTAGATGCAGTTGTGAAAAATTATAACAAGTCAGCTGATTAATCTGTCTTGCTGCATTCAGCTTCCTCATAACCGTAGGATTGTGTTATATATTATTTGCTCTTATATTATTGGTCTTGTCTTTTTCTGTAGTTAAAATGGAAAGTAATAGAATTGCTAAAGAGTAAAAAATTCTGGCCAAATCAGAGAAGAGCAACCATGGTAAGTATTCGAAATGAAATATGTACCAGGTATGAATTTTTGTGCAATCTATGATATTACTGCTTACATTTCAATATAATAAAATATATCCTGACATGATAGAGGCCTATAATAGGGGAGTGTGGGCATGACGGGGAAGCGGGAAAAGACGGAGTATTCAAACTACAGACCCAGTCAGTGGTGCTGCCTGTTGGAACAGATTAGAGTTGACGAAGAGACTGAATTTGACAGCGTTGACAGCCATTGTGAGCTGCTTGAACGCAATGAGTTTACGTGAATTCAAAGTTATGTGATTTTACATCTGTGACATATACAGGGTGATTATAAAGTAAGTACCCATTTCTAGGAAAACGGACTTCAACGAAGCTGAAATGATAATTATAAGGAAGTACAGTGATATACCATACAAAATCACCGCATTTCGACATGACCACCTCGCATGTCTCGACACATCTCCCAGCGTTGCACCGAGTGTCGAAACACCCGTTCCAGAATATCCGGTGTAATGAGGCGTACAGCGTCTCTGATGCGACGTTTGAGTTGGTCCACATCTCTTATCTTGACCCTGTACACTCGAGACTTCACAAATCCCCAAACATAGTGGTGTTAAGTCTGGAGAATGGGATGCCCACAACCTTGTTGACCCACGGCCAATCCATCGTCCCGGAAATGTAGCATTAAGATAATCCCGGACAATGAGAGCGAAATGGGCTGGTGCCCCATCCTGTCGGTAAACAACAGTGTCCAGAATTCCATTGGCTACCAACCGAGGCTCAAGAAATTGTTGCAGCATATCTAGGTAACTGTTTCCAGTAATTGTCGGTTCGCCAAGCATGAAAGGTCCATAAACCGTCGATTTTGTTATTCCCAACCAAACGTTAACTTTCCGTGTATCTCATGTGGTTGTTCTGTAGCCCAAATTCTGCAATTGTGACGATTCACTACGCCACACGTGTGAAATGTTGCCTCATCGGAAAACAACACATTGTTCATCAATTGTTCTTCTTCTGCAGCCTGCACATAGCCTCTCAGGCGGCATAGTCCTCTTGCTCAAGGTGATGCAGGACTTTAATTGTGTACGCTTTCATGTGCAGGCGATAGTGCAATGTTTTCCAAACTGTCGACTGAGGGATACCGAGTTCTCTGCTAAGCCGCATGGTGGAAGCAGATGGGCTACGTGTGATAGCCTCCTCAATACGCGCCACGGTGTCATCTGATGTGGATGGCCGCCCAAAACGTTTAACATCGGCAACATTGCCTGTCCTCTAGAATTTGTTCACCAACTTGCTTATGGTCTTCCTGTTTGGCCCAGGTTTTCGGAACCTACGATTGAAGTCCTCTTGGATCCGTTGGTATGTCCATCCACGCAATCTTCCACAAACAACTGCTATTCGTTCTTCAATGGACAGCATTCTTTCAAATTAACTGAAAATAAAAAGTAAAAAATTGTTATTTCACAAAAATGGGTACTTACTTTATAATCACCCTGTCGTACTGAGGTAATTATGTTTTATTTCTTTATAAAATTATTGGTAGTAGTTGAAATTGTAGACTTTATAGATGTGTTCACCAGTGTCAGGATTAATATTTACTAAATCTTAACTTAGTATAGACAGGGTTGATTTAAAATGTCGAGGATGGGGTAAGACAATAGATATCTCAAAGGCGATTACTTTTCTTTGCAGATAAATCGAAATGGTTAGAACATACAAACGGACGACAGTTAGAGTGAATGAGATTTGCTGTTGACTCAGTTATGCGGGGAGAAATGGGCTATAAAAAAGCAGCAGACTCCTTTAAAGTACCACAGTCTACCATTGAGCGGAAAGTGAAACTTGCGAAACAACAAGCTGGTAGGCCTACTGCAGCAGATGTACAGGCAGTGTCCGATAACCTAAATTTAGTCCAAAGTTTAGGACCAATAAAGACTGTGTTCTCAGTGGAGGAGGAGAATCTGTTAGTTAACTATATATTAAAAATGGAGGAAAGATTGTTTGGCCTAACAACTTATGACCTGAGACTTCTAGCGTACCAGTAGGCTGAAAAGTTGGGTAAAGTTCACAGTTTTTCGAAGACAAAAGAAATAGCTGGCAAAGACTGGTTGTCTGGTTTTAGGGTTCGTCATCCACAGTTGGCTTTGAGAAAACCTGAAGCCACCAGTGCGGCCAGAGCAGCTGCATTTAGGCCTAACAAAGTAAATGTCGGAAAGTTCTTTGATCTATTAACTCGTGTTGTTGAAAAAAATGGGTTCACGCCGGAGAAAATCTACAACTGTGATGAAACAGGAGTTACGATTGTGCCAAAACATAGATCAAAGATACTTTCTTTAAAGGGTAGGAAGCAAGTTGGAGTTCTGACATCCGCTGAGAGGGGGAAGACGATCACCATTGAAGTATGTTTTAATGCAGCGGGGACATACATGGCACCTACTTTTATATTCCCTCGAGTCCTTGCAAATAATCAACTGATGAATGACTGCCCACCTGGAGCAACGGCTGAATACCACCCAAGTGGATGGATGCAGTCCGAAATCTAATTTTCTTGGCTCAAGAGGTTTGTTACGTGGAGTTGAGCAACCAAAGAATCACCTGTTCTTCTTCTACTAGATGGCCATTTCACACATACAAAAAACATGGCTGTGATTGATTATGCAAGAGATAATGGTGTTATAATGTTATGCTTCTCACCGCACTGTACACATCGCTTACAACCCCTAGACGTAAGCTTCATGAAACCTTTGAGCGTGTTTTATGATGAAAAAGTTGCCGTTTGGCTGCGATCAAATCCAGGTCGTGTTGTAACACAATTTCAAGTTGCGAAGCTTTATGACAGTGCCTTTGTAAGAGCAGCAACAATGATCACTGCAATAAATGGCCTGTCAATCCATATGTGTTTGGTGAACACGACTACGCACCGTCTGAAACCACAGACAGACCGGTTCCCCCTTCATCAGACGAGGCTCCATTCTCCAAAGCTTCCGATCCTGTCATCAACCAACCAGCTACATCACATGACACCGAAAAAAACAAAAGAAAGCTAAGCTGTACACCTGAGGACATCCTGCCAATTCCCAGTTGTAGCGGTCTTAATTTGAGAAAGAAGACACGAAAACAAGGAAAGACTGCCATCCTAACTGAGTCAGTATATAAAAATGAACTGCAAATGGAAATCGACAGCAAGGCTCAGAAAAAACGACAAAAGAAGGGCAATGTGAAGAAAAACAATATTTTTACCCCTGATCCTACTGCAGACCTAGCGACAAAAGAAAAACAAGTGAATTGCAAAAGTACAACTAAGAAATCAGTTGGCATGAGCTTAGGAATTAAACGTAAGAGCCAAAGATCTCATTCTTCTTCTTCATCAGCTGATATTTCTGATGCAGAAGCTTATATTGCGGATATTTGTACTCCGTGTCTACTGAAGGATGGATCGAATGTTGGAAGTGCCACAAATGGGCATACTGTTCTTGTGCAGGCGAGGAGGATGAAGACGACGAGACCGTTCATCTTTGTAGACTCTGTCAATAGTAACAGCCCCATCTTACCCCATCTGGCGGGGCAAGATGAAGTTTTGACCACTCTTCAGAAAAATGTTTTCGTATAGGCCTATTAGCTAAATAAAATGTACCTTTAAGTTGTGCTTTAGTTTTGCTCTTGAATGTGTAAGAACACACATATTTCTTTTTCAAGTTAATTGAACGTGTTTTTCTTGTAATTATAAGCCGCCAAACACTAAATTTCCCATCTTGCCCCACTCTCCCCTACACAATAACTGTATATTATTATATATAAAGTGCAAATTCAGTTTACTATTCTAGATAACACAGTATATAAATTGGTAAAACCTGCATTATATACTACCGTACTATTTGACATTTCAGAACAAGCTGGATAATTCAAAGAAAACAGGAGCTGGAGGTGGAAGGGACTGCAAATTAAATGATGTTGACAACATTGTCCTTGACATTGTAGGAAAGGATTCTCCACCAGTTGTAAGTTTAGGCAACACAGAGACTTAGTCTACAACTGAAGAAGAAATAGAATCGTACAGAAGGGAGAATATACCGAATAATTTCACTGATGAATCAGCTATCAGTAACAAAATATTTGAACCTGAAAGTAATAAAAACAAGAGAGAAAGTTCCGGTTCTAAAAATTCAACACGAGAACGAAAAAGAATGGTGAGGCTTAAAATCTTTTATTTTATTAGATTATCACAGTGTTAAAAATACATTTATTATTATAACCAACTGTTAACAGTTTTATATATTTTACATTCTTAATATTTTCAGAGAAGTGACAATGAAGTAGAAAAAAATTTGAAGGCTGAAAAAATAGTCACATACATTGGACATTTGAAACTTCTGAATGAAAAAGTGAAAGTGGAAACTTACAAGTTGAAATTGGAAGCTCTTCTGATTGAAAGAGAACTAGAGCTTCCATCCTCTGAATTCACTATGGAATTTCACCAAGCAGAGGATTGTACAGAAATAAATGATTATGACATTGGTCAAGAAGATACATTTAATATTAATGATGATGAGTAATTGAAAGTTTGTTAATGTGAGAAAATAAAGTACAAGCATCATTGTGATATTTCTGGAGAAAATAATACTTTTTATGATTAATGTATATTAATTAATTAAGACGATGTTACTAATGTCACAAATAATTTACAAATAGTACTGTTATACTGTTCAAGAAGATGTAGCTGTTTAAAAAATAATTAGTACTTAAGAGATTAATTTTACAAAATGTAGTCAAAGATCATTTGCAAATATATTATCTAAAGAGGTTTAAAAGCATTTGCATTCTTAGTTGTGCACCTTCAGGAGGGAGAGGATTTATTTCAAGCGGTTCATCTTTTTTTGCTGCCACTCCATTATTTGCCTCATCGTTATCAGGTAATATAGCAATTTCTTCCTCCTTTGTGCTTCTTGATATAATGCAGATTGTTGTACAACATTTAAAAATGTTAGCAGCGAATTGCGGTTTCACTCTAAGATAGTTTATGCAAGGAAACTTCTCTTTTAAAACACTCCAAGCGCATTCCACTACCCTTCTTGTTGATTTATGTGATCTGTTAAAACTAACAACAGCTGGATCGTTCAAATTGTGGAAAACTGGAGGAATAAGCCAGTCTTTAAGTGGATAGGCAGAATTGCCTAGGATTATAGCATTGGGAATAGGTCTCCATCCACCCTCCATACGATGGGAAAGACTGCTGTTTCTTAAGATTCTGGCGTCATGAACACTCCCTGGCCAGTTAGCACTAACTTAATAAAACATTAAATCGGGTCCACATACAACCATACAATTAATTGAATGTTTACCATGACGATCTACGTAAGCGACTTCATGTTCACTGGGGGCATCAATATTGATCAGAGTACCGTCAACACAACCTATGACATATGGCATCATCGCAAAATTATAGAATTTTGTAACAACACTGTAAACATCTTCTGGCCAGTCAACAACTTCTGGAAACATAACCTCATTTATAGCTTCTGTCACACGATGTACAACTCGACAAACACTTGCTGAAGAAACGCCATGCATATCACCAACTGCATGATATTGTCCTCCATTCCCAAACCAATGAAGGGCAATACACAACTGTTCTTTGGGAGATAAGGCTCTATTCCTTAGCGTAGGTTTATACAGAAAATGTGATATTTCATCTAACAGAGCTTGCATTTTTATTGAACTCATTCTGAAACGTTGATTGTATTCAAAATATGTCACAAAGTCCATATTAATCCGATCTTTAAAAGTTCTTTGTTTATTTATTTTATTGGGTTATTTTACGACGCTGTATCAACATCTAGGTTATTTAGCGTCTGAATGAAATGAAGGTGATAATGCCGGTGAAATGAGTCCGGGGTCCAGCACCGAAAGTTACCCAGCATTTGCTCGTAAAAGGTTCTTTGTCTTCGCTCATTAACGTCTTCATCATCTGATGAATCAAGTAGAATTACATCCATTTCCAGTAACGTATGACTGCAAAATACACTTATTATTCATAAATGATATAAATAAAATAAATAAATTATGTTATTTAATGAAATCTAATGTTGATATATTATTTTATACTGTTATAATACTCATTTGTAATACATTTACAATGCTACAAGCACTTGTGTAAATTGTAGTGGTTTCACAAGTACCGTACTTGTGTTTGTGAATTAAGCTTTATGAAATGAAATAGCAAATTTCATTGTAGAATGCATTTGTAATTTGTGAAACTTTACTTGTGATTTGTAACTTGTAAGTCTTTATTTATGAAATAGAAATTAGCATGTAAATGAAAAATTTGTAACTTGTAAAGAGAAACGTGTGTGTTTCATGAAAAAGGGCCCTGTAGAGAAATGCAGGAAAAAACGTGACGTGTAACTTCCGTACTATTGGCACACCTGAGGCGTATCTTTCTCTCTTTCTAACCCACATGGGATATGGTTACTTTGTGGAAAGAGGTATACATATTAATTATATTTCTTTAATTTTGCTGTTATAATGGTGAAATATTGTGCAGCATACGGCTGTACCATAAGACTGAGTAGCAAAGAAGTGGCATATAGGCCTACTTTATTTTCCAAACAAGCCTGGACATAGAGAAGACAAGTACTAATTATACTATTTATATTTATAATTACAAGATTACTTGTGATTGAGGTTCTGGCTGATAAGTATCGTATATATATAAACAGTAGTACTGTTACATCACAGAATTATTATTCTAATAGAAATTCTCACCATAGAACCAATACACATAACAGATTACTGTGGAATCCACGCAAAAGCAACGCAGGGGCTAGAAGGGAGACCATCAGGAGGCGTATCAAGCTATTACAAACCAACCATAGAGAAAACAGTCAAAACCCACATAGAAGAAAATATGACCTTCCTAGAAACCACAGGAATGTACATAGTAGGAATATACTGTAGGCCACAAGAAGACCCAGCAGATATCACAGGGAAGCTGATGTCTGCAATATCAAATATGCAACAAGACAAGCCTGCAATAATCGCAGGAGACCTAAATTGTAGAATAGACAAGCCAAACCAAAAATGCAGAGAAGTTCTGAATTGCTTAGCAGAAGAAGGGTTTGTATTAGTAAACAAACCAGAAATGAAAATCTACTTCGCCATAAACGGTTCCAGTGCAATTGATTTTGTATTATACAAGGGACACAATATCAAACACGTAAGACAAACAGGAGAATGGCAGTTCAGAACAACAACACTCAGAAAACATGTACCAGTCGTCACAGAAATGAACTTTATCAAAACAAATCAAGGCAAACACGAAAATGAAAAACCTAAGAGAACAAGGAAACTCAACACTGAGTTACTATCAGAGGAAGAGATCACAATCAAAACCGCACACCAGTACATAACAGAGGAAGATCTAAACACAGCAGTAGATATACTAACAAATTTAATAGAAAAAGCAACAATGCCAGCAAAAAACAAGCACGGAAAGCCATGGTTCAACCGAAAATGCTACCAGAAGACACAGCAAGTGCTATCACTGCTACTTCAACTAAGAGAACAACAGACGGAGGAGCTCGTACAAAGATACACATCCACTCGCAAGGAATACAAAAACCTCATAATGCACAGAAAAGAAAAACATGTAGAAATGGAAGAAAGAAAAATGGCGGAAAATGTAAGATCGGATCCTTTCCTCGCACTAAAACAAAGGAAAACGAAGTCACCAAACACAATTTAAATTGAGAAATGGGAAGAACACTTTGAATCAATCTTAAACAGAAACGGACAAAATGCTACTGTTACAAGAGCCACGAACACACCTAGTCAAGACTTCACCCCCATCTCAGAAGAAGAAGTGACAAATACAATAATAAGTTTCAGAAAAAACAAGGCAGCTGGCCAGGATAGCATATATAATGAGCACCTACAAAGCTCGAACACGATACTCATCAACACTTGGACAAAGCTCTTCAATAAGTGTATGGAGACTAGAAATATCCCCGACCAATGGAGATCGTCAAGAATGCGAGTTATGTACAAAGGAAAAGGACTCATAGACGACGCAGACTCCTACAGGGGCATCGCACTTGAAAATAACATCTTCAAAGTTCTCACAAAGATCCTAACAGAGAGGATATACTCGAATGGGACTGAAGCTGGATGGTCTATGGCGAGACCTTGGCATCAACCCCTTTGATTTGATTACCCCCCTTTGATTTGATTACCTGGTTGGGGTTTTCCGAGGTTTTCCCCAACCAAAAGGCAAATGCCGAGTAATATTTTGGCGAATCCTCGGACCTCACCTCATCTCACTACATCTCGCCAAAATGTAAAAAATTGCACAAATTTGTAAAAATTGTAGAAAATTACTAAATTGTAAAACTATAAAAATTTGTAAAAATTGTAATTGTAATATTGTAAAATTTTGACTTGTTCCACATCTTAAAACTTCATTGCTCATGTAAGATATATGGAATAAAATAAATGAACAAATGAAATGAATGAATGAATGAAAGTTGACAACCAAATACCAGAATGCCAATTTCGCTTCCGGAAAAGAAGGTCCACACTACAAGCCATTGAAAACCTAATGAGAGATATAGTAGATGCCCAGAGGCCCCCCAAAGGAAAAATTTAAGCCATCTTTATAGACTATAAGAAAGCTTTTGACCTCATCGACAGGGGAATCCTGGTCAAAAAACTAGAGCAAATGATGGGAGAAAATGATCATATCACAATACTTATCAGAAGCATCCTGGCAGAAAATAAAATCACAATAAACGACACAGTGGCAACATCCAAAGAAATAACACAGACAAACGGGGTGCTGCAGGGAGACCCCCTAAACCCTCTCCTTTTCAATACTGCCACATCAGACATTGTAGATGCACTAAAAGACACGCCAATCACCCTCTACATGTATGCTGATGACATGATACTGGGGTCGAAGGACCCCCACAAACTACAGAAAGCTTTAAACAAACTTTCAAGCTGGGCAGATATAAACAGCCTAGAAATAAATGAAAACAAAACTGTACAAATGATTTTCAGAACAAGAGGCAAAATAGCAGAAAAAGAACACACCACGCTCGACGGAAAGAAGTTACAGATTGTGAACCACTTCAAATATCTAGGAGTGACTCTTCAAACCACTGGCACATCCTTCCATATGCACACAAGAGAAAGAGCAATCGCCGCGACAAAAGCAGTATATGACATCACACAACTACAGAGCTTATCCCTGGAAACTGCTATGGCCTTATTCACAGCAAAAATTCTACCAATCCTGACTAATGGAATAGCAATAACCTGGACGCACCTCTCCAAAAAGACCCTAGAAATCATAGAAACAATAAAGGCGAGATTCCTAAAGAAAACTCTAGGCCTATCTATACACACACACACACCATCACGCCTAGTATGCGAGCTTGCAAAGGAAACCTTTCTCATTGAGGATCCACGCTCGCAACTACTCCTGCCATCAACAGAAAAGTCAGAAGAAGTTCTACACGATCGACGGAGAAAGAGAGACGAAATCTGGTAAGACTTCTACTCCACGATGCCATGGTTGATCGCATCTGGACAAGACCAAACCAGGAATTACGCAGCGCCCTGACAAGACTGTCGTTACATAGTTTCCACCACAAGCTGTGTGTCAAACAAGAATACCACGAGCCAGCGGACAATTGTGTACCGGTAGGCAACCTATGCGGGAAACAATGTGAACGATACCACTTCTCGATTTGCACTAATAGAACACGATCCCTGACAGAGTATAGTGGGGAACAGTAGATAGCCCAGCACATCAATGCACATTAGTGCACTTTCATTTATTTATTTTAATAGGTGAATCTTCATTTGTGTAATTTACTGAGCGCTTCAAAACATGTTACGAAGGTTATATTATCATGAATTTATAGATCTGAATGTCTGTTGTGTAATTTAGTTAGTATAGCTGTGTACAGGTTATTAAAAACTGCAAAACTCAAGAACGTTTGTTGACATGATCACTTTTAAAAATTGAATATTACAGGTAATTCCATGGTGTCAGTATTTGTCATTAATAATACACATTAATACAATAATTGATGATATGAAAGTGAAACCTTTTGAGGTTATGTAAGTAAACGTAGAGGATATCTTATAGCCATGACAGCATGACATTATTCAAAGTCAAAATCAGCCCTATATTGCATTATGATCTGAACATCATATGGGACAACCTTACAAAGAGCAATTTAAAATGCATAGAACGAGTGAAGGCAACATTCATTAAAAGAGCCCTATCCATATCAAAATATGCTCCATCACGACTATGCTACGAAATGTCAAGGGAACCCTTCTATATCGAAGATTTGAGACACCAACTACTGCTCCCGTCCACTGCCCAGTACGAGAATCTCCTACAGGAACTCCGAACGAAGAGGTCACAAATATGGAGTGACTGCTATACAACAGAGGTCATGCTGTCCGACGAGTGGAAGAGACCGTACTACGAACTCAGACACACCATCACACGCTTCGCAGTGCATGGTTTTCATTTCAAGATCTGCAAAATGACAGGCTACCATGAGCCCAGTGCAGAGTGCGTGTGTAAATTGTGCGAAGGTGCCTGTGAAAGATACCACGCCCTCTCATGCAGACTAAGAATCGAATCACTAACGAGTTTCTGTAGTGAATAAGCATCCATGGAACGAACACACAAAAATATGCATATTTTGTGCTTTTCTACCTATTACTATATCTTATATTAGATCTTCATTTCTATAATTTTCTGATACGATTCTACAGTTCTGCTATAGCATTCGACTTATTTTCAATATTTCAACAATGGATTCCGCATAACAGCCTCTACTGTTGAAAATACGTTGGATAATACATGGGTACATAATTTGCATTCTGATCTTCAGCAAGTAACAACAAAACTTATTACGACTATATGGTCAGTAAATACGCCATTAATTGAACACATTTTGCTAACGTTTTAATGTGGCGAAAATGATGTCCAGCATTTACTGATGTCTAATAGACACCAAAATGTCATGTTCTTGCCAACAATCCGCAATGACCTGAAATAGCTACTACTTTTCTCCAGCACGGAAAAAAAAACTGCTGATCGCATTGAAATTGTCACTTGCTTTTTCGCATTGAAACTCAAAGAAATGAAGATTGATATGTTCAAGAAAAAATCCATTCAGAGGAAAGTTTTTTTTTTTTTGTAAGATAATATTTTTGACAAGGTTACATTTCATTGAGTTATTACGTTACTTTCAATGTTACATCTTTCGTGGAGTATATTTCATCACTATGGAAAATATCTGGTATTCTGCCTGGAAAATAAATCTGAAAAATCTTTATTTAACTTCCATATATATATATATATATATATATATATATATATATAATAAAATGAAATAATAGAAATACAGAGATTAAAATAACTAGAGTAAGAACAAAATAGTAATAATGATGAAAGATGTAACAATGTGAAAGATATAAAAGTCATTATGCCGATAGTCAAGGCAATACTGTGAATTAGATTAATCCGTGGCCAATACAAATATTCAAAGCTAAATCTGCTCATTCAAAAGAAGTACACACACATCTGTACAATATTACATAACTTGAAATACATGGCAAACTGACGACAGGAGGAATGTTTCCAGGAATTTAGTAAACACAAAACCAATAATTTACCACCAGGCAAATCTAAGAATAATCAATACATTTATCTATAATCCGGATCATTCCAGAATTGTAGGCTTGTCTGCCGCGATCTCAAAGCTTCTATACTATGCAGAACAAGTTTACAAACCTCTCGCACACACCAGGCAGGATCGAATTTCCGAATGACTTGTGTATACTACGCGAGTGAAAATTTCCAAGGCTCACGCCCATATCAGGAGGGATCAAATATCCGAATGAACATGTATGATTACACTAGTCAACAAAATTAAACATATTTTTTGTTAAAAGATAAAGAATAGGTGATTCTAAAAGAATTTTTCATGCTGATTTAGGATCTGTTTTCAAAAATTCTGTATCACGCAAGGTTTTTGAGTAATTATAGGAAATGTACTTCAAACTTTTCTAGTATTGATACCTTGTAATATTTTACCTAAAATCGTATTTACTTACCTAAAATGTGTGTGAAATAGATTTTAGGCTATACTTCGCTTGAGAAGCATATCTTTTTAGTGTGCAGCAGTAGTCTAACAGAATATTTGGGCTCCATTTTTCCTGGTAGCGCCTCCATATTTCAGAAACGTCCTGGTGAAAACGCTCCCCAGTTCGTCACTTACTACCCGAGGGTTTTAAGGAAAGAAAAAAGTAGATGAGAATCGAAGAAGTTATTTTGAGAGATATGACATCCTATTACATTATAGTTCTGAATCAGCTCACTGACAAGTTCTCTGTAATCTTTTGATATGTGGTTCCTAGAAAGTAACAGTGTTGAATGATCCTTAGCTTCCCGGCATATCACTGAAACTGGAAAAGCCATATGATGGGATCATCTTAGTCAAATACTTAATAGAATCACATGGAGCACAACAGATTTCAGGGACCCAGTTCATGTCCTCATTTATTTTTCAATCAAAAGAACACTCGTAAGCTCTAATGTCAAACGCAACAAAAATTGTTTATGCGATTTAAACAGTATTTCGAGGTATGTTTCATTTTAATAAGATACGTTTACCACACTTAAAATAAGGACAAAGAAACACAGGTTATGAAACTTGTTTCGTGAATGTAAGTTCCAACTCAACTGAGAATTAATATTAACTCTCAGTTTTATGAGGAATAAAATTTATTTTTATGAATTCTGGCTTCACGGGCAAAAATGATCTAAAGTTATAGGCCAATTGATATAGCAATAAAATGAGATAGCCTATTTGAAATATTTTCTTCCCATTAGCATGTTAAGAACTGTATATACCAATGAAATTAAATAAAATTTTCTGAAATTACAAAAAAATTGGTGGGTGGTAGGAAAATTCTGACTGCATTTTTGGAATCAGCACAAGAAATTACATAAGAAAAAGCAGAAACTGTACATTTAACAAAATCATTATTGACCAGTGTTATCTGCTTGTCCAAGAAAACTGCTTCCCCCCTCTCTCGTCTGCTCACAATTCCTCGCTATCATGAATTATGTAACTTTCGGGAATGCAGAGTGAAAAGAGGCACTGTTGATAGAGAAATTCCGACGATTGAGACTTTGTGCACGCCTCAACGGGAAAATATTGCAGCTAAGGAGTCATTATTTTATAATATTCTTCTTTATTGTTATCAGTTCCAAATAGAGCATCAAATTCGCTTTCAGCAAACATGTAAATACTAAAATAATAATGCTAACCTTACAATCATCGACCCAATGCTCCTTTCGCTTTCGACTGCTGTACATGTAAAATATTTTCCACAAATACCTCAACTGAAACTTCCTTGGGCTATGTGTTATAGTTTATGTTTTTAACCTTCTCGACTCCGGATAATTCCACGATCATATATTTAAATGATCGATATTAAGTGTGTAAACGGAAGTAAACCTTCAGTTTACCCACTTCAGACAAACATGCAATTAGAATCACCTTTCGCCAGTGTAGCCTACATAGGTTGGATAAAAAGTAATGGCAACACTGCTGTCACGTGACGATGGTGCGTTCGAGAGCTGCCAGCTGTGTGGACATGAACAAGGACTGTTAGATGAGTTAGTGCAGCCAGCAGCGACAGTACTCCATCAATCTACTGCAGTATGTAGAACGTTCACTTTCATAGGGATAGTGCGAGCGCCCTAAGACCATTCTTACAAAACTAGAGCAACGTTCCTGGATCAAAATTGAAATGGCACGAGGTCATAGTGCACAAGAATGTTTTCAGGGACTGCGTGAAGCATGTGGCGATGCAGCGTTGCCATATCGCACAGTTGCACGATGGGTTAAAGCGTTCCGGGAAGGCCTTGTTGCACCGGTACCAAAGGGAAGGTGACGACTTTCTTGGACGAATCGTCGCTTTGGACGAAACCTGGACTCGCTCGTATGAACCAAACTTGAAATGCCAATCAAATGAATGGAAGCATCCCGGTTCTCCTCGTCCAAAGAAAGTGCGCCCTACACAAAGTGCTGTGAAGGAGATGTTCATTGTGGCATATGACATTGATGGGGTAATACTGCACCACGCTGTACCTCCAAGACAGACGGAAAACACGGACTACTGGAACATCTACCGTACTCACCCGATATGATCCATGCGATTACGATCTTTTCACCAAAGTGTAAGAACCACTGCGAGGGACCCGGTACAATACCAGAGATGAACTTATCCGTGCTTTAGGGCGGTCAATACGGAACATCAACAAAGATGGACGCGCTGATGGTGTACGACGCCTACCAATCATTTGGCAAAAGGTAATAAATAAGGGGGCGACTATATAGAAGGTACGTAAATGTTGTACCTCTGTGAATAAAGCCATGTCAGAAATATCGAACTGTTGCCATTACTTTTTATCCAACCGTAGTATGTGCGTACATGTACTTATAACTGTTCTATTTGTGTGAAACATTTTCCTCACACGTCGCAACTAAATGGCCTTTCTCTTGTGTGTGCGTGCATGTCTCACCAAAGTTGCCGATAACGAGAAACACTTAGCACACACCTCGCATTTGAATGGCTTCTCGCCTGTGTGAATGCGAGCATGCTTATTTAGATCGTTTGAAGCTGAGAAACACTTTCCACACACATCACATTTAAATGGCCTTTCTCCTGTGTGTGTGCGTGCATGTCTGACTAGATCTATCGATACTGCAAAACACTTTTCACAAACCTCGCATTTGAAAGGCTTTTCGCCCGTGTGAATACGAACGTGTGTGTTTAAATTTGAAGACGTTGAAAAACTCTTTCCACAATCCTCACATTTAAATGGTCTTTCTCCTGTGTGTATCCTTGCATGTCTGAATAATGCCGTGGAAACTGAGAAAGAATTTCCGCACACCTCGCATTTGAATGGCTTTTCGCCTGTGTGAAAGCGAGCATGTGTATTTAAATATGACGATGCTGAGAAACACTTTCCACACAACTTGCATTTGAATGGTTTTTCACCTGTGTGAATGCGAGCATGAGTGTTTAAATTTGAAGAAGCAGAAAAACACTTGCCACACACATTGCATTTGAATGGCTTTTCTCCCGTGTGTATACGTGCATGTCTCACTAAAGTAGTAGATACCGAGAAACATTTTCCACACACTTCGCATTTGAATGGTCTTTCCCCTGTGTGAATGCGTGCATGTGTGTCTAAATATGATGACTTTGAAAAACACTTTCCACATGCGTCGCATTTGAATAACTTTTTTTCCTTGTGTATACGAAAATGCAGTTTCAGAGATTCCGATGTGACAAAAATCTCGTTGCATATATTACACTTTATTAGGTCGCTAATGTTTGAACAGTCTGAACTGATGCTATCACAATGTGTCAATTTGTCTTCTTCACTATCTTCTGATGCACTCTTCTCAACATTACCTGCAATGCTGAAATGAAAATAAACTCATGACGATTGTGGTAAGATCAAAATATATCAATGATTACATTGCACATACAGACATACGTAATCATATAATAACACAAACAATAAACTTTTTGTTGATGCCTTGGATCTTAATCATGTTGTCAGAGTTATTTGGAGGGATGATTAAAAAAAATTACATTCGATAGACCTTTCCAGCCTTACTTTCTAAAGTATTGTTGAATATATACATATATACATACATACGCAACAATATACAATATAATTCTGATTTGTTACCTCATTCGTATTAACTTCTAGATAAGTATCATGGTTTTTAAGACTTAATAAAAATTTGGAATTAATCTTCATATGGAGTTCTTCAAAGAAATTTGAACTTGTATTTCCTAGTTTGTTTTTTCTAGTGTGTACAAGTTAGTAAGTTTTGTGAGTCTGTACGAGTTTCAAAGTATAATTCTACATTCAAAACTTTGGATTATGAAACTTAAGTTCTTAATTATATCAAAGCTAAGATCGTATAGGAAGTCGGAATAATTATATTCTAACTCATGCCGTTTCATTTCTGGAGATCGAACGTCGCAAAAGAATGGCCACTTCACAACGGTCGTGCTTGAATCATCGCGACCTATTTTCCTATATGTGCGGAGTAGAAACATAAAGCAGATTGGAAACCTATTTCCGAGTCTGTGAATACAACAGTCTACGTTATTTTGGTGTGGAATTTGGAGATCAAGATCAGCCATGGGCTCCTCATACTCTATTCAAAACTTGTAAGGAGTATTTGCGCCAGTGGACAAATGTAAAAAGAAGTACAAATGGTTAATTTTCTATTTTTAATATCATACAATAAATGAAAATAATCGTGATAAGAGGTCACGTCCTGATGTACCTTCATCTGTGAGACTGGTGTCGCATTCTAATCTGGTACCTATTCCACTTTTCCATGAACAACCACAGCTCTCAGTAAATTAATCTTTTGTCCGTATGTGATATAGCACAAGGAAAAGAAAGCGGGGACAGCAAGAGTGATTTTAAAACTTCACATTGTGGAATGATCTGACCAGGACCAGTTGAGTGATCATAACGTACACATTTCATGATACTTTATTAATCTATCAAAACACAACTACTCAAAATTTGCTAGACAATATAAATTTTCTGGATTGTAAGGTTCAATTTTCTAATGATGAAAGAGTAATGGAACAGAGAAAAACTCTCTCTGGCGCCGGGATTTGAACCCGGGTTTTCAGCTCTACGTGCTGATGCTTTATCCACTAAGCCACACCGGATACAACCCCAGCGTCGGACAGAATTGTCTCTGATTGAGTTCCAACTCTTGGGTTCCCTCTAGTGGCCGCCCTCTGCACTACGTCATAGATCTCTATGAACATAGGATCGAAGTCCATACATGTGCTGAGGTGCACTCGTTATGAGTGACTATTTGGCCGGGATCCGACGGAATAAGCGCCGTCTTAAATCACTTCGTGATTTACGCATATCACATATTATTTCAATGTACCGAAGTACATATGATATTTCCATGCAGATATTCTGCGTCATCATACGATGAAAGAGTAATGGAACCGGTGTGGCTTAGTGGATAAAGCATCAGCACGTAGAGCTGAAAACCCGGTTTCAAATCCCGGCGCCGGAGAGAGTTTTTCTCCGTTCCATTACTCTTTCATCATATGATGACGCAGAATATCTGCATGGAAATATCATATGTACTTCGGTACATTGAATTAATATATCAATTTTCTAAGGAAGATAAAAAAGATAATAAATTAAGCTAATTATTGTTGACTGCCACAGTAAAAATGAAAGCCTAGAGAGGAATTTGCTAATGCAATGAAATTACTAAAAGATATTGCTAAAAATAAATTTCACACACTTTGGGCTCAATAGAATAAAAGGCTGTAAAAAACTAATCTTGCTAACAATCTAAGGCGGTTTGTAGGAAACAAAGCATATAACGTCAAAACAATTCTCCAAGGCGATTGGAATTTCACACTGTTCTCGGTATTCATTCATTTCATGTTTTCATTCAGTTCATTGTTTCTCTCTTAAGAAATTGGGTCTCTGTTTCAAAATGAAGAACAGCTATTTAAGGTACATTTGTCTGGATTTCATAATATGAAAATCTAACACAACGTAATAATTCAGTGACGTAGAGACGAAAACCTCCAGCTAGCTGTCACTGCAAAAGTAACGCAACCCTTAAAGAAATACAGTCCAGAAAAACATGTCGCAATTTCCGCAGCACTTGAATTGCACAGCAAGAAGAACAGTGAAGAAGTACAACGCGCAGGGATTGCAGCTGCAGTAGAAATGTTGCCAGTCAAAGTAGTGATGTGACTGTACCATAAAACAAATCATGGTTCTCGAAGGACAGCAGAATAATAAAGCAGCAGATGGTAGGAGTTGTAGTGTGTTACTTATCAAGTTCATTATCATTTCAGTGAATCTTACGTGTTTCCAGTACCAAGATGTATTCAGACGTTAATAAGAAAGTCTACACAAATTTAGTGCATAGGAACAGTATCATACATTATTAAATTTATTCCCTCTGTCGTCATTAAATGAAGCAAAGAATGGAAAAGCAAAACCAGCAAAGTACACTCACCTCTCAGTCAACATTTCATCCTCTTCTGAAGATACTTCCACTTTCTGTTCCAGCTGAACTCTGTCCACATCTAATAAATCTTCCTGCAAAAGTGAGTAAATGATGACCATATCTGTCACTGGTTTCCCATGTCAGACACCTCAATATTCAAACCTAATGATTCCAGTCTAACTTTTCCGCAAGGTTGTAATGATTTTTACACAAAACGTAATAGCTTCCCCCTAATTGCATTGATTTAGTCCTTCATACGTCCTTCCTTAAACTCAGGCTGTTTGTTTGTACTGTAACGTATTGGAATCAAGTTTCAACTTTAAAAATACATCGTGTCCAGGCTAGAGGTATCAAGAAATGAAAGAAAAACCTGACTTAACCTTGAGATTAATTAACTGAAAATTTTCTTTAGTGTTATATAAAGCTCTCCAAGTTTTACACCCGGTTCAATATATCACAATGTGAGCACCTCTTGTTTTTCTGCAAATGTCCAAAAGATATTTCAATTCCCTCCAAGTTTTTTGCAACATTTGAGAGCTATGTGGTCAATTGTTAACCTGATTTGTTGCCTCAATTGTAACACATTTTGAATTGGATATTGTTGACACACGCAGTCCTTAATTAAACCTCAGGTGAAGAAATCCAGCTGAGTCAGATCAGGAGACTTTGGTGGCAATGCCTTGAGTCTCTCTCTTCCAATCCAACAACGAGAAACATTTCTATGAAGAAAACTGCTGACATCATGATGATAATGTGGTGGAGCACCATGTTTTAGAAATGTTGATCCAAGGGGGATTTTCTAGCATATCAAGGTAACTGTGCCCAGTCACGGATTTTTCCAAGAAGAAGAATAGACCAATAATTTCATTGTGCATCAACCCCAATCAAACGTTAACTTTTTCCCTGTCTCATTCGTGTTCCACTATACCATGATTCTCGGACCCCCATATACGACAGTTATGACATTTAACTTTAACCGCAGAGCTTCAGTACTGAATATCACTATCTCAAGATATGAAGGGTTTTCGTCAATAAGTTGCAGAATTTCAATCGCAAAATTTTATCTCAATCTTCTATCATTTGGCCGAATGCGGTGAAGAAGATGGAGCTTGTATGCAAATAGTTTGAGTCATTTATGAAGAACGTCCCGAACAGTTGATGTGGGAATCAGTAATTGATGACTAGCCTGTCTAATGGACTTCCTTGGACTCCGGTTGAATAATCGACCATTTCTTCGGTTATTTATTTCTTGGGAAGTTTGCCTGTTTGTGGAATCAAGGATTCTGTCTCTTTAAAAGTTCCATTCCAATGCAAAATTAATTTCGACGTAGGTTGATCCACGTTCAATTCTAGACGAAATCCTAGTCTAACTCTGGTAACATACTGTATTTCAATATAGCAAGCCAAAGCATGCACTTCACTTCTTGGTCTGGTGTCCACATTTTACGTTCAATTTGAATGATTAATTTTTACTCTTACCAATTCATCACGTAAATCACAATGATTAATCGTTTCTTTTTTGTTTTTTTCAATTTTCTTGCTTTGTTGTATGGATTTCTACTATTGTTACAAAAATAAAAAAAATCTTAGAGAGTTTCTGCATCCTGTGCTAAACATATAATATTAAAATATCCTTCTGTTAATAAATACCTCCAGCCCAGACACGGTGTATGTACTTGCCATGTATAAACTGCCTGCAGAAAACGTAATCCATATTTACTAGAATATTTAACGTATACAAGCAGTAAACAGGTTATATTTCAAACATTAATATATTTCGCTGTTGAAAGTTTTATTACTTCAAGATGCAGACTATTTAACATGACCTCTTCTTTTGACATAAGACAGCAGAAAATAAAGGTTTTTCCACCACACTTGCAAGTTAATTTGTAACACAGATCGCTGCTGCTGATTCAGAAGATTCATAACCCTAAATAAATTGAGGATGGATCCTGGAAATTTTCGTCATTGTTGAAGCTTGCACAAGAATTGAAGGACCGGTTTCGTGACAGATACAGAAAGTTATAAGACATCGAAGTCCGAAGGAAACAGTGTAAATGACGATTTTATAACTGTAAGTCCAGAACATTATAAAAGAATCATAATATGAAACATGCACTGTGAATTAGGCTCCCAGGGACAGCAGATGAGATGCAAAACAGTGTGGCATATTTTCACAGATTTGTGTATAACAGAATACATGCAGTTCTTTTCTAAAGAAAATAATAATAATAATAATAATAATAATAATAATAATAATAATAATAATAATAATAATAATAATAATAATGTTATATTATGTAATAATAATAATAATAATAATAATAATAATAATAATGTTATATTATGTATATGAAACATTATTATTATTATTATTATTATTATTATTATTATTGTTATATTACGTATATGAAACATTATTATTATTATTATTATTATTATTATTATTATTATTATTATTATTATTATTATTATTATTATTACATCTATTAGAAAGAGATTGCAATTGGGGAATTCGGAATAATAACGAACTAAACAATTTAATTCAAAATAAAAATCGAATAAACTACATGCAGGCGAAAACACTAGCTTGGTTTGGACATATAAACTGCATGAACGAAGATAGATTTGTCAGAAAAATCTATACTTGGAAAACAATAAACACCAGCAACAGAGGAAAACCAAAAAATGTATAGATAGATGATGTCTTAGAAGACATAAGAGAGATGGGAAAAAAGGAATTGGCCAAAACATATCCAAAACAGGAATGAATGGCGGAAAACAGTTGAGAAAGTCAAAACTTCTACGAAGTTATAACTAAAAAACAAGATAACTATGATTATGTTTAGTATTGTTACAATTACTATTACTTTTATTAATATTATTTTATATTATTTAATGTATTTTATTAATATTATTAACATTAGCAATAAATTTACCTGGTAACAAAGTTAGAGGACTTCCAAATTTTTTGTTTGTTTTGTATACACATTTACATCTATTTGAACTCATCGTTCAATATCTAGCACAACAATTGCTACATCAGTAACAACAAAACAAAAAAATTCGTAAACTTGAAATGATGTGTGTCCCTAGACACAATTTTCTCCGTGTATTCGAGACAATTCTCTGTTCCCTACCAGAAATATATACTTGCACATTATTATGTTATTTCAAATCTAAAATGAAAACCGTCTAATTTGTGAATGTTATGGAAAAAGGGAAAAGAGCTAATACAAATCGAGACTCTTAATAGATCTGACATACTTAAAAATGCACTCCTGGCATTTGTTTATACTGACAATGATCCACTTACATCAACTTCAGATTTCACATGGACACAGGTGTGGTGTCTTCAAACTTTATCTATGATTTGATATTGTGACTCTGGTCAACGCATTCTGTCTTCAAGCCCGTAAATTTCAGATGCGATAAATTCTCTTCCTACACAAATGCAAATTGACTTTATTTAGTAATAATATGTAATACAGATAGTTTCAGTGGGCTGAGAAGATTCACATCTCGGAGAGTTAGGGCAGATCAAAATCCGAAATAAACGATGTTAATGCTGATTTTATAAATGTAAGTCCAGAAAATTATAAAAAGCATTCTGAAAGGATTATAACTATAGCCTATACTGTGAATCTATTTGAGACAGGACAACAGCTGAGTTACTCAACAGTGTGGCGTACTTTCGTAGATCTGTTTGTAACAAAACAAACCCAAACTGTTATAAACAAATTGTTGTTATTATTATTATTATTATTATTATTATTATTATTATTATTATTATTGCTATTTTTTTCTATAAACTTACTTCTTGAAACAGAGAACTTCCAAATCTCTTGTGAGTTTTGGATAAACCTTTTTATCAACTTGAACTATTGATGAATGTCTAGCATAGTGAATGATAGATCAGTACAAGAAAGAGGAATTTTGTAAAGTTAAATGAAATCCTGTCCGTAGGCACAATAACTTTGTCTATATAGGCTATTCCAGATAGTCCTATGTTAACTACCAGGAATATATATTAGCATACTATTATCCTATTTCAAATCTAAAAATTAAGGTCGTTCAAGTTTACAAACTATTGGAAAGAAGAAAAAAGTTAATAATGCACTGTTAATGGTTTTCACACATTAAGAATTCACTAGGTACCTGTATATCTGTATACTGATAGTGAACAACTTACATCAATTTCATATTTCACGAATGCAAACCTGGTAGGCACTGGAGCGTCTTCAACTTTTATCTCTGATTTCATTTCGTAACTGTGATCTAAGCATTCTGTCTTCATGCCCATCACTTCCAGATGCGATAAATTACCTTCCTATAGAAAAAAATTACAACATGAATGTTTTTTTTTTTTTCGCTGTTAAAAACTGACTTTATTTATAATAGCTGTCAATCTGGTTCTGCATGGCCATTATTGTCTGTCTCTCTCTCTCAACACAGGCAACAAGTTACAAAGACAAATGAAGACGAAAAGGGAACAAGATTTAGGGACACAGGCAATCACTGATAATGTGTCAGGTTTTCCTTGTGCAAATAATTTACATACTATGAAGGGTACAATAATCTGATATAGGTATATATACTACACCACGTGTGCAAATGTCTTTTCAAATATGATAATGCATTAATCATTACTCAGAACAATAACAATTATATCCTCCTCTGGCACTTTTAAACAAACAAATATAAAAACAGTGAGACTTTTCACTTTACCTCTGATGAAGACTTATTATCTTCTAATCTGTACATGTTGTCATGTTCTAAGTGCAAAGGATCATCCTCAGGTTCCATCTTGATTAAATCCATCACAACTGAAAGAAGAGATTATATAACTGACAGTGATTTATAGAAACTGAGCTGCTGAGAGACTTTCATTCAAGTTGCTACGATCTAATTCACATTACACTTAACCAGGGGCGGTTTTTCGAGTGAAGCTCGTGAAGCGGCACTTCACCTGTTTACTTATTTACAAGTATTTTAATATTTTATTTTATTTCACTTCATTTTTGTCTTCTACGTTCTCCGTTGTGATATGTTCTGCATTTAGATATTCTGCATTATAGAACACTAGTCCCATTGTCACTACTGTTTGGCGCAGAGGGGGAAGGGTGACAATTGCAGCTATATTCCTCTTTCAGAGGTAGAGCTTCTCAATTTGCGGATTTGTTTACGGGTAACTATGGCAACGAACTCTTGTAAGATTTCTACAGAGCCTGTTTGCGAGGGTACTTGAATCGCTGACAAAACATTTCTCTTGTAGCTGCAAGCACTCTTACAGCCGCCTGGCTTGGCTCTTTTGAAAGGAAAATAACGGCACGCGAATACAATGAGATAGAATTCCTTGTCTTTCACAGTGTTCACACTTCTTTGTTCCTGTTAATTTCAGTTTGTGAGACGTGTGAATAGAGTGACTGTGTTTTGTCTTGTTGCTAAAACGATATATATTAGAAGATTAAGTTAACTAAGCACTCATTTATTTTTAGTGATAGTTTTATAATTATTTTTAAAAGTGGTGACTCAAATATTTTTATTAACAACGAGGAATGTATCCTATAAAAGATATAGTGTGTAGCGTGTTACAGACACCATTTTCGCGATGGGCTGAAGAAGGTGATGAAAGATATTTATTGTTACCGGGGAAACTACCGGCGTGGTTCAGTCGGTTAAGGCGCTTGCCTGCCGGTCTGAAGTTGCGCTCGGGGGCGGGTTCAATCCCCACTTGGCTGATTACCTGGTTGGGTTTTTTCGAGGTTTTCTCCAACTGTAAGGTGAAAGGTAATCTGTGGCGAATCCTCGGTCTCAGCTCGCCAAATACCATCTCGCTATCACCAATCTCATCGACGCTAAATAACATCGTAGTTGATACAGCATCGTTAAATAACCGACTAAAATAAAATAAAAATGTTAGCGGGGAAACCAACACTTGTTATTAATATATCGGCGAAAAAGTTGAAAAGGATAGGTGCAAGATCTTACAACAAACATTTTAAAAGTGCGTGATACAGTGAATATCAGTGGCGGTGTGGTAGTTTTTATTTGGAAAAATTGTTTTGTAGACCCTGTTTGTTAGTTAAAATAAAAAAATCGATATGGAACTCGGATGGATTTTGTGAAAACAGATGAAGTTTTTGTCAGTTTTTTTTTTTTTTTTTTTTTTTTTTGAAAAGGCTAAAGAAAGGGGTGAATTTTCAGGGTGGAAATATGTTAAACTATCAGAAGATTAACTTTTTCAGAAGTACAAACAATTATTTTTGAAATACGTGACGTCATTTTTATGCAAGTTAACACTAGATATCAAGACAATGAACAGCTTCAGTTTTTCTTTTGCCAATACTTCACAATTTCTTCAGTATTCAAATATTTTTCCTTCTAATGCTCTTGCCACTCTACAAAAGACTCTCCCAAATTTGTTCAAAGTAAGTCGTTTGAAAACAAAACTAGAGCTCCTCTATGCAGATCATGAGTATCAGAACATTTTCCCTGATACAAGCACTAAAACTCGTATGAGAAAACAAAGACGTATTGAAGAAACCTATAGGCTCTTTTCCCTTATTGTGACATTACCGTCAACAAGCGTTTCAATGGACCGAAGTTTTTCTACACTCAACCGCATAAAGACGAATCTTCGCAATTTAATGGCACAAGGGAGATTAACATCATTGGCGTGCATCTCCATTCACAAGGACTTGCTACATGATCTCATTGAGAAGCAGCCATTTCATGACGACATCATTGACAAATTCTCCATCCGTACAGACAGACTAATCAACTTAATCTACAAAAAATTGGTAAGACGTACATCATGTCTCTTAATAAAAGAGCTTCACCAACTTTTCAGGTTGCGAGCCGCCACTGCACTTAACCGTACTCATCTCCTTTAACAATAGCCCTGCCAGGACCCTGGAATTCGCTACCTGCTAGCATTAGGGACTATCGAAATAAAATTAAATTCAAACGTAAACATACTAGCTACTTGCTCAGCAACTCAGACTCGTTCAGTCATGGCTTCTTGTAAATAGTTGTCTTACTCTAGCATAAAAGACGTCAATTTCCAGTAACTTCATCTATATATAATAATTCTACGTTTAAATTGCAATTAAGTAACTAATTTCGGTAATTTTTAAAGACAGGATGGAAAGGTATGTCGTCTCGGAAAAGAGCGGGGCCAATGTCTGATTTGTACGTTCTTTTTTACGAGTTAAATGGGAGGATAGCTAAGTGACATTAAGCCGAGATATGTGACAAGGTTAGTAGGTTAGTTGAGGGAATTATTTAAGCAATATGAGGCCGAGGAATGGTATGACTAGTATTTTGTTTTACTTTGTCATCGTATCTTTAAAATTATCATAATTTCTTCTTTGTTATTGATTTGTATAATAATTTGCCTACCTTCATTCTTGAATACACTCTTCTAACACATTTTGTATAATCACTGATGAATTATTAAGTTATTTTAATTAATTAAACAACGACTTCACAATAATCGGATATAATAACACCATAATTTAAATCGTTAACGCAATTAAGTCGTTATTTATGTTAGGTATTTATAATGTTATTTAAATAACTCAGCAGTTGATCAGGAAATTGTGTAGCCTTTATTAATTACTACGGCGTAACGTTAGGGCCTGCAGGACCTGCGATGAAGCGGGCCCGAGGTTTTAAGAGGTCCTGCAAAAACCACGCCAAAAAGAAAGAAAGAAAGAAAGAAAGAAAGAAAGAAAGAAAGAAAGAAAGAAAGAAAGAAGGAAGAAAGGAATAACGAAGGAAAGAAAGAAGGAAAGAATTATTCACGACGGTTTCATAGAATCGGACTATGTTGTTGTTGTTGAATCCAGCACAATGCTTGCCCTGTGCCCTTGCCAACAGCCGTGTCGTATAACATGTACACGTGGTGTGCGGCATCACTCTCAGTCCTCACAAAAGAGCAGCGCAAACGTATTTTACCATAATGACAACAATAAAAATTGATACCAAAATATCATATTTCAGTTATAGAATTGTATTTTCTTGATATGTAATGTACCTGAGATGGTTTTATGCATATTTTTTCTGAACATTTAACTCTTGTTAAACATTTATTTGACAATGGAATGGGTTTTCGTTCAAATTTATAATGCCAATAATAAGCAATAAGATGTTTGTGTAGTAACGATCAGTCAACTTTACTCCGTTTCGAAAGAGCTCTCTTTCCGGGAAGTTAATAATGTCAGTTGTGTGGTCGGTGTTATATTTTTCCAACTTTATTTGAACAGTTTTTAATTTAATTTTGTTGGTATATTTTTCTGTGTTTTAATCGAGTAAATTATTATTAGAGAGTATTGCCAGTATAGTTACTGAAAAATGAAACCATTCAAAGTTAAATATAAATATTTAAATGGTGCACAGAAAAGAAAGAAGAAACGAGAGTTAGAAAAAGAAACAAACAAATTAGTGCAAATAAGGGTAATATTTTTTTTCTTCCTGGCCCTAGTAGTAGTGCTAGCTCAACAGTGACAGATGTTTGCAGTGCCATAAGTGAGTGCGTGTCTGAAGTGAAAAGTGATATAGAAATAGATGTTAGTGGAGACAGCAATTGTGAAAATGTTAGCGAAAAAATGATTGTAACAAAATCGCCTTAAATGTAATTAGGCCTACCAATATTGCAGTTGCAGAGTATTCAAATGATCGTCCAGATTATGTGTTGTAAGTAGATAATGAAACTAAAAAGTTCTATGTTAGACAAAATCCTTATCAGCCAGAGCCAGCGGGTCCTAAAGATCCTAAGCAGGATAACAGATCCTTTTCCACCAAATATTACAATAAATTCACATTTACAGGGCAAGGAATTAGGAGAGAATGGTTGTGTTATTCAATTAAAAACGACTCTGTTTATTGTAAACCGTGTCGGCTCTTTGGAGAGCAGAAGTCTTCAGCTTGGAGGGAAGGAGTCCGAGATTGGCGATGGTTAACCAAAAGTATAGTGCGACACGAAACTACAGTAGATACACACATTTGAACGCATGCGTCGTTTTCAATTCGTGGCGTAAGAAAAACACAGTTGGCGCGGATATGGGTTCAGAACTAAAGAAAAGTGGAAACATGTAGAAACACGTTTCGTGAATGTGACGTCATCCAATAATCTAGCTTTTCGGGGACATTGGGAACAAATTGGAAAATGAAACAGTGGAAACTTTTTAGCAATCATGGAACTTCTCGCGAAGCATGATCCTGTATTACAAGATCTTATAAATACCGTAAACCAAAATATACATAAAAGCACCTAAGCCCTTCTATTCAAAATGAGTTAATAAATGTTTTACCACGTGCAGTTGAAAAATAAATTATTAATGGCATTAAAGGTGCCACATTCTTTTCAATAATTACAGATACAACACAGGACATACCAAGAAATTAAGTGAGATATTTACAGTTTCACATGATGTAACTGGAAAGCCTTGTGACGTGAAGATAAATGAAAGCTTCTTAAGTTTTCGCTAAGTAAAAGATCAAAGTGCATTAGGAATAGAGAAGGAAATACTCAGTGCAAGAGACGAAAAGGGACTCTTATTAACAAAATGCCGTGGTCAGAGGTATGACGATTGTGCCAATATGTCAGGCATATACAATGGTGTCAGAACGAGAACTGAACAAAGACAAAGAACTGCGAAATATGTACATTGTGCAGCGCATAATTTAAATCTAGAACTTAGCGAAGCTGCATGTGGAATTCAGTAAGTTAGGTCCTTTTATGACACCATGGAAATGTTGTATATTTTCTTCAGTCATAGTATTAAAAGATGGGAACATTTGGTATATGTTCATACCTTAAAAAAACTTTGCCCGACACGTTGAACTTCGATATATCAGTCTGTCAAAGTCCTGCATGATGCTTATGTCGATGTACTTAAGGCTCTGTCAAAATTAATATTGATATCTGAAAAAAGAAGGAAGAAAGAGAACAAGCTGTTGCTTTGAGAAACCAATTCGAGAAATTTCAATTCATTTTTTAGATAGTGTTGCAATCAAAGATTCTAGAATGTATTAATCTAGCATCACAAATTATGCAATCGGAAAATCAGAGGTTGATTAAGCGTGTTCTCTTATTCAGAATGCAGCCGATAATTTATCTTGTTACTGAAATAATTTTGAAGAAGCAATGTCATCAGCTACATCTCTGGCAAAGAGCTGGGGCATTCCACCACAATGTGAAAATAAAAGAATTCGAAAAGTGACAAAAAAAACATTTTGATGAACTGTATCAGGACGAGCGGCTAGCAGATCCAAAGATACATTTCAGAACCACTATTTAATGGCTGTTTGGACATTATTGTAGCCCAATTAAAAAGCAGATTTGAGGGTATGCATATATGAACCATTTCTTCAAAATTATTTCTCCAAAATTTCGAAATTCTGCTTCCGACGAAGAGGTTCACAATGAAGCCGTGGTTCTTGAAAACGAATATGAGGAAGATTTATCCTGTGAATTCCCAGACCAGGTAATAAGTTTCAGAAACGCTCTGAAAAATAGAAACAGTCTCATTAACCTTTGTAGCTGACTTAACAAATCTACTAGTAACAGAAAATTCAATCGTAGTTGCTACGTTCCAGACTTATGCAAGGCATTTTACCTATTTCTAATTATTCCAGTTACTGTTTCTTCGGCCAAACGATCATTTTCGAAGCTAAATTGTATTAAGAACTATCTACGGAATTCTATGACCCAAGACAGACTTAGTGAACTCAGCCTCCTCAGTATCGAATGTGATAGGGCTAGATCAATAATGTCATGCAATCATCAATACCTTCGCATCACAGAAGGCACGCCGCATGGTCCAGTTTCACTAGAGTTCAATGTGAGTGCAGTAAAGTTGTATAAGTACAACAAACAGCAGATAGAAGTATGTTTATTGATAGGCCTACCCCCCTACTAAATTTCAATCACTATAGTAGGCCTATATATTAGCAGTCTTACTAATAAACCGTGTATAGTTTTTATACTAGACTTATGTATAGTTGAGACAGAAAACTTTACTAATAAATCATGCAGAAGCGATGGACGTATAAACAGCATGTAACTATACAATGGGAGTAGTTATATACACGAAACCCCTTGTTTAAGCGTTGTATATAGAGAAAAAATGGCCGCCCCTCTAACAGCTGTTCGTATCGACTGTCATTTTATGATGATGGTTGCCTAGTAACCAAAGAAGAACAAACCAAAGAGCACAGAATAATTAGAATAATATTGCTGTAGCTCTTTGCTCTTTGACCAAAATATAGTACGGTAATCGATTAGAGCCAGTTGTACTATCGATACTTAACACGCCACACTAGAGCGCTCTACCGGATGCAATAAGGAACCTCAGATATTCTATTATCTTTCGTAACGAAGTTATGACGAAACTATGACGTAGCTGTGCAACAGTTGTACTGTTATACACGACATATGTAGTGATTATTAGTAAGGAATTTACACACGACGTGTAAACGAGCTACTCACTGTATAAGTATAAGACAGTTAAACGTCTGTATATAGAGTTTTTATTAGTAAGACTGTAAATATCTTGTCTTTTAATAAAGTTTATTAATAATTGTTATTATTTCAATAATCTTACAATAATGAACGATTAAACCCTTTGTTCTTATAACATGGAAATATATTGCATTTAAGTTGACCTTATACCTGCTGTAATTATATTTTGTGTTATTGTTAGGTTATTGATATTGTGACTTTTATTCTGCTTTAATTTAACCATACACCCGACAACAATGTGACTTTTATTCTAAATAATTCACTCTACAATGGGTATTCCACTCAACACAGCAACACAATAATCGTTATTGCACTCCACACGACGACAATGGCAATTCACAACGTGTATTATTGAGAAGAACAACAATGTACTCCTAATTTCAATTAATGGTCATAATGCACTATGTGCAGAACAAAACTGTCAGTTCTCAGTTCACAGTTCGCTTGCCTTGGCTAGTTCTTCTAGCTCAATGTTCAAGTTCACTGCACGTCGAACCCGGTCTTCCGAACTGCGTCACGCTCGCACTGCCGCAGTTACGGACTCACTCACTCACGTTCACTGCATGTCGAACTCAGGTCTTCCGGCTAAGGTCCACGACACGTCAAACTCAGGTCTTCCCAGTTGCGGTCCACCACATGTCGAAACCAGGTTCCCGTCGCTTGCTGCTGTCCAAGACAAGACTTGAAGACTCAAGACTGACTTCCGAATACTGACTGACTAACTCTTCTGTCGGCACTCACTGTGTTATTTATTAAACCACATGTTCTGGAGTCTTCGATTCGCGTCCCTTTCAGAATCTTCGAGAGAAATCTGCTTCGAAATGCGTCCTTACTTTTTCTGCTCTGCGTCGTCATCATACTTCTCCTCCACTCGCTCCATATCGCGGCTAGCGTCAGGGGTTCGTGTTTCCGTTTCCCCTCGCCTTCCTTCTCGCAAGATGCGCGCGCAACTCTCTGACGCTATAATGTAATGTTATTTTAATTGTATTCTGGGTATTCTAAATGAAATCCCCTGAAAGGTCTTATGGTCTTATCTCTACCAGGTTAAATAAACAAGCTAAATACTAAATACTTTATTTTAAATAGAGTTCTACGAAATGTTTATTTGGCCATTATTCAGTCTATCATTCAATATGGTATAATTGTTTGGGGTGGAAGTACAAAAATTAATCTTAGTCCGTTAAATTTACTACAAAAACGAATAATTAAAATTTGTTTGAAGAAAGGTTTCGATTATTCAACTAAATCAATTTATTCTGAATTTAATGTATTTAATATTGAACAAATTTATAAGTATATGCTGTTAAAATTTTATCATAAAAATCGTAATAAGTTTGTATTACAGACACATAATTATGACACAAGACGAAATATTAATTTAACATTAGTAGAACCTAAATGTCTCACATCTGCTGGTCTAAAGCATAGCATTAATTTTGGCCCTCGGTTGTACAATGCTTTAACTAAATTACATCCAGAACTTCTAACATGTAACCCACTAACATATTACAAGAAAATTAGAAACGTGTTAATATCTTCAATTTGATTAAATAAATTTATAGCCTATGTGTATGAATTAATCAACCTATATTATCTTTGTATTCTATAATTTTGATATATATATATATATATATATAGTCCTACTTTTCACGTGCGATATTATTCTTCTCTATGTTAATATTATATAATTCCATTGCCGCTGTAATTTAAATTTTAGTTCCTATTTTATTTTACTTATTTATTTTTATTATTATTTTTTTTATTTTCTATATTTCTCTCATATTAATATTGTATTATATAATTTCTGTAACTGTAATTTTAATTCTATTTCCTATTTTATTTTATATTCTCTTATAGGCCTATTAATATTATATCTGAACTGCGACCGAACATGAGCGCTGCTCATTCGGTCTCTAATTTTGTTAATACTACTGTATCTCCTTTTTATATTGATTGTATTATTTTATTTCTATTTCGCTTGTTTGTTTGTAATTACATTCTTTATTCTGTATATTTAAATTTAAATAAATAAATAAATAAATAGGCCTATCTAAACATGTCTGAAACCAATAAGCTGGTACTCAAGAATATGGGACATATCTAGTATTAATTCAGAAAAAATTCACTACTACAGAAGAAAGGGGTTTTCTCCATTGTTTCAGGTTCCCCTGCTGCATTCAAACAAATCCCCAACATCATCTCATCGTGGGTTGTGCTTTGGCACACCCTGGACAAAATTCTCTCCCTAAATAATATTGGTCTACACAACTGACTGTCAGTTGTGTAGACCAATATGATGTCATCATATTGGTAAATAACGAAGAATCAAGACCCGCAGTTACACAAAGACTAAAGTTTCTCTACACACAATAAGAAATTTGCCACAAGCGTTATTGAGGAAACTGGAAATTTGGGTTAGGAGAAAGTCACGTCATGAATATCTTCTCATGAAAAGAAAGATTCTTGTTCCAATCTTAGCTTAACTTACAGAACTTCAAGATCCTCTATCCTGGCGATCTAGGAGAGGATTTGGATGCAGAGATTGAGATTTTCAAGCATTGGGAAAGGCCGATGATTGTTTTCTGTGACGTTGTGAGTATTAGTCAAGAGCAGAACTACTGCAACGGCGGATATAAAAAATTAAGTCGCATTAAGAAAATTGTGTGTTTATTTTGTTATGCTTTGTTCTGTTTTACTATTCAGCATACTAATGCAGGCAGTCGGATCCGCCATGTTCTCTAATATAGAAATAGGTGCGAGCAACTTTTCTCAGTCATACTGACATAACGCTACTGTACACTCGAATTCTTTATAAGTGTTAATATCGTGAAACGCACCTTTTGTATGGCTTGCATTTCCGAATCGGCTAGTTTAAGTATTTGTTATGCCTTGCAAATACGGATCTGTGACTAGTATGTTAAGTTAGTTTAGCCTGTTATTATGCTTTGCATAGGTAGATTAGGTCAGGTTATTAAAGGTTTTTATTAATTTGGCCTACAGAATAATATCTGTAATATTGACAATTAATATTCCGAGGAGAAAAATTCGCTCCGGCGCCGGGAATCGAACCCAGGTCTCTTGGTTCTACGTACCAAGTGCTCTGACCACTGAATAACGCCGAATTCAATCCACAGCACCGGACCCAACACTCCTCCTTCAGTGTTTCCCTTTGTGGCCGGACCCCAAGTTAGGCATATACCCTACGTTGACGTTTTTTATGCCCAAGTCAACTGTCATACATGGGGCGCACTCAACTGAGTGACTGTTTGGCCGGGATTCCGCAGTTAAGTACACAGTAATCTGTACAGAAATATGCATTGCTAGCTATAAGAATATTAAAGGTTTTTATTAATTTGTCCTACAGAATAATATCTGTAATATTGACAATTAATATTTGAGAAGAAAAATTCCCTCCGGCGCCGGGGATCGAACCCGGGTCTCTTGGTTCTACGTACCAAGTGCTCTGACCACTGAGCTACGTCGAATTCAATCCACAGCACCGGACCGAACCCTCCTCCTTTAGTGTTTCCCTTTTGTGGCCGGACCCCAATGGCAGTTGACTTGGACATAAAAAAATGTCAACGTATATGCCTAACTTGGGGTCCGGCCACAACGGGAAACACTGAAGGACAAGGGTTTGGTCAGGTGCTGTGGATTGAATTCGGCGTAGCTCAGTGATCACAGCACTTGGTACATAGAACCAAGAGACCCGGGTTCGATCCCCGGCGCCGGAGCGGATTTTTCTCCTCGAATATAAAGAGGTTAAGTTAGTTTAGACTTATGTTACGCTTACATATACGTTTTCTAGTAGACAGAAAGCGAGTTTCCTAAGGTCGAGAATCAGTGGCATATTAGGTTTGGTTTGTTCAGACTCATGTACGTTTTTTTGGTAGATAGGTCTGCATAGGAATCGAACCTATTGGAAACATATTGTGACAGCTTCGTGAGATTCGATCTCACGACCGGCAGAAGAAGGGCAAGGTCGGCCGTGGTTCGGCGCGAAAGTTGCGCGCGCATCCGCTTCCTGGGGCATGTGCTGTGGCGTAGAGAGGAGAGGAGAGACGACTACCGCGGCAGAGAGTGGAAATAATGCGCCTGTGACTGAGGGGAGAAATCCAGAGAATTCGAGAATGCCATCTTCTGGACATCCGTGGAAATTTCTAGCATCGTACTTTCTCGTAACTATGGTTTGGTTATAAAAACGACACGCGAGTGAACTTGAGCCGTTGTTGTAGTCGTTGGACAGCAAGCCAGCCAGTCTTGTGTAGCAGTGAAGCCAGCTTCGAGACCGGAGTTCGACTTGAGTGTGTCCGCAGCTGTGTGAGCGTCCGAAGTCCTGAGTTTGAGTGCAATGGACCGCAGTTGGGGGACCTGAGTACGAAGTTCAATGGACTGTCTCTGAAGGTCTGGGGTTCGAGATACTGTGAACTCGAGTGACTGAGCTAGAAGAACTAGCCAAGGGTAACGAACTGTGAACTGACAGTTCTGTTTTGTAAATAGTGCTTTGTGAACATTAGTTAAGATTAACAGTTCATTGTTCTCAATAATCCAAGTAAATTGTCATTGTCGTCGGTGGAGTGCAATAACGAATACTGTGTTACTGTGTGGAGTGGAAATCCCATTGTTGACGGGAGTATTTAAACTAAATTATAAAGTGACTATTGTTGAAACAATAAAATTACATTGTTGTTTTGAAATAAAAGTTACAATATAAAAGAAACCGTGCCTTTAAGAAGTAGGAGGTCTCAAACCAATATAACTTTGGTGACATTACGAAAGCTTCACATTAGCATACACTCACAGTATGCCTTGCATATAAGAATGTGACACGTTATATTAGGTTAGTTTCCTTTTATGCATTGTAAATACGAATCCCTGAGAGGTTAGGTTAGAGTAGGCCTAGTTTAGGTTTCTGTTATGCCTTGCATATACGAATCTTTGCAGGATTTCCAAACCTTGATGATTTTTGTTTACTGATGTTGTCAGTACTGGCTAGCGTAATGGACGATGTGAAAACGATGTTACAATATATTATAGAAACGTTGTATCTATTTCATTATTATTTGCTGTGCTTCACTGTATTCCAATGGTTATTGAATTATACACGTTTTACGTCTTTCACATTTCATAGTATCGTGTGTTTTATGTTACTACGTTCCTTTCTTTCAGTAGAAACTACAACGTATGCATTTCATTACCGAACAATTTAGTTTTCTTGAAATATTACCCTACGAAGTCCTTAACTTTTGAAATCCATCTCCGCAAGAAATCCCTTAGAGATTCAACAATTTTCACTTCCAAAATCACCGGAACTACCTCAACGCTCGTTTCTCCGGAAACCGTGTCACAGCGGAATAGCGAACATCAATAATGGTATGTTACATACTGTAGAGCTGGGAAAACGAAACAAGTGAATATCGATGTAGCGAATATATACAATCCGTCAGTCTCCAGTAGTATCACAAATTACTTATAAATACAACGATTTTCACTCCCAAAATAATCACAGGACTTCAGAATTACTAATAGGCCTACATACGTCGATATCAGAATCAGGCTTGTCAACCAGAAACAACTACTGTGAGAATCGCACTGTAATTTCTCATTTATCAGGGTTGTTTAAATTTGCTCCGTTTCTATTGAATTTTTGGTGCAAGGAATACAGTATAATTTCCTTTTGTTTCTTTTTTTTTACTTCTCGCGAATCTAATTCTACCATTGTTTAATTCTGGTATCATGCTCCTTATAAAGGGAAAATATGCAGCATTGTAAGTAACATACATAAATATTATTAGTACCTTCGAAGATGCGCTAGTAAACTGACTACCAAAAAATGTAGAAAATCAGTTTAAACATCTTTTGATACTGTTGTTTGTTGTTGTTTACTCAACTTTCCTTAGGTTGAAATCTCATATGTGACGAAAATAAGGCATCACTCATGAGGCAACTAAGCAAAGAGATAATGGGGTAAGATGGCCAGTCCTCTCACCTCTCATTTAATATTACAGTTCCTCAAATTAAAACATGTCACGAAACAGCGATAATAGAAAAAAATATATAATTAATAAAACAGAACGACGGTTATATTCTAGTCTGAAGTTTATGTTGTGTTATGTATTGTATTGTATTTATTAACATTTCATGGTATTCGTACATTGCTTTACAGCTAGAATATGAAACAAGTCAAAACTTAATACTACTATAAAGTCTTAATTTATAGTCATAGTCTAGTTGAAAACTATACAGAAGAGGTTTACAATATAGTCTACTAGAACAACACAAAGTTTTAGTATCAATTTCATGAAGCGTTGTTGAATGTCATGAATTCATCTCAGAACAGAAGGCGTGAGAAATTAAGTACTTCTTTAATTTGATCCTAAGTAATCTTATGTTTTGAGTTTCATTTTTTATATCAATAGGGAGTCTATTAAAAATGTTTATTGCCATATAACGCACTCTTTTTTATAGCATGATAGACTTGCCAATGGGGTATGAAAGTTATTTTTTGACGCATATTTATGCCATGAACTGTTGAATTACTTTCAAAGTTCCCACGATTACTGTACATACGAGGAAGATTATTAATGAAAAAATATACTGACAAGCCATGGGCATTATTTCTAGTTTTTCTGAAAATAGTCCTACACGATTTCCTAGATTTGGCACCTACTATTATTCTAATTACTCTTTTTTGTAGTACGAATATACTGTTACTATCTGTGGAATTTCTCCAGAATATTATTCCAAAACTCATTACCGAGTGGAAGTATGCAAAGTATATTGTTTTTAAGGTTTGATATTTACTATCTTTTGCACACATCTAACAGCAAAACAAGCTGAATTTAGTTTGGGGGTAATTTCTTTAATATGATTTTTCCAATTTAAAACAATATCGAGCTGTGAGCCAAGAAATTTGGTTGCTGTTGTTTCTAATAGGAACCTATTGTTAATTATTGTGCTTGAAATTTGCGGGGTTGAATTTGGACGGAATTTAAATTGAATTATCTTAGTCTTGTTACAATTTAATACTAATTTACTGACTCAGAACCAGTCACATATTTTGAAGAGAATTTCCTTTCCTGAAGATTGGAATGTGTTGGAGTTACTGGCTGTAATTACTATACTTGTATCATCTGCAAATAATATGGGATGACCTACATCTTTTATTAAGGGAAGCAAGATCATTAATGAACAGTAGAAAAAGTAGGGGACCTAATATTGATCCTTGAGAAATTCCATTATTAATAGTTCCCCGTGTCCAGGTAGATTTCATAGTCGTATGGATTTCGACTTTTTGTTTCCTATCTATGAGTGAGACCATTGATGTGCAACGCCTTTAATTCCATAAAAATCTAATTTGTCTAGCAGCATTTTATGATTTATACAGTCAAATGTTTTGGATAAATCACAGAAAATCCCTCCAACTTCTAATTTTTTATTAACCTCTCTAGAATTTTGTCAGTTAAACTAAATGTTGCATTTTCCGTGTATTTATTTTTCCTAAATCCAAACTGTTCTGGAATTAAAATGTATATTTCTAGATGATGACATAGCGTAATTTTTTATACATTACTTTTTCAAAGATTTTGGAGAAGACTGGTAGAAGTAATATGGGTCTGTAATTTTCTGGAAACGTTGTTTCTTCCATTTTGGAGATAGGAATAATCATTGAATATTTTAATCTCTCGGGGAATACACCATTGAACATTGAATAGTTTTTTTTAGTTATATAACGATGCTGTATCAACTATTAGGTTATTTAGTGTCGAATTGAATAGTTACATAAATAGGCTAACTTAGTGGCCCAGTTATAATATGTGGACTCGCTTTTAATATTTTGCGTGTGTTATTTCATCTCACTCTGAGGAGTTTTTTGACTTTAGATTTTTAATAACTGCAATTGTTTCTTGTTTGTTTGTTGGAAATATTTGAATATTTGGGAATTTTGTTCGAAAATAGGGCATTGTGTTGTAGAGTCTAAACTGTTAGTAACGTTACCTCCAGGGTGTTGAGGTTATCGGTTATTGTAAGAAAATATTTGTTAAATATATAATTTCATTTCGGTCTGACGTTTTTGTATTGGTAGATATCAGGGCATAGTTTATTACTTTACTTTATGATCGTCCACTTTCCTTTTTAATTGTGTTCCAAGTTGATTTCATTTTATTATCAGAGTTTTGTATTTTTGTGTTATAGTGCAATTCTTTAACTTTTTGGATTACTTTGTGTAATGTTTTTGAATAACTTTTATAGTGTTGTTTTAAGTTTGTATCATTATTATTTCTGCTCTCTTGGTTTTGCATGAGATTTTAATACCGTGTGTAATCCATCTATTGTTGCATATTGTTTCATTTTTATACTTTACAGGAAAACTGGATTAAAAAAAAATATTTAGAAATGTTTTATGGAACTCGTTGCATTTACTGTTCATATCACTTTGACTGTATACTGATTGCCATGTTTCATTTTTAAGATTTAGGTCAAGTTTTAGTTCTCTACGGCCACTTCCAACGGACTCCTAACGAATATTCACACGTTTATCACTGGAATTGTGGCGCTGAAAATCAATTTAGAACACTTTTACCTCAGCCACGACACATTTCAATTTTTATTGTACAATATAAATGCAATTATCACTACAATGACACAATTCTTGCAGTTCACACAGAAACAACTTCGGAAACATAATTAACAGAGTCGCAGTTTCACTTCACTTCACTTCCACTAGATGACTCAGAATTCCAGCAGACGACAAGATACCGGTGTAGCAGATATGCCAATATCGGCAAACGAAATGAAACTGTCAGGAATGTTACAACAGGTGTGCTAAACGTTAGGAATGTTACAATAAGTGTGTAGCACGTTAGGTTAGGTTAGGTGTGTAAGATAATATGGTTACTCAGTTGGCGACACTGCAATCATTCTCCCACTCCAGCTCAAATAACGTCACGACAAAATATGGCCGCCTTCTTCCTTCAAGTACAACGATTTTCCTATATAAGTAAGGAACCTATTTAGGGCGGGTTGGGTGGGAACACATCTCTCCCAGTGATCACATCGAGTTTCTACTACCCAACACTCCAAAACTAAGGAATTTTCAGTGTTTGTTTTTAATTCCCTATACTGTCAATACCGAACTAGAACTTCATCAAGATTTATTTCCAAATTATTGAATGATTCCCTGTTTATATTTCTGAATCTCACTTTGTTTTTTTATATGCATTGGAGGTAAAATTTGCAACTTACCTAGACCACAATTCCAGTCGCATAAAACAAAAACGAACGGAACTACGTATGCCTATGTACACTGTATATCCACCGAGAGTGAAAACTTCATTGCTTCTGCCTGCAATGTAAGGGCGAAAGAGATCAATGCTACCGTGAATGTGGCATTCAGTGTCGCGAACCCTAATATTAAAAACCCGCTATGAAACAGTGCAAAAACCGCTAAATTGATATATTGTCAATGTAAAGTGATATTATTTTCCCGCTGTAAGTGCTAAAAAATCCGCTATATCCCTATATTACCAATACAAATTTAATCAATTTTATCCACTAAACTAAAATAGAAAAACGCCAGATCTACCGGGAAACCGCTGAATTGGCAACACTGGTGGCATTAAACATACCTCAATTTACCTGCACCAGAGATGCACTGTCGTGTTAGTCACAAAGCTTTGAAGAGAGACGTTAGGAAAAATACAGTTGCATCTAGCACAATTTTATGTTACTCTATACGCAATACTCTTCAAAATTTGTAATACGAAACACTTGCTTTATCATAACGAAAATAATAGGAAAATGAAAAAAAAAAAAAAAAATCCAAATTTATTAAAAAATGTAATCTATTAAATCCCCTTCTCCCACTGGAGCAAAATGCCGCAACAAATCTTCTCCACTTCGCTCTATTACCCAAAAAGTTTAGGTCTGCCCCGCATTTCCCGGCCTGTCACATCTCTTCTACTCTTCTCCTCTTCACCTCCAAGTCTTCCGAGTCTAGGCCTACCTCTGACGACAACTTTGTGTGTTCCATTTCCATGTGTTCTCTTTCCTCAGGCTAGTTTCTATCTTTGCGCTTCCTTTGTGGGACTATTTGCTGCTCCCATATTCTCTTCAGGAGTAAATTAAAGAAGTAGGCTGGCTACATAATTTACTAAAAAGTTACGGTAACACTAGAAGTTGAAGGCCTAAAGTTAATCAGTGAGTACAGTAGTACCTAGATAGTTTCTCACGCCTTCTAATCTGTAGATGTACAGCATTTTATGACATTCAACAACACTGCATGACTATTTCCTTGTATTAAGTACCATTCCTAAGCCCTTGTGTTGTTCTAGTAGGCCCCATCGTAAAACCCTTCGGTATATTGTAAACCCCTTCTGTAGGGCTGTATTTTAAGTAGACTATGACTTTGTAGTAGGCCTACTATTAAGATTTTTTTGACATGTTCCATATTCTAGCTGTGAAGTGATGTACGAATACCATGGACTGTAAATAGCCTAAATACTAATACAATAAAGTCCACTGACCGATACTGAAAACCAAAATGTCTGACATGAACTTCCGCTTTATCCAATATAAATTAATTCGGCATAAAATGCATATAACATGACTTATCCTTTAAATCAGTGACGTCGCCAGGATCAGAGCAAGGGGGGTGCGGATGGGGTGCGAAATTTAAAAATGGGGTGCGAGCTGTAAAAATGTGGTACATAAAAAATCCAAAATGTTCTTTCATGCACTTGCGCGCATACTATACATCTGTTTATTATTATTATTATTATTATTATTAAAATTATTATTGATCATCACATCCATTACAATACACTATGGGACGTAGTTTTTTCACATCCCAGAAATTGTTTCCTTGTTTTTGTTCTTCAAAATAATTTATGCCTAGTATTTTGTTAATAAATTGTCCTTTGGGGTGCGGAGAGGGGTGCTCCGATTTTTTATGGGGTGCTTTTCGCACCCCCCTAAAGACGTCCCTCCTCTAAATACTTCAGAAACTTAGGACATATGATTCATTTTCTCAGGAATACGATTCACTTTAGTAAAATATGGCTATAACCTACACTTACTACGAGGCTTGACTAAGATGTAATAGAATAAGAGAACTCTTCTCGATTTCAGCAATGCCTTTGGTTTTGTTGATATCGACTTGCTTCTTGCAAAGATGAAGGCTTTGCACCAGTCAGACAATACCTTGAGCTGGATGGACTCCTACCTACGGGACCGCCAACAGTGTGTTTCACTTGATAATCAATTCTCCCAATGGCGATGCACAAAGGCAGGAGTGCCGCAGGGCTCCGTATTAGGACCACTACTTTTCTCTATCTACATTAATGACGTATCAAAGAACTTACAGTATTGCCGATATCACCTCTATGCCGACGACCTACAACTTTACATACATTCGAGACCCAATACGATTAATGAGTCGATTGACAAGTTAATTGTGACCTAGCCACTGTCTTCACTTGGGCGGCCAATTTCGGACTCGCACTTAATCCAAGTAAGACTCAAGCCATAATTATTGGACATAAGCGTTTAGTTAACTCCCTTAATAACAGTAATCTTTCAGTTGTTACCCTTAACAACACGTTAATCCCTTATTCATCTGTCGTAAAAAATCTTGGCTTCTTTTTTCATAATAATTTAAGTTGGAATTTTCAAGTTAAAGAAACGATAAAAAAAAATCTGTTCCTCCATTCACTGTTTGAGTCGCTTGAGAAATTTCTTGCCCCAGCAACTAAAACTTACCGTAGTACAAACCCTAGTAATGCCGCACTTCGATTATTGTGGCGTTTTGTTAAGTGACCTAAGTTCTGAACTGTCAGTCAAGTTACAGCGAGCTCAGAATATGTGCGTCAGATACATGTGCAACATCCGACGATATGATCACATATCACCTTCCTTCGCAAGTCTTTCGTGGCTCCGACTTAAAGAACGCAGAACTTTACACTCTTTGTCTTTACTCTTTCGAATTCTGCACACCTTAACACCAAATTACCTTACTTCTCGTTTCTCTTATCTATACTCTAACCACGACGTAAATACTAGATCACTTATCTGTGGCACGCTAAGTATACCTCTTCATAGAACATCTTGTTATTCATCATCTTTTACAATATCCACCTCGCGTCAATGGAATTCCTTGTCACAAAGTATTAGGGGCTGCAAGATAACAAACACCTTTAAGAACAGCTTAAAAGGTAACCTTATTAGCATTTCACTCCAATCATACTGATTTAAACTATCACTGACTACATTGTTACTTTTTTCTTTAGACATCATCCTGTTTGTGCTGTATTTTCAAAATTGTCTCATAATAATCTCTTTCTATTATCTAATATTATTTGAAATATATTAACATTCTATGTATTTTAGTTTAATTCTGCTACACAGTTTATTTCAGTGTTTAATTAATAGTTCATAGTATTTTGTTGTTTAATTCGTAAATAACTCTTGTATACATGTAACTCTCACCTAAATCAAATTGTTGAATTCTTTGTAAGTTCATGCATATGTATATACACTTTTTGCTGGTTGAGTGAAAGAGAAGGCCTTACGGCCTTAACTCTGCCAGCTAAAATAAATAATAATAATAATAATAATAATAATAATTATTATTATTATTATTATTATTATTATTATTATTATGTCTTTATAATGCGGAGCAGAAGAATAAATGTAAAAATGTTATTCACATCAATTATGTTACATACGCATTATAGAATGTCCTTACTAAGGAATACTGATGGATGTCACCATATTTCGTAAAAGGACACGTGTTAAGCATACTGTACATATTAATTTCATTCGCTTAATATATATCTACATTAACGCTAGAATGCTATCGTAAGTATTTTTGACGTATAATGAGTCAACAATTCAACCTCACATTTCCCACCAATCGAGCCCCTTCTTTTTATAACTATTGACGTTAAATAATTATTAGAAAATGTATATAATTCTTCAATTATTGATTTTCTAATAGGCCTATGCCTCCATCTTTAGGTGCTGACCGGCAGTCGTGACAGCAGGTTGCAACTTGTAGGCTTAGCTAAGTTATTATAAGATATACGAGTATTTGGAAGTGTACGTCAGATGTACGTATCGACAGTATTGTCGTGCCCTCCTTGTCTACTATTCCACAAGGTGGCGGATGGGTTCGAGCAGAGAGTCACTTACATTAGGCCTAATCATCTCATTACTATTCTACTATGTTACACTATCAGGATTCTGACACCACTATCGTAGAATGGCACAACAAGGAATTTCATACAGGCAGGGCTGGGCAAAATACTGACATCCAAGTATTTCAAATACAAATACAAAATACTTCAAAAAACTGTATTTGAAATACAAATAAAAATAATTAAAAAAATTAAGCAAAATACATTTGTACTTCAAACACTCACAATACATTTATATTTGAAATACTCGATACAATATATAGGCCTAAAGAAATAAGACTATTGCTGAAAATCTAAAATCTTATATTAACATTAAAAGTATTTTTATTTCGAAGTTTTATATAAACACTGTAACTGAACATTCTTCCTTTTCCCAGTCAGCAATGAAATTATGCTACATATGAATAATTACTGCTCCCTTTCAAAACAACCAGTTCCTCAACTGTTCATAAGATAAGGATCCCCTAGCTTGTAAATGAATAAATCCTGCAAAACAGAACAGTCTTTCTACAGGCACAGAGGAACACAAACTTGTATTATACTTTATAAAGCTTGTTTCACTGTTTGGTAATTCTCTAGAGAGCACAGAGTTGTCCCTTTGCCATTGAAGAATTGTATGAGCTCATACTCCGCAGTAGACAAGTTCTTTTCTTTTTCCTTTTCAAAGTCAGTTGTACTTGACTTGAAAACACAAAAATTGTTTTCATCGTCTGAACTGACCAAAGGTGTAGCAGAGAACTGCTCAGCTGATTTCACGCACATATTCTGTGTCTTCTTCTTATCATTTGGTGAGGCAGTGTCAGATAGCCATCTCATCTTCAATGATGGGTGGAAGCAAGCTGCCAAAACAGCTCAATTTGCTTCTGGGGTCAGATCAAACATTGCTTTAACTCTTGATCGAACTTATTAGAACTGGAGCTACTTCGAATACATGACATAGATTGCTAAATAACAGAATATTTAATCTGTTTTTGAAGGAAATTAATGTGGACAAAAGTTGGTCGTAATAGCATGTCTTCTCATTTTGCATTAAATCAAGGGCTACGACAATGGGTTTCAGAACTGTACAATATTCTTCAAGGTACTGAAACTCTACACCTTTGAAGGTTGGCAATCCCAGTTTTTCACATATACTGTTTATATCATGTTTGAATTGCAATATTTGAGAATTCCATTGAGTTGGGCAAGGAAACTTTAATGAATATTTCAAGACATCTGATATAATTTCTGAGGATTTGTGCCTCCTAGACGCATTCCATAATGCTAAACATTTAGCAAGTGTTGGGTGATGGATCCTTGATGCTGCTGGAGATTTCTTTATGGCATTAAGGAAATCAGTTGTGACAAGAAAACTAAGTGTATGGCTAGCACATCTGAAATGGGCAGGCAAATCTAAGACAAAAGGTCATTCTTCAAATCCAAATCAAAAACTTGAAGAACAAGAAGAAGAAAAAAGTATTTTGAGTATTTTAAATACAAAATACATCAATTTTATGTATTTAAATACAAAATTCTTTCGAAAATCCTTACAAATTACAAAATAAAAATGTATTTCAAATACGTATTTCAAATACTGCCCAGCCCTGCATACAGGATTCCTACTTGGAAATAACTTGAGGTTATTCGTAAGTTTTTTAGAAGTTTGCACATCTAGTAACTGAAGTCTAGTTCACAACAAAAGAAGATTCAATAAACTTAAGTTTGAAGAACTTTAAAGGATAGATACAGATACAATGTTTGTCTACTTATGATATATTGTTGGCTTGTTGCCTCTACGTATTGGTGCTGCATCTTCCTCTCCTGATGCCATGGTGCCATCTGATGCAAAGCCTAAGTTTCTTTCTCGCGGGAGGATAAAGCCTTCTTGTCGAATTCATGACGTCTTGCTAGCAACGGTTCAACTACTGAACTGTCTCACTGACTGTCTACTGGTTCTGACTAACTCGGGGTGACGCGACGCTTAGCTGTTTTGTGGTGCGAACGAACACACGCAAATTAATATTGATGACTTGACAATGCTACGACGACGGCAAAGACGACGTTAAGTCAGTCTTGCTCTAATAAAAGGTCCCAGGAACCTTTCTGACAATAGTGTGCATATGGACACTTTGAAAGGGCAACTGTCTTAAGAGTTACAAACAAGACTTGATCATGCGATTATGACGTATGTTAACGTGTCTTTACTTTAGCCAATTAGATTCGTACAACGCACATTAACACTCAGCAGTAATACGTGTCTGCGTACAACTTCTCATGGCGAAGTAGCGATAGAGTGCTTACGAGGACTTTCTCACGGCGGAACATCGGTAGAGAACTACGCGACTAATCCCAAAGTGTCTCCGGTTGCGATTCCCTGTCGTCGTCTCTGGTAACGAGCTTTGAAACAACTTGTCACTCTAGCTGCGAGAAACAGCTAATGGTCTCATAGCCAAGTACAATTGAATTAAGTAAATGCAATGATTCATTCCAAACCATATTCCTTAACAAATCAATGTCAAAAACCCTTTATCATTGTGTCTTGAAGCGATGCTAAGCTTCGGGGCACAATAATAGTCTATTCATAGAAAATGTCCTGTCAGTGCAGTTTATTTATTTTCTTATAAGTGCGTTTCATGTAACAAAGCAAGAAAGTATGACAATTTAAATAATGACACTGACAATATTATGCGAATTGTAGATTAAAGTTCAGATGATACTGCTGAAGACAATGTGGAGCTTGATGATGAAGTCTGTGACAGTGACAAGGATCCAGAATTCATACCGAGATGAAGTTTCAGCTCAAGGGCAAATATTAGCCTAATGGACGATCCAGTATGAGAGATTGAGAATAAATTGTAGGTAACAAAGGAAACAAGCGAATGGAGAAAAAGAACAAAGAAAACAGAAAGCGGGGAACTTACCACGTATTCAGTTACCAAAGCAAAGGAAAGAAAGTGTACGAAATTCAACCGAAATACCTGCAGTTGAAGCTGAAGAAAATTCCTATGCTGAAAATCCAGTAATAAATCTCCAATCGAATTCTGAAGCCAAATTTTCCACTTTCATAATGATAGTAGTAGTTGACCGATAAGCAGGAATAATTATAAGTATTATGTTGTTTTAGGCCGTCTATTTGCTTATTAAATTACTGTATAATATAGTGTTAATTACTATATTACATTTTATTACCTATATAATTAACGTTTTCAGCATTAAGATGCCATCTTCAGATCATTAGTTTCGCTCAAAAGAACATGCTAAATACATTGAAAAACAAATAATATGCAGAAAAATACAACATGGATACAATCACAATGAATTATTCAGCGTATGCTATGTTCAGATTTATGAATGCACACATTACTTATCAAGCCGTTGTATGAATTAGTTTGGATTAATAAGTATTATGTAAATGCACAATAGCTAATGTTAAAATATAAAATAAATTGTCTAAAGTCTTTTTTATGTTTAATATTGGTCGAGCAGCAAACTTGCTATACAGACCACTGTTAAATGATGGAATATCACATGCAGAATATCATGTTGAGGTTGGCTCTAAAGGCTCCTCTAATTAATTTAAATTAATTAATTAAACATTTTTGTCAATTATGAGCACAAAAATATGATGATTTCTGTGTCAAATTTATGAAGAGTCGTCAGTATCACTAAGAAGGATGTCTTGAGGAAGTTTCCTTTTAAGTCGAGATGGCTGACAAGATCTTGCTCCAATGTTATATGTCACAGCTCCAGGAACACCAGGAAGTTTGTTGAGGAAAGATTTTGACATTGAATGAATGTACTGTTCTAGTGGAAGAATTCCCAATTCTTGATGTAGTTGTTGATTTCTTACAAACCAGGGGGCATTTGTTGCAGTACGCAGGAACTTGTTCTGGAGAACTTGTAGGCGATGCATGTGTGTCTTATTTGCAGTCCCCCACACTGGCGCTGCATAAGTTAAAAGAGATCGTACAAGCGAGGTGTAGAGTAGCATTGAACAGTCCAATCCAATTTGTGAACGTCTATTAACCAAAGGGTATAATTTTCGAATTCTAGAAGAGGTTAGTGTGACGATGCGAGTTATATGGGCATTCCATGTAAGTTTCGTGTCTAATAATATTCCCAAATATTTGACAGCTTCTTGACTGGAGAGCCATGTAACTTGTTCATTTAGAAGAACCAAAGGAGGTGGATTATGAATAGGCCTTAAAGAGAAGATTTTAGCTTCTGTCTTGGTAATGTTGAGTAGTAATCTCCAGTCAGAGAACCATTTAGACAGCTCCTGTAAGGATGTCTGAAGAGTGCTGATTGCACTATTTAGGTCACTATGAGAATAAAAGAGAACTGTATCGTCAGCATACATAGCTATGTGTGACGGTTTTAAACATGGAATGTCATATGTGAAGATATTGAAGAGAAGTGGTGACAGTATAGATCCTTGTGGTACTCCGGCTAAAACTGGACGAAGCGTTGATTTAATGCCATCTATACGTACTGAGAACTGACGCTCAGATAAAAAACTTTTCACGATGCGTGTAAGATAGTCAGGAAAACCAATTCTATATAATTTTAGCATTAGACCATCATGCCAAACAGTATCAAATGCTTGGGCAATATCCAGAAACACAGTGGCAGTATACTGTTTTTCTTCAAAGCCTTTTATGATGGATTCAGTGACTCTTTGCAGTTGGTGTGTTGTAGAATGTTTTGGACGAAAGCGAAACTGAAAAGTCCACACCTGTGGAGTAACGGTTAGCACGTCTGGCCGCGAAACCAGGTGGCCCGGGTTCGATTCCCGGTCGGGGCAAGTTACCTGGTTGAGGTTTTTTCCGGGGTTTTCCCTCAACCCAATATGAGCAAATTCTGGGTAACTTTCGGTGCTGGACCCCGGACTCATTTCACCGGCATTATCACCTTCATCTCATTCAGACGCTAAATAACCTAAGCTGTTGATAAAGCGTCTTAAAATAACCTACTGAAATAAAAGAAACTGAAAATCTGGTATTATCTTGTTTTGGAACGTAAATTTACAAATGCGATTATGAATAACCTTCTCAAACAATTTCTATAGCGTGGACAGTAAGCTAATAGGTCGATAACTTGATGGCAAGTGCTTAGGTTTGTTAGGCTTATGAAAAACAATGATTTCAGCAAGCTTCCAGGCTCGAGGAAAGTACCCAATTAAAAGGGCAGCATTGAAAATTATCGTCAAGTAAGTGAGAGCTTTGTTGGTGAGCTTCTTTAGTACGATGTTGGGTATAAGATCATGGCCTGGAGATTTTTTATTTGGAAGCCTTTGAATGAAGTGTGACAATTCTTGTGGAGTAGTATAAGAAATTTTCTCTGGCACAGTCGGTTTATTAATATTTTCTATAAGTTCTTTTTCTAATTCAGAGGTAGTCTGTTCATTTTTATTCTCGTTTGGGGTGAATACATGTTGATAATGAGATGCAAGCAAGTTACATTTCGACTCTGTGTCTGTGGCTATTTGAGAGTCTAACCGAAGTGTCGGGATGACTGTTGGCTCGCGTAGAATAGGCTTTGTAGCGTACCAGAGAGTATTATCAGCTTCAGATAGAGATGATAAGTAAGACTGATATGACTGCAGGCGATGTTGTTCAAGATTTGTCTTGACTAATCTTATGAGATAATTCAGCTTCTTCCGCTGCCATGGTTGCCTCTCTCGTAACCATTGTCTACGAATACGATGTTTTTCCTTAATTAATTGGAGTATGGAAGAAGGTAAGTAGTAGCGCGTTAATGGGCGCTTGGAGCACAGTGTAGAATAATTTACACATGAGCATATTGTGTCCGTAAAATGTTGAACATCATTGTCAATATCTGTTGCTGTTAGTGGATGATATACTGTGACTAACATTGAGTCTAGAGTTAACTGAAATTTATCCCAATCAACAAAACCATTAATAAGGCGTTGCACTTTATGTGTTACATTAGGAGACAAGTGGAAAGTAATCAGCACTGGACAATGATCAGAATCAAGTGCTGTTAATGATGCAATATAAGTTGGTAAAAAATAACATTCTTAAATATTATACACCACAATACAGATACTTAAACTCACACCACTATCACCACCGAGCACAGAATACATAGAGTAGACACTAGCATCTTAATACCATTGGACAGAGTGAAGCCGGTTTGATGGACCTGACGCCATCTTGTTGCTACCAAAACATTGCAAAATAGCTATTACGTTATAGAAGATCTTATGATAATAAGAATTCCATATGTTCCTAATTTCCTGGAGGACTCACACTTTCTTGTTTGTTTCGTAATACAGAATCGCTATGCACGTATTTTTAGCAAAAATTACAAAACTGTCATCGATAAATCACATATATACAGGTTATTTAAATTGACAGTTCTTCAAATTGCAGTATGGTATTTAATAGGTAATCTGGAAGGTTAAACAAAGAATAATGATAGAAAAGGAAGATAACAGTTTGACCTTATTTTGCTACTAGTCCAATAAAAATGCTATCCTATAATAATTAATTTTTATAATTGATCCATTTGCTTCGATTTAATAATGCAACTTGCTTCTTAACGCAAATTATCATTCTCTTCCTTTTGCCAGTATTCCGTATAGATGTCCCGATTTTGTTTGGAGAAAAAGTGGAATGCTCTTAACCATATAATATTAGATAGGCTCTTCGTTTATACTATATAATTAGATTATAACGGCGAACAAAAGTGAAGTTTTATTACCAAGTGGGTCAAGTTAGTTCACGACCGAGATTATGAAGCTACTAAGTCTGCAAAGCATAAGTCTGATTTCGTGATTATAAAAATTAATTACAATAATATTAATACACTATTTCTTTTTTCTTCATCAAACGAATACGTGCATTCGGTTTAAGAGAAACCTCGGTACACCCATTTTCTATAGCACTCGACACAAACTTCCAACATGGGTTGTCAGGTTAGCTTCGCTCGTAAATGCTAAGTCTGCAAAGCAGGTCTGATTTCGTGATTATACAAATTAATTACAATAATATTAATACACTATTTCTTTTTCATCAAACGAATACGTACATTCGGTTGAAGAGAAACCTCGGTACACCCGTTTTCTATAGCACGCGACATAAACTTCCAACTTGGGTGGTTAGGTTAGCTTCGCTCGTAAATGCAAAGTTTACAAAGTGTGTCTGATTTAGTGATTATAAGAATTAATTACAATAATATCAACATACTAATCCTTTCTCTTAATCAAACAAATACGTGAACAATACAAATATAACCGACTAACCTAGGCTGGGTAAATCATTCATTATCTACCGGTAATAAGTACATTTCACACATGCATATTTACCTGTGAAAAGTTATTCCAGGATTTTTTTTGAAAACCTGTTTGTGCAGCCATACGCAGTACATATAGGCATATTGAAATTACTTCATTTATTAATTAAAACAACGGTGCAACATCACAATCAACTGTCCATGTGCTAACCGGGAGCCCAATGTTTTGGTAGCATCATAATGGCGACGATCTACAAAAGCGGCTTCATCTCCAAGCTGTTCATGTCTACTCTATGCATTCTGTGCTCGTTGACTATCACAGTCAGCTAGCACGTGTTTGAAACCTACACAGTACATTATGCCAACCATAGACAAATAAATAGAGAAGCTAAGGATAGTAATTCACAAACTACACTCTCGTAGCAGCACTGTACACACACCCATACAAAGTAAACCTCCGACAGTGACAAATGCTGACACCTACAAGCCAAAATACAACTATTAAATTTCCTACTTCGAGGTATAGCATGTAAACGATAGGCATCGTTGCTCCTGACATCTGTAGAATAGGTTCACTGTTCACCTAACGCTTTGTGCTCTTGACGAGTCATAAACGGCCAGCTAAAGACAATTTTGTCCCGCGCATTCGTGTAATTCCTTTAACTTCCTTGAAATGAGCATGGCTTGTACGTGAACATACGTTGCCAAGTTTACACAAGAAGTTAATGCAAATTGCGGGAAGTTTAAAATACTCGATTCCAGTGGCGGCTCGTGAGTATTGAATTAAGGGGGGCTGCATACAAAAATAAACCAAGCAACTTACTTTATTTAAAGATTAGTTCCATGCGCCTTGTCTTGTAGGTTGCAAACTTTTGAATCATCATCTTATTAAAATCCGATATGTCGTTTAACATAACCTTTACAATGGAAAACATAGCTAATGCGGTCAGTCTCTCTTCTCTCATAGTATTTCTAAGATAGGACTTTACTCTCTTCAAACACGAAAAACAACGTTCTGGTTCGGAAGTTGTCATTGGTGTGGTGATAGCTATGCGTAGTAGTTTCACAACTTCTGAAAATGAGGCCTGCAAGTTCTCAGATAGAAGAAACTGCAAGAGCTTGACTGCGCCACTGATATTTCTGAATTCTTGTCTCTGATACAACACAGTGAGTTACGTTTTTAGTTTGTCTTTATCGAGCATTGGGAAAAGCTTCACACATACATTTAGGTTATTTTCAGGAAATGAGCTTTCGTAGCATTCAAATTTTTCTTGACACTGAAGAGTAGATAATATCAGATGATCTATGAACTGGAATCGGGTGTTAGTTTGTGTGAAAATGAGGTCACACACTTCCTTGGTTGCCGCAACCTTGTCTGAATCCCTTCGACCTTACGACGTTTTTTAGGGTTTTCATTTTCACAGATCTCGTTGCTCAACTGTGCACTGTTCCGTATTGTCTGTATGGCATTAACAAAGCTTGATATGCAGAGTCGATCACGGTAATATAGTCGGTTGCGGGTTCGATCCCGGTCCAGGTCGATGGCATTTAAGTGTGTTTAAATGAGACGGGCTCATATCAGTAGATTTACTGGCATTTAAAAGAATCCTGCGGGACAAAATTCCGTCACACCGACGACGCTGATATAACCTCTGCAGTTGCGAGTGTCGTTAAATAAACCATAATTTAATTTTTTATATGCAGATTTGAACCTTAGAAGTATCTAACTTGCGATATTGTAGTTGGTTGTTTAATATATCTACATGATACATCAATAAATGAAAAAAAAAACTGAGCTAGAAATAGAATTCGTGATTTTCAGGGCGCTTGCCTAATTTATTGTGATGTTGTTAGATGTTTCAGATTCCATTATGGTTTGAAAACATTCGAGCAATGGCTCCTTCTTCTCATGAACAACATTTACTATTCTTATTTAAAACTCCATCTTGTTGCCCCAGCTGATGGAATTGTCTTTCAAACACATTAATTTAATATAGACTGTGTGGAGATCGAGAGAAGAAAGCAGGGATACTGGATACATTACCAAAAATATGCGAGCTTTGTAGGCTATTTTGTTTAGCGGCTCTTTCCATTATGAGATTCAACTGATGGGCACTTAATTTCACATTTCTCCTGAATTGTTAAGGTACTGAACTGAATAGACTGTAAATATTGTACAGAATTAAACACTGTCACATTTGTTATACTCACAACGTAAAAAGAAAATGTGTTTAAAACTGCGCGCTACTGACAAACTGCTGCAAATTTTGCAGCGCCTGGAAACTCTGGATTCATGGCAAGGGGCTAGCAGGGAGAGGGGTAAAACTAACGCGCAAAGCTTCCGAGACGAGACTGGCAGCTCCTGGGGAGGAAGTGGCTTCACCCTATAGTCCTTGTCTCTGGTTTCGCTCTGGCAGCACCAGGGAAGGAAGTGACTTCACTAACGATTGCGTGCATGTCAATGAGAGCGAATTTTTTTTTTAAATTCGAGCCGCTAAATAAGACTGTATAATAAATGTATTTCACAATATAAAACGAGACAAGAACCACAAAATGTCTGGGGGTGCTGCAGCTCCGCAGCCCCCTTCGAAAGCCGCCCCTGCTCGATTCTGATATACATCGCCACTGTGTCAATACGGTATTAAATAATAAATCTAGTCGTGGATTGATGGAAACAAGGTGTTCACGTGCTCTTGTGCTCTTATTGACGCACCGCCATTGATACCGGAAGTGTGGAGTACTGCTCGCACTGGCCGAGAGATGAAGATAAGCTAGCGGTGGGAGGAGGAGTAGTCATGCCTAGGGCTGGGGATGGAGCGGTTCGGTTCGGAGCAGTTACTGTGACGTTATTACTCGGTTACTCCGAGTATAGTACCGAGTACAAATTTGTGGGGGCAGATTAAAAATGTAGAGAGTTTGAGTGTTTTACAAGCGTTGTAGTAAAGCGCTTTCGCTTTGCCAATTGACGAGAAAAAAAGGTACTTCTCTTCATTGCAAAATGGCGGTTGCAAATTTTATTTGCGTGATTGCAACTATTTGCGGAGTTATTTTATATGAAAGGCCTATTTAACCTTCAGTGTTGTTATATATGACAGACGAAATAAAACCGATGAAATAATTTATAATACTAACAGCTAATAAATTAACATGTGAGGTAAACGTTAAACGCTGTAGCGAAGTAAAGAAGAAGATAGAAAGAAACGGGTTCCATGAAGCGCTGCCTAAAGCACTTAAAGCAAATAACACACAGAATTATTTACTATTACGTAAAGTGGGTGAAATAATCAATCAAACATGGAGTCTTGAACTGAAGAACATAATGTTTATTTATTTTATAACAATACTAGCCTTCCATACAACCATGTTCTCTTTGGTGAAGAGTAATATTATTGATAAATTAAAGTAATTAGGTAACATAATTCGTAGAAATAAATACAAATAAATTGATGACTAATGAAGGTAACAGAAATCCAATAAACAGGAATAGAAAAAATATAATGCACTTCCTCTTTTAACATATCATATTTCAATATTACTCAAACACTCTAATATAATAATAATAATAATAATAATAATAATAATAATAATAATAATAATAATAATAATAATAATAATACTTATGGCTTTTAAGAAACCCAGAGATTCATTGCCGCCCTCACATAAACCCGCCATCGGTCCTATCCTGAGCAAGGTTAATCCAGTCTCTACAATCATATCCCACCTCCCTCAAATACATTTCAATATTATTCTCTCATCTACGTCTCGGCCTCCCCAAAGGTATTATTCCCTCCGGCCTCCCAACTAACACTCTATACAGGGTGATTCATAATTACGTGTAAGTACTTTGTGTGTGTGTTGTAGAGGTGAAACTAAGACTAAAACGTTCTATACAACTTTTTCTCAAAACCTTTAATTCCAGAGTTCCAGTAGATGGCACCTATATCGCAGTAACTGCATAGGCATTACTGTTCTCCCACACATTTGGTGTGGTATTGTGGGGAATCAGTTACTCGGACCTCGAGTTCTGCCTCCGCCGTTGAATGGGGAAATCTACCGCGGATTCTTGGAACGCGAATTGCATGGTCTGCTACATGATATCCCTTTTCCAACGCGAGTGAACTTATGGTTTATGCATGATGATGCTCCTGCGCATTACTGCTGCAACGTAAGGGCGTATCTCAATGCTGCGTATCCAGGTCAATGGATCGGTCGCGCAGGGCCAACTCCTTGGCCAGCCAGATCACCGGACATAAACCCCCTGTACTTCTACCTTCGGGGCCGCCTGAAGTCGTCAGTATATGCCTCTGCTGCACCTAACGTAGAAGTACTACAACAGCGAATTGAACATGCGTGTGGAATTGTTCCTGATAAGATGAACGGGCCGTGAAACATTCAGAGATCACTAAGGCAGCGAGCACAGGTATGTCTTCAAATTGAAGGATAGCACTTTGAACATGCATTACACTAAGAATTGTGTAAATGTGTAAAGTCTAGAAGAAATTGCTTTACATTCTTTATTGTGTTTGGTTTTAGTTCACAAAACGTGCATAAGTAGACTGCCGAGGATATGGGTTTAGTGGCTTTGGCTGTTTTTGTACTGAAGTCCAAATGCACTGTACGAAAGTGATAATTAGTTTACATTTGGTGTGTTATCCTTTCTTTGTTTGGGAGCGCAAGTTCCGCGCAAAATAGCGTTAACTCTGGAATTAAAAGTTTTGAGAAAAAGTTGTATAGAACGTTTTAGTCTTAGTTTCATCTCTACATTACACACACAAAGTATTTACATGTAATAATGAATCACTATGCATTTCTGGATTCGCCCTTATGTGTTACATCCCCTGCCTATCTCAAAAGTCTGGATTTAATGTTCCTAATTATGTCAGGTGAAGAATAAAATGCATGCAGTTCTGCGTTATGTAACTTTCTCCATTCTCCTGTAACTTCATCCCTCTTAGCCCCAAATATTTTCCTAAGCATCTGATTCTCAAATATCCTTAACCTCTGTTCGTGTCTCAAAGTCAGAGTCCAAGTTTCACAACCACATAGAAAAACTAGTAATATAATTGTTTTATAAATTCTGACTTTCAGCTTTTTTGAGAGCAGACTGGATGATAAAACTTCTCAACCGAATAATAAAACGCATTTCCAAATATTTATTCTGCGTTTAATTTCCTTTCGAGTGTTATTTATATTTGTTACTGTTGCTCCAAGATATTTGAAATTTTCCACCTCTTCAAAGGATAAATTTCCAAATTTTATATTTCCATTTCGTGCAATATTCTGATCACGAGACATAATCATATACTTTGTCTTTTCGGGATTATTTTCAAACTTATCTCTTTACTTGCTTGAAGTAAAATTCCCGTGTTTTCCTCAATAGTTTGTGGATTTTCTCCTAATATAGTCACGTCATCTGCAAAAACAAGGATCTGATGTAACCCGTTCAATTCCAAACCTTGTCTGTTATCCTGGACTTTAATAATAGTAATAATAATAATAATAATAATAATAATAATAATAATAATAATAATAATAATAATAATAATAATATTATTATTATTATTATTATTATTATTATTATTATGTACAGTAATATGTTCAGACTTTCGGTGTTCATTAGGCCCACTTGACAGGTCATATAATAGGATGAACTCCTCTTCAATACTAGAGTTTCAGCACGCTTTGGGGATAAGGTAATAATTTGTCCTGCGGCAGAAAATATTCAAATACAATAGTACCAATGTTGTTATCTGGTAGAACTAAGTGAAACACGTGAACTCTGTTCGAACGTCTGAACTGACCGATAACAGCTACGGTTAACCGAGTAACTTCGGTGCTCCGCTGCCAAGCACATAAACCGATAGAACCGAGTAACTCAACAGTTCTACTCGCTCCGTCCCCAGCTCTAGTCATGCCACCCTCTGAGACAACGGTGTGACATGTTCAGTCTCCACTATGCGAGCAAAAGTAGCCAAGCTGCGTGTGCCTTTTATAAGTGCAAGTGTTATGACCCAGTATTTTTCAAGTTTATATTTATTATTATAAGCTGTTCGTTAAGGCATATTCGTGAAACCATTCCCTATGGTAAGATAAAGTACTTCAAAACAATATCACTCAAACTATTGAGTTAAATGCGTGTCTTTTGTGAGCGCTTCCGTAATATAAACATTTTCTAATTTGTAACAACATTTATTTCACAGGTGGCTTAAAATGGAGGACAAATCTTACTCAGGTGACCGCTTCTTTAATCCCCTTCAACTTACGCGTCACAAACGGGTCAATGTTAAGGGGCTTCCGAAAGTATCCCGTTCAAGTGCATAAAAATATGGCGTACCTGCAAAGTACCGAAACATAATTCGATTATGTACATATTGCAGATTGAAAGTAAATAAATCACATTCTTTAGATAACGCAGTTCATTCAAGAGAAGTCATAGAAGAAAATTTTCAGCGAGCTTGTAGTGTTCAAAGTGTTCAAGTTGAGAGTAGTGTAATAACAGCAACAGTAATAATGAAGAATCGGGTAAGAGTGAAACGGAATGTGTTGACAAGGCAACCCTTAGTACTTTAAACGAAACACTCGCTATAATTGGCGTGAGTCCGGTGAAAAAGAAGAAAATTATATCAGAAAAAGTATTCCCGAACTAAACTAAAACAGATAGAGATGTCACTGAAAGAAAAAGTTTTCCATCAATGTGACACAAGTAGTGATTCTACAAACGAACCAGATAATGAAAACCTGGAGAACTTTAAAATAGCGTTCTGCTTGGCCCAGGACAGAAAAACCAAAATTCAAGTCCTCACCATTCTCCTGTCTTCATGTCCGTTAGGAAGATCCAGAGTACCTTCGCAGCAACCAGACATGTGATTTCCATCACGAAGGACTTTAACATAAGAGGTCCAATTATGTGTACTCCAGAAAGCAAAAAAGGTCACGGATTCCAGTTATGACTACAAAATTAGTTCAAAAGTTTCAGATCAGAAGAATTTAGTAGAACTATGCCTGGAAAAGGGATTTTGTAACAGTTAGAGAACATGGCAAAAAGAAGCAGGTACAAAAACAATTGGTGCTTTGTAATCTTTGGGAACTCTACAGAAACTTCAAGGACAAATATCCTGGTGTTAAAATTGGATTTTCTAAATTCGCCGAATTGAGGCCACAGCATTGTATTTTAGCCGGTTCGTGTGGTACACATACTGTTTGCGTTTGCATGCTGCATCAGAATGTAAAGTTAATGATATGTGGTGCAAAACTCCCAGAGCTAAAGAAAAGTGGAGAATTAGGTCTACCTATAAAATCCTACCAAGACTGTATTGCAAGAACCATTTGCAATCCACCACAACCGTCATGTTATTTTGATAAGTGTGCTGAGTGTCCTGGAACATTGGATTTAGAAACACAATGTCTGTTTTTGATTAAGCTTTGATAGACTCAATTTCATGTAGACAGTGGGTAGCTACAGACAGTGGCGGTTCCTCGGGGGAGGGAAGGGAGGAACGTCCTCCTCACATTTTTCTTCTTTTGAAAGTAAATACCAAATAAAATATGTGCCTCGAAATTCAAGGAAGATTCGATAATTTTTTTAAGTTCACAGCTATAAGAAAACCTCGGTTGGTCGAGTTTTAAACGATGTGCGCTCATGTGCTGCTAGAAAACTGTGAGAAAGATGCGAGATTTGTGTGGAGGAAAGTCAATCCATTCCTCCTTTACTGCAGTAAGCACACATAGACAACAGCGCACTAGCGGCCAGAGAAAGAAGCAGAGTTTTAAAGCGAGTAAATGAACGGAGAGGGAGGAGATCCTCCTCTGAATCAGCGCATGGGCGGGAAATAGAAACCGACTGGTCGTGCAGCAAGCTCGCTACCGCTGCCATCTAACGATCTTGCATTCAACCAGACTATAACACATCTAGGAAGAGGCACAATAAAAACAGTTTTAACGCAACGCTATGAAAGACACCATATAAACATTTTCTTAAATTATAAATCAATAATATTATTCATTGCACTTAATATAAGCTACTATTCATGGTTTGAAACTTTCAAGGATATTTGAAAGTTAAAGTCGGGTTTATATAAAACAAAGAGGGAGTAGTTCTACGTTAGTATCGCAGATCTTTTTGGCCCCTGAAATTCACTTCCATTCATTGTGTACTAGACAGGACAACAACCAAGTTGTCAGTTTTGTACAAATATATTTGAAATTGAAAGTAGTACTCCAAACTACAAATTATTTTTTAACATAAAAAATTAATTGGTCACTGGCAACTTTGAACAATAATGGTAGTATGACTTTACAAGAACTGATATTCTTCAAAAGCATGTGATACTGAACTTTTAAAATGTACATGTGGCAACACAGACCACGTGGGCGGGTGCAGTGTTCTCGCTTTCCTCAGATTATTTCCCATTCCCATTTCCGCGGTTCCAATTACGTGTTAGTAGCTACAGTCTCTTCCAACACGTGTGATGCTGCAGTGTGCTCGAAAAATGCTGCGAGGTGAATTTCCTTGTAATTGTTAATTTGTGCAATTATTTAACAATGAATGGAAGTGAAAACATTATATATTTTGGAAAATTTAGGAAACTCAGTTTACAAGAACAGATTATTGCTATACAGAAGGGAAGACCAAACCCAACACTACCTGGTCTTACATATATGCATGTTGGCTAATTTGTAGCATGTTTCATACAAGAAGGTGTCATTTCGTCCTGTTACCTTCTTTCCTCCTTTTAAGAAATATGCAGGAGCCGCCACTGGCTACAGAAAAAACAACATCTACAGATGAATTTATAAATGTGTTAATCGGGAAGTTATATGCACTCTAAAAACATTCATTTATTACGAGGTAACAAAGAATGTTTTATGAAGAAACAAAAATTAATCTAAAGCACTGGGAATTCTTAGTGACACTAGACTTCTCTCAAAATAATGCTTTCATTATTCAAGATGAAGTACCTGGTTTCCATCGGAACAACAATCAGGCAACGGTATATCCGTTTGTTGTTTATCGTAGGAACAATGACACTGAGAAATTTTACTCTTTTGTAGTTATATCCGATTGCCTGAAACATGACACTGTTGCAGTCCATCTCTTTCAAAAACAATTAATTAATTTTTTTAAACAGAAGTATGACAAGGTGGAGAAAATATTCTATTTCAGTGACGGTGCTCCTTCTCAATATAAAACCAGAAAGAACTTTATCAATCTGTGCTACCATGAAGAAGAGTTTGGCATAAAGGCAGAGTGGCACTTCTTTGCTACCTCTCACAGAAAGGGATCGTGTGCCGGAATTGGTGGAACAATAAAACCACAGGCAGCCAGGGCCAGTCTCCAACGTCCAATTCATAACCAAATCACCACTCCGTTTGAATTATTTCAGTGGGCAGCAGCGAATTTGACCACAATAACATTCTACTACGTCAGCAAAGAGGATTATGCAAGGGAGGCTAAAGAGCTGGTGCCCAGATTCGAAGGCGCACTCACAGTACAAGGGACTTTGTCGACACATGCCTGCATTACTGTCTCCAAGTCAAAACTTGTGACAAAAACATTCTTCTGCAGAAGGGGGCGTGATAAAGCTAGCACAGCCATGCGCTGCTAGACGACACTTCTCGTGTTTATGTCTCCTGGCCTTGCTTGGCCTCGGCTATCTCCCGCCTCACAGTCAGCTGGTTAGTTCACGTGCATACTACTTATTTTCTTTATTTGATATTTTCAATACTTTCTTATCATCGTACCAGCAAAAAAAGTATACAGAAAACCCACAACAACAATACATATACATACACAACACATCCAACCACCCCACACAACACAAACAAGCTGCATTCCGAACAATGGTACACAGACTACTCAACATACCAATGAACCAACAAGATTACAACGAAGAGCTAAACACAATCAAATACATAGCACAAGAAAACGGATACAACCATAACATAATAGACAACATAATACGTAAGACACAACATAATCACAAAAAACATCAGAATACAACACAAACACAAGAACACAAAAAAATACATCACACTAACATACGAAAACAAAAACACACACAAAATTGCAATCTCATTCAAGAAATTAAATTACAACATCGCATACAGAACAAATAACACTCTACAAAAACATCTCAACACACAAACAACACAAACAAACAAATACAACCACACAGGCGAATACAAACTCAAATGAAACACTGCAACAACTTCTACATAGGATAGACAGGCAGACCGTTTCAGACACGTTACAAAGAACACATCACAGACATAACAAAATTACAAAACACCTCCACATATGCAGAACACATCACAAATGCTAAACACGCCCACAGAGACATCAACATAGACATGGAAATACTACACATCCAACCAAAAAGCCAGAAACTAAACAAACTAGAACAATATGAAATATACAGACACACGAAAACACACCCCAACGAAATTCTCAACACACAACTAAACTTCAAAACACACACACTCTTTGACTCTACACTATACCACAGGAACACACCCTCACAGGAAACAGAACAAGTGGCGCCAAGATCAACAACGACCAGTTCTGAAGATGACCCATAAATAGGTCGGAACATGTAAACGAGGTACGTTGAAATTTAACACAGGAAAGTCTTACCATACATATTCCGAAGTGATAGTGTTAAAAGTTGTGTAATCAATATGTATAAAAAATATTAATTTATTTGTATTTTCAATGCGGAATCTAACCATATATTTTTTAAGTATTTTTTCGTTGGCAAAGACGTCTTAATGAGAAAAAATCTAAATTTCTCCATGTACATAAAAAGTAAGAAATTCCAACAAAAACTAAATATTTTAAGAGAGGATTAAATGGATTTCAACGATTATAAAACGACTGGATCACGTGTTCACCTAGCTAAACGTTGGTCAGTAAACAGGAAGTCACGAAATGAGAAAGCACATGAGAAACGAAGACTCGAAAAAATCGGAAAATTTCGTCTCAAGTCACAAGTCATCCAGTGAATGTGTGTGTTCGGAATGGTCACTTCTGCAATCTACAGGCAAATTCAAGAACTATCTGCTTCCGGTTGTTGCAAGAGCTCTGCCGCGACCAGCTGTGTTAACTACTGGGATAGGGAACTCTGAACTAAGGCCACCTTCAATACTTTTGATTACTTTATACTCGAATTCTTGAATGATATATAAATTAAAAATGTATATACTGAAATTCGACGAGAAGGAAACTTAAAATCTGTTTAGTTATTTAATATAAACAATATTTTAATGGACGGGAAAAACTTGGTCATTGTGCAACGCTGCAACATGATCAGCGGGCTGCCATTGGGGTAGACGTGAGAGCTTTCGCCCATTCAATTGCTAGATCTGCATTATTATCGTTCACAAATACAGAAGTAAATATTATAGAGCTAAAAATTATACACAGTATCAAGAAAGCATTTTACAGAAGAAGAAAAAAGTGAGCTAAGAGAACTTGTTATGACATATAGAGATATCATAGAAAGTAAAAAAATCTGATGTTCTCTCCAAAAGAAGAAATTGACATGGGACAAAATTGCAGTTGAGTTTAATGCTAACTCTGGAAATATGCCTGTAAGTAAATCATTTTAATTTATTTTTCAGTTATTTTAATGGTAGGTATACAAAGGAGAAATGGTATAATTACGCTAATTTTAACACCTTATTCTTTGAGTTGAATAGAAACGAAAATGCAAAGAACATCTTGTTGGGACGTGAATACGTTATGAAGAAATACCACTTACATCTTGTACGCCTATAATAATTAATTATCAATTATATGTATAAAATAAACATAATGTATTATGTAATAAATTAACTTTCTGTTATAGAGGAATGTAGATCAACTGAGGAAGCTATATGATGCCATAAAATTCCGAAGGAAACTGAAATTTACAAACGAGAAGAGAACATTGTTGAAGACTGGGGGCGTAAAAATTCTAAGTAATGCAGAAGTGGATTCCTGTGGTGTAGACATAGAAGGAGAGACACAACTGACAGTGACAGTATTAAATTAATAGAAAATAATACAAATCTGCTGGATTATATAATCGCAGATGATGTAATTCCGCAGGAAACAAGAGAAACCACTGCTTTACAGTTGGAACCATCCACTACTTTTTTGAGTAATAAAGACACAACTGAAAGTTACAGTATTAAATTAATAGAAAATAATACAAATCTGCTGGATTATATAATCGCAGATGATGTAATTCCGCAGGAAACAAGAGAAACCACTGCTTTACAGTTGGAACCATCCACTACTTCCAGTAATGAAGGCACAACTGAAAGTGACTGTATGAAATTAATAGAAAATAATACAAATCTGCTGGATTATATAATCGCAGATGATGTAATTCTGCAGGAAACAAGAGAAACCACTGCTTTACATTTGGAACCATCCACTACTTTCAGTAATGAAGACACAAATGAAAGTGACAGTATTAAATTAATAGAAAATAATACAAATCTGCTGGATTATATAATCGCAGATGATGTACTTCCGCAAGAAACAAGAGAAACCACTGCTTTACAGTTGGAACCATCCACCACTTTCTTCAGTAATTATTCCGGAGTAGGAAAGGGACAAACCCCAGCTGTATTGACTCCACCGACAGAGAACAGACAAGAGGCAGGAACTTCAGGACAGCCAATTGTAGATGCCAAGAAAACGATGTTCAATAAAGTTGAGTTTTTAAAACCCGAATCAGATTTAAAAATTGAAAAGTTGAAGTACTCATTGAATTTAGAGAAAGAGTTGGGAGAGATGAGGAAAGAGCAATACTGCTTAAAATTAAATTAAAAACACGAATTGTTAGAAACAGTCATACAAGAGGATGCTTTTCTGAGAGAAACGAGAATACTTTAGAAAGTCAGGTAAATGAAAAATCCTATATCTGAGTGAAATTGAAGGAAAACATTTTTGTCCTTTAACTGTTATTGATTTGAGATCCAATTTGGGTATGTTACAAATTTAGTTCACACATTACTTGCAATTGCATTGTGTTGTTTTTATATTATTATTCGTATAGGAATATGTATTAGCTTCACTGTTAATTTTAGTATTTTGAGATACTCTCTTCGAACTGAGAAAAAGTTAATGAATAGTTTTTAAAAACAGTTAATTGTACAAATGTGCATGTGAAACTAATTACAGGTAAGTTTGCATAAAATGTCGTCTAATTCCTACACCTCTCGCATTTTATGGAAGTTGAGTTGCTATTGAGCTCAGTAATGTTTCTGCCTACTCCTAATTATTCTGCTTCCAAAGATCTCCAGCTTGTATTCTCAAATTATATAAAGTGACATAAGAGATTATTCTTGTAACATTTCGCAACTAACTTTGCATTTCAAAATAAAGACAAGAGAATGTTCGTTTCCAGCTTTCAATTCTTCTTTAAACTCCACTTCTAGTAATTTTCAGGCTGTTATTGTAGTTTTGCTTTCGCTGATTGACTAGACGTGGAACTGGAGTATAAATATAACTCCGTTGGGATACCCACTATCAGCAAGTAAGTGTCCAGGAATTTGTCTCTCACTCAATGCCACTCGTATTCCACAGTTAAAAAAAAATACTATCGTGTGTCGAACCAGGCCATGTTACAATTACGTCTAGAATTTCATCAAGTTCTACTAACAATCTGTCCTATACATTGGTAGAAAAATAAGAGTTCCTATTTCATAAGACTTCTCCCCTATTTACCCCAGGACCTTTTATTGGAATGTGGCTGCCATCGATAATTCCAACTCCAGGAAAACGAGCTTTATGAAAAAATTATATACGAATACTACTAAAAGCTTGTTGCGTTCATGGAAATTTGATGAATCTCTTCACATATCGCGTAAGAGTTTCAGAAACCTCTGAAATAATTCGGCACACAGTGGTATAAATCTGCACAAGCGAACTACAAAATAATAAGAAAACCAGAATAGCTTTATGCGTTACCAAAAGTATATTATTATTATTATTATTATTATTATTATTATTATTATTATTACATTATCATCAGTCATTCCTGTATTACTATATAAACCTACCTGAAATGATGATGTAGCATAAAATCTCAAAGCAATCAGTATCTTTACCAATTGTGAAATCGGTAAACCTCTCATGGTTGTATTGTGATTTTCAATCAGAGGAACCAGAATATCCACAACAGTTTTCTTGCTGAAACGGTATCTCCTCTTTATTCTGGCCACTGTACATTCGTAAGAGGTTTCCATATCTGCGACACATCTTCTATTTTGCCGGAACACAGTTTAATTTTCATTATAGAACTAATAAATTCAACAAAATCATAACCATCATCCAGTGTACACGCAATCAGCTGATTACAATGTATATGAGGAAACACTTGAAACAAGCTACCTTAATTGAATAGGTGTTCACTTCAGTGTGATTTATGAATTGGAAATCATTATAAGCAACTGCTTAAGGGTTTCCTTACGACAAGTGTTGACTATGAATTCGACCCTAAGATTCGATGGCAAAGATATAAAAAAGGTATATATCGGAAGACAATCAGAGCCTCCATTGCTTGGACATGTATATCTCTGACGATTCGTAAATAATTTTATTATACTTACTATAAAGATCTTCAACTATCTCCTCTTTAAGAAAACTCCGAATTGTAATCCCAACAACTTGGGTAATACTGCAATGTTTTATGCAGTACAAGTTTAAATTGTTTGTTCAAAATGATTCGGTGCATGACATGCAATACAGTAGAGAATTACACAGATCCAAGGAAGTTGAGGACAATCTCATTGTTTGTAGCTTTTGCCACATTTCTCCCGCTTCAAACGCTTTTCACCCATGACAGTTCACACTTCCACAAAACTAAAAACTGTTTCCCACAAATAAGGCAATTATACAGTTCTTCGGGTTTATTAACGCGTTCATGCTTTTGATTAAGAGATGGTGAAAGTTTCATATCACAGATATCACATCTAAATGACTCTCGCCTGCTTGTACGTTTCAAATTACTCCAATCCGAAATCACACTCCAAATATAACACAACTGACCGCTTTCACTCGTATGTACGCATTAAAGTTTCATCTTGTAGTACGTTGCAGAAATAACATCATATATCATAACTGAATAGCTTCTACCCTATGTGTAAAAGTGCGTTTTCAAACTTGAAGAATACGAAAATTTCTTTGAAAATATATCAACCGAATCGCTTCTAGACAGTGTTAGAGAGTGTGTAAGAGTCTATGCCTTTCAAGACTACAAGATTCTGAAAATTTCTGTCCGCATATATCACAAAACAATGGCTTTTCGCCTGTATGTAGATGTGCATGCTGTTTCAAACTACTGGAAGACGAAAATTTATTTCCACATATATCACAAATGAATGGCTTCTCGCCAGTATGTACGCGTGCATGCTGTTTCAAACCACTCGTATCCGAAAATTTCTTTTCACATACATCACAGCTAAATGGCTTCTCACCAGTATGTAAACGTGCATGCTGTTTGAAACCACTCGAATACGAAAATTTCTTTCCACATACATCACAACTGAATGGCTTCTCTCCTGTGTGAATGCGTGCATGTTTTTTAACATCACTCGAATCCGAAAAATTCTTTCCACATACATCACAGCTAAATGGCTTCTCGCCTGTATGTATACGTGCATGCTGTTTCAAACCACTCGAATACGAAAATGTCTTTCCACATACATCACAACTGAATGGCTTCTCCCCAGTGTGTACGCGTGCATGCTTTTTGACATCACTCGAATCCGAAAATTTCTTTCCACATATATGACAACTAAATGGCTTCTCGCCTGTGTGTACGCGTGCGTGCTTCCTCAAAGAACTGGAATCCGAAAGTTTCTTCCCACATGTATCACAACTGAATATCTTTTCCCCAGTGTGCACACGTATATGCTGATTCAAACAATTTAAATTTGACAATTTCTTTCCACATATATCACAAATGAAAGGCTTCTCGCCTGTGTGTACGCGTGCATGCTTTTTCAAAGTATTCGAATCAGAAAATTTCTTTCCACATGTATCACAAGTGAATGCCTTCTCTCCGTGTACGCGTGCATGCTGTTTCAAACCACTCGAATTAGAAAATTGCTTTCCACATATATCACAACTGAATGGCTTCTCGCCTGTGTGTAGCTGTAGATGATTTTTCAAACAACTCGAATGAGAAAACTTCTTTTCACAAATATCACAACTGAATGCCTTCTCACCTGTGTGCACACGTTGATGTCTTTTCTGATGGTATAATTTCGAAAATTTTTTTCCACATATATCACAACTGTGTGGCTTCTCCCCAGTGTGTATGCGTTCATGCCTCTTTTTACACATATATTGCGAAAACTTCTTTCCACAAACATCACAACTGAATGGCTTCTCACCAGTATGCACACGTGCGTGAGCCTTCAGGAAACACGGCTTTGTAAACTTTTTCCCACATAAATCGCAATTGAACGCCTTTAGCCTTGTGTGTAAAACTGCATGTTTCTCTAGATTGCAAGATTCTGAAAACTTCTTTCCACATATATCACAAACGAATACATGTCTTTTGAGATGATCCGAGTTTAAACAATCAATTCCACAAACATCGCAAATGAGCGCTCTCTTGCGCTCGTGTAAAAGAACATGGCTTTTGAGCTTTGCCGACTCGAAAAAATACTTTCCGCAATCGTCACATTTAAATCTTTTCCCTTCTGTTTCCAGACTCTCATCCTCTGTAATAGAGTTGTGGTAGGATGGCTCTCCAATACTGTGAAGAAAATATGATTTGAGTTCCAGCAATAGATACTAAACGAGAACAAATCACCGATATAATATGAATGCAACACAAATATATTATACTTAGTGACTAATAAATAACGCTGAAAAATATTTCGATGTATTTAGATCTACTCAAATTAAAGGTCATAGTTTAATAATTCTATGGAACAAGCAGACAGTAGAACAGTGCCAACTATGTTCACCAGCAGTCACTGGCCTGTCCCAAACATGTCAAACAAAAGACAATTTTAGGGAACATGAAAAGAATATTTACGTTTTTGATATCAAAACATTTTATCACAGCAACATGAAGGAGAAATATGGTGTGATGCAGGCAATATCACTGAAATAGAAAAATTTCAGAAACGAAAATCTTATATGGAAAGGATAATGGACCAAAAACTTATTCGTCACTTTTTGCGCGAAAGACTTGTCACTACTATATCCCTTTACCAAACCCTATCTATCCTTGTCAATGATAATGGGCCTATATGTCACTAACCGATCTTCTCATCAAACCCTATCTAAGCTTATCAGTAGCAGTGCGTCTAATTGACACCAATATACCTCTTCAAAGCATACATTACCTTATCATTATAGTATACATGTCAATGTGAATACAATTTCCTTGGAAACAAAACAATTTGTTTAAATAATACACAATAACTGAAATCAATGTCATGATCTAGTTTTATGCTGTGAATAATTTAGAGCAAATTCTGTGAAATCATAATGACCTTATCATAAACAGTGGCACTATCTCTCAGTAAAGTTAAGAATGACAGAGGGAGAGATAAATAAAGCCAACTTCTCCTGGCAAATACACCACAGGTAAACGTCATGCCCATATGTTGGCGACATTGTGTACTAAGATCAAATTGGCTATCACCTTAACCACACGGTTGCAAGCACAGTCTCATATATACAGTCACGAAGCTTGAGTTGTGAAGGTGCTAGGAACAATAGAATGTGCCGGTACTATTTCGCATTTTCTGTAATGAGGCGATATTAGCGATCCTAGTGGTTAGCAACTATCTATGGATGTATATTTACTACGTATTGATCTTCGTGACTGTATATACTAGACTGTGGTTGAAAGCTTGAGCAGTGCACGACGCCTCAATCAACGAAGTTGCTCTCTGTCACTAGCACCACCTTTTCACTCGGCATTCCCGGAAGTTCCATAAGTCACGGCAGCGAGGAATTGTGGGTAGAAGAGAGAGGGGGAAAGGAGGTTTCTTGGATAGGCAGATGATCATACATAATCACTCACAAATTCGCTCCAGCCTGGTGTGTGCGACAGGCTTGGAAACTTGCTCTAGCATAGTATAGAGAAGAGATGCGGAATATTACTGCTGCTGAGATAAATATAGAAGTTTTGAGATACATGCTAGGAATTACTTATAATTCTGGAAGAATCCCGAATACAGATAAATGTATTGGTTATTTTGAGATTCACCTGATGGTAAAGTATTCGCTTTTGTATTCAGTAAATTCTTTCAGGCATTCCTCCTCTCGTCATCTACCTTATATTTCAAGCTATGTAATATTGTACAAATGTATTTTACGAGCCGAGTTAACTTTAAATATTGTATTGGGCACGGGTTAATGTAATTCAGAGTATTGCCCTGACCATCTGCTTTTCTATTGTCATTCCTAGTTATCATTTATATTTTTCATCATCATTATTATTTTGTTCTTCCTTCAGTTGATTATATAATATGTATTTGTATTCTTTCATTCATTTATATTTTGTTTGAATATCCAGCCTTGCTCATTTATTTGCTTCCATTGCACTACTTTGATCAAATTCAACTCACCTCTTACATCTGATCCAGTAGTCATAACCAGTGTACTTTGAAGCAGGGGCGGATGCAAGTGGGGGGGGGATTAAGGGGATATATCCCCTCCCGAAATTTTGAGAAAAATACGAAACAAGAAACAAAAATAATATTAATTTTAATTCGTGAATGTACATAGAAATTAGAGAGTTTTCCACGTAAATTCTCTTTGCTAAAATGTTAAATTCCAAGAAATGCAGGAAGACAAACACAGCACTCTTACTTCAAGACAGAGAGTCATGAAGAGTATTTTAGGCTTTTAATTTTCCTTCTCTTCTTAGATTATTTCATTAGTTAGCTCAAGGACAGGTTTTTAAATCATAAAAGAATCCTAAAGTCCATACAAACTTTGCTGCCTAAAAACATAGTGCGAGCATCAGATGAAGATTTAGCTGTTGAGGCTATAGTAAATCAGTGGCCCAATGATGTTGATGCATCACCAGAGTCTTTCTTCAATGAATTGAAGATGTGGAGAAGAAATTTCCTTGATCAGAAAAATCTTTACCTAATACGTACTGATTTTATATCATCTTTGAACAGGTGCAATGAAATTATTTTTCCCTGCACTCACAAGGCGCTGAAACTTTTCTGCACATTGCCTGTAACTACCGGAACACCAGAACGATCATTCTCAACATTGCAGTATTTGAAGACTTACATGAGGCGCACGATGGGAGCAGACAGATTAAATGGACTGGCCTCGATGAATATACATAAAAATGTAAAAGTAAAAGCTCATGAAGTACTGGATGAAATGTCTAAGAAGCCTCGTCGTCTTCTTCTGTAAATCTCATTTTGTCATTGTTTTTGTATTGCAGTCATTGTAAATGTTAAAATTTAAAAATTATGGTTTATTTAAACGCTCGCAATTGCCGAGGTTATATCAGCATTACCAGTGTACCGGAATCTTTTCCCTCAGGACTTCTTTTACATGCCAGTAAATCGACTGATATGAGGCCTGTCGCATTTAAACACACTTAAATGCCATCGAGCTGGGTTGGGGTAGAACCCGCAACTTCGAGCACAGAAGGCTATACCGACTACGCTACTCAGGCCAACTTGTAAATGTTTGTGACTCAGAAACAAATTGTGAGTATATAAACTTACTTCTCATTACTCCATTTTTACTATCTCCTCAAATCCCTCCCCGAAAAAAAATCCTGCGTCCGCCCCTGCTTTGAAGCATTTCACATGGTTTTGAGAATCAGTTTTGAATATGTGATATGTGGAGTGTTTCAAGCTACTGTATCTATTCCTTCACCTTAGCAATAAATAATGTAGTAAAGCCTCACACAATTCACTAACCTCTCAGTTAAGACTTCATCCTCTTCTGTTGTTACTTCCAGTTTCAACTCCTCCTTCACTTTATTTAACTCACATGCCTCCACCTGCCAAAATGCCTCCATCTGCCAAACATTATGTGAAACAATGGTATGCGGAAATATTAGTTGAAGAATCAATGCAGTTCATAATATCATGTACACTTGATTTCTAATTCAACTAAAGAAAGTGAAATGTCAAATAATGACTGTGAAAAATGCAAATGAATTTAAAAAAATACAATGGCGAAAAAATAACATATAAAGAAAGAAAGAAAGAAACCGTTGTACGTAAGAATTACATAAACAATAATTTAATTGGAAGAGTAAATAAGAATGACACTGGAATCATGTTCTGAGATGGGCGTAGCTGAATAGGTTTCAGAAAGAGCAAGTTGAAAATTTATCGACCGGAAACACTAAAATTGGTAATGGAAAATGTTTGGTAATGTACGTACATTGGAAATATTTCAGATATTTTCGGAATTACAGCAACCATTGAACTAAACAAAACAAATGAAGATTAGTAAACTCTAAAAGAACTGCAAAATGCAGGGAATTGAAACTTACTGTAAACAAAAACAGAAGATATTATCTCATAATTAAACGTTCAGGAGAACTCTCCCATCTACTATTAAGTTCAGTTATTACATTTGCGGCCTTTTAACTTTTAACGTTTCCAGAGACTAGTTTGACTTTATTGTTCAAAATCAAGCCTGTTGGTTTACTGCAGGGGTTTGGACTCGATGACATGTTTGAATATTTCTCCCCAAGTAAGAGTCTCTGTGAGATTGCTACTGCAGAGTGGAGGACGATGGCACCAGAACTCTGAAGATGTCTTTGTGTAATGTGATATTCATGTGTATTTACCAGTAACTGGTCCCAAGAAATAGACAATCATCATGTGGACTTTAAGTATCAAAGGGATTAAAAAAAAAAATACAAGAATCCTAATTAATTGCATTTCCTACACCAAGCGCAAATCGAAAGTTTACTCAACTACCACTTGAGTAAATGAGATTAAATTAGAAGTGCATCTGATAAAAATTATCAATGGTGTTTAAAAAATTCAAAATGGATGTGATTTAGTGAACGTTCAGCATTACACTCTCTACCAGAAAAGTTTGGTGGAAAAAATTCACGAGGGACTACAGGATGAAGAAATGGACAGCATGAGACCAACAATCGTATCTCCTAATCACCTGAATGTAGCAGACATAGAAGCCAGTAAATAAGATGGTGAGAACTACCGACCAACACACTTCATAGACTGCACTCACCTCAACTTCTCTTTTCACGATGGGAAAGTCAATGGCCATCGCAGTTTCACCAACTGTCATCTCTGATTTCAGATCATATCTGTGATCCATAGATACAGTCTTTATTTCACTCAGGTGTAGATCTAATGGATTTCTTTCCTGCAAAATACACCAGATAATAATTATGTAATTAATATATGACATGCCCCTCACAAAAAACCACCCAATGTTTTTAAAGTCTGCCCATTCTATTATTACTTTTCATGTCAGCAAAATCACATGTACCCAGTCCAGTATCAGTACCAACATAATTTGTCTGCAAAGCTCCGTCTGGTTTGATTTTATTGTTCCCAATCGTCTCTGCCGGTTTACTTAAAGAGTTTGACGAGAACATATGAGTAATTCTTGTTATGTATGTAACAGTCAGTGTAGGGATGCTACTGCAGAATTGAGGAGGATGAAAAACAAACACTGAAGTAGTCTTTGTAATCTATAGCTTTATTGCATAATTATAAACAATTGGTTCCAAGAAATAGACATCAAATATGTGGAGTTTGTCTAATAAGCAAACTTCAAAATAATAATTGAAATAAACAAAATTAAGTCCATTTCCTAAACAAACTGCAAACGACAACTTTGGTCAGTTGCCATGGGATTAAATGAGAGTGACACACATTCCACACCAGGGGTGAAATCATCAAAATGTATTTGATTTTACTGGATGTTCAACATTGCAGTTTCTATGATAAAATTTGTGGCGGAAAAAATCAAGAGCAGTATAGAATGAAGAATTGGACAGCATGGGAGCAAATTAGTATCACCTGGTTACCTGAATTAGCAGTCAGAATGGCCACAATATAACAGAAGGAAAAGCACTCACCAACACACTTCACAAGTGAACCCACCTCAACTTCACTTTTCAGGAAGACATCTGTCACAGGACTTCCCTCAAATGTTATTTCAGTTTTAAAATTATAGCTATGGTCCATACATTCCGTCTTTATTCCAGGCATGGCCATATCTGATACATTTCCTTCCTGCAACACACAAATCATAATATTCATGTAATATATCATACAGTAGCACCAACTTATACGGACCCGTGCGGCCCAAGCCCACCCAATAATTTGTCGTGTTGTTATTATTATTATTATTATTATTATTATTATTATTATTATTATTATTATTATTATTATTGTCATCATTAACACATAGTCGTCTCATATTAGGTGAATGATTTATTAAAATCAGTGAACAGATTTTTAAATCCGTAAGTTAAAGTAAATGATGAGGAAATTAAATACAGAATAAATATGGGAAATGCCTGTTATTATTCGGTTGAGAAGCTTTTATCATTCAGTCTGCTGTCAAAAAATCTGAAAGTTAGAATTTATAAAACAGCTATATTACATAGGTTAAGGGTGTTTGAGAATAAGGTGCTTAGAAAAATATTTGGGGCTAAGAGGGATGAAGATACAGGAGAATGGAGAAAGTTACACAACATAGAACTGCAAGCATTGTATTCCTCACCTCACATAATTAGGAACATTAAATCCAGACGTTTGAGATGAGCAGGGCATGTAGCACGTATGGGCGAATCCAGAAATGCATATAGAGAGTTAGTTGGGAGGCCGGAGGGAAAGAGACCTGTGGGGAGACCGAGATGTAGATGGAAAGATAATATTAAAATGAATTTGAGGGAGGTGGAATATGATAATAGAGACTGGATTGATTTCGCTCAGGATAGTGACCAATGGCGGGTTTATGTGAGGGCTGGAATGTACCTCCGGATTCCTTAAAAGCCAGTAAGTAACTTAAAGTAAGGAAGCATTACTGAACTCTTCTATACAAAGAGTTAGCTAGTTAATAATAACAGTGAACTCATGTTTTTAAATTTTAAATCAAACAGAATACATCTTAAGAGAAAAGCAACAATGAACAGTTTAATTTTTTTTTAGTAGGCCTAGCAGTGCTTAGTAAATAAAAGAACGAAACAATCAGTTGATTTAATTTAAGTTTGCGCGAATGTCGCTGTGCAGTTAACTTAGTGTGATTGTGATATGAATTTCTTGTGCTGTTAATCAAGACCATGGATAATTTTTTTATTAAAAGAACGTGAATTGATCCTATCCAACGTGAGGGGGAACCCAACGATCATCGACAACCTTCCTGTTCCGATACAACGGATTTCAATTCCGTTACAAAATCAGCTGACGTACAAAGTATGTCTTCACATATTTCAAATCTTTGTGATTCTGTTTTGTCGCGTGAAAGCGAAATAAAGGTTGCTGGTAAGGGTAGAATTTTCCAAAATTCATGGCAGAACATACATCGGTGGATTTTGTACGAGGAACACAAAAAAAGTGGTATTTTGTAAAGCATACAAGGAAGCTCGTGATAAAAAACTATTAAATTTCTCCACCAAAGCGAACGTTGTTTCATTTCCTCCGGCTTTTCCAACTCAAAATATGCCTTAAGAAAATTTAGTTCCCATGAAATATCCCTGTGCCAGAAAGGATCATGTTCCAAAGTACTGGCGGTGCAGAGTTGAGTAAATGTTGCATCCAGTTTGAATCTTACAAAGTTGCAAGACCTTCAAAATTCTCGTGTCGCCTTACATCAACTATTTTCATCGTTGTTACATTTATCAAACCAGGGACTAGCAATCCGCGGGCATAAGGACAAAGCAAGTAATTTCCTCCAGCTTATGAAATTCCGATGTGAAGACTCCCCAGAACTCTGGCGATTTATTGATAGAGATACCTTTAGGTAGGTGTCACATGACGCGGAAAACGAAATGCTCTAAATCGTGGCATTCAAAGTGCTTCGTTCGTTGGCTAATGAAATTCACGAAGTGGGGTGTTTCAGTCTGCTTACAGGCGAAAACAGAGCAAATGTCGATATGTTTGTGTATTACTTCTAAAGAACTTGAAATTCAAGACCACTTCATCGATTTCTGTGAAACGTCAGCAACAGATGCGACTAGTCTCCACAATATTATCAGTGATGCTTTATTAAGACTAGGACTAAACTTTCGTAATTGTCGCGGACAATGTTATGATGATATGCGAATTTAAGTGGAAAATAAAAAGGAGTACAGGCAAAGATTTTACAACTAAATAAATAAGCTAGATATTTGCATTGTTTCATGCACTTACTGAATTTAGTGGGACAAAACAGTGTGAAACACATTACAACTTGCAGAAATGTTATCAATATAACTCAAGATCTAATAAATTTTATAAGAGAATCCCCGAAAATGTTGAACTGGTTTAATTCTTTAAGAGATACAAATGCACATGGCTCAGAACAAAATTTAAGATCATTTTGTCTGACATGATTCACTGTCAGGCCCCTTAGCTTAAAATCTCTGACAGATAACTGCCAGCACGTTCTTTTGTTCCTTTCAGATTTTTCTGAAAACGACAAATGTGATGCTGGTACTAAAGCTTCCGCGTACCTAAAACTACTTGAATCAATTGCACATTTTGCTTATTTGAACATGATGACACAGGTATTTACCACCCTGGATGGAACAAATATAAAACTACAAAGTGTAAACCTTGATTTCCATGAAGGAAATTGTCTCATTCACAATTTGATAGAAATATACCAAACTTATCGTGATAACTATGAAATGTTATGGGACAAAACTACAAGAAGAGCATATGAGCTGGATCTGTCAGAACCAAGGACCCCGAAGCAAAGGCAAGTGTCTCGCCGAATAGACAATTGTCAACACACACAGCATGAATTTAGTAATGCGAAGGAATGTTTTAGGAATAAATTCTTTGAACTTATAGCTAGATTGTGTGACAGCATCCCTTAAGAGCGTTTCCAAGAAAGCGAAATTTTAAATACAGTGAAAAACTTTGTTATCGGAAAAGAAGACGATGTCAGGATTGTCAGGTGCGTTTTCGATGATGACATACATGGCCCTGAGATCTTACAGTTGCAGAGAAATATGGTGTGTGATAGTGCTGCAATGTTGTGTGTTGAATTAAGAAAGTTTGGAGATGTAGTTAAATTTCTGAAGTCACATATTATTCGTAAAATAGTGCCTGAGTTAATTAAATTTATATGCCTGACTTTGACTGTGCCGGTTTCCACAGCTTCAAGCGAAAGATCTTTTTCCACGTTGAAAAAAATCAAAAAACATTTCTGCGTTCAACAATGTCCCAGAAGCGACTTAATCACAAATCACATTGCTATTTTAAATATACACAAGGATAGCGCTGAAAAGTTGGATTTAGAGAATGTTTGTGACGAGTTTATAGGAAGAACTGCAGTGTAGAGAAACACATTTGTAACTCATCGTGTTACATAGTGGTAAATCCAAATATTGTTTTATATTATATTACAAGGTCGAATCGTAAATTTAAAAAGTAAATTTACAACTTCATCATATTCTTGTTATTCGCAAAGCTACACAACTCTTTATCATGGTTTATTTAAGTTAATATATTGGGTATTTTTATAGACTTATCAAAAAGATTGTTGGATCTCTAATTTTTCTGTCATTCTATATTTTATTTTAATTCAAAATTTTGAGCTCACTTAAAATTTTTCAAGTTGGCGCCACTGATATCTTATGTAGTTGTTCACGAAAAACCAGTCACTATTTTAATATTTCTCCTGTCTATTATTGAAACCCGATGGCAACGAACGCAAATGTACACACTCCAGAGTTAGTAGTCATATAATTTGTACGAAAAACCTCGTAACACAGCATATAAAAGAATACTTCCTGATCCGGATTTGCTTTCAGACGTGGCTTGATTACCTCGTTGGGTTTTTATGAAGTTTTGCCCCCAAAAAGTGTAGCATTGAGATAGTTTCCGGTGATTTTGTAGGTAGAAAAGATTTAGTTTGGAAGGGATTTTTTTGTGGAGATGGATTTTAGCATTTTTAATGGGAAATATACCATGAAAAGTAAATTGTTCGGAAATGTAGTAAATGACGTGTGAAATGAGAGGTGTGTGGTAATGGAGGTTCTAGTGTTGTGGTTTCTGGTGAAAGAAAGAAATTTAGGGACATAAAACACATGATACGATGTAATGAGAAGAACGCAAAACTTGCATTAATTCAATAACCATTGAAAAAAAAGAAAAGCACAACAAATAATAATGAAATAAAACACTATTTCCATAATGTAACTTCGTTTACATGCCCAAGAAAAAGGTAGCATGAGACTTTCGTAATGTCATCAAAGTTATTTTGGTAATGAACGGTAATACACATGAAGATGCAAGCAGAGTAGGAAAGAAACTACCTCAACGCTAGTTTATTCAATACAGTACATCTATAAAATGACAGTGTTATGTTCAAACACATGTTTATTCCTTTTATATTTCCACATGCAAATTCATTTCGCTTCTGAATGACTTTTGTTATTACAGAAAATGTATGCCAGGAAATGTGATATATGTTTTAAAATAAGTTATTGTATTAGATGTTTCTTCTGAGAGCAATCAGTGGCACAAAATAGAACAGTTGTTCTCTTAAATACTGATTCCAGCCGAAATTTTCTGCGACATTTTACTACATTGCTACAGCGAGACAAGTTCCAGTGAATGCTAATTACTGTGTAACTCAAAGCTATGACCACGGTAAATCAGTACCATGTTTAAGCAGCAGCATTTGCTTGCTCGTGATTCTAAAAACAAGACATCGCAAAAACCTATTCTTCCAGTCTAACAACTGAATTTGTCAGGAGCAATAGTCGAGCAGTCTTCATCAGGATAGAAATTTTGTCATGAAACTTTAACCACTATATGATATCAAGAGTCCAGACTACATTCTGATGTCTTTGAGCAGTTCCAATAGCTGGCGAAATCTGGTTCTGCGCACCAGCAATAGTGGGTGAGATCATTTTGATAACGATAAGGTCCACACCAGTGGAGTAACAGCACGTCTAACCACAAAACCAGGTGGTCCAGGTGTGAACATCAGTCAGGAGAAGTTATGAGCAAATGTTGGTAACTTTGGTGCTGGACATTTCACCGGGATTATCACTTCATTTCATTCAGACACTAAATAACCGAGATGTTGATACAGCGTCGTGAAATAACCCAATAGAAAAATAATAAAAACTAACCACAAGATACTCCTGCACTGGTTGAACAATAGTGCACCGCTGTTGAGGAATGCGGATGTGAGGCCAGCCATCAACTGGGTGGTTCTTTCTCTGTGTGAGCTGTCATGCCCACGGTTATTTTTGGATTCTTTTTCTGCGAGATGATTTGTTATTACAAATTACGCATTTAAAAAATAAACAGCTAATAATTAAAATAATTAACCTCAATACAGATGTTTTATATAGTGACCTAAGTGCTGAACTTTCCCAAAAACTTCAACGTGTACATAATGTCTGCGTCCGATTTATTTTCAATATCTGCCGACATGATCATATATCGGAATATTTTCTACGACTCTCCTGGCTCCGCTTACAAGATCGACGTTTAGTACATTCTCTTTGCCTGCTATATCGAATTATACATGATTCCACACCCAACTACCTTGCCTCTCGGTTTACTCTCCTAGCTTCACATCATAATCGAAATACACGTTCACAGCACAATCTGTTGCTATCAATACCACGTCATCAGACATCTCTGTACTCAAATTCTTTCTCAATAGCCATGGCCCGCTCATGGAATTCGCTGCTGCTGGAAATCACGGGTGGTCTTAGTCCTCAGTTGTTTAAAATTAGGTCGTTTAGAAATATTTTAAATGCAAAGAATTAGTTTTTTAGGTATAATTTTTATTTATCATTATTATTATTATTATTATTATTATTATTATTATTATTATTTTACACAGTCATTACTTTATTTTTCCATTAAGGGGACACACTACTGAGATTTCTAATCTCCACAATTTTTATTGTAAGTTTTTGAAATTTTAAAATCGAATAGATGTTGATGAGTTACATGTGCACAATTATTTTCAAAATTTTATGTTGAAAAATGTACTCGGAAAAAAATAAAATATAAAAAAAGTGTTTATAATTTTAGTAAACAAATATCTGGGTCTCATATAAAGATAATTTGTTTCTTAAACTTTTAAAATGATGCTAAGACTACGTACAATGAAATGGTGCATGGGTTTGTTCCTCGTCAATACAGTTCATCAGTAAAAAAAAATTAACTTTTAACATTGACCATAATTGACGAAAACTCAGTAGAGTGTCCCCTTAACATTTATATTTAGGTAATTGTCATTGTCTCAATATAACACGTGCTATGCTGATCATAGTAATTCTACTATTCCTTTAGTTGTGAGATTATATTCATATGTATTAATTCTTCTTTTTTTAAGTTAATACTGTATACTAGATTGTATTTTCCTGTTTGTGATTATGTATTCAGTCTCTTTTTTTTTTATTATATATTTTTTATTATTATTTTAAAGTTAATACTGATTGTGTATATGTATTCAATCTCTCTTTTTTACTTAATTATATTTATTATTATTTTTACGTTAATATTTGTGTACCAGTATGTATTTTTCTGTATGCGATTTGATCCTGGTTGAGTGGAAGAAAAGGCCTGATGGCCTTAACTTTGCCAGGGAAAATAAAACTATTATTATAGACAATTACCTGTGATAAAGAATTCTGGTCTTCTATATCTGTGCTATTACTTCTTTCTTTTACCACAGGGTAGATATCAGGTTCCAACTTTATCACGTCCATCACGACTGAAACATTTAATTAAAAAAAAACTTATAACCTATAAAATTAGATACTATAACACAGTAATCACAACGGAATGTATCTATCCTACTCAGTGTATGTTTTGCACGAAATTAGGAGAAATGGAAGAGTTAGAGAAGGAAGAAATGATATTAAGGAAAATATTGGGGCCATTGTAAACAAAAAGTGAAGACTTTAGACATGGTTAGAATAAAGAATGTGAGCATATGCCAGATAGATAAGAAAAGGAAGAATTAGATGTTCGGCCATTCAATGAGTATGGATAACAGCTGACTTAGAAAACAAATTTTCCAACATAAATACGATAGTGTGGTAATAAAAGGCTTCAAGGACTAAGAAAAGGCATAAAAAAGAAAAAACGGAAATATATGAAATGGATAACTTCACGTGGTCTCTAGCTGGCCTAAACGAGCAGAAGAAGAAGAAGAAGAAGAAGAATTTTTTATTGGGTTATTTTACGACGCTGTATCAACATCTCAGGTTATTTAGCGTCTGAATGATATGAAGGTGATAATGCCGGTGAAATGAGTCAGGGGTCCAGCACCGAAAGTTACCCAGCATTTGCTCGTATTGGGTTGAGGGGAAAACCCCGGAAAAAACCTCAACCAGGTAACTTGCTCCGACCGGGATTCGAACCCGGGCCACCTGGTTTCGCAGCCAGATGCGCTGACCGCTACTCCACAGGTGCGGACAAGAAGAAGAATAAGAAGGAGAAAATTAAATTGGCATGCATTATGTCATCTATTTGTACATAGTGCGCCATAAGTCATGATCAGATATGTTATATGTTCATGAAATAATAAAATTCCACAACATACTTAAACATGTTATTTATTAAATTCGCTAATATTAATGGATGGAAATATGCAAGAAAAAAAGAAAAAAAATTACGTGCGCCTACTTGTATTGTCAAACGTGTATCATTTCGCTATGTGCACCATTATTTTTTATGCACAGCTGGATGCGCTACCATGTGCATCTGCTTGCATAAATTTTCACATGCATCACGTCGCATAGGCAAATCCAATATCCCAGTCTTTTCATTCATTTATGATGGTGGGCTTACACACATGATAACCTGCGTTTTTCATCCAATGCACAGTGGTCCAGAATGTAAATTTAGCGGGACAACTAATAACTTTTCAGCTACTTAGCAGATTTTTATGAAATCTTACACAGTAGTTCCAAGTAGCATATATGTTTTGTACCTATACAAGCTCTCATTACGTTAGTATAAGGGGAACTACCCCTTATAGGGGAGCGCAATTTGGACAAAATTAGCAACTTTTCTCCTATGTAACAGATTTTTATGAAATTTTACACAGTAGTTAAACTGCGTTTTTTTTTTCATGGAGTGCAGTTTCATAGAAAGGACTTTGCTGACAGACCTTCTACTGCCCCCTACTAACTGGTTGTCATAAATAAATATCTTCCTTATGGTGACGGAAATCTTGTCTTCTCCTTTCAGTAACCAATCACAACCCTTGTTCAGAAGAATTGACAGGCTCCCGTCAAATCCACGTGGAGGCAGAGTTGCTGCATCTTTTCCGAATTCCAAGAATCCCATCAGTCTCATTTCAGGGTCACCAGGATTATGGCAACTGTGCAATGTTGGGACGAGGGGGCAGGATGGAATTGTCAGAGTTGTTTGTGTAGGAAGTCATAAATCTGTAAGTGGGTGTTCAAAGGAGCCACCAAACTGCACTCCTTGAAATAAAATAAGGTATACAAGTAGCATATATGTTTTGTATTCAAGCTCTCATTACGTTGATTTAAGGGGAACTACCCCTTATGGGGGGGGGGGGGTGAAATTAGACAAAATTTGTAACTTTTCTCCTATCTAACAGATTTTCATGAAATTTTATACAGTAGTTACAGGTAGTACATTTGTTTTGTATACAAACTCTGATTACGTTGGTATAAGTGGAACTATCCCTTATAGGAGGGTGAAATTAGAGAAAATTAACAGATTTTCATAAAATTTTATACAATACAGTAGTTACAGGTAGTACACTTGTTTTGTATACAAACTCTGATTACGTTGGTGTAAGGGGAACTGCTCCTTATAGGGGAATGCATTTAGACAAAATTAGTAACTTTTCTCATATCTGACAGATTTTCATAGAACTTTATACAGTAGTTGCAGGTAATACATTTGTTTTGTACACAAGCTCTGATTCTCTGGATTGTCTTTGTTTCGACCTCATAATTCCTGTAACGGAAAAGCTTTCTTGGGCAGTCATGACTTTTCCAGGGATAAGTTTTCTCTAAATTTTCATTATCACGACGAGAACTTAATTTAATAAGTAGCTAACTAAGCCAATGTTCAGTTCGTTAAAAAAAACTCATATTTATTATCGTCTTGCTCTCCAACAATAAATTATCTTATGGGAAGAATGTAACATTTTAGGTACAATTGCACCTTTTGGGCACTCGGGAAGCTTATTTGATACATAATTAACAAGCTGCCATCTTGCATTCCCTGAACTGTACTTCGGAAACAGATTCGGTTCTCAGATATTTAAATAACTGCGATCGAGAAAAACTGCACTAATTCCACCTGGAACGAATAGTGCACATAATTGATTACTTTCGCAAATCTGAGCACCTCAAGGATTCATTTAAAATAGAGATAAATACTCGACGAAGTGAAAAAAAAAAAAAAAAAAAACATTTTGGGACGGAACAAAGGATGATTTTTTTTTCTCTACCTTAGCCAAATCTGCACTCAATGGTTATATTTATTTGTCCCGTGTCCATTCATGCCAATTTGACATGCTATAACAACATTAAATGTAACAAAAACAAACAATGTTACATACCTAAAGTACTTGATATGTTGATACCAAATATGAAGTGAATCGACCATTTAAAACAAGTTACAGCACAAAGAAAACGGCAGACTCGCGGCACTTGCTGAATAAGAAGGCTGAATGGTTGAAATGTGTCATGTTATCAGTTTATCTTGCTCTGCAGCCATCTCCGCTGATTAAGATAATCAACTGAGTGTTACTCAATTATATAGGGAAGACAATTTAAAGGTTTTATTTCATTTTTGACATGTCTTTTTTTCTACTTTTGTCCTCCTAAACATGGATTTTGGACCACTGTACAATGGCGTAACGAGGTTCTTGGAATCTACATTTCCGCCGATCGCTTCCTTGTTGATTTCATCAGTGAATGTTTCAATGATTCATTCAGATGTCATTGACATCATCGTCGACATTTTTTAGGTACTCCGATGCGTTTTGCATCCAATACAAAGCCTGTTGAGAAAGTCTTCTTTTCCAGTTTTCGGAGATTGGCTTCACTTGGAGCTGCTTTATTATAGCGATAAAAGAAGTTTTCTCTGATTTTTTCGTATGTTTAACCAGTTCGTCGTTTCTCATGAACCTAAACACGAATCCAGACATTCTTCAATCATATACACTCTTGTATGCGCCATTGTTTACAACAGAAAGGCATTACATTACACATCGACAACAACAAGTAACAAATGTGCGCACCAGAAAAAAATATGGCTTGTAACCAAAATTTAAAAACTCACTCTAACGGAAACTATTGCCACAGACAGTGCATGAAGGGAAAAAATATCTCTCTCAGCCTAGGGAAGTTTTTAATTAGTTTTCCCTTGCAACAAATGTTTTATTTCAATATGAACAATATCCAATCGTGACTTCTGGTCCACTCTGTATATAGCCTATTTAATAGCACGTGAAATATTAATTCCACATCTCCGTAGTAGACACACACAAACGAATGTGTACACGAGAACAGGAAAGTTACAGAATTTACTTTGCAAACATAGCCAGACAACTGAAAAATGAGGTTGTCAGAAAGACATTAACCACAGACAAATGTTATACTACCTATTCAACGATAATACAAAACAATAGTGTGCACACCATAAAAGTTTCAAATATAAATACGTGTACTTTTTATCCAATTGATATATTCGAGTGTAAAGAATGAAGTAAATCGCGCCACTAGGAGTCGACCGACACTACAAAGGAGAGTTGGGCTGAAATGCATGCAGAAAGCATAGGGAGACTATTTACTCTGAAAGTTCTATATCGGTTTGAGCCAAAGTCTGTTTGTGAACAAAAGATCATGCAACTTACCCTTATAATAGTTCCAGTGATTTCGGAAGTGAAAATCGTTGAAATATTAAGGGATTTTTTTTTTTCGATGCAGCTGATCGTATATGTAAGGCATAACAAAGCCTAGACTAACCAAACCAGTGGCGTATACTGGTTAAACGGTTTGGGCTACCACTGACCCTATTATTACACAAAATATATCTAACAATTACTTTTATTTTAATTACTATGGTAAAACTAATAATACAAAATTATTACATTATGTTATATTATAAACTTTTTCTTTTGTAATTTCCTTGGGCTACCGCCGGTAGCCCCGGTAGCCCGCAAAATACGCCCCTGAACCAAACTTAACCTGTCACAGATTCCTATATGCAAGGTGAATGGGACACCTCAACCATGGGTGAATTAACAACATCGTTCTTCCCTAATGTACAGAATAGATTGTTTAAGAAATTACATATGTGTACAAACTTAGCTACTATCCTAACAGGTCATGGGAAACTAACATCGTATTTTCATCGATTTAGGGTACGGCCACATGAACTACATTTGTAGCAAGTTTTCTGCTACAAATGTAGCTGCCGTAATCGTCGCAAAATGGGTGGCCACGCGGGCACTACAATTACTGCTAGTTTCTGCGTTAAATGTCGCTACATGTGGTCACATGACATGCCACACGTAGCGACATCTGTAGCTAGTTCTTTTGCGTTTTGCAGCACTCAGCAGTAGTGTAGTGGAAGCTTTCTTCCGAGATGGAGTATGAAGCCAAAGTCGCTTTGTGTGTGTTGTTAGTGTACATTATTATGGTCACACACAATTGTAATGCACATGAGAAGAAAATTTATAGCAGTGCCATAAAGTTAACTTTTATTCCTGCGTCGATTTTACAACAGGCAATATTGTTCGTCAGTAACAATCGGAAGTGCGGTGTGGGTTTTCTGAAAGGCTGTATGAAGACCTAATTTCTCTTGGTTCAGTCGAAGGGTCATTGGGATTGTACGACAGATTGTCAATACACGAATTTCTGAAGCATCTCCAAGTAAAAAGGAGTTTTAAACATGACCCAAAACACAGCTCAAAGAGGCAATCTGTTTGTAACATATTTGAGAGATCTGTCTTGTAAAAGAATTGTGGTTTTTTTTACACCAAATGAAGTCACTGTGAAGGATTTACTGGAATGCTATTGTATAGATTTCATTATTGAAGGAAACCTTTGGTCGAAAATGAAAGAAAAAAAAAATGTGTACTCTCAAAGAAAGGCATTTTGAAAGGAGTATAAGTAAACACATCTATCATAAAAGTTCCCTTTTTCTTGGTTTTTGCAGAATTCTTATTGGACGTTGCGGCAATTTAAACTTGACCCTTATATTCCAAAATACAACTCAAGGTGGAAATGTCTTTATAACACAATAATATTTATAAACAATACTGATTTGTGACGTCTGTCCTGCAAAAGAATTGTACGTTTTTTACCAAGCAGAATTGCTGTGAAGGGTTTGTTAGAAATCTTAATACATTTTATTATTGAAGTATTCTTTAAGTCGAAATTGAAAGAAGAAAAACGTATATACTTTTTAAAGAAAGATATTTTGAAGAGAGTTAAAGAATAGGGCAACTTAGCTGGACTATACATAAGCGAAGCAATATTTATTGGCACCGTATTATTAGTAAAAAAATATGTCATATATATTGGCATTTTATTGTTATATATCTGTCATGATAATAATTTCCCAACTAAAAGTCAGTCTCCCTCTCTACTTCACTCCCTCATAAACACAAGTTGATTTTGTTGTTATGATTACATATACATACTGAGAATTTCAACCATTAAAAAAACGGGTTTTCCTTCAAATTTGAGAATGCCTTTCTCCCATTATACATCTTATCTAATAGAAAACAGAGTTTACGTTCTCTTAAACATGATAGATCACGTTTCTCAGATTATTAAATTTCGGGGGAGGGGGAAACTGAAAGGTGAACCTTAGGGTATGTTACAGTCTCATGTCTCATAAAGTTTTTGACAAACAAAATATATTCTAATGCTATAAGATAAGCGGGGTGGTACAAATTGCGATATCTTATAGTTAATTCGAGAGACAAATTTCACTGCACTCATCAATGTCACTTGTTTTATTTTTTAATACATTAGGCCTGAATAAAATACCAAGGAGTTGTATGCCTGGCTGCAAATTCAATTACCAGAAGAGAACTTAGTGACGATATTTACTTTTCGTTCCGGTGAAGTAACAAAAAACAGGAGTAAGATTAAGAAAATAGTATTTAAAATTAGCTTACGCGGTGTATCCATATGTATTTGTAAATTTACATTGCACTAAATTATTGTAATTCTCTACTGTAAAATGAATAACTTTGATTTGTTATTTCACTGTTTTTAAAGTCTTAATCTGAGTGTCCTTTACAAGGCATTTGATTTTCGCTTTCTATCTCATTCCTAAAAAATTAAAGAATAGTCATTCATTTTACACGGTTGTTTGTACTTTTATTACAATTTTTTTTTGTTTTCTTTTGCACGACATTTATTATTTATTTATTGTCAGTTAGTAGATAAAAGTCTTTTGACTTGTTTATTCTTTGGCTCGCTGAATCTCCTTTGGGAATTACTAAAGCGAAAATAAATATTAATATAAATTTAAAGTTTAAAAATATGGATTTCATAAAGAAATTCCCAGTAACTAACAACATTGTTAATTAAGGTGGAAAATTATTGGTCACGAATAGGCCTAACATGTCAGACATTTGCTCCTAAGTTTTATTTTTTTATTACTATAATTATTCGTTGTTTCTAAAATTAATTTTTCCTAATAAAGGATTGTTAATATGTGCGGGTAGTCTACTGAGAGGGAATTTTTGTAGAATAACTTTACAGCATATTTAAATAACTTGAAAGTGTTTCGTTAAATAAAGAGACACACGAATATCATTTTATTAATGACTTTATCACTGATCATTGCTTGCTATAAACTAATAGCAATCCCACAGAATGAATAATAAATGGCGTTCACATCACAGATGAAAAAGAAATTGCAAATGCATTTGCTAGTCAATTTAAATCTGTTCAACAAAATTGTAACTCTAATTTCATTACTTATGATTCTAATATTACTGACTGTTTGCCCCTGCCTAAAATTACATTCGATGATGTAACTAAAGCCATTAAAAAGCTAAAGCCTAATAAATCTAAAGGTACAGATAGCATTCCTAATTTTATAATCAAGGGTTGCTCTAATATTCTCATATCCGTTTTAACTTTTAATTCAATTTTAGTTTAAAAACAGGAATTTACCCATCACTTTGGAAGGAAGCATCCATTATTCCAGTTTTTAAAAATGGTAATAAACCCAGTGTTATTAATTATAGACCCATTTCTATCCTAAACAATTTTTCTGAAATTTTTTTAAAAATTATTCACAAACACACTTCATTTTATGTCAAAAATAAGAACTATTCGGCCCAACATGGATTTACCAGAGGGAAATCTACTACTACTAATTTAGTTTCTTATCTCAATCTCATAATGCCTGCTGTTGAAAATCAAGGTCAAATTGACTCAATTTATTTTGATTTTAGCAAAGCATTTGATGTTGTTCCTCACGAAATTTTATTAAATAAATTAACTAATTTTGATCTCTCCACTAATACGTTAATTGGTTTGAAACTTATTTAACAGATAGACAATCTTATGTTCGACTAGGTAATTCTTTCTCGGTTCCATTTAATAGTTTATGTGGTGTTCCTCAAGGGTCTACATTGGGACATCTCCTATTTTTATTATTTATAAATGATATAAGTAAAACAATAAGTTCTAGCTGCCTTTTATTTGCTGATGATCTCAAAATCTTTCGTAAAATTAATAGTGCGGTTGATTGTCAAATTCCTCAAAATGACATTAATTCAATTTCACAATGGTCTGTTGAAAATGGAATGAAAATTAATCAATCCAAAACTTCTGTAATTTCCTTCTCATGGGACACTACTTCCCTAAAATGTAATTATTCTCTTAGTAATGTCGTAATTACTAAGAAAGATTGTATTAGAGATCTTGGTGTCTTACTTGATTCAAAATTATATTTCCATGATTATGTGAAATATATTTATACCCATTCATTAAGAATGCTTGGTCTAATTAGATCTGTAACTTATTCTTTTCTACTCCTATATGTTTATTAATTTTATACTATACATTGGTTAGATCCAAGCTTGAATATGCATCTGTTGTATGGAACTCCATTACTTCCACTGACTCGGCTAAATTGCAGAACATTCAAAGAAAACTTATTTCCTTGTGTTCTTATAGATTTTTACCAAATTCCGATTATAAATATGAGATTAATTGAAAATATTTCAATTGCGGTAGTTTGTTTACCAGACGTCAAGATCTTGATTATTTATTTTTTTGTAAAGTCATTAAGGGTGATATTGATTGTGAATCATTCATAAGCAATATCAGTCTTCGTATTCCTGCTAAGGGTTTAAGATTTCATAAAATATTTTACAATAGCAATTCTAAATCTCTCTCTCCGGTCCGCAGATGTATAAAATATACTAATTTGCATGGATTGAACTTGGATCCATTTAATGTGTAGTATATACTTTTTGAGTTTTTATGTCAGTTTTATTAATTTATGCCACTTATTAAGATATGTATCATACTATTCTTGTCAATTGCATATCTTTACAATACTACTTATATTATTCCAGTCTTCATTTATATGATTTCATTAATTCATTTGTAATTTATTTTATTTAATTGCCATTATTTTAATTATCTCGCTGTACTAATTTTAATAATTATTTGTGCTATTTATTTTGTTGCATTTGGTCAATGATTAATGTTGACTATTATATTGATTGTATTTCGTCTCACTGCCATTTTCTATCATTCATTTTCATCATCATTTGTTGTTGTGTTTTGTTTTGTATCTTATGCTAAACTGTAATTGGCCTTGTGCTGTTGTTTTGCACGTTAATTTGCACGTTAATTATCATCGTCATCATCATCATCATCATCATCATCATCATCATCATCATTATTATTATTGTAAAATTAAGAAATGTAAATAAAAAAGTTTATACAGGTTTTTCTACGTATAATTTAAAAACTACAAAATGCCATAGTCTGCTGTGTTCGGATGCAACAATTATGCGAAGAAAACCAAAGGCAGAGAAGTCAAATACTTCCAGGTTAAAGAAATGATGACCTGGCTACAATATGTAAACGAAATGACAAACATACTGACACACAGCACATCGCAGCGACATTTGTAGCTGCAAGTGTAGCCATCCATGTCGCTACGTGTGGCCATCCAACAGCAGTAAATGTCGCAGAAAAAATGGACCCGGACCTATTCAAGTTGCGACACGACCTTGGGATGCGCCAAACTTGCTACATTTACTGCTCCGTGTGACCGCTTCCATTTAACTCAATGCAGTCTATAATTCCAACTACATTTGTCCCAGAAAACTTGCTACAAATGTAGCTATGTGGCCGTACCCTTAAGATCATGGACGATCCAATATGCCCTTGCAAACTGAGTCCACAAACTGTTGATCACTAGCTCTCGGAATGTGAATTACTAAATAAACAAAGACTAAGCCTCAGGAAAAGTGTGATTATAGCTGGCGGCCACTGGCCGATGAGCAATTGTGATTTAGTAAATAAATATACAAAACCATTCAAAAAGTTCACAAAAACAATTAATTTTGACACATTGTAAATAGTAAATTCAAGGAAAATAGATTGAGTTGTTAAATATACCTTTAAATATAGTGTTTAAAAGGATTAACAATAGCATTGATTTTTTAAAAGTGTGTAAAAAAAACAATAGGCTGTAAAGGATTAACAACAGCATTGATTTTTTAAAAATGTGTAAATAGAAAAACATAATAGGCTGTAAAACAGTGTTGTACATTGTATTTAAAAGATTCAACAACAGCATAGATGTTGACAAGTTGTAAATAGTACATTTAAGGAAAATAGGTTAATTTGTTAAATAGTAGGCCTATACATCTAAACATAGTGTTTAAGAGGATTAACAATAGTACTGATTTTTAAAAAAATGTGTAAATAGAAAAACAGAATAGGCTGTAAAACAGTGTTGTACATTGTATTTAAAAGATTCAACAGCAGTATAGATGTTGACACGTTGTAAATAGTAAATTTAAGGAAAATAAGGTTAATTTGTTAAATAGTAGGCCTATACATCTAAACATGGTGTTTAAAAGAATTAACAATAGTATTGATTTTTTAAAATTTGTTAATGGAAAAATAGAATAGGCTGTAAAATAGTGTTGTACATTGTATTTAAAAGATTCAACAGTAGCATATAATATGTTGACACATTGTAAATAGTAAATTTAAGGAAAGTAAAATAGGCTAGCAATAATGTGTGTACATTGTATTCGAAAGAGTTAGTAATATTGTAATGTGTAATTTATTTGCATGTAGTATTGCATTTTAATAACGCAGTATTCTTATAAAGAAGGATAAAAAGAAAGCGGAGAACAAAGAGAACTACCTCAGCGTTAGTTTAGCCAATAATACAATGCAACAATATCCTTACCTCGTGGAAGTTTATAATGGATTTATATACCTGTTTCAGCTATGAGTTTAGCGACGTCGGATATTAATAAATGTATTAGCACAGTGTATTAGACTGTGGTATTAGGTTAAAATTTCAACTTTATTTAACTAAATGTTCTGGATTAGGTGATCAAGAAAGCCGTGATACTACTTACGCGAAAGACTAACACACACAATCAAAATAGAAAGGGATGTTTCGAGAATAGAGCAAAAACAAATTATAAAAGAACATGAACCTAGAATGTTTTTCGTAACACTGAGTTCAGTTACATATTAAGTTATTGTCCATTAAAAGAGCTTCTTTAATTTAAAAAACATAGCACACCTCTCTATAGGACCAGCGGTTGAACCACAGTCTAGTATATAGCCTAGTCACGAAGCTTGAGTTGGAGGTGTGCTAGGAACAATAGACTATGCCGGTACTATTTCGTATTGTCTGTAATGAGGCGATGTTAGCGATGCTAGTGGTTAGAAACTATCTATGGGTCATGGTGGAAGAATAATATTCTTCCACCATGTGTAAGGATGCATACTTATTACGTATTGGGCTTCGTGACTGTATATACTAGACTGTGGTTGAACTAAAGACGTTCCTTAATCGCGTCACTAGTAATGACAATGGAGTTAGGTTAGTCAACTTTGCCACATCAAAAAATTTAATTGTCAAAAGTACAACATTCCCCCATAAGGACATAAATATACTTGAACTTCTCCCGATGGATTGACACACAACTAAATACCGTAGATCACATCTTGATAGATAAACGGAGACATGCTAGTATAGCAGACATTCGAACTTTCAGGGGGGCAGAATGTAATTCTGACCATTATTTGGTACTTGAAGAATTAAGAGAAAGACTATCAGTCTGTGGCGGCTCGTGAACTTGTGGATAGGGAGAGCTGCAGTAGATTTTGGTACATACAAATTTCAGTTCTTGATACTGTACCATTACTATAAGTATAGGAGAAAAATAAATGCACTACATATCGAAAAACCAAAATTTCTTGACTTATTTGGGAGATGTCTGTGGCATCATTTGCTAATAGCTAAAAAAAAAAAAAACTAATACCATCGATTTCAGTCTGAATTTCAGATCGGCAGACACTCAACTTGCAATCTACCAGTGCATTCTGAATTGTCTTAGAATTGCCTTTCAACAGTGGCATGTTCCAAATGATTTTTGAGAGGCTCATTTAGATTACTCGCGAACTGTATCAATCCACGAAATACACCAGGGTTCTTCGAATCGTTTTTTCATCATGTTCCCTAAAGGGAAGTTCATATTGGCCACAAAATTTGATATAATCAATATTTTTTAAAAATAATTTCACGATTTCTTCTCACTTCTTGATTATGTTTGAGAATTTCTGTTCTGTTCGTTTCACTTAATTGCACAGCAATATTAGTTTTGCCTAACATAGCCAATGAAACAGCATTTTTCAGGTGAGGCTGCGAAGATTCGTGCATTTTGCTTTTTAGGGGCAAATGTCCTAAATATGTTACACCACTCCTAGTCCATGCAGCATCACCACCGGAGGGGAGGGAAGGAAAACAAAATACAGATTTTTTTTTGTTCACATCCACGTAACCACAAATGCTTAGCGTAAATTTCATTGTTATACTTTCTTACATAATATGCACTATTTCGGCTGGATGAAGCTTAAGTAAGATTTAAGTCGGGTAACGGATGACCCTTAATTTCACTTCATTACATCAATCTTCTCCGCAAGGGAAAGTTGAAAAAAATAAAATTAATATTCTGTAATTCACACACACTCATGCTTGCACATTTGCACTGGTTAAGTTACGGTATTAAGACGTCACATCAAAGCAACACTCATATACTGATGGTCAAAAATTTTCTAGAACTGGAAAAGAAGTCTCTTTCGTATTTTACGTGCTATATCAAAAGGATTCTACTCGTGCAATCATTTTGAGTTAAGGCAAATATTAGGTTCTGCTGGAGGCTGGATATATACGTAATAATAAGGGAAAAGAGAATATTAATTTCGTTATATTAACTCGATAAGATTCTACAACAATAAGTATGTGAAAAGAAAATAAAAATTTTGTCATTAAGTTTCAAGGGAATAGAGAATCCATTTGACGCAGCATTACAATAGCGCTGTGGGAGGGGAGGAAAGATCTTCCCTTATAGCTTGGCTCTGCTAGCCACTGCAGTGAAATATGGGTTTTAAACAGCGGCAGTTTCCCTCTGCTTCCCTTCATCTCTCTACCCCCTGACCAAGCAAGACACACTAGCTTACGAGCTGTCCCACCCTGCAGATCTCAGGACGACTTTGAATGCAGTGTCAATTCCAAAACAGTCGACGCGAAAAAGATTATGCATAAGATAATAGTTACATATTCCCGGCCAGATGAAATATAAAGCAATTTACCAATAAAAGCTGTAACAATTCTTCTACAAATTAAAATAAATATTTTTATTTTCCTGTGAAAGCAGGGAGTGCTGCAGCTCCGCAGCTCTTATGGACGAGCCGCCCCTGCTATCAGTAGCCAAACGAGTAGAGCAACAAGTTAATATTAGTAGATTGATTATATATATACGGTATATATAATATTAAAATGGTTTTGAGGGAAGTGGGATACGATGATAGAGACTGGATTAATCTTGCACAGGATAAGGGCCGATGGCTGGCTTATGTGAGGGCAGCAATGGACCTGCGGGTTCCTTAAAAGCCATTTGTGAGTAATTTAATCCTTAATTTCTACGACGAATTTTTCTGCGTATTATGTAACAGAAGACAAATTATTGCACTTACCATGTGACTATTTATGCTTCAGGTTTCCTCTGAATAAAGATTTCCGGATAGTTGCAATTCACAGAGATAATTTCTGCCCTACAATTAATCATTCAGTGTGTTCAACTCATTTCGAAGATAGTTGTTACTTTTCAAATTACGTTACTGTAGCTACATTGTTATTGTGCTTCATTCACTCCAGATCCTTCATTTCCTTGAAACAGCTGGTGTTTCAATGCATACATGAATAATTATTCGCAGAATATAAAGATACAGAAACTGTATAAATTACAAAAACTTAATTTCTTAATATGAATGATTGAAAGTAATTCTTGTATTAGCGGTAGTCACGGATTAATGATACTAATACTGCTACCGCTGCTGCTCTGCTACTACTACTAGGTACCACTACCACTGCTATTACTACTACCACTACTACTACTACAAAAAAAATTACAAATATTTCTAAAGGACCTTTACGACAAATAAATTAATGAATAAACCCATACGAATTAGACACCCTTTATTTAAAATTGCCAATAATGCTCTAATTGATTTACCAACACCATCTAATATTAGAACATGATGAAACTTTGGTTCATTACTAGGACTGTGTTTTACTACTACTACTAATAATAATAATAATAATAATAATAATAATAATAATAATAACAATAATAATGCATTTTGACTTCATATGGCAGTTTAATCTACAAATTAAATAAAAAAGTTGACATATTAATTCTTTTATTAACAATGATTGATTATAAATATTCACATTCAGAGTTCCTATGAAAATGATGCAAGCCTGACAGCCAGGTACCCTAATTCACATAGGATTCTCCCAATTTCCTCGTTGAATCCTAATTAAAGCGAGTCGGGATTGATCAAAATCCCGATTTTACAGATATTAGCCTGGAGCATATTTAAACAAATTAGTCTGTATTTCCTATTATCCGATATTTTTACTTATATACTGACTCACATGGTAACATTATAAATATAGAGGTAACCCGCGGATATTTAGCAAGTCTATGAGGTAACCCAGCTGATTGCCGTAAGGAAACTCTACTCGCAAGATAATAGGCTACTTCCTCTAGTTCTACCGCATTGTTGATTACTCCGTTTCGGTACCTAGTCGTTGCTCACGTAATTAGCAAACATTGTGTTGAGTGGAAAAAAAGATAGAGTTTTGATATTTTTTTAAGTAGGTTATTTTACGACGCTTTATCAACAGCTTAGGTTATTTACCGTCTGAATGAGATGAAGGTCATAAGCCTGTGAAATGAGTCCGGGGTCCAACACAAAAGTTACCTAGCATTTGCTCATATTGGGTGGAGGGAAAACTCCGGAAAAAACCTCAACCAGGTAACTTCCCCCTACCGGGAATCGAACCCGGGCCTCCTAGTTTCGCTGCCAGACGCGCTAACTGTTACTCCACAGGTGTGAACGAGTTTTGATATCGTATTTTACACTAATAACAGACACATACAAGTGATGCGTTTTATAGTTTGTTGAACTATGTTTAAAAATGGATTCATCGTCACATAGTGAAACTGTTGAAGTACCGATTCCGAAAAAGAAAAGTTGCAAAGATAACTTAGTAGCGAACGGTTAAACCATATTCGTGGTTAATAAAATAAAAAAAAAACGATTATAGAGCTCTCTGTACTGTATGTCCTTCGTATTTCAGTGTTTCTCAAGGAGGCGAATATTACATTAAAAAGCACGCGAACACTACTTTGCAGAAAACGATTATAAATCTTATGTTAAAGTATTGATACGTTTAATGTCTTAAATTAGCTTCTGATATCCCGATTCCCTCAGAAAAAACCTAGCAACTCTGCTGACAGCAGAAGCACGGTGTTAAAGGTGTCTCGCAAAGGAAGTATTGCTCCTTTAAACAAAAACATTTAGCTTTCGGATACACAATACAACACGCATTCAAACAGCGGTTTCGAAATCCCACGCATTTTCTTCCAAACAAATGGCGGTTCTCCGCTGCTTCAATTTGAGAGCATATTTCTCACTTCTCCGCTAAAGTGTGGTAGGGGTTTTGATAAAACATGACGCCATGTTTTGAGAGCAGAATTGATTGTTTTTATGAAGAATTCGGAGTTTAGAAAACACCACTGTGTATATAGGCATCGTCTTAGCGGACATCTCCCTTTATTGTAATAAAACTGAACTTATTTACCATATTCTAACGTAATACCAATGTTTACCCTAATACTCAAAATGCCTTAAAATGGATATGTAACTAAAAGCTTGCGCCTTCAGTTTAAGGATTAAAATAGGCTTATAGGCATAAATCCGCAGCTTAGTCGTAAGTAAAAAAGTAACAAATATTTACCTTCGCACATTTTAATTAGGTCGAGGCGGCATGATGGTGATGATGATGATGATGATGATTATTATTATTATTATTATTATTATTATTATTATTATTATTTTCTTATTATTATTAACTAACTTTCACAATGCTTAGAAGCATCATTAGTCGACTTATGTCGTTTATGTGTGTAGTTGAAATGGCGCTGCATCTGTAAAATAATGCGTCATTTATAAATAAAGCAGATTAGCTGTTGCATGGACGTAGACGTTGTATAGCAATGCGAAAATACTCTATCATACTGTAACGGTGTAATTTAAATGCAATAACTTGTCACTTGCGCTCCAAACGAAAACTGCACTTAGAAATCACACTAGTATGTACGGAGAATTTTGTCAAGTGAGAGGTCATTATTAAAATTGTTTACAATTTACATTATCGGTATTTTAAATTTTGTGCATTATTATTATTATTATTATTATTATTATTATTATTATTATTATTATTATTATGTTACGATATATTTATTAATATCCTTATAAAATCTTTTAAATGTAATTTTTTCACAGCCATGTAATTTTGAACAAATTTTAACTTGTGTCTAATTTTGTTATAATATAAAATACTGGTGTCATTATTACACTTACACAATAATCTTATATAATTATATAGTCGGCCTGAGTCGCGTAGTCGGTGTAGCGCTGGTCTTCTGTGCTCGAGGTTGCGAGTTCAATCCGGCCCAGGTCGATGGCATTTAAGTGTCAGTAGCTTTACTGGTATGTAAAAGAACTCCTGCGGAACAAAATTCCGGCACATCATCGGCGACGCTGATATAACCTCTGCAGTTGCGAGCGCCGTTAAATAAACCATAATTTATATATAATCGACAGTTATTTGCGTGTAATAGGTGAGGCACTTTATTTACATGACAGAAAAATCCACGAAAATAATCAAATAGAGGAATAAAGGATGTCACTATACGAACGCCGAATTTTAATGTGAATAAATGAAACAAAAACAGATAACAGAATAGATACCGTAAACTGGGGTAAAGAGGATCACATGTGGTAAAGTGGATCATATGTGTATTGTTAGATAAGTCAGCGCCACATGGGTCACACATGCAAAGAAAACTATTTTTAGTGGCACTTATAGAAGAAAGGTTTTCTTTTCATGTGCGATCCATGTGGCGCTGCCTTATCTAGGCAATACACATATGATCCACTTTACCACATGTGATCCTCTTTACCCCAGTTTACGGTACCAGATCCGTCAAAGCAATAACAAAGATGCAATATGTTAACAATATCTTCGTTACTGTAGGATTGATGGCACTATTATCTGCTCTGTTATCTGTCTTTGTTACAATTTACTGACATTATTAAACTCGGCGTTTTTCTTGGGACAGACCTTATATTGAAATATATGTAAAAAAAAAAGGTGAAAGGTATCCCCGTAACATGCCATGAAGGCACTTAGGGAGGCATGGAGGTAGACCCCATGCTTTCCATGACCTCGGCACTAGAATGAGGTGGTGTGGTCGGCACCACGCTCTGACCGCCTAATACTCCCGGGAAATGTATTTTTTTGTAATTCAAGGGGAATTAAACCCAGGTAAACTCCTCCCCCTTGTGTACGATCTTGAGTTATATCGTATTCTCAGTCATTCCGAGCAGCCTTCGGGGCACGAGTTCCGTTCGCTACCTTCAAATCACTCAAGCAGTCCCTTTCCCTTCCTCTGCCCTTGAAACTTGCCCTCTTACGTTTATTCCCTAAGAAATTCGCTGTGTTGCATAAAAATTTATGAGATATGCAGTGGAAGAAGTGGTAAATGTCATGGGACAGGCGTTTTAGAATACTTGCAGGCTTACTCATTATAATTCCACCACAGATCCACAATCACTCCATAGTCTCCAAAAACATTGCAGCTTAAGAGCGAGTTAAATTAAATATTAAATCAAATGAGTTCATCAGATCCGTATCAGATTTAATGCCACAACGATTGCACTTAGCCATTGCGTGTCCAAGCCGGCACGCAAGGTAACTAACAGTTACGTACTACCAATAGAAAGATAAAAATGTAACTGAGACTACAAATTAACAATATATTGAAAGAATATAAACTCTGCTATAGGCAGAAATTGATTTTCAATAATCCGTAAGAATGAGATAAGTTGTTCGTGGATTTATCCTAAATAGGTGTTCGAAGATAACAGACATTATTTTAGTAACAATTCAGTAATTCCTTTAGATATTCTGAATGATACTTATGACTGTTTTACTTCATTTTCTTCAATTATCATTGATATTCAATAGGTATAAAAAATTATCTTCGGGTTTATGAAGGGCGACGTCTGTGGCTTAAGTACTAGGGCGCTAGTTTTCCATCCAGGCGGTCCTTGTTCGATCCTCGAAAAGTTGTGATGGATTTTGTGGTGCACAAAGCAGAAGTTACATAAGGGTTTTCTCGCTGTACTTCCGTTTCCTTCAATTATTCTACCTGCCCCATCTACCTCTCTTTCAATTCCATCTGCAATAGTAAAAATAGGTCGAGGTGGTCTTGGATGTAATACGGGTTTCCGATGCTAATATAGAAAGGGGTTTGAACTTTCACTGGTCTCCTTAGGGCTGAGGCAGGATGACTTACCTGTTAACATAGGATTCATGAATGCCACACACTCAGGCCCCCGGCCTGACTTGGGCAGTCATCACATATATGGGACGAAATCAAGCCTACGTAAAAAGATCCGTCCATGGTTCAGCCTTCGGAAAGCCAAGAAAAGTCAAATGCCGTAAGCCAATGTTTTTTATTATAAACAATTATTTTATTGTATATAGGTTGATCAAAATATTACTGCCTATTTTCTCCCATTGTTTTAAATTTGTATTTCGACTGCGTTGACAGATTTTTGAGACGATCCGGGGCACTTGAATACATTCTTCCGCATATTACCTGATCCAAATTGATTTATTTAATAGTATTTGCAGTAGTTACTACTAAGTCTTCAGCTGTTGTTGAAATGGGTAGTGACTTATGACCTTCTTTATACTAAGTTGAAATTAAAAATTAAATGAACTACTAAGCTCATAATGAGCAAAGGTTTGTCACATTACCTATGATTGTATCTGATTTCGTAATACAAAATTTTCTTAATTAGTGTTTCATCTGAGTAATATAAATTTTACTTATTTTACACAAATATGGATGTCGCTAAATAAAATTTATTTCTTTGTTAAACGTAGTGTTTGTCACATTATACAAATTCGAAGTTTTACAAATTCCTAGCTCTTTTCGTCTGTGAATATTTCAACTCCTACTCTACGATATCAATTCGAGAATTCTTCCAAACGTTTATTTATAAACAATTCCCAAGTACTAACTAGTAGGCAGGTAATTATTCTGTGTAAAACATATATCTGCTAACTCGTAATTTACGTATTTGCTGAAAAAGTTCCTGCTTGAAGCATAATATACTTTAATATTACTGTAAGATAAACAGGCAAGTTCATTTTCTACAGATAATTAAAGACATTTCTTAAAAAAAAATATATATATAGATATATATCATACTTTAATTACAAATTGTAAAATTTAAGAAGAGATATGCAATATATGTTGCAAAAATTCACACAATACAGTGCTTTGTAAAGGCCAGTGGCCATGCTAAGGTTTAAATACGGGATAAGATAAAAAATCTGCTTAGCTTTTATTTTTATATAGCAGATATTTCTGGGCTTTTCTATTATTTTTGTGACACTTCCTACAAGAAGATGATGACCACTCATTTTCACCCCAAACAGAAAATAGATAATATAACAGTATAACTTGACTCAGAGTACCCTGTTAGCCAGGATATTTCTTGTTACATGAAAATTGAAATTTTCTATTTTGTCTTCCACCATCCGCTATTTTAATGTGTAAATGTAGTGTTGATCTCCTATCTTTGTAATCTCATTTTTTTTTCGCATGCCCAACTTGAAAACTGTTTCTCTTTTAATTCTGCAAATAATGACTTCAGTGCTTTCTCAATATAAGCCATTTTGCACTAAATTAGGATGTAATACACACACGCATGCACTTTTGATTAAACTAAAACTCAACAATGCAGCACAGCCGCAGAAAACCAATATAGCGCGGCGTATTATATCACGAATGAGACTAGCCGCTCATCCTGCTACTGAGTCGTGGCGAATTGATTCCCCCTCCTCCCTGGCCTTTCCACAAGCCTGCGAGTGCCGCTGCCTATGAGCGAAGTCGTTGCGCATCGCTGTGAGAGTTCTGCAACCAACGAGTTAGAAAAAGATTATAGCGTGGCCATTGAGCTGCCATGTTTGAAGAAAATTGAAAGAGCGACCGCCATTGACATAAGCGCCAAAAACGAAGTACGCGGTGACGATAAGTAAGGTTGGAGCAAGAAGCAGTTAAAATTTCGGTTACATAAATCAGTTAAACTGAAGTGGAAAAACCTAGTGTTTCGTCAAAAATTTGACCTACGCACTGGTAACTTAATATAAAATAAAGAACTTAGTTATCTGTAATAAATTTTAAACACTTGAGCTATTGCTAGAAGGAAAGATTAAAAGAACAACCTAACGGAGCAAAAGTGTCATGTACGTACGTACGACAAGTGTTCCAGCAAATATATTGAAGGAAATGTTATTATTTTTAATTTTATTTTTAAATGCGACTTGTAAGATTGTCTAAACTGAAGAAGTATGATTCGGATGAATTTATTAAATTGGTTTTTAGTCTCTACACTTGCAAAACTATTTATTATACCATACGATATAGAATGAAAGTAGGCTCTAACTGTGGTAAACAATCTTTACCTCTAAACTTGTAACTTGAGTAAAACGTGCTTTTTTGTTACAATAGGCCTATAGTGTATAATTGTCGGAATGTGAACGTGAGGCCAGCAGCGGATGGTTTGAGTCGACCATTGAAAGGCTGTGGCGCCACTGATTATTATTATTATTATTATTATTATTATTATTATTATTATTATTATTATTATTATTAGTGTATATTCTTTCATGATGGGCAGGGCATGTAGCACGTATGGGCGAATCCAGAAATGCATATAGAGTGTTAGTTGGGAGGCCAGAGGGAAAAAGACCTTTGGGGAGGCCGAGACGTAGATGGGAGGATAATATTAAAATGGATTTGAGGGAGGTGGGATATGATGGTAGAGACTGGATTAATCTTGCTTAGGATAGGAACCAATGGCGGGCTTAAGTGAGGGCGGCAATGAACCTCCGGGTTCCTTAAAAGCCAGTAAGTAAGTAAGTAAGTAAGTAAGTAAGTAAGTAAGTAAGTAAGTAAGTAAGTAAGTATATTCTTTCATGTCCCTCCAGTCAAAATACTAACAACAATACATCCTATGTGAGATTTTTTCAGAATTTTGAATGCCAGTGTCGAAATACAAGTTTAATATTTTATTGCTATTAATTTTTAACTGGTTTGAAACGGAATTGTAGTGGTCTCATCTTTATTTACTGTAAGTCAATTACTAGTTCGTCTTCGAAATAGGCCTACTTTTTATAAGCTACAGTTCATCGTTTTCTTTTATAAGCAGTAAAGACACAAGGAGCAGAAATAAAGAATGCCAGTATCGAAAAACAAATTTAATATTTTATTGCTATTAGGTTTTAATTGAGTTTGAAACGGAATTGCAGTGGTTTTATCCGTATTTAGTTTAAGTCCATTACTAGCGAACCATTTATTTGGTTTATCGTTTGTCTTCGAACTAAGCCTACTTTTTATAAGCTATAACTCATCGTCTTCATGGAGTTTTTCACTTTATCTTTATCTTCGAAGTGTCGTGATCACAAAAAGCTATATTCGGAGAGACACAGTTTGTCTCGTTTCATATTTTACGTACTGTTTGACCAGTTCCTTTTTTTCAAAGGGAATCTGTAAACTAGTATGTTATGCCGGGCTTTGTTACACATTTACGCATGGAAAAAATGCTACTAATGAACAAAACTAAAATTAAAATTTACGTGGAATATGATATATCATTTGTCTTCCTTCTACTATTGCAGATATATGTAGCACATACAAGCTGTATTATTATTATTATTATTATTATTATTATTATTATTATTATTATTATTATTATTATTATTTTAATTTTTCCTATATCCTATCTCCGTATACACAACGTTGTAAGCAGACGAATTTATACAAGGGAAGGCGCTAATTTCATGTCTGCCGTGTTTCGTGGCGGCTCCGCTAAGACCTCTGTACTACAGTGTCTGTATAAAGCAGGGCTGGGCATTGGGAGCGGATCCAGACTCTAAACGGGGATGCTTAATATTCATCAGTGACGGAATCAACGCTGCGCGGTGTTCGGCGGGGAAGAGAGAGGATGAAGAGAAATCATGTGGCTCCCCGTGAGAGAGTAGAATCCGCTCTTGGTGCCCAGCCCTGGTATAAGACAGTGTGGCTATACGAGACTTCAGTTGTGATTGGTCATTGCAGTCACGTGGTACGCGGCCGCCATTAAGTTTCCAAACATCGCTGGCGGGATAGCAGAATATGTAGTTAGATTCGTGTATTTTATGTTATAGATAGAGTGATTTATAGGGTAATAGTGCGAAATGGTAGGCTGCTTTATAGTAAACATCTAAACAGAGAACCAAACGAACAAAGAAAGTGAGATTCCCTTTAGAAACGACTACCTGAATTTTCTAAAGAACACGGGTCTCTTGATTTGCAGCGGTCAAAGATCCCAAACTTAAATTTACTACTGAATGACAGCTGTTATACTAACCTACTTTGTATGAACATCTGGTAGTATGAAAGCCCTTTAAAGTAGAGATAAATTTAGAATTGTTTATCCAAATAAAAATATGAAAATAAACCAAAATAACGCTCGCAATTATCTTTAAATTAATACTTGCGTGCATTACTTCACATAATAATATTCTACATTTAATAAGCAAAGAACCAAATAGAAATAATTAATTGGTATCGTCTTGCAGATTCATTCTTGATTACACGGTTATATCATTAACGTAATATTTTTAAACTTGTTAAATTAATGGCGAGACTTTACATAATGTGATTGGTTGATTAAATTTGAGTAGCCCTATTGTTTTTTTGTTTACTCCACTCTTGTATTACCTTTCAAGGACATTGTTTAAAAGTAATGGAGAGAGTCCATCTCCTTGTCTTACTCCTGTTTTGAATGTGAAAAGTTTTTAAATTTCCCCCATAAACTTATCTTTAGACTTTGTATTTGTCAATGTTTCTTTTATAATTGCAAGAGTTTTGCGGTGTAATTAAACCATTATCATTATTATTATTATTATTATTATTATTATTATTATTATTATTATTATTATCATTATTATTAAAATGTGTCTCAGTGAAACGCACTGTAGAGTCTGTATAGGTCAGTTTCTGTCTGTTGCTTTTCCTATTCACTGCGGGCTAAACCAAGGAGATGCACTATCACCTTTACTTTTTAACTTTGCTCTAGAGTATGCAATTAGGAAATTTCAAGATAACAGAGAGGGTTTGGAATTGAACGGATTACATCAGCTGCTTGTTTATGCAGATGATAAGAATATGTTAGGATAAAATCCACCAACTATGAGAGAAAGCACGAGAATATTACTTGAAGCAAGTAAAGAGATAGGTTTGGAAGTAAATCCCGAAAATACAAAGTATATGATTATGTCTCGTGACCAGAATATTGTACGAAATGGAAATATAAAAATTGGAAATTTGTCCTTTGAATTCAAATATTTTGGAGCAACACTAACAAAATAATATGAATGACAATCGGGAGGAAATTAATTGCAAAATAAATATGGGAAATTCTTGTTATTATTCAACTGAGAAGCGTTTGTCATTCAGTCTGAAAGTTCGAATTTATAAAACAGTTATATTACCGGTTATTCTATACGGATGTGAAACTTGGACTCTCACTTTGAGAGAGGAACAGAGGTTAAGGGTGTTTGAGAATAAGGTACTTAGGAAAATATTTGGGGTTAAAAGGGATGAAGTTAAAGGAGAATGGAGAAAGTTACGCAACGCAGAACTACACGCATTGTATTCTTCACCTGAAATAATGAGGAACATTAAATCCAGACCTTTGAGATGGGAGGGCATGTAGTACGTATGGGCGAATCCAGAAATATATATAGAGTGTTAGTTGGGATACCGGAGGAAAGAAGACCTTTGGGGAGGTCGGGACGTAGATGGGAGAATATTATTAAAATGGATTTGAGAGAGGTGGGATATGATGACAGAGATTGGATTAATATTGCGCAGGATAGGGACCGATGGGGGGGCTTATGTGAGGGCGGCAATGAACCCCCGAGTTCCTTAAAGCCACAAGTATTTATTGTTGTTGTTGTTATTATTATTATTACTATTATTATTGTTATTATTATTAATATTGTTATTATTATTCATGAGATTTATTTATTTTAATGTTTTCCAAAGGTTTGCGCCACTGAATGTGACCCAATGTAATATATTGAGTAACATTCGTGTCAGTTCGTTTTGCCTTTAATGCAGCTCTTCGTGACAGCACGTCATTACTCAGCAGGCAGTGACTAGCATCATATGCAATTATTTGAAGGATAATAAAACTATCCATCATTACTAACCGTCCAAATAAAAAATCTTTGTGCTTTTCTGAATAAGTGGCGGGCAAGAGCGCTTCTTAAAGCCGTCTGTTGCTATCCAGTTTTGATTTTATTAAAATCGGAGCTAAGAATTAATAAAGACTTCCAAAATCAGCTTGATTTTCATCAGAATAAGGCTGCGTGTCGAATGATTTCATTGTGAATACTAGTTTTCAGCCTGCCTTCCTTTCTGACGTCACGGAATGCACAGATGAGGGAGATGGGGTTGATAGTTAAATATTCCAGCGTCGAATTGAAATCATATTTCATCAGGTTAACAGCGGGACGAGTTGGATACGTATATAGAAGAACATATATTGAGTTGTTTACTGGAGTGCACTTGGCCTAATTATGAAATAAATAATGCATGACGCAGGTGGATGTAATATTAGCTGATTTTCAGACAATGTACAAATCATGTTTTACAAAGAGCAAGCAAATGAAGAGAACAAATATATGACATTTAGAGAATTCATTGAAGACTATTTTAAGAAGTCTTCCATAGCGGGGTTGAGATACTTAGTTCAACGAAAGAGGCATCCATTGGAAATGTAAGTTATTATTATTATTATTATTATTATTATTATTATTATTATTATTATTATTATTATATTAGTATCGTAACTCACAAATTCGCAAATTTTTGTGTAAAGAAAATTTCAATACTCTATTAGAACTAGGCCTAACTTCGTGTATGAGGGTATGGCAATATATAAAGGGAAGAAGCAAAGGACAATCCAAGTAACTTTTAAAAAGGTTTGAGTAAATGCTTTTTTAATGTTAAAAACCTTGCTGGACAGCCAATAATATTCATTCAAAAGCATTTCTTTTCACCTTATGAGAACACATTTCCTCACAATAATGATCAACCACAATAAAGAAATATCTCCACGGCTTCCAGACACAACAATGTCCCTCATTGTAAAAGTATTACAATTTATTATAACATTACACTAGGTATAAAGAAAGGATACATTTATTCAAGAACTAGTGAATTTCGTTACACATTTTCTTACAATGACCAATGACTCCGTGGCGGGCCAAATCGGCCCAGAGTGTGGCGAGAGGTTACGGCTCTCACTCTTACAGAAAATCGGTATTTAATGGCATTAAGGATGTCAGTCCTACGTGCCCGCCGCCTTTACCCCAAAAGAAATGCCCTTGGTACTCATTTCTGTTAGAGGCTGAGTAGACCTCGGGGCCATAGTGCGTTGAAAGGATTGGATCAATGGATAAGTCCATGACCCAGTCGAGAAAGGAATCCGTGACCTTCCGACTTGCCGCATTACACAAGCAAAATAATAGTGAAATAAATTTTTTTAAGCTTCCAGAAACAACAGTGCCTTTCACGGTAAGATTATTATAACATTACTTTATGATGGAAAGGTACATTTAGATTAAAAACTACAGCACTATATTATTTTATTTATATTTTTATGCTCGACCATGCCGAACTGTAGTAATTATACACCTGGTAGCAGCCCTTTAATGCACCTCATTAAAGTACACCTATTCATTAAAGTTCAGTTGTTCAGCCAATCAGAAATCATCATTGTAGCATTATAAAAGCGCAAGTATCGATTATTCTCGGATATGCAATCGAAAGACAACTAGCGAAACGTCACGGAGGCTGGAAATCCAATACTGTCGCAGAAGGTTATGTTCTGTTATTATAATAATTAGCGTTAATTGTAAGTAATATTCAAATAAATTCAATTTGTCATCTCGTTTTTAAATGTCTAAATCAATTTCCAGGTTATATCAAGATTAATGTTCATGTTACTCTCTAGATTATATCAAGGTCAATGACATTCGTTCCTCGAAAAAAAAATCAATAATTTCGCGTCTGCGCACATCTCACAATTTAGAAGGCCAGTTCCGCTCCTCACTTAGATAACCATAACATGAATACTTATGAATAATTTCAAGTTAGAAATATGGTCGAGCATAAAAAGACGTATGAAACTTGCTTATAATGGCAATTAAGACGCTCGTATGAAAATTATGAAACTCGCTTCCCTCGTTTCATTAACAAACATACTCGCGTCTTAATTACTACCATTATAGGCTCGTTGCATAATGTACTATTATACTAGCCATATCCTCGCTCTTGGCTGCACTTGTTATAAATAAACATCATTGACTTAAATCTGTTATATTTTCAAATACAGCATTCTTATTGTTAGTGAATAATTAATTTATTATCAGTTGTAAATCGTTTGGTCCTGAATTACTTTCAAAGTTGTATTTAGAACTATGTATGTAACTGTTATTACCATGCAATAGTTTCTGAAGTTGTTCGATTAATTCTACTTTTAAGCTTGGTATTATGTTAGACTTAACAGCGCTTGTAAGAATTGAAGGTTGTTACTCTCAGCTGGAAGAAGGCTTTGTCACCAAGCGACACCATTTGAAATGGTATTTATATTATTTAAAACGGATGTACCGGTACTATTATAAGTACCTACCTAAGTTTTTAATTGGTTGTGAGGGCTCTTGAATCTCAGGGAGGAAAACTTTTCCAGCAGCGCAACGTATTCAAGACTAATTTACAAACATGTTAAACGAATTATTCGTCCAACGAAAATGGATGCTACCTAGACCAATTAGTCGTATTTCAATTATGTAATTACTTCATAGTTTCATCTGGTATTGTATGACGTTATGACTGAAATACCTATGTTGTTAATTGTTTTTATTGGTAACATTCATCCGTAACTGAGCGAGTATATAAGATCTCGCGCTCAGAGGGGTGGAGTTAGGGTTTTGAGATGGCCTACAAACCACAATCATGCTAATGATGTTGGTTTGTTAATTATTCAATACGGGGTATTGTGGGTTACATAGAACTGTTACCTACTCGTATTAAGTATGCATTACCGTACTTCACCCAAATACGTAATTAAGAACTGTTAACTGTTATGTTACTGAATAATTAATACTTAATAAGTGCCGCGTGTATATTTGTAATATTATTCCATCTCTGGCTTTCATTCTTGCACAAAAAACGCAACGCAAATCAGACGTCGAATTTCAGTAAAGTACCTCCAAATAGCATTAAATTTAACTGCAGTACATATAGCTAATTATCAGTTTCGACAGTAGGCCTATATAAAGTTTTCTGTGCGTAAGGTTCTGTTTGTGTCTACCTTATATGCATTTGTGCCCAGTCCTCGATTCACTCGTGAGTAGGGCCCGGATAATTATGTAATTACATGTTTTTTTTTCTATTGACATTAAGATACGAGATTTGTGATATGTTGGAGTTTAATGCCAATTAGAGTCTAAAAACGTAAACTTGAAAGTACATATTTTTACATATTTTGCTCTTAAGTACATATTCTTACATATTTGGTGTTAAGTACATATTTTTACATATGTATTAATATTTCCATGCTTAATTGCAATTTTATTCGTTATAACATGCCTATATATCCTACAAGTGTATGACCTTTGCGCGAAAGGTCAAAAAGGTTTTCTGTCTTGAATCTATCTGCCTGTCCGTCGGTCACGTGATCCGCACTTTGCCACTGCATGTCCAAGGCATGCCATGTCACTGATTGAACGGTCAATTAGTCGCAGTTAGCTGGCGTGTGTAGATTGAACAATAACTTTGTGTTGTGTGACCTCAGCATTTAATTCTTTCTTAATTTCAAGTTAAATGTTGTACTAAAAGGTGCCGAAGGAAAAAATCTCACTCTGTGTATAGTTAAAGTATTACACAGAGGAATTTGACAGTTTATCCACAGATGGAAAGGTAGGCTACTTTTTTGCCTTGTTTGTGAGAAGAATGTGCCCTGTTCACAACGTTTTAAAATCCTAGAACACTTATCCACGTCATATCATCGGGCCCGTGCTTCGAAACCATATCTCAAAAGCAGTTCTCACTGAACCTCAACTCAGAAACGCCCAGAACCTCAGAAATCTCAGTTTTCAAGTGATCTGCGCCGTGCTATGGTTTGTGCTGATATCCCTATTTGGAAGTTAAAAAATCCAGTGCTGTGCGAGTTCCTTGAGAAATACACACGTGAAACTGTGCCAGATTAATCTACACTCAGAAAGAACTGTGCACCTGACTTATATATGGAAACAATTAACTCTATTCATTTGGGAATTGGTGCTGATGATCTCATTTGTATTTCAATTGACGAGGCAACTGATGTATAGGAATGATATATTGGAAATGTTATAGTGGGCGTGTTGAAAGATAATGAAGCGAGTAAGCTTGTGTTGTTAACTTGTGAGTGTTAACAAAATGCAATCATCAAAATATTACTAAATTATTTAATGATGCAATGGGACATTTTTGGTCCGCTGGGATGAAACACAGTAATGTCTTCCTTCTTGTGACGGATGCTGCACCATATACACGTATATGCAATGCTGCCACAGCTTTGGAAGTCTTATATCCTAAAATGTTACATCTCACATGTCTTGTGCATGCATTCCATCGCGTAGCAGAACTGGTTCCATCTAAATTTTCTAAAGATAACTCATTTCGAATACAAATAACGTATTTTTAAAGGCTTACAACAGAGTTCATAAATTCGAAGAACTGTTTCCTGAGCTTCCATTCTTCTTCATTCAATCTTAACGGGGTGGGGAAGCTGGATTGATGCTGGAGGCTACTACCCAAAGAATTTTGATTGTGTGAAACAAGTTCTCCAGCCTTTTATTCCCAAGATGCAGTTTATGTAGAAACAGCAAAGCAATCATTTAGTGATGCAAACTTAAAAATGATATTGCCTACATCCAGTGCAATTTTTCGCATTTATGCATTGCCATTAAATCTTTGGAGACACCTTCTTCCATACTCTCAGACAGGCTTAATGTTGTTCATTCTGCAGTCACGTCTCTGGAAAGTCTGCAAGGTCCGGTTGTAGCTGCAGTGAAGGATACGATTTCTTCCAGTTTGAAGAAAAACCCAAGATTCAAGGCTATCACTGCTATTAACAGAGCGCTAAATGAAAGTAGTACCGAAGTCTTTGAAATTGAGTACACACCAGAAGTTTTGTGCAAGTTTAAATATGCACCCATTACATAATGTGAATTTGAACGATCATTTAGACAGTACAAAGTCACGTTACACGATAACAGGAGAAGTTTTCTATTTGACAATTTGAAACACATGTTTGTTCCTTATTGTTATGGGGCTCGTAATATGGAAAATTAACGGCAATATGTAATTTTCAGTTTTTTAGTTGTTTACATGTATCTTCAGATTATATCTAATTGTAATATTGCATCCATAATATGTTATGTGTTAAGACATTACGTGTTTCTGTAGGTAGCCTATCAGCAACATATTTCAAGAAAATGTATGGAAATTATGATATTATGATGTTACATATTTCTTAGTATTTTAATGGTTTTATTACATATTTCAAGATTTTTAAATACATATAGTATGTACATATTTTACTGATTTTTAGTACATAACTATCCGGGCCCTACTCACGAGCTTCTGCAATAACATAAAGCCTACGTCCATCTAAAGGAACTACACTTTCCAATGATGAAAGAATTATTTAAATCTATTAAATAGTTTCTTGAGATTGTCTCATACAAACACACAAACACGCTCTCTTTATAATATAATAATATTTAGTATCACATATCATATCATCCTTATATTAATCCGATTGTTGTCCAAGGACTCCAAGGACTCCAATGCAGAGTCACTTTTTTATTTTTATTACTCGTATATTCGTGGCTAAGATCGTATATTAATCTCATGTGGCCATGATATAAAAAACATTGTTATTTTAAAACTTAATGTATCTCGCTATATGGTAATGCAGAATTCCTGCACGGAAATACACTCAGGGACAAAAAAAAACCGGACACTTCTATATTTGCTTGTATTTTGTTGTCAGTTATTTCAAAATGAAACAAAACCCATTTAAACAAAATAATGTTTCATTTAGCACCTTATACGACAACATTTTGAAAAAAAAAATCTCTGATGAGAAAATTTACAAAAAATTACAAAGAGCGTATAACTATGGCATCGTTTGGTCTAACTGTTTTTTTTTTCCATTTTATGGTGCCTTAAACATTAAAAACTCTTTTTAGTAACGGGTATTACCCCCTCTGGCTTGAATAACTGCATCCATACATCTTGGCATGCTCTCAATTTGGTTAGCAATGTCTTCTTGAGGAATAAGTTCCCATTCTTCGCCAAGTGCTCGCCTCAACTCTTGTAACGATTCTAGTCTCGGTCGTCTTTCTTAACACGCCGTCCCAGCATGTCCCACACGTGTTCAATTGGGTTCATGTCTGGACTCCTTGCTGGCCATGGAAGAACATGGATTCCCACTTCTTGGAGATAATCTCCGACCGCATGGGCAATATGCGGCCGTGCATTATCATGCATTAAAAAAAACTATCGCCTACAAATTGGCCAAATGGCACAACATGATCAGCCAAACATTCATTTATATACCTATCAGCTGTTAGTCTTCCATTTTCAACAAAAACCAACTCTGTACGAGCATCCGTACACACTCCTGCCCAAACCATCACTCCACCACCTCCATACGGCACATTTTCGGAAATGCAACACTGTGAAAATCGTTCTCCCCTCCTTCACCAAACTCTTTCACGTCCATCAGGTGAGCACAGATTGAAACGGGACTCATCGGTGAACAGAACACAGCTCCACTGTCCATTTCTCAAATCCCTGTGATCATTTGCAAAACACAGTCGTTCAACTCGATGCATCCTGAGAAGTCTGGTACCAGTTGCAGGTCTATTTGATATCAGTCCACTTGCTTTCAACCTCCTTCTAACTGTTTTGGCCGAAATTGGGCGTCCATGCATGTTAACAAATTGCTGGGCTACACTAGTAACTGGCAGGTTGCGCTCCCTAAGAACTCTCAACACCATATACCTGTCTTCATTTGGATTTGTAGCTCTTGGACGACCCGAACCTGGTCTTCTGGTATATTCTAGGGTCTCTCTATACCGTTTTATGGCATCATGGGTTGTGCTTCTAGCCATATTCATAACATTTGCAATGTAATGTACACTGCGTCCATCATCGTAAAGGGCTACAGCTCGAGCCACATCTTCAGGTCGCATCTTGTTTTAAGACAAATGTTACAACCCCACTTAAACTCAGAAAATGTAAAAATAAAGAAATAACGAATGATAACGATAATGAAGCACAAAATGGTTGAGACAAAATTGTTATAGCTGAGACTCCGAAAGCAAAATTGGAATATTTGGTTGTAATGGCTTGTTTATAAAACAAAAAAACAATCAACAGTGTATACATGTCTCCATAACAACAGATGGCTACCATAATATTGTATGAGAAGATAATGTTTTGCAAAATACCAGCAAATATTAAAGTGTCCGTTTTATTTTGTCCCTGAGTCTATTATGCACTTCGGTACGTCATAGTATCAGTCCTATCAAAATTCTGCATAGAGTAAAAGTTATCGGAAATCGTTTTTCAAGAAACTTTTGTTATGTAACATTTGTCAAAAAATGAGTAATAAGCGAGATATTTCGATTTATTTAATTCAGGCCCCCTTTCAAATAAAGAATTTTTAATGGCATATAGTCTGAAATCTAATTTATAACGAACTTAATTATATTCCAAGTTTCATCGAAATCTGTTCAGCCATTATCGCGTGAAAAGGTAACAAACATCCAGACAGATAGACATACAAACAAAAATTAAAAAAAAACGATTTTCGGTTTCAGGATGATTAATTATACATGTTAACACCAATTATTTTAGGAAAAGCGAAAATTACCAGAAAAATTTATTAGTATAGATATAATTGATTAATTAGCCTTTAATCAATCAAACAATTCAGAGTTTGTGATTTTTTTAAAGAAGGAGGAGATCGACCGGAGCATGAGACTTATTGTGCTCATCCCCGATCCTAATAAGTTGAATTCCTTAATAAATGGTTTTTTTTTCCGTTTAAGTAGCCCTGACATTCAGGAAACATTTGAAGCGTTGACAGTGACAGTTTTCATCTTCTACATGATTCACTGCAGGAATTATTTGATTACCTTCTGCTATTTATTTACCTTGGGCCTCTTTCTTTGGTTTACATGTACAATCTGCTGCTGCTCCTGCTCCTCCTCCTTCTCCTCCTCCACCACATCCGAATCACTCACTTTTAAATCCGTTCAAAATCCATTATTCTTAAATCCACTAACAAACACATTCCAATTGATCTGGCTAAATTATTTATACTGTTTTCTATAATTGTTGCATAGGACGAAACAAAATCAACAATGAGAAGCTTAAAAACTATTCTTTTAAATTAACATCTGCACTGAAGAAACAACAGCAACAGATTTTCCTCTTGGAAATCGCTGATAGTACAGCTCGCGCGAAAGATCTCAAAGCCCAGCGACCGTTGAGATATAAAAGCAGGTACCGGCTCCTGCTCAGGCGTAAAGTCCACTTGCAAAACATTTCTCTCTGTCACGCTCGCTCTCTTTTAGGTGTTTGCAGTGAATCGCTTTGCAGTGGTGTCAACTTATATGGGCCAGTGGGACCCGAGCCCACTCAATAATTTGTCGTGTTATTATTATTTATATTATTTAATGTACCGAAGTACATATGATATTTCATGCAGATATTCTGCGTCATCATACGATGAAAGAGTAATGGAACGGAGAAAAATTCTCTCCGGCGCCGGGATTTGAACCCGGGTTTTCAACTTTACGTGCTGATGCTTTATCCACTAAGCCACACCAGATACCAATCCGGCGTCGGACAGAATCGTCTCTGTTTTAAGTTCCAACTCTTGGGTTCCCCCTAGTGGCCGCACTCTGCACTACGTCATAGATGTCTATGAACGAAAGGACTGGAGTCCTCACATGTGCTGAGGTGCACTCGTTATGAGTGACTAGTTGGCCGGGATCCGACGGAATAAGCGCCGTCTTAAATCACAAGTGATTTACGCATATCATATATATTATTTAATGTACCGAAGTACATATGATATTTCCATGCAGATATTCTTCGTCATCATACGATGAAAGAGTAATGGAACGGAGAAAAATTATTATTAATGTTGTCATCACTATTACTTCGTCGTCTCATTTTAGGTGAATGATTTATTAAAATAATTGAAGACAGAATTTTAAATACATAAGTTTGAATAAGGAAGCATTGTTGGGCCCTTCTATACAAAGAGTTAGCTAGTTAAAAGTAACAGTCAACTCATGTTTTTAAATTTTAAATCAAACAGAATACATCTGAAAAGAAAAGCAACAATGAACAGTTAATTTTTCTCCGTTGAGTGCATAGTAAATAAAAGAACGATATAATCAGTTGACTTTAATTTTAGTTTAGGCAAACGTCGCTCTTTGGTTAACTACTTAGTGTGATTGTGATGTGATTTTCTTGTGCTGTTAATCAAGACCATGTATAAATTATTAATTAAAAGACCGCGGATAGATCCTATCCAACGTGAGTGGGAACCCAACGATCATCGACAACCATCCTGTTCCGATACAATGGATTTGAATTCCGTTACAAAATTAGCTGAAGTACAAAGTTCGTCTTCACATATTTCTAAACTTTGTGATTCTGTTTTGTAGTGCGAAAGCGAAATAAAGGGTGCTGGTAAAGGTAGAATTATCCAAAATTCATGGCAGGACAAATACCCGTTCATTTTGTACGATGAACACAAAAAAGTGGTATTTTGTAAAGATGTAAGGAAGCTTGTGATAAAAAAACTATTAAATTTCTCCACCAAAGTGGACCCTTATTTTATTTCCTCCGGCTTTTCCAACTGGAAAAATGCCTTAAAATATAATTCCCATGAAATATCCCAGTGCCACAAAGCATCATGTTCCAAAGCACTGCTTTGCAGAGTTGAGTAAATGTTGCATCCAGTTTGAATCTTACAAAGTTGCAAGACCTTCAAAATTCTCGTGTCGCCTTACATCAACTATTTTCATCATTGTTACATTTATCAAACCAGGGACTAGCAATCCGCGGGCATAAGGACAAAGCAAGTAATTTCCTCCAGCTTTTGAAATTGCGATGTGAAGACTCCCCAGAATCCAGGCGATTTATTGATAGAGATAGGCCTATGTTTAGGAGGGTGTCGCACGACGCGGGAAACGAAATGCTCGAAATCATGGCACTGAAAGTGCTTCTTTCGTTGACTGATGAAATTCACGAAGCGGGTTGTTTCGGTTTGCTTGTGGATGAAACGAGTGACATGGTGAAAACAGAGCAAGTGTCGATATGTTTGCATATTATTTCTAAAGAACTTGAAATTCAAGAGCACTTCATCGGTTTCTACGAAACGTCAGCAACAGATGCGACTAGTCTCTACAATATTATCAGTGACGGTCTATTAAGACCATGACTAAATATTCGTAATTGTCGTGGACAATGTTATGATGGTGCTGCGAATTTAAGTGGGAAATACAAGGGACTACCCTACAAACAAAGATTTTTCAAGTGAATAAAAATAGCTAGATATTTGCAATGCTTCATACACTCATTGCATTACGTGGCACGAGACAGTGTGAAGCATGTTATAACTTGCAGAAATGTGATCAATATAACTCAATATCTAATAAATATGATAAGAGAGTCCCCGAAAACGTTGAACTGGTTTAATTGTTTAAGAGATACAAATGCACATGGCTCAGAAAAAAATTTGAAACAATTTTGTCCAACGCGATTCACTGTTAGGGTCCTTAGCTTAAAATCTTTGACAGATAACAATCAAGACGTTTTTTCCTTCCTTTCAGATTTTTTTCTGAAAACGATAAAACTGATGCTGATACTAAATCTTTCGGTTACCTAAGCGTACTTAAGCCATTTGAACATTTTGCTTATTTAAACATGATGACACAGGTATTTACCACCCTGGCTGCAACAAATATAAAACTACAAAGTGCAAACCTTGATTTTCATGAAGGAAATTATCTCATTCACATGCCACTGGTATTAAATTCAATAAGTGCAATTAACTTTACTGAGGGCAATACTGGTGTTACAACAATGCTAAAAACTGGGAATTTCTCGGAAGAAAACGAAAATAAGTAGGTTGTTATTAGTTCAAAAATACGATATTAGGCAAAACAGGGTACACTACCAAAAGCGAATTTCTAATGGTCGAGCAGAGAGAAGAAGTGTTGTGCATCCTGGTGAGTTACCCATTCTTATACCACGTCCACAGCAAGACTTGCAGCGGCGACTCAGCGTCGGTATCAAAGGGACAGCTCCTAATAACCATACACATTGCAGATGAGCAAAGGTTTCTCTTAAATTCCCTACTAATTTGGATAGCTCTGCAGTTATCTAGGGATTAATATTCTCAAATGAATCAAATTGGCGTCCTCTTTGTGAAAACGTTACACAGAACTTGAAAATGATTATATGAAACGCGAGTTATTTTCTAATGACGTTATAGACCCCATCATCATAAACCTCGGTGATATCAGTGGTGGTGATGGTAATTCCAACTGTTACAATGAAATACATGGGATCGCAGTGGTAAGAGGTCAATGTTTTCAGTTAGATGTTTAGCGCGCATATTTTGCCGGTTTCACACAGTTCTCCCTCCCTTCCAATGACGTCCACCAGCCTTTCAGGTCTTCTGCGCGAGCTGTACTATTACTTCATTAAGCTGACTTGGATTGTTCTTTAATAGGAGCAGTTGACTTAGATTGATCTTCCATCGCAGGCCAGATTTTAGTAGCCTTTTTTTTGTTTTAGGAAGGAGGATTGTTTTTCGTAAGTTTTAATTTATTTCATATCATAGTTCAGACCCTAAACAAGCAATTGGCATCAAAATCTCAATTTATTTTACTGAAATTTAATGTGTTATTTGCTGAAAGGCTTTATGCATAGAATACTATGCAAAATTGTGCAAAAATTGTTATAAATGATTGCAATGTATTGCGGTAGTGCTTGATTTGAACCTACTAGTAAATATTAAACTGTGTGTTAAGAGTAAATACAGTATAATTTATTACATTACTCTTTACATCCTATGTAAAATAGTATACTTTATCAAGTGGTCATTAAATTACGAACGTTTGTGTTTATAAAAATCTGAAAAGGGTTTAATTGACTATTCAAAGACAAATTAACAAAAAAACTCAGATTTAACCGTTTATTTTCCCAAGTCAAACGAAACTTAAGTTTCCTCCCGCCAATGAAATTAATCTTAATACCTATTAATCTACCAATAATAAAATAATTCTAAGGTATACATTCACAACTCGAGGAAAAACCGATTTACTAAGCAGTAATATATTACTGTGTTTAACCACATTATAGCGCCTCACGTGCCGAGATTTTGTATTGTTTATGGAACTCAACTACAAAGAAAAAAAGAAAGAAAGAAAGAAAGACAGAAAGAAAGAAAGAAAGAAAGAAAGAAAGAAAGGAAGAAAGAAAGAAAGAAAGAGAGAGAAAGAAAGAAAGAGAGAGAGAGAGAGAAAGTAAGAAACCAGTTTCAGTTGCTCAGACAATACAAAACGCACTCACTTCTCATTTAGCGAGCGATGCTCAGGCTTCCATGTACTAAATAAGTCATATATATTAGGATTATCGGACGTGGAAACTCTTAAGGAAAATCGCCCATGTTAGCGGCACAGATAGAGGTGTAGAACTAACCATCAGGCGGCGCATGCAGCATCCCTAAACACTTAAACCCAAATAAGTTTCTCGTCCACACGTGATGGAATGACTTACGTGCCATTGTGCTGCCCGACTAAGCCGGCCCCACCGTCTGCCGCACCACGTATTCCTCTACAGTCAACCACTACGAATACCATATCTCTCTCTCTCATTGAAAAGAGATCTCTCTCATTGGAACTTACTTCGACAAATTCAACATACCAGCATACATCCACTCTACTTGTTCCTGCCACGAAGACCTTCACAGTGTGAACCACCTTCTGTTTGACTGCCCTATTATTGAAGTAAAGAGATCTGAACTACAAGCACATCTCCTGGACTGTAACACCAAGTAGGCTACAGCACTTCACTATGTGAAGTGATTAAAAAACCGTGTTGCTACAGAGAATTTATACATCTGTTAAACTTTATCTTTAAAAGATTGTAGAGCTATCTTTCGTCATTATATGTGTACATAAAATAAGTTATATGTAAATATACAGTATACCGTATAACCATAGTCTAGTATATATAATCACGAAACTTGTGTTTATGAAGGTACTAGGAACAATAGACTGTGCAGGTACTATTTCGCATTGTCTGGAATGAGGCGATAGTAGCGATCCTAGTGGTTAGCAACTATCTATGGATGCATATTTACCACGTATTGAGCTTCATGACAGTATATACTAGCGTGTGGTATAACTAAACTAAAACCCTGGCATACCGCTTGGTAAATTAGGGTTATCTCGAGCAAGTATTTAATAATAATAACAATAATAATAATAATAATAATAATAATAATAATAATAATAATAATAATCATCATCATCATCATCATCATAATACCATATCTCTGATGGTGGTGTGCCGTGTCTCATAGATCAACATGAGCTGTCATGTTCCGTCAGAAAAAGAATAACCTGGAGGCTCCGATACCTCACATGCAGGTCGTCTAGAATCCACCATTACTGCCGTTTTCTAATTTTTGGACAAACAGCGAGAAACACTCACTATTGTGGATGATCGATTCGGCGTCACATAAACAGAAATGATGTTCTCATTTTCGAGACGGAGGTGATGATAATTGTGAATTGTGGAGATTTCTGGTGGAATAACGAGATAAAAACTAGAGTAGACCAAAAAAATTACTCAGAACATACGCTGTGTCCATCACAAATACAGAACCGCCGTCACCGAGATTTGAACTCTGTAATCAACGTTGCTATAAAAACCGATAGTCTGGTGTCATCTTCTCAAGGGTCTAACGTGCATGCACGACAAATTCGCTAGAGAGGCAACCATTGTCCAGCGTTAAGTAGCTATAACTAATTAGAACTAGCATTTTGGAAAACACTACGTCAAAGTATCATTTCCTCTGTTCTAAAAAATTAACAGTCCTCATGAATACATAGCTGCCAGAGTAACTTTACCTTCCATACATTTTTCAATATTCTCCGTTTATATGCCCCCAGATACACCTTTTACAGTGCTTGAAATTCAACATATTCTTTCACAGGTACCCTCACCATATCTCTTAGTGGAGGATTTCAATGCATCCCACCACTCTTGGGGCTCAAATTCCGATTATGACAGAGGAAATAAAATAGCAGAGGTATGTACCCGTCTAAATCTTGTTACCCTGAATTCAGGGGAAGCAACACACCTCTCCTTGGCTTATGGTACATACTCAATGATAGATATTTCCATTTGTAGCCCAGTTTTTTCCACGCATTTCGAGTGGTCTGTGATTCACGACCTACATGTTAGTGACCACTACCCCATCCGAATGAGTATGTCCGCTTTACGTCCTGCGGAATCTCGCTCCACAAACTGGATTGTGAAAAAGGCGGACTGGGTCGGATTTTCGGAATCCATATCATTCGATGATAACGGACATGAATGTGTGGACTCCGTAGTAGACCATTTCTTAAACGTGGTTGTAAAGTATGCGGAATTATATATCCCCCGGTCGTCCTGCAAGCCAAAACGTTTCTCTGTCCCCTGGTGGTCGGATGCCTGCAGAGATGCAATCTGACACCACAGAAGTGCGTTACGCCAATTTGAGCGCCATTCGACCAAAGAAAATTTTGTCCAGTTTAAACGTCTTCGAGCAAAAGCTCGTCGCACTGTGTGCGATGCTAAGAAGATGTCCTGGGCAAACTACGTCAATTCAATGAAAAGGAATGTCCCATCTAACATCGTATGGGACAAAGTCCGTCGAATAATGGGGACGTAGTTCTGTAATTCCGGGAATATTAAACAATGGAGTAACGACCACCAGTCCAATAGAAATTGCAGAAATATTATCTACCTCGTTCGCACAGATTAGCAGCTCAAATAATTATGACCCAAAAATTTCTAAAAATCAAAGATGCTCGGAAAATCGAAACCTCAATTTTATATCAGATAACACAGAATATTACAATACACCGTTCACATCCGAGGAGCTGGAGGCGGCACTAGACACATCCCCTGACACCTTTCCTGGTTCTCGTAACATCCATAACCGTATGCTTCGCCATCTTCCACCAGCTGGAAAATCCTTTCTTCTGGCAATGTACAACAGAATCTGGTCTGAAAGGGTCTTTCCATCTGCTTGGCGTTCCGCCATTGTAATCCCTGTCCAGAAACCGGAAAAGGATCCTTCTTTGTCTGGAAGCTACAGACCAATCTCTCTCTAACCAGCTGCGTATGCAAGGTTATGGAAAGAATGATAAGCAAACGTTTGATGTGGGTACCATCGAGTCGGAAAACCGATTATCTAATATTCAATATCGTTTCCGTTAGCACAGATCCGCCGCAGACCATCCTGTTCGGCTGGAGACCGCCATTAGAAATGCTTTCCTCAAGAAGGAACATCTTGTGGCGGTGTTCTTTGATCTAGAGAAAGCTTACAATACCACATGGCGGTATGACATTCTGCAAACTCTGCATGATTGGGGACTTCGTGGCAGTCTCCCAACGTTTGTTGCGAAGTTTATGGCAGAGCGGTATTTCCGAGTACGAGTAGGTACCACACTTTCTAATGAACATCTTCAAGAAAACGGCGTTCCGCACAGGTCTGTATTAAGCGTTCTTCTTTTCTGCATTGCGATCAATAGAATTGCCCACTGTGTGGGTGATCGAGTATCTTCTCTCTTGTACGTTTATGACTTCAGTTTATATTACAGCTCCCGATATCTTCCATCCATCGGACGACATTTTCAGCTGGTCATCAACGTACTATCAGAATGGGATGTTCGCAATGGCTTTAAATTCTCCACTCAGAAGACGCAGTGTGTCCAATTCTATAATTATCGTGGACTACATGCACATCCTGAATTGCGTCTTAATAGAGTTGATTTGCAATATAGAGACACTGCGAGATTTTTGGTCCTTATCTTTGATTATAAATTAACGTGGGAGTCGCATATACGTGATTTGAGAAGGCGTTGCGAGAAATCGTTAAGCATTTTACGCCATTAACGAGCTCTTATACGATCAAAGCTGGATTATGGCTGTTTTATTTATGGCTCAGCAAAAAAATCGAAATTACGTCTTTTAGATACTATCCATCACCATGGGATACGACTTTGTACAGGGGCCTTCCGAACCAGTCGGATAGCGAGTCTTTATTGTGAAGCAGGAGAACTATCACTGTATCGGCGAGGTAATGTCCTGTTGTGCTCATATGCTGTTAAGCTCCGCTCGCAGCCTGAAAACAATTCTTACGACTCTTTCCATCATTCGTCTTTTTACGGCCGATACAGTGAAAATCCAAGGAGATTTCGTCCAGCAGGTGTGCCATTTCGCGAACTGCTCTCTGAGCTAGATATACAGCTACCATCAGTTCGCAAACTGGAGTACATCACCACTCCACCGTGGATTATGCGACGTCCCATGTTTGATGTAGGTCTCAGCCGATGTTTTAAGAATTTTACGCCAGCTTTTGTTTATAGATTTCGTTTTAGTGAACTTTTATCACGATATCCAAATTATTCATTAGTTTTTACTGACGGTTCCCGGATAAATAATGTTTTTGGTTGTTCGTTCGTTACAAATGGAGATATATTTAAATACACACTAAGCCAATATACTAGTGTTTTTACTGCTGAACTCTACGCTTTTTTCAGAGTTTTATTGCTTTTAAATAGGCAACCTCGGGGCAGATCCCTTATCTGTTCCGACTCTTTAAGTGCCATCCAGTCCTTTCAGTCTTTTAATTGTGATGATCCGCTTGTCTTAAGAACTCAGGAGCTGTTCCACACTCTCCTTAGCTCTGATTATGAGATTGGAGTAGTGTGGATTCCTGGTCATACAGGGTTCCCAGGAAATGAGGCCGCGGATGCTGCAGCTACGGCTGGCGCACTGAATGGCTCTCTGGTATATTGGCGCGAGAGGTGGCAGGACATTCGAAACTACTTGAAATATAAAATATGGTGGCAATGGGAAGGAGAATGGTCTGCACAAGAGGGAAAAAATTACGAAATATAAAGTATAGTGTTCGAGTTTGGGATTCGTTCACAAGAGCGTCACGACACGAGGAGATTTTACTCACCCGGTTGAGGATTGGCCACTGTCGTCTGACACATGGCCATCTGCTACGTGGCGAGCCTTAGCCGGAGTGTGATATGTGCCGTTTTCCACTTACGGTGGAACATTTTTTATTGTGTTGCAGAAAATATGGAATTCGGCCGACACTACGTGACGCTCTTGGAAATGATTTTAATTGTACAAATGCAGTTCTGAGATTTTTATCGAACACAGGTTTGGATAGGGCGATTTAGTTTTTTATTGACCCGTTTTACTAATCCTCCAAACCCTTTACATCCGGAGATTACAATTGTTGTTTTATATTTGATTTTACATTGTTGACGTTTCGGACATTATACATCCGAATATTTTATATAATTTTATTGTTTTGTAAAATATGATTCACAATTTATCTCTGGTGGCATTAGTATTATTGTTTTATTTGTTCGGTTTGAATGCCACCTAGGGTCGTAGAATTGCTCACTTTTATGATTGCGTAGAAATCACCTTATGTATACTGCATTTGTGTGCCTCGTTTTACTGTGACAACGCTTTTTAGTTCTTTTAACACTCTGATTATTTTATTATTTATGTTTTTGTTATATTAAGAATTTTACATAAGGGCACAAATAGCCATAGTAGCTAACGCGCCCTTCTTAAACCCTACTACTACTACTACTACTACTACTACTACTACTACTGCAAATTATTTACGGTACTATATAACATACTTTGCGGTCGTCTTTGTTTACCGCATAGACAGTCAACTGAAAATGGCGGCTCCGTTGAAACCTTTTGGTGAAGCTAACATTAGTGAAATAGAATTTTAATAAATCAATTAATATTTAATTTTATTAGAGTAGGTACTTAATCTTATCTTTATATTCTTTCTTCTAATCGTGTAATAGTCAATTAAATCTCACTCGAGTTTTGATTTTCTCTAGATAAATCAAAACCTCTAGTGAGATTACTGTTGATAGAAGCATTTTATGGACCATGAACTGGAATTCTAAGACTGCAGTGTGATCCAGATATTTAGTTCGGACTGCAACTTCAAACATTCACTTTGCTGACAAGTTTTGCATACAGTAGGCTAAGTACAATTCAGCAGCGTGCAAAGGAAAAAAAAATTAAATACGGAAAAAAAAAATATTATAAATGAAGTTGAGAGAGGTAAAAAGAAAGGTAGTGTTTACAATGAATATGATTTGACAGAGAAAGAAGAGCGAATGTTTCATATATGTAATATTTTGGAAAAGGAAAACAGGAAGAAATTAAAGATTTCTTCAACCCACATTCTTGTGAGTAGCATATGTATTCTATTCAGCGAACATTACAGTACTTGATAATTACTTCACTATTTCTACAATTCAATACAATATGAACTAAAATAGTAAAACAATAATAACGGTGTTAAGTGTTTAATGAATTATAGTAATGTAGGCCTACGTAAAATTAGAATATTTTTTTTACTAATGGCAGGAACTTGACATCGTCATTTACCCATACGAAGTGAGTTCTATAGACCAATTTATCGACACAGTCACTGACCAGGGTCGGTCATAAAAGGCTGTTCCACGCTACATCGTCGTTGAGAAAAGATTATGGTGGAGATTTGTTGGAATGTCACAAGGGAATCGGAGTTCCCAGAGAAAACTATTTTGGCCACCGGAGTAGCTCTGTCGGCTAAGGAGCTCGCCTGCCGATCCGGAGTTGCGCTCGGGCGCGGGTTCGATTCCCGCTTGGGCTGATTATCTGGTTGGGTTTCTTCCGAAGTTTTCCCCAATTGTAAGGCAAATGTCAGGTAATTTCTGGCGAATCCTCGGCCTCATCTCGCCAAATATTATCTTACCAATCCCATCGCCGCTAAATAACCTCGCTCTTTATACAGCGTCGTTAAAAACGAATTAAGAAAATGAAAGAAAACTGTTTTACCTGAACCACAGACCTGACCAACACAAGCTGGATATCGGAGGTATACCGATCCCAAATGATTATAAGAAATTAAATATAGTAGTTTACAAAGTACGCAAATTTGTGAATGTATTTCCTCTTTTAATATATTTATTGTACACACTGTTTCTAAAATCCATGCCCCCCAAGTACCTTCATGGCATGTTACGGGGATACCTTTACCTTTACCTTCACCTTTACTGTTTCTAAAATGACTTTACAACTTTGCAAGCACACAGAAATACATTGTGGAGACTAGCACAAGTGGTTCAGGTGTCATATATTAGGAAATTACATCAAATTGTACTTCAAACAGTCAGTAGGATTCGATATGACTGCATCTCACCTGAAATCAATTTCTTGCCACAATTGCTGAAGCATATACCGCGTCATTTCTTAAATTGCAGCTTTAATTCATTTCAATTTTTAACTTGAGCAATATTATCTGGCAAGGGTGGATGATTCATTTGATCTGTAATGAAAATCCGGAAGAAAAAAAATCGAGGTGCGTCAAATCTGGAGAACGAGGTGACCATACAATCGGCCCACCTCGGCCTATCGAGCGATCTGGAAAACGGGTATCGTGATTTCGGACTTCTGCAAAGTAGTGAGATGGTGCATCATCTTGTTAGAATGAATGAGTTCTTGGTCATCATGCCGTTCTATCTGTGGGATAAGGAAATTTTCAAACATATCTAGATAAACGAGGCCGTTTAACGTTTGTTCTTGGAGAAAGAAAGGACTGTAGACTTTAAATTTGCTTACAGCGCAAAAGACATTCACCTTCGGACTGTCGTGAACATGTTGGAGTTGCTTGAGGATTTTCACTGCCCCAAATTCAGCAGTTATTGTGGGTGTTTACTTCGATTCTTCAAACCATAACACACACTTAGCACGCTCCGCTTCCGCGAAAGTAGCCACTTTGAAGTTCATGTCCCTGGTGCTCGCGGTGGCAGAGTTCGATACCACAGCACTACGTCATGCAAAGACATGGTCTATTTACATATAAATTAAAGTATCAACCAATATTGTAAGTGTGCTGCATAAAGCCCTATACACTCTTAAATTTGTAAAGTCGTTTTAGAAACATGGTTTATTTATTTTTATAACGACAGTCCTTTATTGCGACATAATTTCTTTACTGCCCTCGATGACACCGTAACGAAGTTCAACTGTAGCGCTTACGTTTTGGAATTGAGGACCGATTTTGCAAAACTCAACATCTACAAAATTTGAGAAATTGAGCTACACATATATTCGTGTATTTCTCAATGAGACGAACACATTTGGCTAATCAGAATTTACCAAAACTCTATTTATTCAGCTCTAATCCGGACTTCAATATTGAGAAATTTTGCAAAATACATTTACAAAAATTAAGTTTTATCAAAATTAAACATCATCTTTTATTGATGCACTGGAACTACGACACATTTCACTGATTCTATCTTGATTTCACTAACACTTCAGAAACATTTCACTGTTCAAATACTTTGCACTGCCAGTATAAACTATAAAGCTTCACTGACAGAAGCACACTTCACTTACACAAGACACTTTACTACCACAACACACTTCTTCACTGATACAACACTTCAAATAACAAAACATCAATTACATCCTTTAAATAATGTGTATAATATACTACCGTCCTTAAGCCTATTTTTAAATACATTTTTTATTGGTAATGCCTTTAGTAAGTCTGCAGGCAAAGCATTCCAGTCCCTGATAGTATGATTGAGAAAAGAAAGCTCTCCAGTGTCCGTCCTCTGTCTTCTTTTCCTCAATTTATATCAGTGGTCGTTCCTTGAAGAGTAAATTGGCGGCTGCTACCTATTTTTTATTTCTCTCCAGGCAGGCTCACCTCTGTATGTTTTGAACAATGCGCATAATCGAATTCGCGTTCTCCTGTCCGTGAGTGTGTCCCAATTTAATGGTGAATTATTAAGATAACGCTTGAGAGCCCGTTTTTTTAATCTTTTCCAGTGTCTTAATATTTTACAATCTGTAAGGATCCCAACATGCAGCACCATATTCCATTATTGGACGAACTAGTGACTTATATGCAATCTCTTTGGATTTATCAGAGCCTTTTCTTAGTACCCTCATCACAAAGTGTAACGCAATCCATGCTGTTCCCGCTGTGTTAGTAACGTGTTCCCCCAGCCGAGTTCGCTGCTAAATGTTATTCCTAGGTATTTACATTTGTTAACTTCCGGAATGCTTTCTCCCCCTAACGTATATGATGCGATTATTTTATTTATTTTTCTTGTACAGCTGACGGCTTTGATCTTTAGGGAATTTATTTTCATTTTATTGGCTAATGCCCAATCATTTATTTATTCTATTGAGGTCATCCTAAAGAAGAGTGGTATTTCGTAACTTTTTATTTCCCTGTATACGATACAATCATCCGCGAATAAGCGAACCCTGGATAAGATGTTAACTGGTAGATCATTTACAAAAGCCAGGAATAGAAGGGGCCCCAAGAAACTCACCTGTAGTACTCACGAAGTAATTTCAATTGGGCTCGATAATTCCTCCCCATCTGTACTCTCTGAGTGCGACAAGTTAAAAATTCCTAATCCACTGGAGTACTCTGAAGTCAATCCACGTTGATTGTACTTTAACGAAAATATGTCGTGTGGGACTACATCGAATGCGCGTGAAAGGTCAATAATCACTGAAAAGTCAATATTAATCACATGTCAACATGTATTTTATAACTCTTTCAACTTAGGACTTGGAAATCCCCGAAGTGACACATGCTCGACTTGTGCCGAACTTCTCAAAATAAAAATTATTTCAGATTTAGATGAGAAATAAGGCCACAACTGACTATAGATTACACAAAATTAGAGCTGAAAATTTTAACCAATTCTTAAAGCCAAGGAAGACAACACATTAATGGTTTGTTTTGATTTCCAGCAAAACCACCCTCTCCCAAAACTCTCCATTGATGGAATATTTCATTCCAGAAAGATATGGTTTTACAACTGCACGGTGGTGATGTTAAATACAGAAGAAAAACATTATGTATGCCACTATACCTGGCTTGAAATACACATGGGTCGTGGGACAAACGAAATAGCTTCAGTAGTAAGACAACAAAATTCGCAAAGAAAAGCGCACAAATTTAACATTGAGACTTTTCTCTGATTCTTGTCGATCGCAAAATAAGAACTCTGCTTTGTGAGCATTTTTCTTCGATTTTACGAAACATCAAATCTTTCAACAAGATTGTTTATTTCTACTCTATTACGGGACACAGTTACGTGCCTCCTGATAGGGTATTTGGTATTATAGAAAATAATCTCAGTAAGAATGAAAATATCCTTCAAAATATCACGAGATCCTAAACAACCATGACACATGTCCTGTTCTCTCGAAGGACTGCCTTGTTTATGACCTCAAGTCTATTGCTAATAAAATGGTAAAAAAATAAACTGCCTTTTAAAATGACAGATCTATCAGGTCCAAAATGCATATTTCGCCTCACCCATCACTGTTGAAGTAAGGAAAAGTAATCTTAAAAACTTAAACCAATCACTACTATCATTATGAAATTTTCAAAAGAAATAGATAATACGCCAGTATTGAGTCCAGTAAATCATGTGAGTAATAAAAAGGCAGAGGGTATATGGAAACTGGTGACATTTTTTATGTATCTTCATAAGAAGCAAAAGCATTTTACTCCACGGCCCTTGAAAGATGTCCTGAACATAAGACGGAAAATAACGAAGCAGAATATCCTGGCAAACCAATTTGCTACTGATATTTCAGAATTTGAAGGTACAGAGCATCAGGGGCGGCTTTCGAAGAGGGGCTGCGGAGCTGCAGCACCCCCAGACATTTGTGGCTCTTGTCTCGTTTTATGTTGTGAAATACATTTATTATACAGTCTCTATTTAGCGGCTCGAATTTTTTTTTTTAAATTTCGCTCTCATTGACATGTACGCAATCGTTAGTGAAGTCACTTTCTCCCCTGGTGCTGCCAGAGCGAAGCCAGAGACAAGGACTATGGGTGAAGCCACTTCCTCCCCTGGAGCTGCCAGTCTCGTCTCGGATGCTTTGAGCGTTAGTTTTACCCCTCCCCCTGCTGCCCCTTCCCATGAATCCAGAGTTTCCAGGCGCTGCAAAATTTGCAGCAGCTTGTCAGTAGCGCACAGTTTTAAATACATTTTCTTTAATGTTGTGAGTATAACAAGTGCAACAATGTTTAATTCTGTACAATATTTACAGTCTATTCAGTTCAGTACCTTAACAAAATCAGGAGAAATGTGAAATTAAGTGCCCATCAGTTGAATCTCATTATGGAAAGAGCCGCTAAACAAAATACAAAGGCTCGCATATGTTTTGCTGATTTATCCAGTATCCCTGCTTTCTTCTCTCGATCTCCACACAGTCTGTATTAGATTAATGTGTTTCAAAGACAATTCCATCAGCTGGGGCAATAAGATGGATTTTTAAAATAAGAACAGTAAATGTTGTTCACAAGAAGGAGCCATTGCTAGAGTGTTTTCAAATCATAATGGAATCTGAAACATCTAACATCACAATAAATGAGGCAAGCACGGAACAGTGCACAGTTGAGCAGCGAGATCTGTGAAAATGAAAACCCTAAAAAGCGTCGTAAGGTCGAAGGGATTCAGACACGGATTGCGGCAGACAAGGAGGTGTATAACCTCATTATCACACAAGCTAACACCCGATTCCAGTTCATAGATCATCTGATATTATCTTCTCTTCTGTGTCAAGAAAAATTTGAATGCAACAAAAGCTCATTTCCTGAAAATGACCTAAATGTATGTGTGAAGATTTTTCCAATGTTGGTAGTAAAGACAAACTAAAAACGGAACCCACTGTGTTGTATCAGAGACAAGAATTCAGAAATATCAGTGACGCAGTCAAGCTCTTGCAGTTTCTTCTAACTGAGAACTTGCAGGACTCATTTTCATAAGTTGTGAAACTACTACGCATAGCTATCACCATAACAATGACAACTTCCGAACCAGAACGTTGCTTTTCGTGTTTGAAGAGAGTAAAATCCTATCTTAGAAATATGATGAGAGAAGTGACCGCATTAGCTATGTTTTCCATTGTAAATATTATGTTAAACGACATACCGGATTTTAATAAGAAGATGATTAAAAAGTTTGCAACCTACAAGACAAGGAGCATGGAACTAATCTTTAAATAAAATAAGTTGCTTGGTTTATTTTTGTATGCAGCCCCCCTTAAATCAATACCCACGAGCCGCCACTGCAGAGCATATAAAACAAACAATATATTCATAAATAATAAATGTTAATTTTGTAGATGTAGAGTTTTGAAAAAAAAACTTGTAGGTACTTTTCAGTGTAACGTATTTGTCATTTGAGTTCTCCTTGAAATGTTTTTTTTTTCAATTATTTGATGTGTCTAGTAAGTGTGAATAGCCTGTAACTGTTTTTTTTTATTGAAAAAATATAGTTATTCAATTAAACGTGTTTCCTGAAAATTATACTTTTTGTAGAGTTGAGTTTTTTTAAAACGGTCCTAAATTCCTCCATGACTAAACAAAGTAATCGAACACGCGCAAAATACAACAATATAAGTTTGGAGCATATTAATATAGTTTGGGGGGGGGGAAAACTTTGACTGAATTTTGCCATAACCGTCGATAGAGTAAGTGCCGGTACTTTACTAATTTCAGTTTTTTGGTTGCAGTGTTTTGTGGTTATTAATATTGGTGTTTGCTGTTGGTGGAAGCGCCTGGATCATTATGAGTAACTGGGAACGCTACGATGCGAATCCCATAGTGATGTCACTTGAGAAGAATTTCAGAGAGTGGGAGTTCGAAGCCCCTGCAGTCACTGTATGCTACAAAGATAAAGTAGATGAAACCAGTGCTCGGAAATACATAAGAAAGTAAGTTCCTATAGGCATTGAATATGCATGAATGACTGAATTTAAATTAAGATTCACTTGGTATATCTATACTACTGTATTTGGGAGTGAAGGCCACGTAATCTATAAGAGTACGAATAAATTACCTTGCGGCAGAAGGAGAGATTTCGTGTATAATCGGGATAAAACTTCCTCATATTTGATTCTAATCTGTTATTTAACGGCGCCTTATCATCTGCGAAGTTATCTGACGTCGCTAAAATTGGTGATATCGAGTGAAAACCGTTGATTCGCTATGGATTGGTTAGCCAACATTCGTCTTACGGACAAAACCTCGAAAAGAGTGGCTCACTAACGAAATGTGCTTAAAAATTTGTGGACGCAGAAATATCTTTGTCAGCTGGGGTGATTCTGGGTGAAATTGGCAAAAGAATATGTTCAACATGTCTCGTTTATGGAATGAATGGTTTACAGTGTACAGCAGCGTTTCTCAAACTTTTCTTTCTACGGAACCCTTTTAAAGCTAAAATAGAAATGTGGAATCCAGCGGAATATTAGTGATATATATATAAATGTATTTTTACCACTAACATTACACATTTATTTTTGTCACATATTACACATATTAACAATTATAAATAATATTGTTGAATTATATTTGCTGTTACTACAGATTATTAATCCTGGCTTAGTTTTACCACTAACATTAAACATGTTTATATAACAAGTATAAATGAAATTAAGTCCACTTGCATTGTTAACACTGTTTTGAAATTCACACTAAAATTCAGGTACATAATTAAAAAAAACACCTATTTGAAATAGATCAGAGGGACGAGTGTTTTTGTTGTTTACGCCTGCATATTTCTTTAATACCGGGTTTAATGTTGGAAAGCTAAAGTCTCATGTCCGGTTCTGCATCCAGTCTGTTTCGGTATTTAGTTTTGATAGACGTATACACTGAAAACCCAATTTCACATAGGTAAGTACTTACAATAGGAAGTAGAATTGTGATAGCTTTCTTTGATAAAACTGGGTACTCTCTTCTTAGGCTGTGCCAAAAATCCACCACAGGGAGATTCTTAAACCGAGGTTACAGGGATGAATCAGACGTCACTTCCAGTAATGCTTCATATCCTTCAGAAGCGATATCAAATGGATTTTTGACTCACAAGTTTTGAGAATTGTTTTCACTTTCCTGTTCTGGAAAATACTGCTCTACAGTGTGGCGCATATTCTCCAAATGCTTTACAAATTCTTCATTGATTTCATCAAGTTCTCGGAGAGTTCCTTCGTTCTCCTCAAGGAAATCTTTCAAAGCAGGGAAGCTCTCAAATTCACGGCCGGCTAGACTTCCCATCCAGAGCTGCAATTTTTTCTTGAAAGCCCTGATTTATTTTCTACATTGAATATATTAGCACAAAATTCTGCTAAATAGGCAAATCTCAAGAGCCATTGTTTGTCACTCAAACGATCGTCCAACTCGAAATGGTGATCAATGAGGAAAGCCATGACCTCAGCCTTAAGTTCGAAGAGTCTACTTAAAGTTTTTCCAAGAGAAACTTATCTCACTTCTGTATAGAGAAGCAGAAATTTATGAAGGCTTCCCGTCGTCACAAATTATTTTTAAGAGTCTTGAATTTAGTTTTCTGGACTTGATAAAATTAACGATGTTTACTGCTTCATTAAGAACATTTTTGAGGGACACTGGAATTTTTGATATGGCCAAAGCTTGACGGTGCAAAATACAAGGACTGATTTTGCAATTTTTTGCAACTGACTTCTTGCACGATACTGCACCAACTGTTTTCCCAACCATTGCCTTTGCACCATCCGTGCAGACATAAACACAATTGTCCCAGGGTATATGATTTTCTTCAAAGTACTCACTAACAAGTCTGAAAATTTCAGATCCTGTTGCATTAGCTGGCAGTGGTTTACGTATTAGCATATCTTCTTCAATAGCACCTTCATAATGTCAACGGACAAACACTAGAACAATGCCAGATCTGCTACATCACTTGACTCGTCTATCTGTAGTGCAAATTGACATGATCTCAGCCGACGGTTTAATTCTTCCTTGACGTAAGCTGCCATATCCTGAATTCTACGAGCCACTGTGTCATTTGAAAGCGGCACGGAAGATAATTGTTTAGCCTCCTTCTCATTGAGCATGCACTTAAACATGTCAATCGCGCAGGGTTTTATTAATTTTTCGGCTATTTTGTGGGACTCACCTGCCTGAGCCGCTCTGTAGCTTACAATGAAAGATGCCTCTGTTGCTTTTTCATTTGTACTATAAGATGTCTGAGCTAAGAACTTTTGTGAATTTAGTAACTCACGACGTTTTCTATCAAAGAAATCAATATTCTTGTCATGAAACTGAGTATGGTTTATTTCAAAATGGCGACGTAATTTTGAAGGTGCCATCGAATTATTAGGTAAAATTCTGCCACATATTACACACTGAGGGCAATTTTTAGCATCCATGAAGTCCAAGGCTAAGTAACTCTCATTATGTGTACGTTTTTTAATTACAGGTTCATGTTATGTTTTTGATATTGGCTCCTTCACATTTTCAGGTGACGAGAAGCTATTTTGTAAACCTGGTGTTTCCATTTCGCCTTCATCAGACCCACATACTTGTTTAGGGATAGTAGAAGTTATAGTGGCACACTTGGATGTTGATTGTTTTAATGATCTTGTTTTAAGCCACCGATCCATGATTCAGTGTCACTCTGCATTAAAACAAGTAGAGTTAGGATCGGTATCACTCTGTATTAAAAATACGATGACGTAGCGCGCAATAATCGGTCTTGCCCTCTATTTACACAATTCTGAAGAAGGGATGACAAAACTCGCACAATTTTTCTTTAAACATTGGCCTTTTTCGAATATCATTAAATAAACGTTGAGACACAAAATTAACACATAACTCACCTTGAACTTCAAAATAATGTTCTTTCTTCTCCAAAAGAAATTTCCTGTGCTTTCTTGAAGGAACGTCAAAACAACTCTGGGAAATATCCTTCACAGAACTTTCAATTAATTTCACCTGTGCATTATTGTTAAAAAATGTGTCAGCTGCAGACACTTAACTTATTTCAAGCGCACATATTATTATTATTATTATTATTATTATTATTATTATTATTATTATTATTTCAACAATGTGCATTAATGATTAGATTGCCGTAAATGGTACCCATTGTTGTCTGATTATTGTCAACAGAATGACTGAATAAACAGTTATATCTCGGTTCTTATTATACAAAATCTGGCTTTCAGGTAGTAGCTCCCTATAAAGCAGGTTTGAACAATTTTTCCTTGAAATCTGTTCTTATTCTTTATCATGTTTTTATAACATTATATTTTAGAGATTATAAAGTAAATAATTTCACATAAGCAATTGTGCGGAACCCCTAAGAGTTGCTTACGGAACCCCGGGGTTCCGGGGAACACACTTTGAGAAACGCTGATGTACAGAATATGCTTATAGACTAAAGACGGATATATATGTCAATTTCTATTATTTTAGCTTGGGAACATTAAGAATGTAAGTTTTGAAAAATGACCCATTTACAATAGCATTGAGTGTAGGACCATTTGTCACTAATATGTCTCCTGACCAAGTCCTACATGTCGACCTGGTTGGCGAGTTGGTATAGCGCTGACCTTCTATGCCCAAGTTTGCGGGTTCGATCCCGGACTTAAATGCGACAGGCTCATGTCAGTAGATTTACTGGCATGTAAAATAACTCCTGCGGGACAAAATTCCGGCACATCCGGCGACGCTGATATAACCTCTGCAGTTGCGAGCGTCGTTAAATAAAGCATATCATCATATCACCAAGTCCTACATAACCCATTTAACACTGACTGTGGGACTACATGTCATTAACCTGTCTCCTCACCAAGTCCTACCTACACTACTAATTTATCACTGATTGTGGGACTACTTGTCACAAATCCGTCCTCTCACCAAGCCCTACTTCACGTACTTAAGACTGACTGTGGGATTACTTGTCACTAATCTGTCTTCTCACTACGTCCTAACCTAACCTTTTTAACCTAATCTCTTCTATCATCAAAACCCGCTTAACTTTATTAGAGTGGGGGGCTACTTGTCACTTACTGCTAGGAACTGACGAGAAGACGAGGGACGCATGAGGAGAGGGACGTGGTTATCGCTGTGAATCCCCGCTGCACGTGGTACTAAGCATTGAACTGTACTAATCATTCACAAAATTTGCGCTCTTGCTCTTGCACAGTCGTGTTATGAATCCATGCGTTGCGGTTACTAATAGTGTTTCATTTTCATTACAGTGTTTATAAAGATTGTGTTTATCCGTCAAAATAACTAAGTTAATGGTAATATTAGTAGGCATATAGTTAATTTCGTATGGATATACAGTATTTTATAATGGAACCACAGAAGAAAAAAGGAAAAACAATACACATTGAGGCCCGGGATATTATATGAAGGGTTATACTTGCTTGAGATGAGGAAACGACAAGGGAAACTTAGCCATACAGTGAAACAAGCAAATGTACGAATATCTCATTACACTGGTATTTCAGTCAGTTCAATAACAAGAATTCGTAGACAAGGTGCTGATACTGGTGAGACTTTCCCTTTTTACTCCAGGGAAACACAGAAATCGCCAAGAGGAAAGAAATGTTCATTTGGACGATTTTGATAAGAGGATCATTCGAGGTATTACTGAATTTTATTCAGTGAGAAAACAGGTGCCCACATGTCCAAAACTGTTCCCTATATTGAAAGATAAAATAAAGCTTCCATGGAGGGTACATTCTTTGAGAAGGGTTTTAAAAAATGAAAAAAAATGTCACAATGCGAGGAAAATATTAGTTGAACGCCCACATATTATTGATCGGCGTTGTGTGTATCTGAGGGCAATACGGTGATTCAGGGAGCAACATCGCCGAAAGTGATACTAGCGACTCACAATCAGATGAAGAAAGTGACGACACCGAGCTTGCCCGTCCACTGTCGGGCAGCGAATATGAAGCTCAACTTTCATCACTTGAGTTAAATTAAATAATTATTTTTTTTGTATACTAGAATTATAAGCAGCGTTTATTGTTGCTTAAAATCGTTACAATATAATATTAGTTTAATAACACTTCGCTCTTTTCTTTTCACATATTCATTGTTTGCATCTATTATAAAATCGAATTATTTTAATAATATTTATTTTATTTCATTTTATTAATATTCTTTTATAATTCTGTTGTACAAACAATAGGGTATGAAACTCGTACAATGTAAACTTATTGATTATATACTATTATTACATTAATGTACGGATATTTTTTAGATTAAATTATGTATGTATGTATGTATTTATTAACACTACAATTGGGTATACACCCGGTGGCAGTGATATATAATATACAATAATTACAATTACATAAAATAAAATAAATAAACGTAATGAAATAAAATAAAATAAACGTAAATCTTTAAATAGTAAATGCAATAAACCTAGGACTTTAAATAAAAACTATTCTATAATAACGCCTACGATAAGCAAAAGTAAATCTAACTTATACTAAAAGTACTTCTATTTCACCCAACTATTACCAATTTAAATAATTACATATCACCTTAATTAATTACATACCAACTTAATTACATATCATCTTAATTAATTACATATCAACTTAATTAATTGTATGAAGACATGGGGGGAATAATGATGAATGTCACATTTTCATTATTCTGAGATATTACAATTTTAAAGTTTGGAACTCTAAATGGATACAATACTTGCAATTAAATTACACATACATATTATTACAATGGATTCACAAAGTTTCGTGAAGTTTTGTTTACCAACAATGGAGAATGAGCAACAATGACGTTGTAATGAACAAATAAAAGCGGAAATAAAGGTGAATGTCTAAACCCTTAATTGCATAACACTGCTAATATCCTACTTTACTTGATTTAACTCAAACTTGGACGTGTGTAAAACCATAAATGCAATTTAACACTATAATTATATAAAATAATGGAGCAAGAGAATATATTTACATATCTTCTGAAAACATTCAGAGTGTGGTATATTGCCATAGAATAGCTTTCATTCTTCTTTCGTAAGAAGCTTTCACAATTCCTGGAAGTAAAAAATTAAATAAGTAAAATATTGTATAGTACTACAGATGCAAACTAGAGACTAAATATTAATTATAAAAAATAACTTCAAATCTTTCCACTTTAACAAAGGTATTGGTAGGATCTCGGTGTAAGCAGGGCCTGGTAGAGTAAATTCCCCCTCTTGCAGCCTTGAAGGTGTTTTCCTTGTATCTGTGATATAACTACTGTATCCCATGATGTGTTGTAGCTCCCAGATCTTAATGATATAATACGTGGCTGTTCAATTTCCACTTTTCCTTGTGTCAGAGGTCTTGTAGGTACATATAACGTACTCTTGTGTTCTCCATTAGAGGAGAGTAACACTGTCCATTCTTTAAAAAATGTCTGATTGCACTCAACAACTTGGAATGGGCTTGACTTAAGTCTACTGTGCCGTAAAATTTCATACCAGTCTTTAGATACTGCAGTTGGTGATATTGATATTGAATATGGTCATGAATTGCATTCTTAGTTTCATCTATTATAGCATGTAGTCGATTTTTATGCTTCCGTCGTACAACCTTTCCACATTCTTTCAACTGCTCCTGAATGATCTGTAATGTTCTTGCAGATATCCCATGGAGAGCCAAGAAACCTTTTGTAACAAACAGATACGTCCATCACTACACTATCTTTCCTTGTTCGAACTTTGTACGAATAAGTGTAATCATGAAGAAGAGCTTCATTTTGACCTTTTCTAGGGCGTCTCCATTTTAAGAGTTCTATTTCAATTAAACCACTCAAATAAAATTTTATGCTCATTTCGGGTATCTATTCAAATGCACCATTTGAAATGTAAATTATGAATAAATTTGAAACATTTGAAATTTGAAAGAATTTGAAACAAATGAAATCTCTGAGCATCACGATCCGGCAGACTATTAACATGTTTGATGATACCATTCCTATTTAGTTCGCTAAAGTTTTGAAAACACTTCAATCTAGTGCACTTACAGTCCTCTCTTGTTTCATGTGTTTTGGTTTCAGTTTTCTTTGTATCATCGATATACGGCCAAGCTTTCGTTTCTTCTTCGTACTTTGACTCAATTCTGGGTTTGTATGTAGATCTATCACAACAGCAATCTTTCACCACATTTAACTCAATACTAACTGATATTTAGCTTCACTAACGACAGTAGAAATAAAACTTGACTTCAATTGCAATAATGGACCACCAATCACATAAATAACAATAAGAATTGCGAACTAAAAACAACTAAAAGCATTAAATTTTAAAGAAAGATTGGAATGGACATTCATCGTTTTTTCGTCAAAGACTAGGACTCTCATCAGTCTTCCATCTTCCAACTTATATTAAATCAAGAATATCACGGGACCCGTACCGTTTTTGACACAAATGAATATACATAATGAAACTACATGAGTTTCTCTAACAACTGACACCATAATCTAAAAATGAAAAAAATGGACCTTCATCATTATTCCCCCATGTCTTCATATATCAACTCAATTAGTTACATGACACAACTTAAATATCCAATTACATTTTCAGTCTATTCTTCTCAACCTTTACTTAAATGTATTGATTTTAAGAGGACCACCCTGAAAGATTGCCGCAGGTAAGCTGTTCCAGTCTTCTATTGTGCGGTTAACAAAGGAAAATTTTGCCACGTCCGTTCTTTGTTTTCTACATTTAAACTTCCTAATATGATCAGCCCTTCCTAAGTATGATGGTGTTCCTAATCTAGCATTGATATCGGTCCATGCTTTGTGTCCCATTTGTGCCTTAAACAAATCGGTGAGTCTGGTTTTTCTTCGTCTTGATTTGAGAAGTTCCCACCCTAAATCTTTCACTATCTCCTCACCATGTCCCTTCCCCATTTTGACATATTTTGCTGCCTTGCGTTGGACCTTTTCTATTGAATCGATTTGGTTTTGTCTGTACGGATCCCAACCTACTGCTCCATATTCCATAATTGGGCGAACAAGGGTTCTGTACGCTAATTCTTTTGACTTTCGGTTAGATTTCTTCAGAATACGCATAGAGAAATGTACTGCTTTCCAGGCTTTCCTTGTGGTGTTAGTGACTTGTTCCTCCCAACCCAGTTTGTTACTTAAATATATACCTAGGTATTTACAAGCGTTCACTTGTGGCACCAATGTACTATTCAGCTGATATCCGAGACAAATTTCTTTATGCGTTCTACAGAAGGATATTGACTTACTTTTACTGATATTGATTTTCATTTTATTTTCTGTCTTTGAAGTTTCAATAACGTTAAGATCGTTTTGTAAGGCGGCGATATCGGATTCATCATTAATTTGTCTATATATTATACAGTCGTCCGCGAATAACCTTTTCTGAGACTTAGTATTTCTATTTATATCGTTTATACATATAAGAAACAATAGAGGTGCAAGGACCGCCTCTTGAGGCACGCCTGATGTTACATTTCCTAGTTCCGATATTTCTTTTCCTAGTCTGACCTTTTGGATTCTGTTCTCTAAGAATTTATTTATCCATCTTACTACACGATTATCTATTGGAAGCCTGCTTAGTTCCTCTAAAAGTTTTTCGTGAGGCACTACGTCGAAAGCTTTAGCGAAATCGATCACAACTCCGTCTATTCTTCCCCCCCCCCCACTATCAATTTCATCGGATAAATCTTGTATTAAGGATATGATATGATTCTCGCAAGAGTATCCTGGTCTGAAGCCGTGTTGATTTTTGTTCAGCCAGTCGTCATTTTCTAAAATGTTGCGAATATATTGTGTTATTAGATGTTCCATTATTTTGCAGATAACTGATGTGAGACTGACAGATCTGTAATTGTTCGCATCGCATTTCTCTACAGCTTTATATATGGGGATTATGATAGCCGATTTCCAGTCGTCTGGGATACTACAATTATTTATTAATAAATTAAAAATTCGCATTAAGTACAGGATCATGGCTTCACCTCCTAACTTTATAATTTCTATGGGAATATCGTCTGGACTGCGCGATTTTCGATTTTGTAGTCTCTTTATTCTGTTCCGAACATCTTTAGCTGTTAATTCGAACATCTCTGTGCATTCACTTTCATCGGTTGCAATCTCTCTTTCCTTTTCATTGAAAATAGAAATAAATTTTGAGTTTAATAAGTCTGCTTTTTGTTTGTCCCCTGTAATTATTTGGTCATTAGTGTCTCTCAAAACTGATATTGATTCCCGATTTCCCCTTCTTTTGCTCATGTAATTATAAAACCTACCCAAGCTATTTTCACCTTCTTTCAATAAATTTTGCAGGTAGTTCGCTTCTGCCTTTTTCTTTTCTCTTTCTAACTGTCTCGTAAGGTCTTTGAATTTCTGGTGATTTTCTAAGCTCACATTCCGTTTGTTGTACGCTCGCCTAGCCTTTTTCTTAAGTTGTCTGACATATTTTGTATAATATTCCGGGTCTGAATTACTTTTTACTATTTTGTATGGCACGTATGTGGAGGTGCCTCGGTTAATATTCGTTTAAAATTTTCCCATACTTGATCCATGTTTTTGCCCTCGTTTAAGAATTTGTTATGTTGATCTATAAGGTAACCTTGCAAACCGTTTATGTCTGCTTTGTTATACTGCCATATTTTCCTAGTGATATCTATTCGGACATTTGTCTGAAGCCAGTTTAGCTCGATCACTGATTCCAGGTAATACTTGTGAAGAATGAAAACTATCCCAGGGTCGTATCAAGAAGACATCTAAAAGGTTATTGTTTCTTGTAGGTTCACTTGTTACTTGTGTAAATCCTTGTTCCCATACCAGGTAATTAACAAAGGTTTGTGAAAGGGTGTTTGTAAAAGGGTGTTTGTGAAAGGGTGTTTGTCTCTACCTGACCATTCCAGTTCACTGCGGGTAGATTTAAATCCCCTGCTAACACGACCTTCCGTTCTAACGATGTTGAGGAAATCTTTTCTTGTAACTTACTCAAAGTAAATAAGTTTGTTTCGTTCGGAGGCCTATAGCATGCTATTATATCCCACTTTTCACCATTGTATTTATTATTGATTTGTACCGCTATAATTTCTGCTTCTGCATGTGACCATAACAAGCTGCTGTCTATACCTGTTTTAATACAAAAAAATACTCCTCCCCCTGGCATCTCCATCTCTTCTGTAAATCCTATAATCATTCGTGCATATTTCCGTATCGTATATATTACTGTGAAGCCATGACTCCGTACCTATAATTATCTCCGGATTGTAGATATCAACTAAATTCCAAAATTCAGGTATTTTATTTACCATACTTCTGCAGTTAACCTGTAGCAACCTTAACAGATTGGTCCTCTTAAATTGTCAAATTCTTGAATAAAGTAACGGAGGAAAATTAAATTTTAGTACTTAAATGCTTTGAGAATAACTTATAACTTAATTTATTGTTGACGGTTAAAAAAAATTCTTTGACACTAAAATGTTAAATTAAAAGCGCGACTAATATTTTCAGGACACGTAGTACTAAGATGGATGCAATAGAAATGTTATGACTCTAGTATTACGTCACGCATTCCTTCCGCTCTTCTTCTAGTCAGCTCTTAGCAGTATCTGTCTCATCATGGAACCATATCTAGACTTATCATTGACTCTGAGACTACGTGTCACTGAATTGTTTCCTCATCAAACCCTACTAGTCCACCGCTATGCCTGTGGAGTGACAGAACGTTTGACTGTGTATCGAGCGGGCTCGGGTTCAAATTCTTGTTGGGACAAGTTATCTGGTCGAAGCAGAATTGCTGAGTAAATTTCAACGTTGTATCGCGGATTCATTTCGCTATTATAATTATACTTTCCCTCTTTCATCATAATTTCCCTTTCCTTCCTAGGTGTCGGGCTTGCTTCGATGTAGAGTCGGCTTCCATCAGCCACTGAATTTGGACCCCATGTTTGGTGTAGTGCTGTGCAACGCGGAGACTGGCCTGAACTTATGATAACTCGTATGGGGACAGTTGTGAGACTTACGTGGAAAGCTAAAGGGATCATATAGACTGCAGGAGAGTTCGGAGGCTGCGCGCGGCTGGATATTAATAGTGTAGGGCCTTTGGGCATGTGCACATTTCCATCTCGAGTATTACAATGGGCCCACCCGAGCGGCCTACGTGCAAGACAGTCCCAATTCGTGTCTCTGAAGGGGGATTGATAGATAGACAGAACCTCACGTAACCTTATGACTGACTGGGAATTGCCTGTCACTAATCAATTTCCTCATCAAGGTATGTTTTTTTACCTCATCAGTGACTGGGAATTGTCTGTCAGTAATCAATTTCCTCATCAAGGTATATTTTAACCTCATCAGTGACTGGGAATTGTCTGTCACTAATCAATCTTCTCATCATGGTATATTTTATCCTTAACACTGGCTGGAAATTGCCTGTCACTAATCAATCTCCTCATCAAGGTATATTTTAACCTCATCAGTGACTGGGAATTGTCTGTCACTAATCAATCTTCTCATCATGGTATATTTCATCCTTAACACTGGCTGGATATTGCCTGTCACTAATCAATCTCTTCATCAAGGTATATTTTAACCTCATCACTGACTGGGAATTGCCTGTCGCATATCAATCTCCTCATCAAGGTATATTTTAACCATATCACTGACTGGGAATTGCCTGTCACTAATCAATTTCCTCATCAAGGTATATTTTAACCTTATCACTGACTCGAAATTGCCTGTCACTAATCAATCTCCTCATCAAGGTATATTTTACCCTTATCAGTGACTGGGAATTGTCAGTCACTAATCAATCTTCTCATCATGGTATATTTTAACCTTAACACTGACTGGGAATTGCCTGTCACTAATCAATCTCCTCATCAAGGTATATTTTAACCTCATCAGTGACTGGGAATTGTCTGTCACTAATCAATCTTCTCATCATGGTATATTTTATCCTTAACACTGGCTGGAAATTGCCTGTCACTAATCAATCTCCTCATCAAGGTATATTTTAACCTTATCACTGACTGGAAATTGCCTGTCACTAATCAATTTCCTCATCAAGGTATATTTTAACCTTAACACTGACTGGAAATTGCCTGTCACTAATCAATCTCCTCTTGAAGGTATATTTTAACCTTATCACTGACTGGGAATTGCCTGTCACAAATCAATTTCCTCATCAAGGTATATTTTAACCTTATCACTGACTGGAAATTGCCTGTCACTAATCAATCTCCTCATCAAGGTATATTTTAACCTTATCACTGACTGGAAATTGCCTGTCACTAATCAATCTCCTCATCAAGGTATATTTTAACCTTATCACTGACTGGGAATTGCCTGTCACTAATCAATCTCCTCATCAAGGTATATTTTAACCTCATCAGTGACTGGGAATTGTCTGTAACTAATCAATCTTCTCATCATGGTATATTTTATCCTTAACACTGACTGGGAATTGCCTGTCACTAATCAATCTCCTCATCAAGGTATATTTAACCTTATCACTGACTGGGAATTGCCTGTCACTAATCAATCTCCTCATGAAGGTATATTTTAACCTTAACTGACTGGGAATTGCCTGTCACTAATCATTCTCCTCATCAAGGTATATTTTAACCTCATCAGTGACTGGGAATTGTCTGTCACTAATCAATCTTCTCATCATGGTATATTTTATCCTTAACACTGGCTGGAAATTGCCTGTCACTAATCAATCTCCTCATCAAGGTATATTTTAACCTTATCACTGACTGGAAATTGCCTGTCAGTAATCAATTTCCTCATCAAGGTATATTTTAACCTCATCAGTGACTGGGAATTGTCTGTCAATAATCAATCTTCTCATCATGGTATATTTTATCCTTAACACTGTCTGGAAATTGCCTGTCACTAATCAATCTCCTCATCAAGGTATATTTTAACCTCATCAGTGACTGGGAATTGTCTGTCACTAATAAATCTTCTCATTATGGTATATTCTATCCTTAACACTGGATGGAAATTGCCTGTCACTAATCAATCTCCTCTTGAAGGTATATTTTAACCTTATCACTGACTGGGAATTGCCTGTCACTAATCAATCTCCTCATCAAGGTATATTTTAACCTTATCACTGACTGGGAATTGCCTGTCACTAATCAATCTCCTCATCAAGGTATATTTTAACCTCATCAGTGACTGGGAATTGTCTGTAACTAATCAATCTTCTCATCATGGTATATTTTATCCTTAACACTGACTGGGAATTGCCTGTCACTAATCAATCTCCTCATCAAGGTATATTTAACCTTATCACTGACTGGGAATTGCCTGTCACTAATCAATCTCCTCATGAAGGTATATTTTAACCTTAACTGACTGGGAATTGCCTGTCACTAATCATTCTCCTCATCAAGGTATATTTTAACCTCATCAGTGACTGGGAATTGTCTGTCACTAATCAATCTTCTCATCATGGTATATTTTATCCTTAACACTGGCTGGAAATTGCCTGTCACTAATCAATCTCCTCATCAAGGTATATTTTAACCTTATCACTGACTGGAAATTGCCTGTCAGTAATCAATTTCCTCATCAAGGTATATTTTAACCTCATCAGTGACTGGGAATTGTCTGTCAATAATCAATCTTCTCATCATGGTATATTTTATCCTTAACACTGTCTGGAAATTGCCTGTCACTAATCAATCTCCTCATCAAGGTATATTTTAACCTCATCAGTGACTGGGAATTGTCTGTCACTAATAAATCTTCTCATTATGGTATATTCTATCCTTAACACTGGATGGAAATTGCCTGTCACTAATCAATCTCCTCTTGAAGGTATATTTTAACCTTATCACTGACTGGGAATTGCCTGTCACTAATCAATCTCCTCATCAAGGTATATTTTAACCTTATCACTGACTGGGAATTGCCTGTCACTAATCAATCTCCTCATCAAGGTATATTTTAACCTCATCAGTGACTGGGAATTGTCTGTAACTAATCAATCTTCTCATCATGGTATATTTTATCCTTAACACTGGCTGGAAATTGCCTGTCACTAATCAATCTCCTCATCAAGGTATATTTTAACCTTATCACTGACTGGAAATTGCCTGTCAGTAATCAATTTCCTCATCAAGGTATATTTTAACCTCATCAGTGACTGGGAATTGTCTGTCAATAATCAATCTTCTCATCATGGTATATTTTATCCTTAACACTGTCTGGAAATTGCCTGTCACTAATCAATCTCCTCATCAAGGTATATTTTAACCTCATCAGTGACTGGGAATTGTCTGTCACTAATAAATCTTCTCATTATGGTATATTCTATCCTTAACACTGGATGGAAATTGCCTGTCACTAATCAATCTCCTCTTGAAGGTATATTTTAACCTTATCACTGACTGGGAATTGCCTGTCACTAATCAATCTCCTCATCAAGGTATATTTTAACCTTAACACTGACTGGAAGTTGCCTGTCACTAATCAATCTCCTCTTGAATGTATATTTTAACCTTATCACTGACTGGGAATTGCCTGTCACTAATAAATCTTCTCATCAAGGTATATTTTAACCTTATTACTGGCTGGAAATTGCCTGTCACTAATCAATCTCCTCATCAAGGTATATTTTAGCCTTAACACTGACTGGAAATTGCCTGTCACTATTCAATCTCCTGATAAAGGTATATTTAACCTTATCACTGACAATGGGGATACTTGTCATTAACATACCTCATCAAACACTGCATAACTATGTCACTGACTTTGGGGCTACTTGTCACTAATGTGCTTTCTCATCAAACATTATACATATAACTTTGTTACTGACTATGTTGCTACTTCTTACTAATCTTTTTCCTTATCAAATCCTACTCAACTTTGTCAGTAAGGGTGGGACTACTTGTCACTAATCTATTTCATTAAACCTCACCCAACATTATCACTGACATTGTCAGGGGATGACGATAAAAACGGTTGAAACTAAATTTATGGAACTTGGAATGAGTTTTGATATAATTTAATATGATAGAAATTTTCACTCTATAGATTGTTCTGCTGAATTATGCAAAACTAACTTTACTGACTCGCAAATAGAGGGTGGGATTTCACTTAAGAGAACAAAAATTAAAGTTTTAATAAAAAATGTTGTTAGTAGCTAAATCCAGTGATAGAAAAATGACAGAAAACATGCAATGTCGTTTTTTGTCTGTTCTTGTGGATGAGAGTTCCGATATTGGAAAGAACAAAAATTTATGCATTTTGATTAAAATTGTTAATACCGGTATTATGAAAATACCTCTGTTGACATTTACCTACTAGACGATGTAAAAATCAAGGAATCAACAGCTGAAAATTTGTTGTCGGACTTTAATAATTGTCTTTCTCAGCGTGATTTATCTATTCAAATTATCATAAAATATTGTAGTGATTATGTCAATGTTAAGATGGGAGAAAGAAATTATTTTTTGTCTAGGCTTCTTGATGTATATCCAGTTTCTGAGAGTCTTTCTAAAAATGTTGAATCTCTGCTCTATTTGTTGTTTTCCTATTTTTCAAGAAGTCCCAAAAGACAGTCTGTTCTTAATGATCTTCCATCTTTCATGAGGACTAAGATACCGTAGTTTCCCCTAACTATGGTCCACATTTGTCACATTTTTCTTTGTATATTCAGTACTATTCATCCCGATTAAGTGAAATTTTGTCTTCGGACTCTTCTAAGTTTATGTTAAATTAATATTGACATATGTGTTTGAAATTATTTAATTACAAGTGTTCAAAAAATAATAAGCATTGGTACATAGTTGTATTCTGAGGTGCCCAACTATGGTCCACTCATATATTCATGCTTGAAAGCATGAATGGACTATAGTTGTAGCTATAATTATTCGTAAATCAATACATTGAGTTTCTAATTTAAGGGTAGAAACATAATCTAGCACAGATATATTAAAAATTAATGAAAAGTACATGGATTCTTTATATTAATACACATTACATAAACACTCAATAAACAAGTGAAATCTGAAAGTCATTTTTCTGCAATAATGAACAACTACACTCACAATTTTTCCCTTGAAATTATTCAAATCTGCTTTACAGGGAGCATTACCTGAAAGACTAGATTTGCATAATATATACGTCACTGTGTACGTGAACAGAAAACCACAAATCCAAGTCACACAGAGATTGTGTGCACTCGATGTGGGTCTCTGACGTTCGTCAGCCCACGCGAGTTGTGTGGATATAAGGGGAAAAGTTGAGACAGTGTCGGGTGGAGTTCCCGGGTAGCTCAGTTGGCAGAGCGCTGATACGTTCAACCAAAGGTCCCGGGATCGATACCCGGCCCCGGAACAATTTTTCCCTTGAAATTATTCAACTACACTCACCGGTAAAAAAGGGGCCATCTAAAGTTTCTCAATTTTTATGAGGCAAGAATCAGAAAATCCTTTATCAAATGAAGAAAACATTGCTTCCCAGAAAAAAAACATACAAATTATATCAATATCTTCCAAACGTTCAACTGATTTTGTGGCCACCCAGAGTTGGTAATTGCGGGTATTGCCTCCCCGTGACTGTATGACTGCTACCATTCGCCTATTCAACCCTTCGATCAGATTCTGGATGCCAGTCTAGTCGATTCTATTCCATTCTTTACTTAGAACATTTCGGAGATGCTGTAAGTTGCTGTGAGGAGTTAGACGACTTCTAACTCGCTTCCCTAGCATTTCCCGCACATGTTCAATAGGGTTTATATCAGGAATTCTTGCTGGCCATGTCATCCTATTCAATCCAACGTCATGAAGGAATTCATCCACGATTCTTGTAGCATGAGGGAAAGCATTGTCATGCATTAACAGGAACTTTCCACCAATATGTGGGGCATATGATACCACATGTTAAATTAGACCTTCTTCGATGCATCTTGGAGCAGTCAAAGTACCTCCATTAATGAAAACAAATTCTGTGGGAGCTTCATACGAAATGCCATCCCATACCATTACTGATCCACCTTGGAAACTGACACGTCAACTGAAGGTACATGAAGAAAAACGTTCTTCTTCTCTTCTCCACACTCTTTCACGTCCATCTGTAAACTAAATCTCGATTCATCTATGAAGAACAATTGTCGCCACTCCCCCAGGTTCCAATTAGCATGATTGTGAGCAAAATGTAATCGTTCAACATGATGTTGCTGGAGCAATTCTGGGCCTTTAGCTGGTCTTCTGGAATCAACCCACATTCATCCAGACGTCCTCTTACAGTTCCCTCACTCACATTAACTTGTCTTGTTTTCTGGAAGGCTCTTCTAGTCTCAATAGCTGTCGAATGGCAAATTCTTAATGTGTTTAGACAATAAAATGGTCGTCACGAGCTAAAGTTACTCGTTTTCTCCCTGAATCGGGTCTCCTGGAATATCCTCCTGTCTCTCTAAAGCGAGGTACACTCGTTGTACGGTCGATCGAGGAATCCCAAGAACTGAAGCCACATAACGCCGACTATTCCCACCTTCTATCAATGCAACCACTTTTGCTGAATCGTTAGGACTTAGTGACATTTGTATACAATGAAGTACTCCAATACTGCCTCAAAAGAGCTTATCAGTCTGTAGACATCTTCAGCTTAGCTCGAAATGAGTCCGAGAAGTTTACACACAATATTGCAAGAAGAACTAATCTTCTTTTCAGATCATTGTCGGCTATTACGTATTCAGTATTACATTGTTATGTATCATAAAATAAATTAATAACTAAATGAACCTCAGCATACCTACAATTATTTAAAAAAATCCTACAATTTTCAAAAAATTTAAAGAAAATGTAGTTCGCCCGGTTTTATTGCAGGTGAGTGAATATTAACGAAAAAAGTGGGGTATCAAAATAAACTAACATATTCTTAGCAAAATATTATGCAAATAAATTGACTGATAATGTTTATTTATCGTACTGAGAACTACATTCATTAGGCTTATTTCCATCCTTTGAATCTCCACTTCTCTTGTAATTCTGAAATTGAAAATAGATCTCTCTTTTTCGAGATGCATTTGGGGTCTTCAATTTGTTTTATTATGTTTTCGTTTCTATAGAATAAAATGTCTTCCATTTCTCTCCACCTCAATAATTGCCGCTTCTTACTATACATGAAACAACAGCTCCATTATTCTTCACTTCCAAAACTTTCCCTGGCCACAATTCCTCCTCATAAGTAACTACCATATATCTATGTGCCTTTAGCATTAATTTAACAGATTTCGTCTTCTTTTCCATATCTGACTCACTGTCTGTAAATATGGAGAGAACGCCGGAAACATAATCTGTATCCAATTCAATTTCATCGCTCTCATAGACATTTACAGGGACTGTTGTTTTCCTTTACCCTGAAGTTTTCGTTTCACCCGACCATCATTCGTGCTAGTACCATTGATGCTGGAACAGCCTGTTTCTTTGTTTATTTGACTATAATGTTAAATGGTGTTTTGGAATATATGAGATACCGTATTTGCAGAAGTAAATAATCACATTGATCACATTTTATTGAAACTAATATTTCAAAATGAAATGCAACTGTGGTCCACGAAAAATTGTGGTACATAGTTGAGGACTGATTTCTAGCCTTGAGGTTAAACATTTTTCACGCAGAGTCCTTAACCTCCTCCAGTGTAATTATTACGTGAAAGGAAACACTATACAGCCAGGTTTTATTGCACAAAGAATCATATATGTATAATGTACCAGTTCCATAGACGAGAGCTTAATAAAACAGACAATCACAAACTGAATGATTTCGTGTCCTCACACATTCAATATAACGGTGCACACTGACCTTGTTAAGCATCCATATCATTGCCACGTGTAATGGTAGATAGAAGCATCTATGGGGAACATAATTCCATCACAGTGGCGCCTTAAATGGCAAACACCGAACTATTGGGGGACTAAGTAGATGCGTTTTGGACCATAGTTGGGTGCCTGGACCATAGTTATTGGAAATTACGGTACTGAATATGATAAATCCCTCCAAAACTGGATGGCTCGCCTTAGGAAACTGTGTTTTCGAAGTTCAGCATTACTGATATTTCTTAAAATATATTTGCAATTTTCAGATTTTATGTTGTCTTTGTTCAATTCATTCAACATGTTTTTCCAAAACGACAAACATTTTATTCCATCAGTTGCTGTAGAATGAAAGAGATTTTTAAAATTACTGAGTTCCAAATTTTTAAAACTGAAATGTTTAAAGTGGATGCCATTATTACTTATAATCCAATGTGTCCACACAATTTGTCATTAAATGACATAAATACATTTATACAGCTAGATAAATATGGCCAACATCATAATGTAGATACATTCAAAATCCGGTGTCTGAAGATTTATCAGATTGCTTTAAGTGAATCTCTTAAAAGATTCCCTGCTCAAAATGACCTCATTCACGTACTTGCTTTTCTGGAACCTTGTGAAGCATTAAGAACTAATTACAGTCTTTGCAGACCTAACATTATCTTACTGAAAAATTAATATTAAAGTGGTACCAGAAAAGATAAAAAATTAGTGAGAACTTTTTTCTAGTCATTTTTGGAGGAAGAGAAATCTCACTTCTTATGTCTATTATTGAGAACTGGATAGTTGCTTGCCGGAAGTTGAGGAGATAGGACCTGTTAGGTCAGTGTCTACGACAGTGTTTAGTACAGTGGTTAGGGGTATACGAAGCAATGGAGCAACTCAGGAAGTTGATAGAAGATCTTGCGAAAGAGGTGAAGCAGGAGTATGAAAAGTCTAAAGGTGCCGGAAAAGTTCAAGACTTTGAGACATCTATGCACCATATGGTTAACAGGCTGGAGTGCCTGGAGAGGAAGGTGGACTATTTGGAGAATCAGAGTCGTAGAAACAATATCGTAATATACGGTGTGCATGAAGAGAACGGAAAAAGATGGGAGGAAACGGAAAATTTGGTTAGGCGTGTCGTTGCAAAAATCGGCATCGATCTCGTCAACAGTGACATTGAGAGGGCGCACAGAGTAGGGAGGCTGAATGGTGGCAAGCGCCCCATTGTATGTAGACCGGCGCATTTCAAAATGAAGTGCTCCATCCTTAGGGACAGTAAATACTTGAACGGAACTGGAATCGTTATCTCCGAAGATTTCAGTGAGGGAGAGGGAGTACCGATACCCTAAACGATATATGTTTGAGGCGAGACGATAGGGATGTCATGCTGTGCTTCAATATGTAACATTAATCATCAACGGCCGAGTGTGGCACAGGGGAGAGCTGGAAAGATATGGACAACCATCCGCAGGAAAAGGAGGACGTGTCTTCTGGTGTCGAGCCGGAGATTGCTTAGAGCGAGGTACGCGCCATGGCGTCCCCAGATAAAGGATCAAGACCACCGGAGAAGGACAGGCCTGAAGACGTCGGTAGAGAAGCCCCGGGAGGTCCAGCAGCGTGGAGAATGCGGGTTCGTCACGTCATACTGCGAGGGACAGAGGACAGAAGCCAGTGGGGGTGGAACTACCAAATAGAAGGAGATCTCAACGGGTGGAATAGACGAGAAAAGTGAAACGTGTGTCAGTAAATGAAAGGTCAATAGCCATGTCAAACTCTCCTCACGATCGGGTGCTGGAATATTGAAGGGTTGAAAAGTAAAATAGGCAACACGGGCTTTTATGACTTTATGGACGAATTTGACATTTTGTGTACGACTGAAACATGGATGAGTGCTAATGATAAGATACAGTTTACGAACCATTGTAGTTTCAATGTATATAGTAGGTACAGGGGGAAGAGAGGGCGTTGGCAGGGAGGTGCTAGTATATTCTATAAAACGCATGATTGGATGGAGGTTAGAGAAATTGATATTAATTTATAAGGTGTGATATGTGCTAGTATAAGGTGTGGCGCTATGCTAATAATAATTATTGGCTTATACAAACAGCGATCATCATCTAAGTATTGCAACCCGTCCTTCTACGAATATGTAGCGGAGAGAGTGGTAGATCTGCGTGTAAGCTATCCCGATGCGTCATTGTTGTTAATTGGGGATTACAATTCGAGGATCGGAATAGAAAACATTTCTTTCGGAGATTGGGTGGACGGTGAAAAGGAAGTGAGAAAAGCGAATAGATGCAGTAAAGATAAGGTGCTTAATGCAGAAGGCAGGGAGCTACTTGCATTTTGTGATGCATTTATCTTTGAGATTTTAAATGGAAAATATGGAAGAGACCAAAAGGGGGAATTAACGTTTGTTAATACCAATGGGGGGAGTGCTGAAGATTTTATTATATGCAGCAAAGACATAAGGATTTCTGGATAGGAGAATGGTTGGAGTCGCATCATTTTCCTGTTTGTGTGCAGCTAGAAATAATGGACGAGACTAGGCTAACTGGGGATGGAAGCAATAAACAGGAGCAGGAAATATCGGTCCCAAGGTGGAGGGAAGAACATAAGGACGTGTATATAACAGAGATTGGAGGATGGACTGAACGACGTTGACTCAATTATGGCGGAACAGATCACGTTAATTATTCAGGAAGTGAGTTCTGTAATGAAGTTAAAGGCGAACCGAAAGAAGACACAAGGAACTACTAATTTCTATGACAATGATTGTAGGAAAGCTAAAAGGGAAATGGATCAAGCATTGCGGGCTTTTAGACAGTTTAGGGGGAGACGAGGATCGAGAAATAGCGTATACGTAGCACGTAGGAAGCTGTATAAGGACATTTTATTCTAGAAAAAAAAAGACACAATGGCAATGTAACATAGCAGAAGAAATCAGACAAGTCGCAGGACGAGGAAATGGGACGGAGGTATGGAGATCATTGAAGAAATTGCGCAAGGGCCCATATGTGGGAAACAACATCTCGCCAGAGGCACGGAAGAGCCACTTCCAAGGGTATACGAGGGAGGTGGACAATTACGTGGTGTAGACTTCAATTTGCATTCAGTGCTGCAAGTACCAGAAATTGATATATTACATGGCGAATTTACAACTGACGAAGTGACGAAAGCTATAAATAGTTTAAAAAATAATAAAGCATCGGGTTTAGACGGGATACCTTCTGAATTTCTCAAAGAGTGTATTAATATACAGGCAACTACAAGTAAAATCACGGACATGTTTAACCAAATTTTTATGGGAGAAAGTTATCCTAGTGAATGGACATCGGCAATTGTATGTCCAATCTACAAAAAGGGAAACATGTCGGTACCTGATAATTATAGGGGGTGGCGCTCTTACCAACAATGGGCAAAGTTTACTGCAAAATTATATATGAGAGACTGAGGAAGTGGATACTTCAATATGATAGGCTTTCTAAATTTTAGGCTGGTTTCACAGAGGGTTACAGTACAACAGATAACATATTTGCTTTGGGCACATTAATGCTAAAAGAAATACAGAACAAGAGAGGAAAACTGCATTGCGCATTTGTAGACTTTAAAAAAGCATTTGATTCGGTAGAACGTGAAGCTGTTGTACAAGCTGTGGAAAAAAGGAATGTCGTCGAGAATGATTAAAGCTTTATCAGCAATATACGAGAAGATGGCAAAGTTTCGGAAAATATGGCTAACCGTAGAGAGGTTAGATAAGGGCGCATACTCTCACCCTTTTCTTTTTAATATATTCGTAGATGACATACCAGAAATTGTCAATAAAATCGAATCTGTAGCTCCAAATTTAGACGGGATCTCCATACCTGCACTCTTACATGCAGATGATCTGATTTTGATATCTCGATCAATAAATGGACTGCAATAGGAGCTTTACTGCTTGGAGAATTATTGTAGTCAATGGGGCATGACTGTTAACATAGACAAGTCTAAGACAATTACTTTCAAAAATGGATCTATTTATAGGAAGAATGAGACATGGACATACTTTCAAAGTTTGTTAATTTGTTATATGTTCTGACTTATCCCGTGGATGAAAAGTTCGCTTACACAATCATAAAATCATAGGTCAGATATATTTGAACGTTAGTGTACACTGACATTCAAAGGTATCCGATCTACGATTTTATGATCGTGTGAGCGAACTTTCCACCCACGGGACAAGTCAGAGCCAAAGATATAAAAATTGAAAAACTTTGAAATAGTTAAGCTAGTTCTCAATAGGTGGCAACATTATTGGGACAGTTAAGAAAGTGTCAGAGAAAATTATTTTTTGATTAAACATTAAGTACCTACACTACCCAAAATAATATTTACCTCCGTGAAGATAATACATATTTTTAGCCCATTTTCACGCGTATATCCCACATCGAAAAATACTCCGCGTGCTACCTGGTAACACGCGTCATATGTTGGCTACCCTTGTCCTACACGATTACTTACATACTTACAAAATATAAAGATGAAAATCTGTTATTTGTTATACCATCAGTTATCATTATACCGATAGTAAATCTGTATTTTCTTCTAGGACTAGACAAAGCAAAGAGACAAAGCCAGATAGAGACCGGTCCGGTATTCCTAATGGGGTTGTAAAGTAATATTATTTCCTGCATAAAACGTGATGTAACATATATTATTTGCATTTCTGCTTACTAAAAACAGAACCGAAACTTTGTCGGTATCATTTTTATTATCACTACTATCACTATCCTAAAAAAAAAACTGTGCGGAAATTGACATCCGCGAATAATCTCTTTGACATTGGTGCCTGATTTTTGGTGACATGATTTGTAAAATTGGGCTCATCATTATCCCTCTGTTCCGCGCATTCATCATAAATCATAATACTAAATGTCATGCATGTGTTTTATTTGTCTTCACTAAGTCATAGGAACAAAATTGGTAAAGGTTCTAATGCCCATGTGATAGTTTTCTTATAATTAGTCGTATATGTTATAAATATATTTTTGAAAAGCACGTTTTTCCTGATAACCGATCCTGCAACCGAAATACAGATAGTCTTCGATTATAAAACTGTACGTTTTTACTTTTGGAGTTCTGGCATAAAAATCTAATATATCGGTACATTACAAAATATATATGAGGGATTCGGACACTGTCACCGATAGTCTTTGTCCATGATGGGCAATAAGAAGTCATTTTCATTTTAAATGAATTCACTTACTGTAATGTGAAAGATAACATAATATTGAATTTCTACTACATCCCTAGGCATAACACAACACTAGAGAAAAGAGAAAACTTTCCTAGACAACTAAGCATGCATCCATATTAACTAAAGTTTCTAGCTTTGAAGTTCAAAGTGCCTACAGCAATATAATCTTACACATATTATGATGCACTAAGCTGAATATAAGTAATAGATTTTAATTTCGTAATTTCTATATTATTAAAATCACTTGCCGCAAATCGAATCGATTTGCGAAAATGTAAATGTATTGTGTCTGAATTTAAGTTATTTTCGATATATGTGTTTCAGGCAATGGGGTGTTACAAACGGCAGCAAATTTGAATATTATATGAAGTTCGTGAAGACTGTAGTAAACATGTCCTATTTTAATCTCGAGGCTTATAAGGAATTTGCTAACGATGATTCGTTACAGCACATAAACTTGGATCAGCTTATTTCAGAGGTAGAGTTCATTATAATAAAACTTGGTTTATTATTGCTTTGATGCTTAAATAGCTAACGATATTGATTACATTCAGAATTATTTATATTACATAATTTAATAGCCTACATAACCTCATAAATAATGTAATCTCCTGCATTGTTAATGACTGGCTCCGAATGTTCTGGATAATTTTTGACTCCACGCCCGAGGAAATCCTGTGGTTTGGATTAAAGAAACGGTAAAGCCATTATTGTGAAAAGCAGTTTTGAATTTAAAGCGGACTCCCTGGATATTGTTGGATGGGGAGCGGAAAAGAATTTCATGCATGAAGATCAGGAGAATTAGGTGGAAGTAGAATATCCGCCAAAGTGAACTCTTGGGTAATCGCTTTTATAAAGTTAGTATTGTGTGGAAAATCAACTGATGAGTCTCCCTGTTGTTTCTCTTGAATGACGGCCTAAAGACGACTAAGTAGTTGGCAATAAATCTCAGCAGTGATGGTTAATTCCTCGGAAGAAATTCATAGTATATGACTCTTTCTTTGTCCCACAAGTTCCACAATATTGGCTTACGTGTATGAACAGTTTTGCAAGGGAAGTTGCTAATTTGTTAGACTAAGGTATTCCTTTCTGTTCTTAATAATGATATAATGGTACTATTTTTCGTCATTCTTAACAATGTGAGAAAAATACGATCGATGTTGTTGACGACCAACCAACCGAAAAGAAATGGTAACACGCTGATTTTTGTTGTTTTCTCTCAAAAGTATAAACCATATATCCAATGTTTTTAACTTTGTTAATGGACACTAATGCCACACGATAGTTCAATGGTGACAATGAATTCATCATATTGATAAATTACTGAGTTTTTTGCCTGGTCCATCCTGAATTAAAGGGTTAAACAGTGTTCATGGAAGCTCAACGTCATTCTTGAACGTTGAAGATCATTCATGACTAGGTACCTATTCAACTTTCAAGACCTCGAAAGCACCATAAATGATTATGGTGGTCTCTGGTGCTTTTACTCCTCGGTTAAACTCAAACAAAAATATTTGTCGGAAATGTTCGTTTGTTATTTACTTCACATTTAATGTTTGTTAGCCAATAATTGACATTTGAAAAATTCAAAACGTGTTTTTAATACAGCAATACCAAGACATTAAAATGGTAAATGACATTTCCCAAAGAAATTCCTTACAATAACTGTAATCCCATGGAAAACAAAAAAAGCTACGAACTTGTGCATCAACCCGTTACAAGGAAATAAGTTCACATCACGAATTTCTTGTAAAAGAGTGATAAAAATTAGATCCTTTGTCTCATATATAAATTTATGATGACAGGGAAAAGTAGTAAAGGCTAAGTAAAATATATGACAAAATGAGTTATGTCTTTCCAGGACAGCGGCGGATTTTCAGGGAGGCAATGGAGGCCGTGCCTCCCCTAATATTTTGCCAGAATACAATATAACATTATTAATTCCAGCTGAAGTAAAATCTTAGAAAAGTTATAGCAAATGACGTACATTTTTCATTTCATATTAATGTTACTAATCAATATTACTAAGATGTACAAGCTACATCAAGCCGACCACATTCAGTTGGTGGTGCCCGCTTGCTGTAGATAGTGCAAATAATTCGTACCGAAAGAAAGCAGATAGCGCCGTAACCTGTACAATCGACAACGAGCAGCCTGCTGTGGCTATGTGATAGCGGGACATAGGAGACAACTATATGACTCTCCTCCCTAGTAACCATGACCACAGCAGTTCAACCAATAAGATAGCTGGTTAGCGGAGTGTTTAATCCTGATAAAAACTCACGAGAGGGTGAGAATTTCGAGAAATCCTACTTACCTCTGACAAGTGTACCGCTAGCCTCGGCTGGTTTCGGCTATGTTCGGCTGTATTGGCAAGCTCTTTCTTTCTTTCTTTCTTTCTTTCTTTCTTTCTTTCTTTCTTTCTTTCTTTCTTTCCTTCTTTCTTCCTTTCTTTCTTTCTCCCTTTCTTCTTGGATTTAGAAAATTGCGTCATGTATTCGTAGTGTTTGTTTTGTCTCCCTGCGTAAAAGTTTTGATTTATATTGTCAGATTTTTTTTAGTTTGCGGTGTTCCTATTATTTTTTGTGTTAAGTGATATATTTATTTAGGAAATATTGATACAGTTAAGATATAAATGCAGATTTGTGTATAGTTTCTTCCAGTAGTAGGTGTTCAGTGTGTTGTTAGCTAATTGATCGCTTTGCGAAGGAAAAGGATCGTCCAGCGAATTTGTTGTACAAGTATATAATAGTAATGAGGTACGTGACGGGCCCTATATTTTTAACACATCAAATACAACCTCTCATCAGTCACACCTTCTCCTCCTTAACTTTGAAACCCACCATCCGCCACTGTTCCAGGGATGAATTATAATCGCTCTTCATCTCTGGCCAAAGTGGTATAGCTGTGTTGCGATTTTTCGCTGAGTCATTTTCATTGAACCAAACTATCAACTACAACAAATAAAAGTAATAGGCCTGATGGTCGGAGCAACAGGATCCATCCCGAAACAGGTTGCTGATTTTGTAAGGCTTTTCATTTGCCGTCATCTACAATAAGTAGCCTACAGTAGTTGTTTGTTTGCTTGCATTGAAAGATTCGATTCCGTTGTTAAGAAATCACCTAAGATAAGACATTACACACTAATTTCGTTTTCTCTTTCTTGCATTGGTTTACTATTCATAACAAATTGCCTTGTAATATTTGCTATTCAATTTTTTTTGTAAATGGTATAGGCCTAATTTGACATTTAGGCAATGCATGTTCAGGGAAGGTATTTAATAATAAATAATACATTTATACCTTATGTGACTGGGTAAAATAGTATAAGTTAGACCTACTTATTTGTTATTAAACAGATGATCCAAACAGTATAAATTTATTAATATTACTTTTCCCATATTTGACTACAATGATTAGTTTAATAATAATGACTAATGTAATTCAATTCACTTCCGTTATGCATAAAGCAATTTAAAATAACCTAACACGAAAGGTAACATTCCGCCCTAAATAAGCATGGTTGTTGTTTCCGATATTCCTACTGTGAACGTTTGGTGACGTTGATCGCTTGTGTGCTATGGAAGTGAATCCAGTAGAGCTATATTGAGAGTCTCGCGCTTGAAGCAAGAGTATTTCTTTTTTTGTGGTCAGTTTTTACATTCCTATGTACTGTCAACACTTGAAAGCATTTTATCAGCTTGGATTGTCCGCATGGTCTTTGTGAAATACCATTATGTTTCAGAACAAAGACAATTTTGACAGTGTTACCTGACAAAAAAAATAAAGGCAAGTTAGTAATTTTTGCAACAATAATGTTATAAAACGGTAAGCTTAAAGCTGTGTTATTATAAAACTCTTTGAAACTTCAATTCAAAAACATAATTAACCCTTTTATGAATTAGAAATCACATTGGAAATTTTATCATTTTTATAAGAGATTGATATTACTTCTGCTGAGAATGAACACATCAAATTAAGATATGTATGGAGAGAGTGTCATAGCTAGAGAACATAGTTAGACCCACAAAATGAATTCTGAACTTACAAGCAGTAGAAAAGAGGAAGCGGAATAAAGGGCAATCTTATGTTACAGCAAAAGATAAAGTAATGAGACAAAGAGGTTCTAAAACACTCACAATCTGCAGAATGAAGGGTAGTAAAAAAATTCAAGAAAATATATTTGATAAATTCTGGTCTCTTGCAGATTATATAATAAGTGAGCTACATTTTGTTACTTCCGTTGAAAATTATGAACCAACCAAAACGAATCAAATCGGAACTCAAGTAACAAGAAAAGAAAAACATGAGGAGTAACCCGTTTCATTTCAGTGTCAATGGAAAACACCAACTGATTTGAATTATAGGTGTTATACTTTCACAACAACGTCTTAGACGCTTTACCTAAACTCTTCCCGTGACATTTTATTAGATATTTTTCTGGACTTACAACATGATGGTGCAAAACTGTGACAATAGTAATGTGACATGCTACACGTGGCGTTAGGATCAAGGAGGAAGAGGAGGCAATCAAATTGCTATAGGTCTACATAAAGAGTTAATGTCTCTTCAAGATAAAAGAAATATGTTGTATTTATTGTGATGCATGTGGAGGTTCACATCGAAATTCACATGTAGATTTATCTGACATTTTCCTCAATGTATTACAGGCCAAAGAAAGCTTCCAACAAATTGATTATACATTTATGGTAAGTGGATACAGCCATATGGAGTGTGATGTAGATCATGGACATAGTATTGAAAAACACAAGGAGAAGACATAGGTTTCTATTTCAGTTCTATTTGATTTGTACCAAATGATTTGCACAGTGGGGAAGAAGAAATTCAGAGTGGTTGGGCTGAGACACAAAATTGTCACAATTTTTCTTCGCGTTTATGTACTGCAATAGTGCTCGAAAATGGAATGAGCAGAATGAGATATTTCGTTGGATTGAAGTTAAATGGCTTAGGTATTGTAGAGAACAATCTGGAAAGATCCTTTACTAAACAAATCTGGATGATGATGAAGAATTTTAGATCCTGAACCTCTTCCGTCAGGAAAATTCAAACCCCAAACTATCGCCATCACGTCTGTATGATAGATTCTTCTCTATCTAAAAAAAGGCCTCAGGATCTCCTACCACTAATTGATCCCTTGTCCCATGAGTTCTATCGTTTTCTTCAATCTGATAATATTCCAGATGAAGATCCAGATCTCGTTGCCACTGGATATTGGAATTAACTTTCAGGTTAAAGAATAATCACTCAGTGATTATTTCATGACTTTCGTGTCTGTTTTTATTAATGAAAATTAATCCTTAAGTAAAGAAAAAAAATTATCGCAGGAAAGTGATTATTGTTATTTACATCAATATTACATTGAGTAACTTTTGTGTCTGTTTTTATTTATCTTGATGTTTCCACCGTCATTTAAAAGGACAGAGGGCATTCATGTTTATTTGATTTTTTGGAAATTCATTTTCAAATTCGACATTACGAAATATTACTGTCGAACTGAAAATCTAGCGTTCTTAAGAACAGTCTTTGTTGTTTGTTTGTAATATGTTAACTGAATGTTTCCTATATTTAATAAATATTTTAAGATGATTAACAAGGAATGCATAACGTAAGTTCAAACTGTGTTACTGACACAAAATTTATCTGCAGCAGTTGAAATTAATTTAAAATGCTGTCTACATTCCGAATTGCGAAAATGGTCAACATTTATAATATGGTTCTTGAGTAAATTCATAAAACATTTCTTTGTCCTGTATAAAGGATACCGTAGTGGAAAAATATGTACGAATGACAGTTTTTATTTTCTCAGATGCTGCGAGAAACCATTGACTTTATACAAACTTTATAAGAAGTTTACAAGATACGTTGTGATATTTTGATAACGAAGAACATACATATAAGTGTCGTCCCTTAGGGTAATGCCAATGGCAACAGCGAAGAAGAACCTTGCTCTAAAGTAAAAAAAAAAAAAAATCTGTGTATCTGGGCAAGTGTTATGTTAGAGTTTGCGGATGTACTGCAATCAAATAATCCTCACTTACCACGCCACATCTGCTTTGACTCATTTTCTTACTTCTTGCATCTACTTGAATCAGTCACATCAGAAAATTACAACGGAACAGAAACTATAAGAAAAAAAAACAGTAGAAAAACTTGCCCTTTAATTCGTTCAAATTACGCGTGACTGCAATTGTTCTTAAGGTTGCAAAGTAATTGTTTCCGAGTGTAACAACCCAAATATTGTTATAATTCCATCCAATAACAAACAAATATTGCTCACATAACACGTGAAATGGTTCTCCCAATAAGAAGCGATTATAAAATGTACACGGCGGAACACAGTAAAGAAATACAGGGTGACCACCATGAACCTGACACATTTGAAATTGCTGTATAATTCATACTGCTTGGGGTAAAAAGAAAAGAATGCATGCAATATCAAGAGTAACTCACCAAGTTTTATTAAAAAAATCAGTACACCTCAACATGAGATCCTCTCGTTGCACGAAGAACATCTAGCCTGAATTCAATTTCCTGCCAGGTCTTCTGAAGCATCTCGGGCGTAACGGAATTGACGGCATCTCTTATGCGGCCGCGTAGCTGTTGAAGATCACGAATATTGTGGCCTGTATACACTTTATTCTTGACATATCCCCACAAGAAAAAGTCTAGAGGGGTAATATCCGGTGATCGAGGTGGCCATCTTGTCGGTCCATCACGCTCAATCCAGCGACCTGGAAATTGTGTGTCGAGAAATTCTCGAACGATCAGGCTCCAATGTGGTGGGGCGCCGTCCTGTTGAAAGATGACGTTCGGCTACAAATGCATTAACTGAGGCACAACAAATTGATCCAACATGTCGAGGTAGGTATTGCGCGTAACTATTTGTTCTGCAAAGAAAAGGGGGCCGATGATCAAATTGTGCATCAATCCGCACCACACATTTAATTTCGGGCTGTCACGAATGTGTTCCACAATGCAGCGTGGGTTTTCTGACCCCCAAATACGCGCATTATGTGTGTTGACTTTGCCCGATAAATGAAAAGTGGCCTCATCAGAAAAAGCAATGCGAGTTAAAAATGTTGAGTCTTCATCAATGTGTTGTAACATGTCGATAGCAAATGCCTGCCTCTTATTACCGTCATCTGGTTTCAGTTCATGAACCAACTGCAATTTGTATGCATGAAACCCAAGAGAGCGATGCAGTATCTTATGTACCGTGGACTTCGGCATCTGCAGTTCTCGTCCCGCTTGTCGAACTGACTTGCGTGGACTTCGTTCATACGCCTGTCTCACTGCTGCTACACGCTCCTCTGATACGCGCACATTACCGCCACCATGCAATTTCACCACACTTCCCGTAGCCAAAAAGTGCTGTTTCCATGTCTTAATGGTGTTCCGTGATGGTGGGTCCTTCTGGAACACGCGCCGAAAGTTGCGTTGCACTTGAATCACCGAATTTGTTTCAGCATACCACCAGATCGCTTGTGCTCGCTCTTGCATTGTCGCCATTTTGACTTAAGCTACCGCAGCGCCACGTACAACCTCTCGCGCGGGTTTTTAAAAATAGCCAACGAAATTTCCACAGTTTCTCTACATATTGCAATGCATGTTACCAACTTATTTCCATTCATTGATTTTTGGCAGTCAAATGAAATGTGTCAGGTTCATGGTGGACACACTGTATAATCAAAATATGGGACTGATGAACATGTTAGTTTGTATAGAGCATGCTCATATTTAAACTGATATTTTCCACTTATCAGTCACTGTGTTGACATGGCTAAGTAAAATGCCTGGAAATTACATCGATGTAACGTCTTTTAGAAGAACAGTTGCTGTTGGCATTTTGAAAATATTGAAGAAAAGCATAAAGATGTCTCAAGCAGATATCAGCAAACTTCATGAACTTCAAGATTTGATGGAGCTCCTGCGATGGTTGAGTGGTCAGAACTTCAGCTTGTCATGCAGGCGGTCCGTATTCGAATCCCATTTAAGCTAACATTTTTCCTTTAATTGAATTTGTAGTGATATTTGTGAAAGACAAGATTATAGTTTGAGTTCTTTTCTCGGAGTTCTCGCGTTTCTCCGATCTAATAGGGCATCTACATTATTCCGTTAACATTTCTCCATTTCGTCACTGTTCCATAGCATTCCCGGAATGTGGCTGACGATATACGTGTGAGGGGACTGGCCTAGGGACGTGTGGGAATCTTGAAACCTAGGTATGCGACGAACCTTACTGTAGTCAGCCGGTGTGAGTTTGGGAATGTACCTACCTTAAGGGTTAGCGCAATAGATCTAATAAGGTCACAGTGCTGAGTCGTACTGCCACCTTCTTTCCAATTTAATTCAAGACTTTATGGAATTGACCATCAGGATTGGGGTTGCCAAGTTTTTTTAAAGAAAATACGAGAGACTAAGGAATCGACAAAATTTCACATAGAAAATAGACAAATTACTAGGTTCAGTTACTAAAAAACATCTTCATTCTACACCTCGACAACCAAGCTTAAATTAAGAATATCTTGAGACAGATTTTGTCTCGCGTAATAGTTGAAGTTGACTGCAGTTTTCAGCTCTCATTTGATTAAATGTGTCGTGCTCATGTTTCAATATCTGTCCAATTATTGTTCATGAAATGAAGCACCCTCTTTTATAAACATTACTCTTTGGTATGCCGAGAACAAAACTAGCCAGTTTTTCCAAATTCATAACATTAACACTGTTTGATTCTAAACAGGTGAGTACGAAAACTCATATTAAACTTGGAAATCATTACGTTCTGTAAAGACTGCATATTCATCTCTTGAACAAATGAACTCATCACAAAAAGAATCATTATTCACGACAAAATGAAATGTCTAGAATTAAATTTTTACATATGCAAAAACAAGGGAGAAAAATGCACGAAGAGAAGAATAGTATGGGAGCCGGGACACTGTTAAAAATAAGGCGCAAATACGGGAGATCCCGGGAAATACGGGAGAGTTGGAAACCCTAATCAAGATAAATAAACGCGATTTTGTTGGTGTTACTGCATATGTTGACCTGAGAAACGCTATGTTTCACTACATCCGAAAAATTGCTTCGTAATTTACTACACACAGAGCGTGAATTACACTTTTCCTTAGACTTTCTAAAGCTATTCATTATCAACAACAAAATTGGCAATTTCATAAATATTTAGGTTAATTGGTAATTTAAATTTATATAGCGGCTTAAATTGCCACCATCCTTTTAAAAGGACGCCTGTTTTCAAAGAATGTATTATAAATAATACATTTTTTGTAAAATAAAATATTTGCGATATATTTTATGTCATATTTTCTAATCTTATTATGATTAAAAAAAATATTTTCCGTAGTATCAGGGTTAATTAAAAGTAGTGTAAAGTGAATTTACAAATGTAAGTCTGAGCCAAAGACATTAGGTTTTGTTATTCAAATGAATATTACATTCTCTTATAACTTGACTTTTTATGTTTGTCACTATTAATTTAAACTAATCCTCGTGTGACATACCGGTAACCTTTACTTTCTCAATGTCTCCAGTTGTTATTAATGTAATCTAATCCCCAAGTGACTTAAAATTTAATATTATATCAAAGTCACTATTATTAATCAAACCCGTCGAGTTGGGTTCTTCCAAATTAATGACCGGGGGAGGGGGGGTATAATGATGGCTCTCGTGCTCTTCTTTTCGCCAATTTTTCGATTTCCCACCACCCAGCCCTTTTTCATTCTCTGGCACTTTCATCACTTTATTTCTCTCCGCCGGCCACCATTGCATGCGGAACGCCCACCACAGCATCACAGCCATTTTCACCTCTCCATCCCCGCTATTGGTTCTTTGCCACGTCCGCCCACATGACGGCACTTGTTACGAATGCCTGGTGAGGCACATACTTCTTCCTCTTCTAGATATTTATATTCATTCTAAGGTTAAGGTTCTTAGGCTTATAACTCCCGTCTCACTAGCGAGGATCATTCCTATCTCCGTGGTCCTGTCCCACGGTTTCGAGCGCGACTTCCGAATTGTATAGTGCGACAGGGCGCCTAGCAACAAAGCAATAGTAGACCCTTCATTCTGCTGCTATATGCACGTTTAGGTGCCGATCGCGGGCCAGAGGTCAAGTACACTCACGAAGAGGGGCAAGGGGCGATTTAAACGTCCCGGTGTCCGACTCTGCTCACCGGAGTGGATATATCGCTCAGTCATATTACCGCTGAATTATGAGTGTCGCAGTGTAATAAGCCACAACTCCTCTGAAGCTGTGCGGTCCGTGATGGGGGCATAAAACTGCGACACGCCTCTGGTGTAAGACTTGCCATTAAGTTTGTAATGTCCAGTTTGAGGGTAACTTGCGTGAGGTGGGTTGCTTGGGATCGGGCTCTAAGGGGGTCCTCATAGCCAGCACAGACAGTGAAAATTTTTGGTTTCTTTTTCTTACGCTCCCCCTGTGGCAGACTGACGCCGACGGTTCCGTAGGAGGAACAAATTCAATATGTTCTCGCGCTCTTCTTCCCCTCCCTCAGAAAAAACCCAGAAGACAAATGGACACGAGTGATGGTAATATGAGGAACATTGCAATGGATTTGGGACCTGAGTAAGTTATTGTTAAAGTGCCGCCTCCAAGGTTTATTAGCATCAACTTAGACGGAATAGAAAAGACTATGAAGGACATCGGTCCAGTTTACGTGAGATGAGCACTCGACGAATTCGTTGGGAAGGTCAAATATGCAACTCGACTACGCAACGGTAGTCTCTTCATCGAGACTATATCTCCAAAACAGAGTGAGACGCTGTTGAAAGCTAAGTTGCTAAGGTCTTACCCTATTATCGTCGAACGGCACTCCTCGCTGAACACCACGCGGGAGTAGTGCATACGGATTCTCTGCACGGTATGTCCGACGAAGAGATCCACCTAGAACTGGCGGAGCAGTCCGTGTCCAAGGCTTACTGTTTATTACGTAAGCGGGATGGAGAGACTATTCCCCACCGAGCACTGTCATTTTGAAATTTGAAAAGCCTCTCCTACCAGAATATATCCTTGTCGGGTACGAACGTGACCCACTTCGTGCGTATGTGCCGAACCCATTGCGGTGCTTTCGGCTCCAAACGGTTCGGACATACGCAAAAACGTTGGAGTAAGAATATAATATGTGCAAAAGTGCGGCTGAGATGACCATGGTGTTTCTCCATATGCCGGCGCCCAGCACTGTGCGAATTGTTCTGGGACCACGACACTAATTCTAAAAATTGCCCGAAGTATATAGTAGAGAAGGATATTCAAGAACTCTGAGTCCAAGAAAATATTACGTTTTCCGAAATGTGTAAGCGTATTTTAAATCAACAGAAGAAGGTGACGCAAAATTCCTATGCCACTGTATTGAATAAAGCAACAGGGGGAATTGGCTCTTCTACGCAAACGCCGCCTATTGCGAATAAACTTGTGAACCGAATTGAGATCGCTACCCACACTTATGTGGACATTGCCACTCTGACTGCTGAGTTAGACGACTCGTGTGGCTTTGATATCAGGCCTTACGTTCCAAAAAAGATCACTAACGTGGCGACAGACAAAGACTGAAGGCCTGGTAAATCGCCGCGACGTCGCACTCCTTGCTCGGGTGACGGATCGAGATCACGCTCTCGATCCCGTGCTCGATCAAGATCACGATCAGGTGTGCGAAGATCTGCGAGTGAGTTCCCACGGTGGAGGGCTAAACAGTCGCAGTCAAAGGCACCAAATCATAGACAAGATAAGAAGAGAAGATCCCCTCTGATGCCACCAATATGATTTAGCTCTTTGAGATGACTGATATTGTACATTGGAATGTAAACGGTGTACGCAGCAGATATACAGAACTACAATTGATTTATCATGAGAACCCTGCTATTTTATGTCTTCAGGAGACACACCTCCGGTCCGAAAACTCCCTGAGTATTTCGGGATACTACATTCACTGGTCCGATCACTTTACCGGTATTCGTGATAACGGAGGTTGTGCCCTCCTACTACGTCAAACTATCTTTTCCTCTTTCATAAATGTTACCACTTCTCATCATTGTACAGACGCAACAATAACTCTTCCTAGCATTCAGTTTTCAATAGTCTGTATGTATATGTCCCCAGATACTCCTTTCACAATAAATGAAACTGAACACATCCTGTTGCAGTTACCAACTCCATATCTGGCAGTGGGGAATTTCAATGCATTCCTTCATTCTTGGGGCTCAAATTCCAATGACAGAGGAAATGAAATAGCAGAGGTACTATTTACACGTCTAGATCTCATTACCCGGAGTCAGGGGAAGCAACACGCCTTTGCATACGGTACTTACTGCATGATAGATATCTCCTTTTGTAGCCCAGTTTTGTCCACGCATTTCGAATGGTCTGTGATTCATGACCTACATGGTAGTGACCACTACCCCATTCGAATGCATATGTCCGCTTTACGTCCTTCGGTCTCGCTCTCCTAACTGGGTTATTAAAAAGGCAGAGTGGATCGGAACTTCGGGGTCTATATCATTTGATGTTAACGGACATGAATGTGTGGAGTCTATAGTAGAACACTTCTCAAATATGGTTATAAAAGCAGCGGAATTACCTATCCCCCTGTCGTCCTGCAGGCCAAAACGGTTCTCTGGCCCTTGGTGGACGGATGCTTGCAGAGATGCAATCCGAGACCACAAGCGTGCCTTACGTCAATTTGATTTTCAACCGAACCAAGAAAATTTTGTCCAGTTTCAACGTCTTCTAGCCAAACCTCTTCGCATTGTGTGCGATGCTAAGAAGACATCCTGGACAAATTACGTCCATTCATTGAAAAACAACGTCCCAGCTAACTTCTTATGGGACAAAGTCCGTCGAATAATGGGGAAACGTAGTTCTGTAGTGGAACAATGGAATAACAACCACAAGTCCCATAGATATTGCTGAAATATTTGCTAACACATTTGCATATATAACCAGTTCAGGGAATTATGACCCGGAATTTCTGAAAATCAAAGGTGCTGCAGAAAACCAGAAACTAAATATTATAAATGTGGTAACACTGAAGAATATAATGCACAGTTCACATTCGAGGACCTGGAGGCGACACTAGACACATCCCCTGACACCTCCTCTTGCCTTGACAACATCCATAACCGTGTGCTTCGCCATCTTCCGCCAGCTGGAAAATACTTTCTTCTGTCAATTTGGAACAGAATATGGACTGAGGGTGTACTTCCACTTCCTTTGCGTTCCGCCATTGTAATCCCAGTCCAGAAGCAGGGAAAGGATCCTTCTCTACCTGGCAGTTATAGGCCAATTTCTGTCACCAGCTGCGTATGCGAGATTATGGAGAAGATGATAAGCAAACACCTCATATGGATACTCGAATCGGAAAACCGATTATCTAATATCCAATGTGGTTTGAGTAAGCATAGATATACCGCATACCATCTTGTTCGGCTGGAGACAGCCATGAGAGATGCTTTCCTAAAGAAGGAGCATCTTGTGGTTTTCTTGTTTGATCCAGAAAAAGTTTACAATATCACATGGCATTATGGAATTCTCCAAACTCCGCATGATTGGGGACTTCATGCCAGTCTCCCAACGTTTATTGCGAAGTTTATCGCAGAGCGGTATTTCCAAGTTCGAGTAGGCATCACCATTTCTGAAAAACATCTTCAGGAAAACGGCGTTTCGCAGAGGTCTGTATTAAGTGTTCTTCTTTTCAGCATTGCCATCTATGGAATTTCCCACTGTGAGTGTAATCGAGTATCTTCTCTTTTGCACGCTGATGATTTCAGCTTATTTTGCAACTTCTGATATCTTCCATCTATCGGTCGACAGTTGCAACAGCTCATCTACGTGCTATCAGAATGGGCTGTTCGCAATGGCTTTAAATTCTCCACTCAAAGAACGCAGTTTATCCACTTCTACAACCATCGTGGACTTCATCCACATCCTGAACTGCGTCTTAATGGAGTGGAGTTCCAATATACAGACACTGCTTGATTTTTGGGCCTTACCATTGATTATAAATTAGCGTGGGAGGCACATATACGGTGATTTAAGACGGCGTTGTCAAAAGTCCCTAAATATTTTATGCCATTTTTCAGGCGTTTGCTGGGGTGCAGACCGCATGCCGCTTTTGACGGTTGTATCGTACTCCTATCCGATCTAAGCTGGATTATGACTGTTTTAATTATGCCTCAGCAAATAAATCTGAATTACGCCATTTAGATACTGTCCATCATCTTGGAATTCGACTCGCTACAGGTGTCTTGCGAACGAGTCGGATCGAGATTCTGTATTATGAAGCGGGAGAACCATTACTGTATCGACGATGTGTTGTGCGATTGTGCTCATAAGATGTTAAGCTCCGCTCACATCCAGAGCACAATTCTTACGACTCTTTCCATCATTCGCCTCTTCACGGCCGATACAGTGAATATCCAAGGGGACTTCTTCCAGCAGGCGTGCGATTTCGGGAACTGCTCTCTGAGCTATACATCCATCTACCATCAGTTCGCATACTGGAGTATACCACCACTCCACCGTGGATTATGGGACGTTCCATGTTTGATGTAAGTCTGAGCCGAAGTTTTAAGAATTTTACACCAGCTTTTGTTTATATACTTCATTTTAGTGTACTTTTATCAAGTTTTTCAAATTATTTTTAGTTTTTACTGACAGATCCTGGGTAAATGCATGTGTTGTTTGCTCCTTCGTTGCAAATGGATAGATATTTATGTATAAACTGAGCGGATATACCAGTGTTTAATGCAGAATTAAATGCTTTTTACCGAGCTTTATTGTTTTTAGTTAGACAACCTCGGGGCATGTATCTAAACTGTTCCAACACTTTTAAGCGCCATTCATTCTCTACAGTCTTTCCATTCAGATGATCCCCTTATGTTAAGAACACAGCAGCTATTCCATGCACTCCTAAGCTTTGACTCCGAGATGGGAATAGTGTGGATTCCTGGCCATGTCGGAATTCTAGGGAATGAGGCCGCAGATGCTGCAGCCAAAGTTGGTGCTATGAATGGCCCTCTTTTATATTGGCGCGAGATATGGCAAGATTTACAAAATCACATGAAATATAGAATATGGTGGCAATGGGAAGGAGAATGATCTACGCTAGAGGGAAATAAATTACAAAGAATAAAAAATACTGTTCGAGTTTGGGATTCGTCCACAAGAGCGTCACGACACGAAGAAGATTTACTCACCCGATTGAGGACTGGCGACTGTCATCTGACACATGGCGGGCCTCACCCGGAGTGTGATATATGTCATGTTCTTCTTACGGCGGAATATTTTGTATTGCGTCGTAGAAAATATGACCGTGTCCATCGGTAATATGGAATTGAAGGGTTGATAGGAAAAACAAGCCATGTCAAAAAACACGTTTTTCAGGGGAGAGAAAAAAACATTATATCTCGTTATGTAAAAAGGATAAGAAACTTAAAGTATAGGTATAAATACCCCAATGCTTTATAAATATATTGATTGTATTTTAAGCATACACAGACGCCACATGATTTTAGCTTTCCATTAGTACCAATATCTCATTTTCGGCTAAAACTGACATGGGTTGTTTTTCCTATTAACCCTTCAATTGAGATGACTCTCCGTGACGGAAACGATTTTAATTGTACAAATGCAGTTCTGAGATTTTTATCAAGTACTGGTCCTGATAGGGTGATTTAGTTTTTTTATCGACCCGTTTTATTTATCCTTCGAACCCTTTACAACTGGAGGTTACATTTGTTATTTAGTATAAAGTTTTTAACACACTTGATATTCGCAACTTTTATATCCGAGTATTTTATAAATGCAACACATAACTTATTTCTGGTGGCATTTGTTTGATTATTTTATTGTTTGTTTTTAAATAGCCTACTAGGTAGACTCTGCGAACTGCTCACTTTTATGATTTTATGCACCACCTTGTTGAAACTGCATTTGGGAACCTCGTATTCTCCGTTGTGGCGTGTGAAGTTCCCATTAACTTTTTAAGGGGAGAACCAGGTCAGTGTCCGTTGAAGATCATACGCAACTACGAAACTCATTGTTTGATGGTATGTAAATTAATAAACCAATATGATTAACAAATATAAACGGCCGTTTTAATAACAATTTCTAAAGATGATTCTAAATCTAAAACATAAGTATAAATAATATAAACTCTGTACGCAGACAGAAAACTACGCTAATCACGCACAACCTGACCAAGCACTCAAACATGAATACAAATCAAATCTCTCATACTCATATTTCTATACGCTGACAGAATATCATCCAAACCATACACAACGAACTACGAGTAAAACACACAGAAGAAAAAAAAATAGCATTCCCATCTTTCACAACGAAAATAAAACAAACAAACAAGAATACAATAGGAATCATTCATAAGGTAAAAACGACTACACTCAAAATACCATAGAACAGGGAAAGAGATCTCGTGGAAAACCACGCACTACCTAGTGGCAACTAGTTCGGGGCCCGCCCGTCACAATTTACATAAATAGTGCATACACATAGCGCCGGGCAATAATAGCTTATCCACTGGGGCTGTCCTCTGGTACCGACGCATACTAGGCGGTACCCCAACCAATGGATTGCTGTTTTGCGGGCGTTGCTAATCGGAATACGACATATCGTACAGAGAAAAATCTGAAAACCAGTTTCCGGTATCTCACCACAACCCTCACTCAATGGCCTGGTAGACGCACATCACAACAGGGACATGGTCGACTCGTCCAAAAACGATGGGGCGTTCAGCAGTCCTAGACCGCCATCCACAGAATGCCGTCCGACGCTTACTCGGAGTCCTTGACCGCACTGCGGGTGTTAATGGCAGGATGATCAAACTGGCTTCCGTAGACTTGTGACGTTCCTCACCGAACGCCCGCGAATCTCGGTGCTCTCCACGGGGGCAACCGGTAGACTCGGCAAAATACGGTCAGCCGTTCGTCGAACCCAGACCGCTATCCACAGAAAGCCTTCGATCGTAACGGAGTCCTTTGCGCGCTGCAGCCGCTGATCATCGGTCATCATACGATATGCGGTAAATGGGCCGACATCACCGATAGTTGTCTTGAGGCGTTACTCCCTGAACGCCTCCCATTTCTGTCAAACATGGGCTCGCGAGCAATGTATGGACTATACGTCAGCCAATTTGTATATATTCGTGATTTTAATATATCAGATATTTAATATTTTAATAATGTTTCCTATTGTATTAGCCTCCTTGAAAACTCTGTCAATGTCAATGGGTATTGAGTTCAGGTAGGCGTATCATTTTTTGCCTTGTTTTAATTGGCTTTGCCAAAACTAATTTCGTGATGTCAATAGAACTATTATTTGATTTGACATTTACTATCTATTAAGTGAAAGCCATTTTCAACATTATTCTGGTAAAATACGACGCCCAATTGGATGGTCATGGGATTTCATGAAATCAATTTGTAACTTATTTTCAAATTACTCTCATGATTGTTCCATCTTACCCAGATGGAAATAATATCCTTTCAGCAAATTAAGCTGGTAAAAGTATTGACTTAATTTCTGTAAAGTTTCATAAAAATGTAGTACTGTTATTAAATTGTGACGCCATTTGAAATATTCTGGTTGCCTTCAGAGTGAGCGCGCGCATCTAGAGAGAAGGAAGGAGCGCGGAAACGAAACTCAAGTTTCGGTAGGCGCTGTAGCGCGGTACGAGGCGAGGGGAATGAAAACTACGAGACGGCGCGGAGCGGAGAGAGCATGGGGAACATCTAGAAGCGTATCCCTCCCGAAGGTTGAAAAAGCCACGTGAATCGAAGATTCCAGATTGTTACTGTTTAGTAATAAAAGCGCGAGCACTCTTCGGAACAGTTAGTTAATCTTCAGTCAGCCTTCAAGTCCTGTCTAGGACAGCGGCGACGTATCCAGAGGACTTATGTTTGATGTGCAGTGAAATTGAGGGGGTCCGTAACTGTGGCAGTGTCCAGTCGTGTGCGGCGTATCCGGAAGACCTGAGTTCGATGTGCAGTGAACTTGAACCGTGAGTCAAAAAAACTAGCCAAGGCGAACGAACTGTGAACTGAGAACTGACAGTTTCGTTCTGCACATAGTGCTTTGTGAACATTAGTTGAAATTAAGAGTACATTGTTGTTCTTCTCAATAACACACGTGTATTGTCATTGTCGTCGTGTGGAGTGCAATAACGACTATTGTGTTGTTGTGTTCAGTGGCATACCCATTGTTGTAGGGTGAATTATTAAGAATAAAATTACATTGTATACATGTGTGTGGTGGCAAAGTAGGAAAAAGAAGTTACAAGAAATTAATATAACTTACTTACAAATGGCTTTTAAGGAAGACGCAGGTTCATTGACGCCCTCACATAAGCCTCCCATCAGTTCCCATCTTATGGAAGACTAATCCAGTCCCACGAATTTTATCCCACCTTCCTCAAAACCATTGTAATATCATCCTTCCATCTACGTGTCGCCTTCCCCAAAGGTCATTTTCCCTCCGGCCTCTCAACCAACATGCTATTTGCATTTCTGGATTCGCCCATACGTGCTACATGCCCCGCCCAACTTAAACGTCTGTTTTTAATTTTTCTAATTATATCAGGTGAAGAATTAAATGCGTGCAGTTCTGCGTTGTGTAACTTTTTCCATTCTCCGGTAACTTCATGCCTCTTACCCCAAATATTTTCCTAAGAACCTTATTCTGAAACATCCTTAATCTCTGTTCCTTTTTCAAAGCGAGAGTCCAAGATTCACAACCGTACAGAAAAAGCAGTAATACAGCTGTTTAATAAATTCTAACTTTCAAATTTTTTGACAGCAGACTAGATGATAAAATCTTCTCAACCGAATAATAACAGGCCTTCCCATATTTATTTTGTATCTAAGTTCCTCCCTAGTGTCATTTATATTAATTGTTACTGTTGCTCCAAGATATTTGAATTTTTCCACCTCTTCGAAGGATAAATATCTAATTTTTATATTTCCATTTCGTCACGAGACATAATCATATACTTTGTCATTTCGGGATTTACCTCCAAACTTATTGCTTTATTCCTTCAAGTAAAATTTCCGTGCTTTCCCTAATCTTTTGAGGATTTTCTCCTAACATATCCACATCATCCGCATAGACATGAAGCTGATGTAACCCTTCAATTCCAAACCCTCTCTGTTATCCTGATCTTTCCTAATGGCATATTCTAGAGCGAAGTTGAAAAGTAAAGGTAATGACGCATCTCCTTGCTTTAGCCCACAGTGAATTGGAAAAGCATCAGACAGAAACTGGCCTATACGGACTCTCCTCTAAGTTTCATTGAGACACATTTTAATTAATCGAAGTAGTTTCTTGGGTATACGAAATTCAATAAGAATGTTGTATAACATTTCTCTCTTAACTGAGTCATATACCTTTTTGAAAACTGAATAACTGATGTACTGTACACTTATACACCCATTTCTTCTTCAATATCTCTCGAATACAAAAATCTGATTAATAGTCGATCTTTTACGCCTAAAAACGTACTGATATTCCCCTATAATTTCGTCTACATATGGAGTTATTCTTCTCAAAAGAATATTGGACAAAATTTTGTACGACGTCAAAAAAAGTGATATTCCTCGAACGCTACTACAGTTAGTTATGATCTTCTTCCATGGTTGTGGTACAATTTCCCTTACTGAAATAACAAGTTTTAGCTTTTAAATTTCTCGAGATAAGTCGCTTCCAAACTCTTGTACTAATTCTGCTGGAATTTGATCAATACCTGGAGACTTGCAATTTTTAAGATTTTCTATAGCAATATCGACTTCAGAAAGTGCTGGTTCAAGTATAAATAGCTCAGCAGTTTGCATTTGAATTTCGTCCCGATCATTTCTATTTGGGCTGTGTACATTTAGTAGTTGCCCAAAATAGCGTTTTCATCTGTTCAGGATTGAATGAGTATCTGCAAGCAAGTCACCATTCTCATCCCTGATCACGTTTACCCTTGTCTGATATCAGTTCTTTAATTCCTTTATACTCTTATATAAATCTCGAATGTTTTTATACTTAATATTTCTTTCTACCTCTTTCAGGTTTTTCTTCAATTAATCTCTCTTTTTATTCCTAAGTGTACTACTTGCTTCCCGTCTTTCATTGAAATAATTATCTGTATTCGCCTCAACTGGATCTGTAAGGATTTTAGTTTTGCATGTTTCCTTCTTTCTACTATCATGGAACAATCTTCATCAAACTACTGTTTCTTTTTCTCATTTTCATATAAACCTATGTATGCTCTGCTCAGCTGCAATTTTGATACTATGTCTGATAGATATTAATACAATAATAAACACAGTGTTTTAAAATTAATCTCCTCTTTTTACTGCTGTACTGAACTTAAACTTTCCATTTTACCCCTATTCCCCTATATCTAAAATATAGAATGATTGTAAGTTACCTATTTTTTTTATAAAAATAGGCTCTTAACTGCATAAATAAGTTGGTAAGCAACTGAGGGTAAGAGAACAAACCGTTCTTGAGGAAAAATGTTTTATGTCGATTCGTCCGTCGATAAATTTGCTTCTATGGTTGGCTACTAAAACGATAAATCTTCAATAGAAAAGATGGAATCATTCTAGTCGAGAAGTTATCACTGATTTTTAATTATTAGCATTGGTATTTAAAAAATCTGCATTTAAAACAAAATGTAAAAATTGAGTGTTACCTATTTTTATAATATGTCCTTAAATTTATTAATAAGCTGCCAGGGTACTACTAAGAAAATAAACCGTTCAAGAGGCGAAATAATTAATGTCGATTCGGCTGTGGATGAAATTAAATTTGTAACTGACTATGAAAGAAAATTAAAAAAAATATGTGAAACAATTCATTGTGGAAAATGATGCCAAAATCGAAGTCTAGAAAGATTGGGAATTTTTAGAAGTATAATTCTAATCTAACATACCGATATTTTAACGCCTAAGAAAACAAACAAATTGTTTTAAGATATAGGTATATTTTCCGAGCTTTTAATTCCAACTTGTGACAATAATTTAACGTCAGCTATATGTAAATTTTAGGGCAGAAGTTTCATTTACATGAGAAGGTCATGATGCAGCTTGAAATCGTCAGCATATTATGCCGAAAAGTAACACCCTTGTTGTCTAGTGGCCAGAGCTTCTGGCTACAGTTCATTAGGTTCCGATTTTGATTCTTGGTTAAGAGCACATTTTTTCCTGTGTTCGTCCTGTTAATTTACGGTTAGATTTAAGACCTCTCCTGATGCCGCATAATCGTATCACCAGGGTAATGTAGGTTCGTCTTCCAGGAGCCCCAGCCACAGAAGTGAGTTACACGTAAGCCAGTGTGAGGAGAGAAGTCCACAAATATCGAAAGACAACCTGTTGGCATTAGAAAAAAGAAGCCGAATAGTTTTTGTCTCTTCAATGTTTAGAAAATTTGACAATGTTATAGGCTAAGAGAACGTTCTAGAAATTTTCACAGATACTGTTTTTATACCCTCTCACTTTCTATAACACGTGTAGAGCAACTTAAATTAAGTTACTGAATGAATTTTGTTCATATTTATTATTCATGACTGAATTTACACGCACATTAATAGAATTTCATATCTCTAATCTGCCATGTACGAGGTTGGTTATATATTTTGCCTAGTGTGCAACGTAAAAGTTACTGAGTATAAACATATTTGGCTGCTATGAGTTCTCTAGTAATATATCTTTACATGTAGGCACAGCAGTAACTATTTTGCGCATTATTTACCTCCCGAACAGTAGACCCAACGAAAACTTCCGGAATAGAAGCGTAATAGTGTCATAAAAACTATGTTTTCCAGGCCGTGTCGTTTAAAAGCACTTTGAGGTGTTATTTGTCTGTTCCCAGAACACCTATGATGTCGTCAGAGTCTCTACTGTGTTTTTCATTGTTTTCCTGAAATGCTCGGCTACATTCAGATCTGGTGTACCAAACCATTATGCGTTCCCAAAGAAGTACTGCGGATATCTCGCATGAGCTGTTGTGTTGTGTTTGCCTTAAAATGGTGGTTTTTAGTGCAGTAGAAAAATATATTCAGGATGAAGGGTGTTATCTAAATCATTCAAAAATGGAAATACTATGTTTTCTGAAACGACTTTCGTCAAATAATCGCCATTCCTTGATGCACTTTGATAATCGAGATAAGATTGAGTATTGTTCAGGAGGCAAATGGTAAGCATACAAATTATTTATGTGAAATATGTGTAATAATGAATAATTATTGAAATGTTATTATAGCCAATTTTGTTTATGTGGATATGCATAACATGAAGGTTATGACCAAACCTGTATACGAGGTTGCCAGCATATTTTGAGGTCTGTGGATATAGAGTGAAACATTTGATCGGTATCTGGTAGAGTTCCCAGGCTGTTCAGTTGGTAGAGCGTTGGTACGTTTAACCAAAGGTCCCGGATTCGATACCTGGCCCCGGAACAATTATTCCCTCGAAATTATTCAAATCAACTTTAGAATGAGTTATACCTGAAGGTTTCATTTACCTAATACACGTCACTGTACGTTAACAGAAAGCCACAATTTAAGACACACCGAAATAGTGTACACACAATGTTGGTTGCTTGACGCTTGTCAGGCCACTTTGAGGTCTGTGGATATAGAGGGAAAAATTGGATCGGTGTCTGGTAGAATTCCTGGGTTGCTCAGTTGGTAGAGCGTTGGTAAGTTTAACCAAAGATTCCGAGTTCGATACGCGGACCCGGAAGAATTTTTCCCTCGAAATTATTAAAATAAACTTTGCAGGGAGTTATACCTGAAAGCTTGATTTGCATAAAACACGTCACTGTTCGTTAACAGAAAACGACAATTTAAGTGACACGGAGTTAGTGGGCACTCAATGTTTGTTGCTTGAAGGTAGTCAGTCCACTTTGTGGTCTGAGGATATAGAGGAAAAAACTGGATCGGTGTCTGGTAGAGTTTCCGAGTAGCACAATTCGTAGAGCTATGATACGTTTCACCAAAGGTCCCGGGTTCGATACCCGGCCCCGGGAACAATTTTTTCCTCGAAATGATACAAATCAACTTTACAGGGAGATATACTTGAAAGCTTAATTTGCATAATACACGTCACTCTTCGTGAACAGAAAACCACAATTTAAGTCACACAGAGTTAGTGTGTACCCAATGTTAGTTGCTTGACGGTTGTGAGCCCACTTTGAGGTCTGTGGGTATAGAGGGAAAAATTGGGGCCGTGTCTGGTAGAGTTCCCGGGTAGAGCGTTGGTACGTTTAACCAAAGGACCCGGGTTCGATACCCGGCCACGGAACACCTTTTGCCTCGTAATTATTCAAATCAACTTTACAGGGAATTATACCTGCAAGATTGATTTGCATAATACACTTCACTGTTCTTTAACAGAAAACCACAATTTAAGTCCCACAGATTTAGTGTGCACTCAATGTTGGTTGTTTGGGGGTGGTCAGCCCACTTTGAGGTCTGTGGATATAGAGGGAAAAATTGAATCTCTCTCTGGTAGAGTTCCCGAGTATCTCAGTTGATAGAACGTTGGTACGTTTAACCAAAGGTCCCGGGTTCGATACCCGGCACCGGAACAGTTTTCCCCTCGAAATTATTCAAATCAACTTTACAGAGAGTTATACCTGAAAGCTTGATTTGAGTCACTGTTCGTTAACTGAAAACCACAATTTAAGTCACGCAGAATTAGTGTGCACTTAATGTTGGTTCCTGTACGGTTGTCAGCCCACTTTGAGTTCTGTGGATACAGTAGAGTTCCCGGGTAACTCAGTTGGTAGAGCGTTGGTACATTTAACCAAAGGGCCCGGCTTCGATACCCGACCACAAAATAATTTTTTCCTCGAAATTTTTCAAATCTATTTTACAGGAAGTTATACCTGAAAACTTGATTTGCATAATACACGTCACTGTTCGTTAACAGAAAACCACAATAGAAGTCACACAGATTTGCTGTGCACTCAATGTTGCTTGACGGTTGTCAGCGCACTTTGATGTCTGTGAGCATAGCGGGAATAATTGGATCGGTATCTGATAGAGTTACCGGATAGCTCAGTTGTTATTGCGAAGGTACGTTTAACCAAATTTCCCGTGTTCGATACCCAGCCACGGTACAATTTTTGCCTCGAAATTATTCAGTAATCTTTATTTTTCGTAATTTGTTTCCGTTTTCTCCAGACAATTTTTCTTTCCATTGGCAACATATTGTATGTTTCAGATAATTTTGAATATCATACCACCTCTCACGCAAATACACCTCAGACGTATTCATAGCATCGTCCCTTGCTACGGCATCCGGTTCCTCGTTATCAGAAATGCCACCATGACCCGAAGTCCACACTACTCCAATCGCATTATCAGATGTTGGGAGGATATGGAAAAATTCTTGGGTTCTCTCTCAACACAAGCAGATCATGAGAATTCAAACGCTGCAGGGGCTGAATGGTGCTTAAAGAATGGGAGCAGTATGGAATCTTCCCAGGGCTTGTCTAATTAAAATACAATAAAGCTCTATGAAAAGCATACAGTTCTGCGGTAAAAACACTAGTGTACTGGCTCAATTTACATTTAAATGTCTGTACATTTGCAACAAAGGAACAACTAACAGAATCATATATATGGATCCGTTATAAAATACTAATGAAGTAGTAGGAGTTGGGTTTAAGAAGGGCGCGTCAGCTACTATGGCTATTTGCGCCCTTATCTAAAATTCTTAATATAACAAAGCCATAAATAATATAATAATTAGAGTGCTAAAAGAACTAAAAAGCGTTGTCACGGTAAAACGAGGCACACATATGCAGTATACATAAGGTGATTTCTACACAAACATAAAAGTGAGCAATTCTACGACCCTCGGTGGTATTCAAAACGAACAAATAAAGCAATAATACTAAGGCCACCAGAGAAAAAATTGTGTATCATATTTTAAAAACAATAAAATTTTATAAAATATTCGGGTGTATAAAGTCCGAAATGTCAATAATGTAAAATCAAATATAAAACAACAAATGTAACCTCCGGATGTAAAGGATTTGGAGGATAAGTAAAACGGGTCAATAAAAAACTAAATCACCTTATCCAAACCTGTATTCGATAAAAATCTCAGAACTGCATTTGTACAATTAGAATTATTTCCAAGAGCGTCACGTAGTGTTGGCCGAATTCCATTTTGCCGGCGGACACAGTCATATTTTCTGCAACGCAATATAAAATGTTCCAAAGTAAGTAGATCACGGCGCATATCACACTCCGGCTGAGGCTCGCCACGTAAGAGATGGCCATGTGTCAGACAACAGTGGCCAATCCTCAACCGGGTAAGTAAAACGTCCTCGTGTCGTGACGCACTTGTGGACGAATCCCAAACTCGAACAGTATTTATTACCATTATTTCGTAATTTGTTTCCCTCTTGTGCAGACCAATCTCCTTCCCATTGCCACCATATTTTATATTTCAAGTAGTTTCGAATGTCCTGCCACATCTCGCGCCAATATACCAGAGAACCATTCAGTGCACCAGCCCTGGCTGCAGCATCCGCGGCCTCATTTCCTGGAATCCCTACATGATCAGGTATCCACACTACTCCAACCTCATAATTAGAGCTAGGGAGAGTGTGGAAGAGCTCCTGACTTCTTAAGACAAGCGGATCATCACAATTACAAGACAGTAAGGACTGAATGGTACTTAAACAGTCGGAACAGATAAGTAATCTGCCATGAGGTTGCATAATTACAAACAATAATGCTCTGTAAAAAGCATAGAGTTCAGCAGTAATGATACTAGTACATTGGCTTAGTCTGTATTTAAATAACTCCTCAATTGTGACGAAGGAACAACCAACACAGTCATTTATCCGAGATCCGTCAGTAAAAACTAATAAATAATTTGGATATTGTGATAAAAGTTCACTAAAACGAAGTCTATAAACAAAAGCTGGTGTAAAAATCTTAAAACATCGGCTCAGACTTATCAAACATGGGACGTCGCATAATCCACGGTGGAGTGGTGGTATATTTCAGTGTACGAACTGATGGTAGATGTATATCCAGCTCAGAGAACAGTTCACAAAACCGCACAACTGCTGGACAAAGCCTCCGTTGATTTTCACTGTATCGGCCGTAAAGAGAGAATGATTGAAAGACTAGTAAGAATTGTGCTCTGGCTGGGAGCCGTGCTTAATGGCATATGAGCACAACAAGACATTACGTCGCCGCTACAGTCATGGTTCTCCCGCTTCACAATAAAAGCTGACTATCCGACTAGTTCGGAAGGCCCCTGTAGAATGTCGTATCCCTTGGTGATGAATAGTATCTAAAAGACGTAATTTAGAGTTATTTGCTGAGCAATAAATAAAACAGCCATAATCTGGCTTTCATCGTATAAGAGCTCGGTAAAAGCTTAAAAGCACTGTACGGTCTGCACCCCAGAGAATTCCTGACAAAAGACGTAAGATGTTTAACGACTTCTCACAACGCAATCTCAAATCATGTATATGTGTCTCCCACGTTAATACAAAGATAAGGCCCGAAAATCTCGCAGTATCTGTATATTGCAACTCAACTCCATTAAGACGCAGTTCAAAATGTGAATGTAGTCCACGTTGGTTGTAAAAGTGGACACACTGCGTCTTCCGAGTGGAGAATTTAAAGCCATTGCGAACAGCCCATTCTGATAGCACGTTGATGACCAGCTGCAAATGTCGACCGATGGATGGAAGACATCGTGAGCTGTAATATATAAACTGAAGTGATCAACGTACAACAGAGAAGAAACTCGGTCACCAACACAGTGGGCAATTCCATTGATCGGAATGCAGAAAAGAAGAACGCTTAATACAGACTCTTGCGGAACGCCGTTTTCTTGGAGATGTTCGTTAGAAAGTGTGGAGCCTACTCGAACTCGGAAATACCGCTCTGCAACGAACTTAGGAATAAACCTTGATAGAATGCCACGAAGTCCCCAATCTTGCAAAGCTTGCAGAATGCAATACCGCCTATGGTATCGTAAGCCTTTTCTAGATCTAAGACGACCGCCACAAGATGTTCCTTCTTGAGGAAAGCATCTTTAATGGCGGTCTCTAGCCGATCAAGATGGTCTGCGGCGGATCTATGCTTACGAAAACCTCATTGCATACTAGACAATCGGTTTTCCCATTCGAGTACCCACATTAGACGTTTGCTTATCATTCTTTCCATAACCTTGCATATGCAGCTGGTGAGAGAAATTGGTCTGTAGCTTCCAGACAAAGAAGGATCCTTTCCCGGTTTTTGGACGGGGATTACAATCGCAGAACGGTAAGAAGATGGAAAGACCCCTCAGTCCAGATTCTGTTATACATTGCCAGAAGAAAGGATTTTCCAGCTGGCGGAAGATGGGAAGCATACGGTTAAGGATGATATCAGGACCAGGGGAGGTGGCAGGGATGTGTCTAGTGCCGCCTCCAGCTCCTCGGATGTGAAGGGTGTATTGTAATACTCTGTGTTATCTGATATAAAATTGAAGTTTCGTTTTTCCGCAGCATCTTTGATTTTTAGAAATTAGGGATCATAATTATTTGAGCTGCTAATCTGTGCGATCGAGGTAGCGAATATTTCTGCAATTTCTATTGGAGTGATGGTCGTTACTCCATTGTTTAATATTCCCTGAATTACGGAACTACGTTTCCCCATTATTCGACGGACTTTGTCCCATACGACGTTAGATGGGACATTCCTTTTCATTGAATTGACGTAGTTTATCCGGGAACTTTTCATAGCATCGCACACAGTGCGACGAGCTTTGTCTCGAAGAAGTTTAAAGTGGACAAAATTTTCTTCCGTCGCATGGCGCTCAAATTAGAGCAAGCCACGCTAGCGATCTCGTACTATATCCCTGCAGGCATCAGTCAACCAAGGGACGGAGAAGTGTTTTGACCTGCAGGACGATTTGGAGATAGGTAATTCCCCTGACCTTATAACCACATTTTCGAAATTTTCTACTACGGAGTCCACACTTTCATGTCCGGTTTTATCGAATGATATGGACTCCGAAAATCCGACCGAGTCCTCCTTCTTAATAACCCAGTTTGGAGAGCGAAATTCCGCAAGGCGTAAAGCGGACATACGCATTCGGATGGGGGTTGTGGTCACTACCATGTAGGTCGTCAATCACAGACCATTTGAAATGCGTGGACAAAAGTGGGCTACAAATGGAGATATCTATCATGGAGTATGTACCGTAAGCCAAGGAAAGTTGTGTTGCTTCTCCTGAGTTCAGAATAATGCGATTTACACGGGTACATACCTCTGCTATTATATTTCCTCTGTCATCATCGGAATTTGAGGCCCAAGAGTGGTGGGATGCATTGAAATCCCCCACTAAGAGATATGGAGGAGGTACCCGTAAAATGATATTTTCAATTTCATTCACTATGAGGGGAGTCTTTGGAGGTATATAGAGACCGACTGTTGAATACTGAATTGTTGGTAAATTTATTGTAGCGGCTATGCATTGATGAGGAGAGTTAATATTAATGACAGAGGAAAAGATACTTTTGCGGAGTAAGATGGCACAACCTCCATTGGCCCTAATCCCGGCAAGATGATTATACCGGTGAACACAATATCCCGAGATATTCAGGGAATGTTCAGGTCGGAGATATGTCTCCTGTAGACATAAAATAGCAGGGTTCTCATGATAGATGAATAGTTGTAGTTTTGAATAACTGTTGCGTACACCGTCCACGTTCCATTGTATAATATAAGTGATCACGAGGAGCTAAATCATTATTGTAGCTTTACGGGGATTTTCTTTTCTGTTCCGTCCTATGACTCTGTACCTTCGATTGCGACAGCTTAGTTTTCAAAGGTGGCGACTCACTTGCGATACGTTGCGCTCCTGACCGTGACATTGATCGGGTACGGGATCGAGAACGAGTAGTTCTAGATTTCTCTTCCGTACCAGGAGATCGACGACGTGAATTTCTTTCAGTTTCAGTGTTTGTGACTTCGCAGCACCGGTCTTTTTTGGTATGTAGGGCCTGATATCGAGGCCACACTTGTCGCCTGACTCGTCGGTCTGGGTACCAGCATCCACATACGTCTCGGTTGCGATCTCAACTCGCTTGCCAGGCATACATTCAAGAGGTGGCGTTTGAGTTGATACATCGTTGCGTTTTGTAAAACTGCAGCATAAGACGTTTCTTTTTGTTTCTTTTCTGAATAAAAATGACACTTACGTGCCTCAAAGAATATAACATTGTCCCTGACTCGGAGCTCTTGTATTGCCTTCTCTACCTGGTACTTCGGACAATCCTTGGAATTTGCGGCATGGTCCCTTTCACAATTCACACAGTACGCGGTGTTGAGACATGGGGAATCCCCATGATCTCCACCGCCGCACTTTGCACATGCTATTTCATTCGTGCAACGTTTCTGCGTATGTCCGATCCATTGGCACCTAAAGCAGCGTATAGAGTTCGGCACATACGCACGTACAAGGAAACGCTCGTAGCTAACAAATATGTACTCAGGTAGGAGGGATATCTCTAAAGTCAAGAAAACGGTGCTTAGTGAATAAGTCCGTCCTTCCCACTTATTCAATAAACGGTAGGCCTTGGATACGGACTGGTGTGTGAGATCTAGCTGTTTTCCTCGTCACTCATTCCATCCAGCGCATCTGTATGAATCACTTCCCTCGTGGTGTTCAATAATGAGTGCCTTTCAAACTTTATAGGGTACGACGCCAGCAACTTATCCCTCAACAGCGTCTCACTTTAATTGGGAATCATAGTTTCGACGAGGAGGCTGCCGTTACGGAGTCTAGAGGCATTCTTTTCTTTCCCCACTAGTCCATCAAGTGCACGTCTGATGTAAAATGGGCTGATATCTTGCGTGGTTTTTTCCGTGCGTGACAGTGTAACACTTATGAACTTCGGACGCGGCATATTAACATTCAAATTCTTGGGAACCAGATTCATAGCTGTGTTTGTTATACAACCACCAGTATCTGTACCTTTCTTTGGTTCTTCTGTTTTCGATTGTTTATGATGGATGGGGGAAGAAGAGATCGAGGACTTTTTAACTGCCTTTCCCTACGGGACCGTCGGAGTCAGCCTGCCACCATGGGGGCGGAAGAGACACCTAAGAATTCTTCACGGTCTGAGCCAGCCGTGGGGACCCCCACAGCCCGATCCCAAGCAACCCTCCTCACGCAAGTTGCCCTTCAAACTGGCCATTACACATTTAATGGCAAGTCTTACACAAGAGGCGTGTCGCAGTTTTATGCCTCTACCACGGATATAACCGCCCGTGGCACCCCACTTTACAATACACAACCGACCGTTTACTCGGCTAGCTCCGACCCACCTACCTAAGCCGGAGCAATCCGAGACAGCACGCAGCTTCATGGGACTTGTGGTTGATTACACTGCGACACCCATCAGTCAGCGGTAACACGTCGGAGCAATATATTCGACCCGGTGACCAGAGTCGGTCCCCATTGGAGCTCTACGTGTATGTACTTGACCTCCGGTCCGGGCTCGGCACCTAAACTTGCATTTAGGGGCAGTATGAAGGGTCCATTATTACTTCGTTGCTGGGCGCCCTATCCGGCCAAACAAGTTGGAAGTCGCGGTAGAAACCGTGGGACAGGACCACGGAGATAGGAAAGATCCCCGCAGGTGAAACGGGAGTTATAAGCCTAAGAACCTTAACATATAAGTGAATATAATGAACTAGAAGAGGAAGAATAATGAAGCCTCACCAGGCATTCTTCACAAATTCCGACATGGTGGCGGACGTGGCAAGAACAAAACAGCGAGGATGGAGAAGTGAACATGGCTGTGATGATGTGGTGGGTGTTCCGCACGCAATGGCGGCCGGCGCAGAGAAATAGTGATGAAAAAGAAGAGAGAGGGAAATGGAGTGGTTGGTGATAAGCAGACATCGGATTCTAGGGCAAATGCCTATTTTGTTTCTTTAGGAGAAAAGTAAAAATAATTATTAATATTTGTGTTTCATGGAAATTGAAAGGTATTTTATAGTGCCCTAAAATGCCCTAAAACGGTAATTTGTTAATATTCGCCTAAAAATGCCTAACTCACTGTAAAGTTTCGCATTTTACTTTTACTTTTTATAATTTATACATGCATTCACTGCGAAATTTAAGGCATTTAAAAAGTGGAAAGTTTGCTTCACACCGGCCATGAAACCATTGATAAAGGAAACAAAATGTTTTGAATCTCACGACACTCGCAATAGATTTCACCGAATTTAACATGTTTGGAGGCATAAATGCCGACAAAGAACCAACCTTAGTTTTGAAGCAGGCAACAATCACAACATGTGCTGCTACCGATTCAGAGATATACTATACTATAAACATGACTGTTTTCGGTCTGAAACCGATTAGCTGTACTGCCCTTCAGAGTGTCATAAAATCACAATTTTTGGAGAAAGAGTGTTGTTGAAATATTTATGAAAAGTCGTAAAACTGCGAATTGGTAGGGTAAACCGTTACAAAATATTTACAAGAATGGCCCTCCTAGTGTTAACACTACCAGGAAATGCAACAATAAGTGGAACTTTGTATTTTTGTCCAATTGAATCTCAATAACAACGGTTCATTTGAATGCTCGTTAACAGTTGCTCTTTCCCCTCACCTTATTTGTGTTGAGAAGTTTTGAGCGGTAGGACGTTTTCCTGTGAAGTTTAACGCGATAATGCCGAAAAATATAAGTGCAAAATCTACATTGATCCGGCAATGGCTAACAGAATATTCAGAATTCACTTATGATGGAAAAATTATATTCTGCAAGATTTGTAGCAAACAGGTATGTAACAATGGTTGCAATATATAAATTCTATTAATTTTAATGAGTAGGCCTATAATATTTATACATTGACTGAGCTATCCTGAGGTATAATTCTTTTTAAGACCACTACACTTTAACCTTTTAAATTCCGATAGTTAAAGTATTTGCAGGTCATTAAAATTTTGATTGTTCGAACCCACTAACTTTGTGATAGAAATACGGCAATACAACAATTAGTATTTTATTTTAATTCAGTTTACTTTACATTTTTAGATTTCGCAAGAAAAGAAGTGCCACCTAAAGCAGCATGTGCAAGGAGCGGCTCATAAGGCAAAAGCTCAGCAGAAAAATCAACTGCAACAAACTTTACTAACACAGCCTACTTCATTCAATCTCAGCAGCAATTTCTATGCTGATTTAACCAGAGCGTTTGTTGCTGCTAACATTCCCTGGAATGCAATTGAAAATCCTGTTTTAAGACAGTTTTTACAAAAATACTGCAAACAAAATATCCCATCTGAGTCGACCCTAAGAAAAAATTACTTAGACAGAATATACAATGAAACTTTAGCTTCCATTCGGGAGGATATGGGTGATTCTTACATATGGGTCTCTGTGGATGAAACCTCAGATCCTATGACTAGGTATATAGCAAATATGGTAGTAGGAAAACTTAGTCCTGATGGACCTTCGATTCCACACCTCGTATGTGTTAAGGAACTTTCGAAAGTGAATAGCCAAGCCATTGCTTATTTTGTAAATAAAGGCCTACAGTCTTTATACTCAGGTAATATAGACGATTCTAAAGTTCTGTTGTTTTGTACTGATGCTGCCTCATACATGGTTGCAGCAGCTCCACTTCTTAAAACATTTTATCCTAACCTCACGCATGTAACCTGTCTAGCACATGGCCTTCACTGGGTTTCTGAAACAATCCGGAATGAATTTCCTCTTGTCAATTCGTTTATTTCAAACAAAAAAAAAATGTTTTTGTAAAGCCCCATCCAGGATTTCAATATTCAGAGAGAACTTTCCAGAGATCCCACTCCCACCTCAGCCGGTTGTTACACGATGGGGAACCTGGATTCAGTCAGTGGTGTATTATTCTAAGTATTTTAAAGAAGTGGTCACAGTTATTGATAAATTACCTGAAACTGATAGTGCAGCGTGTGTGAAAGCAGTGAAAGATTGTCTGAATGACTCACGAGTGAAAAACGATATTGCCTACATAACATCAAACTTTTCTTTCATACCTGCAAGCATTGAACAATTAGAACGAGAAAAACAATCTCTTTGTAGCCAAATAGCAATAGTAAAGGAAGCTCAAGTGAACATACATTCTGCTTTGGGCGAAACTGGGAAAAAAAGTTAAAAATAAGTGGGACAACGTATTAAATAAGAATGTAGGATTTTCATTGTTGGAAAAAGTATCAAGAGTGATATCGGGGGAAAGTGTAAATGTTCCAGTAAGTATTGTTGTTTCTATTGTACCTAATTTAAAATTTGCGCCTCTCACATCAGTTTCGGTTGAAAGAATTTTTTCTGCTTTCCAAATGATTCTCAGTGACAAAAGGCAAAGGTTAACTGTGGAGAATTTAGAAAAAATTCTGGTGGTGTACTGTGCAGATAATTATAATAAAGTCTGAGCATGGAACTGAATTTCAATAACTTAAAATGAGTAATCTTGATATCAATAATCATTATTTCATTAGTTTCAATATATTAAATTTGTGCAGCTCTGTTTATAAATATAATATAGTATTCTTTTTTAATGTTTAAACATACTTTTTTGTGCGTATTTTAGTGTATAACTAAAAATTTCAGTGAAAGAAATAAGTATGATACCTTGATGTGCCTAAAATGCCTATTTTCATTAAAATAGAGCCTAATTTTACAAATTTTGAGCTTATTTTAGGCGCCTAAAACTGCAATTTTTAGTGCCTAAAAATCCGATGTCTAGTGATAAGACAAAATGTGTTCGAAAAGAAGAGCACGAGAGCTACCATTGCCGGTCAAATACTAATGAATAATTTGGAAAGTGTGATAGAATTTCCTTGAACTAAGTCTATTTAGAAATTCTAAAAAAAATCGGTTCAGAATTTTATGAAAGATGGGACGTCGCATAATCCACGGTGGAGTGGTCATATATTCCAGTATGTGAACACTTGGCAGGCGGATGTCAAGCTCAGAAAGCAGTTCACGAAACCGAACACCTGCTGGACGAATTCTGCATGGATTTTCACTGTATCGGGCGTAAAGAGGCAAATGTTAAAAGAAGTCGTAAGAATTGTACTCGGGCTGTGAGTGGAAATTAAACGGATATGAGCATAATAAGACATTACGTCGCCGATGAAATGATGGTTCTCCCGCTTCGCAATACAGGCTCTATATCCGACTCGATCTGAAGGACCGTGTACTGAGTCGCATTCCATCGTGATGGATAGTGTCTAAGAGACCTAATTTCAATTTATTTTCTGAACCGTAATAGAGCTTTGACACGATAGTAGCACGATAATACCTAAAAGCAGTATGCGGTCTGCACCGCAACGAAACCCTGACAAAAGGAGTAAAGTCTGTATATTGCAACTCCACTCCAGTAAGACGCAGTTCAGGATGTGGATGCAGTCCACGATGGTAATAGATGTGGACACAGTGCGTTTGTAGAGTGGAGAATTTAAAGCCATTGGAAAGAACCCATTCTGATAGCATATTGATGACCAGTTGCAACTGTCGATCGATGAATGGAATATATCTGGAGCTGTAAAATAAGCTGAAATCATCAACGTTCAACAGTGAAGACATACGGTCACCAACACAGTGGGCAATTCCATTTATCTCAATGCAGAAAAGAAGAACACCTAATACAGACCCCTGAGGGACGCCGTTTTCTTGAATATGTTCATTAGAAAGTGTGGTGCCTACTCGAACTCGGAAATATCGCTCCTCCATGAACTTCGCAATAAACGTTGGGATAATGCCACGAAGTTCCCAATCATGCAGTGTTTGCAGAATTCCATAACACCATGTGATATCTTAAGCTATCTCCAGATCAAAGACGACAACCACAAGAGATTCCTTCTTGAGGAAAACATCTCTAATGGCAGTGTCCAGCCGAACAAGATTGTTGGTCTGCGGCGGATCTGTGCTTACGAAAACCACATTAGATATTAGATAATCGGTTTTCTGATTTGAGTACCCACGTAACGTGTTTAGTTAGCATGTTTCCATAATTTTGCGTACGCAGCTGGTGGGACAAATTGGCCTATTAGTGCCAGGTAAAGAAGGATTCTTTCCCGATTTCTGGACTGAGATTAGAACAGCGGAACGCCAAGCAGATGGAAATACGTCGTCAGTCCAGATTCTGTTGAATATTGATAGAAGGACGAATTTTCTAACTGGCGTATGGTTGTTGTCAGGGCCAACGGAGGTGTCAGCGGATATGTCGAGTACTGTCCGAAGCTCCTCGGATGTGAACGGGGCATTGTAGTCTTCAGTGTTATCAGATTTAAAATTTGGGTAACGTTTTTCTGCAGCATCTTATATCCGGGTCGTAATTCCTCAAGCTGGTTATTTCTGCAAACGTTGTAGCAAATATTTCAGCAATTTGTATGGGACTGGTGGTCGTTACTCCATTCTTCAGAAGGCCCTAAATTACAGAACTACGTTTCGCCATTATTCGACGGACTTTGACTCATACGATGTTAGCTGAGATGTTGTTTTTCAATGAATTTTCGTAGTTTATCTAGGACATCTTCGTAGCATTGCTCACAGTGCGACGAGTTTTAGCTCGAAGACGTTTAAACAGGACAAAATTTTGTTCTTTCGGATGGCGCTCAAAATGGCGTAAGGCACGTTTGCGGTCTCGGATTGAATCTTTGCAGGCATCCGTCCACCAGGGCACAGGTGAACGTTTTAGCCTTCAGGACGACGAGGGAATAGATATTTCCGCGGACTTTATAACCACATCTGAGAAATGTTCTACTACGGCATCCTCACTTTCATGTCCATTATTATCGAATGATATGGACTCCGAAAATCCGACCCAGTCCGCCTTTTTAATAACCCAGTTTGGAGAGAGAGATTCCGCAGGACGTAAAGCATTCGAATTGGATCACTATCATGTAGGTCGTAAATGACAGACCATTCGAAATGCGTGGACAAAACTGGACTACAAATGGAGATATCTATCATGGACTAAATACCATAAGCAAAGCAAAGGAGTGTTGCTTCCCCTGAATTCAGGGTAATGGTATTTATACGGGTACATACCTCTGCTTTCTTATTTCCTTTGTCATCATCGGAATTTGAGCCTCAAGAGTGGTGGAATGCATTGGAATCCCCCACTCACAAATGTGGAGCAGGTACCTACTACTGAATATGTTGAATTTCATCTTCTGTGAAAGGAGTATCTGGGGACATATACATACAGTCTATTGGAAACTGAATGCTAGGAAGAGTTATTGTTCCGGCTATGCATTGAGGAGGAATGGTAAACTTGACGACAGTGGAAAAGTTACTTTGGCGGAGTAGGAGGGCACAACATCCGTTAGCACGAATGCCTGCAAGTTGATCATACAGGTGAATGTATTACGTCGAGATTCTTAGGCAGTTATCGGGAAGGAGGTGTGTCTTCTGAAGATATAAGGTAGCACAATTCTCATGATAAATGAATTGTATTTCTGTATATGTGCTGCGTACAACGTTCACTTTCTTCTGTACAATATCAGTCATCTCAAGGAGCTAAAAGATGTTGGTTGTATTACAGGGGATCTTCTCTTCTTATCTTTTCCATGATTTGGTGCCTTTGACTGCGATCTCTTAGCCTTCGACCGCGGTGAAACTCACTCGCAGATCGTTGCGTACCTGATTGCGAATTTGATCCAGCGCGAATGAGAGCTTGATCACGACTCCTCACCCGAACAAAGAGTGTGACGTTTCGGCAATCTACCAGGCCTTCAATCTTTTTTCTGTCGCTATGGTACTGATCTTTCTTGGAACGTAAGGGCTGATATCAAGGCCAAACGTACCATCTGACTCCTCAGTCTGAGTGGCAACGTCCACATACGTATGGATTGCACTCTCAATATGCTTCCCAGATATACTAGTAAGAGGTGGCGTTAGCGTGGATGCATGAATTGACTCTGTTCCTTTTGCAACACTGGTGCATAGGACTTTTCCGTCACCTTTTTTTCTTGGTCTAAAATACACTTACGCGCCTCGAATGACGTAACATTTTCTCGGACTCGGAGCGCTTGAATATCCTTCTCTACCATATTCCCCGAGAAATTTTTAAATTTAGCGCCCTGGTCCCCAGAAAATTTCACACAATGCTCGGCGCCGGCACATGGGGAATCCTCATGATAAGCACAGCCGCACTTTGCACATATGATGTTGTTAGTGCATCGCTTTTACTTATGTCCGAATCGTTGGCAGCTAAAGCACCGCATTGGGTTCGGCACATGCACACGAACAGGACACTCTCGTACCCGACAAGGATATATCCTTGTAGGACAGCCTTTTCGAAGGTCAAAGACAGTGCTCAGGGGAATAGTCCGTACGTCCCGCTTACGTAATAAACGGTAAGTCTAGGACACGGACTGCTCCGCCAGTTCTAGTTGGATCTCTATATCAGAAATATCATCCAGAGAATCACTATGCACTACTCCCCTCGTGATGTTCAACGAGGAGGCTCTTCGACTTTAAAGAGGTAAGGCTTAGCAACTTCGTTTTCAACAGCATCTCACTCAGTGTCGGAGATATAATCTCCTTGAGGAGACTATCGTTGCGTAGTCGAGTTGCATTTTTCATCTTATCAACGAGTCTGTCGAGTGCGCGTCTCACGTAAAATGGACTGATGTTCTTTAGTCTCTTCTGTTCTATCTAATGAGATACTAATAAAGTTTGGAGGCGGCACTTTAAATGTTCCTTTCTCAGGGTCCAAGTCCATTGCAATGTTCTTCATATTCCCTCTAGTCGTGTCTATTGCTATCTTCTGTTTTTTGTTATGTTTTTCTGAGGTAAGGGGAGAAGTGTGCCAGGACATAATGAACTGCTCCCCCTACGGTACGGTTGGCGTCAGCCTGCCACCGGGGAGGCCTAAGGAAAGACACCTAAACAATTCTTCACGGTCTGTGCAGGCTATGAGGATCCCCCTCCCCAAAGCCCGATCCCAAGCAACCCACCTCATGCAAGTTACTCTTCAAACTGGTCATTATACACCTAATGGCAAGTCTTACACCAGAGACGCGTCACAGTTTTATTCCCCCACAATGGGAATAACCGCCCGTGCCTCACCATTCTACACTGAACAAAACCGTCGGACGACTCGGCTAACTCCGACCTCACCCACCAAAGCCGGAGTAATCCGAGGCCGCACGCAGATTCAGGGGTATTGTGATTGAATACACTGCGATACCCATGACACGTCGGAGCGATATATCCACCCTGCGAGCAGGGTCGTTCACCGAGGCGCCTAAATCGCCCCGGGTCCCAATGGGGCTCTACGTGAATGTACGTGACCTCTGGTCCGGGCTTGGCATCTAAACTTGCATATAGGGGCAGTATGAAGGGTCCACTATTGCTTCGTTGCTGGGCGCCCTGTCAGGCCACACAATTCGGAAGTCGCGCTCGAAATCGTGGGACAGGACCACAGAGGTAGGAAAGATCCCCGCTTGTGAGACGGGAGTTATATGCCTACGAAATTAACCTAATAATGAATGTAAGCAGCTAGAAGGGGAAGAAATTTGAGGTATAATCAGGCATTCTCAGCAAATCTCGTCATGTAGGCGGACGAGGCAAATCTACACAGTGGGGATGGATAGGAGAAAATGGCTGTGATGATGTGGTGGGCGTTCCGCATTGAACGGTGGTCGGCGGTGAGAAATAGTGATGAGAAAGGCGAGAGAACGAAAAGGGATATATGGTGATAATACGATAAATGTGCAGAAAGGAATGCACGAGAGACACCAATTCACTCCCTGGTCACCAACTTGGAGCAACCCACTTCGATCGGTTATATTTACTACATAGGGGGAATTATATATATATATATATATATATATATATATATACAGTATATATGTGTATGTATGTATGTACGTATGTACGTATCTACGTATGTATGTATATATGTATGTTTTGTTAAGTTAGAATTTCTAATTTTTAAGAAATATTCCGCACAATTCTCCAGGCTTTCCTCCAACTATGACTCTACGCTCCTTTTATAGGTACAATACATTATTTATACATTATTATAGGGAATTCCAAAACATTATTCTACCCTACATAAGGTGTATTTTCTATTTTTTTTTTTTTAAGATTCCACATTAGGGAAGATGTTGTATCGACCTAATCGCGAAACATGATGAACTATATGTAGCGCTTGTTTGTTTCCAGTTTCATATATTATTAATATGCAAACCGAAAAATGTAGTTGTTGACATTTCAAAAAGATGTACCGTGTATATTTGATTAATATTTCTAATGTTTGAGAGATTAAATTTGAAGTGATATTGAAATGGAATATGTTACAATCATTGTTTAGTGCTTTTTCTGAACTAGTACCGGTAATAAGTTTTAAGGAGAAATATTTCTGTTTTATACTTGAAAGTAGTTAAATTCTCTGTAATCATGATACTTGCGTCATTTGCAAGTAGTATAAGGTGGACTGTTTCGTTTCTTAACGGGACAACACTATTTATAGGAATTAGGAAAAGAAGAGGCACTAATGTAGACCCTTGTGGAAGCCCAATATAAATATTTCCACAAGCTGAAGTGGATTTAAGGGAGTTACTGAATGCGTTGATATTTTCAGCTTTTCGTTTCTGTTTAGGAGGTTAGATTCAAACCATTGGTATGCTGTCGTACCTTTATTTCAATAGTACTCTAATTTCTTTACTAGAATTTTATGATTTTATGATTAATACTACAGAAAGCTTTGATGAGGTCACAGAATATCCCTCTTACTTCTATTTTTTTATGAATTTTTTCCAGGATTTGATCTGTTATATGAAACTTCGCTTGCTCATTTCATTCATTCTACACGGATCCAAATTGTTTAGGGGGATCTGTTGAAACTAATTATGTCTAATCATATTCAGTGCTAGTACATAAACCATATGATTTGAAATTGAAGCCAGCTACAAGGTTTGGGACATTCGGCGAACTATATTATTTTAATGTGGTGTTACTAATTACGAATTCTATGACGAAAAATTAGTGTTGCGACAGTTTGTTCAAAATTTTGTATTTAGTTTGTAATCGACATTGGCCGATTCCGCAACTGATTTTATATGTGGAGGCGTTTATAAACACACTCAGTTGCACTAGTTCAACGTGCTTTTCGAAGAGAATTCAATGAGCAGGACAGCCGGGGATCATCTTCTTCACTCAAAACAATAAATGAGGAGGTAAGTTATTTGATCAAATACGAAATAGTCCAAAACAAACGTCATCTTCCCACTTATTATGTATGGAACGGGGAAAATATAGGGATTTGGAGTTCGACATGGCGTCAATCGTTCAGCGAGACAATAATATTTAACTTTGCAGTTTTATGACACAAGTCTTAAAACAATTTTGCATTTTGACTTAAGATTCCATCCCTACAAATTAAAGACAAGTTAAAAGTTAGGCTAACCCAGTGTGGCAAAGATAATCGCAGAAAATGCTGCAGCACTTCACTTGCTGTGACTAAGGAATATCCAGAAAGTTTCAATAACTTTTTAATAAATGATGAGGCCAAACTTTACATGTCAGATTTTGATAATGAGCAGAACTTTAGATAGTATTCAACCAAAAATCCAAGAGAGAACCATTAAAGATGGTTAGGTCTACATTGTGACAAGTGTTTTGTGTGATTTGCAATAGTAGGTTTTGGTATTGTCGGACGTCACTTTCTTTTAAGCTCCTGATGAAGAAGCTGTAACAGTAAAATCAAAACGTTACCAAAAAATGGCAGTGTATTTCCTAATTTCTAATTACAAGATCGACATCATCAATTGGAAAAATCTATGCTTCCAGCAAGATGGAGCAACTGCTCATACATCTCATCGCAGTAAAAGATTTTGCAGATTATTTTCTATACGTATCATCTCCAGATTTTGTGATATTCCATGACTCTGGCGTTCACCCCATTTGTCTGGCCATTGATTATATTTTATGAGGACATTTGAATCATAAGTTGTTCTCCCATAGACAACATTATATTCATGTGCTGCAGAACAAAATTCGGCGTGAAACTCAACACATTGGACAGAAGATAAGTATATGTTCGTGTCATAGCAAGTTCCTGACGACTTCAGCAGTGTATTTCAAGTGGAGGAGGTCACATGAAGGATGTGGGTTTAAAAGTACCTTTAGTTACGTAACTAAACAAAATTCAAAAGTGTAAGTAACCTATTAGGTTACTCAGCCTAAGCATTCATATGATTCTGTTCTTATAATTCTATCACACTTTTTAATAGAGTTTGCAGAAAATGCCCTACATTCTGTAATTATTTAAAGTTATAAAATAGTTTTATATTTTTTTCCGGAATTCAAATGAAAAATTTATCACGTAGGCCTATAAGGTGTTCGGTATATTACTTCCATAAATTTTGTAAATAATAATTAAAATGAACTACCAACAGGAATTCATTGGCAACGTGAATAAAATAATAAATTCCTTCATATTGCATAACGCCTGAAATTAGATGCCGCATGTCATCTTTATTACTGATTTGTACCAAAGAATTAACATTGAAGTAAACTTTTATGTTACAGAATTTACTGGACGAAAGAATGATTACCGCTGGTACCGGTAAAGTGCCACAAGACGTATTTGTACAGATGCCAACTGTAAATGAGATGGGATTTTGTTCTGCGTTTGGTTCAATTATTGAACGAGTATACAAGTAAGTATGCAACTATGTCGTACTACAATAAGTATACTCAATTTGATGCGACAATGCTTTGTTGCAGCACAATTCACTCTGACGGGGAACAATAATAATTCTTCGTTTGATATATAATAGCTTCCTGTGGGTGTGGGTTCCGCCAAGTTGGTGACCGGGGGATACAATGGTGGCTCTCGTGCTTTACTTTTCGGACATTAATCGCCTTATCACCACCCAGCTTTTTTCATTATCTCATATTTTCATCGCTGTATTTCTCCTCGCCGGCCACCACTGCATGCAGAACGCCCACCACATCATAACAGCCATTTTTACCTCTCCATCCCCGCTGTTTGTTTTGCGACGTCCGCCATAATGACTGGATTGATTTGTTAAGGATGCCTTGCTAGATTACATTCTTCTTCATCTTCTAGTTTTATATACATTATTAGGTTAAGTATCTTAGGTTTACAACTCCCGACTCACCAGCGGGGATCTTTCCTATATCCGCGGTCCTGTCCCACGGTTTCGAGCGCGACTTGATACTTGTGCGGCCCGACAGGGCGCCCAGCAACGAAGCAATAGTGGGCCTTTCATACTGCCCCTATATGCAAATTTAGGTGCCTAGCGCGGACCAGATGTCAAGTATACTCACGTAGAGCCCGAATGGGGCCCGGGGCGATTAAGACGACCCGGGGACCGACTCTGCTAGCCCGGGCGAATGTATCGCCCCGACGTGTTACCGCTGACTTATGGGTGTCGCAGTGTAATCAACCACAAGTCCCCTGCAGCTGCGTGCTGTCTCGGTTTGCTCCGACTTTCGGAGGTGGATCGGAGTTAGCAGAGTAGACCGGCACTTGTATTCAGTGTAGAGTGGGGAGCCACGGGCGGTTATTCCCGTGGTAGGGGCTTAAAACTGCGACACGCCTCTGGTGTAAAACTTGCGATTAGGTGTGTAATGTCCAGTTTGAAGGGTAACTTGCGTCAGATGGGTTACTTGGGTTCGGGCTGTGGGAGGTCCTCACATCCGGCACAGACCGAGAAGAATTTTTAGGTGACTTTTTCTTCCGCCCCCACCCCCCCGGTGACAGGCTGACGCCGACGGTTCCGTAGGGGGGTGCATTTCAAAATTTCTTCGCGCTATTCTTCTCCTCCCTCAGAAAAAATAATAAAAAACAGACGACAGGAATTGATACGACTGGTTGTCATATTATGACGAAACTAGCTATGGACTTGGACCCTGAGAAAGTAACTGTCAAAGTGCCGCATCCGAAGTTTATTAGTATCACCTTGGACGGAACAGAAAAGACAATGAAGCACATTAGACCATTTTACGTGAGACGCGCACTCGACAGACTCGTTGGGAAGGTCAAAAATGCAACTCGCCTACGCAACGATAGTCTCCTCGTCAAGACAGTATCTCCAAAACAGAGTGAAACGCTTTGAAAGCGAAGTTGCCAGGGTCTTACCCTATTAAAGTCGAATGGCACTCCTCGCTAAACACCACGCGGGGAGTAGTGCATACGGATTCTCTGGACGGTATGTTTGATGAAGAGATCCAACTAGAACTAGTAGAGCAGTCTGTGTCCAAGGCTTACCGTTTATTACGCAAGCGGTACGGACAGACTGTTCCCCTGACCTTCGAAAAGCCTGTCCTACCAGAATACATCCTTGTCGGGTACGAGCGTGTTCCAGTTCGTGCGTATGTGCCGAAACCAATGTGGTGCTTCAGGTGCCAACGGTTCGGACATACGCAAAAACGTTGCACAAACATCATCGTGTGTGTAAAGTGCGGCGGTGCTGACCATTGTGAATCCCCGTATGACAGCGCCGAGCACTGTGTGAATTGTTCTGGGGACGACGCCTCCAATTCTAAATTTTGCCCGAAGTATATGGTAGAGAAGAATATCCAAGAACTGAGAGTCCGACAAAATGTTACGTTTTTCGAGGCGCGTAAGTGCATCTTAGATGAATAGAAAAAGGTGACGGAAAAGTCCTACGCAGCAATATTGCAAAAGGCAACACAAGCAATGATGTATCTATGCAAACGCCACCTCTTCTTGTGTATACCTGGGATGCGTATTGAAAGCGCAATCCAGACGTATGTAGACGTTGCCATTCAGACTGCTGAGACAGACGACTCGTGTGGCCTTGATATAAGGCTTTACATTCCAAAAAAGATTATTAACGTGGCGACAGAGAAAGACTCTACGCCTGGTAGATCGCCGCGAAGTCGCGCTCCGTGTTTGGGTGACGGGTCGAGATCACGGTCTCGATCAAGATCACGATCGGGCGTGCAGCGATCTGCGAGTGAATCCCCACGGTCGAAGGCTAAGCAGTCTCATTCAACGGCACGAAATCCTAGAAAAGATAAGAAGAGGAAGTCACCCGTAAAGCCACCGTGATGATTTAGATCCACATAATGACTGATTTCGTACAATGGAATGTGAACGGTGTACGCAGCAGGTATACAGAACTACAGCATTTGTACTATCGTGAGAACCCTGCTATTCTATGTCTTCAGGAGACACACCTCCGACCTGAAAATTCCCTGACAATCTTGAGATACAATGTTTACCGGTATGACCATCTTGCCGGTATTCGTGCTAACGGAGGTTGTGCCCTCCTTCTCCGCCAGAGTGTCTTTTCCTCTGTTCTCAACATTAACAGTCCTCATCAATGCATAGCTGCCAGAGTAACTTTACCTTCCATACAGTTTTCAATAGTCTCCGTTTATATGCCCCCAGATACACCCTTTATAGTGCTTGAAATTCAACATATTCTTCCACAGGCACATCAACCATATCTCTTAGTGGGGGATTTCAATGCATCCCACCACTCTTGGGGCTCAAATTCCCATGACGACAGAGGAAATAAAATAACAGAGGTATGTACCCGTCTAAATCTTGTCATCCTGAATTCAGGGGAAGCAACACACCTCTCCTTGGGTTATTGTATATACTCCATGATAGATATCTCCATGTGTAGCCCACTTTTGTCCACGCACTTCGAATGCTCTGTGATTGACGACCTACATGGTAGTGACCACTAACCCATCCGAATGCGTATCTCCGCTTTACGTCCTGCGGAATCTCGATCTCCAAACTGGGTTATTAAAAAGCGGACTGGGTCGGATTTTCGGAGTCCATATCATTCGATGATAACGGACATGAAAGTGTGGACTTAGTAGTAGAGCATTTTTCAAATATGGTTATCAAGTCAGCGAAATTATCTATCCCCCGGTCGTCCTGCAGGCCAAAAGGCTTCTCTCTTCCCTGGTGGTCGGATGCCTGACGTGCCTTGCGCCAATTTGAGCGCCATCCGACCCAAGAAAATTTTGTCCAGTTTAAACGTCTTCGAATAATGGGGAAACGTAGTACTGTAATTCGAGGAATAATAAGTAATCGAGTAACGGCAACCAGTCCAATAAAAATTGCAGAAATATTGGCTACCTCGATCGTACAGATTAGCAGCTCAAATAACTATGACCCGGAATTTCTAAAAATCAAAGATGCTGCGGAAAAACGAAACCTAAATTTTATATCACATAACACAGAGTATTACAATACACCGTTCACATCCCAGGAGCTGGAGGCGGCACTAGACATACCCTGACACATCCCCTGGTTCTAATAATATCCATTACCGTATGCTTTGCCTTTTTCCGCAAGCTGGAAAATACTTTCTTCTGGCAATGTATAACAGAATCTGGACTGAGGGGTCTTTCCATCTGTTTGGCGTTCGACATTGTAATCCCCATCTAGAAACCTGGAAAGGATCCTTCTTTGTCTGGAAGGTACAGACCAATCTTTCTCACCAGCTGCGTATGCAGAGTTATGGAAAGAAAGGTAAGCAAACGCCTAATGTGAGTACTCGAATCGGAAAACCGTTTATCTAACATCCAATGTGGTTTTCGTAAGCACAGATCCGCCGCTGACTATCATGTTCGGCTAGAGACCGACATTAGAAACGCTTTCCTCAACAAGGAACATCTTGTGGCGGTCTTCTTTGATCTAGAAAAGGCTTACGATACCACATGGCGGTATGGTATTCTGCAAACTCTGCATGATTGCGGACTTCGTGGTAGTCTACCAAAGTTTTTAGCGAAGCTCATGGCAGAGCTGTATTTCCGAGTTCGAGTAGGCTCCACACTTTCTAACGAACATCTTCAAGAAAACGGCGTTCCGCAGGGGTCTGTATTAAGCGTTCTTCTTTTCTGCATTCCGATGAATGGAATTGCCTAGTGTGTGGGTAACCGAGTATCTTCTCTCTTGTACGATGGTGACTTCAGTTTATATTACAGTTCCCGATATCTTCCATCCATCGGTCGACAGTTGCAACTGGTCATCAACTTACTATCAGAATGGGCTGTTCGCAATGGCTTTAAATTCTCCACTCAGAAGACGCAGTGTGTCCACTTCTATAACCATCGTGGACTACATCCACATCCTGGACTGCGTCTTAATGGAGTGGAGTTGCAATATACAGACAATGCGAGATTTTTGGGCCTTATCTTTGATTATAATTTAACGTGGGTGGCACATGTACGTGATTTGAGAAGACGTTGCGAGAAATCCTTAAACAATTTACGCCTCTTATCAGGAGTTCGCTGGGGTGCAGACCGTACAGCGCTTTTACACATTTACCGAGCTCTTATACGATCAAAGATGGATTATGGCTGTTTTATTTATGGCTCTGTAAATAAATCTAAATTACGTCATTTAGATACTATCCATCACCATGGGATACGACATTCTAAAGGGGCCTTCCGAACCATTCGGATAGTCAGTCTTTATTGTGAAGCAGGAGAACCATCACTGTATCGGCGATGTAATGTCTTGTTGTGCTCCTATGCTGTTAAGCTCCGCTCGCAGCCTGAGCACAATTCTTACGACTCTTTCCATCATTCGTCTCTTTACGGCCAATACAGTGAAAATCCACGGAGACTTCTTCCAGCAGGTGTGCGGTTTCGTGAACTGCTCTCTGAGCTGGATATACATCTACCATCAGTTCGTACACTGGAATATGTCACCATTCCACCGTGGATTATGCGACGTCCCATGTTTCATGTAAGTCTGAACCGAAGTTTTAAGAATTTTACACCAGTTTTTGTTTATAGACTTCGTTTTAGTGAACTTTTATCCCGATTACCAATTTATTCATTAATATTTACTAACGGATCCGGGATAAATGATTTTGTTGGTTCTTACTTCGTTAAAAATGGAGAGATATTTAAATACAGACTAGGCCAATATACTAGTGTTTTACTGCTGTACTCTATGCTTTTTAGACAGTTTTATTGTTTTTAATTAGGCAACCTCGGGGCAGATTCCTTATCTGTTCCGACTCTTTAAGTGTCATCCAGTCCTTGCGGTCTTTTAATTGTGATGATCCGCTTGTCTTAAGAACTCAGGAGCTGTTCCACACTCTCCTTAGGTCTGATTAGGAGATTGGAATAGTGTGGAAACCTGGTCATGTAGGAATTCCAGGAAATGAGGCCGCGGATGCTGCAGCCAGGGCTGGCGCACTGAAAGGTTCTCTGGTATATTTGCGCGAGAGTTGGCAGGACATTCGAAACTACTTGAAATATAAATATGGTGGCAATGGGAAGGAGAATGGTCTGCACAAGAGGGAAAGAAATTACGAAATAATGGTAATAAGTACTGTTCCAGTTTGGGATTCGTCCACAAGTGCGTCACGATACGAGGACGTTTTACTCACCCGGTTGAGGATTGGCCACTGTCATCTGACACATGGCCATCACCTACGTGGCTTGCCTCAGCCGGAGTGTGATTTGTGCCGTGTTCCACTTACGGTGGAACATTTTTTATTGCGTTGCAGAAAATATGACCGTGCCCGCAGGCAATATGGAATTCGGCCGACACTACGTGACGCTCTTGGAAATGATTTTAATTATACAAATGCAGTTCTGAGATTTTTATCGAATACAGGATTGGATAAGGTGAATTAGTTTTTTATTGATCCGTTTAGTTATCCTCCGGATCCTTTACATCCGGAGGTTAAATTTGTTGTTTATATTTGATTTTATATTGTTGACATTTCGGACTTTATACATCCGAATATTTTATGAAATTTTATGGTTTTAAAATATGATTCACAATTTATCTCTGGTGGCCTTAGTTTTATTGTTTTATTTGTTCGTCTTGAATACCACCTAGTGTGGTAGATTTGCTCACTTTTTATGATTCTGTAGAAATCACCTTATGTATACTACATTTGTGTGCCTCGTTTTATCTTGACATCGCTTTTTATTCCTTTAGCACTCTGATTATTACATTATTTATGGTTTTGTCATATTATGAATTTTAGATAAGGGCGCAAATAGCCATAGTAGCTGACGCGCCCTTCTTAAACCCTACTACTACTATAATAGTTTGTCCAATGGAAAAGGACAAAAAGTATTTTTTTGTTAAAGTGAGTAATAGTGTTGTTAAGCGTAATCAACTGGTATGAATTTATATCTGATTGAACCGGAGTAATAAATCCGTTGATATGAATGAGTGACATTTAATTTAATGAATAATATGATCTGGATTGTTCGATTTTTAATTTATTTATTCAGAGGAGAAGTATTTGATGAGGACAGCGCTTTAACATGCGTTGCTGCTACAAGATACTAAGAATATTACTTCCTTGATATTCGCATAAGAATATTCGAATTTCAAAGCTGTGTATTTTCGAAATTGAAGGGTTCATAAGCATAGTGGGCCAATTGCCATTTAGTAAAACCGTAGAAAATCAGGGATAAAATGAATTTATTACCATAATTCAATGGAAACATATAGCAAAAAAAATAAAGTGTAGGCTACACATTAAAACCAAATGATACGTCAATCTACATTAAACTACGGTATTCACATAACTTTAACCCTTGCTTTCTCCGTTTTCAATAATTGGCGCTTGGCTCACACGACTTGTTGCAATCGGAAGTGTAACCGTAAAGTGTCTGGTATATATCACTCAAAATCCCTCAAATCCCATCACTTGCTCACCCGACATACACGTAAGCGGCTGTCAAATTCCTGCCATACCCAATCGAGCCTATCCAGTGTAATGGTTAGTAAAGTGTCTGTGTTTAAAATTTCCTTATAACATTTCTTAAGAATCTGGAAATGCGTGGTTCTATTAATACTAATTCCTCTATTGTCGCAAGTAGTCCTATATGAAACTGCTTTCTCAGCCATCGAAATTTGTGTAATAACTTAATGTAAGGTAAGATCTTTAATACCTACAGGGGAGCAACTTACAAAACTCCGTTTTTCTGCGCATGCGTCAATCTTAAAGAGTGACACAATATACTATTCACCTCCTCCTTCCGAATTGTCAACCAATAACGAGATAAGGCGTTACTCACGTAGACTTTCCATGAATAGAATATTTTCGCATTATTTATACTTAATAATAACTCCAAAGTAGTAGTCAGATTCTAACAAGGATACAGCATGTTGAACAGTATTGTGTGAAGATTTCTGAGATATTTGAGTCGCCGCAATATAACTAATGTAAGACTACTTAATTGAGGTATGTTTTATAGTATCATAGTGTGGGAAAATATGTTTTTAGAAGTAGAAATTCAATCTAAGATAACTTTTTTCTTGAAAGGATAAGTGGTTAGTTGAAGTGTATGAAATCCTCTAAATACATTATACTTTATGTTGAAAAAACTCTGTGTTAATAGATCGAGTGCACAAGACATTATCGCTTGTCAAATGTTTATGTCTGACTGCTCGCGGGCCGTCACGTAGCGCGCGCGTACATAATTATTATTTATCTTCAAAATCCATCAGTGCTTTAAAAATAAATATTTATTGTTTTGATTGGTTTCATTTAATTAAGGGCCAGACTAATATATTTAATCAGTTGTCTCCAGTCTTTAGAGTTGGATTTTTTTAACAAATATCCCACTTAACATAAAGGAAGGATTTTGTCGCCGCCTTTTCGCAGAATATGGGAAAGACAAGTGGAAGAAATGTGTTGATCACATTAAAAATAAATAAGTACAATATTTTTGTAATACCAATGTATTAGACAGTCAAACTGACAGAATAATTTCGTTAGAAGTCTAGTGATAGCAGTGATGGATCAGACGACTTGTCCATCAGTGCTTCAATGATTCAGAATAATGGAGGAAGACTTCGCCTCCAGCGCAACGGTAAGGTTTAGTAACCTCCTATAGCGGAGTTTTGGCACGTATTAACCTATAACAACTTATTCTGTTTAATTTTATCTTGTATTCCACACATCAATTGACAGGGTGCGAATTAAGATTTCTGGTGAGGGGATAGAATTCTAGATAGAGAATACCATACATAAAATTATTATTATCCTCATTCGACACGGCTCAACACTTGGTCGCACTGAGCTGCTTGTCTTCCGCCATGATCATAATAATTATATTCATGAGCAGGCCTAAGATAAGATGTGTAATTTCTAAGTTATGGTTGTTGTCAGCTTGCTGGTGATGATAATTCATCAATATTATTTTCTTTGCTCACTTTATAAAATACATATACTTGTACTAAAACAATTATACTTTGTGAGGAGGGGATAGAAGTTATCCCTGGCAGGGATAATATGAATTTGCTATATGAGAGGGGGATAACTTTCCAACAGGAAGGAAATCCCCCCATTCCTCTCGTTAATTAGCACCCTGCCAATTAATCTCTTATTCTTGTGTAAAAGACTCTCCAAAATAACACAGGTAAGCAAACGGCGTGATTTGTGTCTGTCCAAGGCAGTTCCATTGTATTTCAGTCGAAGTGATATGATGACAGCCCTGCTACACTATAACCATGATTTTCCCAAGTTCTTTACAGACTGTCTCTCTTCCATTATTGAAGCTGGCATAAGTACATACAAGCTCCTCTCTCGGAGTTCATTGCTGGCACATTCTAGGACTAAATGCTTTCTGGTAACGGCAATATGAGTAGCTTGTAACATGTGTGAGCAGTTCAAGTCATTTTGACAAAAATAAACAAGTAGTCCATTTTCATTTAATTTCTTCTACAAACAACGACAGTATAAAACCTACACTTTTAAGGGCCTTAATTTCTTCGATCACAGATAATTTAATACGTTTTTTCTGTTCTAGGAATTTAACCTATCAACGTTTCATGTGCAAGTACGGCAGAGTCTGTGCTCCTAAGATTGAATTGACTAGAGACTATATAGTAAGTAGTTTGACTATTTCACTATTTTAATATGCATAAGTGAATTCTATATTGGAGTAGGGCGCGCTACTCCCCAAACGTAAAGAAAATGAAACTTTTATTTCGCTATTTCCTACCGCAACTTCGATAAAAGTAGGCCCTAATAATAAAAATTTTATAAGGGGCACTATTTCGAACTATTAGCTTCTCTTACAGGTATGTTTTTGAATGGGTATGTTTGTACCCACACACGTCGATGTGTGTGAGTTTTGACTTGGATATGACAATTTAGTCGCAAAAACCCAAAAAAAAAAAATATATTTATCACTCATTCTTATGGATGTGTGCAAAACGGGATGCACCCCTCCCTCCCACCCAAGGAATTAGTAGGCTATGCATGAAACTGCTGAAATGGGAAATCATAAATGTTTTAAATTATAAAAGAAACATATTAATTTTAAAATGTTAAATTTGCAAAACTTGCATACCTATATTTTTTAGTAGGTTATTTTACGACGTTTTATCAACAGCTTAGGTTATTTAGCGTCTGAATGAGATGAAGGTGATAATGCCGGTGAAATGAGTCCAGGGTCCAGCACCGAAAGTTACCTAGCACAAAAATTGCATACCACCGTATATTTTAATACATATAAATATAGAATATTATTTTGGGAAATCCACTATAGGAAAAGAAACTCAATTTTAAAATAAGAGTTTCAGTCGTCTTGGCTGCTGTCCAAATTTATTTGTTACATTGTCAATGAATTCAGCGTCCTCTTCCACCCATTTTTTATTAATGTTGAGCATGCACTACTCACCGTCTCGTCGCTCATTGTAGATCGATTCCAAGTTCTGACGTGACGTAACGTACTAAATGAGCGTTCTGTGGCACATGTTGTCGCCAGAAGAGCTCAAGCAATTTTATAGCCTCTGCCACAAATGGGTAAAATGGTGTTGTTTCCCATATCAAAACTCCCTACTCAATCAGGGTTAGTAGTTCATTTTTCCACAGCTCATACCATGTGATAGCTTTAGCGATTAAATTTGGTAATACATCTCCGTAAAGACTATTTATTTTCTTGACAACAGCTAGAAGTGACACTTCATCTAATTTTTTACATTTCATCTGGATGAAGTTGCATAAGTGAAAATGCTTTCTCCTGCACATGAGACAAACGATCTGTCAGAGAACAAATAATAGAGTCCAAGTAAGGGATAAAGATTGCTGTTCTGAAAAAATCTTATACATTTTCAGAAGGATGGTTTGACCGTTGTGTCTGTTTTCCAACCTCTCGAGGGAATTTTAATTCAACATCTAGCTCTTCGCGAACTTGTGCTTCCTCATAGATGGTTTTTAACTCTGTTGAGTCATTACCGTGATGAGATTAAAACGTATTCCTTAGTTTTGCTACGTGATCATTCACAACCATTATGTTCATGTTCACTTGTTGAAGCTGGTTGCGTACAGGTTCAAGTTTGAAGGAATAAGCAGCAATAGGAAGATCACAGTATATTTCGGATTTGTTGCAGTCCTGTACAGTTGATAATCTTTGTTCTGTGTCTTCGAGTTCATTGATTCTCTGAAAGTTCTTTCAAAGCTTCTACAAAGGTCAGAAAGTTCTCAGAAAATAATTTGATACTTTTGTATTTTGCCGACCAGTGCGTTTCATAAAAAAGAAATATTTGGGTATCATATTCCGCCGTAAAGTACTGTCTCTAAAAAGAATTATGGTTTCTTGTGTCGTCTCAGAGATATTTATCACTTCACTGACATCATTAAGATCATTTATGACCAGATAAAGTATGTGGCTAGCACAGTGAAAAAACAGCGCCATAGGATAATTAGTTTCTGAACTCCAGTAATATACCCAGCCATTGTAGCACAGCCGTCATACCCTTGTCCAATTAGCTTCTTTAAATCAAAATAATTTTTCAAAAACCAAATGATGATTTCTGAAATCGATTTTGAATCTCGATTTTGGAGCGGCACATAACCTAAGAATTCCTCACAAATTATCAGTTCCTTCTTTTCTTGATCGCATTCACAGTGCAAATAGCGAACATTGATGGACAATTGCTCTGTACCGCTGCTCATCACCTAATACAAAAAAGATTAATGTTTTACCTGTTTACTTATTTTCTAGTACATCAGCACAAGTTTCAATTAATTCATTTTGGTTATGATGTTATACGTACAAACATTTTTTTTTTTTTGCTCCCGATTCCAATTGTTCCTTTAAAACTTTGTTTTCCCATTCCATTCTAAAATGCAACAGATCAGTAAAAACAGAGCCCTCATCCCTGTTCCTACGAAGTGGAAGGTCATGCTTCCCTCAAAACAAAATTGTTGACATAATTGAACGACGTTTCACCCTATTCTCTTCAACTTCTTTGTGATATGCTGAATGAAAATCTCCGTGAACACTGTCTTGTTTCCTGTCCATAATATTCTGAAAACTTCTGGAAGACCGCGGCTCCATTCGCCTCGGTCGAGTAATAACTACGCACACTGCATGTAACAACGTGTCTGTGAGTACTAAGTGACAATGACGACACGCAACGCTGTTGCAACCAAAGAATTTGTAAGTTACAAACTCTGTGGTTGCAATCACCGCCGTCTGGATTGTAATAACTGCCTGCTCTTCGGTACAATTTAACATGAGAAATGCCGTATAGGAATGTTTTCTAGAATTTGCCGTTAGAGCGCGACTGTGACCGCACCATACCGCATCATTTATAATCTGCAGATGTTAAAGTGTTGAGGCGATTGTTAGTGATTGCACGATTAATTATCACATCTGACTAAGCTAAACACTTGTTTAAGTCAATAGTTATAAAAATATTGAATTTTTATGCTCTAATTTGTGTATAAACTTTGTGCAAAGTCATAAATTTTGCGAAACGTGATATTAATTTTCGATATAAATTAGCTGCTGTGTTCATGTTTAAAAATGGTGAATTGTTCTGTTCTTCTTTGTAAATCTAGACAAGGAAGTTCACATTCAAAATAAATAAAATTAATATCATGAATTTTCCTCAGGAAAAGAACTTAGAGAAAAGTGGCTGGCGTCTATATCCAGGCAAGATGCCTATAATGGTAGCAGGTGGGTTCCAACCGATTGCTCACGTGAGTGTAGTATCCAGTTTCGTTCAGAAGACTATAGAGAGAACTGCAAGAAAAAAATTTAAACCTGGTGCCATACCAAGCATTTAACCTACTAACTTCAAAAAAAAAAAAAAAAAAATGAATGTATTAACGACTGTACAAGTCTTCTCTCCTGCAGTAACTGCCACAGTTGACTTCATGAATAACAATGCCCGTATCAATGCCAATGTAGACTTCTCAGAAGCTGGTCCATCTGTACATTTCATGAAGTGTATATATAAATTTTTCACTGTGCATGACGTGACAAAACACAGCATATGAGGGAATGCAACCCGAATTCCATGCAGTTTTATTCTGTAGCTGATGAAATATTGCAGTGGCTACAGGAATACTTCGTCGGATATGTTAGAAGGATTCAGGCTGAATCGAAACGGGCTAAATAGAAAGGACTAACCAAAGAGAAGACAGAGGCACTTGTGTTCACTGTGAACTCTACAGTTCATTGTATCATACATCTTTTGAAAAATGGGTTTTTCTACGTTCTCACAAGAAGATTTTCTGTAGATCCAGTAGTGCTTCTTTTAGGGCAGTTAGAATGGGAGGTGGTAGTAATGATATAACAAATGTACGTACAGCAGCATAAGATATAAAAAGAATATTGAAGTCAGAACTTACGATAGCTTCCAAAGCAGTCATTGTCACTGGAGATAATGTATATTGCGGAAAGACCTTTCCAACTGGTGGGAATAGTTTCACAGATACCGGTACCGAAAATTACCTTATTCTTCCTCATCATGTTTTGATTCTTTTGGACAAGCTTAGAGTACCAAATGACAGAATAGACATTAATTTAGAAACTGTCTCCCAAACTTTGATTTGCAGATAATTAATACGCGAAATTGATGAGAAAGTAAGTTGTGATTGGTGCTTCGACGCCATTAAATGACCAAGACAGAGAAAAGCTTAGATATCCAAAATCGACTTTTGTTGCCTTAAGGGAAGACTCCACTGAAAAGCCTGAAAATTTTTCCAAGTTTTCAATTTTTTTTTTTTTTTTTTTTTATTTCACTTATTCAGAATTTATATTTTCATATCCCAAATGGATTCAGCTCAATTCTGATTACAAATACTCGTATGTTTACACTTTTTAAATTAAGGCTGGAAGGGGGCGTGGAATTTAAAGAGCTGTCAAAATTGTTTTTCATCGAAGAATTCTTTTTTAAAATTCCTCATTACAAGTCTGGTAACTTTTTGTTGGCTCCCTGAAGTTACTAGATGAATGTAGCGGAGGAGAATATTAATTTGCATAAATATTCATTTTATTTTCAAATCTATTTTTTTGTGTTAATTTTTGCTGATTCAACACCAACTATCTTATGCCAAATATTAATCAATCTGGATGAAATTTTTACTGCAAGTATTTATAAGGTAGCTACATGTTTCTATGCATTTGTTTCGTGAGAAATGCTGCTAGTTTATTTTATAAATATTTTTCTTAAGAAAAAATATTAATAAAATAAACTAGCAGCATAAAGAAAAATATTAATAAAATAAACTAGCAGTATTTTTCACAAAATAAATGCATAGGAACATAGAGCTACCTCATAAATATTTGCAGTAAAAATGTCATCCTGATTGATTAATATTTGGCATAAGAAAGTTGGTGTTGAATAAACAAAAATGAACACAGAAAAATAAATTTGGAAATAAAATGAATATTTATGCAAATTAATATTCTCCTCCGCTACATTCATCTAGTAACTTTCGACACTAAATAACCTAGTAGTTGATACAGCGTCGTTAAATAACCAACTAAAATAAAAAAATCTAGTAACTTCAGAGAGCCAACAAAAAGTTACTTGATTTGTAATCAGACATTTTAAAAAAGAATTCTTCTATGAAAAACAATTTTGACAGTGCTTTAAATTCCACGCCTCCTTCCAGCCTTAATTTAAAAAGTGTAAACATACGAGTATTTGTAATCAGAATTGAACTGAATCCATTTGGGGTATGAAAATATAAATTCTGAATAAGTGAAATAGCTAAAATGAAATTGGAAAAATTTTCATGATTTTTAGTGGAGTCTTCCCTTAATAAAACATTTTCTGGAGTTTGTTGAAGCCGCAGTACCATATTGTACGAAGTATTCTCAACTAATAAAAACAATTCGCACATTTGCGCATTCTCCTCTTTCAGACTGAGCATTATTAAATTTCGGTATGCCAAATCATCAACAAATGGTTATCCAGATTATAATAACAAAGTTTGTACGACCACTACTAGCAAATATTGGAAGGAAAGAAACATAGCGTGTGTTTCGACCGGTATGCTATTCAAAGTCTCAGTCCAAGAAAATTCTGAAGTTATGACTTCAAGGGATGGACATCATTTTTTCCAGGTAAGATTTTATCTCTGGTATACATTTACACATAATATCTAGTTTAATTAAAGGAAAACTTGAGAATAATCGTGTTTATTAAACAGAATGCGTTTACGTGTCCATTATAAATAATGTTGCATATGGTAATGTATGATCCGCCATCTAGCGGAGATTTCTCAGCGGACTATATGCAAAATGGACCTCATAGAGCAGGCAGTATATTGCAATCCAGACGGCGGTGGTTGCAACCAAAATCTTAAGATTTCCGCTACAAATGCATTGAAAAAAATATACAGAAAGGGTGTGATGAGGATCAAGATGGCCGTTCTATAATGAGCTAATAATTATATTTCGGCAAATTCAAATGGCCTAACCTTAAATTACTGATACTGGATATAGTGTATTTTTTATGTGCTGCCTGCACCGTCTTGCAATTAATTCTGCCGGCGTCCATGATAACATGTTCTTATATTTAGTGTTCAATGTAACTCCAATTGATTAAGGAAAAACATCGTATTAGTAGACAATGGCAACGAGAGAGGCAACCATGGCAGCGGAAGAAGCTGAATTATCTCATACGATTAGTCAAGACAAATCTTGAACAACATCGCCTGCAGTCATATCAGTCTTAAATACTTATCATCTCTATCTGAAGCTGATAATACTTTTTGGTACGCTACAAAGCGTATTCTACGTGAGCCAACAGTCATCCCGACACTTCGGTTAGACTCTGAAATAGCCACAGACACAGAGTCGAAATGTAACTTGCTTGCATCTCATTATCAATATGTATTCACCTCAAACGAGAATAAAAGTGAACAGACCACCTCTGAATTTGAAAAAGAACTTATAGAAAATATTAATAAACCGACTGTCCCAGAGAAAATTTCCTAGAGACAAGAATTGTCCCACTTCATTCAAAGGCTTCCAAATAAAAAATCTCCAGGCCATGATCTTATACCCAACATTGCACTAAAGAGCTCACCAACAAAGCTCTTACTTACTTGACGATAATTTTCAATGCTGGCCTTTTAATTGGGTACTTTCCTCGAGCCTGGAACCTTGCTCAAATCATTGTTTTTCATAAGCCGAACAAACCTAAGCACTTGCCATCAAGTTATCGACCTATTAGCTTACTGCCCACGCTATCGAAATTGTTTGAGAAAGTTATTCATCATCGCATTTGTAAATTTACGTTCCAAAACAAGGTAATACCAGATTTTCAGTTTGGCTTTCGTACAAAACATTCTACAACACACCAACTGCAAAGAGTCACTGAATCCATTATAAAAGGCTTTGAAGAAAAATAGTATACTGCCACTGTGTTTCTGGATATTGCCCAAGCATTTGATACTGTTTGGCATGATGGTTTAATGCTAAAATTATATAGAATTGGTTTTCCTGACTATCTCACACGCATCGTGAAAAGTTTTTTATCAGAGCGTCAGTTCTCAGTACGTATAGATGGCATTAAATCAACGCTTCGTCCAGTTTTAGCCGGACTACCACAAGGATCTATACTGTCACCACTTCTCTTCAATATCTTCACATATGACATTCCATGTTTACAACCGTCACTCATAGCTATGTATGCTGACGATACAGTTCTCTTTTATTCTCATAGTGACCTAAATACTGCAATCAGCACTCTTCAGACATCCTTACAGGAGCTGTCTAAATGGTTCTCTGACTGGACATTACTACTCAACATTACCAAGACAGAAGCTAAAATCTTCTCTTTAAGGCCTATTCAAAATCCACCTCCTTTGGTTCTTCTAAATGAATAAGTTACATGGCTCTCTAGTCAAGAAGCTGTCAAATATTTGGGAATATTATTAGACACGAAACTTACATGGAATGCCCATATAACTCGCATTGCTACACTAACCTCTTCTAGAATTCGAAAATTATACCCTTTGGTTAATAGACGTTCACAAATTGGATTGGACTGTTCAATGCTACTCTACACCTCGCTTGTACGACCTCTTTTAACTTATGCAGCGCCAGTGTGGGGGACTGCAAATAAGACACACATGCACCGCCTACAAGTTCTCCAGAACAAGTTCCTGCGTACTGCAACAAATGCCCCCTGGTTTGTAAGAAATCAACAACTGCATCAAGAATTGGGAATTCTTCCACTACAACAGTACATCCATTCAATGTCAAAATCTTTCTTCAACAAACTTCCTGGTGTTCCTGGAGCTGTGACATATAACATTGGAGCAAGATCTTGTCAGCCATCTAGACTTAAAAGGAAACTCCCTCAAGACATCCTTCTTAGTGATACTGACGACTCTTCATAATGTAACACAGAAAATCATCATATTTTTGTTCACATAATTCACAAAAATGTTTAATTAATTAATTTAAATTAATTAGAGGAGCCTTTAGAGCCAACCTCAGCATGATATTCTGCATGTGATATTCCATAATTTAACAGTGGTCTGTATAGCAAGTTTGCTGGTCGACCAATATTACCAACATAAAAAATGTGTTCAATGTTACCAAGGGTGACCTTGTTTTTTATAGTGGATTTCTCGAAATGATATTCTTTATTCATATGTATTAAAATGTACGGTGGTAAGTAATTTTTTACAAATTTAACATTTTAAAATTAACATATGTTTTTATATTTTAAAACATTTATGATTTCTTATTTCATCAGTTTCATGCCTAGCCTACTAATTCCTAGGGGGTGCATCTGCAACCCTTTGCATCCCCTTCTGGCGTCCATGTATGTTATCACTTGAAACCCTATAGCTCTTGTGTGTTTATAGTACCTATCTGCACTTGGACAGTGTTTTCAATGAAAAATAAACAGAATAGGGTAGATCATATTACAAAAACAAATTATGTACTTGCAGAAAATATTAATGATATTGTTTGGTTTTCTTTGGGTTATTTTGACATTATATTTATAAAGAGTGTGAGTATATTTTAAAATGTAATCAATTTAATGTAATTTATGTTTTGTATCATTAACGACTATCAATTTCTTTTTCTACATTTAAATACTGAATATGTCATATGAGGCGTTTAGTTGCAAAATCAGGTACATCACTAAAACATAATTTTTCAGTATGGGGGAAAAAGGTTTGCAAGGAATCAAGGATTTGCAACCAATACTATTCTTTCATCATACAAATCCAAGTTATTTGGAGCATAACAGTGCTATAGTAGTTGTTGAATCATATGAAGTTATGAAATATAACATTAACTCATTTTCGAAAAAAAAATTATATATCTGATTTTACAACTACACGCCTCATATATTTGTGCATTTAGTTAGAATAGAATTACTGTTTTTCCGTTGTTAAGCAACTAACATCATAATAGTGTGACGCAACTCATTGGCATTGCTAAGAAACTGACATCAGATGTTGAAATTGTGGTGAAGTTCAATCATTTGACACTCGAGCATAAACGTTCCACGTTACAGAAACAAAATGGAACTGGAAATTTTGATACTTTTCAACAATTGTGTGCCTACTAAATGTGTTCATAATATATATGTTCATTTTCCCAGCAAATTTGTTTTCTTTTTAACATAATTAAACATTATTTTGTGGGCAACATAGCGCCGTATATGCCATAAATGCTATATTTACGCACATTCAAAATTAACATAAAATGGATCTGTTTATGGCCCTCCTCATAATGTAGGCTAAAGAAGTCGATTGCCTCAAAGTTAATATCAACTATAATTGTTATGGTAGGCCAAATTTTTGCCATAAAATGTAGAGTGATTAGTACGTTTAATTTACTGTTCGGTTAAACGCTTCCACCAACTACTCCCTATTCGTGCTATCTACATTTGCACCCAATTTAATCTACACAAATATAAGAGTAGACTGTACGGAAGAGTTCACATTGTGGAACACTGCAATAAGATGAACTTGCAATTCATTTAGTTCCCCCATTTTTTTACACAAATAATTCATATTTGTCTTAAAAGGAAATCCTAAATGTTACTAGTCGTATCGTTGGAGAAAAACATCTCCTTTGTTGTCTTTTCCTCCATAATTTAAATTAACTTATACAGTTCGTCATTGCTGGCAAGCAGTGTAGGCCTGGATGGGACAGATAATTCAGCATTTTTAATGAATTTTTTTTATCAAACTAACGTCATTAGTTGTCAACGTTTAGATCTCACCTATACTAAGTTCTTGATGCATTAGCTTCTTATATGTTGAGCAAATATTTTCCACTGCTTTTCGTATCACTGTATACCAATCTTCTCTCAATTCAAATTCCGTTCCGTCACTTTTCATGCATTGTTCGATTAGTCGTTGTACAACAATACTATCAATAATTTAATAAAAGACAAATACCTGTTATGTGTAGGTCCACCGCTGTATGTTATTGCTTATCTATCATCATCTGAAATCTGAACTTGTAGTCATCAATCGTGAACAGTTGTTTCTTTCTTTCAAATAAATGAGAATTGGGCGTAAAACATGGTAACTCACATTTTGGTCAAAAATGAAATATGCAGCGTATAATATGATATCTTACATTCCGCGTCTATTGTAGTAGTTAGTTTTACAAAATTTAAACAGATGGCAAAAGTATACAGATTTTACTTTCCTGGTAACTATATAAAATATTGCATGTATAAATGTTTACTACCTAATAACTTCAGAACATTAAAAATTATTTACCTTATATTACTCCCGGTCCACAATTCTGGAGTAACGGTCAGCGCGTCTGGCCGCGAAACCAGGTGGCCCGGGTTTGATTCCCGGTCGGGGCAAGTTACCTGGTTGAGGTTTTTTCGGGGTTTTCCCTCAACCCAATATAAGCAAATGCTGGGTAACTTTCGGTGTTGGACCCCGGACTCATTTCATCGACATTATCATCTTCATCTCATTCAGACGCTAAATAACAGAAGATATTGGTAAAGCGTCGTAAAATAACCTACTAAATAATAATATATTACTCCCGAACCCCTTTATTATTAGAATCGATTTCACAGCACAGATAGTATGGCCCTGTAAGCATGATGATGTGGATGGATACCAATGCGTCGTGAAATATAACAATCAGTAGCGGTTATCCATCTTGCGTAAACATAAAGAACATAAATAACCACTCTTAGGTAAAGGGGGTTCAACTAACGCCTTATTTTACCTGTGGACTTAATTTACGTCACCTCTTTAAGACCCTGAACAAAGTTCGAATTTTGCGATACTATATGACAGTAAATTTATTGACAATGATGATACAGTATAGCATCAAGTGCAGTGATTTCAAGGCCTGAAACTAAGTGTAGACGTGTAGCGAATATAACATTGGCAAATCGAATGAACATGGAATATTTGTTACGGATTCGCAACGCAAAATATCATCTGCTACAAATAAATTGGCAACGTGTTTTCGATGATAGAATAAAAACTTAATTGGCAGTTCTCTCAAGTTCTAGCCTAAATCGATTTGTTCACTATCAGTTCGTCGATCTTAAAGATTTGTCGCTATTGTGAGTTTCTGTTAAATCATACAGTATTTCAACTTTCCATAATAAATTTAATTGCACTTTGAACATATTTATCAACAATAATCTCACTAGAATTTATCTAGAGAAAATCAAAACTCGAGTGGGATTTAATTGAGTATTACACGATTAGAAGAAAGTATATAAAGATTAGAAGAAATAAAGTACTCTAATACAATAAAATATTAATTCAATTACTAAAATTCTATTGTACTAATGTTAACTTCACTAAAACGTTTGAACAGAGCCGCCATTTTCAGTTGACTAAGTGTGCAGTAAAGAAATGACGATCGCAAAGCATGTTTTGTACTCCGTAAAAATTTGCAGTTTGAAATGTTGGCAAACAAAGAAGCAAATGTTAGGGGAGTGATAAAAAGAAACAAATGCTAGGGAAGTGATAAAAACAAACAAATGTTGGGAAAGTGATTAAATTGTAGCGATAAACAGCAATGATTGAAACACTTCCTTTCGTACCGTTTTATTAGTCAAAAGTAGTATGACGTAGTATAACTGTAATAGACGCTGTAACAAACTTAGGATCATATATTACTTCGGTGTAACAGAGTCTTCGCTGACAGAAGTAAGTCATCGCTTCAATTTAGTCGTTCGTAAATAAAAACCAAGTATAATACATTGTCAACACGCATTTACAGAGAATCTCATTTATTTAATACATATTATATCAGTGGCTAAAACGTTGTCAATGACCCTACCGTGAGCCTAGAGGGGCAATGCCCCCAAGTATAGACTACTATCTCTCTGTGGCATAAGGCATGAATAATGCAAATTTATGTGGAATTATAAGAGGTTTATTTGAAAATTAATATACAAATCAATCTTTACTTGAAAATTAAGTTTCCAAGTCTCTAAATGCAGACTTTCGTTACCGGTATGTGATTTGTCTTTTTATGGTGTGAATACCGGTAGGAAAGAATTGGGACAAGTCTGGAACTTTTTAGAAATCTAAGGTTAGTTAATTCAGTTCACTTCATGTAACAATGAATTCACGAGATATCCGTTCCTTTATTAAAAGTAGGTCTATAGAGCAAAGTGTAAATAAATTATTCATTAGTAATAGGCCTAATTTAGAACCTGCTAATATTACGGATAATAGTATAAGTGTATTGGTGTTTCTGGTATTATTGCGGATGATGATATTGAACCTACAACTAGTGACCAAACAAGTGATAACCAGGGAAAGGATTTATATGTAAATACATATTTACTTATAAAGCTAATATAATTTATATTTTGCATTATCTTTATGTTTCACAATGTGTAGGGTTGAAAAATCCTACTTTTATTTTCCATATTTTTCCATATTTTAGAGTTTAGTACATATTTTCGTTAATTTCCATATATTTTCCATATTTCATATAAAACAGTCCATATTATATTAGGTTTAACAATAAAACAAAACAAAATTCCATTAACTTTTAAAAATACATTTCAACAATAGAGATTTAAACACATGTTCAGTAATCCCTTTAACATCAGAGTTATTTGAAAATTAGCAGTCCTATCAACAATGGGAAAGTAAGTTACAAAACTGTATTTAATTTAAAATTTTTAACAGACTTCAGTTGTGCAGCTCAACAGTTAAATGCCAGTCAGAGTACACATAGGTTCAGTTTTGTAAATCATACTATAAAGACGGTAAATATGCCAAAAGTACGTCATTCAGTCAATTTAAAATCAAAACTAACAAGTTACATTTCAGAATTTAAAGAAGATGGTTTATCAACTGACAATAAAATATTATTTTGTAATTTGTGTCAGTGTGCAGTATCATCTACACAAAAGTTCCTGGTGCAACAACACATTACAACTAGTAAACATCAGGCCAACAAACAACTAAATTCCAAGCAGAGACAATTGTTTTTAACACAACCAACAACATCGAATGTAAGATCTGAGTTTAACATCGACCTGTGCCGTTCTCTCATCTCTGCTGATATTCCTCTCTACAAACTAAAGAATAAGGTCTTCAGGGAATTCCTTGAAAAATATACTCAACATACAATCCCGGATGAGTCAACACTTAGGAAGACGTATGCTCCATCCATCTACGATGAGACAATACAGAAGATAAGAGATGAAATTAAAGATAGTTCAATTTGGGTTTCCATTGATGAGACTGCCGACAAAGAAGGTAGACTTGTTGGTAATGTAGTTATCGGTTTGTTAAGTGAACAATATTCTGAACGAATTCTTTTACATTGTGATGTTCTAGAAAAGTGCAATAACAAAACTATAGTTAAACTGTTCAACGAAGCTATGGGTATCCTGTGGCCAAAGGGTATTATGTACGATAATGTGTTATTCTTTATTAGCGATGCTGCCCCTTATATGGTCAAAGCTGGACAAGCATTATCTGTTGTATATCCTAAATTGACTCATTTTACTTGTGTGGCGCATGCATTTCATCGTGTGGCAGAAGTGGTCAGAGACAATTTCCCTAAAGTAGATTTGTTGATTTCATCAGTGAAAAAAGTATTTCTCAAAGCTCCCAGTAGAGTTAACGTGTTGAAAGAAATGTACCCTGAAATTCCATTGCCACCAAAGCCAATTTTAACTAGATGGGGTACATGGCTAGAAGCAGTTGAATATTATGCCGAACATATAGACTCTATTAACAATGTTCTCCTTGCATTGGACTCTGAAGATGCAGTCTCAATTGATACTGCGAAAACAGTTACCTGTGACATAAGTGTGAAGAATGACTTAGCTCACATTCAGCATACATTTTCATGCATCATAAAAACGCTCAAAAGTCTCCAAAATAGGCACCTTTCACTATCTGAAAGTTTTGAAATTATAAATAGTACTGTGGAACAACTGAATCGTGGTAGAGGTAAAGTTGCAGATGCAGTAAGAGCTAAGGTGGACACTGTACTTTCAAAAAACCCTGGATATGAAGAAGTACAAAAGGTTGTTGCTGTGATGAGTGGTGAATCAACAGTGAAGATTAACTTGGACTTATCCCCAGCAGACATTGTGAAATTGAATTATGTACCAGTTACTTCTTGTGACGTCGAACGCTCTTTTAGTCAGTATAAATCTATCCTCAGAGACAATAGAAGAAGATTCACTTTTCAGCACTTGAAAGAAATGTTTGTAACCTATTGTTATGGTAACAGACAATAAAAATTGTGTTTTGTTGAAACTACATTGGAAGATAAGGTACGTCCATTATATTTTTTGTTTAGTTTGATTAAAATGTACCAATATTTAACGTACATAGTCATTTTTTTATAATTTTAAGTCCATATTTAATTCCATATTTTGGTAAAAATCCATATTTAATTCCATATTTTGGTAAAAATAACTACATATATATTTACATATTTCATATATTTTTAGTCCATATAAATCCGTTCCTTGGTGATAACAAATGGTGAATTGGACAAATACGAAGCATACTACAGAATCAGTAGTTGCACAGGTCTCTAATTCACACAATAGGGTTTCCGAAAACATCAGGAATAAGCCACTCAGCATTGATAAAAAAAAATGAACTTTTGTGTAGATACATTTTCAATCGCGCTTATCCATCCTGTCTTTGAGCAGATTAAAGAACAACAATTAAATGAAATAAAATATAAGTTCATTATTGAATAAAATTAATTGAAAAAGTATTCCTCACAATACAGTTTCACGTGAGAGTTCATTTAAGTTGGTTATTTAACGACGCTGTATCAACTACGAGGCTATTTAGCGTCGATGAGATTGGTGATAGCGAGATGGTATTTGACGAGATGAGGCCGAGGATTCGACATAGATTACCTGGCAGTCACCTTACGGTCGGGGAAAACCTCGGAAAAAGCCCAATCAGCTACTCAGCCCATGCGGGGATCGAACTCGCGTCCGAGTGCAACTACAGACCGGCAGGTAAGCGCCTTAACCGACTGAGCCACGCCAGTGGCTTTCACGAGAGAGTACTTTGTTACATACTCGTATGAGTCACTCGTACGATACTGTTTGAATAATGAATTTCTTGTGATAATAATACTTTATTGTTTATTCTGAAGCACATTTCACAGTAAGCACTGATTTTATTGTCTTCATATGCCTGTGTTAATATGAACTATTTGAAGAACTTTGCATACATCAAATGTTGCCAAAATTACCAAGATACATAGGCTCATATTCATAACAAAATGGCATTTCATATTCCAAATTTTGTTTCTTTTCAGGCACTAATTATTGAATACAGTACAAAATCTGTCCGAAGATCTCTTTCGCACAACGATTCTAAAATTTTGTTGACAAAATTCAACAATATATTTTATGAATTTGATGCAAATTATGTTTTTCTGTACTTAGCTAAGCATGATATAGATTTCATAGGACATAATGATTCTTTTTTGAATTGTGTATGTATGTATGCACTGTATTTGTCTTTTCTATACTTGTGAGCGCATTCGTTTACTCATGATAAGAATAAGTATTTGTGAATTGAGTTATCTTCCTTATGCGGCATCCTCCAAGGAAATAGTTCTATCTCCTCCTGTGGACTAAGGTGAAAATAATAACTCCGTCTTAATGAATAAACCTGTTTGTTTCAACTGAAAACATTATAGCTTTATTTATGCTCTATTCAAGATGACCATCCATTCTGCTTATGAGATCCCTGACGTGAAAAGCAGATATTACGGAAAGGGCCTCGGCTTTATCTACAAGGCATATTTGAAGAATATACAAGTCGTCTCTTCTCCTGAAGTCAGAGACTTGCCAATCAAGCGACGCCATTGTCGCTACTGGGATGAGCCAAATGAATCTGGACTGCAGTTCTACTCCTACAACATATGCAAAATGAATTGTCGAAGGAAACTGGCTGTACACTTCTGTGGCTGCGCCCCCCTGTTTTATGGGCACATGAATTTCCTAAGTACGTAACATTTAAATATATCGTTTTATAGTCCAAAAATGCTTTAAGATGTCGTTAGATATCACAGATATTCGATTTTCACTGTGAAAATCGGTTCCAAAAATTAGCGGTACAGTTCAAATCAAACGAAGGATGACTTCCTATAAGAAATTAAATTTCATGCATTACATTCAAGGTTATTTCTATTTTTAGTTGCTATTTAAGTCCAGTTGCGAGCAAGCCTTGGTAGCGTATGCACGCGATTGTACTATCTGAGTAGTGAGTGTTTCAGTTTCATTAGTGACATATGAGGGGTTCACAACCAGAGTGGACCAAGTCCATCTGGAATAGTTCTGAGATGTTGACTCTTAAAGTTCCTGTCTCACGCTTAGCAACCTTCACCTTCCATTGGAAATTCTATCCTCTGGGGAGTAACAAATGAGTTATGGACTTTGTTTGTTATGGCAATGAATAAATCTAAGTTTTGTTCATCAGAGATTGTATTAATCCACAAACTGATCACTGGTGGACTTGGTCCACTCTGGTTGTGAGCCCCTCATATATTACAGTGACTTTCCTTAGGTTTCTAAACTGTGGTTATTTTTGTTAAGGCATTCCTGCAAAAGTTTGCGTGTATAACGTTTTGATTAAGTCTCTCGTGGAGGTGTACGATCATCCTCTCCTCCTCTACTTCTTCTTATAGCGGCTGTTATTCGCCAGATGTTATGGTACATTGGATGATAGGATGTGCTCAGTGGAAGACGTTTAGAAATAAATAGTGTGAATTTGTATAACAGATATAATTAACAAATAATGGATAACAATATTGCATGAATGATGAATGAAATAACATGTAGATATGAAATTAAGTGAATGAAAATATTACAAGTTAATATGAATAACCAGCAAATCAATAACTGAATCGTGAAGACTTTAAATACACTGGGCGAACATACTTATAGGTCGTAATATAATCTGATACACCTATTTCTCAATAATCAGTTGCTGACCTATTAAGCATTTAGTCGTTGAAAAACTCTAAAAAAAATATATATATATATCCAACTAGATATAAACCTCAACATGAATGACCAGTCAGTATGCCAACTCATAACACATGCCCCATTCAATTACAGATAACATAAAATCTGATTAACCAAATTCACGTACACCTGGGCTCAGTATTTCACAAAGAATTTACCCAATACAAAGTGTCACACGACTGATCACTATATAAATTACCAATACCACATATGTCTCACATAAACTATGCAGATAGCACTAACAATAATCTCTGTGCCTTACAATCAAACAATACCCAAGAGAGAGAGAGACAGAGAGAGAGAGATACGATAAATGATAAGTAACCGACGATAATTTCAAATACCAATAGTCGTTTGAATAGCAACGGAAACTCAATGCACTCGATTCCTGAATACCGGCGTGGAAACCAATAATAAGCAATATGGAGTAGCAAGTACTAGAATAGATAACGAGGCCCATACTATTCTAGTTCATTACACCGTCTATTACGATTTAAGCCAAGAGATCGTAATCACTTCGCTATCACCCAAACCGTCTTGGAACTTCAATACTACCTCACATATCAAAGTTACATCTCTTCACGTAATCCGAATCACTTAACCCAAGACGTATCATCAGCGAGTGATTTCCATACACGATCCACCACAATATCTCTAACACACACAACCAAAAATTACAATAATATCACAACCCAAATTTGCCTACTCCAATAATAACAAATCTGATGCAACTAATTGCCGCACTGAATCCCAAGATATATTTCAAACAAGGTTTCATATAATCCAAAAATTCTCAAGTGAAATATAATGATACACTATTCTCGAACAATCTAACACGACGAACTTAAGTTACAAATGTAGAATACAATTGAGCTCTATTTGCTAAGTGCACGTCGATTGCCTGAATGAAGTTGTCGGTACACGGCCTGGCTGCTGACTAGCTCTGACTCCTAACTAATGTCGATACGGGCTCCGGCTCCTGAGTAATGTCGCACATAACTGCGCGTAGACAAGTAACCTCGCTTTCCCTCTCTCTTCATCTGACATAACCAACCGGCCAATAGGAAAATTTGGATAAGAAAATGGAGGAAATAGTAGCGCTATCTATGACATATCGTCTGAGAGCACTCTGTCGGGCGAAGTGACGTACTAGGTGGAGAACTAGGATGTCGAGCACGGCTCAAGTTCAAATCGAACGAAGGATGACTTCCTATAAGAAATTAAATTTCATGCATTACATTCAAGGTTATTTCTATTTTTAGTTGCTATTTAAGTCCAGTTGCGAGCAAGCCTTGGTAGCGTATGCACGCGATTGTACTATCTGAGTAGTGAGTGTTTCAGTTTCATTAGTGACATATGAGGGGTTCACAACCAGAGTGGACCAAGTCCATCTGGAATAGTTCTGAGATGTTGACTCTTAAAGTTCCTGTCTCACGCTTAGCAACCTTCACCTTCCATTGGAAATTCTGTCCTCTGTGGAGTAACAAATAAGTTATGGACTTTGTTTGTTATGGCAATGAATAAATCTAAGTTTTGTTCATCAGAGATTGTATTAATCCACAAACTGATCACTGGTGGACTTGGTCCACTCTGGTTGTGAGCCCCTCATATATTACAGTGACTTTTCTTAGGTTTATAAACTGTGGTTATTTTTGTTAAGGTATTCCTGCACAAGTTTGCGTGTATAACTCTTTGATTAAGTCTCCTGATATTTATTTGATAAGAATTGTGATGATAGAAAGGAAACAAATGCTTGTGATATCCTCACCGAGCAAGATATTCCCGACGAGAACGATATTTACTACACGAATGGATTTATGAAGCTCCTTCCTTCCAACTAAAGGAAGAACAACTAGAGATGATACAACTGAATGGAATGACAGAGCACGTCCTCATTAAATGCATTTCAACTAGCATTGTTGAAGAAATATTAGAAATATCCACGTTTTATAATGGGAAAAGAACTAAAGTTAAACCAGAGAAATTAGAACCTGGCATGAAATCTGTCAAAATTTACAACCTTCCTCCTGAACTTTCAAATACTACTATAAGGACTATTCTAAAAAAATACGACTCTGTTTATTCACTTACTGATGCTTCATGGGGACAGGCTTTTAGATATAAGATTAAAAATGGAGTGCGTATAGTTAAAATAGGTCTGAAAACGCATATCCCATCATATAGTATATTGATGTTTGTGGATTTAAAACCTTAGTAAGAAAATCAACCTATTACTTACTCATACTGTCTGTATGATACTGGCCACTTACGAAATAACTGTCATTTTTAGTGAGTTATTTTACGACGCTGTATGAACGTCTCATGTTATTTAGCGTCTGAATGAAGTGAAGGTGATAATGCCAGTGAAATGAGTCCAGGGTCCAGAACCGATAGTTACCCAACATTTGCAAATATTGGGTTGAGGGAAAACCCCGGAATAAACCTCAACCAAGTAACTTGCCCCGACTGGGATTCGAACTCGATTCACATGGTTTCGCGGCCAGACGCGCGAGCTGTTTTTCCACAGGTGTGGTCACAACTGTCCTAACAAAAAAGATCTTGCGAGTATGATTTCTTTTAATAAAGGTGAAAAACCTGTTTGGTTTATGTTGGTAGCAGGGACGCTGCCGGTGAGACGATCTGTGCTTAATATGGATGAAAATAAACACGATCCTGAAGAAAGAGATCAGAATATATCTCAACAACTGGAAGTGAGTGTTAGCAACATTAACAGTCGCATACCAATGGGGGGGGGTCAGTCACTGACCCCAGAGAATATCTTTAATGATTTCTCTTTTATCACTGGGAAATTTATGCTATGCTTTTCTGACATTTTTTGTTGTTATGTTGTACACACTATACCAAAAAATTAACTTTTGGCGGCAGTCCATTGTTGAGTTATAGCGATTGTTGTCGGTACATGCGCATTGGATTTCTTATACCCATTTATGTTTCAGTAATAATTGCAGCCAGGAAGTTGTATTTATTTCTTTGACAGTAAATATGGCTAGGAAGAAGTATATGACAGAGGCAGACATTGATGAGGTGATATTTGAAAGTTCTTGTAGCGAAGTTGAAGGTGTTATTCAGGAGCCTAAAGGTCAAGATATTTCAAGAGAAAGAAGTGAATCGGAGGAAGAAGAAGGTAGGCCTAATGTTTGCTTCACTCCTTTGTATAACAACACTATTTTTCTTTTTGTAAATAAACTACTGGTCAGAAAGTAATAAGTTTCTGGTTACGTACGTGATGTATGTAAATACTTATTGTATTAGAACTTCAGCCCGTATGAAGGCATCTACGTCCGGAAGCAAAAATCGACCAACCCCTTGGAAATATTACAGCTACATCTGGTAATATATTGAAATATGAACCAGTACAAATGAGAGAAGGCGTCAGTCCGCTAACATAATCAGTACCCAGGGAGGACCTAAGCCGGGAGTTAATCCTGACACTCCAAGAGAAGCATTCTGTATATATTTCGATCATGATGCTCTATATATTATTTTGATCCACATGAACCAGAGACTGGAAATACTCAGGCAATCATGTGCTGATGCATTTATTCGAAATTCGAAAGATTTTGTCCAAGAGGAAATTTTAGGTGTTATTGGACATCTTCTAAACTGTGGGGTGAATCGACAAAATAAAGACAGTGTTCGTGAGCTATATAGTGAAGAAAATTTTCCACTGTATAGAGCTACACTTCCAGAACATAAATTTAGATTGTTACTGGAATGTCTGCGTTTTGATAATTCAGTTACACTTGAAGATCGGAAGAAGAGAGATAAATTTGCTTCTATCAGAGATATTTGGAATATGGTGGTGAGAAAGTTTCCTATGTTTTACAACCCTAACGAGTCTGTCACTGTTGACGAAGAACTAATAACATTTCATGGGCGCTGTCCATTTAGGTTATATATCCCAACCAAACCAGGTAAATATGAGATAGAAGTAAACGTGTTGTGTGATTCCAACACAAACTACTGCCTCGCAGCAGACCCTTATGCAGGATAGTTTGAATCTGTGCAAAGACATTATAACAGTGGTCCTGAAGTAGTGAAAAGGTTGGTTCATATGTCTAACTTGGAACAATCTGGACGAAACATCACAATGGACAGGAAATTCATAAACATGTTCCTTGCAACGGAATTGTTGAAGGAGAAAGTAACTACAGTTGGCACCATGCGAAGTGACAGAAGAGATTTACCGACAGAGCTTCACCCTGTTTCTTTGAAAAATGCCCAACCTGGAACAGTTAGATTCGCCTTCACTGAAGATACCACCTTGGTCAGCAAAGTCCCAAAGAAAGGAAAAGTTGTGACAGGCCTTTGCATGCAACATTGTGACATGAAGGTGACTGACGATAAGCCAGATATAATCCTATTCTACAATTCTACTAAAGCAGGAGTGGATATTCTTGACAAGTGCATAAGAACATACTCTTGTTGTCGAGGAACGCGGCGACGGCTAATGGCGGTTCTATTCAACCTCATTGACATTGCAGCATATAATGCATATATATTGTTTCTTGAAACTAATGATCAGTGGGCTAAACAGTACAAAAAAAAAAAAAAGGAATTCTGGAAGGAAAAATTTTTTGAAAGAAATGAGTCGACAGCTTTGCATCATAAATATAAAGAAGCGTGCTGAAAATTCGATTGGCCTATACACAAAGTATATAGATGCTGGGACCAAGGTGCAGTGAGCAGAGGAACTGTACGTTCAGAACCACACAGAAAAGTAACTCGTAATGCAGTGACAAATATTCCAAACAAAGGCGGTTGTTATTTATGCCCAAGAAGTAAGGACCGCAAATACATGAAGACCTGTACGTCATGTAATAAATACATATGTTCTGCTCTTATGATGAAAGAAGAGTCCATTCCTATTAGAACCTGTCCGCACCAGTGGAGTAACGGTTAGCACGTCTGGCCGCGAAACCAGATGGCCCGGGTTCGATTCCTGGTCGAGGCAAGTTACCGGGTTGAGGTTTGTTCGGGGGTTTTCCCTCAACTCAAAATGACAAATGCTGGATAACTTTCGGTGATGGGTCCCGGACAAATTTCACCGGCATTATCACCTTCATCTCATCCAGATGCTAAATAACCTAACATGTTGATAAAGCATCGTAAAATAACACTAAAATAAAATAAAAAATATTAGAACCTGTTCGAAGTGTGATTCTGAATGATTGTTTTTGTTTGCATAAATCTTGAATACAGCAAGTAATATTGTATCCGAATACCTGTTTCTCTCAGAATGTTTATTTTTTTTTGTATCTGTTAAAAAAATTTTTTTGTAAAGCAAAATATATTTAATAAGGTTGATATAAAGTTCCTCAAGCCATAAAGATTACAAAAATATATTGTTTATATAGTTTAATTGCAGAAACAATATAAAATACGTGGGGTCTGTCATTGACCCCACCATTGGTATTAGTTGGTGTAATAATGGGCATTGGCATGCGACTGTTAATATATCCAGCAATACGACGGATACAAAAGCCATTGCTTCGACGTCATCAATAAACAAAGAAGACGTATCTGAAGTTATTGGTCTATCAGTTAAAAGTTCAACCATAACAACAGAGACAACGTCTGACAAGATATTCGAAGATGGCACTCACTCACATCTAAACACCGCTTTAGGGCATAATAATCTTCTGCGCGCGATGTTAATGTCAAGGTCAGTACACAAATTGTCTCACAAGACCCGAAAAAAAAAATGCCTGTCGACCATGTGAATGACCTTACTAATTCTACAGTGAATCAAGAACACGGAACAGATGATTCTTATGATGCAATGTTTCCGGACACACTAACGGATAGTGAAATTACTGATTTAATAATTCGACCTTATTTAAAGAGGCAGGTAAATTCAAAAGATATTCGTCTTGCAAAAAAGAAACCCGGAACTTCCATAGCCGAAGGATAATAATATGACAATTAGTTCTCTTAATATAAAATGCATTTCTAATATATGTATTTTATATGTGATGTTACTTCTTTGAAATATAGTGGCAACGCTCAATGTTAATTTTCTTCGCAGTATATCTAAACAACAGCAATTAAAAGATTTCTTAATGACAGAGATATCATTTTTTTTTTTGCTATAAGAAATAAATATAGATAATATGCATTTTTTTTTGTTCCACGGTTTCATGCGATATGCATCCCTGGGGAAGATTAAAGAAGCACTGCCATTGTGTATCGTTCTAATATTGAAATTGAACAATTCGAAATCCATTCAAGCGGCAGAATAATTACGCTGTTAACAAAGGATAATACGCTATACAAAAAAATGTTTACCCCCCCTTTGGTTCGAATAAAAGACCAGAAAGAGAATATCTTGTTACACATGAATTACTTTATTATTTAAGACATAATTTGAGGAGCATAGTATCAAAGTTAGACAACTTCATTTTTTGCGATTTCGAGATACTGATTATTTCTCATAGAATATTGTATGCCGAATGCGATTCTGGAACTGTTTAGGTTCAAAAAAGGATAGAACAAAGCGAAAATAGCACTTAATCATACGCTTTAGAATCAAAATGTAGACAACTCGACTGTGGCTTGGTTTCAAATTGGGACACTTCCTTCAGTAGCCAATAAGAAGCCCACATTCGTACCATCTTTTCCCATCACGCATCGCGAATCCAACATGGCTGATTGTTTACATAACTGTTTTTTGGTTGAATAAGTACTGTTTTACGTAAGTATGCTTTGAAAGCGAGTTAGAAGTGACTGAGATCCAAAAGTAGACAATTTGACTTTGGTTTCAAAAACAGACAACTCCACTTTAAATATAACTTCATTTCGTTTCAAAAAACGGACAACTCCATGACTTAGTTTCAAGAGATTTAGTTAGTTAGTGGGGTTTAAAATGGGCGCGTCAGCTACTATGGTTATTTGCGCCCTTATCTAAAATCGTTTACTAAACACAAACACATTACAATAACCAGAATACTTAAAAGAACTAAAAAGCGTTGTCACTGTTAAAACGAGGCAGACAAATGCAGTGTCAATAAGGTGATGTATAAAAAAAACCATAAAAGTGAGAAGTTCGCAGACCCCAACTAGTATTTAAAAAGAAACAACAAAACAATAAAACAAATGCCACCAGAAATAAATTGTCTGGCGCATTTATAAAAGGCACGGATGTAAAAGGTCCGAATGTTAAAATAAGATACGAAAAAAATGTAACCTCCGGAAGTAAAGAGTCCGGAGGATAAGTAAAACGGATCAATAAAAAACTATATCGCACTGTCAAAGTTCTGTATTCGATAAAAATCTCAGAACTGCATTTGTACAATTAAAATCATTTCCAAGAGCGTCACGCAGAGTCGGCCGAATACCATACTGCCGACTTGAGTTTCAGAGATGGACAAATACATTTTAAACGAAATTTCGACCTGAATATTAATTTTAATCACATTGTGAGACAGAAAAATATTTCTATGATGACTCATGAGAATGTTTAAAAATATGCGTATAACAGTGCCATTGGTTTCCAAGGATCTAGCTTTTCGCTTGTCCTGTAAAAAAAAAAAAAAAAAAAAAAAAAAAAAAAAAAAAAAAAAAAAAAAAAAGTAAAAGTGGAGTTGTCCAACTTTGATACTCAGCTCCTCACTTTTATCATTTATTTAATTGTGTGCTCCATGCAAAAGATGAAAATGGAGAGTATAATTCATCGATAGACTTGGACTGTATGACCTTTCAACTCGCAACTCGGCCTATATGAAATGTGGGAAAAAACTGATTTACGTATCATCGCCTGAATGCAACTTCTCGCATTGACAGAATATACGTGAACGCAGCTTCAACAGGTAAACTTAGAATGGTCAGTACTATCCCAGTCTCTTTTACTGACCATGACTGCGTAATGTTAAAAATGAAAATAATTCAGCATATAGCCGATACGGAAAAGTTATTGGAAATTGAAATTCCAGGTATTAAGTGATGATAAAATTACCGATGATTAAAAATTTTTTGGGAAGAAGTGACTGATAGAGTGAGACGGTCTACATTTAACATTCTTCATAAATGGACTTACATTGTTAAACGAGCTATTCAGCAGTTTTTTTTTTAAATCCCAAGACATACAAGGAGCATGTACTGCACGAAACAAGCTGCGTTATCATTATCAACTTCTGCAGAATATCTACCAATAATAATATGACGGGAAAGACGTTTTGAAACATATGCAAGCCGTTAAGAGGATACTCAACATACTTCAGAAGCGTGTATTTCAAGGTTCCTTAACACGAAGCACAAATCATTCTGTCATTTCTGAAGAAAAAGCCGCTCTTTTTAATATTGCTACAGAAAAGAACAAAAGTAAAAAAAAAAAAAAATTATTCACCATTTAAAAACATCCGATAACCAGAATATTACAGGCACTCCCCTATTATTGGAAAACGTTTCCATTTACTTTGAAACAAGATATCGCCACAAAGAATACTCGACACTCCAAGCAAGATCAAGATAACTACTTCAATATTTACGACGAGTCGTATCCCTTGATGGTCAACAACTAATAGAACAACCCATTACTGAAGAGGAAATTAGAAGAGCGATATTTTCTGCAAGTTCTAAATCAGCTCCAGATTCAGATGGAACTAGTCTACCTATAATTTTATTGGGACTTTGTAAAAGTGCAACTTCTACAAGTGTTTAATGAATTATTTAATTGTCAATTAGACTGTAGGCCTACAAGTTTTACTGAAGGCATTTTAATTCTTATTCCAAAAAAAGCAATGTACCGAAATGATTATAGACCGATCACACTTCTTAATGCCGATTACAAAATTCTAATGAAGATTTTTGCAAATAGATTGAAAACTCTGCTTCATAAAATTATATATGTTGGACAAACATGTGTAGTGCCAGGAAGAAAGATCACCAATATACTCTCCACTATCAGGGATTTGTTATAGCAAAAAGGAGATAATGATATTGCTGGTTACTTAACATAGATCTTGAGCAAGCCCTTCATAATATCAATCATACCTATTTATTTGCAGTGTTACATAAACTGATATACCTATAAAAATTATAAATACTTCAAACAAATATATCAGAATGCCCATTCACGTATACAAATAAACGGGTAATTTAATAAACAAATCGCCAGTGTGCCTGTGAGGTTAGCAAGTCTAGCTCCGAACCCAGCGGGCCCGGGTTCGATTCCCGGTCGGGACGAGTTGCCTGGATGAGGTTTTTCGGGGGTTTTCCCTCACTCCTATGGATGAATATCAGGTAGCTTTATCAAGCGATTGGAGCCCCACTCATCTTCGCCACTTGCTTTCCTTCTCTAGCATCGTTTCATTCATCTTCCCGTTAATTCTTCTGGTTTCCAGATTGCTCTACAGGCGGCTCTTCGAAGCTGCTGGCCCTAGAGCTGTATATAGACAGAGTACTGTCTTCGCGCTACGAGTTGGCGCGGGGAGTAGATAGGCGGGACGGGGGAACTTCACGCTACACTCTGACCTGAAAACTTCGTCCACTTACTTGGCTACACGGGAACGGAGTCAGACATAAAAGATTCCGCATCTTTGGTGCTGTCGCTATGACTATCATTATCACATTTTTTCAAAATTGCTGGAGTATGATCTGTCCATGATAATCGTCTGTTTATGTTCCAGCCGTGTATATTAACTCGAATCTCTCAACAAAGCCATTAGCTCCACCGCCCCCATCCTGATGAGCAACAATGAGTGTTCTGGACACATTTACGGTAGTCAAAACTCCCGTAACATTTTTATCGTGCCAGAACTTGGGAAACGTTAAATTTGTAGGCCTATCTCTCCGCATTTCGTCCAGATACAAAATCGGTTTTTCCATTTTCCTAAGCTTTCTTATTTGCTGCAGATATCTTCACGTATTCTAATTTACAGTGTTTTCCTCAATTTTTTTCGCTGCACACTTCTTCCACCTGAAATCCTTTTTCTTCAGTATTCGTCTTAATGTTGTCTTTCATTTCAAATCAATTTTCTCTTGTAAAAGGATAGATGTTTGTTGCAGCTTGATACTATTTTTTTTACTTGTTATTTAACGACACTGTAATAACTACTAGCTTCTTCAGTGTCGATTGAATTGATAATGGTGAGATGGTATTTGGCGAAATGAAACTAAGGATTCGCCATACATTACCTGACATTCGCCTTCCGCTTGGGAAAACCTCGGAAAAAACCAAACCAGGTAGTCAGCGCAAACGGGAATCGAACTCACTCCCGTGCACAACTGCAGATCAGCAGGCAAACGCGTTACCTCCTGAGCTACGCCGGTGGCCTCTTTCTTTTTCAAATAAAAATTCTCAATTATATCTTTTTTGTCAATCTCCCGTCGAAGTCATCTATATTTGCGTTTCGGTAGTCTGGACGTTTACATTTTTTTTCTCCCTCAGGTGTCGACAACGCACTTTCTTCTGTGCAGTCTTTCATTTCATTCCTTATACGCTGTATTGTTCTTGTGGATAAATTAGAGTACTTTTCTACCTTTGCTGTAGGTTTCGTAAGAGGAATGCAAAGGCACTGTTGTTCTTTTTCGTCATCACAGAATTATTTTGCACTTCTAATAATATTCCTTTCTTCGCTATAGATTGTCAATCCTTGTTTCCTCTTTCTCGACATATTTACAATAAACAAAAAACTGCTATAAACCTAAATAACAGTATACAATAATATAAATTCTATTAACTATATTATTATCAACACTATTAACACGAAAAGCAAAGGATAACTAAAGCAATACAAGATTTGTGGTATACTGAAAAGAATTGTCTTGTTGAAACTAATAAAACACTACAGTAAAAACCCCACTATTATTTTCACAAAGTCGCAAAGATTCATAGACACATGCAGTAGATGTTTGTGAAACAGGAATATTGCAGTGAACAGCGCGGTGCGCATGCGCGACTGTTTCCCCTCCGCCCCGTCTAAGTACTCCAGCCGCCTTCTCCTGGCGTGACAACAGTACCGCAAAGGTCGACGGTGGACCAAAGCGCTCGCTCTGTTAACATTGCTGGAATAGGGAAATTGACCCGCTCTCAGTTTTTATGCTGTAAATTCCATTCTAGAGCACTGATAATAATTGTAAATATACTGACATGTAGCTAAATGTCTCACGTATGACACTATAAACTTTTAAATGTAATATCTCAATTAGAAGCGTTGCAAATACATGTTATTCGTGCATCAGCTCTGGCAAGAAGGGAGAGAAAATATATAATGTAGGCGTACTGCAAGTATTATTCCATGATACGTTTGAACTAGGAAATTCTGGCAGACCATAACACTCTTCTTTTACAAGTAGAATTTTAAGAAGTATATTATGTAGTTTGATGGCAGTTACTTACATACAATATCGAACAGAATACATGAAATAGGTGACTGGCCTATTCAGTTTCAGTGGAACTCTTCACTTTCATATTTGTTTGCAATATTCTCCAATAAAAGCTCAAAATTTTAGTAATTTTAGTACATTTGTTTTTAAAGCAAACACAAACTTATAGATAAATAAATTAGAACATTGAAATAAAATTATTTGAAGCAAATACTCGAATATAAAATTATTATAATCATGGCCATTTTCGGTCACTCTCAGTAAAATGCGTTGCCTGAAATATGTTTGTAAGGCCAGCATTAATTTTCGAGATTGATGGAAGAAGTGCGTAGCTAAAAATACAGTTATGAGAAAATTAGTAAAAAAATGCACCAATAAAAAATTTAGTTAAAATTCTCATACATTCATAAATGAATCTTTACAATAGTTCGTAGGTAAAATTACACTTTACTCAATTTTTAACGGTTTAATAATAATAAAATAATAATAATAATAATAATAATAATAATAATAATAATAATAATAATAATGGCTTTATTTAACCTGGCAGAGTTAAGGCCGTAAGGCCTTCTCTTACACTTAACCAGGATTGAAACTTCCTTACATAGTTGAACAACAACTGGATCGGAATTAAGTAATTACATACTGATACGATTTAGGTACACAATGAAATCAAAATAGGTAGTTACATAAAAATTTACTCATAAAATAAAAATAAACATAGTGGAATACATATTAATGTTGTTAGAATCAAATAATCACACAAAAACAGAAGCCGATAATGCAATAAAAAATGTACACAGTAAAAATAAAAAGAAATGCATTGGAATACATATTAGTATCAGATTACAAGTAGGCCTAAGTAAGATTCACATAATTAAAGCAGAAACCGACTATTGAATAAAATGTTCACAACAAAAAATAGACTAATAATAATAAAGAATATAAAACAACACAGTGGGATACATATTGGTGTTATGTGATAAATAAACACGATTTACACGATTACACAATAAAAATAAGATACAAAAAATAAAAGTAAATACAGTGGAATACATTGCATTAAATATTTGCAACGCGTTAGGTCTGGCAACTCATCATAAGATATTTTTCTAATTTCCATTTAAAAGAAAATAAAGTTCGGCAGCTCTTGGCTTCAGGTGGCAGAGAATTTCAGTGACGAGAAGTAGCAATAGTGAAAGATGGTTTAGTAACCTAATTTTACTATTAGGCCTATGGTTTCTCATTTTCTTGAGTTACGTCCTTATTCCAGTTTCAGATGCTTATTTTTAATAAAATAGTGTAATATCAAGGTTTATGACTTAGTTCGAACTATTGTTACATTCTACAGGCACCAGAGAATCATATTCTGCAGTAATTATCTGAAATAAGTACGTAACCTGACTTAGGGAGTTCTTCCATCCATATTGTCAATTTTAACATTGTAATCTTTGTAATGGGACCTAAATTATTTCAAAGTTCGAACTGTCTCTCTCATTTCAACACTTCTAATATCACACTTTGCACTACTCCTCGATTTATTATGCCCTTTTAATTAATAACAAAATAATATTTTGTTTCATTTCATTTAGGAATATCTGTAATATGTTCGGAGACTTATTTAGAGGATAGTTTTTAGTTATAATGGTCAATAATGTGTTGTAACTTTACATTGAAAATCTCCTCTTCGCTACGTAGAATACATGATCGTAAAAGGGGAAGAGTTTTGTTGAATACAGTATTCGGAAAGGCAGAGTCATAAAAGGGGAAGAAAAATATTGACCTTCTGTAAGCAGTAACTAAAGGGAGATGTTAAAAGGAAACAAATTTTTAGAGCTCAAGTAATGTTTTTTCTTCTAGTGATCCTCAAACAGCCACGGTGAAAGAATGGTGGACACCGAATTTCTAAAACGAAACATTGAAAGTGTCATCCAACCCATTTACCGGATTACGAAAACAATAACTTTAAAAATGGGTAACTCCTTTTTTTTTAAATAGAATGAAAGTCTCTACTTTTGAGAAATGTTGAAGGGCAAGGTCTGCCGTTTTTCCTTCTTTTCATTGAACTTGTGAGACCGTCATGTCTCGTTTTTATGGTTTTATTTCTCTCCCAATTCTAAGTGCACGTGTAACAAAGGTTTTAGGCCTATTTTCAAGAATCTTACATGTGTCAATTTTCCTTTCAAAATAAAGAATTTTTTTTTGTCCTTCAGCTTTCTAAAATTCTTCTCCAGTACTACTTTGACTTTAAACGTCAGTTTTTTTTTTTTTTGTCTGAGCGCTTCAGTTTGATAGTCACTCTCGACTGTTCTACATTACTTTGTGTTAAGTTAGTGCGTTTTTCGAACAGTGGAAGTGGATTCTTTTGTAGGGAAAAGCGCATAGGGTTTAATGACAAAAAATGTAATTATTAGTCATTAATATTCATCCATGTGTTTGTGTTAAAAATCTGTGTAACGTGTGTATGAAAGACTGTGTGGCTACAGTTTCTAGCATAATAAACTTACGAAATATTAAGTTTATTAATTTTCGTACAGTGTCATTTTTATGGATCGGCGGCTAATAAAAACAATAAAGGTGACAAAGAAAAAAATCAGAATACCGTCATCGCCTGGATGTTGCATCAGACAGAGAATTCAAGTTTGTTCAATTTTCCCCAACTTCAGAGAAATTTGTCAGACGAGGTAACAGCAACTTCCTCCATGATAGAAATTATAAAGTATTATTTTCATAGCTGTGCATGCAATTACTGAAATTATAGAAATATTAGTATACAGCAGTACAGAGCTCCAATGTAAGCTTGTCCATTTTATGCTACCTTTGTCTTACATAATCCGTACTTAGTATGATGATTTACTTTCTAAATGGACACGCGGTTTATCCTTGCTACCCAAATTTTTCTTCTTTCCTTATCTCTCTGCTCTTGAGGTATCCGATAAAGATGTACACCTTTCTCTTACTTGTGTAACATCCATATGCACAACATTGTGGCATTTTACTGCCATTAAACTTAGAAGAAAATTGGTATTTAACTGAATTCAATGGTTTTCTTATGCTACTACTAGCGGGCTTTGGGTCCAGAGAAGCGCGCGAGGTCACGTGAACCAATGAGAGCGCCGCATTGTCGGCAAGCGGTAGGGAAGACAGTTGCGGTACTCTGTCTATATAGAGCTCTAGCTGGCCCTCTCGACCGGTGTCTGTGAATTGTATTCAAGTGATGATGGATGGCTTCTGGAACGGAACCCAGGGCAGACATTTTCGGGAGAGGACTTTCGCCTCGGACCTTTAAGGGAGCCTTGGGGGGGTTGGCGAAGCAGGAGTGGTATATGGCCTATGTTGGCTGTAGGGACCGGTCGTTAATGGGGTCAAGTGGTTAGGTCGGTGCGCGTAGAGGATCGGTGGGCACGCACCTCATCCCACATAAGGGGTGTACAATATACCTCAGGTCGTAGTGCCAGGGATGTTCCCTCCCTTCCTCCTAACAAGGAAAAATATCAATCCCCATACAAAGATCCGTGCGTCAAGGCTGTCGAATGTCAATTATATTATTTACATGTGGATTAGAAGTGCTGCTGATGATGCTAACTTTTTTACTTGTGTAATAACAGGCAGATGTTGTCTGTATTCCTAGTTTATGCCTATGTGGATTATGTGATTATTTTGTGCAAAGATGCAAGAGATCCACCTTTTATTCAAAAAGTTTTACAAGTAGGCCTATACGAAAGTGCTTCAAACTCTGTCATTAATAATTATACGAAAACTAGTTTTATGGTCCTAACTCCAAGAGGACAAACGATAGCAACCAGATTTACTAATGTTAATAAAATGAAAATTTTAGGGATACTATTTACACCCAATATCATGGATGTTATTGAGATAAATTGAAAGAATATTATTAACAAAATCAGATATGGAATCCAAAGACACATCAGTCGAAATTGTAATGTTATTGTATTCAAAATGTGTGACATATATATTTTTATTGCAATGATGTATCGAAGTACACCATACGTTTATTTTATCCGAAATATGGTGTCTTGCATAAGTTCTTCCGATATCCGAACATACAGCTCAACAAACTGAAAAGATTTTAGGGTTCTATTTATGGAAAGATTTCGTATCGCCTGATCTCAATGCTGATTGTCGATCAAGGAAGGAGGTTTAAAGTTGATTATGTAAAATGTAAATGTGATACTTTATTTATAAAACATACATTACGCGCTGACCACAGTGTAGACATTTTAGTGTTCATAAACTATCCTTTTCCATTGTATGCATCCAGTATGACTAGGTCTTTAAAAAATAAATTCACCACTAAAGCCAACAAATTATTGAAAGACACTAAATTTGCACCAGAACAAACAACAACCATGCTGATCTACAGCTATTTACAAGACCAAGTGAGATTACTGCTAAATGTACAATTTAAATTTCCTAATAAGAATTGGAAGAATGTTTGGTCATATTTTAATATACCGCATATACCATCAAATTGGAAATGGGAGACATATGCTTTAATCAATGGGATAATTATGACGGAAGAAAGAAAATACACGTGTCACATTATTCTAACTCTACAGTGCAAGATATGTGGGAATATTGATACAATTAGAGACAGACTAACAATACGTTCAGATATTACAAGAGGAATTTGGTTATGAGTTCAACAACAACTAAATAATGTGCATAAGGCAACGAACCAGATCACGAATCTACGGATTGTTTTCGATCTGGATTCACTACAGATTCCTCATTATTTTAGTGTATTGTAGGTTACCATGAGTTTTACTATTATATGCTGTAAATCAAAACAAAAACTTTACCCGACTTTATTAACGAACTCAGATGGGTATGCTATATCTGCAAACTGATGTACATGTTAGGAGAAAATTTCAAAATTTAGATTTTTTATGGAAGAATAGTTACTCTTGTGAATATGTAATTACATATGTGGTTTTTGTTATGTGTTAATTCTCAGTGCATCTGCGAAGTTCATAAACCAATGAGTCTTACAGATGGATTGCAGGCATCACGAAGCCTGAAATTAAGATACAGTTCAAATTTAAAGTTTTGCCAAATTAGCTTTTGTAGTTTGTTGTAGTTTGTAGTTGTAGTTTGTCTACATTCAGATATCCTTACTTAATTGCCGAAAATGCTGTTTTGAAATTTTAATCATTAGTGAGATCAGTGTAAAGAGAACATGACGGTAAAGAGTTAATATCAGCAACTCTCAAAGGATTGTTTTTGTAAAATTCCAGATTTTTTGCAATGTGTTATATAAATAAACATAAATATATGAAAAAATAAAAAGTCCAGATTTCTATCCCTCAAGCCAGAATACTATGCAGTTAAGAGAGAATCCCTCTCTTCACATGAAACATCTATGATCGAACTACATGAGGGAAAATTTGTAACGTTTTTGACAAGAAAGTTTTACTTTAACGTTACTCCTGGTACCAAGGAGCAGAAGTGTGCGATGAGCTCCTTCAGTTTTCCACTCGATCCTTCTCGGTTTTTCTCACAAGCACACCAAACTAATGTCTAAGCCGCCTTTCTCACTTGAGTAAGATTTCTCATCCTTCCTAACAGGGTCAATCGGATTGTATTGTATGAATCACCTCACATCCCCTGACTTAGTTTCCAATATTCAGGCCAGCTAAAGAAATAAAGCGGACACTTAAGAGAAACAGATTACTTAAGTTACTAAGTAGGTCTATATAAAGGAATGTAATACAGTACACTGTATTGTAAGCAGAATTTAATCGATTTTGATAATTTATTGTATATACCAAAAATTTACAGTAACCATAAGCAAATTAACAAATCTATTGTTATAAAAACCAAACAAGTGTTATAACATACATATATGAAACACGTGTAATAAATATAAAAAATACATACCTACATACATACATGCATACATACCTACATACATACATACATACATACATACATACATACATACATACATACATACATACATACATACATACATACATACATACATACATACTTTATTGAATTCATATATGAAAAATTATTATTTTTCTAGGGAAGGAGAAAATATGTGATATTAAGGGTCTCGCTTGCCTGCACAGACACGTTCAAAATGTGCTGGAAATGAAGTATAAGAGAGGTGAACCCTTCAGTTGTGATTGCATGTCCATGTGCGAAAGTATGACGTTTGTCGAAGTTGGTGAGGAAGCTGCAGGTGGAAGGTGAGTTTCCAGAACAGTGCGTGCATTTTCAAAGGCAATTAATGTATCGGAGAAGGAGAGAAGATGGAAAGGTTAAGTTCAGTTCAACAGTAGAAGCACCAAATCAACTTCAAAACAATTTGTTATAATTATATTAATGAAATTTTATTAAATGTTATAGAAATAAATAAATAATTATCCTCTAAACAGCTTAGTTTGCTGGAAGTGTGTTATTTCCATTTTTCCCTCAATGGGCAAGATGGAGCAATCATGAGGGTAACATTGAAAAGTGTTACAAACTGATTTTAATCTCCTGAAATCCTTTGATCATCCAATTGCACATCGTATTTTGCCACAATATTGTTTGAAAATGAACTTCACTTAATAGATATTCAATGATCAATCAAATAATCGTTCTAGTGATGTCATAATATGGGTGGATGTTGGCTAAGTCAATCAAGATAAGACAGAAAAAAATAACAGGCACTCCACATTCATTACCATTGGTAGAGGTTTTAGAGGTTTCAGGGAGGTTAAAACACTAGGAAAGATTATTGAAATATTAAACACTTGATCTACAAAAAATCGCAAATATATACAGATTACCTGGATGTGTAGTCAGTGCATTGTTCATGAGCCATTTTGACAGAAATTGTATTGTATCCACATTTCTCTACTTTTACTGCGAGAAAAAAGTTCGCCGCAAATAAAACAATTAACAGTTTCATCAGGTATAGGATTGTTCACAGGGGGATGTGTAATTTTAATAATATTTTTAGTGCCTACTGCTGAATTTTGGCCCTTAGATCAGGATATTGTCAATTTCAATTCAGTAGATAAGCTGCTTCTCTTTGTACTTTTCCGCCGTTTTTCATATAAAGTCTTCTTAAATGGTGAGCTTGTCAATATTTCTGATTTCTGGTTGCCTCTGCACCTTATGACTCCAATTGTTTCTCAACCCGTGGGATGCGTACAATGTCTTCTGGTGACACTGCAAATCCTGATGCATTTATAGACCTACTGGTCACTGTTCTATTAAGAGAAATATCTGCATCATTATCTCAATTTGTAGCAATATTGGTTTCGTTAACAGCACTGGAAGCTCCAATTCCTGAGTTAGCAGAATCAACATAATAATGGTCTGTAGAAGTAGTACTAGCAATGAGAGAAATAGGCTTAGATCCAGAAGTGTCAATGGATGCAGCAGATTCTTCAGTGTTAAAATTAACATATGTCATAGGAGCATTAACGGAAACGGATGGAACTGATTGAGTAGTAGTAGTAGGGATTAAGAAGGGCGCGTCAGCTGCTATGGCTATTTGCGCCCTTATTTAAAATTTTTAATATAACAATGACATAATAAATAATATAATAATCAGAGTGCTAAAAGAACTAAAAAGCGTTGTCACGGTAAAACGAGGCACACAAATGCAGTATACATAAGGTGATTTCTACACAATCATAAAAGTGACCAATTCTACTATCCTAGGTGGTATTCAAAACGAACAAATAAAACAATAAAACTAAGACCTCCAGAGATAAATTGTAAATCATATATTAAAAGCAATAAAATTATATTACATGTTCGGATGTATAAAGTCCGAAATGTCAACAATGTAAAATCATATATAAAATAACAAATGACACCTCCGGAGGTAAAGGGACCGGAGGATAAGTAAAACAGGTCAATAAAAAACTAAACCACTTTATCCAAACCTGTAGTCGATAAAAAATCTCAGAACTGCATTTATACAATTAAAATCATTTCCAAGAGCGTCACGTAGTGTCGGCCGAATTCCATATTGCCGGCGGCCCCAGTCATATTTTCTACAATGCAATAAAAAATGTTCCACCGTAAGTGGAACACGGCACGTATCACACTCCGGATGAGGCTCGCCACGTAGGAGATGGCCATTTGTGTCAGATGACAGTGGCCAATCCTTAACCGGGTGAGTAAAACCTCCTCGTATCGTGACGCTCTTGTGGACGAATCCCAAACTCGAACAGTATCCATTATATTTCGTAATTTGTTTCCCACTGGTGCAGATCATTTTCCTTCCCATTGCCACCATAGATTATATTTCAAGTAGATTCGAATGTCCTGCCACCTCTCGCGCCAATATACCCGAGAACCATTCAGTGCACCAGCCCTGGCTGCAGCATCCGCGGCCTCAATTCCTGGGATACCTACATGACCAGGAATCCACACTACCCCAGTCGCATAATTAGAGCTAAGGAGTGTGTGGAAGAGCTCCTCAGTTCTTAAGAAAAGCGATCATCACAATAAGACTGCAAAGACTGGATGGCACTTAAGGAGTCGGAATAGATAAGAAATCTGCCCCGAGGTTGCCTAATTAAAAACAATAAAACTCTGTAAAAAGCATAGAGTTCAGTAGTAAAAACACTAGTTCATTTGCTTAGTCTGTATTAAAATATCTGTCCATTTGTAAAGAAGGAACGACCAACATAATCATTTATCCGAGATCCGTCAGTAAAAACTGATGAATAATTTGGATATTGTGACAAAAGTTCACTAAAACGAAGTCTATAAACAAAAGCTGGTGTAAAATTCTTAAAACATCGGTTCAGACTTTATCAAACATGGGACGTCGCATAATCCACGGTGGAGTGGTGGCATACTCCAGTGTGCGAACTGATGGCAGATGTATATCCAGCTCAGAGAGCAGTTCACGAAACCGCACAAATGCTGGAAAAAGTCTCCGTGGATTTTCACTGTATCGGCTGTAAAGAGACGAATGATGGAAAGAATCATAAGAATTGTGCTCAGGCTGCGAGCGGAGTTTAACAGCATATGAGCACAACAAGACATTACGTCGCCGATACAGAAACGGTTCTCACGCTTCACAATACAGGCTCCCTAACCGACTGGTTCGGAAGCCCCCTGTAGAAAGTCGTATCCCATGGCGATGGATAGTATCTAAAAGACGTAATTTAGATTTATTTGCAGAGCCATAAATAAAACAGCCATAATCCATCTTTGATCGTATAATAGCTCGGTAAAGGCGTAAAAGCACTGTACGGTCTGCACCCCAGCGAACCCCTGACAAAAAGCCTTAAACATTTTAAGGATTTCTCGCAACGCGTTCTCAAATCACGTATATGTGCATCCCACGTAAAATTACAATCAAAGATAAGGCCCAAAAATCTCGCAGTGTCTGTATATTGCAACTCCACTCCATTAAGACGCAGTCCAGGATGTGGATGTAGTCCACGATGGTTATAGAAGTGGACACACTGCGTCTTCTGACTGGAGAATTTAAAGCCATTGCGAACAGCACATTCTGATAGTACGTTGATGACCAGTTGCAACTGTCGACCGATGGATGGAAGATATCGGGAATTGTAATATAAACTGAAGTCATCAACGTACAAGAGAGAAGATACTCGGTTACCCACACACTAGGCAATTCCATTGATCGCAATGCAGAAAAGAAGAACGCTTAATACAGATCCCTGCGGAACGACGTTTTCTTGAAGATGTTGGTTAGAAAGTGTGGCGCCTACTCGAACACGGAAATACCGCTCTGCCATGAAGTTGGCAATAAACGTTGGTAGATTACCACGAAGTCCCCAATCATGCAGAGTTTGCAGAATGCCATAGCACCATGTGGTATCGTAAGCCTTTTCTAGATCAAAGAAGACCGCCACAAGATGTTCCTTTTTGAGAAAAGCATCTGAAATGGCGGTCTCTAGCCGAACAAGATGCTCTGCGGCGAATCTGTGCTTACGAAAACCACATTGGATGTTAGATAATCGGTTTTCCGATTCGAGTACCCACATCAGGCGTTTCCTTATCATTCTTTCCATAACCTTGCATACGCAGCTGGTGAGAGAGATTCGTCTTTAGCTTCCAAACAAAGAAGGATCCTTTCCCGGTTTCTGGACGGGTATTACAATGGCGGAACGCCAAGCAGATGGAAAGACCCCCCTCAGTCCAGATTCTGTTGTACATTGCCAGAAGAAAAGATTTTCCAGCTTGCGGAAGAAGGCGAAGCATACGGTTATGGATATTATCAGGACCAGGGGAGGTGTCAGGGGATGTGTCTAGTGCCGCCTCCAACTCCTCGCACGTGAACGGTGAATTGTAATACTCTGTGTTATCTGATATAAAATTGAGGTTTCGTTTGTCCGCAGCATCTTTGATTTTTAGAAAGTCCGGGTAATAAGTATTTGAGCTACTAATCTGTGCGAACGAGGTAGCGAATATTTCTGCAATTTCTATTGAACTGGTGGTCGTTACTCCATTGTTTAATATTCCCGGAATTACAGAACTATGTTTTCCCATTATTCGACGGACTTTGTCCCATACGATGTTAGATGGGACATTCCTTTTTATTGAGTTAACTTAGTTTGCCCAGGACGTCTTATTAGCATTGCATACAGTCCGACGAGCTTTGGCTCGAAGACCTTTAAACTGGACAAAATTTTCTTGGGTTGGATGGCACTCTAATTGGCGTAAGGCACGTCTGCGGTCTCGGATTGCATCTCTGCAGGCTTCCGACCACCAGGGGAGAGAGAAGCGTTTTTGGCCTGCAGGACGACCGGGGGATAGATAATTCCGCTGCCTTGATAACCATATTTGAAAAATGGTCTACTACGGAGTCCACACTTTCATGTCCGTTATCATCGAATGATATGGACTCCGAAAATCCGACCTTTTTAATAACCCAGTTTGGAGAGCGAGATTCCGCAGGACGTAAAGTGGACATACGCATTCGAATGGGATAGTGGTCACTACCATGTAGGTCGTGAATCACAGACCATTCGAAATGCGTGGACAAAACTGGGCTACAAATGGAAATATCTATCACTGAGTATGTACCATAAGCCAAGGAGAGGTTTGTTGCTTCCCCTGAATTCAGGGTAACAAGATTTAGACGAGTACATACATCTGCTATTTTATTTCCTCTGTCGTCATCGGAAATTGAGCCCCAAGAGTGGTGGGTAGCATTGAAATCCCCCACTATGAGATATGGTACAGGTACCTGTGAACGAAAATGTTGAATTTCAAGCACTGTAAGAGGTGTATTCTGGGGGCATATAAACAGTGACTATTGAGAACTGGATGGAAGGTAAAGTTACTCTTGCAACTATGCATTGATGAGGACTGTTAATGTTGAGAAGAGAGGAAAAAATACTTTGATGGAGAAGAAGGGCACAACCTCCGTTAGCACGAATACCGGTAAGATGGTCATACCGGTAAACATATCCCGAGATTTTCAGGGAATGCTCTGGTCAGAGGTGTGTCTCCTGAAGACATAAAATAGCAAGGTTCTCATGATAGATCAATTGTAGTAGTTCTGTGTATCTGCTGCGTACTCCGTTCACGTTCCATTTTATAATATTAGCATCACGAGGAGTTACATCATGATGGTGGCTTTACGGGGGATGTTCCCTTTTGTTCCTTCCTGTGACTCTGAACCTTCGACTGTGACAGCTTAGTTTTCGATGGTGGCGACTCACTTGCAGTACGTCGCTCCTCCTGATCGTGACCTTGAGCGGGTACGGGATCGAGAACGAGTTCTCGATTTCTCTTCCGTACCAGGAGTGCGACGTCGTGATTTTCTCTCAGCTTGAGAATTTGTCTGTGACGTCGCCGCACCTGTTGTTTTAGGCATATATGGCCTTATATCAAGCCCACAGCTGTCATCTGTCTCGTCGGTCTGGGTACCAGAGTCCACATATGTCTGGATTGCGATCTCAACTCGCTTCCCAGGGATACACTCAAGAGGTGGCGTTTGAGTCCATACTTCGATTCCCTCCGTTGCGTTTTGTAAAACAGCCGCGTAAGATTTTTCTTTCTGTTTCATTTCTGAGTCAAAATATCGTTTACGTGCCTCGAAGAATGTAACATTGTCTTATATTGACTTCTCTACCTGGTACTTCGGGCAGTCTTTAGAATCTGCATCATGGTCCCTTTCACAATTCACACAATGCGCGGTGTTGGGACATGGGGAATCCCCATGGTCACCTCCGCCGCAATTTACACATGTGATTTCGTTCGTGTAACGTTTCTGCGTATGTCCGAAAAGTTGGCACCTAAAGCAGCGCAATGGTTTCGGCACATACGCACGTACAGGGACACGCTCATAGCCGACAAATATGTACTCAGGTAGGAGGGGTTTCTCGAAAGTCAAGAAAACGGTGCTCAATGGATAAGTCCGTCCATCCCGCTTACGCAATAAACGGTAGGCCTTGGACACGGACTGGTCTGCGAGTTCTAGCTGTATTTCCTCGACACTCATTCCATTCAGAGCATCCGTATGAACCACACCCCGTGTGGTGTTCAGCGAGGAGTGCCGTTCTGCCTTTATAAGATATGACCCCAGCAACTTCGCCTTCAGGAATGACTCACTTTTTTTGGCGGACAAAGTCTCGACGAGAAGGCTACCGTTGCGGAGTCTAGTGGCATTCTTGACTTTCCCCACGAGTCCATCGAGTGAACGTCTGATGTAAAACGGGCTGATGTTCTTCATGGTTTTTTCAGATCCTGTCAATGTAATACAAATAAACTTTGGAGGCGGCGCATTTACTTTCACATTATCGGGGACCAGATCCATAGGCGTGTTCGTCATAAGACCACCAGTCACTGTAACGTTTTTAGGTTGTTCTGTTCTCTGTTTCTTAATGGAGGGAGAAGGAGAGCGCGAAGAAGCCATTTTGAAACTGGCCCCCCTACGGAACCGTCGGCGTCAGCCTGCCACGGGGGGGGCGGAATAAAAAGACATCAAAAAAGTCTTCTTGCTCTGTGCCGGCCGTGGGGACCCCCCCCACATTCCGATCCCAAGCAACCCACTTCACGCAAGTTATCCTTCATACTGGTCATTACACACCTAATGGCAAGTCTTACACCAGAGACGTGTCGCAGTTCTATGCCCCTACCACGGGAATAACCGCCCGTGGCTCGAACTCTATACTGAACACAACCACCAGACTACTTCGGCTAACTCCGATCTACCCTCCCAAAGCCGGAGCAATCCGAGATCGCACGCAGCTTCAGGGGACTTGTGGTTGATTACACTGCGACACCCATACGTCAGCGATAACACGTCTGAGCGATATATCCGCCCCGGCGACCAGAGTTGGTCACCGGGACGTTTAAGTCGCTCCGGGCCCCAATTGCGACTCTGCGTGAGTGTACATGACTACTGGTCCGGGTTCCGCACCTAGACTTGCATATAGGGGCAGTATGAAGGGTCCACTATTGCTTCGTTGCTGGGCGCCCTGTCGGGCCACACAAGTCGGAAGTCGCGCTCGAAACCGTGGGACAGGACCACGGAGATAGGAAAGATCCCCGCTGGTGAGACGGGAGTTATAAACCTAAGAAACTTAACCTAATAATAGATACAAGAATTAGAAGGGGAAGAAGAATGAAGCCTCATCAGGCATTCTTAACAAATCCCGTCATGGTAACGGACGTGACAAAAACTAACAGTGGGGATGGAGAGGTGAAAATGGCAGTGATGATGTGGTGGGCGTTCCGCATGCAATGGTGGCCGGCGAGGAGAAATAAAGTGATGAAAAAATGAGTGTACGAAAAGGGCTGGGTGGTGATAAGGCGATTAATGTTCGAAAAGAAAAACGCGAGAGCCACCATTGCATCCCCCGGTCACCAACTTGGCCGAACCCACCTCGACCGGCGCATCTAGATGTTTTCAAGTCACACATGGATGCATACTCTGAGGACTAGGGCGAAAGATTCCATCAAGACCTACAACTGTTAGAAAAGAGATAGAGTACCAAGTACAGTATAGTGAGCGGATGCTTGGCGACTACATCTGGGGATTGATCAGAGTCTGATGTAAGCTACAAGAGAAAAAGTAAGAAAAAAATACATTTTTTTAGACACTGTGAATATCTTTCATGATGTGTAAGCGTTTTAACCTACAAAAGAGTGAGTAGGAAAAAATACATCTTTAGACATTCTGTGTAAGCGTTTTTATAGCGTGTTAGTGTTTTAATGTACTTTCATAATTTCTGTACATTTTCTCAGCCCCTGTATAAGTTTTCTACCTTAAAAAAACAATTACACACATGGGAAATTGATGTTTTCTTTTGTTTTGCAACATATTGAAGTAGAAACAGCAAAAAAAAATAAGTTAAACAAAATCATTGTTACACAGTGTTATCAAGGATCAAAAGATAGGGGTGATCAGGAGAAAGTCGAACACACTCCAAGAAATATTTAAACCATTCATGGAAAATATCAGTGCTCATCCACACTGAATCACTACACCAGGCAGTACTTCCTGCAAGACCATTATGGAGCACTTTTTGAGCTACTTTCTTCCTCTTAGCAAATAAAAAAGATGGGAGTAGAAAATTACCTGCTGCATTACAGCTCACTATAATGTTGTTAGTTATTCCTTTCAGAAGTGCTAACAACACCAACTTGACGTTTCCTCTTTGTAGAAACTACTTTTGGTGGCCTCCTTGAAGATGTCTTCACACCAGTTTCATCCATATTGTACACATCAAGTGGATGTTTAGAAAATTCGTATATCTCATAAACTCCCTCTAAATTAATATTTGTGGAGAGAAATTCGCTCCGGCGCCGGGGATCGAACCCGGGTCTTGGTTCTACGTACCAAGGGCTCTGACAACTGAGCTACGCCGAATTCATCCTACAGCACAGGATCGAACTCTCCTCCTACAGTGTTTCCCTTTTGTGGCCTGACTCCAAATTCGGAATATACGTTGACGTTTATATTTCAAGTCAACTGCAATTATACAAGGAGCGCACTCAGCTGAGTGACTTAATGGCCGGGATTCAGCAGTAAAGTGCACAGTAATCTGTACAGAATCATGCACTGCTACTTAGACAAAATACCAGTGAGGCCAACAGCCGACTGGTGTGTCTGGGCCCTTCAAGGGCTGTGGCACCACAGATCATCATCATCATCATCATCATCATCATTATTATTATTATTATTATTATAATTATTATTATTATTATTATTATCATTATTATTATTGAGCACTCACGTACAATAATGGGATAAGTAGTTACTCAATACATACATACTTACCCCATTATTACACGTGTGTGTTCAATTATGTTCTTTCATGACGTCCTTCCAGTCAAAATACTAACAACAATACGGTCTACTCGAAAGTTTTACGGAATTTTGGATGCGAGTGTCGAAATACAGTATTTTAATATTATATTGCTCTTAGTTTTAATTGGGTTTGAAACAGAATTGTAGTGGTTTTATCCGTATTTATTTTAAGTTCATTACTAGTGAACCATTTATTTGGTTTATCGTTTGTCTTCGAAATAGTTCTATTATTTTTATAAGCTACAGATCATCGTCTTCTTCTATAAGCAGGAATGACACAAGGAGCAGAAATAAAGGATATTACACGATTTTGTTAATTAAGAAAGCACTCAAATCTTAAGGTACTTCACATGTTTTACTTTAATACGTATATGACCATGAAGATATTTGGATATGTCTTACAAAATTCTTGCTGAAGACCATTGTGGTAACATTCTGCCGCATCTGTAGTTTGTACATTTCGAAATTTTCGTGCTTCAGCACAGAATTCAGGCGGGGGGAGGGGAGGTTGATGTAGCAATGTAGTTTTCCAGAATATAATAATATTCAAAATATTCTCTAATAGGAGGGGCCTCTGATATTAGCGTTGCAAAAAATCTGATACTTCTGTTCCTGGTAAATAAGAAAGAAGGAAATATTAGAATTTTTAACCACTTTCGAATTTCAGGTGTTTTGTGTCGCAGCTGATGGTTTGAGATACTGTTTGTTTCCTTTAATTTTCCAGAGCAAAATCTGTCCTAAGTGAAATTTACACTCTGTAATGTTAACATTGGGAACATTTATTTTGGCAGCATTATGTGATGCTATTTCATAATATAACAAGAGCTTTGAAATTATTAACTGCTAACTACTTACTTGGGTGAAGTTAGCACTGAAGCTGTTCCTGTGATTTCTGAAGTGAAAACTGTTCAATGTATAAGGAATGTTTTTGTGGAGATGCAGTTGATTGTATATGAAGGTGTAAAAGTGCCTAAACTAACCAACCCCTGTGCTGTCTTGGAGGCCACACGGGGCCATATATCGTATGGAACCTACAATTTTTTTTAAATTTAATCGTATGGGGAAATGAAAATTTTGTCTGTATGGAGCCATACGGCATATGGGTGCCTAAGTTTGTACGTGGACATCTGTACAGATCTTAGATCATCTCTTGCTGTTCCTATTGTACCGGTATTTTGTTTGATGTTCATAAACAAAAATTATCCACCTCTTCAGCACTGGAATCCAGAATTATATAAAATAATGGTTGAAAAACAAGAAGTGCTGCAAATATACACTCCAAGATTCATCGAAACAAGTGTGCATCTATGGTAGTGCTACATGGTGTATTCTTTAAATCAAACTTGTACAATTAAATTGTAAAGCAAAACAATTTCTTTACTTCTTCTTTAATATTAAAAAAATAATAAAATGACAATTGGAGAGATAGAGAGAGGAGAGTAAAATATAGTTCAAGGGAGAAAACAAGGGGTGGGGTGTATGGCCAAGAAAAAAAATACCATGACAGCACTGACCAAACATAACCTGTTACAGACACTTGTATGCAAGGTGAATAAGCTGAGTATGAAGGAAACTACCTCAGCGCTAGTTTAACTCTTATAGAGGAACTATATAGAGAACTTCAAGTGTCAATATTGTCTCAAAGGTCTCTGTGTAACAAACTATTCATTTAGAAATGCCCATCTGCGATTATGTTAACTCCAGAAGAAGGAAGAAATATTGTCGTAATATGAAGTTACTCAGATTTTCAATTAAGGACAAGGAAAGACTACAAAAATTATTTTTGATTTCACCCTTATAAATTGAACGATTTTCACTTCAGAAATCACCGTAACTACCTCAGCACTAGTTTCATTAATTTAAGGACCAGTAAAAAGGAAATTTGATTAAAGTGAGAAAGAAATTCGTAGGGAGGCGATCAGGAGGGATTGAGGTTGTCTATTAGTAGTCGTTACAAACAACTATTATAGGCTATTTCATTTGACTAGCGATGATTTGTAGAGAGCAAAATACCTACAGTAGGGTAAAAAATCTAAATCAATACGTTTATGAGAACGGATATAAAAGTGTCAGGAAAATAATAGAATTACCGTATATTGCAATTAACTCTGCATTGGCAGAGATACCGCACAAGGTATCGTAAATCTGCTGAAAATCACTGGCCAAAAAAAAAAAAAAAATTTTGAATGTTTCCTGCACTTCATGAATCAATTCTTACTAATTTTGGGTTGAGAAAAACGAATATGACAATGAAAAATTGTTCTTAACTCTAGTTTCTGTGAAACACAATAGGTGGAATTATTTCAGTTTAACGGATTAAGAGAAAACGATACATTTTAATTACATATGCCAACAACATTGAAAGTGCATTTGAATTTTTTAAAATAACAGTTACATTCTAAGAATTCTAAATTGATGGAAGAATACCTGGCAGATGGTAGAGTCTGAAGAGAATCATGTGGTGGCTTCATGAGATCGTCGTCTTTTAGCTTGCCTCTTCTGAGTTCCGGAGCATCCCTACACAAAGACCAGCTGTAATACGCAAACATTGTTTCACTCCAACGGCCCTGATGTCTTTATTCCATAACAAAAATATCCTGACTGAATCTTTTTCCGTGTTCATCACTGACAGCTGCACAACTAGGAGGGAAAAAGTCTAGCTGGAAGTGGAGAATATGGATATTAAGGGACATGTTGCATCCAAATTGATGGTATTTTTGCAGAAGCACAGTCAACAACTGGCTGTAATTATCATCTCCTTTTTGCCTAAAAATCCATGACTAACTCCCTTGATGGCCTCAAAAGCTTCCTTTTCTTTCCCCTCCAAAACTTGGTCAAATGAAGGATCCTCTACAAGTTCCCGAATTTGTGGCCCGACAAAAATACCTTCCTTAACTTTGGCATCACTTAATTTCGGAAATTTCTCTCTTACGTATTTAAAAGCCTGTACTTCTTGGTTCATACCTTTGACAACATTTTCATCAAACACAGCTTAATATGCAGGGATGGAAGAAGAACATCTTTTGGGTCCACGAGAGACTCGGGAACGACATTTTTCTCGGTAGGGTAGAGTAGGGCTGTCATATTTGCATAAGTCACCTTCATGTGAACTTCATGACCAACAGAAATAGAAGGAAGACGGTTGCCACTGTGAAGTAATACAGCTTTCAAACTAAGCTTGGTGGAGTCTATGAATAGCTCTATTCAGTTGGATCATGGTTCAAATTCAAACATTTCATTAAGCCATTAATGTCGCAACAAAAACAAGATTGTTTTCTTCTCAATAAAGGGAAGCAGATCCCTGTAACGTCTGTGCTGTGAGACCCTGACATCACGTTCGAGAAGATTCCATTCCTGTAGTCTAGACCCTAGAATTTCTGCCTTCTCCTTTGACAGGTCAAGGTCTCTAATGAGATCACTCAATTCCGCTTTACTAAGTCTGTGCGGTTTATCATCTGTCTTCCTCAAAATAAGGGTATTGGGATGTGGAAGGCTTGTTGAGTTCTTCTTCTTGTTCCACACTGTCTTCATTTTCTACTTCAAACACACAGTTATCGTGACATTTTTACAAATTTCACTCTTTGAAAATACTTCCAAACCAGAAATTCTACATTAATTACAAGAGGAACAACATGAAATGCACAGTCACAGCAACAATATGTTTGTAACTTACAAACAGCTGAAGAACATTTGTGTTTTGTTATTTGACAGGTGTGCCAACTCCCAAAATAAATTTTCTCCCAAATATCCCCCAAACTGAAAATGTTGACTCTAAAAATGAAATGTCAGTTTATCTCCAAAGCAAGAGCTAATCTGTCATTTTTATGGTGATTTTTTAATTCAGCAGGTGGAAAGACATAAGAATTAGCTATTTTTGAGCCCGAAACATTTTCATTGCTACGCAGTCAAATTACAAAATTGTGTAAAAAAATGCATTCAGAGCCAATTTTGCAGCCTGATAATATCTCGCCCACGTTATGGACATAATTCAATACTGTTAGACTGATATGAAACGAATACTAGAACAAATTGTTAACCAAAGACGATGTTCAGTAGTTATTTAACAACATACAGAGCAAATAAAAACACAAACGCATATTCTAGCAATAGTTCAGATGAAAATAAAATGATTAGTACGACCGCTTATTCTTAAAAAAGAACACTTCCAGCTGTGTAGCCTACATGAAGCAATATATCAGGCCTACGTTATGACACGTTGAAATTAATGTGGACGAGAAACGTACAATTATTATTTACCTCCTTCCATATCGCATCATACAATACACCTATAGAATGAAAACATGTAGGCCTAGAAAGATGAAACATGTTTGGGAGGAAGGAGTTGTAATTCTTCCCCTTTCGGATAAATTTCATAAGAGAATATCTGCTTTTCCTTCATATTCCAAAATTGTAATCTTGTGCACACAAAATAAATTAGTGCCTTTTCGTGAGCATCATGAAGTGCATTCAACAAACGCAGACAAATCTGCTCTTTTTAGTATTTTGTGATAAATGTTGCTAGTGAGGTACTGTATACTGAAAATAAAAAACAATTAGATATCGTACATCAAATGATGACAGATTATACATTGAACGCAAACAACATTATATCAGCCATGTACCAAAAAGTCATCTATGTGTGTTAATGAATTTGGGTTAAACAAGCTTCTGTATGCTACAATTTAGCGACACATCAAAGTCTTTTGTAACATAACCTCACATTACAATGAGAAAGAAATTTGCAGGTGGCATGACGTAAAAAAGTCATCCCACAGTCGTATTACTCTATGTACTTTTCAGGTACTCTGCCATCTAGTGTTGGTTATCGCAAGCTCATTTCTCGACACTAGCGACGCATAGAGTCCATTATTTTCCACTTGTTGCCAAAATTAGTACGGGCTTGGCTGATCTGTTATATATATATATATATATATATATATATATATATATATATATATATATATATATATATATGATCTAGGATAGAAGCAATAACTAAAGAATCCAAATTTACACCAACAAATTATCGATCAGTATCGATTAGTCGGATCAGATATCTTTCAACATCAGTGTACTATTGACAACATTGATTATCTTCGCCATCTATTCATAGAAGTAATACATAAAGTAGTCAAACTTACATGAATAAATCCGTCAGTGTCATATTAATGATATTTCTCTATACGACTACGAAAGTCAAGGGTCCGTAAAAGACTTTGAACTTATTTAAACAGCATATCAAGTGCTACTAATTAAGATTTAAAAACACGAGAATAAATTATCGCCAGTATTGATTAGTAGGGATCAGACCCTGGTCGAATATATAATAGGATGCGAAACTTACTGAGTTTCTAGTTTCAAGTGCTAGAGCCGCTAATGTAGATATAGATGTTGATGCCACCAATAAAATTGTTTCATTGGCCATTCTTTGAAATGAATCATTTTGTCTTTAGGTCTAAACTACAGATGAGGACTATAGCCGGCTATTACATGCAAGAATATGGCAGGACTAGATACAGAAGAGATGTTTGCTTTACATTTGATGACCTCCTGGGTGAGTAATGCTACCTACATCACGTTAGTTATTTAGTTAGTTAGTTATTTAGTTAGTTAGTTAGTTAGTTAGGTAGTAAGGTTTAAAAAGGGGGCTTCAGCTACTATGGCTATTTGCGCCCTTATCTAAAATCATTCATTAAATAGAAATACAATACAATAACCAGAATAATTAAAAGAACTGCAAAGCAATGTCATGGTTAACACGAGGTTCAGAAATGCAGTTTCAACAAGGTGATCCATAAAAAAATTAAAAGTGAGCAGTTCTCAGATCCTAGCTAGTGTTTAAAAAGAAACAATAAAACAATAAAACAAATGTCACCAGAAATAACTCATGTGGCGCATCTATAAAATGCTCGGATATGAAATGTCCGCATGTCAAGTTTGTTAAAAACACATAATAAACAAATGTAACTACCGGATGAAAAGGGTCCGGGAGATAAGCAAAAACGGGTCATTAAACAATTAAATCACCCTGTCAAGTCCTGTATTCGATAAAAATCTCAGAACTGCATTTGTCCAATTAAAATCGTTTCCGAGAGCGTCACGTATAGTCGGCCTAATTCCATATTGCCGACGGACACGGTCATATTTTACACAACGCAATGAAAAATGTCCCACCGCAAGTGGAACATGGCATATATCACACTCCGGCTGAGGCTCGCCACGTAGGAGATGGCCATGTGTCACATGACAGTGGCCAGTCCTCAACTGGGTGAGTAAAACTTCTTCGTGTCGTGACGCTCTTGTTGACGAATCCCAAACTCGAACAGTATTCCTTATCCTACGTAATTTATTCCCCTCTTGTACAGACCATTCTCCTTCCCATTGCCACCATACTGTATGTTTCAGGTAATTTTGAATATCTTCCCAACTCTCACGCCAATACAACTCAGACCCATTCAAAGCACCGTCCTTTGCTGCTGCATCCGCTCCCTCGTTACCAGGAATGCCAACATGACCCGGAGTCCACACTACTCCAATCTCATAGTCAGAGGTTAGAAGAGCGTGGAAAAAACCATGGCTTCTCAACACAAGTGGAACATCAGAGTTCAAATACTGCAGGGACTGAATGGCGTTTAAATAGACGGAGCAAATAAGGAATCTCCCTCCGTGTTGTATAATTAAAAGCAATAAAGCTCTATAAAAAGCGTATATTTCTGCGATAAAAACATTAGTGTTCTGGCTCAATTTATATTTAAATATGTGTCCATTTGCAACAAATGAGCAACCAACACAATCATTTAATTAGGATCCGTCAGTAGAAGTAAAGGAATAATTTGGAAACTGTGATAAAAGTTCACTAAAAAGAAGTCTATAAAAAAGTTGGTGTAAAATTCTTAAAACTTCGGATCAGACATACATCAAACATGGGAAATCGCATAATCCCCTTTGGAGGGTTATATATTCCAATGTGCGAACTGTTGGCAGTTGGATGTCGAGCTCGGAGAGCAGTTCACGAAACCGCACACCTGCTTGACGAATTCTCTGTGCATTTTCACTGTATCGGCCATAAAGAGACAAATGGTAAAAGGAATCGTAAGAATTCTGCTCGAGCTGTGAGCGGAACTTAACAGCATACGAACACAACAAAAGATTACATCGCCGATATATTGATGGTTCCCCCGATTAGAAATACAGGATCTCTATCCGATGGTTCGGAAGGTCCCTGTAGCTTCGATTTATTTGCTTGACCATAAATTAAACAGCCATAATCCAGCTTCGACCGGATAAGAGCACGATAAAGACGTAGAAGAAGTATGCGTTCTGCACCCCAGCGAACCCCTGATAAAATGAAAAATATTAAAAAATTTTTCGCAACGCTTTCCAAAATCCCGTATATGCGGCTCCCACGTTAATTTATAATTAAAAATAAAGCCCAAAAATATCGCAGTGTCTGTATATTGCAAATTCACTTCATTAAGACACAGTTCAGGATGTGGATGCAGTCCACGATGGTTATAGAAGTGGACACACTGCGTTTTTAGAGTGGAGAATTTAAAGTCATTGCGAAGAGCCCATTCTGATAGCACGTTGATGACCAGTTCCAACTGTCGACCGATGGATGGAAGATATCTAGACCTGTAATATAAGCTGAATTCATCAATGCCATGTGATATTGGAAACCTTTTCTGGATCAAAGAAGACCACCACAAGATGCTCCTTCTTTAGGAAAGCATCTCTCAGGGCTGTGTCTAGCCGAACAAGCTGGTCTGCGGAGAATCTGTGCTTACGATATCCACATTGGATATTAGGTAATCGGTTTCCTGATTCGAGTTCCCACATCAGGCGTTTGCTTACCATCTCTTCCATAACCATTCAATGCAGGTGGTGAGACAAATTGGCCTCTATCTGCCAGGTAAGGAAGGGTCCCTTCCCGGCTTCTCTAATGGGATTACAATGGCGGAACGCCAATAAGATGGAAATACACCCTTAGTCCAGATTCTGTTTATATTAACAGTATAAAGGATTTTCCAGCTGGGGGAAGATGGCGAAGAATGCGGTTGTGCATGTTGTCAGGGCGAGGAATGTATCTAGTGCCACCTCCAGGTCCTCGGATGTGAACGGTGCATTGTAGTTCTCAGTGTTATCAGATTTAAAATTAAGGTTCCGTTTTTCTCAGCTTGTTTGATTTTCATATATTCCCGGTCATAATTCCTTGAGCTGTTTAATTCTTCAAAAGTAGTAGCAAATATTTGAGCAATAATTTTTATCGGACTGGTGGCTGTTACTCCATTGTTCTGAAGGCCCGGAATTACATAAATGCATTTCCCCATTATTCGACGGACTTTGTCCCATACGATGTTGGCTGGGAAGTTCCTTTTCATTGAATGGACGTAGTTTGTCCAGGACGTCTTCTTAGCATCGCACACAGTGCGACGAGGTTTAGCTACAAGATGTTTCAACTGGACAAAATTTCTGGAGTCGGATGTCGCTCAAATTGGCCTAAGGCACGTCTGCGGTCTCGGATTGTATCTCTGCAGGTATCCGTCCAGCAGGGGTAGAGAATTGTTTTGGCCTGCAAGACGAACGGGGGATAGATAATTCCGCTGACTTTATAACCACATTTGAGAAGTGTTCTACTGCAGAGTCCTCACTTTCATGTACGTTACCATCGAATTATATGAACTCCGAAAATCCAACCCAGTCCGCCTTTTTAATAACCGAGTTTGGAGAGCGATATTCCGCAGAACAAAATGCGTACAGACGCATTCGGGTGAAGTGATGGTCACTGCGAAGTAAGTCGTGAATCACACACCATTCGAAATGCGTGGACAAAACTGGGCTAGAAATGGCGATATCTATCATGGAGTAAGTATCTTAAACTAAGGAAAGGTGTGGTGCTTCCCCTGAATTCAGAGTAATGAGATTTAGAAGAGTACACACCTCTGCTATATTATTTCCTCTCTCATCATCGGAATTTGAGTCCCGAGGGTGGTAGGATGAATTAAAATCCCCCAATATAAATTATGGAGCCGGTACCTGTGATAGGATACGTTGAATTTCGTTTACTGTGAAAGAAGTACCTGGGGGGCATATGCATAGACTATTGAGAACTGAATGCTAGGAAGAGTTATTGTTGCGGCTATGCATTGATGAGGTGTTCTAATATTGATGACAGAGGAAAATACAGTATACTTTGGCGGATTAGGAGGACACAACGTCCGTTGGCAGGAATACAGGCAATGTGATCGTAACGGTGAACATAGTATCCCCAGATACTCATGGAGTTTTCAGCCCTGAAGACATAAAATAGCAGGGTTCTCATGATAGATAAATTGTTGTAGTTCCGTATATCTGCTGCGCATACCGTTCACATTCCACTGTACAATATGAGACATGAACAGGAGCTATATACTGTTGCTGGATTCACAGAGGATCTTGTCTGCTGATCTTTTCTATGGTTTAGTGCCTTTGGCTGAGACTACTCAGCCCCCTACCGTGGGGACTCACTCGCTGATCATCACACACCTGATCTTGACCTTGGTCGACCACGGGATCGAGGGCATATTTTCAACTCGTCACCCGAACAAGGTGTGGGACGCCGCGGCCATCTTCCAGGCCTTGAATGTTTGTCTGTCGCCACTGTAGTGGTCTTTTTTGGAATTTAAGGTTTGATAACAAGGTCATGCCTGTCGTCTGACTCAGCAGTCTGAGTGGCAACGTCCACATACGTCTGGGGTGAGCTCTTAATACGCTTCACAGGTATACTAGCAAGTAGTAGCGTTTGCGTTGATACATCTATTGCCTCTGTTGCCTTCTGCAATACTGCTGCATATGTCTTTTTCGTCGCCTTTATCTGTTGATCTAAAATACACTTACACGCCTCCAAAAAATTAATACCTTCCTGGACACGGAGCTCTTGAATATGCTTCACTACCAAATACATCGAGCAATTTTTTAATTAGTGCCGCGGTCATCGCAGTGCTCAGCGCCAGAACATGGGGAATCACCATTATCAGCACTGCCGCAATTTGTACATTAGATGTTGTTAATGCAACATTTTTGCGTATGTCCAAACTTTTGGTACCTAAAGCACCGCATTGGGTTCGGCACATACTCAAGTACTGGGTCACGCTCGTACCCGACAAGTATATATTCTGGTAGAACAGGCTTTTTGAAGGTAAAAAATACAGTTCTCATAGGAATAGTCTCTCCGTCCCGCTTAGGTAATGAACGGTAAGCATTGGACACGGACTGCTCCGTTAGTTCTAGTTGGATGTCTTCATCAGACATACCGCCCAGAGAATCCGTATGCACCCCCCCCGCGTGGTGTTCAGGGAGGAGTGCTGTTCGACTTTAATAGGGTAAGACCCTAGCAACTTCGCTTTCAAAATCATCTCAGTCTGTTTTCCAGATATAGTCTCGTTGAGGAGACTACCGTTTGCGTAGTCGAGTTGCATTTTTTATCTTCCCAAAGGGTCCGTCGGGTGGGCGTTTCACGCAAAATGGACTGATGTTCTTCATAGTCTTTTCTGTTCCATTCAAGGTGATACTGGTAAACAATTGTAGGCGGCATTTTAACAGTTACTTTCTCAGCGTCCAATTCCCTTGCAATGTTCGCCATATGACTACCATTCGTGTGTATACCTGTCTTCTGTTTTTTATAATTTTTATGGAGGGGGAGAAGAGCGCGAGGGCATTTAAACTGGCCGCCCTCCAGAACCGTCGGCGTCAGGCTGCCAATGGGGGTGCGAAAAAAAAGGCACCTAAAAATTCTTCGCAGTCTGTCCCGGTTATGACACCCCCCCCCACAGGCCGATCCCAAGCAACACACTTCACGCAAGTTATTTTTCAAACTGGACGTTACACACCTAATGGCAAGTCTTACACCAGAGGCGTGTTGCAGTTTTTTGCCCATAACTCGGGAATAACCGCCCGTGGCTCCCCATTCTACACTGAACAATCCCAGGACTATTCAGTTTTAGGGGATTTGTGGTTGAGTACACTGCGACACCCATATGTCTGTGGTAACACGTCGGAGCGATATATCTGCCCCTGCGAGCATAATCGGTCACCTGGACATCTAAATCGCCCCGGGCCCTATTGGGCTTTACTTGAGTGTACTTGACTTCTTGTCCAGGCTCGGCACTTAAACTTGCATATAGGGGCAGTATGAAGGGTCCACTACTGCTTTGTTGCTGGGCGCCCTCACGGGCTACACAATTCGAAAGTCGCGCTCGAAGGGACGGAGCGATGGAAATAGGATTGATCCCGCTGGTGAGACGGGAGTTTTAAGCCTAAGAACCTTAACCTAAGAATGAATATAAATATCTAGAAGAGGAAGAAGTATGTACCTCACCAGTCATTCTTAACAGATCCCGTCATGTAGGCAGATGTGGCAAAAACTAACAGCGGGAATGGAAAGGCGAAAATGGCTGTGATGATGTGGTGGGCTTTCCATATACAATGATGATCGGCATTGAGAAAGATAGAGATGAAAAAGACGAGAGAGCGAAAGAGTCTGGGTGATGGTAAATCTAAAAATGGGCGAAAAAAGACCACGAGAGCCACCATTGCACCCTCCTGTCACCAACTTGGAAGAACCCACCTCGACCGGTACATCACGTTAATTCTTCATATTTTGAACGTATTTCTGTACTTAATCTCATCTATTTGCATGTAGAATTGCTAAAAAAAAAAAAAAAACTCTTCAGCTACCGTACCGTAAGTTTTATCCTTCTATATAGTTAATATCAAAGACGTTTAAGGAGAAGACAGCCATCGTCTACTGATTCACATGTTAACTGAAGGGACAAGCTTCATGCAGCGCTCCTAGAGGCTGGAGCTGTAGAAAAAGGAGAAATTTATCATTTTTATATTTATAAATAATGCCTAGTTTATTATATAACAACCTCCTGAATTTATGTGTTGCCGAAAACGACAAGGTATACAATAACGGGAATAATAAGTTAGGATTTAACTATATACACAATAAAAGTTGGAAAAGAAATCTTACTAAATAAACATGTGTTTAGAGATCAAGGTAACATTTCACTGTTACCTCTAAAAATGATTAACTCACATAAAATAGATTTAGTATATGAAAACGCCTCCCAACTACAATGATAACAATGATTTTAATTTCGTTAATCAGTAGTCAAAACTTCCAAATTTCCGAATATTACTGTGGTATAGTGCCACGTACTCCCGTCATCAATCTGAACACCTGTATCTAGTTGCATACGCAGAATATTGTAGAGGAGCTCATTATTAAAATAGTTTGCAATCTATCGGTATTTTATATTCTGTGTATTATTATTATTATTATTATTATTATTATTATTATTATTATTATTATCATTATTACCATTACTATTATTATTATTATTATCATTATTACCATTACTATTATTATTATTATTATTATTATTATTATTATTATTATTATTATTATTATTATTATTAGCAGGGAGATGCACTATCACCTTTACTTTTTAATTTCGCTCTAGAATATGTCATTAGGAAAGTTCAGGATAACAGAGAGGCTTTGGAATTGAACGGGTTACATCAGCTTCTTGTTTATGCGGATGACGTGAATATGTTAGGAGAAAATTCACAAACGATTAGGGAAAATGTGGAAATTCTACCTGAAGCAAGTAAAGCGATAGGTTTGGAAGTAAATCCCGAAAAGGCAGAGTATATGATTATGTTTCGTGACCAAAAATTGTACGAAATTGAACGATAAAAATTGGAGATTTATCCTTCGAAGAGGAGGAAAAATTCATTTGTCTTAGAGGAACAGTAACAAATGTAAGTGACACTCGGGAATAAATTAAATGCAGAATAAATATGGGAAATGAATGTTATTATTCGGTTGAGAAAGTTTTGTCATCTGGTCTGCTGTCAAAAATTCTGAAAGTTTGATTTTTAAAACAATTGTATTACCAGTTGTTCTGTATGGTTATGAAACTTGGACTCTCACTTTGAGAGAGGAACAGAGATTAAGGGTGTTTGAGAATAAGGTACTTAGGAAAGTATTTGGGGCTAAGAGGTATGAAGTTACAGGAGACTTGAGACAGTTACACAACACAGAACTGCACGCATTGTATCCTTCACCTAACATAATTTAAATGAAATAAAATGATTAGACTAAATATGTCCCGCTAAGGGCAAAGGCCTCCTCCTATAGAGGGAGTACTCTATTTGTCTCACGCGGTGAGCTACTCAGCGTAAGAGATGTTTATAACCTTGGAATTTTTCACTTGGTTCACATTCTGCACAGTTTGGTATTGTTCGCTTGTTTCTGTCGCACTGGTTTTAGTCGCTGTTCATTTGTCTTCTTAGGTTTTTCCAGTCTTCCCTATGTCTTGCTCTGCTTGACCAATGGCTTCCTAGACATTCACTGAAGAGGTCGTCCCATCTTCTTCTTGGTCTTCCGCGTGATCTCTTGCCAATGTGGGGATCCCATAGTGTGACTTTCTGCGTCCATCTTCCGTCTCTAAGTCGTGCAACATGGCCTCCCCACCTCCATTTGGTGTTGGGGACTTGCAGTGCTGGATCTTTAATTGCAGACATCTTTTGTAGCATATCGTTTGGAACTCTGTCCCTCAGTGATAAGCCTTGTATCCTTCTCAGCATCTTAGGAATATAAAATCCAGAGGTTTGAGATGGGCAGGGCACGTAGCACGTATGGGCGAATCCAGAGAGGCATATAGAGTGTTAGTTGGGAGGCCGGAGGGAATAAGACTTTCGGGGAGGCCGAGACGTACATAGGAGGATAATATTAAAATTGATTTGAGGGTGGTGGGATATGATGATAGGGACTGGATTAATCTTGCTCAGGATAGGGACCAATGGCGGGCTTATGTGAGGGCGGCAATGAATCTGCGGGTTCCTTAAAACCCATATGTAAGTAAGTTGAGTAGGTGGGTTTCAAAACTCTCCTTTTTCAAAATTAAGAAAAAAATGAGTTAAGAGTGGATTCCGAATCAGTTGGCATTCTTGCATGTAGAAATAGCCATGGAATGTTCCAAAACTGTCGTTTGCCTTGTTAAACTCAGCGTTAAAATATGAGGTTTTCTTCAAAACTTTCTTTATCCAAAATGGTTTCTGTAACAAAACTTTCCTAATCCATCTGTAAAGTATGTCTCAAAACTGTCCCTTTCCTGTGTTAGTGTAATGGTAAATAAACTTTTTTAGAACTTTCTTTACCTTGAACACACAGTTCCTTGTAATATTAAAGAAAATTACTTTTTTTAGTGTATTTGATACTTCTCTAGACGAGTTTAAGAGGGAAATTGATGTTTTTGATTTCTTTACCGAACACACTGTTCGATATTGCCGCCTTTTTATGTGCCAATTCTTAATTACTTGCGGCGTGTAGTTGTGAATACTTGTCTGGAATGTTTTAAGGCTGATATGTTGGTTATTTTAGTAAGAACTACCTGGGAATGGATAGCAAAGGTGTTATTGTAGTTGAAGATAATGGAAGAGGTCACAGGAGTAAGCGTAATAAAGAAGAATAATCTTGTGAAAAGAAGAAGGCTTGATAAGTTGCCTCATTTGTGTTCATTAAACTGTTATTGGTGAGTTGTAGTACTAAACTGTAAATGTGATATTATTATACTTATTTTAAATAAGGTTTTATTAGCTAGATCCCCATTCGCTTTGTGTCTTTTACAGGTAGTATTCATACTTATGTAGGCTATCAGAGTGATCTAACCAGTTTTATCTCCTTTTATAACAGGTACAAATCGAAGTCTCTACTCAGGATGCCCGACTGCGGACGTGATTTAAAAACATTCAACTCTTCCAAAATTAAACGACAAGATATCAGGCGCTTTCATCAAGCCTTTTATAGCAATTCAGGAAAAGTGGCTCAGAATATGTTAATTTTGAAATATACTTCTCAAAGCAAACCACAGAGAACATCACGAGCTAAGATTCCAGGCAGCTCTCGCAAGGCATGTGCTAATATTTATTTTGTGAAAATCTTGGATGGATGTCAGCAGGTATGTGCCAAAGTATTTCTTTCTATCTTAGGAATATCACGCTATCTTGTCCAAAATTTGTGCCGAAAATACCTTTCAACTGGAGTTTCTCCTAAGGAATGCAGAGGAGGAGACAGGCGTAGTGCTAGATTTGAGACTAAAAGGCAATCATTTATTCAGTACATAAAGAGTCTGAAGCCTGTTGAAACCCAATTACACAAGGGACAAAACTCAGCGACAGTACCTTCCCCGTGGTCTTAATATAAAAATGCTTCGGCGGAGGTACAACGAAATTCATAATGAGGACATAGCCTACAAAGTGAAGTACCAATTCTTTAGAAAAGTATTTCTCTACAATTTCAGTTTCAAGACACCGGTTACTGACGCCTGTTCTACATGCCTCCAACTAAACAATAAAATTCAGCTAGCTCTTAAGGGTTCATAGTTAAAATCTGATCTCATTATCCAGTTGAGGGTTCATAATTTAAAAGCCAAAGCGTTTTACAACCAACTCAAGGAAAACAAATCGGACAGAGTTATTTTATTCTCCTATGATTGCCAAAAAAAAAAAAAAAAAGAACTTGCTCCTTCCACGGGTGCCCGACCAAACTGCATATTACAGTAGGCAACTATATTATTATAATTTTATGGTATGTCATGTGCTCTCAAAATCTTCACAAAATAAGGACACAGTTACCATCTATGCCTGGCTGGAAAACGAAAGAACTATGGCTCTAATGAAATCACTTCTGCTCTACTTGATACACTGAGAAATGCAAAATTTGAAATGATTGTGATTGCGTTCGACTCTGTTCAGATTGCTGTCCTGGGCAGAATAAAACTCGACCGTGATTGGGATAGTGTTGAAGTGGTATAAAGAAGAAGCGCCAAATACAGTAAAGAAATGGAATTTGTTTTATCCTGTAGTAGGACATTCTTTCCTACAACTCGACAGGGGTTTGGGAAAATATAAAAAGAAATTAAGAGGGAGGGTAAAATTGAGACACCTGATAAGTACATGGCTATTTTTAAGGAATTTGGGACATTGAAAAGTCTTGGTTCAGAATTGCCTGTCTATGACTGGAAGTCCTCTATCCATGAAGTGGTCAAAACTACTGGACAGTGACACTTGAAGTTGTCTTTGTGTAAAAGGATTAGCTTAACTAAGGACACCAAGGAAAGCATTATTGTGCAAGGTGAAGTGCACTACAGTTGCGACAGTGGAGTTCCAAGATCAATAATAAAGAAGGGCAAATCTTTAAGCAGTAAGACTCCTGTGCAGCTGGAAAACTACGTTCCTGTTAAACGTGCCAAGTTAAATGATGTGTCTTATCTTCTAGAAAAACATTTCGGAAACAACTAGGGAAAACGTGAAGAACTCGTCTACTACAAAACACTGATTGATGGTCAAGACGATAAGAGGAAGTTCCAGAGGAAGATGAAAAGGAGGATCAAGAAAATATTGATGAAGTACCAGATTTTGTAGTTGAAGAGTTGTACAATATTGCTAGAGTTGTGGTGCAAGATGAACATTCAATACTCTCTTTATCAAATTTTGTAATAATAATACTTTGTTCTTTAATTGACACAATATATAGCAAAAATTCAATCTTATCTGTTTTAAACCATTATTTTGTTTCAAAACTTTCCTTCTGCAAATTATTTTATTAATTTTCAAGCGAATTTTATGACAGATATTTCCCAAAATGAAGTTCTTCAATGATAACAAACTGCAATCAACATCAGAGAAAAGTTTCATAGAAAATGATTTACTAATATGCATGCTAGGAGTTTTTTTTTAATTTTCCCAAACATTACCTAGAGTGGATTAGGAGAATTTTGAACCTCACCTACTCTACTATTCTGTCAACCGTGCAGGAAGATTCTAGTTGCCTCGGTAGTCTACGCGCACGTCCGGCGGAGAGGCAGGCGCGGGACGCTGAAGCGCGGCGCGGAGAGAAGGGGGGGGGAATCTTCGGTGACGCGGAGCAGTGGGACCAGGGCAACGTATCTGTCTGGAAGTTTCAAAAAGCCTCAAACCTTAGATTCGAGAGCGTTTGATTTAATAAATAAAAGCGGGAGGAGCCTTCGCGCAAGTCAGTCAGTTGAATCAGTAGCGAGAGGTGGACCTGAGTTCGAGCAAGGAAGTCAGTTAGTCAGCTCTTAGAGAGCTAGCTAGTCTTCTAGTCTTGGGGCGAGGTGAATCTGAGTTCGACGTGCAGTGGACTTGAGTAGATCCGCAACTGTGGTAGCGTCCAGGCGAGGGTGACTTATCCGAAAGTCTTGGGTTCGAAGTGCATGGGTTCATAGTGCATAGAATTGTATCTGGAAAGCGTGGGATTCGATGTATCGTGAACTTGAGTGAGTGAGCTAGAAGAATTATCCGAGGCCAACGAACTGAGAACAGAGAATTTTGTTTTATAATAGTGCTTTGTGAACATTAGTTGAAATTAGGAGTACATTGTTGTTCTTCTCAATAATACACTTGAATTGTCATTGTCGTTCTGTGGAGTACAATAACGACTACTGTGTTGCTGTGTTGAGTGGAATACTCACTGTTGACGGGTAAATAAAAGTAACACATTATTGTTATGTATAAAAGTTACATTTGTTGTCCGAAGTGGACGGACATAACAACATAATGGACAACCCTACGCTACAGTAGATCCTGCAAGTCATCATGAACCTGAACAAACACATTAGTTAGGTGAAAAACGACATAAGCGGAGTGAAAAGTTTCATAAGTGAAGTGAAAGCTGAGATTAAAAATGACGTCACTATGGAAATTGGTAGCGTTTCGACGCAAGTGGACGGAATTGTTGCCATCGTGAAAGATGAACTTCAGACCGATTTCGACAAGGTAAACGACAATTTTGCAAATGTAAATACTGCTGTGGCCGAACAAAGACAGGACGTAGACCATTCCGACGGCAAAATTGGCTCTCTCGAGCGTCGTCAAGAGCACACGTGTCAGTATCTCAATAAACATGCTGAGGAAAACAAGCACATAGTCACGTTAATGGGTCACTAGGCTAGAGAACATAAACACATAGTTCCCGAAGAGGTTCGACTGGCCATGGAAGAAGAGGCAACAGAATTAATGACCCCATATAATGAACCTGTGGAACCATCGCCTTCAGCAAGACATTCGAACGTCAAGACGCAGAAGTTCGATGAAACAACGTCTTGGGGGATTTCTCGACGCCAGCTCGTGGCTATCGCGGAACATAATGGGTGGACATCGTCAGTGAAAACTACTCAGGTGCTGGCCGCTCTTCACGGACTGGCGTCAGAGATGCTTCACAGCGTCCCGGAAAAGGCGTGAGGCGCATAGATAATGAAGGCCTTGGAGGGACGCTATAGTGACCATCAACTTTTGGCAGCATTTAGGACCCAACTGAAAACGAGAGTCCAACAGTCAGGCAAGTCCCTACAAGAACTTGCGATGACGGTAGAACAACTGACCCACTAGGCCCTCAGGGACAAACTTCCTGAATTCGTTGCTAGAAAGGCAACCTACACTTTCGGCAGTGGAGTCCGAAACCTCGAGATCAGACAACAGCTACTCTTCGCTAACCATCGCACCATCAACGAAGCTCTGGCGGCGGTCATAAGGATGGAGGCGGCGAAGTTGACGGCGAAAGTCTCGGCATCACACCGTATTAGAAGCGTAGCGGCGGCCGACGTCGAGAGTGGTCAACCGAAGTCACCCGAGCGACGGAGACAAGTGCCTACATGCTGGTCCTGCGGCGAACCTGGGCACATAGGGGGGGGACTGTGACATATTGGGCACAGACAGGAAAACTAGAAGATGCCGATGCGAGGAGTGGCACGTCGGCACCGACATCACCATCCTCTCGGTTGACCTTGAATGCGGTCAACAGAACATCGACGATGGGCTGATTGCTGAGGGATGGATAAGAGGCCATCCATGCAGAGTACTTGTTGACACAGAGGCGTCGCTTACTATCGCCAGGCCTGAAGACGTGCGTGGCCAACTTCGGAAGCCGCCGCTGCACCGATATGAGCTACGTACTGTTTCAGGTGAGATCTTGCCCATACAGAAAGAGTTTTTCCTGGATCTGAACTTGAGAAAGATGACACTGTAGATGTGAGTGTTCGTCATCAACATCACTGAAGACGTCATCCTCAGACTCGACGCCATGCGGATCTTCAATGCGACAGTGGACGTTCGGGGCCGTATCTTCCGTTTGGTCTGGATCAAGTGTTCCTGAGGGATGTCGAAGACAAACCCATGGCTAGCAGACTCACCTTTGAGAATCAAGTTATAATCCCAACAGGCTGCGAAGTGTTGGTGAAGGCATGACTGGATGGTCAGCCAAAGAGAAACCTTCCCCTTCGATTCGCAAATATCTTATTTAGATGGGTTTATGTTGCCAGATCCCTACTCCCATACAAGAAGGTGAAAGTCCTGAATATCAACAATAGGGACAAGGAGCTGCCTAGTAGAACTGTATTAGGTAGCGTCGATCCGGTAATGTCGAAAAAAAGACAAGTCCACGATCTCTTGACAGAGTTTCAGGACGTGTTCAGTCTGTCTGTAAATTACTACGGGAGAACGGAAAAAGTTCAGCACCGCATCGACACCGGAAATACTCGCCCGTTAACTAACCTCCTCGACGTGTCCCTCTAGCTAAACAGATGGAGACTGAGAACCAGCTGGAGGGTGTGAAAGCAAGAGGGATCATCGCGAAATCCGGCACCCTTGGTCATCACCTGTGGTGCTGGTGAAGAAGAAGAACGGGGACCTGCGTTTCGGCGTGGACTACAGAAGACTGACTGACGTCACCAAGAAGGATTGCTTTCCCCTTCCACGAATTGACGACACCTTGGACACCATGGCAGAAGCAGAGTAGTTCTCAACGTTGCGTCTCAAATCAGGGTAGGCCTACTGGCAGATGGCGCTACATCCTGAGGACAAGGAGATAACGTCATTATCTACAGGCCAGGAACTATGGCGGTTTGCCGTCATGCCGTTCGGTCTCTGCAATGCCCCGGCTACATTCCAGAGACTAACGGAGTCGGTAATGGGAGGCTGACATATGAAATTTTTGCCATTGTGAAATGTCTCAAGCATTTCCACGAGTATTTTTATGGCCAGGAATTCCATCTGAGGACAGATCATTCTGCACTCACCTTGCTATTGGGCTTAAAAATCTGGAGTCGCAGACCGTGCGTTGGGTCCAATGCCTGCAGGAATACAAATTCACGACGCCCGTGCCCGGATGGCTGCAGATACTGAATTAAAGTAGAATAGCGATGATGGAGCCTATGCAGTCCGTACATTCACGGCCCAGCCGAGACCAGGATGGGATAACGCCGCCATAAGAAGGGATCAGTTGGAGGACCCAAACATTTGACAGCTACTGCGTCATGTGGAGTCCGGTCAGAGACCAGTGTGGGCCGATATCGTCAAACGTAGCACTACTTACAAGAGATACTGGGCGCAGTGCGAATCCCTGACGGTCAAGTACTGTATCCTGAAGTGGATTTGGGAGTCGGCCGATGGTAGGACCCGAATAGAATAAATCGTCCTGCCCAGGAGCAAGGTGAAGGATGTGCTGGAGGAGACTCATGCCGGCGATACTGGAGGCCACCTGGGAGCCAACAAGACGCTGCACAAGTTAAGACAGATGTTCTACTGGCTGCATGGGAGAACCGACACGGAACAATGGTGCCGAATGTGAGACACATGTGCAGCTAATCGCGGACCAAGGACACGCAGCAGGAGAGCCATGCAGCAGTACATCGCGGGAGATCCTTTATAGAGAATCGCTATCGACGTTTCAGAACCATTCCCGATCATGGATCGAGGGAACTGCTACCCGCCACTCGCCATTTGTTATTTCAGAAAGTGGTCTGAGTTTTACGCGATTCCCAACAAAGAGGCTTCAACGGTAACAGACTCACTGCTTGACAATTTCATCTCCCGATTCGGTGTGCCTCTAGAACTGCATAGTGATCAGGGACACAACTTCAAATCTAACCTGATGAGAGAAATGTTCGAGCGTCTGGGGGTTCATAAAACCAGGACCACTCCCCTCCAACCACTGTCCGACGGCATGGTGGATCGCTACATCAAAACATTGGAAGAGCACTTGCGGAAGGTAGTGTCCAACCATCAGCGATACTGGGATGCCAGAGTCCCACTGTTCCTTTTGACCTACAGAGCTTCTGTCCACGATGCAACAGGGATGACACCGGCAAACATGGGCTTCGGAAGAGAGCTGCGCCTCCCCTGTGATCTGCGGTTTGGCACGCCACCCAGCGCCGACCAGGCAGCGACTGACTATGGGTCTGAACTGACCGAGAAGTTGAATGGAGTCCAACTGGCTAGGGAGCACCTCAAGTTGGCCTGCGACAGGATGAAAGTGCGTTACGACAGATTAGCCAACTCTGCGGGATTCCGAAAGGGCGACCTTGTCTGGCTGTATCGACCAACCAGGACCAAAGGAAAATCAACGAAACTGCAGCGTGCCTGGGATGCACCCTTCCGCGTGGTAACCCGGAATTTTATCTGGAAGTCTTCTCTTCGAAGTGCAGTGAACTGCATCTGGAAGGTGTGGGGTTCCATGCACCGTGAACTAGAGTAAGTGAGCTAAAGGAAATAGGCGACGCGAATGAGCTGTGAACTGAAAACTGACAGTTTTGTTTTATACATAGTGCTTTGTGAACATAAAGTTGAAATTTGGAGTACATTGTTGTTCTTCCCAATATTACACGTGAATTGTCATTGTCGTTCTGTGGAGTGCAATAACGACTACTGTGTTGCTGTGTTGAGTGTAATACTCATTGTTGACGAGTAAATAAAATTCATATATTATTGTTGAGGATAAAAGTTACAGTATTATTATTATTTTATTATTATTATTATTATTATTATTATTATTATTATTATTATTATTATTATTATTGTTATCAGCTGAGTTTTCACAGGGGAATGTGAAATTAGTTCCAGGAAGAACGTTCCCAACAACATCGCCACGCTTCTACGGCGAAGAAACATTTTTCAATGCGAAATTTCGCGAGAATTACTGTGCGACTTAAAAAAAAATAGAATTTTCCGGTCGCGTAAACATATCAAAGAATCCGGAACGATATTATGAAGTGTATATTAAATGTATTAACTGTCAAATGCACAAAACATTAAAAGAACTTTTCATAATTTTAGGTAAATTTCATCTTAATTATTGTTAGTATCAACTTTTAATTATGTATTTTTATATTGGTAAAGTTGAATTTGTATATTTTTAATATTGGCAACATTTCTTAATAAACTTACGAGAAGATGGCTGACAACCTATCGATTCTTTGTTCATGGTCCTCCTGAGCCCGGATGGATTTACATCTAACACCGAGAGACTGGCTTCCTAATTGCAAGGTAATCGACATACAGTTTGCATTATAATCATCTATATAAAAATATACATGATTAATTGATTACATTAGTAATTAGACTATACCAAGTGATTGAACAATGGCACCTAGCCAAACGGATCAAAACGATTCTAGAACATTCGCTTGAGTTACAACTAACTACATCTCTACTTCGACTTGTAAGCAGACGCCTATTAAGTCTAAGGATTGTGTCAACCTTCGCAACACAAAGTCATTAATTTCTTAACGCCATCTCTTAATGAAATACTAATTTACAAAGTCTCGAAGCCAACCCCATCTACCACGGAATTTGTAAACTAAATGAAGGATAATAATTCGAATAACATTGCAGAAGGTATTTAATTAAATAACTACATTACATTCTCTCATTGTTGCCATAATAATAGCATAGACATGGATGATGTCAACAAACGATTATTGACAAAAAAAGCGAGCTATCTTGAAGCCTTCTGTCACTCGTATTCAGCAATTTGTAAATTCTGAGATAAATACTGCACATGTCAACCTCATTCAAGTTAAACTGAATAGACTGCCTTCCATTAACGAAGAATTCAAACAAATCCAAGGCGAACTACAGAATTACACGATGACGAAATCGAAGAAGTTCATGCTACCTATAGAACAGAATTCGAAGACATCGATCTGCTCGAGGCTGAACTGAGAAAGGCCTCCAATGGTCAAAATAGACATGTGAAAGATGAGGTACCAACTGAATTATCGCATGACATGTCTAGAAACATAAAGCTTCCTAAAATCAATCTTCCTATCTTAAGCGGAATTTTAACTACCTGGTTACATTTTAAGGATACTTTCCAAAGTCTAGTGGTAAACAACAATGACTTATCCAACATAGATAAATTTCACTATCTACTTTCCTCATTGAAAGGCGAAGCTAAGGACAGCATCAGAAACATCAGCATCCCTGACGCCAACTTTCCAGTAGCATACAACATTGTAGTGACACGTTACCATTCGCCCAAGTTGATCGCAGCTGACTATATTAGGCAAATTATGGAATCTCCGAGTAAACTCAGCTCAACCGAGAGCGAAATACGTCAGCTAATCAATACTTTCCAAGGCAGTATAGACGCTCTCAACGCCCTAAACGCCCAACCAAGTATCTTAGATCTACTTCTTAACGAACTCATGCTCTCTCGCTTAGACAAAAAATTAAGGTTCGAGTTTGAAACAGAACACCCTCACCTCGAAGCTGTAGGATTCAAGAAACTCATTACTTTCTTCGAAAGACGCTGTCAGACGCTGCTACTTTGTCCCTCTGCACAGCCGCTTACCACAAGTGTGAACCATCACCCCAAGCCTAGCCCAAGAGTTGGATCACAACAATCATACATTTCAACTGCAGAGATATGTTACATTTGTTCAGAACAACACAGACTGTACAAATGCCCAGACTTCCTCAAATTGAACCATAATGAAGAAAAATTCAATTTAGTCAAGAACAGTAAACACTGCACTAACTGTCTGAGTCCATTACATATGTGGAAGTCGTGCAATTCCAAAAATGCATGTAAAATATGCAAGAAGCATCATCACACGTTACTTCACCAAGAAGAACAGAAACGGGTAACTACCAACCCAAGAGAAACAAACAACGCCACGACACAAAACCCACAAAGTGACAATTCACAACAATTATCGTATCATTCTCTCAGACGTGCTCCAAGAACTCGGGTACTTTTGAGTACGGTCTCAGTTAAAATCAAAGACTCTAATGGAGGATTTCATCATTTACGCGCTCAAAGCAACTTCATCTCCGAGCAAGCAGTTCAACAGCTCAAGCTCAAGAAGAAAACAAAGACTGCTCTATCCCTACAAGCATTTGGTGACCTGATTTCTGAAGCTGACTCATTGGTAAATGTACAAATGCACTCCACAGTCAGTTAATTTAACTTCAATATGGATTTTATAGTACTACCCAGGATAAATGGCAACATTCCTGCATCATACATTGACTACAAGGAGTGGAATATCCCGAACAATATCATTCTCGCTGACCAAGATTTCCACCTGCTCCAGAGTCCTCACTTGTTCATCGGAGCTCAGTTCTTCTTGTATCTACTGAAGGAGGGAAGGAAAACGCGACCAGGATATCCGACTCCAGAGGACACTCACCTAGGATGTATTTTATGTGGAGAGTATCCGCAATTGAATGAACAGAGAGACAAGAAACAAGGACCTAAGTCACTATTCGTCACATCTGACAATAGCCTAGAACATCAGATGCAGAGATTTAGGACCCTAGAGGAAATAAGTCACATAACGTATTCGCCGGAACATAGGAAATGTGAAAAAGACTTCAAGGATACTACTGTACGAAATGAAGATGGAAGATATATTGTAGAACTACCCATGAAGAATTAAATTGATCTCGGAAATTACCAGGAGATTGCTCTCGAAAGCTATCATTTTCTAGAGAAGAAGCTGCAAGCACGACCACGCCTTCGTATAGAATATGTTGAGTTCATGAAAGAATATGAGAAGCTAGGACATATGTTCGAAGTTCATTCAAATTCTACACTACTAGAGCCGGAGTATTACATACCTCATCATGCTGTTCACAAACATTCAAGCAGCACAACCAAGACAAGAGTGGTTTTTTATGCTTCTGCTAAAACCGACATTGGCGTTTCGATAAACGATATTTTAATGGTGGGACCAACTGAACAAGACGACTTATGTCATTAAACATGCGATTCCGTACACATAAAATAGCCTTCACAGCCGATGTAGAGAAGATGTACCGACAAATAAAGATACACTCAAGGCATCAACTTTTGCAATGCATATTGTGGCGAGAAAACCCTCAGGATGAGCTGAAGACTTACGCTCTTACAACAGTCACCTATGGCACATCATCAGCAGCCTATTTGGCCACGCGATGTCTCCAACAGCTGGCAATAGATGAAGCAACCAGATTCCCTCGAGCCGCTTCACTCCTGCAATATGACTTTTATGTGGATGACTGCATTTCAGGAGCTGATACTCTAGAAGGAGCTCTAGACTACGAATCGAACTCTAAAAGCTTCTTCAGCTTGGAGGACTCCCGCTAAGAAAGTGGTGCACGAATAGCCCAGAATTACTTGAGTCCATCCCGAAGAACTTAAGAGAACACAAACACGCATTAACTGATAGTGACAGTAGTATAGTCAAGACATTGGGTTCGACTTGCCATCCTTCAACTGATCAATTCAGAATCAACTGTGATTTAAATTCAAACGCAAGAGGATCCAGCTACTCAAAACGTACGGTCTTAGCCATTATATCATCGATATTTGACACACTAGGACTGATAACTCCCGTTATTGTTCTCTTCAATATATTCATGCAGCGCCTATAGCAAGAAGGTTCTGGATGGGATGATAAACTATCGGGGAACTTACTCGATACCTGGAATGATCTTTATCAGCAAATACCTGCTCTTAACCATCTACAAATTCCACGATTGGTCCTCAGTGAAGGAATAGTGAAGAATATTGAGATACATGGCTGCTGCGACGCATCACAGACTGCCTACGTGGTTTCTGTATACATACGTTCCGTGAACCGAGAAGGCGAGATCCTCACGAGGCTCCTTTGCGGAAAATCAAGAATTGCGCCTTTAAAGGAAATCTCGATTCCGCGTCTCGAACTGTGCGGTGCCCTAACATTGGCTCGTCTAATCAAGAAGACACTGAGCGCAATACACATAACACCTGACAGTATAAGGCTTTGGACTGACTCAGAGATAGTACTGGCAATGGAAAACATTTGTAGCAAAGAGGGTATAAGAGATTCAAGATATTGTACCAGCTTCCCATTGGTACCATGTAAATTCATAGGACAATCCCGCTGATTTTGCTTCACGGGGGATAAAACCAAAGCTTCTACAAGACTGGGAACTATGGTGGGAAGGTCGTAACTGGCTACATCTAGATCCTAGAAATGGCCCTCACAAACGAAGTGCTATCCCTCAAGGATTCCCGACCAGAGAACTATAAAAACACTTGTTGTTATGCAACATTATGATTCATTCTTGAGTCACCTCTCAACCTTAAACCGACTACTCAAAACTGTTCGTTATTGTCTAAGATTCATTTATAACTGCAGGAACACCCGCGTTGAGAGAAATACATCTCCATTGAAACCACAAGAGATAAGTAATGCCTTCAATGCTTGTCTTAAAATTGTGCAATCGATTTCTTATCCAAGAGAAATAGAATGACTCACACAAAACAAATCAATCAATACGACCAGCAAACTGAAGAATTTGAGCCCTATTTTGGACCAAAATGGCTACCTTCGAATTGGAGGAAGACTATAGAACTCACCAATTCCTTATGAACCAAGCATAAACTTATACTTCCACCTAAACACCACCTCACGAAACTTTTAGTTCTGAGTGAATATTTACGCTTGCTACACGCAGGACCTCAACTATTCATCTCATCATTAAGACAGAAATACTGGATACCTAGGATTCGTTAAGTTGTGAAGAAATGAATTCATTCTTACATCACATCTTCAAACTGAAATCATCAACAGCTCAACAGAAAATGGCAAATCTTCCTAAACCTAGAGTCACGCCCTCTAGACCTTCCTTGAACGTGGGAATAGATTATACTGATCCATTCATAATACGAATAGGCAATAAAAGAAGCAAGAAAACAGGAAAGGCATATGTTGGGGTCTTCACATATCTTGCAACCAGAGCTGTACACCTGGAAGTCATATCTGTCCTCTCAACAAATGCATTCATGGCGACACTTCGTCGATTCACATGACGTCGACGTTATCCTTCCGACATCTATAACGACAACGGTACCAATTTCATCGGCGCGTCCAGGGAACTGAAAGAACTTCAGGGGTTCCTAAAGGACCAGGAGCAGGAAGGAGAGATTGAAGAAGGTGCAAGGAGATTAGTTATTACCTGGCACTTTATCCCTCCATCTGCATCTGATTTTGGAGGTGCCTGGGAATCCATGGTGAAAGCATTCAAATACCATCTTCGTAGAACTATGGGAATAACAGTACTCAGCTTTGAGGAATTAACAACACTCTCCTCACAAATCGAGGCATGTTTGAACAGTCGCCCGTTATCCAAACTTAGCGACGATCCTAACGATACATCCTATTTCACTCCAGCCCATTTTTTAATTGGTGAACCTCTTACAGCTCTTCCCGACTATAACCTTGAACACTGTCCCATCAATAGTCTTTCCAGATGGAAACATCCAAAGGATGACCCAAGGCTTCTGGCGGAAATGGCACAAGGACTACCTACACACACTACAACAGTGTCACTAGTGGACACAAGAACATCCCAACCTACGTCCTGGCGATCTTGTGCTCATAAAGGATGACAACCTGCCCCCACTTCGATGGAGAAGAGGCTTGGTAGAGACGGTCCATCTCGGCGATGACGGTCTTGCCAGGGTGGCTACTGTCAAAACCAGTTCCAGTCTCATTACACGTCCTATCAAGAAATTATGTGTTACCGAAACCTGACTAGTAGTGACAGTGAAACATAGTCAGAACATTCTATTAGACTTTCACTTTGATGTAACTGATACACTCATTCCTGTAATTAGTCCTTTGAAAAAGGCCACTGCCTTTTGGTGTGGCTGTATGTTAGGTAAATATCATCTTAATTATTTTTAGTATCAACTTTTCATTATGTATTTGTATATTGGTAACGTTGAATTTGTATATTTTTAATATTGGCAAAATTTGTTAATAAACTTACGAGAAGATGACTGACAACCTATCAACTCTTTGTTCACATAATAAAGTCAGAACTGAAAAAAACGAACGGGTGAATATCGCTCTTAAATTCAGTTTAAAATCGAGAATGCACGATATTTAACATATGCACTGCAGAACTGTCAAAATGACTTTTCAATATATTTCACAAGTTAAATTTCACAGTCTTAGCTTAATAATGATGATGGTGATGATAATAATAATAATAAATAATAATAATAATAATCGTAATAATAATAATAATAATAATAATAATAATAATACACGTTAATGATTATAGATTAATATTTAAAGAACACTAAAAGAATATACACACATACACACAAAGGACAATTAAGGAAGAAAGAAGACATTTTCAGAAAATAAGTAAAATATATACTAAGAATTTGTAGAACAAAAATAAATATTTATAATTGCAGTGATAAAAGTACATACAACAATCACAATAGGATAAAGTAACGGGAAAATTAAATCTGAAGGTAGAAATTAAGTGGCTTAGTACTGATCACGTGTTTAAATGTTTTACGTATTTTTAAATTACAGTATCGTTCGACAGTTTCTGAGGGAGTTAGGTAGTGAGTTTCAGAAACGAATTGCTGATGCTGTGAAAGAGGAAGAATAGTGAGCTGTTTTATGGCAAGGCTTAGATAATAAATGATTATTTTTAAAACTAGTACTCAGGCTGTGATATGAAGACAAGAAATTAAAATGCACAGAGAGATAGCTAGGCGAAGAAGTATTCCTGATGCTGGGATATAGGAAATTTAGTGAATGGATATTTCCTCGGTCCTGTAATCTTACCCATTGCAATGTTTCAAGGGAAAGTGTAATATGGTCTATTTGCATTTGCTGTAAATGAGACATGTGCAGGCATTGTGAACGCGCTGCAATCTTTGGGCTAAATTAGAATTTAGATCTGTTAGTAGAATGTCGCAATAGTCAAAATGTGGCATCACCAATGTTTGTATGTGAATTGTTCTTAATTGAGAGTGTAGACAATTTTTGAGGCGATTTAATGAATGTAGGATAGGGAAGACGGTCTTGCATATGTATGTGACTAGTCATTCCACTTGAAGTCCTCATGCATGTACACACCTACATATTTAATAGATGGTCTGAATGGGATTATAGATTCATTTAATTTTACAGAATTTATAATATTGGCGTTTAAAATGAGTGAGAGCCGTTGTCGCCCCTATAGAATTGCCTGCGACTTATTTCGATTCAAAGTTGAGTCGAATTTTGTAGACCATGCTGATATTGAGTTCAAGTCACTGTTCAAGTGATCTATTGTGTTATTTAGAGTTTCAGGTCGCGTATGTACATATATAACGGCATCATCAGAATAGAACATGAATTTACTTGTCTTAGGGTCTCAGATATGTCGTTTATGTAGACTGGAAATAGAAGAGACCCCAATACGGATCCCTGGAGTACCCCATATTTAATTCCCGCTATGTTGAATATTGGTTGTTAAAATTACGCACTGCTGGCGATCATAAAGATAGGAGGAGAACCATTAACCGCGTTGTCAGAGAAATGCAGGGCTCTGAGTTTGCAGCCGAGCAAATCTATGTTCACGGAACCAAATGCATTCGTAAAATATAGAAGTGTCATCACAGCCACCTTACTATTGTCAATTGCTTCACGAATGTCTTCAGTTACTTTGACAATGAGAGTAGCAGTACTATGTTCTGCACGGAAGCCATCTGGCTTGATAAGGATCCAGAAGATTGTTCTTGTTCAGATAATCAGAAGGTTGCTTGTGGATGATTTGTTCCAGTACCTTCGAGAGGGTAGATACTCGTAAAATACTAATAGGACGGTAATCGAGAGGTACTGATGGGATTTTGACCTTAGGAAAGAGATGTACATAGGCTTTCGTTCCCAAATATTGTGAAAAGTTGCAGTCATAATAGAGGCGTTAAAATGTGTGTTAATGTAAGTAGTATTATATGCAAGATATTGTTTACTAGAATAATGCTAATGCTATCTACAGCAGTCGTTTTGGTTTTAATTCGTCTCAGTACTGTATATATATATATATATCTTTTTCCAGTTCAGTTATTGTATTCTGTATTGTATTTGAGTCATTAGAGGTAGGAGTTGCAGATACGAAGTGGTCATTCAGTCGGTATAGAGAGATAGAAATTGTTTCTACCTGCTCTTTTGTATTCCCTAGTCCTATTGTTCTGAGGTTTTGCCACATGATAGCTGATGTAGTGCTTGGGGAGATAATATATGTGTACTTCAGTTTTGCGTTTCTGATTGTCTGGGTTGTCTTGTTGCGTAAACATTTGTAGGTCCTGAAATTTGTGCCGCATTTATTCCGTAAGTACGAGGCGCGTCAATAAAGTAACTTTCCCATTCGTTCCACAGCTAGAAAACCATATGTTTCGCGAAGCGACTGCGTGTACGTGATAGAGTAATGTCCTGGCATGGCACATGCGCTAGCAGAACTTCCCGAGTGCTCTCAGTAGCTTCGTTGCATAGGTTGGAGATGGACGTTCCTATTCCAGCTCCCGCCGCATCTGAAGTGCGATCAGTGTTAAAGTTTTGAATGCACATTTTATAGCGCCTATTGAAATTGATCGTCATCTCTGCCAGGTCTATGGGCCTAACGTCATGAGCAAGCAGATGGTGCGTTATTCCTGTAGACAATTTTCAGCAGGACGCCAAAATGTGCATGACGAGGAGTGCAGTGGGAGGCCAACCATCATCACAGACGCCTTGTGGAGCAACGCACCATTCGCTTGCTCATGACGTTAGGCCCATAGATCTGGCACAGCTGACGACAAATTTCAATCGGCACTATTCCCTGTACATTCAAAAAAATTTTCACTGATCGCACTTGACACGAGGATGGAGCTGAAATAGGAGCGTCTATCTTCAACCAATGCAACGAGGCTACTGAGAGTACTCGGGATGTTACGCTAGCGCATGCGCCATGCCAGGACATTACTCTATCACGTACACACAGTCGCTTCGGGCAACATATAGATTGCAGGTTGTGAGATTAGTGGGAAAGTTACTTTATGGAGGCGCTTCGTATATTCTATATGTCTGATCTCGAGCTGTCATTAAGTCCCGAATGGTAGTTGTAAGCCATGGACCAGGTTGTCTCTTTGTGCGTTTCGTCTTTACAGGAGCAAGTTTGTCGTAAATTTGAGAATTAATTATCAAGTTTGTCAACTTTTCGTCCACTGTGCGTGCGTGCCATATTGTGTTCCACGGTAATTGTAGCGCGTCTTCTAGAAAAGCTGTCTCGTTGATACGTTTCAGGTCTCTGTATTCTATTTTCAGCATGGAGGTTTAAGACATTTTAATGAGTATGAAATACAAATAATATCATAACTAGAAATACCAGGTGCAGGTAGTTGTCCATATGTCACTCCATTATTAACATTTTTTGTAATAATTAGATCCAATAATGTGTCTGATATCGGCGTGTGATGAGTAGGATTTAAAGGAAGAATAGATAAATCTAAGGACCGGAACATTTCACACTTCATTTGCTTGGCTGTCAGATGTAGCAAGAAGATTTGTGTTCAAATCGCCCATGATTACTACGTGTTCATAATGCGGCAAGAGAAGTAATAGAGGGTTTTCAAGACAGTTTAAAAATCTAATTTTAGGGCTTTATATACTACACAGAAAATACATTTATGAAAAGATGCAGACATTTCAATAAACAAGAATTCAGGATGAGCCGAATATTCATTAGGTGAGTGATGAATAATTTTGAGTTGTAGATCAGATCGCATGTAGGCTCCGATTCCTCCACCACCTTTCATTGTGCGATAATTGCGGATAAGAGCGCAGTCGGGAAAGTGGACCAAGTTTCTGTCAGAAGCACCAAATGAAAAAACAGCTGAGAGAAAATAGAATGTATTTCATGAGAATGAGACAAAACACTCCGTACGTTTACATGGGATACTTCCGGGACAGGTTTGTTATTGTGTGGAGAAAGAGCGGATTTCAAGAGATCAGCCGTTGGTAATGTGCGAGTGAGGCAGGGGAACACAATGTCCTCAGGAACTGTCGACGTGTCAGGTCACAGTTTACGTCAATATTATCAACTTGGAAAAACTCATGCCTAACTGGATTGCTGTTATTACGTATTACACTTACTAAGAACTGAATATATTTAAATTATCGGTTGTTTAAAACTAATAACAGATTGAATGTTCGTGAAAAATGATTAAGATAAAACAATATAAATGTTAAACAAGTAAACTTAATGTAAAATAAAACTATGGATACAATACTACTAATCTAAATTTACTGACATTTAAAGTCTTGATTAACTTTACTAAGATATTTTTATATTACACTACGCGCAATGCACTAATTGTCTCAATGAATATCCGCAGCACATGTCACTTGGAGTTTACCAGTTTGTCTTCACCATTATCATGCCATCGATAGTCCATACATTAGTAATCCCGTATTTCTGGACACATTTCTGGAGCAGTTTATGCCTAATTTAGTCACATGATCGCTAATCGTAATATTGCTTCCTGTTAGCAGTCTTTTGTTCCGAAACACCTCACTTCTTTTACGATAACTATTATATTTAATTATTATAGGACTTGGCTTACCTGTATTCAGTCGGCCTACACCATGAATTCGTCAATGTCCTGGATGTGGATCTTGACTCCGATTTGAGCAGCAAAGTTGACTGCAATGTCGTCGGTGTTTTCACATTGTTCTTTCAAGCTGAATATACCATAAGAAGACATTGGCGTCGCTGATACTACTCTAGTTCATCTGTCTTCTTTTCTAGAGCAGATATCCTTTTGTCTCGTTAACTAGAGCTAGGTAATTGAAGTTTCTCGATGACCTCTATATTCCTTCCTATTGAGCTTTTCAGTTCCAACACCTGTGAGTCTTTCACGATGTTGGCAAGAACGTGAAGCATGCGTTCATCTTTCCAAACCTCCATGGAAATCCTCTCTAGAATTTCTTCTATAGATTCGGTGTTGGATTTAACTTTCTGAGGCTGACCTTCGTGATGTTCATATCTGATAGAAGGGTCGAAGTTGTATCCTTTAGAACACTGGGATAAATACACAGAAAACAGAATAAAATACCTATATTATTTTATTTAAACAAGAATAAAACAACTTCATTGCCCATTCATGCATAATTTTGTTTGCTTTGGGCATTTTGGGAACGTGTTTCTGTTCTTTCAGTTCATTTTATTACCTGGAAGGTTGTCTGTTTTAATGTTGCTGTCATTAATATTGTCTTCCTTCTTCCTTATTTATGGACTTGTTCTGTATGTTGCTACTGATTGTGAGATGTAATAACTTGGCAGATCAGGTATAAAAGTAACAGGTTTCAGTCTAAAAATGCCAGAAATAACGGTGCCATATGATAATAACTTTCATAACAGAACACAATATAAGTTGCCATAAAAATAGCCTACAAGATTCTTAAACTTGTCTCTGACTGAAGAAGAGTTTTAAATTCCTGAAATCTTTCTCGGTAATGTGTAGTGGCGGCTGAAGCCATTTTGTCTGGTAGTTCTTGATGTAATTTCATAAGCAGGAAATGAACAGTTTGTTATCGAGTGCCTTTGGAGGTCAAAGTGCTGGGTACAATAATTTGATGCCACGTTCCTGCATAAGGAAGTATTTTATGCTTTATATTTTCTAAAACTAACATACCGGTACTTGTTACATGTCGTTAGGATTCCTTTTGTCCCCACCAAATGTCTTGTCCTTTACACATCCTGTGATACAAAAGGACACCGTTTGCTCCATCTCCTAGTGAGTTACAGTTAAAGAATGCAGGCTAATGATTTTATTGTAAGTTCTGGGCCGATTTCTGAAGACCATCTTTGCAGTTCGCTGCAAAATGTGGTGCTTAGAATGGTAAATATTTGCAATCTTACACTGACTTACGATTGATATATTTTTAACATTTTCCAAGACTTCTAAGATGTACCCAAGCAATTATAATAATTATAATTGCATAATGACAATTTTATGTCTTAATGCCACACTTTTGTGTTCTCGTTTTGCTTATAGAATAAAAAGTTGAAGTTAAGCCACATTATATTTCTTCTTATAGTGTCCTTCGGCGGAACTGCTGGTTTCTTCATGGGATGTAGCGTTCTGAGCATCGTGGAGATAATATATTTCTTCACTCTTCGTCTCTTCTGGTTTCTATGGAAACGTCCGAAGAAGCCTCCGGTAGTTCGTCGTCGACGCATGATTATTCACGTGCGTTGAGTGCGATTAACTTACGCAATTATAATCTACTATAGTTCATGCGCTTTTAGAAGGCACATCAGCGGGAACAGGCAGAACTTTTGCAAGGCTACTGGTGCATCACAGGGGTGTGAAGTGGATATGCATTAATTCTATATTCGACACGCAGCGAATTTGCTTTATCTTTCTTTGGAAACAGCACAGTAGTACTGGATAAGTATTTGCTGAATTCATGTGCCTTGTAAAGGTGCATCTATACAATGTTAATATTATGGTTTATTTAACGACGCTCGCAACTGCCGAGGTTATATCAGTGTCGCCGGTGTGCCGGAATTTTTGTCCCACAGGAGTTCTTTTAATTGTCAGTAAATCTACTGACATGAGCCTGAACCTAGGGCACAGAAGGCCAGCGCTATACCAATTATGCCAACCAGGCCGACCATCTACATAATTCAACTTTTCTTTCAACATCACGCATTCAAGCAATGAATGTGAGATTGGTATTTAATATTAATTTATATATAATATATGAGGTATAGTGCCCAATATTCGTCCCCTTGCCTAAATTCGTCCCCCACAGCCTTTCGCCCATAATGTGTCGCACCCTGGTGATGGTCATTACAGACTTTCCCCCTTTAAGCAATAGGAAGCGTGCTTTCAGTTGGAGTGAGTGTTATTGTCTGTTTAGTTGTTATTTAAGTTTTAAATATCTGGAAGGTGGAAAACTATTCTTCTTATATATTCTCAGCGGTGTTTCACAACGTAAGGTACGTAATTCCATAACATTTTCTGCTTCTATATATAGAGTGAAGTGTGTAGTGTAAGAATATATATTAAACGGATTGGACATTACAGCGTGCTTAGAATAACATGCCGCCATACGTTTGTGGTGCACATGCCTATATTTCGTCCCCCAGGATGTGTTTAAATTTCGTCCCCGGGACGGATTTCGGAATGCTATTCCCATATCATGTAATTTCAAAAGGCTGTTGTCATTTGTATTTCTGGTGGGTTTCAGATGGGAAAACGGAACTTTGGAGCAAGGACGAGATTATAGAAACCGTAAAAGCTGTTAGGGAGAAAAAAGTGGGCTACAAATTGCATCTAATCCTTATTAACCCACCCAAGTGACAGAATATCAGGAAACTGAAATTGAAACTTAAGATTCTGTGATCAGTCCAAAAGATATTCGGAAAGTTCGTCTTCCAATAGGTGTGGCACAGCACTTCTAGTAGCGAGTACACCCCATAACAACAATGTTCAGACAGCAGCAGAAAAGAAGAGGTAATGAGTCTGAAAACCAAAAGCGAAAGCAGACGAGAAGAAATCTTAACGTCGACTTCTGCACCACTATCGCTTCACAACCTGCAGCCTGTTTCAACGAGAAAAAGTGCGCCGAAACAACCAAACAATAAAATTTCCTGCGAGTCTTCTAGCTACAGAGGAAGTGATGATGAAGACAATGATGATGGAGATGTACGATTTCTTAAAGTAAGTTACAAAAGAGTGTAGTCAGTAAACGGGAAGATATTTAGAAACCATTTTTGTTGCATTGTATTCCCCACACTTCAATTACTTCTCAACATAGTCCCCACCATTATTGTGGCATTTATCGAGTCGTGGCACAAGTCGTTCCATCCCTTCATTGTAGAATTGCGATGCGAACCACTCCCGCACTGCTGTTTTCACTTCATCGTCGCCATCAAAAAGTTGACCACCGAGAAACTTCTTGAGGTGCAGGAAGAGATTAAAGTCACTCGGAGCCAAACTCGGGCTGTACAGGGAGTTGGTCAATTTTTTCCCAGCCAAATTTCGAGATGAGATTTTGGGTGTCACGAGCTGTGTGTGGCCGAGCGTTGTCATGAAGCAACACAACTCCGTCGGTCAGCATCCCACGTCTCTTGTTCTGAATTGCACGACGGAGCTTCTTCAAGGTCTGACAATAGGTTTCTCTATTAATGGTTTCACACCGAGGCACGAATTCGATGAGTGGGACTCCTTTTCTGTCACAAAAAACAATGCACATGATCTTGCATGGTTTGTTTGAATTTATTTTTCCTTGGCGATGCAGTGTGCCTCCATTCCATGGACTGCTGCTTCGATTCAGGTGTCATGTGAGACACCCAAGTCTCGTCACCTGTCACGATATGTTCAAGAAACTCATCGCCTTGCTCACTGTAACGTGTGAGAAAGCTCAATGCACTGGAAGCTCGTTTGGTTCTGTGTTCCTCGGTGAGCATCTTGGGTACCCATCGTGAGCACAATTTTCGATATCGTAATCGATCTGACACAATTTTGTAGAGAACAGTTCGCGACATTTGTGGAAAATTCAAGGAAATCGAAGAAATTGTGAACCTCCTGTCCTCATGAATTTTTTCATGGACGGCAAGCACCAAACGTCATTGATCAAAGATGGCCGACCGATACGCTGCTCGTCATGCACAGGGACGCGGCCCTCGTTGAACTTCCTAACCCATCTCCTGACCATTCCATCACTAATGGGATCATCACCATACATCTCACAAAGTTGATGATGAATGTCAGTTGGTTTGATGTTTCTCGCATTCAAGAAACGGATAACAGACCACATCTCACAGTCGGCGGGGTGCTCGAGCACTTTAAACATTTAAATTGATCACAACTAACCACACACACGGACTGAAGATCTGAAACTGGATGCACAGCTTGCCTGAGGACTGAAGGAGAAAACAGTCATGCGCAAAATAACGACTGCAGTGATGCGACTGCTATAATTGAAATCGGAACTTACTTTAAGAACACGCCTTGTAGTATGCCCGTTTTGTGAAAAAAAATGGTATACGAAAAACAAGGGCAGGAATTGATAAAATGCACGCAATGCTGACGAAATGTGTCCATCTTCTGAATGCAAAAATTTTATTTGTAACTTGTGTCTGAATGGGTGAAACATCAAATTGAATGGTTTTAGTTCTATTGGACGCATCTTATGTTAAAGTGTTAAACTATGTAATTTTGTTTTGAAAGTGCTAAGAAACTTAAGAAAATATCATAGGAAGAATTTTTTTTTTACAAAATGTAATTTAAATAATTTTCTAAATGTTCCTTCACGTACTTTCTATAAATAATAGTTATTAATATACATCCTTGATGTTCTATGTTTTCATTTCATTGTACTATTGAAATAATTGTCATTCAATATGTTAAAAGGTATAGGGGACGAAATTGCACAATTTCATTCTTCATATCGTCGCTTAAGAACCAATACCGCGTAACTGACATTTTTGGTCAAAACTGTTTTTTTGCACAGATGGTACCTCCACTGTCGTCTGCATGCATTGACAAGCGCGGGAATTTGATTGCATGAATGGCCTGCGTGCGAAGGAGGGGGGTACAATACCGCGTATCTGAAGTCACGAGAAGTCTGTAGGAAATACCGCGTATCTGACAACAGATATTACGTCTACTCCCTGCGCGCCCTCAGTACGGAAACTGGTTCTCGTTACTACTTTGTAAAATTGTGTCAGCAGTGTGTAATATTCTGAGAAGATTAAAGAAGTGTTCAGTTTCAATTATTTAAAAGGTAAATATAATATAATTATTTCACTAATGTCAATTGAATGTTAGTTGAGCTGAATTGCCCCAGAATCTCCAAGTTCATTCACTGAAATATAGTACATTTAATATTTTATTATTATATAGGCCTACAAATACAAGAAAAGAAATGGACAATGAATCAGACGACAGTCAGTTTAGCGAGAACGAAATCCTATCTGTGCTATGTTCTGCATTCAAGACGGGAGAAACTTCTGTGAACATTAACAAAGGTAAGGCATAAGAAGTATCACAGTTATTAAACGTTTATTTTTCTTCAGTTACGGAATCATAACAGCAAACTTAATTTAAGTACTTAATATAAATAATCATGAATGGGGCCGCTAAAATAATTTGCGCTACATTTAGTGGTGCTGAGCTTGGTTCCTTCCATTTCCTCCGGTAGGAGGAAGATCTAAATTGATGATAATATTTACTACACATGTTTTTAAGCCATTTATATCACATTTATAAACACTAGTAATCTCACCTTATTCGTAGGTGTACTGCCTGATAATTCAAATGCAAAAGAAAACCGTCCTTCTGGAAATGGGCTGCTGCAGATCAGGGATTATCCGTCCAGTGTTACCGGTGATGTTATGATCGTATTATGCAGTCTGGTATGATTTAAAGCAACGCTATTAAAATAATACAGCTAGAAATAGGATAGGACAGAAATTGAAGACAATACCCTGTCAATGAGGGATCTACACCAAATTTCGGAAGCGTCTTCATATGTAGACGACCCCGAAGAATTTGTGAGTGCTACTTATTCTACATCTTTACATTCGTCAGAAAAAGGTAAAGAGAAGAATCTACAAGCGTTTCATGGAAATTTGACAGAAAAGAAAAAGAAGTTCAAAGCCACAAAAGGGTAAGTGGAAGAAAATGAAAAATAGAAAACTTAGAATAGAACAGGCAGCTTATCTTAGCTACAAGAGATCGAAAGATGGCAAAGTAACACATGATACGAAAAGAGATGCAAGGAGTTTGGGGCCAGAGTGTAGTTATAAAATGTGCCAAAATTCGAAAGTAATGGGCTGTAATTTAATTTCTAATGAGAGAAGACATCTTTCAGGCATTCTGGAAATCTATGACTTGGGAACAGAGGACCGTTTACGTATTAAATCTACGAAAAGACCTGACAGTACAAATTCTGAATCGAGAAGAAAGAGAACATTTGTCTACAACCTAAAAGTTGATGAGAAAAAAATTCAGGTTTGCAAAAAGATGTTTCTGTGTACATTGGGAATTAAAGAATGAACTGTGCAATATTGGTTAGCTAATAGTACTGATGGCGTCCCTTCAGTAAAAAAAAGTAATGTTCTCGTGCAAAAGCACAGAAAAAAAAGGGCATTAGTAGCCTGCATAAATTACCGTCACATTATTGTATATAGAACCGATTGTGCCATAGTTTTTATGATAGTATTCCACACTAGGGTTACTCAAGGATTAGTTTTTATGATTTCAGCATAGGCCTATAATAATTTCTTTATTGTGTTTAACGAATACTGTGCCTGAAAAATTATCATCATTATTATATTTTTATATGATTTTCTTTTCATTATTCGCAAGTCAGTCAAGTCCATTGTCAATAATAATAATAATAATAATAATAATAATAATAATAATAATAATAATAATAATAATAATAATAATATTATTATTATTATTAGTATTAATTATTTTATTATAAAATTATATTTCTCAGCAACGTTTTAGCAACAATTCTACTTATCTATTCATATACGTAGTGTGAAAATAAAGTACCTTGTATCAGATTGTCATTATTATTATTATTATTATTATTATTATTATTATTATTGTTATTATTATTATTATTATTATTATTATTATTATTATTATTATTATTTACTTACTTACAAATGGCTTTTAAGGAACCCGAAGGTTCATTGCCGCCCTCACATAAGCCCGCCATCGGTCCCTATTATTATTATTATTATTATTATTATTATTATTATTATTATTATTATTATTATTATAACAATAAAAATTGAACTGTGTCTTCTTTTTCCTTTCCCATAGTTTCAGCATTTGATTGACTAAGAATGCAGCAATCATTGTCTGGAACGTAATCTAGTGCTGATTCAAGCTACAGCCTACCGACCTTGACCTCAAGTCAGATGGTAGGACAACAATTCAGATAACACATTGACATATACAAGAGCACGAATAATATTTCCAGAAGGCAGTTTTCACGCAAAGAAAACGCTAGTCAACATGTGTCCTGAAGCTGCTAAAGTTGCCTCACAATACCGCGTAACTATCAAAATGTAGTCAACGGCAGAGTTCCAATACCGCGTAAGTGACATGGCCAAATGTCTACGGCCATGATCATCCATTTTCACTTAGTTACAAATTAGTTATGCTATTTCATAGCCATACACCACTTTTCAAGACTATTGCGTTATTTTTATGGTTTTTATTCGGTTTTTTCCTTCTCCTGTAAAATTTACATTTTGTCAGTTACGCGGTATTGGTTCTTAAGCGACGATATTTTATATTCTATTTGTTTCCAAATTTATGAATTTCAAATTCTGTGCCTTGTAGTTAAATGTTGAAAGTTCTTAACTAGATTAGATTCAAGTCTTCAAATTTAATGGTCTATGAATGGTGAGATAAAACTAAACCGGGGACGATAATTGGCCACCCTACCTTATACGTAATTAAAATGACGTTCAAAACGGCGCACCATGTACACACAAAATCTTCAAGCATCTTAATGGAACGGGCTTTTTCAACTTGATTCTTTCAATACTCTTCCTATATTGCATGCGTACGAGCATGGAAAATTGAACCATGTAGATGGAGGTTTATTTAAGTACATAGGTTCACTAGTTACCTCCAAAGAGTTTGTAATACTTACTAGAGACACATACCCGTGAGTGGCAGGCAAGGAAAATGTCACAAATTGAATCGGCTAACATCCGCCATTAAAGGGAGTGTTTGCGACGCGAAATTCGAAAACAGTACCACAATACATTGATGTAGCCTGGTGATAGACACTGTTTTAAACATCTTTTACCAAGGATGGGTCGTGATGAAATAAAGATGAATGACAGAGGAGTGCTGTATTTATTGAAGTATTATATGATTCATCTTTGGCGATATTATAAAATCAATTCAATCACCCATATAAGTTTATACTCGGGATAAGTAAGTGAAATATTTAATAATGGCAATGCCAACATGAATTTTCAGTATTACCAGTATTGTTTAAGGCCACAATAATAGATAACTACTGTAATATTTTAAATAATCTATATTTTAGTTCTTTCATGCAAGGGAAAAGACAGATATATGGTGCTTAGAAAATGATGTGGTGAAATATGAGATCATCAAAATTCTGGAAGCCTGATTTAAAACATAACAAGAATAAAATTTTATCATTAAACAATTTATTAATTCTATAGCTGTCAGTACAGGCTTTTTAATGCAGTAGTAGTAATAGGCCTAGTAGTAGTGGCATAATAGAGGTCTAGTAGTAGTGGTAATAGTAGGCCTAGTAGTAGTGGTAATAATAGGCCTAGTATTGGTGATATTAGTAGGCCTATTAGTAGTGGTAAGAGTAGGTCTAGTATTGATGGTATTAGGAGGCCTAGTATTAGTGATATTAGTAGGCCTAGTATTGATGGTATTAGGAGGCCTAGTATTAGTGATATTAGTAGGCCTATTAGTAGTGGTAAGAGTAGGCCTAGTATTGATGGTATTAGGAGGCCCAGTATTAGTGATATTAGTAAGCCTATTAGTAGTGGTAAGAGTAGGTCTAGTATTGATGGTATTAGGAGGCCTAGTATTAGTGATATTAGTAAGCCTATTAGTAGTGGTAAGAGTAGGCCTACTATTGGTGATATTAGTAGGCCTATTAGTAGTGGTAGGAGTAGGCCTAGTATTGGTGGTATTAGTAGGCCTAGTATTGGTGATATTAGTAGGCCTAGTATTGGTGGAATTAGTAGGCCTAGTATTTGTGGTATTAGTAGGCATAGTATTGGTGATATTAGTAGGCCTAGTATTGGTGGAATTAGTAGGCCTAGTATTTGTGGTATTAGTAGGCATAGTATTGGTGATATTAGTAGGCCTAGTATTGGTGATATTAGTAGGCCTATTAGTAGTGGTAGGAGTAGGCTTAGTATTGGTGGTATTAGTAGGCCTAGTATTGGTGATATTAGTAGGCCTAGTATTGGTGGAATTAGTAGGCCTAGTATTTGTGGTATTAAAATGTCTAGTAGTGGTGGTAAGAGTAGGCCTAGTAGTAATAGTTGGCCTAGTATTGGTGATAATAGTCGGCCTAATAGTAGTGGTAATAGTATGCCTAGAATTGGTGGTATTAGTAGGCCTGGTGGTGGTGGTGGTGGTGGTGGAGATTGTAATAGTAGGCCTAGTAGTGGTAATAGTAGGCCTAGTAATAGTAGTATTAGTAGGTCTAATATTTGGTATTAATAGGCCTAGTATTTGGTATTAGTAGGCCTAGTAGTAGTGATGGCAAGGTAACTTGTGGTGGTGGTAATAAATTTGTGGCCATCAGCTATATTTTCACAAATAAGCTAGAAGTACCAAACGGAAATTACATGAATTACCGTAATTTATTCTCAAATAAAACAGTTTTATAGAGATACTGTCTGAGGATTTTATTATGCACTTTGCTATTATAATCTACTGTAATATGATGGCACCTAACCCTTACATGCATTGTTGAAATCAACCGTATAAACCAGATTAATATGCTTCTGGAAAAAAATCTTATCCAAGAAATGTTCCGACATTCTGTAAACACATTGAAAGAAGGAACTGCATTTAGAACATTTTTTCCAAATATTAAGATATGTATGTTTTCCTGGGCATGCTACAATAGTAAGCTATGTTAGAACAAATATTTGCGGCGCTGTATTTCACCATTTTCTTATTATTTCCCTTCAGGTGTACTTATATTTATTCGTACTCCTCAAATAAGTATGAACTGCTCGCACTCCCGTCGAAGCATCAACTCCCTTTAATGGCGGCCGAACATCGGTTCAAATTTGTACGCTACACTAGCGCCATTGGTGTCTCTAGTTATATGTTACAAACTCTTTGGTTACCTCAGATAATAATGTGAGTGCAGAAATCCAAAATAGACTCCTCAGAGCAAACAGATGCTATTATGGACTCCAAAAACAGTTAAGATCATATGATATCGGCCTCAGCACTGAGAGAAAATTATATAAAACATTAATAAGACCAGTCTTGCTTTGTGGATCTGAAATCTGTGCAGTTGGCAGTACCGGCAATTGTAGGTTGAGTATATTTGAGATATACGGACCGCCCAAAACTTTTACGTCCCCAAACATCGCCATAATTTCATAATACTCTGATGGCAATGTGCTGTATTAATGAGTTCTTAGCTCTTTCTCTATCAATCGCAATACACGGTCCGGAGGCATATAGCTTTCCATGGATAGGAAAGAAGTATTTAATTCCTTTAAAATTTTAGAGCTTTCCAGATAACCAACAAGCATAGCAATCATTATGCAATTTTTATTCTGAGACCCACAAGAATCTGAAAGCAATGTAAGAGTTAAATTTCTGGATTTTCTGTGCGTAAACATTTTTTTATAAATTACCTCTGTAATTCTCCAATGTCGTAATCACATACCTGTCACTTTTCTAAACGTAGCACCACATAGACTTACTGGGAAATCTCCATTTTAACCTCTTACGAAGTATGAAATAGACACAAATCCTTCCAGCTTTTTAAAGTCCTTCTACCCCATTTAGGTAGATGAACTTTCATAAGTCTTGCAAACAATTGTCCTGTACAACTTTTGTATTATTTTTTAATAAATTTTCTAAAAAATTAACTAGATCATTTAAGCAGAAAGAACCTGCAGCACGTTTTTTTTTTCCCTGTTCTCAATGATTACAGTTTAGGTTGGATGAATGTCGTTATTTTTGGGCGCAACTATACATTTCTTACTCTTAGATTAACGTACTCTACTCCTCTTCCTCTCCCTTCCTTACTCTTGGATTAATGTACTCCGCTCCAACTCTTCCTGTCCCTTTCAGTAGATTGAATATTGAATACTCAGGATTCTTATACATTTTTCATCACTACTCCAGAATACATGCACTTACAACAGCGGCCAGATTTGTACTGAATTAATGCAGGAAATAACAATAATATTTGAGCTTCGAAATGTGCCACTGTTGTCAAAATGCAAATGTATTACATTGTTGTATAATATTGTAGGTTGTGAAACAGGATAAAAGTGTGAAATATTGAGTTACAAGATATGTTGAGTTTTGTAAAATTTTAAGAATTCGAGATGTTCAGTTTTGTGAAAACTCTCTACATTTCAACGGAAAATGTTGAATTTGTAATATGAGCATGCATCATTTTCCTTTCATTACATTTGAGCAGAATCCGTCAAAGCCCGCAATAATTCGAAAAAAAAATGGCGTTGGTTGAATTATGTTAAAACGGTCCTATAATCGTGATCCTACACAACAGTGGAGACACAAATTTGGAGTTATATTCAGGTGATGATTCTATTTTCTAACCTCAATTATGCGTGAGTTGGTACTCTGTTACTCTGCAATGTGTTGGATAAAAACCCAATAACTATAACAGGCAATTCATTGGATCGCTTTAAATGCGTTAACGTATATATTCTCTGTTTCATATTACTGTGATATTTAAACTTTTAAGGAATTTATTTTTATGTATTGCGAGTAGGATTGAGAGTCAAATAAATATAGTATGATATAATATTAATAATATTTTTTAACTTTATTACTTGCTTGAATTATATGTACACGTATTTAAAACGGAATTTGTGTGTTTTATCTCAATTTGCTGGAGACTCGTTAGTATGAGTCTACGATGAGAGAAATTCAACGGGTGAGAATGAGAAAGTTCAAAGCTACACTTTTAACAAAAATAGTTTTATGTGCGAGATCATTACTTACACATATGAGAAACTACCAATTGTATCATATTACATGCAGAGTGAAAAGTGATTAAACCGACAAATTCCTGGGAGTTTGTATGGGACATTAAAACAAACACTTTTCTCAAATGTCATAATTATGTACTGTGAGGCACTACTTCGCGAGGACACCAGATCGTAATGTAACACAAGCCATTGCCATGCTTTATTGCTCGAGTCTCTTACAACACAAAAATCACTGTAAAAGTAGTTAAAAACATTTATAGGCCTGATACACACCAAAATTACTGCAAAAAAATGTTCAAAATCTTCTATTGACCTGTGCACAAAGGTTACATTGGCGGGACAGGGAATGTATAACGCGGTGAATAACTTGAGTATTATCGTTTATTTCCCCTGATGCAGCAATTAGTCATGCCAACAGATCATCATCTGATTCAACTGGGGTTGCGTAAAAAAAGTTACGCATCTGTCCCCACACAAAAAACAGAGAGGTCAATAATTTAGGAGGTCAGGGAGGCAAAGGTTCAGGACCGCCTCTGTCAATCCATTTCTCTGGAAATTGTTCAAGTGGTCACACACACGATGTTAATTTGTAAATTAGTAATGAACTGAAGAACGCATATGCCCTCTGCCGGTTTAATTAAGCAATGCACTGGGTCAAGACGTAGAACAAAATATGAATTTGTAGAGTCGTCAGGAACTGAAGAACGCATACGTCCTGTACCGGTTTAATAAAGCCTCTGAAGAAAATATGGTGTTAGAAAAAACCATTTCTTTTGGTGTCCTATGCAACCTTCCGGAGTCTGTTGGTTTAATTACGTTTCACCCTATATATATATATATATATATATATATATATATATATATATATATAGTATTTATTCAACGAATAACAGAAATATACACAGAAGAAATAATGATAACGAGCCTAATAGCATTGGACTCTTAACTTTCAATACAATCCCCTGTGATTTTTTTTCTGTTATAATATTCTCATCCTTCCAATTAGTAATATAACCCTAACTCATGCGAGAAATCGAGTACATCATTTAAGCAAACAACATACCAATGCAAATATCTTATCGTTGATAAGTAGATGAAGATTCTATTGTGTGAAGTACTAATATATCATTGCCGCTGCTAAGAAAGTGACGTCACATATTTAAATTTTCATATTATTCATCTGACACTCGAGAATAATCATTTTACAACAATATAGGTATAAATATCTACTGAGTACGACTATCGGTACTTGAAAAATTTTATTAAAACTTTTTAATAACTTTTAATACTTCTGGAAATAGAAAACGTGTTCCTCTATCCCTGTAGATCCGAGGAAACAATATATGCAAGTTGGGGAAATTTGCAAACGAATGAGACATAAAAACGTAGCAATAGATCCAATTTAATGTATTTTCATGAATTCAGTTTTAATCACTATAATACGTAGAACTTAAATAGTGTGCAAAGAACTATGAATTACTATTTTAATAGGGTTTCAGAGTTCATGTGAGACCATGATAATTTTCATTATAGCTCCGGAAGCGAATCTGCTGTTATGTCACTTCCGTGTTATAAAGTTAACCCATTTTAACCTAGCGTTACCATATGGTAACGCAGTGCAGAAAGCAATTTAATTTGCTTCATACCCGTCCTTAATTAATAAAACTGGAATTTTTCTTTGTGAATCGAAGCTACATGATTGGTTCTTTCTCATTACATTATGAAATCACAAATTTATTATACCAGTTGGGCATAAGCAACTGTGCGATTTAGATGTTGATTTTCAGCAGCAATTTGGAGAGCAACAAGAAGTAAGATAATTTATTTGTTATTTTGATTAACTTTATTGTAATGTTTGTTGTGGTATTTTACTTATGGTTGATTGAATATTCGTGTACATCAAGCACAAGTTTACAATCCATAACATTGTTGTGGATATAATACATTGTTTCTTACGTTACCATATGGTAACGCTAGGCTAATATGTTGTCACTCATTCTTTGTGCTCTCTTGCTACTAACAGTAAGATGGAGGAGTCGCAAGAAAGTCCAAGTTACAAAATGAATGTTACAAACAGGCGCGTGAAAGTGCAAGACATACTTCTGGAATTAGAAAACGAAAAATTACAGCAGTCTACATAGAACCATCAAAGCCCAATTTTATATCTGACGAGAACTATGTAGATGTAGAGGGTGGCATGTTCTACAACCTAAGTGGAAGGAAACTGAGTACTGAAGCTGGGGTTATTTTTGTTAATAGCGACAGGATAGGTGTCCCAGACGATATTCCTTTTATAGAAAAGGAGGAAGTTGAAGAGTCATCTGTGGTAGAAAGGGAATGATACCGTCAAGATTGCAATGTGTGGAAATGGTTCAATCGATTTCTCCAGAGAGTGACTTTTAAAGACAGAGATGTCACAAATTTTGTTTTCTTTATAAAAATTCGCTTTATCTATGTAAAAACTGTTTTAGCCCATTTTCACATGGTTGTTGGATGTAGCTATACAAAATGCTTGGCAGCCAAGTAGAAGATCAGGCTCACCATTGAATGAATTAGAATTCAAATGGGAGATTTGAAGAAGTCGGGAGCACCCCAGAAGGCAAGGGGTGACCATCTACTTCCAAATACAGCGATATTAGAGCTACGAGACGTGTCCAAAAAGTAAGTTTCCCTGGGGCCGTTTGCAGAAATAAAATACAATTTTATGGAAAGATTTATTCGAACAGATATAGTAAATGTTGAGCTATTTTTTTCAACATATTTCCACCTGAAATGAGACTTTTTGATACCGTGGGATCAACAGAGAGGTGCAAACGGCTGTCACACACTGGTTCCGATTCCAGGCGGGAGACTTCTACGAGGGACAAAAGTTGATACCACGGTGTGACAAATGTCTCAGTTCCGGTGGGAAATATGTTTAAAAATAGTTGAACAAATTGCTCTATCTGCTCCAATAAATCTTTTCTTGAAATTGTGTTTTCTTTCTGTAAACGGCTCCGGATAAACTTACTTTCTGGACGTCATTCGCAGAACATTTCATTATAAAAGATAAGATAGTATGGAGCATTATTGATTCCGATATCCGGAAAGAAAAGACAGCGATGTGCTAGTGAAAATGCTCTTCTGGCATACAGCTTTCTCAAAATTTGATGTAGGTCTCTGCGGCCCATGTTTTTTTGTCATATCATAAGAAATTTTTTACCTTACTACCGAAATATGTGAAAATCACACAAAAAATTAATGTAAAACGTTATGTTACGAAAATGTCTTTGTTCATACGAGTATATTGCGACAATAATTCTATTGTTCAGGTATTGTGAAAGTAATTTTCTTATTTTTGTATTTTTTGTATTATTTGTATGGAGTGTGGTATTGTGTGGGGAAGAAACGTGAAAATTACGACGAAGTAAAGAGAAACGAATAGATGCATTTGAAATGTGAATAAGGAGAAGAATGGAACGTATTAAGTGGACAGATAATAAGAAATGAAGCCGTGTTGGAAAGAGTGGGTGAAGAAAGAATGATGCTGAAACTGAATAGGAAGAGGAAAAGGAATTGGTTGACTCACTGGCTGAGAAGATACTGCCTACTGAAGGATGCACTGGAAGGAATGGTGAACGGGAGTGAATGGTGAACGGGAGTGAATGGTGAACGGGAGTGAATGGTGAAGAGTTCAGAGCAGAAGAAGATATCAGATGATAGACGACATGAAGATATATGGATCATATGAGAAGACAAACAGGAAGGCAGAAGATAGGAAACATTGGAGAACGCTGGGTTTGCAGTGAAAGATCTGACCTGGGGCAGAACACTGAATGAATGATGAATATATTATTTGTATGCTAAAGTTCAGTTAACTTCAATAAATTGCTTGAAAGATGTCATTATAAGGCAATAACTCATTCTTTAAATTTGACAACATAATGACCTAGCGTTACCATATGGTAACGCCCTGTAATTCCACATATTCGCTTCAACAATAGAAACCAAAAGCACTGTTGTGTTCAATTACATCCATTTAATTAGTCTATAACGAAATAAACGAAAAACTTAACGAAAAATAATTCAGGCTTTTAAGGGTTAAGCGTAATTCAAGAGCAGAAGTGATCTGTGAATGTTCTTCCATGCGCTGTTCACCGCCATTGAGTCGTCCTCGGTCATCTAGGGACAATCATTCGCACCATTTAATTGAAAGTTCATGAGTTTAAACCCTACTCAGAATAACAGATTTAAAGGGAGATGAAACTCAGCTTGGCTTCCTTTAGAACTGAATTGAAATTCAGACTCATTTCCTAGGTCTACGGCACGTTAACGAATTTTGTCTATGTGAATGAGAGAGTTTCTGGAAAAATTTCCGATTGTTTCTCGCTCACGACAAAATTTGTACGGTAACACAAGGCGTTCAAATGAGTCCGTCATAAGATACGTACGCTAATTACTTGTAATAAATTACAGGTAGAAATTTCATCCTGCATTTTCAAGGCCATTAAAGTTTTCCAACTAGTGGCAAGCACATAACTGCATTTCGTGTAGGGATGGCCGATATTTCACAAACCGATGTTTTGTCACAGGTACGTGGTTGTCATTTGTAAACCTGTGACTGATGAAGCAAAATATATATGATAAAATATTGCTATCGAAATCTGCTCCGTAATAGAAAGAGTATTCAATATTTAGTACTCTGTGACTTATATTGTTCTCTATGGTTGTGAAACTTGGACTCTCACTTTGAGAAAGGAACAGAGATTAAGGATGTTTGAGAATAAGGTGTTTAGGAATATATTTGGGGCTAAGAGGATTGAAGTTACAGGAGAATGGAGAAAGTTACACAACACAGAACTGTACACATTATATTCTTCACCTGACATAATTAGGAACATTAAATCGAGAGATTTAGAGATGAACAGGGCATGTAGCACGTATGGGCAAATCCAGAAATGCATATAGAGTGTTAGTTGGGAGGCCGGAGGGAAAAAGACCTTTTGGAAGGCCGAGACGTAGATGGGAGGATAGTATTGAAATGGATTTGATGGAGGTTGGATGTGATGATGGAGAATGGATTAATCTTGCTCAGGATATGGACCAAAGGCGGGCTTATGTGAGGGCGGCAATGAATCTCCGGGTTCTTTAAAAGCCAGTAAGTAAGTAAGTAAGTAAGTAAGTAAGTGACTTATATTTCTATCGGTTGTGATATTATCTCTTAGGACAGTAAGTCTGTGACTTTCTCACAACTTTCTCCTCTAAGTCGTGTGTTTGAGCATGCTTATGATATAAAAACAGCATTCGTGCGGTGATATTTCAATCTTTTTCGTGATATTTTGTTCAATATTATCTTTTGTAAAGAGATGATTTGTTGCAACGTTATTAACAGCATTACAATAATACAGTATAATCATGAGTCTGACATTTTGTTTTTATAGTTAGTCTGTATATATGTTTTATAAATATTTTATGCCTATTCCCTAAGATCTTTATATTGTCCATATAATTGTGAATTTATATTAACTTATACGTATTTTCTACCTAATTTTTGACGCAGTAACAATATTTTTTCAGTTATATTTTTAATTACAAACTGAATAGTTGAAGGAGCCTACAACATTATAATAACTTTACCTGTACATCTCTCATTTATGTATGATCCTGTTTTAATGTATAGCTCTAACACGAACATGCAAATGCATGATAGTATTAATTAAAATAAAAATAAAATTATTTGTAATAAGTTTATGTCGTTCATAGTTATTCACTTTTAGGAAGTCGCGCAGGGCTTCTTAACGTTAGTAGGCTACTCATGTGGGCTGTTCTCCACTCCAATTAATAGGGATTATCAATGTTTTGGACTTGATATTTAGTGATAACTTATTTGTCTAGATATTGTTAAAATAATCAACTTGCAAGTAATTTTAAACTTTAAAGTATAATGATATGGGGTAGTTAGCAAAAATTGTCAATTTTATAAATTCCTAAAAGATCTGACGTCTAGTAGACCCTGCTCCATCAAATCGTTCTCGTTGTCTTTGCACACTTTCAAAATAGGTCTAAAGTTACACATAAGCAGAATAATTACATTTGAAAATAAAGAGTATCAAACGTAAATCATGTTAATTCACTGAACGTTATGCCCTTCCGAATTTTTGAAGCATTACTCACAAGCCGACGACAGTAGCCTACCTATAGTATTAAAACAGAACAAGACAAAACTGACAATTTCTGTCTAGACAAAGCTGAAACGTAACGAAAATCACAGCGTTTTAAACGAAAGAATTTCTGACATACACTGTACAGTAGTGTTCAAAATAGAGGTGAGGATTTTGTACACTCTGAAGAGTTCTTAAAGCTTAGACTACTTAATTACCATACAGTAGCGTGCAAGTTAATCCGAACACGACATATTTTTACATTTTCTGTCATTGTTGGCCTCACAGCTGCTCATACCGCTTTAATTGACATCTGTAGTACGTGTAATTCCATTGTTGAAGGTCTGTCGTTATTATTTTTTTTTTTTATAATATGTGACATTTTGCTTGTCGTTTTGTACTTATAAGCATTTCAGTTGTGTTGAAGACTTAATACTGCAATCCTGTGTACATTCTGTCGTCTTCACAAATGGATACAACTCCACGAAAACGGTCTAAAATTATAACATTAGCAGAGCATTCTTCTATGACATAGAGGCAAATTGCTGCAGAATGTCACATCGGTTTGACTACTGTTAATTCGATCATAAAGCGATGCAGGGAGACTGGATCCATCACACCCCAGAAAAAAGGAAACTGTGGCCGGAAAAGGAAGACTTCACCTGCAGATGATCGTTTAATTGTCAGGAAAAGTAAATTAAATCCTGGACTAACTGCTGTCGACTTAACCCGTGAGTTAATGGCTACCACTGGGGCGAATATTCACGTCACAACAGTGCGGCGTAGGCTTTTGAAAGCTGGACGAAGGGCTCGTAAGCCTATTAAGAAGCAACTGCTAACTCCTGTTATGTGCGAAAAACGCTTAATGTGGGCAAAATTACATCAACACTGGACAGCGAATAACTGGAAGAATGTACATTTTTCCGATGAGTCTCATTTCGAGGTCCACGGCCACCGTGTTTCTTACGTACGGAAAGGATCCGAAAAAGTAACAGCAGCTCATCTCCAACAAGCACCCAAATACCCCCCTAAAGTAATGTTTTAGGGTTGTTTTACACATGAAGGGCCTGGAGCATTAATACCTATCAAGGGAATGATGAATTCTGACAAATATATTCACTTATTGGAAACCAGAATCGTACCCCAGCTGCAAAAATCATTTCCGGATGGCAGTGGTGTGTTCCAACAAGACCTGGCACCATGCCATACGTCTCGAAAAACTACAGAATTCTTCAACAAGAAGAATATTCAGGTACTCCCCTGGCCAGCCAACTCATCCGACATCAACCCCATTGTGAACTTGTGGTCAATTTGCAAAAGAAGAATGCAAAAAATGGATTGTTCTACAAAGGAGAAGATGATTTCTGCCCTCATTGGTGTATGGTTTCGCGATGAAGAAATGAATAATATTTGTGGGAAATTAGTGAAATCCATGTCAAATCGTCTCAGAACTGTTATTTAAACAAGAGAGGCCACATAGATTACTGAGGTATGTCTTAGATCCTTTTTTTTTTATCCCGTTTGAGTGTTTTTGCATAAGTAATTACGTTGTTCGGATTAATTTGCACGCCACTGTATATGGGTTAATGAGGACAACATTAATTAGATGCCTTTATCTTTAATTGAGTATATAGACAAACCTATCTGAATGTGTAAATTTACACATGGGGTACACATTATTACATCCATTGGTACTATTTTGCAGCTACAATTACCGGTACTTTCAACACAAAAATGCTATTATTGTATATTCTAGTGCACTGTTGTAACCCCCTTCCCCTACTTATTACTAATATAACACTGGAGAGATCCGGAAGCAATACCTGGCAAACTGATCATTTCCCTAGTAATTCGTCCCGGATATCTCTCATGTCATGTTTGTGATAAGTAACAGATGGGGATGGATTACAATGGTGCATTACAGGTATCAATAAATTTCTTGTTGAAAGAATTTGTTGTTGCAAATTAAGACCACGTGTTTACCACTATATACATCTCACAAAAGCCAGAGAATGAAAAGAAAATTATGCCTTTATTTGGTGTAGCTTTTCTGGACAGTTACCGAATCAGTTGATAATTTTTAAATGTAGTTGGTTATGGAGAAATTGAGGTTATGTCATTATTTTTCATCGTTTTAAAATTGATCTTTTTTTATTGTATATAATATGGGGGGCAAATTATTTCGCTAAACTAGCGTTGAAATAGTGTTCTTCGCACTACGCTTATTCTCGTTGCATATACGAATCTGTGACAGGTTATGTTTGGTTAGTTAAAGGGAGGATGTAAGCTGCTTTGGGTCAAAATTAACATTTTTGGTTTTTAGCTGAAAATGATAGTTAAATGCCTTATTTACATGGTGCCATATTTTTTTTTTCGCTTACGTCTGTTGGAGGGGTCATAAATGCTGTTTAAATGCCCACGTGTTTAAATGGACAGCCCCTTACACGCCCCTTTTCTCACTCTGAAAATAGTTGTTCATGTCCTCGTTTAAATATCGCGCTTCGCGTGGTAATTTTTATTTTACAGCAAGGGGAATTTCTGTAGTGGACAGCCTTTTGTTTAAGGTAGAATCGTAGATCATACACAGTCGATTTGAGCATGTAGAAACCATGTGTAGCCATGAGGTTATGATTTGTTTTGAGTTTGTTTTGTAAGTTTGCATCATGCCAAGGCAACGAAGTTGTTGTACAACAAATTCCACAATTAGGGACATCTGGCCGAAATCTACGTCTGATCACTAGGATCCAGAATATAAAGCAGAGGTTAAATGAAAAATACAATATGATTGCGGAGAGAATACGGAACAATGATAAATTTAAAAATAAAGTACAATTTGAGTTCGGAGAAACATGAGATGAAAAATGCATTGAAGAGTAATGAGATGAAGTGAAAAAAAATTACATACTATTATACAAGTGATAGTGTAAAATGGATAATGAATCTCTCAATACCAATGATCTGGAGGTCCTGGAAGAGGTAAAAAGAATTGTGTGGATGATGTGACATTAAATTCAAATAGTGTAAATAGTGAAAATGTGCCGCATGAAACTGTGGAATCTAGGCCTGAAAGTGAATGTGTAAATGAGAATATTTGCAGTTTAGAAAGAAAATTTTCTGCTGCAAATCATGTTTACAACCAAACAGTGAGGTGTGAAAACGGCAAACTAAGTAGTGGTAATGTCGTAGTTGATATATCTATACTTTCAGAAGTGCTAAACAGTTTTGTGAAGTGTAAATATTGTAGCCAAGAAAATACATTATCATGCTTCGAAGACCCTAGTAAAAGTGTAGGATTAGCTAGTTATTTAGTGTTTATATGTAGTAGTTATAGTGCAGAAGAAACATTTTACACTTCAAAATATGTTCTGACATGATATGAGATAAATACTAGGTTAGTTTATGGACTTAGATGTATTAGAAAGGGGCAAGCTGCAGGAAAAACATTATGTGCTGTAATGAACCTTCCTAACCCCCCTACAAGATTTACATCCTACAACGTTGATTTGAATAATGCTGTTAGGGAATGTGCTGAGGTCTCTATGCCACTTGCTGTAAGAGAAGCTGTAGTATGTAATGATGAATCTAAGGACCTAACGGTGGCTCTAGATGGTACCTGGCAAAAAATATGACATACTAGCAACAATGATGTAGTGTCTGCAACAAGTGTGGCAACAGATAAAGTTCTTGATGTTGAAAACTGTCAAACGTGTATTTCGTATAAAAACAATGAAAATGAACTAAAGATTCACAAGGAAAGTGGGAAGTGCAAAGCAAACTATACAGGTGTAAGCGGAGGCATGGAATCAGCAGGTGCTGTGAAAATTTTTGAACGATCTGTAAATAAGTATGGTGTTAGACACACTAAGTATTTAGGTGATGAGGATAGCAAGGGCTTCAAAAGGGTAGTTGAAAGTAAATCATATGGTGATGTAGAGGTTGACAAATTGCAGTGTGTTGGGCATGTCCAAAAAAGATTGGGCACACGCCTAAGGAAGTTGAAAAGGATTTTAGGGGGCAGAAGTTAGGTGATGGTAAGACTATTAGGAGAAATGCCAATAAACTGGAAGAGATGACCCAGGATGTGTGGGCAACTTTCTTCCATAAAGTGTCGACCGATGAGGATCCTCAACATGGACTCTGTCCAAAAGGTAAAGACTCTTGGTGTAGATTTAATAGAGCAGTAGCATCTGGTGAATTGTATTAACATAAACATTCACTGCCTTGTTATGTAGGTGAGGCAATAAAGCCTACATTTAGAAATTTAGCAGATCCAGAACTACTCAGTAAGTGCCTGCACGGAAAAACTCAGAACCCGAACGAGTCGTTCAACAGTGTTGTGTGGTGTAGAGTGCCAAAAACTGTGCATGTTGGATATGACACTTTACGAATGGGTGTTTTAGAAGCCGTTTTGACATTTAATGAAGCGAATTCAGGTCGTGTGAAAGTGCTACAGTGTCTGGGTCTAGACCCTGGTGTTAATGCAAAAAAATTTTCAAGAAATTGAAAATGTGCGAATAAAAAGGGCCAAGATGAAGAATGAAAACAGAACCAAGGAAGCCAGGATGGTGCAGAGGAATCAGAAGAGGTCCAGGGAGGAAGAGGATGACGCTCGTGAACCAGAGTATGAGCCTGGCTTATATTGAGGTATTGTTTCACGTTTTTCTCATTTTCCTGTAATGTTAATTTTAACACATACAAGTACATCTATCTCAGGAACCACTGATCCCAGCTGAATTAAATTTTTACCACATATTCTACCGGTATGTGCCAGCATACAGACTTCTTTTTGTGAATATAGGTGAGAAAATAATACCTGTTAATTTTTTTATGTTGAGAAATTTAATTAAAAATGGTCATATGGAAAAAAATTGGTAGAAATATAATTTTTAAACTAATTAATTAAGAAAAAGTTAAGAAAGATCACAACTACAGGTGTGCAAATTTTCATAGATGTAGATTGAATAATTTCTGAGATAAGTATACCTGAAGTTGCTAAATTTAACATGGCGAGGATAGGGCTTACAACCTCCCCTTAAACTTTGTTATGTCTTGCATATATGATCAACTCCATCTCCACAAAAAACATCCTTTATAAATTCAACGATTTTCACTTCCGAAATGACCGGAACTACCTCAGCGCTAGTTTGATCCGATCAACTGCATCTCCACAAAATATTCCTTATAAATGCAACGATTTTAAACTTCCGAAATCGTCGAAACGACTTCCGCGCTAGTTTCACCATCTTATTATAAATCATGTAGTGATTAAAATATTTAAATAATAACACTGTTTGTTACCAGTAGGCTACTTATCTTGTGTATAATTCTGTCTGAACAACTCTGTTTTGTTTTGTAATTATTTTCCAATGATTTTCCGAATACTTACGGTATGTTTCATTAATTTTTATTATATAGCTCAATATTATAATAATAATGCACTACTTCGATTAATTTTTAAAACGTTGAAGATAATAACATAACCTCAATTTCTCCATAACTAACTACATACATTAATAAAAATTATCAACTGATTCAATACCTACAATATAATCTCTTGGTACATGAGATTAGTTTTTGACACCATACTGTTCATTTAGTAAGTATCTATTTGTTAATGGTACGTGTACATAATTTATTTGTTGGATTTTCCCATATAAATCACTGATGTGTGCCATGTATAGAGAAATCGTATTCAAATTTCACTGTTCTTTAATATTTCTTGTTAATTTTTATCGGTGTGACAAAATATCGGTGTAATATTTTGCTTACTTATCAATATTATAAAAATATCGGTGTGACAAAATCACTGATAAAGGTCACAGATATTTAATTGTCACAGTCGCAGTTGTCACAGATTCTTGAAAATATCGTCTAAGTTCATCTCTAATTTAGAGATAGAACAAAAACCGAACTACAGTAAGTTTTGGATGTATGTGCTGCAGAAAACTCAGAGTTTAGAGCAGTGTCTTGAATTGGACATCCTTTTATAACGAATATAATCAGAATTTCGAACAATTTGAGCTCAAGAAGAAGGCAAACAAGAGCGATATCTACAGTACCGGTATATTCCACATCGCTTGTTCGACCTCATTACTTCTACATCTCTAGTGTTCATGGTCATTAAAATGGAGGATGATGACTTTGTTTCGTTGGACTCATTGAATTCATTCTTTCGGTATACTCCGCCAGGAATACAGAAAGTGCAATGGCTCCATTTTGAGAAGAAATATCCCTCAGCATTATTCTACAAAACTACAGCTGGTACTGTATTGCTCATGTGACATTACAGTCTTGAGAAGAAGAGAGAAAGTGTGAGAAAAGACCAAACCTCCCACAGCATCCTGTTGAAACAAAGAAGTCAAAACTGAAAGCCATGATCAAGTCATCTATCATTAGAACGAGAGTAGTTTGGTGAACCGCTTCAAATACGATACCGACAAGAACTAGGCTCATGGATGAAAAGTTGTCTGATGTCTTCAAGAATTTAAACATTGAGTTCCATTGAATTTTCATATACTTTCCCTTTTCTTCTAGACTGGAGAAACATTATAAACATGCTGTTTAGAATAAATCACTTTGCATTATAAGATGGGTGCTCCTGTTATGGCCATGTTCCTAATATGGCCATCCCCCTATTGTGAGTTAGTTGACCAAAAAATCCGCTAAATTGCATCAGCATCCTGTGAAAGGGCATCCTGGTATGTCACTTGATCGTTTTCCATGCAGTCAGGGTGAGCAATATGGCGTCAGTTGCCTGCTTTGCGGTTTTCATGTGACCTCTTCTTATTTTTCTCTGGTAAGTCTCCTTTGTTATATGTATGTTTTTCAAAGACTTGTTTCATGAAAACCATAGTACTCCATTCAGCTTTTAATATTCTGTTGATTGGTGTTGACATTGATGGCGTATCTTTTACGAGCTGTTCATAATCAAACGATTTTCGTGAAAGCTTGCCTGCTCCTGATATGGCCATATCAAATGCACCATGACCATATCAAGTTCATTTCACTTTTACTGTATTTTATCACGTTACAAATTTACATGCCTCATAGCTGAGATTACGCAAAAAAATTTGTATTTTAAGAAAAACAACTTATTTTTTTATGGAAAAACCTGTTTTGATTACACTTTTTAATTATAAAAAAAGATTATTAAGTGTCATGTTTATTCATTTTACACCAAAATTATTTAATTTTAGCACAACTGCGCTATCAAACTGAAAACAATCACAATTTGTAGAACATGGAACAAGGGTGACCTTATCATGTGCACATGTTCCTGATATGGCCACTAGGTAGATTTTTGGAATTTGGGACTTTTTGGACAATTAAAGCTATTTTTATGGGGAAACGAAATTGTTTTAAGAAAGTCCATTACACTGAGAACGAGGAAGAAAAAAGTGGTTTACATTTTTATTCAAAATTCCGGCTAGAAAAATTCTCAAACCTTAGCATGGCCATATCAGAGACACCTACCTTACGAACCTACTTACACCTGTTGTCCAATTAATTTTCCCTATTTAGAAACAAAGGAATACAAAATTCGATATCGTACGTAACCTAAAACATTTTATTCACAATGATTGGCTCGATAAAATGTTACAATTTCCATAGAATAAGTTAAGAAAACTAAAATAAAGATGTTAAACTACGTAGTTGAAAACGTGAAATTTTAGACTCAATTGGAGCACAAGTTAGACTTTGAGCTTGATTTTCTGAAAACAAATTATTTTGTCACTTGTTCCCCTTGGATTGATATGTTATGATTCAAATCTTATTATAAAATAATAAAACAAGTTATCACAAAAACAAATTCCTTGAACAGTGAAAGGTTTGAGTACCAGTATTCTAAAGAACCCTTAGGGTGACAAAAGCGATTCTTGCACTAACCTGCAGCAGCAGTAGCTTCATGTTTGCACTCATACCAACATAACTCCACCGAGCGGTAAAAATTATTACGCTTCCTTTCGGCAGGGATTGATAGATACAAGGTTAGTATGTGATTGGTTAGGTTATCTTAGGTTACGTTATAATGTTTAATAGTATAATAATTCTGATTTGTTGTTCAAGTTTTAAAGCAAAAATGTTGCAGTGTGTCCGTTGGACATTGTTACATCCATAAGCTTTATTCAGTTTGCAATAAACCGCGCAGTTCTGTAGTTCCGTATTCAAGAGAAATGGCAAAACACGTCACTTTAATATTTAGTGATTTAGAAAAAAGAATTATACACAAAACTTGCGAACATTTGTGATGGCCGCAATGAAGTTCGAGTCAAGTGCACGTTCGTACTTGTGAGTTCTCGATTGCGTATTTTGAATGTTGTGATATTGTTAAACACAAATCAGCGGTGCATATTGAAGCCCGGACGGGTTGAAGCACATGGCAGTAGATTGCACTGCCCGCGGACTAACTTTCTTCCCCATTCGAACTCATTGAAAGAGGTGAAGCAGTGCAAAAGTTGTCCATGCATTCGTTACGTAGAACAGAGATGTGTAGAATAAGAAGAAGATATAGGGTACTGTCTTTTATATGTGGGAAAAACTGTATTATTAAGAAATGAAGCATTCTGAGATGCTAAGTGGAAATGAATCAAAATAAATTAGAGGTCTTCTGTCGCACCCATTCCACAAATCCAGAAAATTTGCCTCCAGGGTTGCATCTAAAATTAACTGATATTTCACGTACTTCACTGCTGAAATATATGAATTACGACAAGGACTTTTTCAGCTTTTATAATTCCTTGAAGTATGAACTGTGTCCGAGGAATCGTAAATTTGCAGCAAAGTTAGTAGTCTGTATCACGATTTTCACGAGCACATACATACCTGTAGATTTCCATGATCCTAACAAAGCCAAGATTAAGGACCAAGCTATTTGATCATGATAAGCGCCCTGTTCTTAGATTTGCTTCTTTAAATAACATTTTGCGAGACGTAATAAGAGTAGTTCGAGGCGTAAATCGAAGAAGAGATTTTGGTGAAATTTTATTTTAAAAATTTGTATTCGCTTAACAGTTACAGCGACAATGAAATAACACTCCAGCTGTTTCTGAAGTTGATTATGTGAATGCAGTTATTTTTAAATTAATTACTGAATCCTTATGGTAATGTGCAAGGAACATTTCGTTGCTTAATCAAATTCGTACATATATAAGTCTACTGTTGTGAAGTATTTGTATTGCATGTATTAAAAATGTGTAAACAAAAGTATAAAGAGTTACTGCATCTCGACTTCATAATGTTAATTTTGTTCAACCTTTGTCTTTTGGTTGCTCCTATTTGTACAGCATGGGCTACTGGAGTTTGGGTGTACGCGTGCTGTTTCTTATTCCTCTCCTGCTTTAAGTGTCACTTTAAATAGTTTACCCTCGAGCAGGGGCGCTGGCGCAATAATGATACCACCGTTAGTAAATTTCGAATTTTTGACGCAACAATGGAAAGGGAAGTGCGACACTACATCTATTCTCAAATTGAATCCTAACAAGCGTGACAGTTGCGTTTCTGACGTGTCTGTATCCATACACAAGGAGTGATTAACATTTAAAACAGAGACGACGCAATTGGATCAAATCTGCGCCGCGCCCCCGTTTAAACTAGTAATTTTACCGTACTTCATGTTTCTGCGTGTGCGTATATTGTACATTACATTAAATATAAGTAGCCTATATATTGTATACGTATCATATATATTATATATTTATATTGTATGTGATATATTTTATATTATATAGCATATACTTTATATTATATATCGTATATTTTATATTGTATATGGCATAGTTTATATTATATGTTCTACATTACATATTTGTAGGCCTATATTCTACAATACTTAGGGGAGAGTTGCCGAATTTGGACCGTTGCCTAAATTGGACCGCAGTTGTATTTCCGTACATAGAAGTATTTCAAACATTTCATTTGGCACCACTGCTTTCTGACGCTGCCTAAGGTACTCATCTTGAAGTTCAGTGAGCTGCAGCCATATTAGCGAATGGGATTGCCGTTAACGTGTTTTGGTGTTTTCGCTTACAATTTTTACTCTACGGATCTTAAGCTTCTATATAAAGTAGGAGTAAGTAATAACAATTTCTATATTATACGTTACAAGTATTTTTCATTAGCTACTATCTGCGTGTTTTAAAACTAGTTCTTAATTTCATGTGTTTGTTTAGTGATGTCTATTTGCATAAGTGAACAAGTTGCCTAGGTTGGACCTCTGCGCGTTGCCTGGATTGGACTGGTCCAATTTTGGGAAACTGTTAGTATTTTTTTTTCAACATGAATATAAAGCATTATATTATGGTCAACGTTAAAGTAAAAGTAGTATATTGGAGGATTCTGTGTCTTTATGTTTCCAAGATGTCAAAAAGGGGAACCTACCGGAAATGAAGTGATACTTTGAAGATGGAGGTAGCAGCATAAAGGAATGGTGACTATGGACTCAATGAGTGTTCTTGCGTATATGGAGTACCATAGACTACAGCAAAGATATATGCTGATTGCAAAAACGCTTTCCAATGAAGTCCTTCGGAAGGCAAGCAACCTTCAATTGAGATATGGAAAAAATTATTGCCGACCACATTCTCTTGTTTGAAGAAAGGTTTTATGGGTTGACAATCAAAGATATGCATAACCTTGCTTTTGATGTCGCAGGAAAATATGATGTTCCCTACACTTTTAACAAGGAGAAAAATGACCGGGAAGAAGTGGTTCTGTGCTTCTATGAAGCGAAACTCAAAACTTTCTTTCCGTCACTCAGAAGGAGCATAAATGGCCCGAGCTAAGGAGTTCAATAGGGACAGTGTTATCCAGTTTTCCGACCTGCTGAAAAAAACTGTCGATGAGAATGGTATCACAGCAAACACTGTGTTCAACGTTGACGAATCTGGATTTACAACGGTGCAAAAGAGGCAACAGAAAGTTATAGCTCAGAAAGAGAAACACCAAGTTGGAGCCGTAAGTGGTGAAAGAGGTGTAAACACCACAGTAGTCTGTGTTGTCAATGCGGCGGGGTTCTTTATACTGCCACTGGTAACTTTCAAACGCAACAGAAAATCATGTCAGCTTTTTATTTTTTATGTCTACGTTTCCTTATTCACAGGAGTTTCGTAGCCAAAAAGGGACTGTCCAATTCTATGTAACATTTTTGCATTTTTTTTTTTTTTTACTTTTCTATGAGTCTTCCTCTAATTTTGAAATAGGCTATGTAACCGAGACAAGCAACTAATATAAAACTAATTCAGTGCAAAGAGAAATATTCTGAGTGTAACAATCAGCTTGAATGCAATAGTGTTTCAGTAATTAATTTATCTTGTTTTTCTTTAATTTTTCATCAAAGTTCAGAGAATTGTGTAACTTCTTTCACCAAATGTTAACAGTCGCATACCAATGGGGGGGGGGGGTTAGCTACTGACCCCAGAGAATATATTTAATGATTTCTCTTTTATTACTGGGAAATTTATGCTATGCGTTTCTGACATTCTTTGTTGTTATGTTGTACACACCGTAGCAGAAAATTAACTTTTGGCGGCAGTCCATTGTTGAGTTATAGCGATTGTTGTCAGTACATGCGCATTGGATTTCTTATATCCATTTATGTTTCAGTAATAATTGCAGCCAGGAGGTTGTATTTATTTCTTTGACAGTAAATATGGCTAAGAAGAAGTGTATAACAGGGACAGACATTGATGAGGCGATATTTGATAGTTCTTGTAGCGAAGCTGAAGATGTTATTCAGGAGCCTAAAGGTCGAGATATTTCAAGAGAAAGAAGTGAGTCGGAGGAAGAAGAAGGTAGGCCTAACGTTTGCTTCATTCCTCCGTATAATAAAATTATTTTTCTTTTTGTAAATAAACTACTGGTCAGAAAGTAATAGGTTTCTGGTTACGTGTGTGATGCATGTAAATACATATTTTTTTAGAAGTTCAGCCCGTACGAAAGCATCTACGTCCGGAAGCAAAAATCGACCAACCCCCTGGAAATGGGACAGCTTCATCTGGTAATACAGTATATGGAAAAATGAACCAGTACAAATGAGGGAAGGCGTCACTCCGCTAACATCATCAGAACCCAGGGAGGACCTAAGCCGGGAGTGAAGCCTGACACTCCAAGGGAAGCATGCTGTATGTATTTTGGATCAGGATGGTTTATATATTATTTTGATCCATACGAACCAGAGATTGGATATACTCAGGCAATCATGTGCTGATGCATTTATTCGAAATTCGAAAGATTTTGTCCAAGAGGAAATTTTAGGTGTTATTGGACTTCCTCTAATCTGTGCGGTGAATCGACAAAATAAAGACAGTGTTCGTGAGCTATATAGTGCAGAAAAGTTTCCAATGTATAGAGCTACACTTTCAGAACATAGATTTAGATTGTTACTGAAATGTCTGCGTTTCGATATTTCAGTTACACGCGAAGATTGGAAGAAAAGAGGTAAATTTGCTCCTCTCAGAGATATTTGGAATATGGTGGTGAGAAAGTTTCCTATGTTTTACAACCATAACGAGTCTGCCACTGTTGACGAAGAACTAAAAACATTTCATGGGCGCTGTCCATTTAGGTTATATATCCCAACCAAACCAGGTAAATATGGGATAGAAGTAAACCTGTTGTGTGATTCCAACACAAACTACTGCCTCGCAGCAGACCCTTATGCAGGATAGTTTGAATCTGAGCAAAGAAATAACAGTAGTCCTGAAGTAGTGTAAAGGTTGGTTCGTATGTCTAACTTGGAACAACCAGGACGAAACATCACAATGGACAAGATATTCATAAGAATGTTCCTTGCAACGGAATTGTTGAAGGGGAAAGTAACTACAGTTGGCACCATACGAAGTGACAGAAGAGATTTACCGACAGAGCTTCGCCCCGTTTCTGCCCAACCTGGAACAGTTAGATTTGCCTTCACTGAAGATACCACCTTGGTCAGCAATGTCCCAAAGAAAGGAAAAGTTGTGACAGTCCTTTGCACGCAACATTGTGACATGAGGGTGACTGACGATATGTCAGATATAATCCTATTCTATAATTCTACTAAAGCAGGAGTGGATGTTCTTGACTAGTGCATAAGAACATACTCTTGTTGTCGAGGAACGCGGCAACGGCCAATGACGGTTCTGTTCAACCTCATTGACATTGCAGCATATAATGCATATATATTGTTTCGTGAAACTACTGATCAATGGGCTAAACAGTACAAAAAAAAAAGATTCTGGAAGGAAATTTTTTTTGAAAGAACTGAGTCCACAACTTTGCATCATAAATATAAAGAAGCGTACTGAAAATTCGGTTGGCCTATACACAAAGTATATACATGCTTTATGTATATTTGGTTATAATTTCAATCAAGACCAAGGTGCAGTGAGCAGGGGAACTGTACGTTCAGAAACACAAAGAAAAGTGACTCGTAATGCAGTAACAAATATTCCAAACAAAGGCGGTAGTTATTTATGCCCAGGAAGTAAGGACTGCAAATACATGAAGACCTGTACTTCATGTAATAAGTACATATGTTCTGCTTATATGACGAAAGAAGAGTCCATTCCTATTAGAACCTGTCCACACCAGTGGAGTAACGGTTAGCACGTCTGGCCGCGAAACCAGGTGGGCCGGGTTCGATTCCCGGTCGGGGCAAGTTACCGGGTTGAGGTTTGCTCGGGGGTTTTCCCTCAACCCAAAATGAGGAAATGCTGGATAACTTTCGGTGATGGGCCCCGGACAAATTTCACCGGTATTATCACCTTCATTTCATCCAGACGCTAAATAACCTAACATGTTGATAAAGCGTCGTAAAATAACCTATTACAATGAAATAAAAATTTTTAGAACCTGTTCGCAGTGTGATTCTGAATGATTGCTTTGTTTGCATAAATCTTGAATACACCAAGTAATATTGTATCCGAATACCTGTTTCTCTCAGAATGTTTATTTATTTTTTTGTATCTGTTAAAAAAAAATTCTTTTGTAAAGTAAAATGCATTCAATAAAGTTGACATAAAGTTCCTTAAACCATAAAGATTACAAAAATATATAGTTTATATAGTTTAATTGGAGAAACAATATAACATATGTGGGGTCAGTCACTGACCCCACCATTGGTATTAGTTGGTGTAATAATGAGCATTGGTATGCGACTGTTAATAGCTGATACATTTTTAACGTAAAATTTGGTGAATTAAAGATATTTATAATAAATACCCTTCTTCTACTTATTTGTTTACTATTACTAATGTATTTTTGCGAGGTCCAAATTGGGACACTATGAGTCCAAATTAGGCAACCGGTTTCCCAATTTGGACCATTTCCATGATTTTGGTTTTACCTTTTTATATTTATTAGGAATTATGTAATTTAAAATATAACACTATAGGATGAAAGTACATATAATGTAGAATGTACTAGAACATATTTTGATTTAATTTAATCATTATTAAAGACATGGTATTAAAAAACAAAAAACTGGTCCAATATAGGCAACCTTCCCCTATTACATTTTTGTTATGTTTTATTTAACGACGCTCGCACCTGCAGAGGTTATATCAGCGTCGCCGGATGTGCCGGAATTTTGTCCCGCAGGAGTTCTTTTACATGCTAGTAAATCTACTGACATGAACCTATCGCATTTAAACACACTTAAATGCCATCGACCTGGCCCGGGATCGAACCCGCAACCTTGGGCATAGAAGGCCAGCGCTATACCAGCTCGCCAACCAGGTCGACTACATATTATATGTAATTTATTATATATATGTATATATATATATATTATTTTATTCATATCCAAACAGGTCTACAAACACTCAGCTTATGGTTCGAAAGACTGATGAAGAAATTCAGGCAGTGATGAATGAAGTGTCAGATGACAATGACGATCCTCCTTCTGATGTAGAAGAGAGGGAAATTATCAATAATAGCGATGCAGATCACAATTCAGACTCTGAAATAGGATACACAGGCTCTTCTTCCGATGAGGATTTAGAGGATAATGACAATTTTTATATTGGGCGAGGCAAAGTGAAGATTTTTACAGGGCCGAAGGGGAATGCAAGGGTAGTAAGCAGTGAAATGGAGGCTTTTCCTTGCATGATGGATGATAATATAATTGATCATATTTTTCGCTGTACGAACCTGTTTATTGAAAGAAAACAAATTGATCCTAACTTCACCAGAGATAGGAGATTTAGGGAAGTGTCGAGGAGTGAAATACTTGCTTTACTTGGTTTATTGTATCTGATAGGGACTAAGAAAGGAAGTCACACAAACGTGCTAGAACTATGGTCATCTGATGGAACTGGCATACAAATTTTGAGAGCGTGTATGAGTTATGACAGATTTTTGCAGATTGTCACGTCCATCAGATTCGACGACAAAAGCACGAGAAGTGAGCGTATCAGAACTGATAAATTAGCTGCCATTCGTACAGTACTTGATTCATTCACAGAGTACTGCAAACGTGTTACAATCCTGGTGAATTCATCACGATTGATGAAAAACTGGAACCGTTTTGTGACAAATGTAATTTTATTCAATACATTCCCAACAAATTCGCTAAGTATGGGATTAAAACTTTTGCCCCATGCGACGCTAAGTCTTTCTTCACATCCAACATATAAATGGACTGTTAGAAACAACCTGATGGACCATTCCATGCTTATAACAAGCCACTCGACATTGTAGAAAGACTTGTGCTGCCATTTGCTGATTCCTAGGAACCTAACAACATACAAATTGGTACACAAGCTATCCATTAGGTTTATCTCTTTTGAAGAAGAGCTTAACAATTGTAGCAACTTTGCGAAAAGATAAGACGAAAATTCCACCCCAATTTCTGCCACACAAAGATCGGGAGATAAGTTCAAGCATATTTGGCTATCAGAATGATTTTAAACTCGTTTTTATGTTCCGAAAAGGAACAAATCAGTTGTACTGTTGTCCACTATGCATGACCAAGGAGTGATTGACAATGAAACAAAAAAGCCTGAAGTAATTTTAGATTACAACATGACAAAGACAGGTGTGGATACCGTCGACCAGTTATGTGCGACATACACTGTTTCACGTATAACAAGAACGTGGCCACTAACGTTTTTTTATGCTTTGCTAAATGTGGTAGGTTCAATGCTTACGTTATTTTTAAGGCTAATTTGGAAAATAGGTCAGTTATTCGGAGAGAATTTTTGAAGAATTTAGCCCTTCTACTGATGAAACTCTTGCTCATTTGAGGTCAATGACTACTTCCTTACCCTCAGACATCAAAGCATTTCTACAGTTGTACAAACCTCCAGAAGAAGAATTGCATCAGAATGTAGACGAACCTCCAATGAAGAAAAGGAATAGGTATGTGCTTGTGACAGAAGTAAGAATAAGTAGACGCAGATGAAATGCAACATCTGTCGGAGTTTGTTTGCCGGGACCATTCAAAAATGATAATTGTGTGTGAGGAGTGTGGGGAAGGAAGCTAAGATTCGTGTTTTGCCGAAAACTGATTGGTTTTACCAAGCAGAAAAGTAACTCTTATTGATATGTACCAGTAATGTAGTAACTGTTATTGACAAATATACCACGAAATGTACAACAATATTTATATATTTCAGACATAATTCATCTCTCATTGGACTCTAATGAACAAGAGTTCCACAGAATATTAAGAAGTTTAATTACAACACTACGTGGTTTTTAACACTATTTTAATTTTATGATTTATAATATTACATTTTAATTATGGAGATGTTTTGTACATCATTAATCTTAAACAGTTTATCTACCACCAATATAATGGCTACACAGTTTGATATTGAGATATTGTATAATTGTGCCTGAAGATGCCTGAATGGGCGAAAACATTTGCAATTTGTAATTCATGTATATAAAACTTAATGACCATAATATAAGTCATTATTTTACATTGATTTGTCATTTGACTGAGTAACAAATATTATATTGTGTTTATCAATATCGATAATGTTTGTAAGTAAATGTGTAACTACCATAGGGAAAATAAAAGTACAATATAATAAATTGACAAAAATTATTAAATTTTTTCTTTGTTTTTTCATTAAAACTATTTAAAATTGAACTAAATGACTAGAGAACGTCAACAAAAGAACTAGAACACTAATAACATTATTTCGATAAGAAAGAAGTCAATAGAACATTTTATTAAAACAGTTATACGTGAAATAAATGAGTGGTATCAAATTTGCTCCGCGCCCCTGCTCATGTTACAGAATTTGGCGTCCCTGCTTGAGTTAAATATAAAAATTCCAGAAGAGAAGATTTTCTTTGTGCCACAATAGAGACAGCATTTTTATTCCACGCTGTAGCTGCTACACAACTGCAGCTACAACACCACGATACGACACATTAACTCATGTTTAGACAGTATGATCCAACATTTTCGAGTGCCAGAACCAAGAGTGAAGTTATAGCAATTAATGTAATTTCATTTAACCCTTTGTATTTCAAGGAATAATATCTGTACGGAAATATAGGCTAATTTCATAACAATTACGGTGGATCATCCTAAAGACTATATTTATATTGAATTAGTCTCAGTGGTAGTGAGGTATTTTCTGCTTGTAAAACACGTCAAAATAAAATTGTTAGACGTTGGCAATATTTTTGTGAAACAGCAGATGTTTCAATAAATCACGGTTTCAAAATACTGCAAAGAATAGTTTGACTGAGCAGTGGCGTAACGAAGAAAGGTTGGGACCCCTGCAAAGTATAATTTGGACCCCCCTAGCAAAACGATTCAATTTCAAGCATATGGGTTCAGTAGCATGTTTTCGACCGCGAGAATTACCAAATTTGATAGGCTGACAGGGCCTCGGAGACATTAAAACTTGTCTCTATTATTATTATTATTATTATTATTATTATTATTATTATTATTATTATTATTATTAGTAGTAGTAGTAGTAGTAGTAGTAGTAGTAGTGGTAGTAGTAGTGGTAGTAGTACCGGTAGTAGTAGTAGTAGTAGTAGTAGTAGTAGTAGTAGTATTGTGGGAAATTAGGAAATAAAGTAGTATTATTTCCTAGATACACTACTTACCTCCAAAATCTGGCACACTGTAATATGTAAAATCCTTAAGGGTCATTGGAAGGTGCGAAGACGTCTAGTATTGTTTGAGGCAAAAGTTTCCACTACTTCGCTCACGTCAATTCTTCGTGTTTTCTCACACTCGACACTTAAAATAGTGAGTTCACTTAATCGCGCTTGTGACATGGTGCTACGTAAATATGTTTTTATTACTTTTAATTTTGAAAAGAATCGCTCATCTGACGCAACAATTACAGGTAGAGAGAGAAAGAAAATGAAAGCAATGGAAACGTCTGATGTACTTGACGCTAAAGCGTAATTTTTTATTAGCAAGAGATGTGTTAATTCTCGAACTGACGTTTTATCTTTCATCTCGTTAATGCACTTTGAAGCACTGTAACTGAAATAAGAAATCCTCTGTCAAGTCTTCAACATACTGTATTGATAAATGTTGTGCTTTACTATGAAAATCATCGTCTTTTGCAATAGACAGAAACTGTGTGTTAATACACTGAACAGATCATTTAAACATTTCATAGAATTGAACCTAATCTTGATCTCATTAACGATGATATCTAATGTCATATTAAACACATTTACTTGAAAATATTTTTCAGGATCTGACAGATGCTCATCTTGAGCCAGATCATCAAAATGCCTCCTAGTTTTGCGGAATTATTTGCTTTGAAATTTGACGTCAACTCTCCATTGTTTTGCAAGAGACATGGTGGACAACAATGCTTTCTGGAAATTATTTATGTAGTCATTTGCCAATTCGCAGTTGTGTGAAGTAACACTGAAGCTCGGGAAAGGTCAAAGTCGTTAGATTGCAGTAATTTTGACACAAAATTAACAGCTTTAACTATTTTAGAATGCAGTACAACTTGAAAAACAAATTCAAACCTTTCCATTTGTTTTTTTAAGAGCACTGGCTTCATTACAGTCGTTGATATTTTTTTATCCTTACTCTATTGCAGTTAGTGCCTTCATAACATCTAAATAACCATGCCTTAGAGCTTTTATTGGGTCGAATCTTGATCACTAACGTGTAAGACAGAGCTTTTTTAAAGAGTAAGAAGCTAATGATAACATTTACTATTGCTTTCTACTTTGACTGAAAAAAAAAATAAAGTCTTTCAACTATATCAAAAAAACATCTTATTTTCAGATACATTTGTAATGGAACTAGATTCAAATTATGTGCGGCGCAGTGAACATATTTAGCTCTTTTCTCTTTTTGTTCAGTTTTTGCTTTTACTCCGTTATAGGTTCTGGACATATTCGCTGCACCGTCATAACCTTTTCCACGGCATTTGGCTAATGAGATACACTTTTCACCCATTGAATTTGAAATTTCGGCTTCCAATGACACATGAGTATGGTCTTTTACCTCTTTTTTCGTTTTTGTTAACTCTATAGCATCTATTAGTGCATTATGGTTATGCTAACAGATGAAGTTACTGAGTTACTTGTTAACAATGTGACGCTGAAATTGTGTCCAGGTTACTGCCCAGCGACAGTGATGATATATTGTATTTTTATAGTTTTCAAGATTGACTAGTTAATATTAACCCGCCACACTCACAATCACATTTCCAGACTCTAGACATCCAGGAAATTTTTCTTCTTCAAGAAAAATTCACCGAGATTCGAGCCCGGGAATCGAACCCGGGACCTCCAGATCTGGAAGCCAGCTTGCTGACTAACAGACCACGGAGGCAGTCTTTTCTGTCTTTGAATTCTAAAAAGCTTTAATTTATTTTCATTTCACAAGGTTTTTCAAAATAATGTTTAACTATATGAACATAGGTACATGAAAACTTGATTTAATTTCTCTTTTTTGCTCACGTCATGTGTAGTATCCACAATTACGGAAAATTGTACACACTTGGTTTCATTCACAATTTCATTCTGTAGTTTCTGGATAACAGCTGAATTAATTGATTTTGGATTTTTGTACTGAGGTATTTTCAGATGCTTTCAGTCAAAGTACATGATGCTGTAATACAAGATCATACGTAGACAATAAGACCACAATAGCTAACAAAAAAATTCACTGTGAGCTTTCCCTAATTCTTTTCCATGACCTCGTAAAACTGGATTAGATATTGATAATGTGATGATGACAATTATGTGACAAGGTCGTCGTTAAGTCAGGTCTTCGCACACTAGCATATTTGCGCCATCTGTTCGGTTTGCTTATATTGGGTTGTAGATGGAATTTGTGTTACGATTTATATATTATTATTATTAGGCAACCATATAAAACGCCAAAAAACCGACGACCTATATATATATATATATATATATATATATATATATATAGGCCCTATATATATATATATTTGAGTTCCCATACCTCCATTCCGAGAGTGCAAACGTAAGAACACTAGCTCAAATGCTTATTGACTTTATAAACAACATTAAAAAAGCGTACCTGAGCTATAGACATACACCATTAACAACCAGAACCTACACCAACACGGAACAACAACTTTGAGCTAAGTTAACCCATTTTAACCTAGCGTTACCATATACGCAGTGCAGAAAGCAATATAACTTGCTTCATACCCATCCTTAATGAATAAATCTGGAATTTTTCTTTGTGAATCCAAGCTACATGGTTGGTTCTTTCTTATTACATTATGAAATCACAAATTTATTATACCCGGTGGGCAAGAGCAGCTGCGCGATTTAGATGTTGCTTTCTCAGCAGCAATTTTGGAGAGCAGCAAGGTAAGATCATTTATTTGTTACTTTGATGAACTGGATTGCAATGTTTGTTGTAGTATTTTACTTATTGTTGGTTGAGTATTCCTGTACATCAAGCACAAGTTTACAATCCGTAACATTGTTGTGGATATAATACATTGTTTCTTACGTTACGGTAACGCTAGGCTAATATGTTGTCACTCATTCTTTGTGCTCTCTTGCTACTAACAGTAGATGATGGAGTTGCAAGAAAGTACAAGTAACAAAATTAATGTTACAAACAGGTGCGTGGAAGTGCATGAGATACTTTTGGAATTAGAAAACGAAAAATTAGAGCATTCTACATACAGCCACCAAAGCCCAACTTTGTATCTGACGAGAACTCTGCTGATGTCGAGGGTGCGAAGTTTGTTCGACAACCTATGTGAAAGGAAACTGAATACTGAAGCTGGACTATTTTTGTTAATAGCGACAGAACAGGTGGACCAGACAATATTTCTTTTATAGAAGAAGAGGAAATTGAAGAGTCATCTGTGATAGAAAGAGAATGATACCGTCAAAATTGCAATGTGTGGAAATGGTGCCATCAGGGAGACGTAAGTGGATAAAACAGTATATTATAACAGTTCAATCGATTACTCCAGAGAGTATTTTTAAAGACAGAAATGTCACAAATTTTGTTTTCTTTATAAAAATTCGCTTTATCTATGTAAAAACTGTTTTAGTCCACTTTCACATGATTGTTAGATGTTGCTATACAAAATGCTTGCAAGCCAAGTTGAAGATCTGGCTCACCACTGAATGAATTAGAATTCAAATGGGAGATTTGAAGAAGTCGAGAGGACCGTAAAAGGCTAGGGGTGACCATCTACTTCCAAATACAGCGACATTGGAGCTACGAGACTTGTCCAAAAAAGTAAGTTTCCCTGGGGCCGTTTGCAGAAATAAAATACAATTTTATGGAAAGATTTATTCGAACAGATACAGGAATTGTTGAGCTATTTTTTTGAACATATTTCCACCTGAATTGAGACTTTTTGATACCGTGGAATCAACATAGAGGTGCAAACGGCTGTCACACACTGGTTCCGATTCCAGGCGGGAGACTTCTGCGAGGGACAGAAGTTGATACCACGGTGTGACAAATGTCTCAGTTCCGGTGGGAAATATGTTTAAAAATAGTTCAACAATTGTTGTATCTATTCCAATAAATCTTTTCATGAAAATGTGTTTTCTTTCTGTAAATGGCTCCGGATAAACTTACTTTCTGGACGTCACTCGCAGAACATTTGATTATATAAGATACGATGGAATGGAACATTAGTGTTTCCGATACAAGGATGTCCTAGTGAAAATGCTCTTTTGGCATGCAGGTTTCTCAAAATTTGATGTAGGTCTCTGCAGCCCATGTTTTTTGTCATATTCGTATCATAAGAAATGTTTTACCTTACTACCGAAATATGTGAAAATCACACAAAAAATAATGTAAAACGTTATGTTACGAAAATGTGTTTTGTTCATATGAGTATATTGCGACAGTAATTCTATTATGTATATTTGTTCAGGTATTGTGACAGTAATTTTCTTATTTTTGCATTTTCTGTATTATTTGTATGGAGTGTGGTATTGTGTGGGGCAGAAACGTGGACATTAGGACGAAGTGAAGAGAAACGAATAGATGCATTTGAAATGTGAATAAGGAGAAGAATGGAACGTGTTAAGCGGACAGACTATAAGAATTGAAGCCCTGTTGGAAAGAGTGGGTGAAGAAAGAATGATGCTGAAGCTGATTAGGAAGAGGAAAAGGAATTGTTTGGGTCACTGGCTGAGAAGATACTGCCTACTGACGGATGCACTGGAAGGAATGGTGAACGGGAGTGAATGGTGAAGAGTTCGGAGCAGAAGAAGATATCAGATGACAGACGACCTGAAGACATATGGATCATATGAAAAGACAAACAGGAAGGCAGAAACTAGGAAACATTGGAGAATGCTGGGTTTGCAGTGAAAGATCTGACCTTGGGCAGAATTCTGATTGAGTGATGAATATATTATTTGTATGCTAAAGTTCAGTTAAGTTCAATAAATTGCTTGAAAGATGTCATTATAAGGCAACAACTCATTCTTTAGGATTTGACAACATAATGACCTAGCGTTACCATATGGTAACGCCCTGTAATTCCACATATTCGCTTCAACAATAGAAAACAAAAGCATTGTTGTGTTCAATTACATCCATTTAATTAGTCTATAACGAAATAAACGAAAAACTTGACGAAAAATAATTCAGGCTTTTAAGGGTTAATTTACCAAAATTTTATAAAAACAATTTTCGTACTTGTAAAGTGATGTGTAGATTTACGTGACGTCATATAAGCCTCTTACGTTATCCAGCTTATTGATCGGACAACAGTGACTCTTCATTGGAATTGGTTGCGTGAAGAATAGTGCAGTGTAAAATGCAGAGGAAGAATTGCAACAAACAAAAATCACCAAGTAATATGTATGTATTTATTTACACTGCAAGTGGGCAAGCACCGGGTGGCAGTGGTATATACAATATTAACAATACACAATAAAATGATAACCAATACACAATACAATTTTACAACACATATACAATTTTACACACAACACAATAATAATACACAATACAATTTAACACAATAATAATAAAACATAAAATAAAATACCTAATTTTACAATACAACCTACATAATTATCTATAGGTCCTACATAAGTTTCAATAGTCTTTCACTTTACTCTCATCTCATTCCCTGTAGTGGCACTATGACGCATTTCACTGACACTTTAGCACACATTTCACTGACACTCTCTAACACATTTCACTGACACTATAGAACACATTTCATTGACGCTATAAATTATCACTGATCGGAACTGTTCACTGCACTGTAAAACCATAACTTTACTGACTCACCTCGCTTCACTGATACAACAGTTCAAATAAGTCAAATAATTACATCCTTATGCATACTTATAAACAGAACTACATTTAAACTAAACATTTCTAGTCTAAGGCCCTCTTACACGCTAGTTTTAAATAATTTACAATTCAAACCAAGGAAGTAAACTCGTCAGTCTAGATAAATACATGTCACCTTAAAAAATTAAATGTTGAATGTCACCTTAATTTTAATTTTCACTTTATATACAACTTTTTAAATTATTCTTGAATCTCCTTAAGGAAGGAAAGCCCTCAAAGACCGCTGCAGGTAGGTCATTCCAATCATTTATAGTTCTATGTTGGTAGTGAACACAAGTGTATCCCAGATGTAGCCTAGCAAGATGTGAAATAGAAAAACTTAAATTCATTTGTAAGAAAAGGACAAGAGAGAAAGTGACGTCCATGGCAACAGTGTATAGAATAGTATTTCACGAAGTTTCGAGTTTCGGGTTACGAGTTTGTGACGGAAATTTCCCAATTCAATTCCCTAGCTCCAACTCTATATTGACATAGGCTAAAAGAATTGGGAACTTCGTCAATATCAAATGATAGAAGTGAAAAAATAATACCAATACAACTAACCGCATAGGCTAAAAGAATTGGGAACTACATCAATACCAAACGATAGAAGTGACAAAATAATACCAATACAACTAATCGCAGGAAATTACTTTTTTTGGATAGACGAAGGCACCTATGAAAGAATAATCATATTTACTAGTAAACAGCTAGGAAAACTCTCAGAGTCAACAGTAATATTCGTTGATTGAACTTTCAAGAGATGCTGGAAGCAGTTTAATCAGATATTCACTATACTGAATGAACTTTACAATGTACAGTGAGTAAGGTTGTTCCACTGATTTATGCTCTTCTTCCGAACAAAAAATTAACAATCTACGAGAGATGGCTGTACTTCATATCTAACCATTGTCCGGAGTGGAAACCAAAGGTTGTCAAAATGGACTTTAGAACTCCTGTGATACAAGCTTGGAGTAGTGTCTTTCCTGATACGTGAGTGAGTGGATGCAGTTTTCATTTTAACCAGTGTTTGTGGCGCAAGGTATAGCAGTCAGGATTTGCACAAGTTCATACATTCCATGTTAGAATGCGTGCTTCCCTTGCTTTGTTACCAATTGTCTCATGTGCATGGCTCATTATGGGACATTCGTCCCAAAAAAAATGAAAAAGTGACAAGTTTTAACGATTATTTGTTGAATAATGGCTTGTAAATGACACATGTGGACTCGTGTGGAATATGTACGGTGAAAAACAGATCGAATAACTCCACTGAAGAATGGCATAATAAGTTGACTCGAATGGTGTGAAGGGAGGAATGAGGTAAAATTTCGTAAATTTCATAAAACATTTTGATTTTAGTTTTTTACTTCAGTTTTAATCCCTGATATCTACTTAATATGTGCACGGAGTTTCAGTTACTTCTGCCCCTCCGATCAGCTGTTTTGGTAGTTATTATTAAATGTCTGCACAATATTTAAATGGCCAAGCTGTCAACTTGACACTCACGCGCTTCGGTTATGGCCTACGAATATGGTAGACATTTTTTTCGCAGTGTTATTTGAAATGTTGAATGACTGAGCCTTCTAGACTCTTTAATTATAACAAACGAGAACTGTGCACAAACTATGCAAAGAGTAGATGTAAATATAATCTTAGTTGTCCTTGCTATAAGCAGCGATAGCTCTACAGCGTTTCTTGCACTTTAGTATATGGTACTTTTCATATTTTTCTGAGCACAAAACACATATGCAGGTATCATCAGGATCGTGGAATGCAGTGGCTGCTCCTACCATAACAAACAGGTGAAGGGCTAAATGGGGTTAGTATAGCACGATAATAGAGTTTAAAAATACACTTTCATAAAAATTGGACATGCAAGACTCACCTATTTCTTGTATATTAAGTCAATCTTCCGGTTCTTGAGTGCAGCAAACCTAACCGTGATGTCTTCATAAAATGCCTGCTCTTTCATCAGTTCACACAAAAGTTATTTCTGAAAAGAAATATTTGCCAATGCTGTGAGTCTTTCTTGTGAAATTGTATTCCTCCTAAAAGACTTAATTCTATTTAAACACGAAAAGCCTCTTTCCACAGAGCACTTGTAGATGGAATTGTTAAAACTAAGGCAAATAATTTGTATGATTCCTCAAATACATCGTTATTTTCTTGGCACGATTTGAAACACTCCGCGGCAGATATCGACCTATTCACCTCATCTGCATACAGTAGCCGCAGTTCGTTCTTCAAACGGTCAATTTTGTTGAATATCAATGGATAGCAATGTTGTAAATTTCCAAGTGCTGTAGAAGGGAAATCTTTAGCCTACTTATCAAATTTTGAAGTATCCACAAGGCCGAGAAATTGTAAATTATCACAGTCTTGAAACCTCACTTTCATTTCATGCGTAAATTACTTCGGACTTCCGTCGGATCCCGGCCAACTAGTCACTCATAACGAGTGCACCTCAGCACATATGTGGACTTCAGTCCTACGTTCATAGACATCTATGACGTAGTGCAGAGGGCGGCCACTAGAGGGAACCCAAGAGTTGGAACTTAAACTGAGAAGATTCTGTCCGACACCGGGATGGGTATCCGGTGTGGCTTAGTGGATAAAGCATCAGCATGTAGAGCTGAAAACCCGGGTTCAAATCCCGGTGTCGGAGAGAATTTTCTCTGTTCCATTACTCTTTCATCGTATAATGACGCAGAATATCTGCATGGAAAATATCATATGTACTTCGGTACATTAAAATAATATATATGATATGCGTAAATCACTTCGTGATTTAAGACGGCGCTTACTACGTCGGATCCCGACCAACTAGTCACTCATAACGAGTGCACCTCAGCACATATGTGGACATCAGTCCTATGTTTATAGACACACATGACGTAGTGCAGAGGGCGGCCACTAGAGGGAACCCATGAGTTGGAACTTAAACCGAGGCGATTCTGTCCGACATCGGTATGGGTATCCGGTGTGGCTTAGTGGATAAAGCATCAGCACGTAGAGCTGAAAACCCGGCTTCAAATCCCGGTGTCGGAGAGAATTTTTCTCTGTTCCATTACTCTGTTCCATTACGCAGAATATCTGCATGGAAAATATCATATATACTTCGGTACATTGAAATAATATATATGATATGCGTAAATCACTGCGTGATTTAAGACGGCGCTTATTCCGTCGGATCCCGGCCAACTAGTCACTCATAACGAGTGCACCTCAGCACATATGTGGACTTCAGTCCTACGTTCATAGACATCTATGACGTAGTGCAGAGGGCGGCCACTAGGGGGAACCCAAGAGTTGGAACTTAAACTGAGACGATTCTGTCCGACACCGGGTTGGGTACCCGTTGTGGCTTAGTGGATAAGGCATCAGCACGTAGAGCTGAAAACCCGGGTTCAAATCCCGGTGTCGGAGAGAATTTTTCTTTGTTCCATTACTCTTTCATCGTATGATGACGCAGAATATCTGCATGGAAAATGTCATATGTACTTCGGTACACTAAAATAATATTAAAAACCTTGCATTTTCCCGAATGGCGTCAGCAATTGTATTCCTATTCTTCAGGAAAGTGTTGAGTTGCAATTTGCATTTCAATTGTTGGGCAGAAGCTTTGTGTTTGTTTAGAGCCCGCTTTATGTTCTTAAAATCTGAAAATCCTTCTTTATTCCAAACACTGTGATTAATGCTAAAATGCAAACGGGGCCAACAAAATAATTTCTCTAAATAGGGGCTACTGCATAGCCATGGAAATTCAGAAAACCAAGAGTTTTCGAAGTTAACATTATAAAATTTACCGTATTTTTCCTTTTTTATACTAATACTTAATACTGTGGTAGATCGTCCTGTTGTCAAAATGTCTTTTTTGTCTTCGTCTTTCCATCTGGAAAACGGTGTCTCAACCTACATACAGTATCACTAACAGGATTCATTATCACAGACACACACTTAACAAATTTTTCACTTAAAAACTGTCTAACACCCTCACAAGGAAAAAAGCAGAGCCATACTGTGGGTGTGGGTGGAGGCGTCAAGGCGAGGAGCGAACAATATTGAGAGGGTTATCTTTGCAACTGCTTTGAGCGGTTCGGAAGTCCACAGCACTGATGCGGGGATGCTTGGTTGTTGAAAACATCACTTCACATGGGTAGTAAAATCACAGTTTTCTGAGAGAACTTGACGTCACGTTGTCATGGTAGCCAGCTGTTTAGGGAACGACTTGTTTTGGAGGACACGTTCTGTTCATGTCCACTGACAGATATACTGCTAGAGAGAAAGAGCATGATGAACCCTCGTTCGCTCTTTGTTTTCTTCCCTCCACTCGGTAAGTCGAGTCTCGCTAAAGAGTGTCACAAAATACAGTAGACCTACATTGCAACATTATTATAAACAAATAGACTGAGACTTAGGAATGAAATACTACATATGCGATTCGTTAATGTATCTTATAGCATTTAAGTATAAATTTTAGGTGAAGGGCCCCTTCACTTCCTTCACTCGGCGAGCCGCGCCTGGTGGAATGTCTTATTGGAACACAGCTAGTGGTGGAAGCCATGGATTGCAAGTCTTGTAGTCACATAACGCATTTCGTAATTATTCCTTCAACTAGAACCTTTAAAAGAAAAAAATGACGCCGCTATGACACAATATTACCGATAGTGATATTGAGAACCAGGGAAAGTTTTAGAATTTCGTATGTGTCTGCAGTATTTCTATAAAACACTGTAGAAAACATTTTGAGCAAATTCTCTGAAATTCTCTTCTTTTCCTTAAATGCAAAAATCACCATAATGCGAGAGAGCACATACCAGAATGTAGTGTTGTAAAATGGTGAATGTTATCTCCGGGAGCTGGCGATCTGCTTGTCAGGTTGTAGTGCCAAGACTTAGCAGGAGTGCGGGCCACCATCACTTTATCGATAGTAGGGATTGCAGTAGCGTTTAAAATTTATTGACAATTTGGGCCAGCCTACATCCGGACTAAGGTAGTCGAGGAAAAGCCCAAATTCTTACTTTAAATACAAAGCGATAGTAAGACGTCCAAATACAGAATACAAGGCTTTGTACTATTTTCTGAATGGCCAAAATTTAATTTCTGGTTATCAAGTAAGAAGTGACTATTATACCACTAATTACCTCTCAGTGGACCAATGCGACAAAAATAATTTGCTGCCGTAGGAAATATCCGTAGTAGAAGCCAAATATGCAATGATAAGAAACCCTCCCACATGTATTTGATTTTTGCCATAAAGGAGAACTTCTACGGAATAACATTCACCACAGATTGAGGGATTACATTGCAATTACTTCACAGACAATAGAGAAATATAGTCTATGAAGAGGTGACATCCACTCTACCACTGGATCGTCTAATAAGCAGACATTGTGTTCATCAAAAGAGAAAAAAGTAAGGGTTATATTTTAGATCCCACAATGCGTTTTGAAAAGTCTCTAGATCAAATTCCACAGGTTAATAAAGAAAAGAAGCAACATTGTGAACCATGTTATGATTATATGAAAAAAAAAAATTAATAACTGGGAAATATTGGTTCTCGTTTTTCGTGCTCAAGATGCAAACACAAAATTCAAATTGAATGTGTTTAAAAAGCTTTGGACTCAAACTTAGTGTGCTGCAAGACATTTGTCGTCAAATTATATGTGATCGTTGATTATTCTGCATAACCATTTGTACAGCACGACTTAAATGAAAAACAAAACATCCTGGTACTTTCATATGAGGATAGCTGCCATATTCATGTCCATGTTAAACTAGTTGTATGTATGTATGTATTTATTCACACTGCAGTGGTTATATACACGTTGGCAGTGGTAACTAATTACACTCAATAATGACAATAATAAACTTATTAATTAAAACACAATTAATAATAATACTAATAGTAATAATTAATACTAACAACAATTAATAATAATAATAATAATAATAATAATAATAATAATAATAATAATAATAATAATAACAATAATGACAATAGGGAATATACTAAATTAAATGAAATGATCACTTAAAATAACATTTGAAATAAATCTAATTTGCATCTTAAAACTAAGATCGAACTAAAACCCACGAGTATGATATGTTCATATCTGCATAAGTACCTTTCAAATTACACTCATTTCGCTGTCAACTCACTCACTGCACTGGAACTATGACACATTTCACTGATTCTATCCTGATTTCACTAACACTTCAAAAACATTTCACTGTTCAAATACTATGCACTGCCACTATAAACTATAAAGCTTCACTGACAGGAACACATTTCACTTACACAGCACACTTCACTGACACGACATACTTCTTCACTCATACAACACACTTCTTCACTGATACAACACTTCAATAACAATATATCATTTACACCCTTTAAATACTGTGTATAATTACCGTCCATTAGTAAGGTCCTTAAGCCTATTTTTAAATACATTTTTAGTTGTTGGTAAAGCCTTTAGTAAGTCTGCATGTAAAGCATCCCAGTCCCTGATAGTACGATTGAGAAAAGAAAACTTTCCAGTGTCCGTCCTCTGCCTTCTTTCCCTCAATTTATATGAGTGGTCGTTCCTTGAAGAGTAATTTGGCGGCTGCAACCTATTTTTTATTTCTTTCCAGGCAGGCTCACCTCTGTATGTTTTGAACAGTGCGCATAATCGAATTCACGTTCTCCTGTCCGTGAGTGTGTCCCATTTTAATGGTGAATTTTTCCAACAAAACTTAAGAGCCCGTTTTTTTAATTTTTTCCAGTGTCTTAATATGTTCTAATCTGTAAGGATCCCAACATGCAGCACCATATTCCATCACAGGACGTACTAGTGATTTATATGCAATCTCTTTGGATTTCTTAGTACTCTCATCACAAAGTGTAACGCTCTCCATGCTTTTCCCGCTGTGTCTGTAACGTGTTCCCCCCAGCCGAGATCGCTGCTAAATGTTATTCCGAGGCATTTACATTTGTTAACTTCCGGAATGGTTTCACCCCCTAACGTATGCGATGCGACTATTTTATTTATTTTCCTTGTAAAGCTGATGGCTTTGCTCTTTAGAGAATTTATTTTCACTTACTTCTTATTTAATTTTTAATTTAATAAATGTTAATTATTTTTAGCGTACTTTGATTATTATCCTTTATAATGGACTACAGTAAGTAGTAGGCTATATGCGTTTTAGTTGGTTATTTAACGACGCTGTATCAAGTACGAGGTTATTTAGCATCGATGAAATTGGTGATAGCGAGATGGTATTTGGCGAGATGAGACCGAGGATTCGCCATAGATTACCTGGCATTCACCTTACGGTAGGGTAAAACCTCGGATAAAACCCAACCAGGTAATCAACCCAAGAGAGGATCGAACCCGCGCCCGAGCGTAACATCAGACCGGCAGGCAAGCGCCTTAACCGACTGAGCTACGCCGGTGGCTAGTAGGCTGTATCATTTTGTAACTCTTTAAGGGCAGCTGTCCTCTCTCTCTAAATAAATAAATAAACAAATAAATAAGTAAATAAATAAATGATTATGTAAATAAACAAACATATATACACATATAAGCAAGAGACGAATAAATAAATAAACAAATAAATAAATAAATAAATAAATAAATGAGTATGTATATAAACAAACATATATACTTATATAAGCAAGAAACGAATAAATAAATAAATAAATAAATAATGTTTAATGAAATTCTGATATCACGGAAAAAGTTAAATTTTGATTCTACATGTATAATGAGTTTCCTTGATATATTTTTAATTAAAATGTGAACTGTATTGTACATATTGTTCATTACTTTATATTAAAAATTATATTTATATGTATACTGTTCTGTGATTTGACACTATCTTGGTCAAAAGAATTACTAATTATATAGTGTGAAGTTTTATTGACATTAGAAATGTTATATTTTTAACTATTATTTACCATTTTTAAGACAAAGAAACTGTATATTAATTTCGTTACTTCACAAATTGAAAAACAATAACCTAAAATATAAGGTTTTTCAAAAGTCAGTTCAAATATTAAACCACTATAAATATTATAATATTTGAGATAGGGAAAAAATAAAAACATCACAGTGTTGGGCAAACAACGGGGTTTATAAAACTTTGGGAAGATGTCCACCGGTCTCTTGTTCAACGTACAGCATTTTGGAGGAAGTGAGATGAAAAAGAAAATGATCGTATCCATTGTTTTATAAATAGCATGGTTGAGACAATAAATACATTTTCGCCACATCTAATTGCTGAAACAAGACTAAAAATTTGTGAACTAGTCACACAGATAGAGGTACGGTCATTAAAAGAAAAAAAATGGTATGAGTTTAGTATGCGAGGAAAATGTCAACAATATTGTTAATATGTTACAGGATTTGTGTTAGTGATTATTTGTTATTTTCGCACACCTTAGAGTTACACACAGTTTGTCTTGAGCAGATATGGGTTTTAGCACTCGATTGCTTCTAGGAATTGATATGTTTTTTTTTATAGATGATAGAATTGTCATAAATAAATGTCGTAAAACTGTAAAATATTCCCTGCATTTTGTTTCATTATCAATAAGATGTTTCTTAATCAAGATATTGAAGGTGCCTCCTTCAGTCCTATTTTTAAATAGTTCATTAGGGCGGTTCCTAATTGCACTTATTATAAGAACTTCTTCCATATCTACCTCATGTTCAAACAAAAAAATAAGTGCAAGATCTATGTTGTCAGCCATCTCGATTTACAACGACGCAATGACACGCTGTTATAAAAACCAGACCGCGCTGTGTAAGTTATTGCAAGCGTCAACAGAATTTCACCGTACGGTGTGTGAGATCCTTGGATGTTGGAAACCATCGCTTTACAGCTGCACCCATGCGCTTGTTCTTCATCTCTTTCCACTATTACGTCATCTGGATTGCAACTTAACGGCAGGCGTTTGTTTTGCATCTTTACACAATCTTATAAGCTGAGTTTTTATTGAGACCTTAATATTGAGATTGTTTGAAATCAGTTGGATACACAAAATGTCACTATGTCACACTGTGCCAATTATGGTTGCCAATATCATTTAGAAAAGCGGAAGGGAGTGAGATAAAATATCTTAGATTCCCGAAAAAAGAAAAGTTTCCTGTAAAATGGGTCTCCACATGCAAAATAAGGGACGCAATCAACACAACTACAGGTAAGATGAAATGGGTTAGGTTTCCAAAGAATAGAACTTGTAATAATTGTATAGGCCCTACTTTACTATTAAATAATAAACCGTTATATTATGTTTTTTTAGTTGGTTATTTAAGTTGCTGTATCAGCTACTAGGTAATTTATCGTCAGTGGGATTGGTGATAGCGAGATGGTATTTGGCGAGATGAGGCAGAGAATTCGCCATAGATTACCTGACATTCGCCTTACAATTGGGGAAAGAACTCGGAAAAACCTCAACCATGTAATCAGTTCAAGCGGAAATGGAATATAATATTATGTAATAGCAATATTTGAATATTAGCATTTCTACTGGAAGCTTTTCAACGTCCAGTTAACTACATTTAAACACCCTTCAGAGATTCAGAAATCACTTTAAAATCTAATAACATATTGTTTCACAGCGTAAAGTAGAATGAAAGTAATTAATTATATTTAATATGACATTTTAAATAAATTTCAATAAAATTGTTGCTCTCCGTATATATATATATATATATATATATATATATATATATATATATATATATATGAGTAATGAGTACTCTCCTTGTAATAATTTAGTATCTTCATTTTCAGCAACAATATGTTCGGAACGTTTCAATGTCGAAGGTTATGAGAAGAGCATACAGGAAATTATTTTGAAATATTCACCACAAGAATGTTCAAAGTTAAAGTTCTATGCAATCCCTAGAGAAAAAAATATTTAGTGATAATCCGTCTTCAAGTAATAAATCTTGCTCCTGACAAGCTAATATTATTGGAAGACTTAGGTATATTCGCGCATAACAATATTATAATTCTTGTAATATTATAGATTTAATGGCAAATACACACTTTACTACTTCCAGTATTCATTGCAATTATATAGCTCTTTTGACTTTGGTAACTACAGTAGTTTTGTGTTGCTTGAAAAATGTTTTATATTATGGAATATGTTCCTTTCCATCATTTTAAGTATGATGTATAACGTTTAAAAATGTTTTTATATATAAAAATAATTTCGGTAAAATTCAAGATCTAGTCGCTATTTTCCTGGAACAATTTGAGAAAGATGACGCAATGTATGACGTCACCCACGATGCTAATACTTGAAAATATGAATTAAATCGATACCTTCACTACTCCCGCTTTTCATTCACCCACCCTACACCACTTCACTATACTCTCTTTCTCAATATGTTTTGTACTTTTATCTTTCACCCTCTACCTACTTTGTTCTACAAACTACTTCATATTATTAAATTGAAATACACAACTGTTGTATCAGCGTGCCTGAGTAAAACCCAGGAAAGGAAAAAGAATCGTAACTTTAGGTATATTTGGCTGCCTTCCGCAAATAGTATAAAGTAAAAGCCATGATAATTGTAACGATTTAATATTAACAAATTGAGAGAAATAAGTTAATGTAAGAATACAAAAATAAAGAATTATAAATCTAATAACAATATAAAGTAGTGAGGTAATGAAAGAGAGAAAATTAATGTCTACCATCAAAATGAAAGTAAGAATGGCGATGTATCACAGAGTAAATAAAAAACTCATTGAAAATACAGTCCGGATAGACTCGGGCTCTAATAAGTCATATAAAGTTGTAGTCTCCAACCTTTAGCTGAATTAAAGTTCACATCCTTGGGAAGCACACCATAACAAAGTGAGCCGCTATGTACATTACTGGCGTAGCGACGTCAGAAAACTTCCCTGTGGTTTTTACGGACGTTAATGATCCCTCGTAGTGTAGAATATGAAAATTAGGAATGCTGGCCAACCCGCTGTAGAGAATGAAACAGACCATCCCTTAGTCTGTAAAGCGATGATATCCAAACGATGTTCCACCGGTGAATTATACCACACAGACGAAAGTCGTAGCTATCCAAAGCAACGGGGTCACCCGACCACCGCAAGCACGTAATACGATGAGTTGACGACTAACTCAGCCGAGACGGGAGACTGGCCGTTTCTCTCTTGATGTCGTAACTGCGTCGTGTTCTCTCACCAACTGAACGTTAGCCCAGTCTCCCAGCCGAGGCCGGCGATGCGTGTCATTCCTCCAATGAGCGGAGGAGAAGATCAGGGTGCGTTCAGGAAAAATAAACCGAAGAGTACAGCCACCATAAACAATAAAATTGCCCACAGTATAAACTACATCACACAACTTACCTTCGAATACGCCGAAATTCGATCCTAGGACCATTCGTATAGTAAACCACCATCATAGCCATTATGCTACGAATTCGTTGATGATTCAAACCCTTAAAAATTTTACACAGACAATTAACATAAAATACTTCCAAAAGCATTAAATATACTGCTGCATTTTTATACAGGGACATCATTTTATTTTTACTAATATTTTTAATATTAACCTGGCTATACCTTTGGATTAACGTTTGAGAACCGGAAATAAAGTTTGCTACCCTCTTCCACGACTGGAGTTCAATGATACTGGCGTAAAATACAAACAAATCACTTTACTAGGTATAGGGTGTAAGAAAAGTAGTTCACCCATTTTCGTAAACTAGGAAATATTCCAATTTTGAGTTTGATCATTTTCATTAGGTTTTTCTTTAATAAAAATACAGTACAGTATTAACAATAGGTGTTTTCACTCACGAACTGAGTTATCCATGCGAACGTTTCATTATGCAGTGCATATTATACCGTCTACAGCATATTAGCTTACAATATAGAGAATGAAGTTAAATTGAAAAATAATCATAATATGGATATTTAAACAAATTTTTTAAAATGGTGGCCGTCCAGTTCGATAAAGGCTTCAGTTCTTTGGTGAATATTATCGAAATATAGACTATTGCATCTAATTCCAATTATAAGTTTCGTCCTTCGTATCAGTAACTCATGTTGAACTAATTCTGTACCTACTCTATAAAAGAGACCTTACGTACTGTAAATTCAATCTTCACTCCTGCCCGACCCGCACAGATAAAATTGCTCAAACATGCTATCTACTGTGCGTCCAAGTGGTTATGTCGCAGGATCTTAGAAAGGGAGGAAATCATATGACAATTAATTACTTAACGAGGTACTTTTATTTAAATTATTTTAAATAGTTGTATAATTTTACGTACGTAATAGTTGTATAATATTACTAGACTTTACAGAGGGGCGAGCAGAAGCAGATGGGGGAAATCGGGATGCGATGTAGGCAAACGGACGACAGTACCTGTGCAAAAATATGATTCAATATTGAAAGCTCTTTCGTCATTTGTAAAAGCGAACATTTTTCTGGAACGTACTATACTCACCAACTCAGTACTACTTACTATAATATGCGGCCTTGGTTCTGTGAGGACAGTTGGAACTTCATTAGTAGAAGGGGTGGGAGTGAAGTACATTAAAAAACTCAGGTACCGTACAATAAAAATTAAAGTAAAAATAAAATGATGTCCCTGTATAATGAAACTGGCTTCATTAGTTTGCTACTACCTTTTTAACATAAAAATATAGCAAATAGGGGTGAACTCATTAGTACTTGACCAGGACCCAGTAGTTGACTACATGGGAATGTTTTAATTAAAAATAAGCATGCTGATGATCCCGACCCAGGTCGATGGCATTTAAGTAGCAGGTACACAGATATCTGAACACAGCTCTGAAATATAATTATAATACATTGAATGAATGCATATTTTGCCTTGTAAAGCTATAGGAACTATGTATATACTCATTTTCAGTTTTTATAGTTCTTACGAGTAATTAATAGGGGTGGTCATTTACTAGTTCTTAACGGTCAACTATTGGACCAGTTTAAAATAAAGTCATGTCCAATACTGTAGTTGTCCATCATTTGCAAATGAGTTCCTTACTTTTTATGTAAATTATGTAGATTGTATGTAACCTGTGTTTTAAATAGTTGCAACTAATTCTTATGACTAGATCAACGAATTGGGGAAAAGTTCTCCAAATCTATAAAGAATCCTTAAATAATGTAGTTAAGAATGCTTAAATAACTCTATTCCAATTCCGCAAATTGCAAGGAAATATGAAACAGTACATTCCACTCTGACTAATAAACTGAGGTCCACACCTGTTGAATAACGATTAGCAGGTCTGGCCGCGAAACCAGATGGCCCGGATTCGATTCCGAGTCGGAACAAGTTACCTGGTTGAGCTTTTCCGGGGTTTTCCCTCAACCCAATATGCGCAAATGCAGGGGAACGTTTGGTGCTGGACCCCGGACTCATTTCACCAGCATTATCACCTTCACTTCAATGAGACGCTAAATAAACTAAGATGTTGATGAAGTGTCGTAAAATAACGTACTGGTGCCGGAACGAATTTTTCTCAAATTAATAGGTAATACACATTGACTAATAACCCATTGTAGTCGTGATTATTCAATGAGGATGGCGAGACCTCACATATATGAATATAGATATATAATAATAATAATAATAATAATAATAATAATAATAATAATAATAATAATAATAATAATAATAAAACTGAGGAGTAGAATGCTTCCTTCTAAATTACTGATAGTCACCATAGTTTAGTGTTCCTATTCATAGTCTTCCTAAAAAAATGGATTACGAAAGTTGTTCTCTATCCAATAAGTAGCACTCCTGGTGACTAATTCATGGAACATTATTTCTATTGCAATATTGGCGATACTTAGAGCGATGCTCTTTTCTTCCCTCTCCAAGCTTATGTTGGCAGTATTAGTTATAATTTCCGTTTCCGATTACATTCAGTATTATGGCATCATAGCCGAAAGTTGAGGTTGTGTAGTGCATTATAATTTTGTACCGTTTTACATCATGCCGAAACGTAAGTGCAGTATAAACAATAGGATCAGAAGAGAATTTACATTCATCATTCATCTAAGGTGCAGATGAAAATATGGAATGTACATTGTGCAATGCTAGATTTTGCATTTCACATGGTAGTCTGTCAGACGTAGTCAACCATGTCCATAAATCTGAAAAATACTTGAATGCATCTTAAAATATTATCTTCATTCTTGTTTACAGTAACTATTATCAAGTTGTATTCAAATAATAATAATAATAATAATAATAATAATAATAATAATAATAATAATAATAATAATAATTTCAAAGTTTGCCGAATGGGCAATAGGATGTATTTTTATAATTTGATTCAAATGTGATTGTGATGTATGTGATGGATTTATTAAAAATTTGCAGTTTTTATTGTGTCCCGTCTTTTTTACAAAATTTCCCAGGTTTTTAAGTAAAAAACTGGAAATGTCCCAGTTTTTTTAAATTACATTATGGGAACCCTACCATGATAATTGCAAATTGTATGCAAAAAATAAATTTCTTCGGTTTGCCTTGCTCCTAAATGCTTCACACATTGTACAACCTGCTGAGCTAGAATTCCAGACTTTATGGTCGGACTCTGATAATATGCTCTTGGACATTTCCGAGAAGGATGGCAATAATCAAAGCAGTTGTGATGAGAACCATGTGAAAGACGGATCTTGGGTCATTGTGAAATATATAACGAGAAAAACTTGTTGTTTACTTTGTGGGAAAAGTGGTAGAGAAAGAGAAAGAACATTTTGATGTATTTGCTCAACAAATGGCTGGAAATGTGTTCAAGTGGCTGGCACAAAAAGATCCTGATACTATATCTGAGGACAGAGTGCAGTGTGTTTTTTCTGAACGCAGGAAATCTATAAAAAGACAAATTTATGGGATTCTTATTTTCAGATTTGCAGGTTAAAATCTTGGTTAGAATGTAAGTGTATTTTTATGTAATTTGTTTTAGTAGTGGTCAATTACTGGCCCAAAACTGGTCATTTACTGACACATTGCGGTCAACTAGTGGTATTTTTGTAAGCCATTAGCTAAATTGTGAAAATTTTATGAAAACAATTTTTCGTACTTGCAATATTATGTGTAGATATACGTGACGTCATATACAGCCTCTTACATCATCCAACATATTGATCGGGAAAACAGCAACTCCATCCTAGATGCTACAATAAATTCTATGATAAACAGATATTAAATCTCTGTGACAACTCAAAACAAAATTACAATGTAGACCTCCATGTAAGTTTGAAGAATGTTGGGCAGAAAACTAAGAATGAATCAAATCACACCATTTAATGTATATTATACAGACCCGTAGGCTACCTCACAAAGCAGTAAAGATTTTGAAAAGACACAGATTTTGAGAGTAATTTACATTCTTTCTCAACATTTCTATCGCTTTGACCTCCTTTCACGTAAAAAAAAAAAATAAAAATAAAAATGCCGCTGACAAACTTTTAAAGGCATAAAATCTATTTTGAACATAACAATTCGAAGTTAGTATATTTTCTGATTTTTCAACAACTATTTTCATTTCGAAAAATTTTCTACGCTTTCCTTACATTTTGACCTATCCCATAAAAATACAATATCCGGTACCTACTCTTGAATCACGGCTGTTGTGATCACTAGACTGCTGAAGTTGCAGTGAAATCAAGTTTTGCTATCTTAATTCCAAGGTGGTAGTAGTAGTAGTAGTAGTAGTAGTAGTAGTAGTAGTAGTAGTAGTAGTAGTAGTAGTACTAGCAGTAGTGTTAAATGTTATGTTTTATTTAACGACGCTCGCAACTGCAGAGGTTATATCAGCGTCGCCGGATGTGCCGGAATTTTGTCCCGCAGGAGTTCTTTTACATGCCAGTAAATCTACTGACATGAGCCTGTCGTATTTAAGCACACTTAAATGCCATCGACCTGGCCCGGGATCGAATCCGCAACCTTGGGCATAGAAGGCCAGCGCTATACCAACTCGCCAACCAGGTCGTATAGTAGCAGTAGTAGTAGTAGGGTTTAAGAAGGGCGCGTCAGCTACTATGGCTATTTGCGCCCTTATCTAAAATTCTTAATATAACGAAAACATAAATAATATAATAATCTGAGTGCTAAAAGGAATAAAAAGCGTTGTCACGGTAAAACGAGGCACACAAATGCAGTATACATAAGGTGATTTCTACACAATCATAAAAGTGAGCAATTCTATGACCCTAGGTGGTATTCAAAACGAACAAATAAAACAATAAAACTAAGGCCACCAGAGATAAATTGTGAATCATACTTTGAAAACAATAAAATTTTATGAAATATTCGGATGTATGAAAGTCCGAAATGTCAACAATGTAAAATCAAATATAAAACAAATGTAACATCCGGATGTAAAGGGTCCGGAGGATAAGTAAAAACGGGTCAATAAAAATTAAAAACACCTTATCCAATCGAGTAGTCGCTAAAAATTTTAGAACTGCATTTGTACAATTAAAATCATGTCCTAGAGCGTCACGTAGTGTCGGCAGAATTCCATATTGCCGGCGGACACGGTCATATTTTCTGCAGTGCAATAGAAAATGATCCACCATAAGTGGAACACGGCACATATCACACTCCGGCTGAGGCTTGCCACGTAGGAGATGGCCTTGTGTCAGATGACAGTGGCCAATCCTCAACCGGGTTAGTAAAACCTCCTCGTGTCGTGACTCTCTTTTGGACGAATCCCAAAATCGAACAGTATTCTTTAAATTTCGCAATTTGTTTCCCTCTTGTGCAGACCATTCTCCTTCCCATTGCCACCATATTGTATATTTCAAGTAGTTTCGAATGTTCTGCCACCTCTTACGCCAATATACCAGAGAGCCATTCAGTGCGCCAGCCCTGGCTGCAGCATCCGCGGCCTCATTTCCTGGAATCCCTACATGACGAGGAATCCACACTACTCCAATCTCATAATCAGAGCTAAGGAGAGTGTGGAACAGCTCCTGAGTTCTTAAGACAAGTGGATCATCACAATTAAAAGACTGCGAGGACTGATTGGTATTACAGAGTCGGAACAGATAAGGAATCTGCCCCGAGGTTACTTAATTAAAAACAATACAACTCTGTAAAAAGTATAGAGTTCAGCAGTAAAAACACTTGTATATTGGTTCAGTCTGTATTTAAATATCTCTCCATTTGTAACAAAAGAACGACCAACACAATCATTTATCCGGGATCCGTCAGTAAAAACTAATGAATAATTTGGATATCGGGAAAATAGTTCACTAAACCGAAGTCTATAAACAAAAGCTGGTGCAAATTTCTTAAAACATCGACTCAGACTTACATCAAACATGGGACGTCGCATAATCCACGGTGGAGTGGTGGTATATTCCAGTGTACGAACTGTTGGTAAATGGACGTCGAGCTCAGAGAGGACTTCCTGACACCGCACACCTGCTGGTCGAAGTCTCCGTGGGCTTTCACTGTATCGGCCGTAAAGAGTAGAATGGTAATAGGAGTCGTAGGAATTGTGCTCAGGCTGCGTGCGGAGCTTAACCGCATATGAGCACAACAAGACATTACGTCGCCGATACAGGGATTGTTCTCCTGCTTCACAATACAGGCTCGCAATCCGACTGGTTCGGAAGGCTCCTGTAGAAAGTCGTATCCCATGGTGATGGATAATGTCTAAAAGACGTAGTTTAGATTTATTTTCTGAACCATAATCTAGCTTTGATCGTATAAGAGCTCTGTAAAGACGTAAAAGCACTGTACGGTCTGCACCCCAGCGAACCCCTGACAAAAGGCGTGAAATATTTAACGATTTCCCTCAAATCACGTTTATGCCCCTCCCATGTCAATTAATAATCAACGATAAGGCCCAAAAATTTTCCAGTGTCTGTATATTGCAACGATGGTTATAAAAGTGGACACACTGCGTTTTTTGAGTGGGGAAATTAAAACCATTGCGAAGAGTCCATTCTGATAGCACGTTGATGACCAGTTGCAACTGTCGACCGATAGATGGAAGGTATTGGGAGCTGTAATATAAACTGAAGTCATCAACGTACAAGAGAGAAGATACTCGATCACCCACATAGTGGGCAATTCCATTGATCGCAATGCAGAAAAGAAGAACGCTTAATACAGACCCCTGCGGAACGCCGTTTTCTTGGAGATATTCATTAGAAAGTGTGGACCTACTCGAACTCGGAAATACCGCTCTGCCATGAACTTAGCAACAAACGTTGGGAGACTGCCACGAAGTCCCCAATTATACAGAGTTTGTAGAATTCCATAATGCCATATGGTATCGTAAGCATATTCTAGCTCAAAGATGACTCCACAAGATGTTCCTTCTTGAGGAAAGTATCTCTAATGGCGGTCTCCAGCCGAACCAGATGGTCTGCGGCGGATCTGTGCTTACGAAATCCACATTGGATATTAGATAATCGGTTTTCCGATTCGAGTACCCACATTAGGCGTTTCCTTATCATCTTTTCCAGAACCTTGCATACGCAGCTGGTAAGACAAATTGGCCTATAACTGCTAGGTAGACAAAGATCCTTTCCTGGTTTCTGGACTGGGATCACAATGGCGGAACGCCAAACAGATGGAAATACACCCTCAGTCCAGATCTTGTTGTAAATTGCCAGAAGAACGGATTTTCCAGTTGGCGGAAGATGGCGAAGCATACGGTTATTGGTGTTATCAGGGCCAGGGGAGGTGTCAGGGGATGCGTCTAGTACCGCCTCGGATGTGAACTGTGCACTCTAGGTTCAGTGTTATTAGATGTAAAGTTCAGAGATAGTTATTCAGCAGTATCCTTGATTTTTAGAAATCCCGGGTCATAATTGTTTAAGCTGCTTATCTGTGCAAATGAGTTAGCGAATATCTCTGCAATTTCTATGAGACTGGTGGTCGTTACGCCGTTGTACAGAAAGGCCGGAATAAAGAACTACGTTTCCCCATTATTCGACGGACTTTGTCCCAAACGATGTTGGCTGGGACGTTCTTTTTCAGTGTATTGACGTAATTTGTCCAGGATGTCTTCTTAGCATCGCACACAGTGCGACGAGCTATGGCTCGAAGACGTTTAAACTGAACAAAGTTTTTTTGGGTCGGATGGCGCTCAAATTGGCGTAAGGCACGTTTGCGGTCTCGGATTGCGTCTCTGCAGGCATCCGTCCACCAAGGGACACGGAAGCGTTTTCGCCTGCAGGAGGAATGGGGGATAGATAATTCCGCAGAATTAATAACCACATTTGAAAAGTGGTCTACGACGGAGTCCACACTTTCATATCCATTATCATCGAATGATATCGACTCCGAAAATCCGATCCAGTCCGCCTTTTCAATAACCCAGTTTGAAGAGCGAGATTCCGCAAGACGTAAAGCGGACATACGCATTCGAATGGGGTAGTGGTCAGTACCATGAAAGTCATGAATAACTGACCATTCGAAATGCGTGGACAAAACTGGGCTACAAATGGAGATGTCTATCATGGAGAAAGTAGCGTAAGACGAGGATAGATGTGTTGCTTCCCCGGAATTTAGGGTAATTAGATTAAGACGGGTAAATACATCTGCTAATTTATTTCCTATGTCATCATCAGAATTAGAGCCCCAAGAGTGGTGAGATGCATTAAAATCACCGGCTAACAAATATGGAGCCGGTACCTGCGACAGAATGTGTTCCACGTCATTAAGTGTGTAAGGTATATCAGGGGGCATATAGACACAAACTTTAGAAAACTGGACGCTAGGTAAAGTAATTCTAGCTGCTATACATTGATGAGGAGTGTTAATATTGATGATAGAGGAAAAGATACTTTGACGGAGTAGGATGGCGCAACCTCCATTGGCCCGAATACCGGCAAGATGATCGTACCTTTAAATAATGTATCCTGAAATATTCAGGGAATGTTCGGGTCGGAGGTGTGTCTCCTGAAGACATAAAATAGCAGGGTTCTCATGATAGATCAATTGTTGTAGTTCAGTATATCTGCTGCGTACACCGTTCACATTCAATTGTGCAATATCTGTCACCGAGAGGAGCCAAATCATGATAGTGACTTTACAGGCGATTTTCTCTTTTTATCTTTTCTATGGACTGATGCCTTTGTCTGCGACTGCTTAATCTTGGACTGTGGCGACTCACTTGCAGATCGTCGCACTCCTGATCGTGATCTTGATCGAGGACGTGATCAAGAGCGTGACCTCGATCCGCCACTCGAACTAGGAGCCCGACGTTCCGGTGTTCTACCAGGCCTACAATCCTTCTCTGCTGTCACGGCAGCGATTTTTCTAGGTACGTAAGGCTTGATATCCAGCCCACACGAGTCGTTTGACCCAGCGGTCTATGTCGCAGAGTCAACGTATGTCTGGGTCGCGGTCTCAATTCGCTTCCCAGGCATACTTGCAAGAGGTGGCGTCTGCGTGGATGCATCAATTCCCTCTGTTGCCTTCTGCAATACTGAGAATAAGATTTCTCTGTCACTTTTTTTTTTTTGGTTGAAGATACGCTTACGCGCCCGAAAAAAGTAATATTTTCTCGGACTCGAAGCTCTTGGATATTCTTCTCTACCAAATACTTCAGGCAATTTTTGGAATTAGAAGCGTGGTCCCCAGAACAATTCACACAGTGCTCGGCGCCGGCACATGAGGATTCCCCATTGTCAGAACCGCCGCACTTTGCACAAATGATGTTGTTAGTGCAACGTTTTTGCGTATGTCCAAACCGTTGGCACCTAAAGCACCGCATTGGGTTCGGCCCAACGCACGCACAGGGTCACGCTCGTACCCGAAAAGGATGTATTCGGGCAAGAGAGACGTTTCAAAGGTCAGAAAGACTGTGCTCAGGGGTTCAGTCCGTCCGTCCCGCTTCCGTATTAAACGGTAAGCGTTGGACACGGACTGTTCCGCCAGCTCTAATTGGATCTCTTCATCGGACATACCATCTAGAGAATCCGTATTCACAACTCCTCGCGTAGTGTTCAGCGAGGAGTGTCGCTCAACTCTGATGGGGTAGGATCCCAGCAACTTCGCTCTTAGCAGTGTCTCACTCTGTTTTCAGATGCAGTGTCAACAAGGAGACTGCCGTTGCGGAGTCGAGTTGCATTTGTGACCTTGCCAACGAGTCCGTCAAGCGCGCGTCTCACGTAAAATGGACTAATGCTTTTCATAGTTCTTCCGGTCCCATCCAACGTGATACTGATAAACTTTGGAGGCGGCACGTTAATTGTTACCTTCTCAGGGTCGAATTCCATTGCTGTTTTCGTCTTATTACCTTCTGTCTGTTGTACTGTCTTTTACTATTTTCATCTTCCTTAGTTGTTGTTTTTCTGGAGGAGAAGAGGAGCGCGATAACATTTTGAACTGCCCCCCCCCACGCAATCGTCGGCGTCACCTGTCACCGGAGGGGGGCGGAAGAAAAAGACACCTAAAATTCTTCTCGGTCTGTGCCGGCTGTGGGGACCCCCCCCCCCCCACAGCCCGATCCCAAGCAACCCACTTCACGCAAGTTACCATTCAACACCTAATGGTAAGTCTTACACCAGAGGCGTGTCGCAGTTTTATGCCCCTCGACGGGAATAACCGCCCGTGGCTACCCACTCCACACTACAAAATCGCCGGGCTATTCGGCTAGCTCCGACCCACCGACCAAAGCCGGAGCAATCCGAGACAGCATGCAGCTTCAGAGGAATTATGGTTGAATACACTGCGACACCCATAAGTCAGCGGTAAAACGTCGAAGCGATATATTCGCCCCGGCGAGCAGAGTCGATCACCGGGGCGTCTAAATCGTCCCGGGCCCCCATTGGGGCTCTACGTGAGTGTACTTGACGTCTCGACCGAGCTCGGCACCTAAACTTGCATATAGGGCAGTATGAAGGGTCCACTATTGCTTCGTTGCTTGGGCGCCCTGTCGGGGCGCACAAGTCGGAAGTCGCGCTCGAAACCGTGGGACAGGACCATAGAGATAGGAAAGATCCCCGCTGGTGAGACGGGAGTTATAAACCTAAAAACCTTAAACTAAGAATGAAAATAATGAACTAGAAGAGGAAGAATAATGTAGCCTTACCACGCATTAACAAATCCCGTCATGTAGGCGGACGTGGTAAGAACAAAACAGCGGGGATGGAGAGGTGAAAATGGCTGTGATGAAGTGGTGGGCGTTTCGCATGCAATGGTGGCCGGCGAGAGGAAATGCAACGATGAAAAAGATCAGAGAATGAAAAGGGCTGGGTGGTGATAAGGCGATTAATTCCCGAAAGGAAAAGCACGAGAGACACCATTGCATCCCCCGGTCACCAACTTGGCGGAACACACCTCGACCGGCGCATTTACTAGTGAAATAGGCAATTATAGGTGCTATAAAATTCGCATATAATACTCAAAATGCCTTAAAATGGATATGTAATTAAAAGTTTGCGTCCACAGGTTAAGGATTAAAATAGGCATACGGGCATAAATCCGCAGCTTAGTCATAAGTAAAAAAGTAACAAATATTTACTTTCGCACATTTTAATTGGGTCGCGGCGGCATTATTATTATCATTATTAATATTACTATTATTATTATTATTATTATTATTTTTATTATTATTAACTCACTTTCACAATGCTTAGAAGCAATATTAGTGAACTTACGTCGTTTATGTGTGTAGTTGAAATGGTGGTGCTTTAATTGCAATAACTTATCAGGCCCCTCTGTTCTTCGCTCCAACAAGCGAAGCAATATTATACACACTTGCGCTCCAAACGAAAAGTGCACTTAGAAATCACACATGTATGTGATTGTATCAGTGGTGTACGCAGAATTTTGCCAACTGAGAGGTAATTATTAAAATTGTTTACAATATACATTATCAGTATTTTAAGTATAGTGTATTATTATTATATTATTATTATTATTATTATTATTATTATTATTATTATTATTATTATTATTATTATTATGTTACGGTATATTCACTAATATCGTTATAAAATCTTTTAAACGTAATTTTTTCACAGCCATTTAATTTTTAACAAATTTTAACTTGTGTCTAATTTTGTTGTAATATAAAATACTTGTGTCATTATTACACTTACGCAATAATCATATATATGTATATATAGACGGCCTGTTTAGCGTAATTGGTATAGCGCTGGCCTTCTGTCCTAGCGGTTGCGGGTTCGATCCCGGCCCAGGTAGATGGCATTTAAGTGTGTTTAAATGTGACAGTCTCATGTCAGTAGATTTACTAACATGTAAAAGAATTCCTGCGGGACAAAATTCCGATACACCGACGACGCTGATATAAACTGTGCAGTTGCGAGCGTCGTTAAATAAACCATAGTTTAGATTTATATAGGCCTATATAAACAGCAATTTTTTGTATATGATAGGCAAGACACTTTACCTTCCATGACAGAAAAATCCATGGAACAATGAAATAAAGAGTGTCACTACAAGAAAGCTGGACTTTAATGTGAATAAATGTAACAAAAACGGATATCAGAATAAATAGCAGATCCGCCAAACCAATAAAAAGACAAAGTCGTAATATCCCAGCAATGTCTTCGTTATTGTTGGGCTGACGACACTGTTGTCTGCTCTGTTATCTGCTTTTGTTACAATTTATTCATATTATTAATCCCAGTGTCTTTCTTGGGACAGAATTTATATTGAAGTATATGTAATGTTCTTTAAATTAAAGGGGGGTTCAAATCAGATAAACCCCCTCCCCCTTGTGTACGATCCTGAGTTATATCGAATTCTCAATAATTCAGAGCAGCCTTCAGGGCACGAGTTCCGTTCGCTACCTCCAAATCACTCAAGCAGTCACTTTCCCTTCCTCTGCCCTTGAAACTTACCCTCTTACGTTTATCCCCTATGAAATTCGCTGTTTTGCATAACAATTTATGATAATATATGCAGTGGAAAAAGTGGAAAATATCATGACACAGGTGTTTTAGAATACTGGAGGCTTACACATTATAATTCCACCACAGATCCATAATCACTATATAGACTCCAAAAATATTGCAGCTTAGGAGCGAGTTAAATACAATGTTAAATCAAATGAGTTCATCAGATCCGTATCAGGCTTAATAGCACAAAGGTTGCACTTAGCCATTGCGTGTCGAAGCCTGCACGCAAGGTAACTAACAGTTACGTACTACCAATAGAAAGACCAAAATGTAACTGAGACTACATAATAACAAAATATTGAAAGAATATAAACTCTGCTATTGGCAGAAACTGATATTCAATAATCCATAATAATGAGATAAGTTGTTCGTGGATTTAAATAGGTGTTCGAAGAAAACAGACATTATTTTAGTACCAATTCAATAATAATTCCTTTAGATATTCTGAATGATAGTAATTACTGTTTTACTTCATTTTCTTCAATTATTATTGATATTCAATAGGTATAAAAAATTAACTGTCTGTGGGCCATGTCTGTGGTTTAGGTACTAGGGCGCTGGTTTTCCATTCAAGCGGTCCTTGTTCGATCCTCGAAAAGTTGTGATGGATTTTGTGATGCTCAAAACAGACGTTACATAGGGGTTTTCTCGCTGTACTTCCGTTTCCTTCAATTATTCTACCTGCCCCATCTACCTCTCTTCCAATTCCATCTGCAATAGTAAAAATAGGTCGAGGTGGTCTTGGCTGTAATACGGGTTTCCGATGCTAATATAGAAAGGGGTTTGGACTTTGACTGCTCTCCTTAGGGCTGAGGCAGGATGACTTACCTGTTAACATAGGATTCATGAATGCCACACACTCAGGCCACCAGCCTGACTTGGGCAGTCATCATATATATGGGGCGAAATCAAGCCTAAGTAAAAAGATCCGTCCCTGGTTTAGGCTTCGGAAAGCCAATGTTTTTTATTATAAACAATCATTTTATTGTATGCAGGCTGATCAAAATATTACTACCTATTTTCTTCCATTGTTTTTAATTTATATTTCGACTGCGTTGACAGATTGCTGAGACGATCTGGGGCACTTGAACACGCTCTTCCGCATATTACCTGATCCAAATTGATTTATTTAAAAGTATTTGCAGTAGGTACTACTAAGTCTTGAGCTGTTGTTGAAATGGGTAGTGACTTATGACCTTCTTTATACTAAGTTGAAATAAAAATTACATTAACCACTAAGCTCATAATGAGCAAAGGTTTGTCACATTATTTATGATTGTATCTGATTTCGTAATATGAAATTTTATGTAATTAATTTTTCATCCGAATAATATAAATTCTACAATTTTACAGAAATATGGATATCGCTAAATAAAATATATTTCTTTGTTAAACGTAGTGTTTGTCACACTATACAAAATCTAAGGGTTACAAATTCCTTGCCCTTTTCGTCTCTGAATATTTCAACTCCTACTCTACAATATCTATACGAGAATTCTTCCAAACGCTTATTTATAAACAATTCCCAAGTACTAACTAGCAGGCAGGTACGAGAGCTTATGCGGCACTTACAATTCCCTTCCCCTAATGGATAACAATGAATTAATTATTCTATGTCAAACATATAGGCTATCTCTCTAACCAGTAATTTACGTATTTGCTGAAAAAGTTCCTATTTGAAGCATAATATACTGTAATATTACTGCAAGAAAACAGGCAAGTTCGTTTTTTTTACATATACTTTAAGACATTTCTTTATATATATACACAGTATGTATATACATACATACATATATCAATTACAAATTGTAAAATTTAAGAAGAAGTGTGCAATACATGTTGCACAAATTCACACAATACAGTGCTTTGTAAAGGTCAGTGGCGAAGTTAACCCATATATGCCCAGAATAATTTTTTGTTTTCATATTTAATGAAATTGAATTCCTGAGTGCATTAGCATTTATGAACTTGGAATTTTCAGAAATTTTTGTTATCGCATTTCTAGTTCCTGAGATATGATGTGTTGCAAAAACGCATCACCGGGCACATAGGGTAGCAATTATTACTTACATTTTGTTTTTAATATGATGACTTAATAATTAAATAAGACGATATATTTTGACCTGACCTATTTTATTACCATGCACAGAATGTATTTTACATGATCTGAGACTTTATTTCTGAAAATTAAATTCTTGAAAATATTTAACATTGAAAGCAACAACATGAAAAATTAACATTTTACATCATTAGAGGCATTATTTTTTTAAATTAAATTCTTTGCAAGCAACACTTTTAATAGTTTATATTATTTATATCGTTAGAAACATTATTCTTGAAAATGAAATCTTAGAAGCATTTATCATGCAAAGCAACGTCACATTTTAGACATCGTTTAGTTGTCTGAGATTTACAATCAGCACACCTTGTTCTCTTTTTTTGCTGAGTGACTGTATGTCTCCTTTCATCGAATCGAACACTTGGTGCTACTCTGCTGCTGACAGGAGTCACAGTTAGACTAGTTCTTGACTTCGGTGTTCCATATTGTCTCTGATAGCCATTGCGATACTTCTACGAAATGACAGAAGAGCCATGTCTTCCATATGACTGACTCTATAGAGAAGCGCTGTGTTTTGCACACCGATATCTAACCCCCACTAAAAGAAAGACCACCACCACTTTCTGGGACGTATATTTTTTCTTTAGGTACTCATATTTTGATCCATGAGATCAGTTGCACCCATATATATTGTAATTTGTGATGGCTGCTGGTTGAGAAATTGCCACATTCTTTTTCTGAGAGCTGGAATATCTTTGTAAATTACTCACTGGCAGTACACTGTCACAGTTTGACACAACAGTCATAACAGAATTGTCATTCCAGCGACATATCAGTAATTTAGAACCTTCATCGTACTTCATATCAAAGGAACCTCTCTGTTTTCTTCATATCAGCCAGATTTGTTAGTGGACACTTCTGTCCCTGTAATGCCCATACCTATTTCTTTGAATCTGTCTACAACGTTCAGTGCATTTCACTACATGAGGAAAATGAAAATTATGCATACAGTAGGCAACACTGTGAGAGAATAAATCCAGTATTGACGAGACTATGGTACTTTATTTTGGAAGACATGGACTAAAACAATTTATGCGAGGAAAGTCAATTAGGTTTGGCTATAAAGTTCACTTTCTCACATAAGTTCATCTAGAAAGGGCCTCACCTTAGACAATCTATGGGTCTTGTCAAGTTGTGTGTTGCCATTTAGATGAAGGTTTCTCATTATTTCATCAAATCTATTGCGTCGCATAGCTCTGACTATTGATTCATTTCTTGTGTCACTGCTCTCTTCCCAGTATATTCGACGGCGCGGGACGTTAGTATATCCACTTACAACAAGAATCCCAAGGAATGTTTTGAAATCATTTGAGGAAAAACTAAATTTATCTCTGCCTTTCTGCATCGCATACGCAACACTTTGGTTTACAATATCAAATACAATGTTTTCATGGAAAAATAATTGAAAAATATCAATTGGCAATAAAGTTCTTTTCATGTTGGGATTCGACTCACAATTTTCAATTTCCTCATTTACTTTTCTTTTCAGTTAACAGTAACTTGGTAAATCACTCTTTTTCCATTTTCCTACAATAGTCCCTTTATCTTCTGACAGGCTCTGATATTTCACGTATTTCTGCACCCTCTGGCATCTATTCATTCTGTGCCTGATTTTATATTATTGTTCTTCTTCCATTTACTGAGAACCACTATCCCTTCAGCCTCCAGTTGATGAAAATTTAGATTATTTATGATTCCAGCGAAGTCCTTGTCAGCACTGTCTTCATCGATATCACTTCTAGCTTCCGGTGGAGATATGAAAACATCTATAAAATCTGATTTTTTCGTTCTCTTACATGATTGTCATTATTTCATGTACACTCAGGCCTCTTGAATATAAAACATGAACAGAATAACTATTTCATGCGAAAAATCGAATTCCATAAGTAAATATATTTAATTATTTCACTAATCTCAGAAAGACAGTTTTGATATTCAATGTGCCTGTATTGCAAAAACGCAACACCAACATTCAGGCACACATTACAGAAGCTACTTTTACAAGAAGTATCCTAGGAGTCTTTAGATTGTAATATATATAAGAAAAAGTATAATAAAATTATAAAAATAAACAAAAATTACATTCCTTTATGATAGACTGCAGACATTTCAACACTGGTAATAATCACTTCTTATCTTCTCAAGTATTGCGCCATCAATGAATCAGTTACCAAATGTTTTCAATAAACTAGGTCTACCACATCAGTATAATAGATAATAAGTACCAGCGCTGGTACGTTCAACCAGAAGTCCCGGGATCGATACCCAGCCCCGGAACAATTTTTCTCTTGAAATTATTCAAATCTGCTTTACAGGAAGCTTCACCTGAAAGACTAGATTTGCATAATATATGCATCACTGTGTACGTTAACAGAAAACCACAATTCCAAGTCACACAGAGTTTGTGTGCACTCGATGTGAGTCTCTGGCGTTTCGTTAGCCCACGCGAGTTGTGTGGATATAAAGGGAAAGGTTGAGACGGTGTCGGGTGGAGTTCCCGGGTAGCTCAGTTGGGAGAGCGCTGGTACGTTCAATCAGAGGTCCCGGGATCGATACCCGGCCCGGAACAATTTTTCCCTTGAAATTATTCAAATCTGCTCTACAGAAAGCTTCACCTGAAAGACTAGATTTGCATAATATATGCGTCACTGTGAACGTTAACAGAAAACCACAATTCCAAGTCACACAGAGTTTGTGTGCACTCGATGTGGGTCTCTGGCGTTTCGTCAGCCCACGCGAGTTGTGTGGATATAAAGGGAAAGGTTGAGACGGTGTCGGGTGGAGTTCCCGGGTAGCTCAGTTGGGAGAGCGCTGGTACGTTCAACCAGAGGTCCAGGGATCGATACCCGGCCCGGAACAATTTTTCCCTTGAAATTATTCAAATCTGCTCTACAGAAAGCTTCACCTGAGAGACTAGATTTGCATAATATATGCGTCACTGTGTACGTTAACAGAAAACCACAATTCCAAGTCACACAGAGTTTGTGTGCACTCGATGTGGGTCTCTGGCGTTTCGTCAGCCCACGCGAGTTGTGTGGATATAAAGGGAAAGGTTGAGACGGTGTCGCGTGGAGTTCCCGGGTAGCTCAGTTGGGAGAGCGCTGGTACGTTCAACCAGAGGTCCCGGAATCGATACCCGGCCCCGGAACAATTTTTCCCTTGAAATTATTTATCCTACAAGAAGATGATGACCTCTCATTTTCACCCCAAACAGAAAACAGGAATAACAGTATATAACTTGTCTCAGAGCACGCTGTTAGCCAGGATATTTCTTCTACCATGAAAATTGAAATTTTCTATTTTGTCGTTCACCATCCACTATTTTAATGTGTGAATGTAGTGTAGACCTTTTATCTTTGTAATCTCATTTTGTTTCATATGCCGAACTTGAAAACTGTTTCTCTTTTAATTTTGCAAATAATGACTTCAGTGTTTTCTCAGTAGGCCTATAAGCCATTTCGAACAAAATTAGTATGTAACACAAACAAGCAATATAGTAGAAAGAGGTGCAGGAACAGGTTGAACAGTATACCCACCATTAGCACATGCTGGAGCATCAGTTGATCTAGAAATTTTCGCATGCACTATTGATTAAACTAAAACTCAACAATGCAGCACATCCACAGAAAATCAACATAGCGCTGCGTATTATATCACGATTGAGACTAGCCGCTCATCCAGCTACTGAGTCGTAGCGAATTGACTCCCCCCCTCACCGGCCTTCGCACAAGCTGGCGAGTGCCGCTGACTGTGAGCGAACTCGTCGCTGTCGTCGCGCCTCGCTGTGAGAGTTCTGCAACCAACTAGTTAGAAAGAGATTATAGACTGCCCATTGCGCCGCCATGTTTGAAGAAAATTGAAAGAGCGACCGTCATTGGCATAAGCGCCCAAAGCAAAGTGGGGGTGACGATAAGTAAGGTTGGAGTCAAGAAGCAGTCAAAATTTCGGTTACATAAATCAGTTAAACTTAAGTGGAAAAAACTAGTGTTTCGTCAAAAATTTGACTTACGTACTGGTAACTTAATATAAAATAAAGAATAATAATAATAATAATAATAATAATAATAATTATTATTATTATTATTATTATTATTATTATTATTATTATTACTGTATATTATTTCATGTTCCTCCAGTCAAAATCTAACAACAATACGGCCTACCCGAGAGTTTTGCAGAATTTTGGATGCCATTGTCGAAATACAATTTTAATATTTCATTGCAATTAGGCTTTAACTGGTTTGAAACGGAATTGTAGTGGTTTTATTCGTTTAGTGTAACTATTTATGTAATTTATCGTTTGTCTTCGACATAAGCCTACTTTTCATAAGCTACAGCTCATCGTTTTCTTTCTGTAAGCAGTAAGGATACTAGGAGCAGAAATAAAGAATGGCAGTGTCGAAAAACAATTGTAATATTTTATAGCCATTAGATTTTATTTTATGAGCTATTGCTCACCGTCTTCATGGAGTTGTTCGCTATATGTTTATCTCCGAAGTGTCGTGAACACAAAAAGCTATGCTCGCACAATTTGTCTCGTTTAATATTTATTACCCATTGTTTCACCAGTTCCATTTTTTTTTTTTTTTGCAAAGGGAATCTGTACACGAGTATGGTATGCCGGGCTTTGATACACATTTCCGCGTGAACAAATGCTGCTAATTAATGAAACTATGGAGATTTAACTTCATAAATTTTACCTGAAATATGATATATCATTTGTCTTTCTTCCGCTATTGCAGTTATATGTAGCACACACAAGATGCATGTTTTATTATTATTATTATTATTATTATTATTATTATTATTATTATTATTATTATTATTATTGTTCTTATTATTATTATTATTATTATTATTATTATTATTATTATTATTATTATTTAATTTTTCCTTACTTCTATCTTCGTATACACAAAGTTGTAAGTAGAGGAAATTTATGCAACGGAAGGCGATAATTTCATGTTTGCCGTGTTTCGCGGCGGCACCGCTAAGAGAGCTGTACGAGGCAACTTGGTCACTCCATAGACTTACTAAATAACCGCTAGACCGCTCACTGGCGCTAGTGTTATGCTCCCAAAATTGAACAGCCGACGGGCGACCATTTGTTTGGTTGAGCTGAATAAGTACAGGTTCGTATGTGTGCTGTTTTTAATTGCAGCAATGCACACGAATGTAAAGATAAAGAAGGCAGGAATGTTACATTTCACTTATTAGTTAATCTTTAATTTCTACAATGATTTTTCCTCTGTATTATGTTACAGAAGACAAACTATTGTACTTACACGATTGTTTGTCCTTCAGTTTTCCCATGAATAAAGATTCCCTTAACCGAAAGTGGATATGTGCAATCCGCAGAGAGAATTTCTATCCCACAATGAATCATTCAGTGTGTTCAACTCATTTCCAAGATAGTTGCTACCTTTCAAACTACGGTATTATACATTGTTAGTGTCTTTCATCTACTCCATATCCTTCCTTTTTTCAAACAGCTGTTGTTTCAGTGCATATATGAATAATTATTCGCGGAATTGAAGATACAGAAACAATATAAATTACAAAAGGTTAATTTTTTAATATGACTGATTTGAAATTAACTCTTACATATCTTAGTTACGAATTAATGAAACAATTATTTATACTACTACTACTACTACTACTACTACTACTACTACTACTACTACTACTACTACTAACAATAATAATAATAATAATAATAATAATAATAATAATAATAATAATAATGATAATGCTCTTTGATTTCATACAGCAGTTGAACTTACAGATTAAATTAAAAAAAAGACATTAATTCTTTTATTAACCGTGGTTATGGATATATTCACATTCAGAGTTCCTATGAAAATGATGCAAGCCTGACAGTCTGGTGGAATCCCGATAAAGCGGGTCGAGATTGATACAAATCCCGATTTGAGGGATAATAGCCTAGAACGTAATTTAAACGGGGCCATTCGGAGTCGTAGAGAAAAACGTTGCGCAAGAAAGCCGAGTCCACACCTGTGGAGTAACGGCCAGGTCGGGACAAGTTACTTGGTTGAGATTTTTTCCAGGGTTTTCCCTCGACCCAATATGAGCAAATGCTGGGTAACTTTCGGTGCTGGACCCCGAACTCTTTTCTTTTCATCGGGATTATCACCTTCATCTCATTCAGATGCTGAATAACCTAAGATGTTGATAAAGTGTCGTAAAAAAACCTAGTAAAATAAATAATTAAGAAAGCCGAGATAATTACCCCTAATGAAATAGGTTTTTTTATGATACAGTGGGTTCCGTTAAAACTCTAGGAAAAAATTGGACAATTCGAGATTATAAATCTCTAGCTTCACAGTACAAAAAGGTGGACGCAATCAAGGATATGAAAAGGGTTACGTTAAAAAGGATCTATAAAAATGGAAAATCAGAGATTACTTTGAAAATGGAACCCACATTTAGATATGATGATCCTTTCCAACTAGGCACTCGTATTATAAAACGAGGAGTAAGAAGAATAACAGAGCCACAAATCTTACTGATGCCAAGAAGAACGATGTGGATACTTTGCTGAAAGTGAGATTTGAAGATAGTTGGGAAGAACTGGATGACGTGGGGTTCTATTTTTCTGCCTCACCAATGACACAAAATCTTCTACTGAAAATAACGAACATGGTGAACATCTTCATGAAGTATCAGGTTTTGAAAGACTGTATTTTCACATTACTTACGTGTATTCATTTGAGACTAAAGGGTACTAAAGAAAACAATGTAGCTTCACTTTTATTAGTGACCTAGTACAATTTATGATAGGCCTATTTCGTTGATAATAAATAAAGAACACAGAATATTTAATCTCAAATAAACATTTCTGTTACTTTATAACGAATAATAAATGACATCTCTGTGAAAAAGATAAATAAATGAAACAGCACTGTGTAAGAAACAAAAGGTGTTGGATCGAAACGTATTAAATTCTTTCTGTTGTTTCAAAACGTATTAAGTAATAAATTAAAAGTCAAATTACTCCGCATTTTGATAGGAAACACATTTCAGATTTTATCAGTATTAGTTATAAATGTCTATATTAACACGATGGCAGTTCATGTTTATACTATTCAAAACAACTTAGGGGAAAAACGTTTTTATTGTTTCCTGTAAAATTAGAATTCGGGAATATCACACGTTTTGAAACGATGCTCCTCATATAGAAATGATAGGAATGCTTCAACTGCATCTGGTGGTGTTGCCATTTTAATTAAACGTAATTTTACACATCATCAGGAAATTCTTCCTTATACGTCTGATTCAGAAACAGTCGGAATCAAAATTAGTGTCAAAGTAATCATGATTTTGTTTTATTTTGTGCTTATGAGCTCAAAAAATATTTGCTAAATACTGCATTTCTTGCACTTGTATTTCCCTCAGTCGATTCAACACTTCTTGTGGGTGATATAAACTCCAAACACATATCATGAGGGTGCAGAGTAACGAACCCAAATGGACCTTGTCTTTACGACTGTATTAACAACTTTGGTCTGCATATTCTAGCACCAACTGAACCAACATACTATACACATAATCCAGTCAACCTTCCTGATATCCTTGACATTGGAATTCAAAAGAATATTAATTTATCAACTTATGTTGCATCATTAACAACACTTTATTCAGAGCATTGACCAGTGTTGATTACTTTTCACTTGTCTCCTGATGTACCACCTCAAGTGCAATACCTTATTGATGGTTTTGTTGATTGGGATACATTTCAGTTGAGTCTAGACTCAATGTTAATCACAGAATATCATCCAGTAACAGCAAAAGATATTGACAATGATGTTCAACATTTTACGGTCACAATATGTTCATGTGTAAATTATTCTACAGTGTGCTCCAAGCGGCCATTCACCCGCTACTGCTTACCATCTTCCATACTCCAATTAATTGAGGAAAAACATCGTATTCGTAGACAATGACAACGAGAGAGGCAAACATGGCAGCGGAAGAAGCTCAATTATCTCATACGATTAGTCAAGACAAATCTTGAACAACATCGTCTGCAGTCGTATCAGACTCTATCTGGAGCTGATAATACTCTATAGTACGCCACAAAGCGTATTCTGCGCGAGCCAACAGCCATCCCGACACTTCGTATAGACCCTCGAATAGCCACAGGCACAGAGTCGAAATGTAATTTGCTTGCATCTCATTATCAACATGTATTCACCTCAAACGAGAATAAAAATGAACAGATTACCTCTGAATTTGAAAAAGAACTTATAGGAAATATTAATAAACCGAATGTGCCAGACAAAATGTCATACTACTCCACAAGAACTGTCTCAATTCATTCAAAGGCTTTCAAATAAAAAATCTCCATGTCATGATCGTATACCCAACATTGTACTAAGAAGCTTACTAACATAGCTCTTGTATATTTGACGATAATTTTCAATGTTGCCCTTTTAATTGGGTACTTTCCTAGAACGTGGAAGCTTGCTGAAATCATTGTTTTTCATAAGCCGAACAAATCTAAACTCTTGCCATCTAGTTTCCGACCCATTAGCTTACTGCCTACGCTATAGAAATTGTTTGAGAAGGTTATTCATCATCGGATTTATAAATTTACGATCCAAAACAAGATTATAACTTTTTTATGTTTATGTTTATTTATTTATTTATTTAAGAGTATAATTACAAACAAGAGAAATAGAAATAAAATAATATAATCAATATAAAAAAGGAAATACAGTAGTATTAACAAACTGATTTTCAGTTTGGCATTCGTCCCAAACATTCTACAACACACCAATTGCAAAGAATAAATGAATCCATTATAAAAGGCTTTGAAGAAAGACAGTACCGGTATACTGCCGCTGTGTTTCTGGATATTGCCGAAGCATTTGATACTGTTTATCATGACGGTTTAATGCTAAAATTATATAGAATTGGTTTTCCAGGCTATCTCACACGCATCGTGAACAGTTTTTTTTTATCTGAGCGTCAGTTCTCACTACGTATATATAACATTAAGTCAACGCTTCGTCCAGTTGTAGCCGGAGTACCACAAGGATCTATACTGTCACCACTTCTCTTCAATATCTTCACATATGACATTCCATGTTTACGACCGTCACATATAGCTATTTATGCTGATGATACAGTTCTCTTTTATTCCCACTGTAACCTAAATACTGCAATCAGCACTCTTCAGACACACTTACAGGAATTGTCTAAATGGTTCTCTGACTGGAGATTACTACTCAACATTACCAAAACAGGAGCTAAAATCTTCTCTTTAGGACCTGTTCATAATCTGCCTCCTTTGGTTCTTCAAAATGAACAAGTTACATGGCTTTCTAGTCAAGAAGCTGTAAAATATTTGGGAATATTATTAGATACGAAACTTACATGGAATGCCCATGTAATTGGCTTTGTAATGCTCGCCTCTTCCAGAATTCGAAAAGTATACCCTTAGGTTAATAGACGTTCACAAATTGAATTGGATTGTTTAATGCTACTCTACACCTCGCTTGTACGACCTCTTTTAACTTATACAGCGCCAGTGTGGGGGACAGCAAATAAGACACACATACATCGCCTACAAGTTCCTGCGAACAGCAACAAATGCCCCGTGGTTTTTAAGAAATCAGCAACTTCATCAAGAATTGGGAATTATTCCACTAGAACAGTACATCTATTCAATGTCAAAATCTTTCTTCAACAAATTTCCTGGCGTTCCTGGAGCTGTGACATATGACATTGGAGGAAGATCTTGTCAGCCATCTAGACTTAAAAGGAAACTACCTCAGGACATCTTTCTTAGCGATACTGACGACTCTTCATTAATTTTACACAGAAAGTCATCATCATATTTTTATTCTCATAGTTCACAAAAATTATTAATTAATTAATTTAAAAATGAATTTAATTAGAGAAGACTTTACAGCCAACCTCATCATGATATAATGTATGGGGTATTCCATAATTTAGCAGTGGTCTGTATAGCAAGTTTGCTGGTCGACCAAAAAATAAATTAAAAGAAAACAATACTCAAGAGGTAATTTTATACCCAAAGATTCTACCCACGTGATATGACCATTGATGTTAAAGGTGCTATAAATCAACGCTTGTAAAAACAATTAACTGCTGTACCGACAGTATTCTTGGACATATGTATTTTCTAATATTTTTTTCTGCTTAACAAAGGAAACAAAGTCTTTCGTATTACTGTACTGTCGACTAGGTATATTTATGTTTCCCAATTGGATAGTTTGAATACGAGGCTTTTATAAGACTGATTCGACCTTAACGAGAACTTGCCATTTTTCTGTGAATCAGAGTTCCAATTAATGAATTCTTTTTGGAATTCATGAACTGGCTGTTCTCGAAGTGTCCGGTGCAAATACGGCAATTTGCACTCAAATATTTCATATCTGTTTTTAGTAAATCATCTCGCCGACTATTTATAAATCATTTTTTACGTCTGATATCATTAGAACAGAATTTAACATAACAATTAAACGTAATAAAAGAAGACCTATACAAGCCCGAAACTTAACCACGATAGATAAACAAGCCTAGTGGAAACCATTGTGCCTAATAATGTATGGATATTCGTCCTTACGTCTCTGGATCTTTGGAGAAACTGAAAAAATGTAATTCTGGGTTTCGTCCTTTGTCGTTGCTGCAATTTATAGCGGAGCAATAAGTTCCGTCTGGCCGAGTTTCCTTACTGTATGGCTACGTATACTGTGGCAGTATAAGTACATTACAGGATAAGTGACATCTGTAATATTAGTGTCAGTTAAAGTAAAATTCTGTGTTTTTAATATTGTTCCTTTGTTTTAATTTATTTAAATATAAGATGTCAGACATGCAATAATGTGCATCTTCTGTTATTTATTATTACATATTATGTAATACGTTTATTTATATTCCTCAGTTAATACATATAGTACGCATGTAGTTACAGTTATTCACCACTAGAGGCGCTAGTTATGCCCAGTTGACTGGTTTCCATAGCAATAACAACAGATAGTTTTCATACTGTATTAATACTTATACAGAGTTTCATCTATCAAATCTATTGTTAGCATCTGCAAATCACTAAGTTTCAAACCCACACTTCAGGGTTGAAAATTTTACGAATAAAAATATTATTTACATAAATCACTGCACGTGTTACGCTATGATAAAATCACAGTGCAAGTCTATTACCATGAATGTGATCAGTGGCGCCAACTTATATGGGCCTGTGGGGCCGAAGCCCACCCAATAATTTGTCGTATTATTCTTGTATTATTATTATTATTATTATTATTATTATTATTATTATTATTATTATTATTATTATTATTATTATTATTATTATGTAGGTTGTATTGTATTTATGTAGGTTGTATTATAAAATTAGATTATTTAATGTTTTATTATTAACTGTAATTATTGTTTAAATTGTATTGTGTATTCTTATTGTGTTGTGTATTGTAATTTTACTGTGTATCGATTATATTGTGTATACACCTGCCACTGGGTTCTTGCCCACTTGCAGTGTAAATACATACATTATTATTATTATTATTATTATTATTATTATTATTATTATTATTATTATTATTATTATTATTATTATTATTTTAGTTACGAATAAGCCCATTCAGCACTACGCAAAGTACTTTGAGGCGTTTCTTTGCCCATAGTTCTCTCATTCTTCGGCTGTGGGCTTCTTTTCTCTCTTCAGTCCACGTTGTTCCAGTCTTTTTCGTTGGGTTTTCCTTTTTGTTCAATTTGCCATTCTATGGATTTTGATTCCAAAAATGTTTGTGTTTAAGATGTCTTCTTGTGTGATTCCTGTTATTTTAAGTCATTTCTTTATTTTTCCTCAATCCATTTTATATTATATGATTGTGCTCCACTCTTATTTTCATAACATTCAACTATTTGTTTTGTGAGTCTGTCGCGATTCATTCTTTTGATATGTCCGTAAAATTTTAACCTCTTTTTTTTTTTTTTTCTAATGTCACTATGAATGTCTCTGATACTTTTTCTTGTTTAGTTTTCAGTTTGTATTGTTCACCTATGACTACTGGGCCTAAAATTTTTCTTACGATTTTGCATTCTTTTTTTCCCATTGTTTTCGATATCTGCTTTTCTATTCAAAATTAACGTTTCAAGAAACATTCTGGTTTAATGACGTGTTTATAATGTCTTAATTTTGTATGTTTGGATATGCACTTTTTATTGTAAATATTTACAGTAAGCCGAAATGCTGTCTCCATTTTTTTGGCATCTAATTTCGATCCCTTTTGTTTCAACTCCATTTTCCTAATCATTCCGCCGAGGTATTTACATTGCGAGACTCGTTTAATTTTAACATATTTGGATTCCATATACTTTGACGCTTCCAGGTAACGTTTTCTGTTTTTTCGAAGGATATCTGGAGAACGATTTTCTCCGATATTTATTTTTTTACGTTTCTTTTTTTTTCTTTCTTTCTTTTAACAGTTAAATTTGTTTTTGAGCTGTTATGATGTCATGAGGTAAAATTGCTAAGTCGTCTGCAAACGCTAGGTAATCTAACTTTAATAATTTTCCCCTCCCTAATGTGATTGGTTGATTAATTTTGAGGATTGTTTTTTTTTTGTTTTCGCCGTTCTTGTATTACCTTTTCAAGGACATTGTTTAAAAGTGATGGAGAGAGTCCATCTCCTTGTCTTACGGTATTTGATTCTGGTTGGAGAGAATATTTTGGTGGCTAGGGTATATACAGAGTGTTTCAAAAATACGAGCATAATTTCAGGTATGTATTTCCCACATGTAGACATGTTCATTACAACATGTGTCCGGAAATCCTTCATTTCCGAGTTATGGCCTTCACAACATTGAAATTCACCGGAACGTTTTTCTTTCCGCAGGTCGTTGTCATTACAAAAGATGTTCAAAATGTCCACCTCCTGCTTGAATACAGACCTCACAACGATGTCTCATTGACCTGCGAACACGATCCCAAACTCCAGGAGTATTGCGTATGTCCTCAGAACTTGCCACAATTCGATTCCGAAGGGATTCCAGATCAGGCACCGGAGACGAATAAACTAATGATTTTCAATGGCCCCACAAGTAGAAATCGAGAGGGTTCAGATCAGGTGAGCGTGGAGGCAAGCAATTGGGCCACCTCTATCTATCCATCGATCAGGAAACCTTCGATCCAAGTACCGGCGAGCCGTACGACTGAAGTGTGCAGGAGCGCTATCATGCAAGAAGTGAATGTGTTGACGATTGATCAGTGGAGTGTCTTCTAAAGCATGAGGTATGGTGTTTTCCAGGAAGTTTGTGTACGCCTGCCCCGTAAGTCTGTTTACAAGTACATGGGGTCCAACTAATCGATCACCAATGATACCGGCCCACATGTTGAGGGAGAACCGCACCTGGTGATGAGATGGAACAGTTGCACGTGGATTTTCATACGCCCATACATGCTGATTGTGGAAATTTGTTATGCCATCTCGTGTGAACTGTGCTTCATCTGTAAATAATACTAAGGCAGGAAAGTTAGAACTTACACCACACTGCTGCAAGAACCACTGACAGAACCTAACTCGTGCAGGGTAATCTGCTGGTGACAGGGCCTGTACACGTTGCAAATTATAAGGATACAATTGATACTCTTTCAACAATCTCCAGACAGTCGTATGAGGAACATTGACTTGCAACGCTACCCTTCGTGTGCTGATAGAAGGAGTCATGTTCACAGCCTCCAGAATCTCCTCCTGTACTTCTGGAGTTGTAGATCTTGGTCGTCCCCTTCCCAAACCAGGAGAGTTAAATTTTCCATACTCGCACAGGCGGTAATGGAGACGTACAAATGTCTTCCGATCTAGACATTGTCGCTGTGGGTACCTCTCCTGGTACAAACGACGAGCCAGCGGAGCATCGCCGTCCGCCTTACCGTACATGAAGTGTATCTCTGCCAGCTCTTGATTTGAATACATGTCGCACAGTCTAACGCCTACACAACGCTGAATGTAACCTTCGCCTCCGAATGAACTGTAAGAGTGCCCTCTTAATGTCTCCTTTGACGGCAACGACCTGCGGAAAGAAAAACGTTCCGGTGAATTTCAATGTTGTGAAGGCCATAACTCGGAAATAAAGCATTTCCGGACACATGTTGTAATGAATATTTTGATTGTCTACATGTAGGAAATACATACCTGAAATTATGCCCGGTATTTTTGAAATACTCTGTATAGACTATATATATATAAAAGGAAAGTTAATCAGTGATGACAATATAATAACTTAAAATTCTTTCTTATATTTTTTGTAATGTGGATTGTTGTAGTAATATTTGTATTAAGTTTGAAAAGTTCTGAAATTTTCCCCTTAAACTTATCTTTAGACTTTGTATTTGTCAATGTTTATTTTATGATTCCAAGAGTTTTGCGATCTAATTAAACAATTATTATTATTATTATTATTATTATTATTATTATTATTATTATTATTATTATTATTATTATTGTTAATAAAATGTGTCTCAGCGAAACGAAACGTACAGCATAGTCTGTATAAGTCAGTCTGATGCTTTTCCAATTAACTGCGGGCTAAAGCAGTGATATGCACTATCACCTTTATATTTTAACTTTGCTCTAGAGTATTCCATTAGGAAAGTTCAGAATAACGGAGAAGGTTTGGAATTGATCGGGTTACATCAACTGCTTGTCTATTCGGATAATGTGAATATGTTAGGAGAAAATCCTAAACTATTAGAGAAAAAACGAGAATTTTACTTGAAGCAAATAAAGAGTTAGGTTCGGAAGTAAATCCCAAAAAGACAAAGTATATGAGTATGTCTCGTGACGAGAATATTGTACGAAACGGAAATACACAAATTGGCAATTTATCCTTTGAAGAGGTCGAAAAATTCAAATATCTTGCAGCAACAGTAATAAAATAATATAAATGACACTCGGGAGGAACTTAATCGCAGAATAAATATGGTAAATTCTTGTCATTATTCGATTGAGAAGCGTTTGTTATCCAGTCTGAAAGTTAGAATTTAGAAAACAGTTATGTTACTGGTTGTTCTGTATGGTTGTGAAACTTGGAGTCTCACTTTGAGAGAGGAACAGAGGTTAAGGATGTTTGAGAATAAGTTGCTTAGGAAATATTTGGGGCTATGAGGGATAAAGTTACAGGAGAATGGAGAAAGTTACACAACGCAGAACTGCATCCATTGTATTCTTCACCTGACGTAATCAGGAACATTAAATTCAGACGTTTGAGATGCGCAGGACATGTATCACGTATGGACGAATCCAGAAATGTATATAGAGTGTTAGTTGAGAGACCGGAGGGAAAAAGACCTTTGGGGAGGTGGAGACGTAGATGGAACGATAATATTATAATGGATTTGAGGAAGGTGGGATACGATGATTGATAGTGGATTAATCTTGAAGAGGATAGGGACCGATAGCGGGCTGATGTGAGGGCGAAAATGAAACCCAGGGTTCCTTAAAAGCCATAAGTAAGTATCAATATTAATATTATTATTACTACTATTATTATTATTATTATTATTATTATTATTATTATTATTATTATTATTATTACTATAAGTTACGAGATTCATTTATTTTAACTTGTGACTCGTGTTTGAGCCCACCCAATGTTTTCCAAAAGTTGGCGCCACTGAATGTGACTCAATGTAATATAATGAGTAACATTCGTGTCATTTCCTTTTGCCTTTAATGTAGCCCTTCGTGACGGCACGTCATTATTCAGCAGTCAGTGACTAGCATCTATGAAATTATTTGAAGGAGAAAGCTAGAGCTACGTGTTCAGAAGCATAACAAAAACTATCCATCATCACTAAACGTCCAAATAAAAAATCTGTGACCTTTTCTGAGCAAGAGCGCTTCTTAAAGCCGTCTGTTGTTGTCCAGTTTTGATTTTATGAAAGTCGGAGAGAAGAATTAATGAAGACTTCCAAAATCAGCTTCATTTTCGTAAGAATAAGGTTGTTGCGTGTCGAATGATTTCATTGTGAATACTAGTTTTCAGCCTGCCTTCCTTTCTGACGTCACGGAGTATACAGATAACGCAGATTAGGTTGATAGTTAAATATTCCAGCGTCGAACTGAAGTCATATTTCATCAGGTGGACGGCGGGACGAGTTGGATACGCATATACAAAAACCGTTATTGAGTTGTTTACTGGAGTACACTTAATTATAAAAAAATAATGCATATCGCAGGTGAATGCAATATTAGCTGATTTTCACATAAAATACAAATGATGTTTTCCAAAGAGCAAGCAAATCAAGACAACAAGTATATGACATTTAGAGAATTCATTGAAGACTATTTTAAGAAGTCTTCCATATCGGGGTTGAGGCACTTAGTTCAACGAAAGAGGCATCCATTGGAAATGTAAGTTACTATTATTATTATTATTATTATTATTATTATTATTATTATTATTATTATTATTATTATTATTATTATTATTATCGTAAACCACGAATTCGCAAATTTTTGTGTAAAGGAATTTCATTACTCTAGTAGAACTAGGCCTAACTTCGTGTATGAGACTATGGTAATATATGAAGGGAAGGAAGCAAAGAACAATCTAAGTAACTTTTACAAAGGTTTGAGTAAATGCTTTTTTAATGTTCAAAACCTTGTGGTACAGCCAATAATATTCATTCAAAAGCATTTCTTTTCACCTTGTAATGAGAACACTTCCTCACAATAATGACCAACCATAATCTATACTACTGTAATAATAAATCTGTAACCGAAATTTTTCTGGTAATTATCGCTTTCCAAAAATAATTGGTGTTAATATGTATAATTAACCATCTTGAAACCGAAAATAGTTTTTTTTTTTTTAATTTTTGTTTGCATGTTTGTCAGTCTGTCCACCTGGATTTTTGTTACCTTTTCACGCTATAATGGCTGTACCGATGTATATGAAAATTGGAATATAAATTAAGTTCGTTGTAACTTAGATTTTAGGTTATATAGCATTCAAAATACTTTATTTGAAAGGGGGGTCATAAGGGGGCCTGAATTAAATGAATCGAAATATCTCCACTATTATTGATTTTCGTGAAAAATGTTACATTACAAAAGTTTCTTTGAAAATGATTTCCGATATGTCTTATTCTATGCAAAATTTTAATGGGACTGATATTTAAAGACAGACATTACTTTTAAATTAACAGTGTATTTTACGTCATGTCCACCTCAGATAATATGGGCAATAAAGATAAAAGAAATGACTGCATTTATTTAAAGCGGTCTTGGGCAACAATCGGATTAATATTCATAACCCAATTATACGGATGACATTAATATGTGTTTATAATATACTAAATATTAACTTATTATATATAGAGAGTGTTTGTATGTTTGTGTGAGGCAATCTTAGGAAACTATTTAATCGATTTGGATAATTCTTTCATCATTGGAAAGTGTAGTTCGTTCAGATGGACCTAGGCTTTATGTCACTAAAGAAGGTCCAGAGTGAATCGAGAACTGGGCACAAATGAATGATAAGGTATGATTAAAACAGACTCTTACGCACAGAAAACTTGATATTCTGAATATCTAACAATGAATAAGCGATATATAGTTATATTTAATGCTATTAGAAGGTAATAAAATTTTATGTGTGCTTTGCTTTGCGTTTATTTGTGAACCAATGATAGTCAGGGATGGAATAATTTTACAAATATATTGTACACGCGACACATACATATTAATTATTCAGTAAGATAACGATACATATTTTATTGCTTAATTACATATTTGGATAAGCTGCGATAATGTATATTTAAAATTTATTTGGTCTATGTAAAATATTACTTTTTACTAGAACTTATTTTTTTATCCATTGGAATATAATCGTATTTTTACGAATGTTGTCGTAAAAGGCAAGTAGGCCCATTTCACCTCGACCAAAAGTAAAAAGAAATTGAGTAAAAATTAGTATTTTTACCTTGGAGCTCACTGGAGCTATTAATTTTCTAGATTATCCGAGTCGTTTTACAAACTTCCATGAAATGGCGTTCTTTTGCTTATTATGTACCCACATTTGTTTCCTATGGTTCTTAAAATAAAATTTATGTACCATGTTAACTTTAATGTGGTTTTATTTACGTAAACGAAGATGTGCATTGAGGCCAACAAAAAATTACCTTCGTACACAATCCACGCTATATTGACATTGGCTTGGGATGGTGTGTTAAGGAATGTATTCAAGAGTAATTTAGAAACATGTTAAATGAAATTATTCTTGCACCAAAAATGGATTTTCCCTGGACCAAATAGTCGTATTTCAATTATGTAATTACTTCATGTTCCATCTCGTATTGTATGACGTTATGACTGAGATCCCTATTGCTAATTATTTTTACTCATAAAATTAGGTCATGACAAGCACAGTATATACGATCTCGCTCGCAGAGGGGTGAAGTTCGAGGTTTGGGCTGGCCTACACACCACATATCGTGCTGAAGTTGTTGTTTTGCTAATATTCTTTATTATGAAGTGTTGTGCACTATACAGAATTATTACCTCTTAAGTATATAATCTTCTCAGTGATCACATCGTGTCTGCAGAATAGTGTTTTATAACTCTGTGGTTATTTTCATTTATGTAAGTACGCTGTGGTGTGAGAGGATATCGAAGTTTCATCTTATTTTGTTAAGTAGATTGGACATTAATAAATGTGTCCCATTTTGTAGGTTCTATATACTAGAGACCATTCGCCTACATAATGTAGATCGACCAGGCGACGCGTGACCGGCACGATGGCCATGCAACATGCGGCATACTGTCTCGCGTACACTCGGCAGTTTTATTATTACTGAACTAACCTGGAATATAAGAGTTGTTGAAAATGATGACCTCCTGCAATGAAGTTCGAGGTTTGGGGTGGTCTACATACCACATATCGTGCTGAAGATGTTGTTTTGTTAATATTCTTTATTATGAAGTATTGTGCACTATACGGAACTCTTACCTATAAAGCATATAATCTTCTCAGTGATTACATCGTGTCTGTAGAATAGTGTGTTATAATTCTGGGGTTATTTTCATTTATATAAGTACGCTGTGGTGTGAGAGGATATCGAAGTTTCATCTTATTTTGTTAAGTAGATTGGATATTAATAAATGTGTTCCATTTTGTAGGTTCTATATACTAGAGACCATTCGCCTACATAATGTAGATCGACCAGGCGACGCGCGACCGGCACGAAAGCCATGCAACATGCGGCAAACTGTCTCGCGTACGCTCGGCAGTTTTATTACTGAACTAACCTGGAATATAAGAGGTGTTGGAAATGATGACCTCCTGCAACACGTCTCTGATAAATTTTAAGAATTTTAATGGCTTCATATGCTGTGGTTTTAAAGACACCAATTTTTTGCGCGAGATGACGGAAATATTTTTATGAGGTGTGAACCAATCTCTCTCATATGTCATTCAGTTTTCCTCAGTAAGTATACAACGTGGTGTTTTGCTGCTTTTATTCAATATTGACCCAGTTTCTCTAAATGTCTAATGAGGTTGCGTACATTGTTCACATGTGAAATATTAACATTAAAAAATCTTCTTGTAAATCATCTTTCTACCTTTCCGCAATCACTCTTTTCCGATAAGTCTCTACCATGAAAATCCTTTGCTTTAAGTAAATTTTAAAATTCTGTGATGCTATGTGAACGAGCTAATCAAAACACTTCATTAACACAATCAGAAGAATAACACGCAATTTAATGTCAACACAGCCACCCTAACAGATTTACTGAAATGGACTGTTGAGCGATTGGGAGATGATTTGCAGTGGGCTGCTAGGCCTTCGTGCCGGTCGACCTTTTTATGTAAGCGAACGCTCTGTAGATGACACTACGCGATTGTGCCTTGCTCTACCGAGAATCATGGTAGACAGCACTCGGACTTCGCTGTCTGTTAGAGAAGCAGTAGTGCATGTGGTGTTTTGAATTCGATTTGTGTTACGATCATTTAATGGATAAATAAAAGTTGGACATCAATAATTTCGGGTAGAGTTCTGTGAGAAAAGATTTTATGCGTTAACATTAGGCAGGCAGGCCTGTGCTGTTTGAAAATGCCAAACAAATGTTTCAGTTGTACCGAAACACTTCTGCCTGAAGGCAAAACCAAATTCGGAGATTTAATAAGAATGAGAAAGAACGGGAAAATCGTTTATTGGATAACTATGCAAACATTTAAGTGGTTCGAGCAAGAGAAACTAGCATCGAACGCTTTGATTGACATGCCAATAACAGAGTTCGAACTTACCATGGTCGAAAAAAGAGAAAACAACACTGAACGTTTTCAGATAATCAACAAACAACGAGAGCGTATTACTAGAACTGGACAGCGTAGTCGAGAGTTAATACGCATAATATTACTATGTTAACATTCCATTACGATCTAAATATCGATTATGTTCATTTTAATAATATTCAAATAGGTAAAGCAGATCAAATGAAACGCAAAATGGGGTAAAGGACCAAAAGATTATGTAGTGCTGTTGGAAATGTTGTTATTTCTGAGAGTCAAGATCCCCAACAACCATTTCCGAGTAAAAATTTGCAGTAGTACATCCGTTATCACACACGTTTTAAATAATATAAGACAGTGCAACATTTTATTCTAAGTGGTGCCGTTTGGTAACAAAGCCTTTTTCCAGTTCAAAGAACAAACATCTGTTCTTACAGATATAGCCTCTTCTGTTTCAGACGCTGTTAGATTGTAAAACCAATCTTATAAGTAGAATTAATTGATCAATTGCAGATTGTATTGCATGGTAATAACAGTGTCATTCATACTTCTAAACACAATTTTGAAAATAATTCAGAGCAAACGACTTATAACTTGTAATAAACTAATTAGGCCTATTCATTAATAATAACAATGCTATATTTGTAAATATAACAGATTTAAGTCAATGATATTTATTTATAACAAGACGTGCAGCGAACCGCACGGGTATGGCTAGTAAAGAAATAATTAATATCTCCCGACATCCAGAGACAACAATGCCCCTCAGTGTAAAACTATTACAATTTATTATAACATTACACTATAAAGTAAGGGTACATTTATTTAAAAGTAGTTTTTACATATTTTCTTACAACAATGACTAACGATCCCGTGGCAGGCCAAATCGGCCCAGAGTGTGACCAGAGGTTACATCTGCACTAAAGAAACAACAACAACAGATCTTCTTCTTTTGGAAATCGCTGTTAAGTACAGCTCGCGCGAAAGACTTCAAAGTCCAGAGACCGTTGAGATTTAAACGCAGGTATCGGTTCCTGATCAGGTGTGAAGTCCACTTGCAAAACATTTCTCTCTGTCACGCTTGCTGTCTTTTAGGTGCTTGTAGTGAATCGATTTGCAGTGCCGCCAACTTATATGGGCCCGTGGGACCCGAGCTCACCCAATAATTTGTTGCGTTCTTATTATTATTATTATTATTATTATTATTATTATTATTATTATTATTATTATTATTATTATTATCAGCGGGCTAAAGCAGGGAGATGCACTATCACCTTTACTTTTTAACTTCGCTTTAGAATATGTCATTAGGAAAGTCCAGGATAACAGGCAGGGTTTGGAATTGAACGGGTTACATCAGCTTCTTGTCTATGCGGATGACGTGAATATGTTAGGAGAAAATCCACAAACGATTAGGGAAAACATGGAAATTTTACTTGAAGCAAGTAAAGCGATCGGTTTGGAAGTAAATCCCGAAAAGACAAAGTATATGATTATGTCTCGTAACCAGAATATTGTACGAAATGGAAATTTCAAAATTGGAGATTTATCCTTCGAAGGGGTGGAAAAATTCAAATATCTTGGAGCAACAGTAACAAATATAAATGACACTCGGGAGGAAATTAAACGCAGAATATAATATTCGGTTGAGAAGCTTTTATCATCTAGTCTGCTGTCAAAAAATCTGAAAGTTAGAATCTATAAAACAGTTATATTACCGGTTGTTCTGTATGGTTGTGAAACTTGGACTCTCACTCTGAGAGAGGAACATAGGTTAAGGGTGATTGAGAATAAGGTGCTTAGGAAAATATTTGGGGCTAAGAGGGATGACAGGAGAATGGAGAAAGTTACACAACGCAGAACTGCACGCATTGTATTCTTCACCTGACATAATTAGGAACATTAAATCCAGACGTTTGCGATGGGCAGGGCATGTAGCACGTATGGGCGAATCCAGAAATGCATATAGAGTGTTAGTTGGGAGACCGGAGGGAAGAAGACCTTTGGGGAGGCCGAGACGTAGATGGGACGATAATATTAAAATGGATTTGAGGGAGGTGGGATATGATGATAGAGACTGGATTAATCTTGCACAGGATAGGGACCGATGGTGGGCTTATGTGAGGGCGGGAATGAACCTCCTAGTGGCCTACCTCATGCACTACGTCATAGACGTATGACAGTTGACACAATGTCCCCACATGTGCAGAGGTGCACTCATCATGAGTGACTAAGTCATATGATGACGCGGAATTTTTACACTGAAATATCATATATACTTCGATACATTGTAATATATGATATGCGAAAAAAATCACTTCGTGATTTAAGACGGCGCTTCTTCCGTCGGATCCCGGCCACTTAGTCTCTCATAACGAGCGTACGTTTGCACATGTGTAGACATTGTGCCAACTGTCATACGTCTATGACGTAGTGCATGAGGTGGGCCACTAGAGGGATCCCAAGAGGTGGATCTTAAACTGAGAGGATTCGATCCGTCATCGAAATGGGAATCCGGTGTGGCTTAATGGATAAAGCGTCAGCACGTAGAGCTGAAAACCCTGGTTCAAATCCCGGTGCCGGAGAGAATTTTTGTCTGTTCCACTCTTCCATCATCATATGATGTCGCAGAATTTCTGCACTGATATATCATAATATGTACTTCGGTAGATCGTAATAATATGAGAGTAAGAAATTTAAATTAGCTTAACTAAGAAATAAAATTAAGAGTCACTCAGATTCCAAAGCCCATCACATTGCTGAAAAAATATTACAAGCAAAGAAAGGAAAGATATTTGAAAAGACTAGAAGATATGGACGTCTAAATTATAAATTGTAATGTTCACATATTCCGTAGTGTATAAACGTTGCTGGGTCCGATGGAGGCACTTTGTGAATGCATTATGCTCCTCATGAGGATATACAGGAGTTTGATTGATTGATTGATATATGTTGCTAAAAACAATCGGCCTTTCTCAGATTTTGAAAGTGTTATTGAGCTGCAAAAAATGAACGGTGTCGACATGGATGTAATATTGCAGTCAAGGAATACAACTTACTTACAAATGGCTTTTAAGGAACCCGAAGGTTCATTGCCGCCCTCACATAAGCCCGCCAGCGGTCCCTATCCTGTGCAAGATTAATCCAGTCTCTATCATCATACCCCACCTCCCTCAAATCCATTTTAATATTATCCTCCCATCTACGTCTCGGCCTCCCTAAAGGTCTTTTTCCCTCCGGTCTCCCAACTAACACTCTATATGCATTTCTGGATTCGCCCATACGTGCTACATGCCCTGCCCATCTCAAACGTCTGGATTTAATGTTCCTAATTATGTCAGGTGAAGAATACAATGCGTGCAGTTCTGTGTTGTGTAACTTTCTCCATTCTCCTGTAACTTCATCCCGCTTAGCCCCAAATATTTTCCTTAGCACCTTATTCTCAAACACCCTGAACCTATGTTCCTCTCTCAGAGTGAGAGTCCAAGTTTCACAACCATACAGAAGAACCGGTAATATAACTGTTTTATAAATTCTAACTTTCAGATTTTTGGACAGCAGACTGGATGATAAGAGCTTCTCAACTGAATAATAACACGCATTTCCCATATTTATTCTGCGTTTAATTTCCTCCCGAGTGTCATTTATATTTGTTACTGTTGCTCCAAGATATTTGAATTTTTCCACCTCTTCGAAGGATAAATCTCCAATTTTTATATTTCCATTTCGTACAATATTCTGGTCACGAGACATAATCATATACTTTGTCTTTTCGGGATTTACTTCCAAACCGATCGCTCTACTTGCTTCAAGTAAAATTTCCGTGTTTTCCCTAATCGTTTGTGTATTTTCTCCCAACATATTCACGTCATCCGCATAGACAAGAAGCTGATGTAACCCGTTCAATTCCAAACCCTGCCTGTTATCCTGAACTTTCCTAATGGCATATTCTAGAGCAAAGTTAAAAAGTAAAGGTGATAGTGCATCTCCCTGCTTTAGCCCGCAGTGAATTGGAAAAGCATCAGATAGAAACTGACCTATACGGACTCTGCTGTATGTTTCACTGAGACACATGGCAGAGGAATTACAACCACAACTTCTGAAAATAGGAATGATTTGAGGTATTCGTTGGGTAGTTAGCAGCTGTCGAACAATCAGAACTGTTTGGTAATCATATATAGCACTCCATACCTATTTCAATTCTGAATCATTTGATTTAACTTAAAATAACATTACAAGAGAGTTCATGGGAGGTTTAGCAAAGAAGCTGTCAAATTCAGTCTTTATTTTAAATTTGGCATTGATGTATGATGTGCTTAAGAAATGTCATCTCTACCTCTACACCTGCAGTCAAGAAGCACAGACATGATGAAAGCTGAGGTTTTGTGTAGAAGAACTATCCGTATTTTGGGGAGTTTCAAAGTAGAAGCTAAGAATGGCCTTGGAGATGGAAACTTTAAAGGAGTTTCAATGGTAGAGAGTGGTAGGCTGAAGGAAATCAATTTGGAAGATTTCATCAGTGAATTAAGAGCTGCACTGAAAAGTCGACTTTGTGGGAGTGGAATATTAAATGTCAGTGAAAGTGAAATCCAACTTGTATCAGATATGAAAATTCTGTCACCAAATCCATGGCCTGAAAATCCTTCACTTCGTTTTGGTAAACATGAAATTCGTAGAGTGTGTGAAAGGTTTAATGTTGAAGCTCAACAAGCATTATTCGGGATGAGAGAATTTATTGAAAATCCTCACAGTCTACCTGAAAGCTTGAAGAATTTTCAAATTTGCTTAAGAACCTTTCCAATAGGAACGGCAGAATGTGAGAGAGGCTTCAGCGCCATGAATGAGACATGCATTCATCGAAGATCCTCTCTTGTTATTTACAATATTTCATTACTTATGTTCATCTGTATAAATGGTCCACCTCTGCCGGAATCCAGAGCCATACATTAAAGAATGGTTGAAAAGTTACCGTACTGCCACAGATATACGTTCAAGAATTCATCTTGATTCCCCTGTTCGACAAGAAAATCGATTAGAGACATTACGTAGTTTGTTATTCAATCGTAAGATAGCTGCTATTGTTTTCATGTATTATTCTGTATTATATTATTGCTTTTATTAGAATTCCAGCAAATTAATTTAAATACATCCTGTAGAGTGATGTGATTATTTGATATGGCGAGGGTGTATGGCGAAGAAAAAATTTACCATGACAGCACTGATTTCAGGCAATAGTGACTATTCAAGTGACGGCGATGTAGTGTATTGTCAAGTATGTGAGAAAACTGTGAAATGCGATAAAAAGTTTCAACTAGAATAGCATTCGAAAACAACTGCACATCTCAGGTCAAAACAAAAGAGTAAGAACACGCAATAGGTACTTTTTACTCAGGCGAAATCACAGTCTGAAGTTACCGGTAGTACATTTTTCGCTGAGCTTTGCAAAACTTTTCTATGCAGCAACATTCCGCTGCATAAATTAAATAATCCACATTTACGATCATTTCTTCAAAATATTGTCTTAATCAAAGGATACCGGATGAATCCACTCTTAGGAAGAATTATTTACTTACCCTGGACACAATACGGTCTGACATAGGAGGGAACTGCGTATGGATTTCGGTTGATGAATCAATAGATTCGTGTGGTAGATACATAGCGAACTTCATAGTGGGTAAATTATGTCCAGAAGAACCCCGCAAACCTCATTTACTTTCATGCAAAGTGTTAAAAAAAACTAACCACACAACAGTTGCAGGATTTACTAACGATTCCCTGCGACTTCTGTGGCCTACTGAATCCGAGAGTCATTGTTACAAGATGTGTGTCTTAATCACAGATTCAGTTTCATATATGTTAAAAGCTGGTCAGTTCCTTCGAGTATTTTTTCCAAATCTAATCCTTGTGATATGCTTAGCACATGGGTTACATCACATTGCTGAAGAGATACATCAGTTAACAAAGTGATTTCAAGCGGGAAAAAAGTCTTCCTAAAAGCACCAACACGTCTCTCTGAAGTTTCTCTTCCGCCAGAACCTATTCTCACAAGATGGGGAACTTTGTTGTCTGCAGTGTCGTTATACCAGGATAACTTTAATCAAGTGAAAGATGTAGTTACAAGTATTGATGATGAGCACACTGCATGTGTTCGTGAAGCAAAGTGGGCATTTGAATGTGAAACTGTATATCAAGATATCAATTTCATCCATGTGCATTATTCGTCACTTTCAAAGGCTATTAATGATCTAGAAACTTGTGGTGCACCCCTACAAGAGTCTCTTCAGTTGATTGACAACATAATTTCTTCTTTAAATGCCGTCCCCGGTGAAATTGGGAAAAAATTGTAAGTAAACTAAGTGCGGTGTTGGAGTCAAACCCAGGACTGAAAAAGATCCAATCAATTAACAAGAATATAAGTGAAATCAGGCAATCTTTGTCAGAGGAGTGTTCGGAGTAATCACTACCAGTGTTCTCCTATTCCATCCGTTGACGTGGAACGTTCATTTTTAGCTTATAAACTAATTTTCTCCCACAATAGGCAATCTTTAACTCCTGAAAACATTGAGAAACTCTTGATAACATACTGTGATTCGTCATTTTGCAAGGAACGAAACATGTATATCACTGAGATTAAATAAAATAATTCCTTTGGTCAATGCACATTGTTTTGTTTTTAGTGCATATTTTCAACATTTTGTTACATATTTACGTGCATATTTTAGGTATTTTCAGTGCATACCGGTATATATCCGGGCCCTACTGATGGCAGAGGAACACCCTGACCTGCCGAATATGATGGTTGATTTGGGTAAAACTCTACAATAACTTGTAGTTCGTCCACATCACATTCTTCTCTGTTCTCTGAAAAGGTCTGATTTCCTGCTGTTTGTTTCTTAAACAGATTTACAGAAAGAGGAATATCATTTTTTGTTTGTCTATTCAATGTATTCGGCATCTGATAACAACTTCTTGTTCAAGGGGTATATGCCTGTTACTTTAAATCCATTGATTGCTATTTGAGCTGTTTGGCATCTAATATAGGCTTTGTCAAACAGATTCATTACATCAAAAGCACTGACAGCACGTGCATTGTGCCTTAACCACTGCTTGATTTCTTCGCTGTAGTGGACCATGAAAGTTTTGTCCAAAGGTTGTAGATTGTACGAGGAGTGAGAAGACAGCGACACAATTGTAACATGATTTGTTTTTGCCAAGTCGATCAGATAAATATTCTGTGTGTGACTCAAATGGCCATCCAAGAGCAACAGCAGAAGTTTTTCCTTTGTACGATTGGCAAACTCGATGAAGTGTCGAAACCACTGAGTGAAGGAGTTGATTTGGAATCACCCTGAAAGGTGCGCTGCAAAGATTGTTCCTGTTGGAGTCCCTTTTTTTCAACTGTTCATTCACATTTTTCCTCGAAAAAATTACTAAGGGGGGCACGAATGAGCACTAGCATTCATAGAAGCAACAATCGTTACAAGGGCCCCACGTTCTCTTGATGCCAAGTCGGCTATCTCTTTCTTACCCTTGAGGTCAATTACTTTAGCTACGGTACTTTAGATTGTTCTACAGTAATTCAGCTCTTATCAACGTTGTAAATTCTGTAAGAACTGAATTTACCTTTATCATAAATATTTTCCAGATAGTTATAAAATTTCCCTGTGGTCTTTGCTGCACCAAAGAGTCCTGCTATATTCCAATAGGCTTCCTTTCTGACAGTTTGGTTTTATGGCGTTTAAGAAAAAGGCTAACCCAATTTTCCCAGCAATTTCGCCTTTGAAAGGATGTTGAGTGTTATTGCTCTCTGCCAATTGTACGGCCATTCTTCGCAGATCATTACGAGTAAGCCCAAAAAAGAAGCTTCCATGGCAAGACAATAGATCTTTATCCAAAACTATAGGTCTGCCTCTTTCTGTTTTTACTGCTTCCTCAGGTATACCGTACTTCATATTGGACAATCCCGTAAGTTTTCTTTTCGGAACATTGAACTGTTTACTGACCTTCTTCCAAACCATCTTCTTTTTCCGATCAACGCCAATAGTTTTAGAGCCATTTTAGACGAACTCCACTTTCTTTGATCAGTCTTCCCCATTTTCCTCTTGGAATCGGCAACAGAATTCCAAGAGAATAAGAGTGTGTACAAATACAGACAGACTTTGAGGGAGGAATGAGGCGAAATTTCGTAAATTTCGTCAAAAATTTGAATTTTAGTTTTTTGCTTTAATATTAATCCCTGATATCTATTTAATATGTGCACGAAGTTTCAGTCATTTCTGCCCCTCCGATCAGCTGTTTTGGTAGTCATTATTAAATGTCTGCAGAATATTTAAATGGCCAAGCTGTCAACTTGATACTTATGCGCTTCGGTTATGCCCTACGAATATGGTACACATCTTTTTTTCGCAGTGTTATTTGAAATGATCAATGACTGAGCCTTCGAGGTTACTTCATTATGGTTAATGGTTATTTGAAGCGCCAGTAGATTACAGTCTTTTACTTTATTGATACTGTATGTTTTTGTGAGTGAATTCTATAATGTTTCCTTTTTCAACATGTTTGGCTGATTTTTTCCGTAGCTTTTATAAACTATTACAGCAACCTGTGTTTTTGCAACTAATTTATTAACATAAAGTGTATGGTACAAGGTCAACAGAGATTCCATTACGATTATTATGAACTGCACTAGTTAATACTTTGTAAGGTGTCCATATTTAGCAGTTAATACATAAATTCTGTGATACTAAACACACATTCAAAGTGAAACGACTTCACTAATGATTAGGCCTAAGGGTTTAGAACAGCATTTTTAACAATTAAGTAAGGAAACTCTGAATGCAGTCTTACAACAAACCGAAAAGGTTAATTTGACAAGCTTTAATTTATAAATGTATCTTAATGTCAGGCTTCATGATGCCTGCAAGCCATCTGTAAGACACGTGGTTTCGAAGCTTCACGGGTGCATTGAGAATTAACACGTAACAAAGAACACACAATCACATATTCAACGGAGTAACTATTCTTCCGTAAGGAAGTCTAAAATTTGAATTTTTTTCCTAACATGTACATCAGTTTGTAGATATACCCTTCTGAGTTCTTTAATAAAGTCGGGTATGGTTTTTGTTTTGATTTGCAGCATATAATAAATAAAACCCATGGCAAGCCACAATATACTAAAATAATGTGGAGTCTGTGGTAAGTCCAGGTCAAAAACGATCCGCAGATTCGTGTTCGGGTTCGTTGCCTTATGCACATTATTTAACTGGTGCTGAAGCCATAGCCAAATACCCCTTGAATGATCTGAACATCTTGTTAGTCTGTGGCTAATTGTATCAATAGTCCCACATTTATTGCACTGTGGAGTTGGAACAATATGATACATATATTTTCTTTCTTATGTCATAATTATCCCATTAATTAGCGCATATGACTCCCATTTCTAATTTGATGGTATATGCGGTATTTTAAAATATGACCAAATCTTCTTCCAGTTCTTATTAGGAAATTTACATTGTACATTCGGTAAACATCTCACTTGATCTTGTAAATAGCTGTAGATCAGTTTAGTTGTTACTAGTTCTGTTGCAATATTTGTGTCTTCCAAAAATTTGTTGGTGTCAGTGGTGAGTTTTTTCAAAGACCTAGACATACTGGATTCATGCAATGAAGCAACATAGTTAAATATGAACACTAAAGTGTCTATACTGTGGTCAGCGCGTAATATACCTTTTATAAATAGAGCATCACATTTAGATTTTACATTAATTAACTGTAAACCTCCTTCCTTGATCGACAATCTGCATTGAGGTCGTGCGATACGAAATATGAAACCTTTCCACAAATACAACCCTACCATCTTTTCGATTTGTTGAGCTGTATTTTCGGGTATCGGAATAACTTGTGCAAGGTACCATATTTTAGATAAAATAAACGTGTTTATATGCCACACTTTTTGAATAACATTCAAATTTCGACTGAGGTGTCCTTGGATTCCATATGTGATTTGGTTAACAATATTCTTCCAATTTATCTGAATAACATCCATGATTTTGGCTGTAAATAGTATCCCTAAAATTTTCATTTCATTAACATTAATAAATCGAGTTGATATCGTTTATCCTCTTGGAGTTAGGGCCATGAACGTACTTTTCGTAAAATTGATGACAGAGTTTGACGCACTTCCCAATACTTGTAGAACTTCTTGAATACGAGGAGGATCTGTTGTTTCTTTGCATAAAATAATCACATCGTCGGCATAAGCATAAACCGGGGGTATAGTCATCATCTGTCTGTTATTACACAAGGAAAAAGTCAGCATCCACAGTAGTGGTTCTAATGCACATGTAAATAATATCATTGATATTGGACAGCTCTGGCGCACGGATCTTTCTATGGCGATTGGTTTAGTAAAATACCCGTTTATTTGTACACGTGAATGCGCATTCTGATATAATTGTTTGAAAGTATTGATAAGTTTTATAGGCATATTCAATTTACATAACACTGCAAACAAATAGGAATGAATGATATTATCAAAGACTTGCTCAAGATCTATGTTAAGTATCCCAGCAATATCATCATATCCTTTTTTCAATAACAAATCCCTAATAGTAGAGAGGACATTGGTGATCTTTCTTCCTGGCACTGCACACGTTTGCCCTATATCTATATTTTGAGGGAGCAAAGTTTTTAATCTATCTGCAAAAATCTTCATTAGAATTTTGTAGTCAGTATTTAGAAGTGTAATCGGTCTATAGTCTTTAGTCATTCCAGTACATTGCTTTTTTGGGATAAGAATTACAATGCCCTCAGTAAAACTTGTACAGTCTAATTGACAGCTAAATACTTCATTAAACACTTGTAGGAGTTGCTGTTTTATGAAGTCCCAATAGGCCTTGTAAAAATTATAGGTAATTCCATCTGAAGTTGGAGCTGATTTGGAACTTGCAGAAAATATCGCTCTTCTAATTTCATCTTCAGTAATGGGTTGTTCTAATAGTTGTTGAGCATCAAGTGATATGGCTCGTTGCAAACATTGATGTACGTTATGTCTATCTTGCTCAGAATGTTCTCTATGGCGAAATCTTGTTTGAAAATATTTGAAAGCTTCTTCCAATATTAAGGGGGTACCTGTAATATTTTGGTTATCTGGTGTTTTTATATGATGAATAAATTTTGTCTGACCTTCATTTTTTTCTGTAGCAATATGAAAAAGCGCGGCTTTTTCTTCAGCAATGATAGAACTATTTGTGCTTCGTGTTAAGGAACCTTGAAATACACGCTCTTGAAGTAAGTTGAGTCTCCTCTTAGCAGCTTGCATGTGTTTAAAAACATATGTACCGGCACATTGTTGTTGATAGATGTTCAGCAGGAGTTTATAATGATAAAGCAGCTTTTTACGTGCAGTACGCGCCCTTTGTATGCCTTGGGATTTAAAAAAAACTGCTGAATAGCTGGCTTAACAATGTAGGTCCATTTATGAAGAATGTTAGATGAAGACCGTCTCACTCTATCAGTCACTTCCTCCCCCCCCCCCAAAAAAAAATTAAAATCTTCGGTAAATTTGCCATCACGTAATAACTGAGAGTTCAGTTTCCAATAACGTTTGCCTATCTGTGGTACATGATGACGTTTTTCCACTTTTAACATTACGCAATCATGGTCAGTTAAGGAAACTGGAATAGTACTGACCGTTTTAAGTTTACCTGTTGTAGCTGCGTTCACGTAAATTCTGTCGATACGAGAAGCTGCATTCAGGTGATGATACGTAAACCGAATGCTGTTGCCATGCAGTTTTTCCCGCACATCATATAAACCGAGTTGAAGGATTATGCGGTCTAAGGCAATCGATGGATTATATTCTCCAGGTTGGTCTTTTGCGTGGAGCACACAATTAAAATCTCTACCAAAAATTAAATGATCAAAATTATGTCTTACATAATAAGGTAATGCATGTGTAATAAACTCTTCTCTTTCTGCTCTTTTATTCGAACCAGAGGGAAGGTACACATTTACGTATAGCGTATTATTCTTTGTTAACAGCGTCGTTTTTCTGCCGCTTGGATGGCTTTCGAATTGTTGAATTTCAATACTAGAACAATACACAATGACAGTGCCTCTTTGATTTTCCCCAGGGTTACATATCGCATGAAACCGTGGACCCAAAAAAAATGCATATTATCTATATTTATTTCTTGTAGCAAAAAAATATCGTTATCATTGTCATTAAGAAATCTTGTTAATTGCTGTTGTTTAGATCTACTGCGAAGAAGATTAACATTGAGAGTTGCCGCTACATTTAAAGTGAGTGACATCAAAAATAAAATCCACAGGCAGAAATGCATTTTCTAACAATACAACTAATTATGATATTATTATCCTTCGGCTTTGGAAGTTACGGTTCGTTTCTTTTTTGCAAGACGAGGATCTCTTGAATTTACCTTCCTCTTTAAATAAGGCCGAATTGTTAAATCAGTCGTTTCACTATCCATCCGTGTATCCGGAAACATTGCATCATAAGAATCATCTGTTCCGTGTTCTTGATTCACCGTAGAAATAGGAAGGTCATTCACACGATCGACAGGCATACTTTCTTTCGTGTCTTGTTGTGGGACAGTTGTGTACTGACCTTGACATTGGCATCAGGCGCAGAAGGATTATTCTGCGCTGAAGCGGTGTTTAGATGTGGGGAAAATGCCATCCTCGTGTATCTTGTCTGACGTTGTCTCTGTTGTTATGGTTGAACTGTTAACTGACAAATGAATAACTTCAGATACGTCATCTTTGTTTACTGATGACGTCGAAGCGGTAGCTTTTGTATCCATCGTATTGCTGGATATATAACCCGTCTGAAGAATCATTGCAGACGGCAGGTAAAGTAAGCTTGGGCATAAACATGCGATCGATACTGCATTACGTCACCCTGTTCTGACGTACTATGCACAGTGCTCCAGTAAAGAAATGCCTCAGTTCAGTTCGTTCAGTCTGCTAGTCGGTATCGAAAGTGTGTGTGTGTGTGTGTGTGTGTGTGTGTGTGTGTGTGTGTGTGTACACAAGAGCAAATGGAAACTCCGCCGAGACACTCGTCACGCGAAGTCTTACACTCGCAAAGCAGAAAGATTATATACAAGGTGCTGAAATTTTGTAAAGAAGAGAAAAAGAAAGGTCTTATCATTCCATTAACGAACGCTGTGAAAAGAACAGCAACGGCGGTGGGGAAGAGTGAAAGAACAAAACATATTATAGCTAAGGAGGTGAGGAAGCAAAGCGCATTGGAGGACAATTTTCAACTCCTGGTAAAAGTCGCCCACATCCAAAGAAAATTGTACTTGATGATTTTGAAAAATGTGTCAACCGCAGAACTTTTTTGGAGTTTTATGAGAAGAGAAAAGAAATTCCGACCCTACACAAGCTTCTGAATGCTGTTAAGTAAAAGATACAGTTTAATGATGGAAAAGATACATTCTGGAGGCTGTCAGTTTTGAAACAAATGACCGCACAATTAATAAGCGAAATCAGCAAATAAGTCTGGATAAAATGCTGCCAATCTGTTAAACATATCGAGGACGAATATTGGCGTCGTGACGCGTTAATGGAAGAGGAAATGGAAAGAGTAGTAATAAACATAGGCATTGTGAGCAGTGATGAAGATGAGATGGATTATGACAGGCCAGGTAGCAGCACAGATACAGCAGACGAAGGCAGTTCAACTGATAGTGCAGATGAAATTGAGACCTCTGCCTCGGGCATACAGCTACTTCTGGAATAAAGTACGTGTATATACCGTACATGACAGAAAAAGTAAATTCAACTATGATATAGATAATTGTATTTTATTATGTTCATAACAGCTGTTGATGTTTTTATTGTCAGACTGTACCAACATTTATCCAGCTGACTGGCCACGCATCGAGACTGAGCGGATCGCATTCGCGACACACGAGCGCCCTCATCTGAAAACTGCAATGTTTCATCAGACGGGTTATATTAGTCTTGCTAACATCCACTTCCAGTTGTTGATAAATATTATGCTCTCCTTCTGCAGGATCGTGATTATTTACATCCATCTGAAGCACAGATCGTCTCGCCGGCAGCGTTCCAGCTACTAACTTAGACCAAGCAGGTTGATCTATTTCGCAAATGGCCAGTTTGATGGCAGTATGAACAAGTAGTAGGTTGATTTTTATAACTTACTAAGGCTTTGAATCCACAAACATCAATATATGAAGGGATATGCGCTTTCAGACCCATTTTAACTGTGCGCACTCCATTATTAATCTTATATCTAAAAGCCTGTCCCCATGAATCATCAGTATCTGAATAAACCGTGCAATATTTTTCAAGAACAGTACTTATATTAGTATTAGAAAGTTGCGGAGGAAGGTTATAAATTTTGACAGATTTAATGCCAGGTCCTGCTTTCTCTATTTTCACTTTGGTTCTCTGTCCATTAGAAAATGTGAACGACTCTTCAACAATGTTAGTTGAAATACATTTAATGAAGACTTGCCATGTCACTACATTCAGTTGAATCATCTCTAGTTGTTCTTCCATTAGTCGGAGATCTCCATAAATCCATTCGTGAAGTAAATATGGTTCTGGTCGAGGAATAACTTGCTCGGTGAAGGATATCACAAGCGTTTGTTTCCTTTCTATCATCATAATTCTTATCAAATAAATATCAGGAGACTTAGTCAAAAGTATTTATACACAAACTTGTGCAGGGACACTTAACAAAATTAATCACAGTTTATTTCTAACGAAAGTCACTGTAATATTATGTCACTTATTAAACTGAAACACTCACTACTCAGACAGTACAATCGCGTGCGTAGGCTACTAAAGCTTGCTCGCAACTAATGTTTGTGTGAGGAAGTTGTATAACACAATTTATAACCCATAAAATATAATTTAATAGTTTAAATGAATAGTAACTTAAATATTAGTCCAATAGCGTGTGTATTTTGTATATATTTTATTAGTATAGTAGTGGTGTACATAATATGAGCGCTAGACTAAGTGTAATGTGTATATAGCCTACTTGTCCACACCTGTGGAGTAACGGTTAGTGCTTCTGGCCACGAAACCAGGTGGCCCGGGTTCGAATCCCGGTCGGGGAAAGTTACCTGGTTGAGGTTTTTCCGGGGTTTTCCCTCAACCCAATACGAGCAAATGCTGGGTAGCTTTCGATGCTGGACCCCGGACTCATTTCACCGGCATTGTCACCTTCTTTTCATTCAGATACTAAATAACCTAGATGTTGATAACCAAATAAAATTAAAAAAATACAGCCTACTTCTACATATAATATTTAATGTTTTGTACAGTTAGGTCTAAATTAAAGAAATAATTTAGAAGTTTAAAATTTATCAGGGACAAATGGTGGTCAGATAAAACTGAGGGAAATATTTCGGATAAATTTCAGAACACGGATTCAACCCTTCCCTTCTACCCCCACCACATCTACCTTGCAACAAGCTTCTTTCCCTGCAGACTCCTCCCTATCTCGCGTTCTCACGCTTCATCTCGCTCCAAACGAGACACGCGCCACCTCCGAACATCATGGCGGACACTGACGATCTCGGATTCCCACGATCTCCGACGTGTAGCACATGATGAAAAAAGCTGGGTGTCAGAGTGCAAGCCCTGACGCGGGGCGTCGGGCACTGGAAAGTGCTGTACGAAAGCATGATGATGCGCATTTGACAAATGAAGACTCTGCTCTTTTCTGATTATTTATAGGCACTGAAAAGTACCTTCACACATCACCAATATCTGTACTTACTGGCTAGTAATCCCGTCTGCTGCAGAAACCATATTAACTTAACACTATCACTGCTGAAGTTATGCACGGCGAAAATGTCGCGAACGATTCCATATCGCTGTTCAAGCAACACAGTCGTAAATCCACCACTTACGCACGTCGACACAAAAGTGTCGACACGCCAAGCTGTCCAGCGTCACCTGTTAATTTCACGCACCGCGTGAGTGTCAATTCTTTCTCTGATAGGCCTGTCGCGACTTAGGTCCCGTTAAGTCACGCTTCTACGCCCGCCCGCTCGCCATCGAGTCATATGAATTTAAATTAATTTATGCACTTAAAATACAACATAAAATCGCTTTATTATAACTAGGACCCGGATAGTTATGTACTAAAAATCAGTAAAATATGTACATACTATATATGTATTTAAAAATCTTCAAATATGCAATAAAACCATTAAAATATCAAGAAATATGTAACATCATAATATCATAATTTCCCTACATTTTCTTGAAATATGTTGCTGATAGACTACCTACAGAATCACGTCAAGTCTTAACATATACTATATTATGGATCCAATATTACAACTAGATATAATCATCTGGAGGTGCATGTAAATAACTTAAAAATTTAAAATTACATATTGCTGTTCATTTTCCATATTACGAGCCCCATAACAATAAGGAACAAACATGTGTTTCAAATTGTCAAATAGAAAACTTATCCTGTTATCGTGTAACATGGCTTTGTACTGTCTAAATGATCGTTCAAATTCACATTATGTAATGGGAGCAAATTTAAACTTGGACAAAACTTCTGGTGTGTACTCAATTTCAAAGACTTCGGTACTACTTTCATTTAGCACTATGATAATAGCACTGATAGCCTTGAATCCAGAATTTTTCTTCAAACTGAAAGAAAGCGTATCCTTCACTGAAGGTACAACCGGCCCTTGTAGACTTTCCAGAGGCCTGACTACAGAATGAACAACATCAAGCCTGTCTGAAAGTATGACTTCTTTGCTTAGTAGCCTACAACATCAATCCAGCTTCCCCACCTCGTTAAGAGTGAATGAAGGAGTGGAAGCTCAGGAAATAGTTCTTCCAATTTATCAACTCTGTTGTACGCCTTTAAAAATACTTTATTTGTATTCGAAAATAGTGTGTCATTTTTAGAAAATTTAGATGGACCCAGTTCTGCTATGCGATGGAATGCATGCACAAGACATGTGAGATGTAACATTTTAGGATATAAAACTTGCAAAGCTGTGGCATCTTTGCACATATATGGTGCTGTATCCGTCACAAGAAGGAAGATATTACTGTGTTTCACCCCATCGGGCCACAAAAGTGCCATTGCATCATTAAATAATTTAGCAATATTTTAATGATTGCATTTTGGTAACACCTCACAAGTTAAAAACACAAGCTTACTCGCTTCATTATCTTTCAACACGCCGAGTATAACATTTCCAATATATCATTCCTATACATCAGTTGCTTCGTCGATTGAAATCCAAATGAGATCATCTGTTGTGCACAGTTTCACGTTTGTATTTCTCAAGAAACTCGCACAGCACTGGATTTTTTTAATTTCCAAATAGGGACACCAGCACAAACCATAGCACGGCGCACATCACTTACAAACTGAGATTTCTGAGGTTTTGGGCGTTTCTGAGCTGAGGTTCAGTGAGCAACAACTGCTTTTGAGAAATGGTTTCGAAGCACGGGCCAGATGATGTGACGTGGATAAGTGTTCCAGGACCTGAAAACTTTCAGAACAGGGCACATTTTTCTCACAAACAGGCGAAAAAGTGCCTTTCCATCTGTGGATAAATTGTCAAATTCCTCTGTGTAATGCTTTAACTTTACACAGAATGAGATTTTTTCTTTTAGTACAACATTTAACTTGAAATTAAAAAAGAATTAAATGCTGAGGTCACACAACGCAAAGTTATTGTTCAATCTACACACGACAGCTAATTGCGATTAAGCGACGCTTCAATAGGTGACATGGCATGGCTTGGACACGCAGTGGCAAAGTGCGCATCACGTGACCGACGGACAGGCAGAGAGATTCAAGATAGAAAACGTTTTTGACCTTCTCGCGCAAGGTCATACACTTGTAGGATCTAAAGGCATGTTATAACGAATAAAATTGCAATTAAGCATGGAAATATTAATACATATGTAAAAATATGTACTTAACACCAAAATATGTAAAAAATATGTAGTTTCAAGTTTACGTTTTTAGGATCTAATTGGCATGAAACTCCAACATATCACCAAATCTCGTATCTTAGGGTGCTATTCATAGACATTCCGCAGCACGCGCTATGAGCGTACTAAGCTAGCCTCGGCTTACCACTGGCTACTTGTACAGAATTCAAATCACATCTTATCGCTAACACTGCTTTATGAATACGAAAAACGCTGATCATCCACCGGAAACCCACGCTAAAAATGTATATGAATACGGCCCTTAATGTTAATAGAAAAAAACATGTAATTACATAATTACCCGGGCCGTATATAACATATATTATATTCTCTAAAATTATTACATGGGGACAAATATTACTTTCACAACAATTTATCTCAAACACCATCACGTCTACACAGTAATTTATTATTCATGTTTGAACAATTGTATCTTGCGTATGGTACATTTTTCTCATTTGCAACATATATAGCCTACGACTTAGATATGACATATATACGAAATTTTTAACCAAGAACATGTGTTGTCCAGACAGACTGCTGAGGATTCAACATACGAGGTCTGTCTAAAAAGTATCCGACCTTAAATTTTCCCGCGCAAAGTAGTGATGATTCTAAGGCGGCGCCACTGTGCACGGTGGAAGGAGGAACCGTAATGCGCATGCTTGAATTTTTTCACCGCATTCGCTTGTGCCAGTCTCTGGCTGGTGGTCGCCAAGTAAGGTGCTGTTCTAAGTGTTTGTCGGATTTATTTTTCTCGCAAGTTGACTGAACGAATTGAGCAAAGTTACTGCATTAAAATTTTGTCAAAAGCTTGGTGATTTTCAAAGTCAAACAATTGTAAGATTCAGCAGGTGTTTGGGGAAAATGCGATGGGTGTAACACAAATTAAGGAGTGGTTCAACCGATTCAAAGATGGCCGCACATCAGCGGAGAGTGAGCAGCGTTGTGGCAGGCCCCAAACTGCTCGGAGTGCAGCTGTTGTTGAGAGGGTGCGAAATTTGGTGATGGCAGATCGTCGTTTGACCGTGCGGGAGATTGCCGAAGAGGTTGGAGTGAGTAAAGATTCTGCACATGCAATTTTGCGTGATGATTTGGACATGAACCGAGTGGCTGCGAAATTCGTGCCCAAGTTGTTGTCCCCGGAACAAAAAGACCTCCGTCGTGACGTTGCACAGGACCTTCTGGACACCGCCAACACTGATCCTGGGTTTCTGAACACCGTGATAACTGGAGATGAGTCATGGGTGTACGGGTACGACCCAGAAACAAAAAGACAGTCGTCCCAATGGAAGCATCCCGAGTCTCCAAGGCCGAAGAAAGCGAGGCAGGTGCGAAGAAAAATCAAGGTGATGCTGACTGTTTTCTTTGATGTCCGTGGAATTGTGCATCACGAATACGCACCGGAAGGACAAACGGTGACAAAGGAGTACTATCACGATGTTCTCCGGCGACTCCGTGATGCAGTTCGGCGCAAAAGACCAGACATGTGTACGGCGAACAACTGGCACTTGCATCACGACAACGCCCCCGCACATTCATCCCAATTGATCCACACTTTCTTGGCCAAACATGGAATTACAACCGTTCGCCACCTCCCTACTCTCCAGACCTGGCTCCTTGCAACTTCTGGTTGTTTCCAAAATTGAAGACACCACTGAAAGGATCCCGTTTTGAGAGTAGAGAAGAGATAATGCGGAACGCGATGACGGAGCTGAACACCATTCCAAAAGAAGACTTCCAGAGGTGTTTCCGGCAGTGGAAGGATCGGTGGGCTAAATGTGTGCAAGCACAAGGGGCCTACTTTGAAGGGGATTAGGGTCCCAACCCCGTCAGGTATTTGAAATATTTTTTCTGCCTAAAGGTCGGATACTTTTTAGACAGGCCGAGTTAGACATGATGGCACTTGGCAGACCCGTGGCCACACATCATGCTATGGTGTTGGCTGTGTAATAGACTTACTCACAGGATTCATTATAGACTATGAGTTATATCAAAATACTGCCAAGAGTGTCATACAACTGCGAAAGATCTTGGCAAAGATTCTTGCGAATATAGCATGTGGTAGAAGGGCCATGCTAAAGTATATTCCCTTAACCGTGAAGGATCCTCTGGAGCCATGGAGATGGAAGCAGCAGTCCGGATATGGCAGCGAGCGACAAAGTTGGGCTTCCAATATACAACTATGCTATGTGACGGTGATGAAAAACGCATGTAAAATTGAACAGCATGAAACCATATGAGGACAATGTAATGATAGAAAAAGAAGAGTGCATTAACCATATGGGAAGGAGATTGTGTACAGCCCTAAGAGGAGCAGTTGATAAGTAAAAAGTGTCAAGGTGTCACTCTTGAGGGTAGAGGAACTGGTACAATAACAAATTATCTCATTACAAAGTTGCAAAAGTACTATGGTAAAAGTATCCGGAGCAATATTAGGAACATTCAAAACATGAAGTCAGCTGTTTTTGCCACATTGCACCACAGTATATCTACAGACTCCAAGCCCCGACATTCCCTATGTCCTCCTGGTAGCAATTCTTGGTGCTTTTATAAACTAGCCGAGGCAGATGGCAAACCTCCGCCTTCCCGTAAGAAACATGTTGGAACTCTTATAAGAGAATGCTTTCTTACAAGGCTTGCTTCTGACAGTCTATTGAAAAGGTGCCAGATGAGGAAGACACAAAATTCGAATGAAAGTCTTCATTCAATGATATGGAAGCGGGGCCCAAAGAAAATATTTGCCTCAAAACGACGGGTCGAATCTGTAGTGTGCCAAGCTGCTAGTAAGTTCAATACAGGATGCACCAAAACCATCAGTGAAATTCAAGAAACTGCTGGTGTTTCACCTCGGAAGAAGACACTGCAACTTTCCGAGCAACGCGACGAGATGCGTGTGAAGAAAGCCAATAAGCAGGCTAAAGCTACAAGGATAAAGACTCGCAGGGCCTTGAAAATTGCAAGAATGAGAGTGGAGGAAGGTACCAAATAGAGGGAGGGCCCATCATACAACCAGGAAAATTTTAGGAGGAAAATATGTAATTATATGCATGATGTTATGTTTATTTGAATGCCAAACTATAATCATTCTTTTCTCGGCTTCAATTTTTTTGTAATTGTTCAGTTTTTAAAGTCTATGTTCTCCCACAAATATTGTCCTAGAACTACCAATTTTTTGTGCATGGTAACTAATCAGTGGTTCTCTCTTAAAGAGAGAGATTTTTAAGATAGGGCTAGAAAAATTATAATTGAAATGTAAAAAATTGCACGAGATATCGGAACCTGTTTTTATTGTATGAATTAATTTGTTTTCTGTCTTAGGTGTGAGCTAATAAAATGCAAATATCTTTCTGTTTGTGTGTTTATTGAATATTTGGGAAAGCATGACAGAAAATTCAGTGCAATAATTTCAATTTTAAGGGAGAACATAGATTAAAAAAAAAAAAACAAAAAAACAAAAATAATTTTTTAAAGAAAAAATTTATGATTTACACAGTTTTAATTTAATTGCATTCAAATTTGGTATGGATATATAGCATACTAAAGTACATTTGTGTACCACATTTCAAGTTTATAACTTTATTGGTTTAGAAAATTCAAATTTCACCTCATTCCACATGAAAAAATAAGGGGTCCTGTTTAGGCAACTGAAGGCACGACTATAGCTAACATTTTGTTAACCAAATAAATTTTAACCAAACATCTGAATAAGACGGTTTAATGATAAACATTAACCTTAAACCTTGCAATTTAATATATGTCGAAAGACTTACCTGCCTATATCTAGGAGAAATAACGAAACATGTAGCACAAAATAAAAACATTTTCCACTGTCAAAATAGGTAATGGCGAACTGATAAGCAACAAGTGAAGCGGGCGATGTGTGCGCTTCGCTACAGAGTAATAGAAGCCTAAACTATTATTTACACTTGGTCCCTCTAGAGTTCAGGAGAATGCAGAGCCAGAAAACCGGAGGGGGGGTCCGATTTAGGAGGGGAGGAATCCGGTTTAGGGCACTTTCCTCTATTATTATTATTATTATTATTATTATTATTATTATTATTATTATGATCACTATTTAGCAACAGTGTAAATTCTTTAACATTAAACTTCATATTCTACGTTTATTAAACAGAAACTAGCTTTGAGAGAAATTCACAGGTAGCCGGTATCCTGTCATTAGTGACCATTACAGTTTTCATTTACCAAGTCACAATACTTTTGACTAATAAAACGGTACGAAACGACGTCTTTTAACCAATCATGGCTGCTTATCGCACAATTTTATCACTTCCCTAGCGTTTGTTTATTTGTATCACTTCCCTAGAATTTGTTTTTATCACTTCCCTACCATTTGTTTCTTTGTTTGCCAACATTGGAAACTGCAAATTCCTTATGGTACTGTAAAATATGCTTTGCGATCTTGTTTTGTTTCCCGCATAGACAAACAACTGAAAATGGAGGCTCCGTTCAAACGTTTTGGTGAAGCTAACATGATTGGAATAGAATTTAGTAAGTCAATATTTTATTGTAGTAGAGTACTTTATTTCTTCTAAACTTTATATACTTTCTTCTAATCGCGTGATAATCAATTAAATCCCACTTGAGTTTTGATTTTCTCTAGATACATCAAAACATCTAGTGAGATTATTGATGATAAAAGCATTTTATGAACCATGAACTGGAATTATAAGAATGCAGTGTGTGCCAGATGTTTAGTTCAGACTGCAACTTGAAACATTGAGTTTGCTGAAAAGTGTTGCATACATTACAATGGAGCAGGGCGCAGAGGAAAAAAGTTTTAAATACGGAAAAAAAGTTATTATTATAACAGAAATTGAGAGAGGTAAAGAGAAAGGTAGTGTTTCGAATGAATTTGATTTGGCAGAGAAAGAATAGAGAATGTTTCATAGATGCATATTTTGGAAAACGGAAACAGAAATAAATTAAAGATTTCTTCAATCCACATTCTTGTGAGTAGCATATATATTCTATTTAGCGAACATTACAGTACTTGATCATTATTTCACTATTTCTACAATTCAATATAGTTTGAACTTAAATAGTAGAAGAATAATATCAGTGTTAAATGTTTAATCAGTTATAGTAGTGTAAGCCTATATAAAATTAGAATTATTTTTTACTAATGGCGGGAACTTGACTTTGTCATTCATCCATACGAATTGAGTTCTGTAGACCAATTAACGACAGAGTCACTGACCAGGATGCGTCATAGAAGGCTGGTTTACGCTACACCGTTGTTGAGAAAAGATTATGATGGAGATTTGTTGGGGAATCGAAGCTTCCAGAGAAAACTCTGTGCTACCTGGACCACAGGCTTGCCCTACACAAGTTATATATCGATATATCGAAGGTATACCGGTCCCAGATGATTATAAGAAATTAAATTATATTAGTTTACAAAGTACGTAAATTTGTGAATGTAGGCTATTTCCTCTTTTAATATATTTATTGTACACACTGTTTCTAAAACGACTTACAACTTTGCAACCACACAGAAATATATTGCGAAGACTAGTGCAAATGGTTCAGTGTCATATATTAGCAAATTAAATCTAGTTTTACCTTAGTCAGTAGGACTCGGTATCAATGCATTGGTCATATGGCAGGCATCCCACCTGAAGTCAATTTCTTGCCGCACTCACTGAAGAAAATCCCGCGTCATTTCTTAAATTGCAGCTGTAATTTATTTCGATTTCTAACCTGTGCAATATTAGCTGGCAAGGGTGGATGATAAATCGATCTTTAATGAAAACCCAGAAGAAAAAATTGAGGAGTGTAAAATCTGGAGAACGAGGTGACCATGCAATCAGCCTACCTCAGCCTATCCAGCGATCTGGAAAATGGGCATCGAGGTTTCGGACTTCTGTGAGGTAGTGAGATGGAAGTGTATGAGCTTTGGTCATCATCCTAGCGTATCTATGGGATAAGGAAAATAGCCAACATATCTAGATAAACGAAACCGTTTATGGTTTGTTCTTGAAAAAAGAATGGACTGTAGACTTTAACTTTGCTTACAGCACAAAAGACATCACTTTCGGACAGTCACGAATATGTTCGAGTTGCGTCAGGATTTTCACTGCTTCAAATTCTGCAATTGTGGGTGTTTACTTCGATTCTTCAAACCACAACACACACTTAGCACGCTCCGCTTCCGCGAAAGCAGCCCCTTTGAAGTTCATCTCCTCGCGGTGGCAGAATTCTATAAACAGCACTACGTCATTGAAAAACATGATCTATTTACGTATAAATTAATGTATCAACCAATATTATAAGTCTACTGCATAAAGGGCTACACTCTTTTAAATTTGTGAAGTCCTTTTAGAAACATGGTTCATTTATTTTTATAGTGGCAGTCGTTTATTGCGACGTAATTTATTTAGTGCCCTCGATGACACGGTAACGGAGTTCAACTGTAGCACTTACGCTTTGGAATTGAAGACCGCTTTTCCAAAACTCAACATCTACAAAATTTGGGAAACTGAGTTATACAATATTCATGTTTATCTCAGTGAGTTGAACACTTTGCGCTAATCAGAATTAACCAATCTCAGTTTATTCGGTTCTAATCTGGACTTCAATATTGAGAAATTTTGCAAAACTCATCATCTACAAAAATGAAATTTTATCAAAATACAACATGTAAGGTGTGTGTCCATCTCTTATTGATTTTTAAACAGGAAATATTAAAATATCGGTATAGGGAAGGACATTACACAAGGAAGAAATGTTCACGTTCCTATTTACCTCCCGAATTGAACATTAGTAAGATGTGGAACGATTTTGTCAAGAACTTATTAAAGCAGGTGTTCCAAGATGCTCTCTGTCGAAATATGAACATGTATTTTATAAATCTTTCAACTTAGCATTTGGAAATTCCGGAAGTGACACTTGCTTGACGTGTGCCGAACTTCTCCTCAAAATAAAAAATATTTCAGATTTAGATGAAAAAAATAGGGCCAGAACTGACTATAGATTACACAAAATTACAGCTACTTGGCTTGAAATACACATGGGTCGTGGGGCAAATGAAGTAGCTTTAGCAGTAAGATATTTTGTAATAAATTTAGAGAACAACATTCGCAAAGGAAAACGCACAAATTTAACATTGAGACTTTTCTCTGATTCCTGTGGATCGCAAAATAAGAACTCAGTCATTATGAGAATGCTTCTTCGATTTTGCGAAACGTCAAATCTTTCAACAAAATTGTTCACTTCTACCCTATTATGGAACACAGTTACATGCCTCCTGACAGGGTATTTGATATTTTAGAAAAGGATCTTAGACAGCATGAAAATATAACTGTTCCTTCAAAATATCACGAGATCCTAAACAACCAAGGCACATATATTTTTCTCTCGAAAGACTAACATGTTCATGACCTCAAATCTATTGCTAACAAAATGGTAAAAAATGAACTGCCTCTTAAAATGACAGATTGTCAGGTTCAAAAAATATATTTCACCCACCCATCAATGTCGAAGTAAAGAAAAGTAACGTCAAAAATTTTAAAGAAATGAGTAATACTCCAGTATTGAGCCCAGTAAATTATGTGAGTAATAAAAAGCTAGATGTTATATGGAAACTGATGACATTTTTTTATGTATCTTCGTAAGAAGTAAAAGCATTTTACTCCAAGGCCCTTGAAGGATGTCCTGAACACAACCCAGAAAATAATGAAGGAGATTATCCTGGAGAACCAATTTGCTAGTGATATTTCAGAATTTGAAGGTACAGAGCATATAAAACAAACAATATTTTTATAAATAATAAATGTTAATTTTATAGATGTAGAGTTTTGAAGAAAAAAAAAAGTACTTGTACTTTTCAGTGTACTTTATTTGTCATTTGAGTTATCCTTGAAATGTTTTTATTAATTATTTGTTTTATCTAGTAAGTGTAAATAGCCTCTAATTATTTTTTAAATTGAAAAGAATATATATAATAATATAGTTATTCAATTAAATGTGTTTCCTAAAAATTTACTTTTTCAGAGTTGAGTTTTGTAAAAATGGTCCTCAATTGTTTCATGACTAAACAAAGTCACCGAACACGCGCAAAATACAAAGATATAAGTTTGGAGCATATTAATATATTTGGGTGGGGGGAAACTTTCACTGAATTATGCATATTCATCGATAGAGTAGATGCCGGTACTTCACTAATTTCAGTGTTTTTGGTTGCAGTGTTTTGTGGTTTTTAATGTTGGTGTTTGCTGTTGGTGGAAGCGCCTGGATCATTATAAGTAACTGGGAACGTTACGATGCGAATCCCATAGTGGTGTCGCTTCAGAAGGATTTCAGAGAGTGGGAGTTCGAAGCCCCTGCAGTCACTATATGCTACAAAGATAAAGTAGATGAAACCAGTGCTCGGAAATACATAAAAAAGTGAGTTCCTATTGGCATTGTATATGCATGAATAACTGAATTTAAAATAATATTATACTATTGCATTTAGGAATGACGACCATGTAGTTTATAAGAATAAGAATACATGTAAATTATCTTACGGCAGAAGGAGGCATCTCATGTATAATCGGGATAAAACTTCATTATACTTGATTTTCGTCTGTAACAGTAAGACTACTTGTCATTAATCTATCTCCTCATCTCTACTTAATCTACTTTACACTAACTGTGGCACCACTTGTCAATAGTCTCTCTCCTCACTCCTATCTAACCAATTTAATACCGACTGTGTGGCAACTTGACACTAATCTTTCTCCACAACCCTACCTAACCTACAGTATATTAAATAAATACTGACACATGTGTTTGAAATTATTTAATTACAATTGTTAAAAAATAAGAAGCATTGGTGCATTTTTGTATTCTGAGTTGCCCAATTATGGTCCACTCATTTATTCATGCTTGAAAGCATGAATGGACTGTAGCTGGAGCTGTAATTATTCGTAAATCCATACATTGCGTTTCTAATTTAAGGGTAGAAACATAATCTAGCATAGAAATATTAAAAATAAATAAAAAGTACATGGATTCTTTTTATTAGTACACATTGCATAAACACACAATAAACAAGTGACATCTGAAAGTCATTTTCCTGCAATAATGAACAACTACACTCACCGGCAAAAACACCAGGTCACCTAAAGTTTCTCATTTTTTTTATGAAGTGAGAATCAGAAAACCCATTATGAAATGAAGAAAACGTTGCTTCCCAGAAAAAAAACTCTTTTTTATTATCACTTGCTCTATTATTTTCAACGCCAAACAATGGATATAATTAAAAGGTGTAAAAACTTACAAATTGTTTCAATTTTCTTCCAAATGTTCAACGCTGTTGCTGGAGCAATTCTGGGCCTTTAGCTGGTTCTTCTGGAATTCAACCCACATTCATCCAGACGTCTGCTTACAGTTCTTTCACTCACGTTAACTTGTCTTATTTTCTGGAAGGCTCTTCTGGTCCCAAGAACTGCAGCCACATAACACTGACTATTCCCATCGTCTATCTTTGCTGAATCGGTAGGACTTAGTGATATTTGTATACAATGAAGTACTCCAATACTGCCTCAAGAGAGCTTATCAGTCTGTAGACTTCTTCAGCATAGCTTGAAATGAGTCCGAGAAGTTTAGACACAATATAGCAAGAAGAACGAATCTCCTTTTCAGATCATTATTGGCTATTACGTATTCAGTATTACATTGTTACGTATCACAAAATAAATTAATAACTAAATGAACCTCAGCACATCTACAATTATTTAAGAAATCCTACAATTTAAAAAAAACCTGACACCCGAACACAAAATGCAACGTTTAGGAGCAGCACTGACTTTTCTGCAACGGTATCACGATGACGGCGACGAGTTCCCCGACAGGATCGTCACGGGCGATGAGACTTCGATTTCGCACTTCACCCCGGAAAGCAAGCAGCAGTTAATGCATTGGCGGCATAGTGGATCTCCGGTCAGGAGGAAATTCAGACGCTGTCGGTACGGAAAGTGATGTGCACGGTGTTCTGGGACAGGAAGGGCATTCTGCTCATTGACTTCCTTCCAAGAGATGATACAGTGAACGCTGACCGTTACTGTGAAACACTGCGAAAATTGCGACGTGCCATTCAAAACAAGAGGCGTGGAATGCTTAATGCAGGTGTTGTGCTCCTCCATGACAATGCTCATCCACATACGGCTCGGCGCACAGCAGCTGTTTTGACGGAATTTGGCTGGGAGTTGTTTGATCATCCACCCTACAGTCCTGATCTTGCTCCCAACTATTTTCACGTTTTCTTGCACCTCAAGAAATTCCTGTCCTCCGGTGAGCGTTTTGGCAACGACAAAGAGCTGATGACATCTGTCACTCGATGGTTCCATTCACAGGCGGCAGAGTTCTACGACAGAGGGATACAAAAGTTGATCCCACGGTACGACAAGTGTCTCAATTCTGATGGTGGCTATGTTGAGAAATAGCTGAAACATTGCTGTACCTATTGCCAATAAATGTTTTCCTGAAAGTGTGTGTTCTTTAAAAAAAATAGGGAAACTTACTTTCAGGATGCGCCTCGTAGTTAAATAAGAAGAAGAAAGACCAATCTTCAGTCACTGATTAGTTTCGACATTGGTTCTCAAATTATCTGTCCAAAGAAATTGCGTGTCTGTGAGTTATCAGACCTACACAACTGAAGTTATTAATAACAGGAGATTTATATGTTCGTAGCCTTAATTCAGAAATACTATTGATTGAGATATAACTAGTATAATAAAATGTAGAAAAAAAGTAGGAAAAAAATGTAGAGGAAAAAAAAACACTGTTGCTATGTAAACAACTAAAAGTTCCAATCTGAAGCTCACATTAAATTCACAAATTTTCGTAATGGAAAGCAGTAAAAACCATACTTAATATGTCGAAAAACTCAGGAATATTTCCATAAAGTGATGAACCATCAAAAAGGCGCACAAATATTTCTAAAACAATATAACACTTAAAAACTCACTGCTCTTGCTATACATGTCATGTAACTAGTCATGGCGAACGTACATTACTTTTTCAGCAGATCATTTTTCTTCCCCTAAAATACGATGACTGCTCAGCACCAATTCATTGACAATAATATGTAATATTTTCTTTATAGAACAATAACTGAGTGCATTATAAATGAAAATCACTGTTAAAATCCTTTATTTTAATGATTACACCAACAATGAGTGCATAGACGTATAAGAATGCAGATATTCTGTATTTTGGTGACGTACCTAAAAATAAATTATATACATTTAGAGACAAAACAATGGATCTGCACATACGCTGTTCTGACATTCAACATCATAGCGTAATATATGGAGCCAAAATAACGTACAAGGTGAGACGTTGTTGTCACATTAAACAATTATATGCATTTGTAGATACACAACATACTATTTTCATAACGGTTAAAGAGAGACGTTCCGATGTTTTATCATTTAATAGATTGGTTCCCCAAGTCAGTAATGATGTAGATATGTCAAAATGGCCAATTTTGTAGATAGGTTATTATGACTCTAAACGCCTGATTTTAAACTTATCACTGACTGGGAATTGCCTGTCACTAATCAATCTCAATATCCAGCTATATTTTAGCCTTATCACTGACTGGGAATTGCCTGTCACTAATCAATCTCTTCATCAAGGTATATTTAACCTTATCATTGACTGGAAATTGCCTGTCACTAATCAATCTCAATATCCAACTATATTTTAACCTTATCAGTGACTGGGAATTGCCTGTCACTAATCAATATCTTCATCAAGGTATATTTAACCTTATCATTGACTGGAAATTGCCTGTCACTAATCAATCTCCTCATCTACGTATATTTAATCTCATCATTGACTGGAATTGCCTGTCACTAATCATTCTCAACATCCAGGTATATTTTAACCTTATCACTGACTGTGAATTGGTTGTCACTAATCAATCTCCTCATCAAGGTACGTTTTAACCTTATCATAGACTGGGAATTGCCTGTCACTAATCATCTCCTCATGAAGCTATATTTAAACTTATCACTGACCGGGAATTGCCTGTCACTAATCAATATCCCCATCAAGGTGTATTTTAATCTTATCACTGACTGCGAATTGCCTGTCACTAATCAATCTCCTCATCAAGGTATATTTTAATCTTATCACTGACCGGGAATTGCCTGTCACTAATCAATATCCCCATCAAGGTGTATTTTAATCTTATCACTGACTGGGAATTACCTGTCACTAATCAATCTCGTTATCAAGGTATATTTCAATCTCATGAAAGTATATTTATCCTTATCACTGACTAGGAATTGCCTGTCACTAATCAATCTCCTCATCAAGGTATATTTAACCTTACACTGACTGGGAAATGGTTGTCACTAATCAGTCTCCTCATCAAGGTATATTTTAACCTTATCACTGACGGGGAATTACCTGTCACTAATCAATCTCGTTATCAATGTATATTTCAATCTCATGAAAGTATATTTAACCTTATCACTGACTGGGAATTGCCTGTCATTTATAAATCTCCTCATAAAGGTATATTTTAACCTTATCACTGACTGGGAATTGATTGTCACTTATCAGTCTCCTCATCAATGTATATTTTAACCTCATCACTGACTGGGAATTGCCTGTCGGTAATCAGTCTCCTCATGAAGGTATATTTTAACCTTATTACTGACTGGAAATTTGATATTATATTTTATACCATCGCCTTCTGAATACGCATTCACAGACATGTACAGACATGCACGTGAACTAGTGTAGCACGCATTCATCAGAACGATGCCAGTTATGAGATAACAATGAACCAGTAAACACGTCATTGTGAGTGCTTTGTGTGAATTATTGTGTATTACATGTTTACAAATTTATTTCTCTTAATTAGTCGTTAGTTACAAAACATCTAGAGTTTGTTTAAAGGATCCTAACAACTTTTGTTATATATGTGGTGAAGTGGCGCTCAAGTCCTAAAGGCGAAATCTTACTCCATTAGTGAAAAAGTGTTATGAACTTTATTTGGGTTATAAAGTGGGGCACCAAACAAGGGCCTGGGCCCCATATGTCTGTTGCTACCGTGTTCTATGCTTCAAACTGCATGGAAAGAATGACACATTTCACATGCCATTTGCTATCCCTATGATTTTGAGAGACCCCAAAGATCACTCCTCTGACTGTTATTTCTGCTTAACCAACATTAAAGGGTCGGCCTCGGTAGCTAGTCGGTATAGCGCTGGCCTTCTATGCTCGATGTTGTGGGTTCGATCACGGCCCAGGTCGATGGCATTTAAATGTGTTTAAATGCTACTGGCTCATGTCAGTAGAATTATTGGCATATAAAAGAACTCCTGGAGGACAAAATTCCAGCACACCGGCGACGCTGATATAACCTCTGCAGTTGCGACCGTCGTTAAATAAACCATAATTTAAATTTAACATTAAAGGGATTACGGGGCGGCCGGGTAGCTCAGTTGGTAGAGCAGCTGGCTACGGACTGGAAGGTCCGGGGTTCGATCCAAGGTGGTGACAGGATTTTTTCTCGTTGCCAAACTTTCAGAACGGCCCCGAGGTTCACTCAGCCTCCTATAAAATTCAGTACCGGGTCTTTCCCGGGGGTAAAAGGCGGTCAGAGCGTGGTGCCGACCACACCACCTCATTCTAGTGCCAAGGTCATGGAAAGCATGGAGCTCTACCTCTATGCCCCCCAAGTGCCTTCATGGCATGTTACGGGGATACCTTTTTTACTTTACTTTAAAGGGATTACGTCAAAATCAAAACATACAGTGGTGTACACTAACTTGCATTCTGCAATGAGACCAGTTCCACACTGGTAAAAATTGCCCATACCAAAGCCTCAAGAACATGTGACAGTAGATGAAGAGAGCTCAGATTCTGATGGAAGTAAGAAAGAAAAAGAAACAGAGTTTGGTGATACAAGTTTTGAACAAAGCTGTTCATCTGAGCCTCATTTATTGACTCAAGAAAATCTTAACGATTTCATACAAGATTTAAAGTTATCCAAAACACAGTCTGAAATGCTTGCTTCCCGGCTAAAAGGATGGAATCTTCTTCAAAAAAATACAAAGCTATGTATGTATTGTAATCGTCATTCTCAATTTAAAGACTATTTTTCTGAAGAAAATGGCTTAGTGTTTTATAATGGCATTCCTTCTCTTATGGAGATCTTTCGTGTTAAACATAACCCAACAGAATGACTCTTGTTCATTGATTCCACTAAAGCTGTGCTTCTGCATAATGGTAATAAATTCCCATCAATACCTGTGGCTCACTCTGCTAGTACGAAAGAAACATATGAAAGCTTAAAATTTATATTGGAAAAGCTTCAATATGCAGTGTATGAATAGAATATTTGCGGTGATTTTAAGTTAATTGCACTTGTTCTTGGTCTGCAGCTTGGTTACACAAAGTACTGTTATTATTTGTGTCACTGGGATAGTAGGGACAGAAAAAACCATTACGTTAGAAAAGAACGCCTTACACGCGAATCATTCATTCCTGGACAAAAAATGTGAAACATGACACATTATATAATCCTAAAAATGTGTATCTACCTCCCTTACATATCAAACTAGGATTAATGAAGAATCTCGTCAAAGCCATGGACAATAGGTACTACTGGTTTCATGTACCTAAAACAGAAGTTTCCTAAAATTAGTGAAGCAAAAATTAAAGAAGGAATATTTGTGGGTCCAAAAATACTATCACTAATGCATGATGAAAAGTTTGAGGAACTATTGAATCCACTGGAGAAAGCAGATTGACAAGCAGTAAAAAAAGTTACAGTTTTTTGGGAAATCGAAAGGTGGAAATTTACCGTGATATTCTCAATGATCTTATCACATCTTATAAACATTTGGGTTGTAATATGGTCTTAAAAGTACACTTCCTGCACTCGCACCTAGATTTCTTCCCCGAAAATCTTGGCGCAGTGAGGATGAGCACAGGTAACACTTTCATCAGGAGATTTCATTAATGGAAAAGAGATATAAAGGCAAATGAAATCCTAATATGCTGCCCGATTATTGCTGGAACAGGGAGAGGGATTCTCCACAGGCGAAATACAGCAGAAAATTGACATTTTTTTTCTTTTTAGGTGAGTCAGAATATTTGAATATTGTGTACTTAAGAATGTAGAAAATATTAATTAAAATATTAGAAATTATAAACGCCTGTCTCTCGGAAACCTTGCGTGATGGGAAAAAACCGATATCATATTTGAATTCAGGAGAAAAAATACTATCAGAATGACATATTGTTCTTTCTTCGACAAACAAAAATCTTTTTTGTTCCTCAGTGAATTAATCACATAGGCCTATGTTAAAAAAGATATTTTTGAAGAGCACTTTTTGTCCTGATGACCGATTTTGCAACCAAAATAGAGATTATCTTCGATTATAAAACTGTAAATTTTTACTTTTGGAGTTCTGGCATAAAAATGTAATACACCGGTACATTACAAAATATATCTAGGGGGATTCGGACATTGTCACCATATTCTTAGCCCATCATGGGCAATAAGAAGTCATTTTCGTTTTAAATGATTGACTTAATCTGAAAGATAACATAATATTGCAATTTCTAATACATTCCAAGGTATAACACTAGACTAGAGAATAGAGAAAACTTTCCTAGACAACTAAGCTGCATCCATATTAACGAAAGTTTCTTTCGTTGGAAGTTCTCAGTACCTACAGCAATATAATCTTATACATATTATGATGCACTAAGCTGAATGTAAGTAATGCATTTTAATCTCGTAATTTCTATATTATTAAAATCACTTGCCGCAAATCGATTCCGATTTGCGGAAATGTAAAGGTATTGTGTCTGAATTTAAGTAATTTTCGATATTTGTGTTTCAGGCAATGGGGTGTTACAAATGGCAGCAAATTCGAATATTATATGAAGTTCGTGAAGACTGTAGTAAACATGTCCTATTTTAATCTCGAGGCTTATAAGGAATTTGCTAACGACGATTCGTTACAGCACATAAACTTGGATCAGCTTATTTCAGAGGTAGAGTTCATTATAAGACTTGGTTTATTATTGCTTTGATGATATTTGTTACATTCGGAATTATTTATATTACATAACAAAATAGCCTACATAATCTCATAAATAATATAATCTCCTGAATTTTTAATGAATAACTCCGAACGTTCTGGATTTTTTTTACTCCACGCCGGAATAAATCCGGTGGTTTCGACTAAAAGAAACGATAAAGTCAATATGAAGAGCAGTTTTGTTATTAAAGTAGACTCCACGGATATTGTTGGGTAGAGAGCGGAAAAAATTTCATGCATGAAGATCAGGAGAATAAGGCGGAATTAGAATATCCTCGAAAGTGAACTCTTGGATCGCTTTTATGAAGTTAGTATTGTGCGAATGGGCATTATCATGTTGCAAAATCAAGTCATGCGTCTCCCTGTTGTTTTTCTTGAATGACGGCCTAGAGACGATTGAGTAGTTGGCAATAAATCTCAGCAGTGATGGTTACATTCCTCGGAAGAAATTCATAGTAAATGACACTCTCTCTGTCGCACCAGTTCCATAATATTGGCTTACGTGTATGAACACAGTTTTGCAAGGGAAGTTGCTAATTTCTTAGACTGAGCTATTCCTTTCTGTTCTTGATGATGATATAATGGCACTATTTTTCGTCACTCTTAACAATGTGAGAAAAATACGATCGATGTTGTTCACGAGCAAGCAACCGACAAGAAATGGTAACACGCTGATTTTTATTGTTTTCTATCAAAGTAGAAACCATATATCCAATGTTTTTTACTTTGTTCATGGACTCTAACAATGTCGCACGATGGTTCAATGGTGACAAGTGAAGCAGTAATTAGGAGACGGAGAGACAGATTTAATAGCGAGGTTGATATCACCGTATTTTAGTTACATGAATTCGCCGGGATGTTCTAGCGACTTTGTCAGAATGAGTTTCCCACGCAGGTGTTTCATCTTTGTGAAGGAGGTGAGGTGTACGAGGTGTACGATCATCCACTCCTCCTCTACCTTTTATTATAGTGGCTGTTGTCGCCAGGTGGACGGTACATTGGAAAGATTGGATGTGCGCAGTGGAAGACTTTTGGAAATAAATAGTGTGAATTTGTATAACAAATATAATTAACAATAATGAGCAACAATATACATGAATGGTAAATGAAATAACAAAGAGATATGAAGTAAATGAATGAAAATAACATAAGTTAATCTGAACTAATACACAACGATATGTGAATTGTGAATGTATTACTAGACTGGGCAAACATACTTATAGGTCATAATACACTCTAATATGGCCATCTCTCAATAATCAATAACTGACCTATTAACCATCTGGTCATGAAAACACTCTCTGAATATATACTGTACTTTACCCATCTAGATATGAATCTCAAGACAACGCCCAGTCAGTACACTAACTCCATACATGGCCCATTCAATCACAGATACCATACAATCTGACTAACCAAACTGATCATATATATAAACTTAATAACACAAAGACTTTACCCAGTATAAGGTATCACGTAACTGATCACTATACATTACCAATTCCACATAGACCTCGCATGAACTGTGCAGATTGCACTGACACAAAATCTCTGTACTTTACAATAACGATGCCCAAGAGAGAGAGAGAGATACACGTTATATAAGTAACCGACGACAATTTCAAATGTCAATGATCGTTCAAATAGCAACGGAAACTCAATGTACTCGATTCCTGAAATAGCGGCAATGGGAACCAATAAATCAAAATTGAGTAGGGAAAATACTAGAACAATAATATGAAGCCCATACTATTCCAGTTCATTACAACGTCAAATGGAACGTAACCCAAAGATCGTAATCGCTGCTCTATAACACAAACCGTCTTGGAACATCAAAACTCATATATCAACTTATACTTCCTCATAACGTGACCCCCAATACAATTTACCTCAAATATATATATATATATCACATAATATATTACTCGACACAATCACAATTACTTGCCCCCGAGACGTATCACTAGCAAGCGATATTTCAAAGTACGATCCACTACAATCTCTCTCAAACACATACAATCGAAGATGAAAATATCACGACGCAAATTTACCTACTCCACTGATACAAATCTGACACAAGTAGTAAGCACGCTAAATCACAAGATATACATCTGAAAGAAACTTCCATATAATGCGTAAATATGCAAAGAAAAATATAGTGACGCACTGTTCTCGAACTATCTATCACGATAAACTTAAGTTACGAGAATAGAAAACAGTTCGAGCTCCACTTGTCGAGTACACGTGATGTTCTCTCTACGGCGTGCGAGTCCCCGGGTGATCTTCTCTCTAACTGCCCGTGACCAGGTAAACTGACTCTCCATCTCCCCTCGTGAGGCGTAATCAACCGGCCAATAGGATAATTTGGAAAGAAATATGAAAGGATTTATGGCGCTATCTATAATGTAACGTCTGAGAGCGCTCTGACGGACGAAGTCACGTACTAGGTGAACGGCCATGATGGTGGGCACGGCTCATCTTACTAAGTCACTTAGCAGCATCGGACAGATTTACGGCCACCTTGTGCGGGTTGTATAGAGACGCATTCAGGCGTAGAATCCGGAAGTTGGACAAGACTCGTGGGAAAGCAATTGCAAAGCTCGGGGTTTTCCAAAAGAACGCGTATTGTCGAAAAGTCTACTAACTAATTTGATGTTGTGGGAAGTCCAAGTCTAAATTTACAGATGACGTATTTCGTGACCAAGGAGAAGAGATATCGGTTCAGTATATGAGGTCACTTTGGACCAATAGAAAATAGATTTTAGGTCGGTTAAATGACGTAGTTGTTAGCCAATAGGATATTTAGTTTTAGCGTAGGATAGGTTTTAATAAACAAGTTTGACGAGGCGCGGAGAGCAGCTTTTTCTTGTCGACGGCCCTACATACGAGTCTTTCTTTCGGCGAAGACTCGACAGACAGAACTTTATCATCGACAAGGCCACACGTCAACATTACCATCGGGAGCCGTTCGGATAGAGAGAGAGAGCGGAGTGATCGAATAGGAGCTTCGAGTATAGAGTATTGAACAGAGGCTCGAGTTTATAGTATTGAATAGAGCATATTCAGCGCTGCCATAGAGTTGATACAGAAGTGCGACCAACTATTAAATTACAAGTTCAGCCGCAAATACATACTCAAGGGTTTACTAGTTGATTACGCCAATAAACTTATAGTTTCGAAATCAACACTGCCTTTTCTCTAAGTAGTCGGCTTGGTATTATTCCCGACATCATCCTACACCACAACTGTACCTCGGCTACCATGAATGGATCTCATGCTACACCGAGCGTCGAAATAGGGTGGGCTGGCGCCCACTACTTAAAACAATAGTAAATTTGCCTACCCTATTCGCGCTTCTCGAAGGACGAGTGCTGACAGCCGTGGACCTGCTGGCTGGTGCGAGTGAAGGGGCAGCATCAGTCGCATCGCCATCGATTGAGGACCACCTCAATCACGACGCATCCACCCTCACAAGAAATTCATGATATTGATCAATTTACTGAAATTTTGGTCTGGAACGTCCTAAATTAAAGGGTTTAAACAGTGTTCATGAACGCTGACGTCATTCTTGAAAGTTGAAGATCATTAATGTGTAGGTATTCAACTTTCCAAGTCCCCTTAAGCAACACAAATGATTATAGTGGACCCTGGTGCTTTTATTACTCTTCGGTTAAACTCAAACAAAAACATTTGTCGGAAATGTTCGTTTTGTTATTTACTTGATATTTAATTTTCGTTCTCCAATAATTAACAATTCAAAATGTATTCAATACAGCAAGATTGAGATATTAAAATGGCAAATTACATCCCAAAGAAATTCCTTACAATGACTCTAATGGCATGGCAAACAAAAAAGCTACGAACTTGTGCATCTACCCGTTACAAGGAAATAACGTCACAGCACGAATTTCTTGTAAAAGAGTGACAAAAATGAGATCCGTTCTCTCATTCATAAACCTATAGTGTCAGGAAAAAGTAGTATAAGTGAAATATTTGAGAAAATGAGTAATGTGTTTGTAGAGCAGCGGCGGATATTCAGGGAAGCAATGGAGGTCATGCCTCCCCTAATATTTTGCCACAATACAATATAATAGTATTAATTCCAGCTGAAGGAAGATCATAGACAAGTTGTGGCAAATGACATACATTTTTCATTTTATATTAATGTTACTCATCGATACTACTAAAATGTAAGCTACATCAAGCCGATCACATTCAGGTGGTGATGTCCGCTCGCTATAAATAGTGCAAATAATTCGTACCGGAAGAAAGCAGCACGTAATCTGTACAATCGACATCGAGCAGCCTGCAGTGTCTATGCGATAGCGGGACAAAGGAGACAACTTTACTATATGACTCTCTTCCCTAGTAACCATGACCACAGCAGTTCAACCAATAAGAGAGCTAGTTAGCGGACTGTTTAAACCTGACAAGAACTCGCGAGAGGAGGCGAATTTGAAGAAATCCTACTCACCGCTGACAAATATACCTCTAGTCTCGGCTGCTTCGGCTATGTTCGGCTGTATTGGCAAGCTCTCGCTCTCTCTCTCTCTCTCTTTCTTCCTTCTTGGATTTAGAAAAGCGTGGCGTGTATTCGTATTGTAAGTTTTCTCTCTCTGCCTAAAAGCTTTGTTTTATGTTGTCAGATTTTTATCTTTTGTTTGCGGTGTTCCTATTATTTTTTTGTGTTACGTGATGTACAGTGGCGAATATTTAGAGCATGCTAAGCATGCAGTGCATGCCCTATATTGTTTGACAGCGTGTGCTCTGTTTATTTTTTTCATACAGATTTTGATATCAGGTTTAAAAGTTGCATATTAGACTACAAACTTATGTATGAATGACGTTGAAGTCCGCCCAGGTTAAATTGCACTACGTTATATGCAAGGCATGCATCTCTGGCAAAACTGCCTTATAGCCTCGAGGTGTGTTACTATCTACAGCTTGATCTTCGCCAATACAAAGGGAAGGAATTTGTAAGGGTGTGAGAACCCGTCGCTCTTGACGTCAGAAAAGCAAATTCCACCCTGCATGCTGTGGAATAACGCACACTTTTCTGCTAGTTAGACCATATATTTTCATGGTTATCCCGACACTGAGTACAATGACCGAAACGGGACTATTGTTCACCATTCTAGAAGCCTTGAGTTGTGTCCATCCACAATTTGAATTCAGAGTCTTGCACAGTGCAGTGTTAAAGTGTTTTTCTTATAGTGAAGTGTGTGCTGTTATTTTTTGTAAAGATGGGTGAGTGTAACGTCATATGTGAATGTGACATTTGCAAACTGAAATCAAAACCCTTTCGATTATTGAACTTCGAAGAAAAACAAATTATTTTTTCTCGAGACAGACCAGTACCTAAATTAACGAACTTAAGAAGCTGTAATAAGAGGGGAATATATCGTTATTTTAACACAAAACTCTATGAAAACACAAGTGGTTGACAGGGTGCGAAGGATTAAAAAAACTATTTTGCTGGCCGTGTTCACTGTTCGAAATTTCGGACGTTAAATCGCCATGGACTAGTACAGGCTACTGTGACCTCAACAACCTACACACTGCCATCAGCAGACATGAAAAATCTGTCAGTCATATTAATGCGTATCTCACATATAAAGAATTTGGTAAAGTGCGTGTAGATATTGCAATAAATGAACACAGGCGATTGACGGTTGAAAACCATAATACTAAAGTGAAGAGGAACCGCAAAGTGCTGAACCGTTTAATAAATGTCGTGTGTTTCCTCGCGTATCAGGAACTTCCATTTCGCGGGCATCGCGAAAACCTCGATTCACTTAACCGTGGAAATTATATTGAGCTCATTAACTTAATAGCAGAATATGACAATTTGTTAGCTGAGCATCTTAGCAGCTCAACAATTTTTTTGGCATGTCCAGAAACATTCAAAACGATATAATACAGTGTGTTTGTAACGTTTTATTAGGGACCATCAGAAAGGAAATTCAAGCTGCTCTTTTTATAGCCATACTACTAGGCGAAGCCTCAGATGTGTCCAACAAGTCACAGCTTTCTACTGTTATCAGATACGTGTCTCCATCTGGAGACACTGAGGAGAGGTTTCTGGGTTATACGGACGTAAGCAAAGATCGTTCTGCAGTTCATTTAGCTACCCAAGTCATGACAGTAGTTAATGATCTGAATTGTTCCAAGAAAATTGTAGCTCAGGCATATGACGGGGCTGCAGTGTTTTCTGGAATGCTGGGTGGTACACAAGCGTTGGTTAGACAGTCTTTTCCAAATGCCCTCTTTGTCCATTGCCTAGCCCATAGGCTTAATCTAGTTCTCACTCAATCTGTTAACTACATAAAAGAGTGTAAAATATTTTTCAGTGCCCTTAGCGGTCTAACGTCTTTCTTCTCACATTCTACTAAAAGAACCCAGTTGCTGGACGAAATTGCAGACCGTCGTTTACCCAAAGCAGCACCAACTCGTTGGGACTATAATGAAAGATTGATCAGGGTAATCAAAAGCGACCATGAGAGTTTCATTGCAGTTTTTAATTCAATTCTAGAAAATCCAACTTGTTGGGATGGTGATTCTGTTGCTGCATCGAAGGGTTTCCTTGCTTTTCTAGAGGATTTCATAAACTGTTTTCTTCTCACAGTTTTTTCCGACATTTTTTATCTTACGGAGCACCTTTATAAGATACTCCAAACTAAACATATGGACATTGAGTTTTGCTCTAGGGAAGTGATGGGAACAAGTAAACTGTTGTCGGAGATGAGAAATAATTTCGACGATTGCTGTGATCGCAGTGTTGTGATGGCTGGTCCATCGCAGCCGCCGAGAAAAAAAAGAGCAGTTGTTCTTGACACCCCAGCAGATCCAACAATTCCCTTCTATAGACTCAATGTCGAAATTCTTGACAACATTACCATGCAAATGAACACTAGGTTTGAAAATATTGCGTCGCTAAAATTCATTGAACTTCTTGATTCTTCGAAGTTCTTGCAGTACGAAAATGAGTTTCCCACGTCTGCTCTAACCAGCCTTCAAGAAACGTACGGCAGCTAATTTCACACTGTTTCTCTTCGAAGTGAGTGTAATGTTATCTTTAAGAAACCTACGTTTCAGAATATGAAAAGTATCCGCGAAATTCTACATCATATAACTTCAAATGGACTCCAAGAAGTGTTGCCCGAATTGTATAAATTGTGCAATCTCATTCTTCCCATTCCTGTAACAACAGCTGAGGTAGAACGATCATTTTTCACAATGAAACGTATCAAAACCTATGCCCGCAGTACGATGAGTGAAGACCGTTTAAGTGGACTTGCAGTCATCTCCATTGAAAAGGAGATGTTAAAATCAATTAAGACAGTCTCAACTTCAACTTTTTATGATGCAGTTATTGAGGAATTCGTCAAGAAGGAGAGGCGGCTGGATTTCATATATAAGTAGAACGGTGAGTAATGAAAATTAATTAACTTTTCTTCTATTATACAAAATAGAAATTACTTTGGAATAACTAATACGAAATAATAATAATAATAATAATAATAATAATAATAATAATGATAATAATAATAATAATGATAATAATAATAACAATATTAGCAATAATAATAATAATAATAATAATAATAATAATAATAATAATAAACATCTCTACCAGTGTCCCATCCCTTCAAAGAGAAATTATGGCAATTGACTAGTGCATGCCTTGGTCTTGACCTCACGCTTCGCCACTGGTGATGTATTTATTTTGTATAGTACCGTATATTAAATATTGATCGTTTAGAAATAAATGCAGATTTGTCTCTAGTTTCTTCCATTAGTAGGTGTTCAGTGTGTTGTGAGCTAATTGATCAGTTTGCGAAGGAAAAGAATCGTTGAGTAAATTTGTTGTACAAATATATAATAATAATGAAGTAAGTGACGGGCCCTATATTTTTAATACATAAAATACAACCTCTCATCAGTCACAACTTGGCCTCCTCAACTTTGAAACCCACCATCCGCCACTGTTCCAGGGATGAATTATAATCATTCTTCATCTGTAACCAAAGTGGTATAGCTGTGTTGCGATTTTTCGGTGAGTCATTATCATTGAACGAAACAGTATCAACTACAATAGACAGAAGTAATAGGCCTGATGGTCGGAGCAACAGGATCCATCCCGAAACAGTTTGTTGATTTTATAAGGCTTTTCATTTGCCATCATCTATAATAATTAGCCTACCGTTGTTTGCTTGCATTGAAAGGTTCAATTCCGTTGTTAAGAAATCACATAAGATAATACATTGCACTATTCATAACAAATTGCCATGTAATATGTGCTATTCAATTTTCTTTTTGCAAATGGTATACTTTGACTTTTAGGCACTGCATGTTTAGAGAAAGTATTTAATAATAAATAATACGTTTATATCTTCTGTGACTGGGTAAAACAGTATAAGTTACTTACACTGTTTTTATGTTATTAAACAGATGAACCAAACGGTATAAATTTAGTTATAATACTTTTCCCATATTTGACTGCAGTGATTAGTTTAATAATATTGGCTAATGTAATTCACTTGATTTTCATTGTGCATAAAGCAATTTAAAATAAGCTAACTTGAAAGGTGACATTCCTCCCTGAATAAGCATGGTTGTTGTTTCTGATATTCCTACTGTGAACGTCTGGTGACTTTCATCGCTTGTGTGCTGTGGAAGTAAATCGAGTATTGATAGTCTCGCGCTCGAAGCAACAGTGTTTCTTTTTTTCTGCTCAATTTTTACATTCTTATGTAGGCCTACTGGCCACACTTGAATGCATTTTGTCAGCTTGGCTTCTGCGCATGGTCTCTGCGAAATACCATTATTTTTCAGTACAAAGATGATTTTAACAGTGTTACCTGACAAGAATAGAAATTAAAATAAAGAGAAGTTAGTAATTTTTGTAACAGTAATGTTACAAAATGGTAAGCTCATAGCTGTGTTATTATAAAACGCTTTGAAACTTCAATTCAAAAACAGAATTAACTCTTTTATGAATTAGAAATCACACATGAAATTTTATCATTTTTATGACAGATTGATAATACTTCTGCTGAGAATGAACACATCAAATTAAGATATGTATATATATAGAGAGAGAGCGTCAGAGCGAAAGAACATAGTTAGACAAAGAAAATGAATTCACAACTTACAAGCAGGAGAAAAGAGGAAGTGCAATACAAAGCAAGCAATCTTATGTTACAGCAAAGATAAAGTAATGAGACAGAAATGTTCTAAAATAATCCAGCCTGCAGAATGATGGGTAGTGAAAACATTCACAAAAATACATTTGATCAATACTGGTCTCTTGGAGATTATATAATAAGTGAGCTGCTTTCTTTTACTTCCATGGCAAATTATGAACCAACCAAAACGAATCAAATCAGAACTCAAAAGAAAAGAAAAACACGAAGAGTAACCCGTTCCATTTCAGTGTCAATGGAAAACACCAACTGATTTGAATTATAGGTGTTATACTTTCACAACAACGTCTTTGACTCTTTACCTAAACTCTTCCCTTGGCATTTTTATAAGATATTTTCTGGACTTACAATCTGTCTGTGCAAAACTGTGGACATGCTAACGTGACGTTAAGGTCAAGGAGGAAGGACAGGCAATCAAATTGCTATCTGTCTACCCTTGGATTAATGTCTCTTCCAGATAAAGGAAAAATGTTGTATTTTATTGTGATACATGTTGAGGTAAACATCAAAATTCACATGTAGATCTATCTGACATTTTACTCAATGTATTACAGGACAAGGAAAGCTTCAACCAAATTGATTATAAATCGATGTTAAGTGGACACAGCCATATGGACTGCGATGTAGATCATGGACTAATTATTGAAAAACACAAAAAGAATACATAGGTTTCTATTTCAGTTCTATTTGATTTGTATCAATTCATTTGCACGATGGGGAAGAAGAAGAAATTCACAGTGGTCGAGCTGAGACACCAAATTGTCATAATTTTTCTTCGCGTTTGTCTACTGCAATAGTGCTCGAGAAAGGAATCGGCAGAAAGAGATATTTCGTTGGATTGAAGTTAAATGGCTTAGGTATTGTAGAGAACAATCTGGAAAGATTCTTTACTAAACAAATCTTAATGAAGATGAATTTAAGATCCTGAATCTCTTCCGCCAGGAAAATTCAAATCGCAAACTATCTCCATCACGTCTCTATGACAGATTCCTCCCTATCTCAAAAAAGAAAAAAAAAAAAGACCTCATTGATCTCCTACCACTAATTGATCCCTTGTCCCATGAGTTCTGTCGTTTTCTTCAATCTAATAACATTGCAGATGAAGATCCGAATCTTGTTGGCTCTGGAGATTATAATTAACTTTCAAGTTAAGGGATTGTCACTCAGTGATTATTTAATGACTTTTGTGCTTGTTTTTATTAATGAAAATTAATCATGGGGTAAATTAAATAATTATCACAGCAAAGTGATTATTGTTATTTACACCAATATTATATTGAGTAATTTTTGTGCCTGTTTTTATTAATCCAGATAATTCCACCGTCATTTTAAAAGGACAGAAGATATTTGCGTGTATTTGATTTTTTGGAAATTCACTTTCACAGTTGGCATTACGAAATATTACTGTTGAAGACCAGATATAGCATTCTAAACAACAATCTTTGTTGTTTGATTGTAATATGTTAACTGAATGTTTCCTAGGGTATATAATAAATATTTTAAGATGAGTGTCACGCAATGTAGAAGATAAGTTCAAACTATGTTACTGAAACAAAATTTATCTACAGCAGCTGAAATTAATTTAAAATTCTGTCTACATTCCGAATTGCGAAAATGATCAACATTTATAATATGGTTCTTGAGTAAATTCATAAAACATTTCTGTGTCCTTTATAAAGAATAGTGCAAAATATGGTACGAATGGCGGTGTTTATTTTCACAGATACTGCGAAAAGCCATTGACTTTATACAAACTGTTATAAGAAGTATACAAGGTACGTTGTGATATCGTGATAACGAAAAATAAAAATTAACTGTCTTCCCTCCCGGTATTGCCAATGATAACAGTGAAGAAGAACCTTGCCCGAAAGTAAAAAATAGCTGGGTCTCTGGACGTTATAGATAGATAGATTTATTCGTTCCATAATATTCTTAAATTTGCTTTATAGCATAGAATAAAGAACATGTCCAATCCTTACGTTTAACAATAAAATGCAATACATATAAAATGCAAATATGATATATGTACAGAATTAATACCTAAATAAGAGTAATATTTTATACAATGTAATATGTTTACCATGTAGTAGTATTATAATATTTACAGAGTACTGTGAAATGTCAAGAATTCATCTACAGAATAGAAAGTGTGAGATATTAAGTATTTTTTTAGTTTTACCTTAAATAATGCAGGGTTTTGGCTATGATTCTTAATGTCTTCAGGAAGACTATTGAACATTTTTATCGCCATGTAACGTACTCCCCTTTGAAAGCATGATAAATTTGATGATGGCGTATGAAAATCATTCCTTCTGCGGGTATTTATACTATGTATGGCTGAGTTAGTTGGAAAATTTTCTTCATTACATAAGAGGAAATTTATTGTAGAGTATAGGTATTGATTTGTTAAGGTTAGAATCTCTAATTTTTTTTAAATAATCTACATGATTCTCTAGCCTTTGCTCCAACTATTACTCGAATAGCTCTTTTTTGTAATAAGAATATATTTTTACTATCTGCAGAATTTCCCCAAAATATTATTCCGTATGACATAATGCAATGAAATTAGGCTAAATATATTGTCTTTAAGATACTGCTGTTTAGAAATTGTTGTAACGACCTAATTGCGAAGCATGCTGAGCTAAGTTTGGGGTTTATTTCTTTGATATGATTTTTCCAATTTATGTATTATTAATATGCAAACCAAGAAATTTGGTTGCTGATGTTTCTAGTAGAGGTATATTGTTGATAGTTGTGTCCAATGTTTCAGAGATTAAATTTGAAGTGGCTTTAAATTGAATTATGTTAGTTTTATTAATGTTTAATGCTAGTTTATTGATTGTAAACCAGTCATAAATTTTAAGGAGAACTATTTCTGTTTTATATTTGAATGTGGCAAAGTTCTTGTCTGTAATTATGATACTTGTGTCATCTGCAAATAGAGTAGGATAACCTATTCCTTTTATTATGGGACCAAGGTCATTTATAAAAATTAGAAAAAGAAGAGACCCTAATATAGATCCTTGTGGGACCCCTGTATGAACATTTCCACATGTTGAAGTAGATTTAAAGGAGTTATTAAATGCGTTGATTTCCACTTTTTGTTTTCTGTTTGGGAGATATGACTCAAACCACTGATATGCTATGCCTTTAATACCGTAGTATTCTAATTTTTGTAGTAGAATTTTATGGTTAATACAATCAAAAGCTTTGGAGAGATCACAGAATATCCCTCCTACTTGTAATTTTTTATTAATAGCTTCCAGAATTTTATCAGTTAAATTAAACGTCGCTTGCTCAGTTGATTTATTCTTTCTGAATCCAAATCGTTCTGGAATGAGAATGTTGTACCTATCAAGATGATGATATACTCTTTTATATATAACTTTTTCGAAGACCTTTGAGAAGACTGATAGAAGGGATATGGGCCTGTAGTTTTCGGGCGAGGTTCTGTCCCCTTTCTTGAATAAAGGAATGACAACTGAATATTTCAGTAGCTCTGGAAATACACCATTAAACATTGAAAAGTTACATAAATAAGACAGGGGCTTGGCAATTATTTGTGAACTGGCTTTTAATACTTTGCTAGTAATTTCATCATATCCCGAGGAATTTTTAGACTTTAATTGCTTCAGAATTGTAATTATTTCTTGTGAATTTGTTGGAAAAATTTGAATATTTGGGAAAGTTACAGGAATAGGTATTTTCAAACAATCGATGGCATTATTATTATTATTATTATTATTATTATTATTATTATTATTCTGTGGGATGTTTAGGTTAACAGTTATTGAGAGAACATGATTGTTGAATATGTTCGCAACTTCTGTTGTATCTGATGTTTTTCTATTATCTGTTACAAGAGTGTAACCTTGTTCTTAACTTCTAAACTTGCCACTTTCTTTTTTATTATGTTCCAAGTTGTTTTGATTTTATTATTCGAGTTTAGAATAATTCCGTTATAGTAAAGTTCTTTGGCTTTTAAGATTACTTTGTGTAATATTTTAGAGTACTTTTTAAAGTGAGCTATTAATTTGGGATCATTACTATTTCTACCTTGAATATAGAGAGACCTCTTAGTTTTACAAGAGATTTTTATGCCTTGTGTAATCCAATTGTTTGTAGATGCTTGAGAATTTTTGTACTTTACAGGAAAACTGGATTCAAAGATATTTAAGAATGTATTATGAAACACATTGAATTTACTATTCATATCACCATTATTATATACTGATTCCCATGTTTAATTTTTTAGTTTAGCTTCGAAGTCCTTTAAAGATTCTTCATTTATGACCCTTAACCTAAATTTATTCGGGTGTTTTGATGCAGGAATGCTATCGTTTATTCTTATTAGTTGAGCATCATGGTCTGAAAGATCATGGTCTGACTCTTATGTTACAGATTGCGAATGTACTGCAATCAAATAATCCTCACATACCACGCCACATCTGCTTTGACTCTTTTTCTTACTTCTTGCATATACTTGAGGCAATCACATCAGAAAATTGCAATGGTACAGAAATTATAAGAGAAAAAATGGTAGGAAAAATTTCTCTCCAATTCCTTCAAATGAAGCATGACTGACGACTAGTGTTCAGAAAGTAGCAGAGTAGTTGTTTCCAAATGGAATAACCCAAATATTGTTATAATTCTATCCAGTAACAATCAAGTATTGCGCACATCACACGTGAAATGGTTTTCCCAAAAAGAAACGATTATAAATGTACACAGCCGAACACAATATTCATATTAATATTATGAATATGAATATTGTGTTCGGCTGTGTACATTTAATCATTTATATTATTCTTTATTATTTATATTATTCATTTATTCATATGATTCATATTATTCATTTATTGCATCCAACTGATTAGGCCTACATACATGATATGGGACATGTCAAAAGTAATATTCACGTCATCCGCATAGTCAAGAAGCTGATGTAACCCGTTCAATTCCAAACCCACTGTGTTATTCCGTACTTTCCTAATGCCATATTCCAGAGTGAAGTTAAGAAGTAAAGGTGATAGAGCATCTCCTTGCTTTAGCCCGCAGTGAATTGGAAAAGCCTCAGACAGAAACTGGCCTATATGGACCCTGCTGTAAGTTCCACTAAGACATATTTCAATGAATCGAACTAGTTTTCTTGGGAATACCAAATCAAATAAGAATGTTACATAATATTTCTCTCTTAACCAAGTCATATGCCTTTTTGAAATCTATGAATAACTGATGTACTGTACAGTTCTACTCCCATTTTTCTCCAATATCTGTCGGATACAAAAAATCTGGTCAATAATCGATCTATTACGTCTATAACCGCACTGATGATCCCCAATAATTTCAACTACATATGGAGTTAATCTTCTCAAAAGAATATTGGACAAAATTTTGTACGACGTCAACAAAAGTGATATTCCTCGAAAGTTACAACAGTTAGTCTTTTCCCCCTTCTTAAAAACGGGTACAATTATGAACTCCTTCCATTGTTCTGGTATAATTTCCTTTTCCCAAATAGCAAGTACAAGCTTATAAATTTCGCTAGATAATGCGCTTCTACTGTGTTGTATTAATTGTGCTGGAATATGATCGATACCTGGTGACTTGTACTTTTTCAGATTTTCTATCGCAATATCGACTTCAGAAAGTGTGGGTTCGGGTATAAATGGCTCAGCAGTTTGTATTTCAATTTCGTCCTGATCATTTCTATTTGGCCTATGTCTTAGTAATTGTTCAAAATAGTTTTTCCACCTGTTCAGGATTGAATGAGGTCTGGAAGCAAGTCACCATTCTCATCCTTGATCACGTTTACCCTTGCCTGATATCCGTTCTTAAATTCCTTTATACCCTTATATAAATCTCGAATGTTTTTATTCCTACTATTTGTTTCTACCTCATTCACTTTTTCCTTCAAGTAATCTCTCTTTTATTCCAAATTGTACGATTTGCTTTCCGTCTTTCATTAAAATAATATCTCTATTCGCGTCAATTGGATCCTGTAAGAATTTCTGTTTTGCCTGTTTCCGTCTGCTACCATGGAACAATCTTCATCAATCCATGGTTTCTTTTCTTAGTTTCATAATAACCTATGCTCTACTTAGCTTCAATTTTGATACTATATCTCATACATATTAATGTAATAATAAACAAATTCTTTTAAAATTGATCTCCTCCTTTTATTGTTGTACTGAACTTAATCTTTCCATTTAACTTCTACTCTCCTACACCTAAGAAATGGAATGATTGTAATTTACCTATATTTATAAAAAATAGTCTCAACTGCATTAATAAGTTGGTAAGCAACTGAGGGTACTATGAGAACAAACCGTTCCTGAGGGGAAAGTATTAATGTCGATTTGTCCGTGGAGAAAATTGCTTCTGTCGTTGACTACTAAAACGAATAAAGCTCCAATAGAAAAGATGGAACCGTTCTGGTCGAGGAGTTATCACTGATTTTTAATTATTCGCATTGCTATTAAAAAAAGTCTGCATTTGAAACAAATATAAAAATTGCAAGTTACCTATTTTTAACCCCTAAGTAAACAAACAAATGGTTTTAAGATATAGGTATAGTTTCCGCACTTTTAATTCCAACTTGTAACAGTAATTTAACATAAGTTATATATAAATTTTAGGACACAAGTTTAATTTACATGAGGAGGTCATTGATGCAGCACGAAGAAGTCAGCTTAATAAGCCGAAAAGTAACCACCCTTGTGGTCTAGTGGTCAGAGCTTCTGGCTACAGTTCATGACGTTCCGATTTCGATTCTGGGTTAGAGCACATTATTCCTGTGTTCGTCATGTGTTAGGTTACGTTTAGATTTAAGATCTCTCCTGGAACCACATAATTTTTACATTGAGGGTAATGTGCGCCTTCCAGGAGCCAAAGCCACAGAAGTAAATTACACGTAAGCCAGTGTCAGGAGAGAACTCCAGAAATTTCGAAAGTCATCCTGTTGACATTAGAAAAGGAATCCGAATAGTTTTTGTCTCTTCCCTGTTTAGAAAATTTGACAATGTTATAGGCTATTAGAAAGTTTTCGAACTTTTCACAGGTACTATACAAATCTGGCTTTCAGGTAGTAGCTCCCTGTTAAGCAGGTTTGAATAATTTCAAGGAAAAATCATTCACAGGTACTGTTTTATACCCTTTCACTTTCTATGACACGTGTAGAGGGACTTAAATTAAGTTACTGAATGAATTTTGTTCATATTCATTACTCATGACTGAATTTAATGGGAGAAGATACACCAACATTAATGGAATTTCATATCTCAAATCTGCAATGTACAAGTTTGGTTATATCTTGTGCCTAGTATTCAATGTAAAATATACTCAATATAAACACGTTTGGTTGTTATTAAATTTTGTATGTATGTATGTATGTATGTATGTATGTATGTATGTATGTATGTATGTATGTATGTATGTATGTATGTATGTATGTATGTATGTATGTATGTAAGTATGTATGTTGTTAAAGTCAGAATTTCTCATTTTCAAGTAATACTCAGCACAATTCTCCAGGCTTTCCTCCAACTATGACTCTACATGCTCCTTTCATAGTTACAATATATTACTTTTACTATCTTCTAGAAAATTTCAAACACATTATTCCGTACGACATAATGGAATAAAAATAAGAAAAATGTGTATTTAGTGTACTTTTAAAACACTACAGTTTGGAAGGTGTTGTAACGACCTAATCGCGAAGCATTGTGAACTATGTTTAGTCTATAGCGATTGTTTCTTTCCAGTTTAATATACCAGTATTATTAATATTCAAACCGAAAAATGTGGTTGTTGATGTTTCCAACAGAGGGAGGCCTACCGTATATTGTTGATAATTATTTTTAATGTTTCAGAGATTAAATTTCAAGGGTTTTAAAATGAAATATGTTACTATTAAGGCCTCCCCAAACAGACGCGATACGGAATGCGTTACGATAGCGTTACGATTTTGCGATAAATGTTTTCATTGCGTTCAATGATTGTGTTCACACACACGCGATTATCGCAATATGCGTTAATAACGCAGCAAGTAGAACGCGACGATTTTGCGTACTATTCTCCCAGGGATGTAGATCGTGAGAACGCCACGCGTTTATTTTGATGCTGGGTTGAAGTGTGTCTGTCATGGATTCATCTTCAGGGGAGGAGGAGCTTCTGCTTCTAGTCGCGCTAGCTGAGGATGAGGAAGAGAATAGTCGCAGACGCAGGTAAGTCCATGGTAGTCATGTATGGTTAAGATAAACGTTACAAAAAGTATAAAGTGATGATTTGAGCTTTTTTTTTGCCAAGAACTTGAAAAAAATTAGTCCATTATAAACTTTTTTTTTAATTTGCTCATTTCATTGCAGGAGGTTGTGGATTCACAACATAAATACCACAAGGGAAGAACAAGGCGAATTTTATACATTAGTTCCACAATTAATTAGAGATGAAAAACGTTTTTATATATACTTCCGGATGACAATTCAGTGCTTTGACGAGATTCTGGGTAAAGTAAGGGGAGACATAACGAAGCAGCATACTAACTGGCGCAGATCAATCCCACCCTAGGAACGACTTGCAATCACATTAAGGTAAGCAAGACACAGTAATGTATGAAAGAAATATTTTTAATTTAGCCAAATCAGTTATCAATCATAAAAATATTCAAATTTTATATTGGCTTTCTATAAAAAGAATGTGAAGTATAGTTCCTGAATTTACAAAAATTAAACACAAAATGAACTTTAATTACATCTGAAACTCTGGAAAATAAATTTGTGGAATGTGAATATAGTTTCAATGCTTACATTTTACAATAATAAAAAATAGAATGTAAAAAACTGGAGGTATAAGTAATATAATGTGAATATAGTTTCAATGCTTACATTTCACAGTAATAAAAAGTAGAATGTAAAAAACTGGAGGTATAAGTAATATAAATACGAAAAATATAAGTTTTCCTAATTTAAATTAGCAAAGAACATCTGTAGAGAACAATCATACTGTGTTTCGTCTTGGCTTTTATTGTCAGGGATTTCTTGCTCATTGTTGGGAGGCATCCGTTTCTGAGCCACGGGAGGAGGTGTCTCACTATTTAACGAATAGTCTGAAGTATGTGGATTTTCCAACAGACTAGAGGAATGTGGTTGCTCCTTGTTGTGATGCGGTGATGGGGCATAGTTCGGATATCCTGGCGACAGCGACAGTTGCGGTGAAGGTGTATAGGTGATTGTTGAATTATGTCCTGTTGACTCCTCCAAATGTTGCAGCTCTTGTTCCATAATAATTGTAGCTATTTTCATTTTTGTTTCAATCTGTCTTCTCGGCGAAAACGTTTTAATAGTTTTCGCATATCCTAGAAAAATATATTCCGTGGCGTCAAAGTCATGGCGTGTTTTGTTTTTTAAATAATTAATAACTCTGTCTGCACTACTAGTCGGCTCGTCTTCTGTCTTGCTCGGCGCCCTTCTTTTCAACTGGCGACTTCGCATGGGTTTTTGCATCTGTGGAGGTGGTGTGTCCACGTTGAGAGGAGATGTTTCGATGACATCTCTTGTCGGTTCATCTTCACGTTCCTCTCCTTCAGCAACTTCGTCTTCTATAATTGAAGGATATTGAGGAGTCTCCTGCACTTCTTCTCGGGCAATAGAAATGTCTGCCTGTAGATTGGTTGTTGTCCGTGCAAACGCTAAAAGTTCTTGCATAAAATCCATTTGCTTGGACCATTGCCAGAATTTGTATTTCCCAGCTGCCTGTCCAGTCTTCGTTTTTGTGCTTTTCAAATGTTTTGAATAACAATCTCTTAGGTTCTTCCATCTATTTTTCACAGCGTCGACTGAAAGCAACAAAAGATAGTACTAATTTAGGTTTGATTTTGTCCTATCATAATGTTAACATAATGTTTTTCTCCTTCTTTCAGATTCTTAGCGACTGGAGATAGTTTCTACACAACAGGCCATAGTTTTAGGGTTGGTTTTTCAACAGTTAGTGCAATTGTGATGGACGTTTGTGCAGCTATATGGAAAAATATGAGATCTGAATTCATGCCAGAGCCTTCACGACGACTATGGGAAAATTGTGCTCAACGGTTTGAAGAAAAATGGGGTTTTCCGAACTGTGTTGGCGCCATAGATGGGAAACACGTCACTATCAAGTGTCCTGATAACGCTGGGTAATCTTACTTCTCATATTTGAAGAAACACTCCATTGTGCTTTTAGCTATTGTGGGACCAGAGTACGAGTTCCTGTGCATCGATGTAGGGGGCTACGGCAGGAACAGTGACGGAGGAATTTTTGAAGAGTCATTAATGGGTCAAAGATTTGATAGAGAAGAGTTCGACCTCCCTGATGACAAAGCCCTTCCCGGAGATATTCATTTAACGCCTCATGTACTTGTAGGGGACCAAGCATTTGGTCTTAAAAAGTATATGATGAGACCTTATCCATTTGAACAATCTAAAGATGATTTACGGAAAGATACATTCAACACCAGGTTGTGTAAAGCTCGTAGAGTGGTGGAAAACGCCTTTGGCATATTGACAATGAAGTTTAGAATATTTTTGAGATCAATTGAAATGAAAGTAGAAAACATTTCATTGTTGACCTCTACAGCTTGTCTTCTTCACAACTTTTTAAGGTTAAAGAAATGTGATGACCAATACCTTCAAGCACTGGTGCAAGAAGAGCCTATTGAGACAGAAATGGTTGGACTTAATGCTATACGAAATCCTAGAGCAGCTAACGTTTGTTATCAAATTCGTGAAACATTTGCAGCCTACTTCAGTCGAGTGGCTTAAAAATGAAGTTGCTGCAGGAGTAAATCTACAGGCCTGTATGACATCAAATTATAAATGAATAAATAAATTAATTAATTAATGTACTTACTGTCTACGTCTAACTTTATAGCTATCTCCTTCCATTTCTTCTCCTTTTCCCTGTTGTCTTTGTACGATGTGTTCCGATAATCATAAAGGCACGGATTTTCCTTTATTAAATCAATCAAAAGTTCCACTTCATTCTCAAGCAAAATAAATCAGTCTGTAAGCACAAGTGATGTACGCCTGCTAAAGATAATTTGTTCTCTGCGTCTCTGGTTGGAAAACAACAATCCGCATAAGTGTCACCTTCTATGGCAATCTGATTGGTTGGGGACGTTACGATATCGTATATCCCGGACGCGCCAGTCTGGGCACCTCTTCGCGATAATGCGATATTGCGTTATCGCGAAATCGTAACGCTATCGTAACGCATTCCGTATCGCGTCTGTTTGGGGGAGCCTTTATAGCTGAGTGCTTGTTCATTTGTTCTGAACTAGTAATAAATTTTAAGGAAAAATATTTTTTTTTTATACTTGAATGTAGCTGAATTGTGCGTAATTCCGATACTTGTGTTATCTGCTAGTAGTATACGGTAGACTGTTTCTTTTCTTAAGGGACCAACATCATTTATAGAAATTAGACAAAGAAGGGGCACTAATTTAGATCCATGTGGAAGCCAGTATGAATGTTTGCACGAATTGAAGTAGATGTAAGGGAGTTACTGAATACGTTGATATTCCAACTTTTCGTTTCTGTTTACAAGGTTAGATTCACGCCATTGGTATTCTATAGCACTTTTAATTCAATGGTATTCTAATTCCTTTACCAGAATTTTATGATTTTATTATTAAAACAATCGAAAGCTTTGGTGAGATCACAGAATACCCCTCCTACTTCTAATTTTTTATTATTTTTTTCAAGGATTTTATTAGTTGTATGAAATTTCACTTGCACAGTTCATTCATTCGCACGAATCCAAATTGTTATGGGAATTTGTTCAAACTAATTAATCATATTGAGTGCTGGTACATAAACCATATGATTTGAAATTGAAGCCAACTACAAAGTTGGGCACTCTTGGTGAACTATTTTAATGTGGTATTTATAATTACGAATTCTATGACCAAAAGCTTAGTGATATGACAATTTGTTCAAAATTTTGTATTTAGTTTTAATGAGGCGTTGGCCGATTCCGCAACTAATTTTCTTTCTGGATGCGTTTATAAAAACAATCAGTTGCAGTAGTTCAACGTGCTTTTCGAAGAGAATTCTATGAGCTGGACAGCCGGGGACCAGCTCCTCCACTCAAAACAATAAATGAGGAGGTAGGCCTAAATTATTGGAGCAAATACGAAATATTTCAAAACAAACCTTATTCTCATACTTATGATGTAAGGAACGCAGAAAATATCGAGATTTGCAGTTCAGCCTGGCGCCAATCTTTCAGCGAGACAATAATATTTAACGTTGAAATTTTATGACAGAAGTGCTACAACTAAGACTTAAGATTCCATTCCTAAAAATTACAGGCAACTCAAGAGTTAGGCTAACCCAGTGTGGCAAAGATAATCGCAGATAATGCTGCAGCACTTTACTTTCTCTGACTAAGGAATATCCAGAATGTTTCAATAACTTTTTAATAAATGATGAGGCCAAACTTTACATGTCATATTTTGATAACGAGCGGAACATTAGATGCTGTTCAACCGAAAATCGAAGCGAGATCCTTGAAAGATAGTTAGGCCTACATTGTAACAAGTGTTTTGTGTGATTTGCAATAGTAGATTTTGCTATCGTCGGACCTTATTTTCTTTTAAACTTCTGATGAAGAAACTGTAACAATAAATTCTAAACGTTATCAATAAGGGTGGTGTATTTCTTTATTCCTAAATTACAAGATCGACATCAACAATTGGAAAAGCTATGGTTGCAGCAAGATGAAGCAATTGCTCACACATCTTATCGCAGTACACAGATTTTGCAGATTATTTTATAGACGTATCATCTCCAGATTGCGTGATATCCCATGACTCTCACGTTCACCCGATGTTTGGTCCATAATTAATTTTTATGGGGTCATTTGAATCAGAAGTTGTTCTCCCATAGAGAACATTTTATTCATGTGCTGCAGAACAAGATTCGGCGTGAAACTCATCACATTGGATAGAAGATAAGTGTATGTTCCTGACATAGCAAATTCCTGACGACTTCAGCATTGTATTGTAAGTGGAGGAGGTCACATGAAGGATGTGGCTTTAAAAGTAACTTTAGTTACGTAACTAAACAAAATTCAAAAGTATAAGTAACCTATTAGGTTATTTAGCCTAATTGGCCTATATTTGACTCTGTTCTTAAAATTCTATCACTCTTTTTAATGCAATCACAGAAAATGCTCCAGATTGTGTAATTATTTCAAGTTATAAAATACTTCCATATTTGTCTCCAATCCAGATGAAATATTTATTATGTAGGCCTATTAGGTGTGCAGTATATATTATTACTTCCATAAATTCTGTAAATAATAATTAACCCAGATAAGCTTGAAACTTTTTTACTATGAATTTCATCATATCCTTATAAAATGTACTTAAAATATTCGTTTATATAGTTTTTTAACAACCACTGTGTAATCATGGCATTGGTTTTTGAAATAAGTGGCGTCCTACATATAGGTCGGTAGGATATAGGGAGAACATATGGGCAATATGCATTAGTTGTCCGAAATGTAGGAGCGAATGCAGATAAAACGAGTTGTGATCTCAATGTAAAGCAAAACTACAATAATATAGTGCAACAATGTAATTTCAGACTGAATACTTTAACTCATTATTGTGATAATATATTATAAACTGTAAACACAAATTGTTTTCTCTTATATAGTCCTGAAGTAAGCAAAGTAATAATATAAATTCAGTGTTCATTACTGTGAATTGCAACAAAATAAATCCACATATGTAATTCAGCGGTAAATTGTGCAATATTGTAACTTGAAAATTAAAATTAACTAATTACAGTGATGACACAAATAAACTCTCACATACATGCGAAGTTCTGAATATTTACTACACATTAGTGTGATATACAAGAAAACACTTGACATGTAAGCCATTGCCACACTTCCTTCCTACAGGAAGTCTTCTGATGACACAAACTACACCAGGTTTGACAGTTCTGTTAGATCACCAAATGTTCGAGCCTGTCGTATCTCGAATCTGCATGTTCCATTTGCGATGCATTGCTTGGGCCTCTTTTTGTTGAGCGCTTATTTGTCGTCTGAATGCCAGATGATCGAGCTTTCCGTCATTATTTTTGTGGAGAAGCCATGCATTTTGCTCAGCCATGTCAATACACTGCATGATTATGGGGAAGTACTTTTTTTTACCACGAATGACAGTTCTATACAATGATATATTCTGATTTGCACGATGGTGCCTTGGGTTTATCTATTTTAGTTTCTATAATTCGTAGATATGGTAACGATTATTTTCAATCATATGTTATGTTACAATGTTAATTTTTTTTATATATTTGATTTTTTTAATCCCTTTATGTTTGTTGGGTAATAACTCCACCCATGTGTTTGTTGTAGATAGATATATTTCTGGGCTGAGAAATTTGAATTTTCTTTTTCTCAAGTCTTGAATATCTAGAGACACTTTGCAGTGAGTTCACAGGCACGGTATTTTATGCTACAGTAATGACACTATTATCGTTCCACTTGCAAACGACAACTTTTGCTTCAGCTGTTTGGAAGTCATAAGATCCTCTCTATCTTTTCTTCATCTCAAGAGTAGTCACCAAGGGGTAGTTTGACTTCCTGTTTTCTCGAATTGTAGCAGTATCTCTGATTTTTCGCTTTCCTAGCTCCACAAATAGAGGAATACTGATGAAAAAGTTGTCGAAGAAAAAGTGATAAGCTGCATCAGGGTGCTCAAACCTTAACACGTCAGAATACTGTAACACGATCCTACCTCCAAGCCGTATTGTTGATAATCTTCTTTTATTGGGGTCGAAGCCCCTTGATATGGCTCAAACCAAATGACGAATCCATTGTCTGTAGCGCCAAGCCAAAATTTGAAGATCCTCTCTATCTTTTCTTCATCTCAAGAGTAGTCACCAAGGGGCAGTTTGATTTCCTATTGTCTCGAATTGTAGCAGTAGCTCTGATTTTTCGCTTTCCTAGCTCCACAAATAGAGGAATACTGGTGAAAAGTTGTCGAAGAAAAAGTGATATGCTGCATCAGGGTGATGGGTTTATTCTTGATAAATTGTTTGCAGCCATGGTGCTCTTGAAAATCTGTTCTTTTATTCACTATGTAACATACATATTGCCGGATTACAGAACTTTAAATATTAAAAAGACAAAATTATTTTAACAGAAATGTACGCGGATCATCCTACCGTCCTACATATAGGTCGCTTCAGTTTAGCCTATTATAAACGCGAAGTAATCATAGTAAATTGCAATCTTACTTAATAATACGTTGTATTCATGTCTTATAAGTGTACAAATAAAATTACAAAGTTCTAGTTCCACTTAAAAGTAAATGAAATAAATTACACTTACAAAGTGTTTGTCATGGTAAGACAAAGATAACTTTCAAACACAAGTATACTACGATATGAACACTTGCAACATCGGCTGTCTCATCAACAACTAAATAGATGTCTGTAACATTAGCAACAGGACTGCCAACTTGTAGGAAGTTGAAGAGATAGATTTAAATTGAGAAAATATATGCCGTCCTACATATAGGTAGTAGGTTTATCTGGGTTAAAATGAACTACCAACAGGAATTCCATTGGAAACATGAATAAAAAAAAATAAATTCCTACAAAAAGTGCATAAATCTGAAATGAGAAGGTGCCTGCCATCTTTATTACTGATTTGTACGAAAGAATTAACATCAATGTTATCTTTTATTTTATAGAATTTACTGGAAGAAAAGTTGAACATCGCTGTTACCGGTAACATGCCACAATACATATTTGTACAGACGCCATCTGTAAATGAGATGGGATTTTGTTCTGCGTTTGGTTCGATTATTGAACGAGAATTCATTGATATCTACAAGTAAGTATGCAACTATATCGTACTAGAATAAGTATAAGGTAGGGTGTCCATTTATCGTCCCCCATTTAGTTTTGTTTCAACATTCATATACCATTAAATTTGAAGACTTGAAACTAATCTAATTAAGAAGTTTCAACATTTAACTACAAGACACAGTATTCTAAATTCATAAATTTGGGATCAAATGTAATATAAAACATGAAGAATTAAATTATGCAATTTTTTACATTTTAGTGAAGCGGTCTAAATTTCGTCCGCTATACTTTTCAACATATTCAATAACAATTATTTCAATAGTACAATGAAATAAAAACATAGAACACCAAGAATATTTATTAATAACTGATAATTATAGGAATTATGTAAGAGAGTATTCAAAAATTCATTTAAATTACATTTTTTAAAACAAGAAATCCTTCATGTGATATTTGTTAATTTTCTTATCACTTTCAAAACATTTTAATCTAACATTAAATAAAATAGTTAATTGCGTCCAATAGAAATAAAACCTTTCAATTATACAGTAGCGTGCAAATTAATCCGAACACGACATATTTTTACATTTTCTGTCATTGTTGGCCTCACAGCTGTTCATACCGCTTTAATTGACATCTATAGTACGTGTAATTCCATTGTTGAAGGTCTGTCGTTATTATTTTTTTATAATATGTGACATTTTGCTGTCGTTTTGTACTTATAAGCATTTCAGTTGTGTTGAAGACTTAATACTGCAGTCCTGTGTACATTATGTCGTCTTCACAAATGGATACAACTCCACGAAAACGGTCTAAAATTATAACATTAGCAGAGCATTCTTCTATGACACAGAGGAAAATTGCCGCAGAATGTCACAACGGTTTGGCTACTGTTAATTCGATCATAAAACGATACAGGGAGACTGGATCCATCACACCCCAGAAAAAAGGAAACTGTGGCCGGAAAAGGAAGACTTCACCTGCAGATGATCGTTTAATTGTCAGGAAAAGTAAATTAAATCCTAGACTAACTGCTGTCGACTTAACCTGCGAGTTAATGGCTACCACTGGGGCGAATATTCACGTCACAACAGTGCGGCGTAGGCTTTTGGAAGCTGGACGAAGGGTTCGTAAGCCTATTAAGAAGCAACTGCTAACCCCTGTTATGTGCAAAAAAACGCTTAATGTGGGCAAAATTACATCAACACTGGACAGTGAATGACTGGAAGAATGTACTTTTTTCCGATGAGTCTCATTTCGAGGTCCACGACCACCGTGTTTCTTACGTACGGAAAGGATCCGAAAAAGTAACAGCAGCTCATCTCCAACAAGCACCCAAACACCCCCCTAAAGTAATGTTTTGGGGTTGTTTTACACATGAAGGGCCTGGAGTATTAATACCTATCAAGGGAATGATGAATTCTGATAAATATATTCACCTATTGGAAACCAGAATCGTACCCCAGCTGCAAAAATCATTTCCGGATGGCAGAGGTGTGTTCCAACAAGACCTGGCACCATGCCATACGTCTCGAAAAACTACAGAATTCTTCAACTCCCCTGGCCAGGCAACTCACTCGACATCAACCCCATTGAGAACGTGTGGTCAATTTGCAAAAGAAGAATGCAAAAAATGGATTTTTCTACAAAGGAAAAGATGATTTCTGCCCTCATTGGTGTATGGTTTCGCGATGAAGAAATGAAGAATATTTGTGGGAAATTAGTGGAATCCATGCCAAATCGTCTCAGAGCTGTTATTAGGAACAAGGGAGGCCACATAGATTACTGAGGTATGTCTTAGATCCTTTTTTTTTAATCCCGTTTGAGTGTTTTTGCATAAGTACTGTAATTGCGTTGTTCGAATTAATTTGCACGCTACTGTATGTTTGACCCATTCAAACACATGTTACAAATAATTTTTTTGTGTTCACAAGATGAAGAGCACATTTCGTGGGACCAATGGCAGCATTGCGTGCATTTGATCCATTTCTGTCCATGTTTATGTCATGAAATTTTTTTCCCACGGAACGGAAATACTACATCTTCATATTCATTGTCTTCATCATGACTTCCACTGTCGCTAGAAGACTCGCAGACAACTTTATTTTCTGTTTGTTTCGATGCACTTTTTTGGGTGAAACTGAGGCTGCTGGTTGTGAAATGATAGTGGTGCAGAAGTCGACATTAAGATTTCTTCTCGTCTGCATTCGCTTTTGGCTTTCAGAATCATTAGCTCTTCTTTTCTGCTGCTGTGTGAACATTGTTCTTATGGGGTGTGCTTGTTACTAGAAGTGCTGTACCACGCCCATTGGAAGAAGATGCCTCTATCACTGGAACTTTTCGAATATCTTCTGGACTGATCACAGAATTTGAAGTTCCAGGCTCAGTTTCCTGATGTTCTGTCACTTGAGTAGGTTGATGTGGATCAGATGCCAATTTGTAACCCATCTTTTTCTCCCTAACAGGCTTTACGGCTTCTATCATTTCCTCCTTGATCCATAGTTTCCGTTTTCTCATCTGAAGACGACCAGAAATATAAATGGCAACAGCCTTACTGAAATTATATGATATGGATACAGCATTCCGAAGTCCGTTCCGGAGACGAAATTTAGACACAACCTGGGGCACGAAATTTAGGCATATGCATCACAAAAGTATGGTGGCATCTTGTTCTAAGTACGCTGTATTGCCTGGTCCGTTTAATATACAGGGTGATTCACGAGGAAAGGTAAAATATTTAGAATACGATATCTTAGGCCATTTTGAATGAAAAAGTTCATATGAACATAGGTCCGTTTTCGAACGATGGCGGAGCGAGATGCAAGAACGTCTCGCTCCAATTTGAATCAGACGTTACCATATGCCGCTGACATGAGAACGTGAAACAAGGTCACCGACCGCAATGAATGACTTAATATTGGAATCTGTATTGTGAGCGATGTACATAAAAGAAAGAATCCGTGTGGTGGGGCATTACAAAATATGTCCAATCGCCTGTCCCTGTCTGATGTAATGACACAGAAACCGCAGATAACACAAATAGCCTACACTATCACTTATCAATTCACAGCAGTTCAGTCAGCTACCTACAGAACAGTAGTTATACATGTAAAATTATCGGAAGTGTTAAGTTGTCTTTTTCAAGATGCCTTATAAATTTTCGACTACAGAATACGCCGATATTGTGTATGTTTATGGTTTATGCGATGGAAGTTCCTTGCGTATCATCGCTGAATATGAACGACGCTTTCCGAACAGAAGGATACCATAACGAAGAGTATTTACTGTCTATGGGGTTGGATGAAAGACTTGGTATAGCAGAGGAAGGCGGAAACGAGAGAGGCGCTAATCGCCTTATTTTGGATGCGGCATAAAGAACAGCCACATGCAACTCTCCCGAGCAATGAGCGCGATTCACGCCCGAGCGCAACAGCGCATTGAAGCAGAAGGAGGTACCTTTGAAAATGAGCGAAAACATCGACCCCGACGTCTAGAATATTAGGTATGTATGCATACGTGAATATAAACTTTAAATTTGTCCATTATCTGTCTCTAAATGCGAATCAGTACAATTGAATCGCAGAAGTTTTTGTGAAATCAAAGAGCCATATCTCCGTAAGTGTTCGAAAACGGACCCATATTCATATGAATTTTTTGACTCAGAATGACTTCAGAATTCACATCCTAATTTTTTTTTTTTTTTTTACCTTTCCTCGTGAATCACTCTGTGTATTCTTACATTAGACACTTTACTTTATATATATAGGAGCAAAAAATGTTACGAAAATACGTACCTTAGGCTGTGAAACACAGGTGAGAATATATAAGAAGAATAGTTTCTACCTTCCAGATATTTAAGACTTAAAGAACTACGAAACAGACAATGACAGTCTCACCAACTGAAAGCAAGCTTGCTACTGCATAAAGAGGGATAGTCTGTACTGACCATCATCAAGGTGCGACTCGTTATAGGCGAAATACTGTGGGGGACGAATTTAGGCAAGGGGACGAATATTGGGCACTACACCTTACACAATTTGATGCGACAATGATTTATTGCAGCACAATCCACTCAGACGAGGAAGATTAATAGTACATTGTTTTTTATGTAACAGCTTGTCCAATAGAAAAGGACAACATATTGCTTGTTTTTGTAAAAGTCAATAATAGTGTTCTTAAGCATAATCAACTGGTATGAATCTATAGCTGATAGAACTGGATAATCAATTAGTTGATATGAATGAGTAACGTGGAATTTAATGAACAATATGATCTGGATTGTTAGAATTCTTATTTATTTATTCAGAGGAGAAGTATTTGATGAGGACAGTGCTTTAACATGTGTTGCTGCTACGAAATATTAAGAATATTACTTGAGAAGCCTAGTATCAAAGTCAGCTGCATCCATTTTATAAAATTTTACAGGCGAAACGAAATCTAATTTTAACAACGGGGTTTCTATAAACAGTTTCTTTATTTTGAGACCATAACATTTCAACATAGACAAACATACTGGAAATTTGAATTTGCTAGCATTCTTATTTTTGGCGGGAAACAGTTTGTATTTGGATGTAACTGGCTTTGAACCCACCATTGTGCTTTTTTTTTTGCAATGCTAGAATGCAATTATGCACAAAATGTCAAACTGTTATCTTTTATTAACTGCTTAATTATTTCAAGTGAAACAACGATATAGATAATACAGACTTCTTCAATACAAGTAATGAAATTTAAGAAAACATTACAAACATACATCTTTAAAATTTAATTTATTAATTAATGTGTTAACACGCAGAATGAAAGGCTACAATAATGATTGCTAGTTAAAAATAGAGGAGAGTTCAAGTGGACAACAATGCAGGCTCTAGCAAATTAATAAAATTTGATATAAAATGCGCGCGAAATCTGCATACGTGGATGTAGAATAGACGCATGAAGAGCTTGCCACGGAAAGCTGCGCAAACTTTTGGAAACGTTCGGGTGCATTCGACCTCGCTTCGATTCGATTGGCAAACTGTCGACAGTTGTCAGTCGTCTGCTGGCTTGATGTTTCGAGTGAGATTTATCACAGCTCTTGTCTAACGTAACCTAAGCCTTGTTGCAGAGTAACTAGTAACATAACATTGTTGAAAATACAGAAGCACGATTTTTTTTACATATAAACTCACTGAATGAAATGACAAAAATGTTAGAAGAAATATGTAATCGTGTAATAATTTATATTTGACGTTGTAATAAAACACTAATACTATGTGATTTTATTCAAATGTTACAATAACTGGGGTACTATGGTCGGTTTATTTTAATCTGTGTATAATTCTTAGTTACAAGCGGAGCCTGTTTCGTTTTTCATAAATTTATAAACGTTATAAACAGGGAAAGGATTTATATGTAAATACATATTTACTTATAAAGCTAATATAATTTATATTTTGCATTATCTTTATGTTTCACAATGTGTAGGGTTGAAAAATCCTACTTTTATTTTCCATATTTTTCCATATTTTAGAGTTTAGTACATATTTTCGTTAATTTCCATATATTTTCCATATTTCATATAAAACAGTCCATATTATATTAGGTTTAACAATAAAACAAAACAAAATTCCATTAACTTTTAAAAATACATTTCAACAATAGAGATTTAAACACATGTTCAGTAATCCCTTTAACATCAGAGTTATTTGAAAATTAGCAGTCCTATCAACAATGGGAAAGTAAGTTACAAAACTGTATTAATTTAATTTAAAATTTTTAACAGACTTCAGTTGTGCAGCTCAACAGTTAAATGCCAGTCAGAGTACACATAGGTTCAGTTTTGTAAATCATACTATAAAGACGGTAAATATGCCAAAAGTACGTCATTCAGTCAATTTAAAATCAAAACTAACAAGTTACATTTCAGAATTTAAAGAAGATGGTTTATCAACTGACAATAAAATATTATTTTGTAATTTGTGTCAGTGTGCAGTATCATCTACACAAAAGTTCCTGGTGCAACAACACATTACAACTAGTAAACATCAGGCCAACAAACAACTAAATTCCAAGCAGAGACAATTGTTTTTAACACAACCAACAACATCGAATGTAAGATCTGAGTTTAACATCGACCTGTGCCGTTCTCTCATCTCTGCTGATATTCCTCTCTACAAACTAAAGAATAAGGTCTTCAGGGAATTCCTTGAAAAATATACTCAACATACAATCCCGGATGAGTCAACACTTAGGAAGACGTATGCTCCATCCATCTACGATGAGACAATACAGAAGATAAGAGATGAAATTAAAGATAGTTCAATTTGGGTTTCCATTGATGAGACTCCCGACAAAGAAGGTAGACTTGTTGGTAATGTAGTTATCGGTTTGTTAAGTGAACAATATTCTGAACGAATTCTTTTACATTGTGATGTTCTAGAAAAGTGCAATAACAAAACTATAGTTAAACTGTTCAACGAAGCTATGGGTATCCTGTGGCCAAAGGGTATTATGTACGATAATGTGTTATTCTTTATTAGCGATGCTGCCCCTTATATGGTCAAAGCTGGACAAGCATTATCTGTTGTATATCCTAAATTGACTCATTTTACTTGTGTGGCGCATGCATTTCATCGTGTGGCAGAAGTGGTCAGAGACAATTTCCCTAAAGTAGATTTGTTGATTTCATCAGTGAAAAAAGTATTTCTCAAAGCTCCCAGTAGAGTTAACGTGTTGAAAGAAATGTACCCTGAAATTCCATTGCCACCAAAGCCAATTTTAACTAGATGGGGTACATGGCTAGAAGCAGTTGAATATTATGCCGAACATATAGACTCTATTAACAATGTTCTCCTTGCATTGGACTCTGAAGATGCAGTCTCAATTGATACTGCGAAAACAGTTACCTGTGACATAAGTGTGAAGAATGACTTAGCTCACATTCAGCATACATTTTCATGCATCATAAAAACGCTCAAAAGTCTCCAAAATAGGCACCTTTCACTATCTGAAAGTTTTGAAATTATAAATAGTACTGTGGAACAACTGAATCGTGGTAGAGGTAAAGTTGCAGATGCAGTAAGAGCTAAGGTGGACACTGTACTTTCAAAAAACCCTGGATATGAAGAACTACAAAAGGTTGTTGCTGTGATGAGTGGTGAATCAACAGTGAAGATTAACTTGGACTTATCCCCAGCAGACATTGTGAAATTGAATTATGTACCAGTTACTTCTTGTGACGTCGAACGCTCTTTTAGTCAGTATAAATCTATCCTCAGAGACAATAGAAGAAGATTCACTTTTCAGCACTTGAAAGAAATGTTTGTAACCTATTGTTATGGTAACAGACAATAAAAATTGTGTTTTGTTGAAACTACATTGGAAGATAAGGTACGTCCATTATATTTTTTGTTTAGTTTGATTAAAATGTACCAATATTTAACGTACATAGTCATTTTTTTATAATTTTAAGTCCATATTTAATTCCATATTTTGGTAAAAATCCATATTTAATTCCATATTTTGGTAAAAATAACTACATATATATTTACATATTTCATATATTTTTAGTCCATATAAATCCGTTCCCTGGTTATAAATAATTCCCTACTTTGACTGTGTAACGTTTTATTAGAACTTCCTAATCTAGAACGATCTATATTAGCCATTCAGAGCAAAGGTGGTGTAAGTCAGAATTGGGTAATGAGGTTTAAAGTAAAAATTCTGTAAAATACAGCGCAGAGTAGCAATTAATATGTCCTTCTTGCTATCCACTGACTACTAATAGTTTAAATAAACTGAATATTATTGCTACTTTGCGCTGTATTTTACAGAATGTTTACTTTAACCCTCATTACCTTTTTTTGACTTACACCACTTCTGCTCTGAACGGCTCATATAAGACTCCTGATATCAGGGATAAAACGAAGAATATGTAACGCACACGCTGGCTTCTATCCGCTCTGCACAATACACTCCACGATACGAACAGTGGAACAATTCAAGATCCCGCTTTCGATTGCGCCCTGTAATCAGCATTAGGTGATTCATAGGAGCCCTCTAACGAGCATGGCGGCACGAGGACCGAATATCGTTCTCTGCGCCTCAATCAAATGGGCAAGCTTTCTTTGCGTTTCCTCTAACTGACTCTGCACCTAACCGGGATCTTCACAGATCCATAAGAAAACTTACAGAGATCGCAAATACAGCATTAACTCAATTTGAAAAAAAAAAATTGGAGGTAGGTGACTTTGACTCTAGACGACTCACTTGATGTTCGCATAAGAATATTCGGATTTCAAAGCTGTGTATTTTTAAATCATAATTTTACGACTTGTTGCAATTGGAAATGTAACTGTCAAGTGTCTGGTATATATCACTCAAAATCCCTCAAATACCTTCACTTGCTCACTTGACATACATGTAAGCGGAAGTCTAATTCCTGCCATACCCAATCGAGCATATCCAGTGTAATGGTTAGTGAAGTATCTCTGTTTGAAATTTCCTTATAACATTTCTTAGGAACCTGCAAAGGCGTGGTTCTATTAATACTAATTCCTCTAATGTCGCAAGTAGGGCCTACATGAAACTGCTTTCTCAGCCATTGAAATTTATGTTATAACTTACTGTAAGGTAAGATCTTTAATACCTACAGGGGAACAACTTACAAAACTCCGTTGGCCTGCGCGTACGTTAATCTTAAAGAGTGACACAATATACCATTCACCTCCTCCTTCTTAATTGTCAACCAATAACGGGATAACGTAGTCTTTCAATGAATAAAATGTATTTTGCATTTTTTTATACTTAATAATAACTCAAAAGTAGTAGTCAGATTCTAATAAGGAAAAAAACATGTTGAAGATATTGTTTGAAGATTTCTAAGATATTTGAGTCGCCGCAATATAACTAATGTAAGACTACTTAATTGAGGTTTGTTTTATACTATCGTAATGTGGGAAAATATGTTTTTGAAGCAGAAAATCAGTCAACGATAACTTTCATTCTTGAAAAGATAAGTGGTTAGTTGCAGTGTATGAAATCGTCTAAATACATTATATTTTATGCTGAAAAAAACCCGTGTTAATAGATTGAGTGTACAAGATATTATCACTTATTAACGGTCAGCGCGCATACATTATTTATCTTCAAAGCTCAACAGTGCTTTAAAAATAAGTATTTATTGTATTGATCAGTTTCATTTACTTAAGGGCCAGACTAAAATGTTTAATCAGTTATCTCCAGTCTTTTCCATTGGATTTTTTGTAACAAAAATTCCACTTAACATAAAGGAAGGATTTTGTCGCCACCTTTTCCCAGAAATATGGAAAAGGCAAGTGGAAGAAATGTGTTGATCACATTAAAAATAACTAAGAACAATATTTTTGTAATACTAATGTATTAGACAGTGAAACAGACAGAATAATTTCGTTAGAAATTAAGTAATAGCAGTGATACATCAGACGACTTGTCAATCAGTGCGACAATGGTTCAGAATAATGGAGGAAGACTCCGCCTCCAGCGCAGCGGCAAGGTTTAGTAACCTCCTATAGCGGAGTTTTGGCACTTGTTAAGCTGTAACAATTTATTCAGTGTAATTTCATCTTGCATTCTTCACACCAAATGACAATTGACAGGGTGCGAATTAACATTTCTGATGAGGGGGGGGGGGATAGAATTCTAGATAGTGTATACCATACATAAAATTATTATTATCCTCATTCGATACAGCTTAACGCTTGATCGCACTCAGCTGTTTGTCTTCCGTCATGATCATAATAATTATATCCATGAGCAGGTCTAAGATAAGATGTGTAATTCCTAAGTTATGGTTGTTGTCAGCTTGCTGGTGATGCTAATACATCAATATTATTTCCTTTGCTTAATTTATACTTTATAAAATAAATATACTTGTACTAAAACAATTATATTTTGTGAGGAGGGGATAGACGTTATCCCTGGGAGGGATGTTAATAAGACTTGATGAAGGGGGATAACTTTCCAACAGGGGGAAATCCCCCAACCTTCCCGTTAATTCGCACCCTGCCAATTGATCTCTTGTACTTGTGTAAAAAACTCTCCAAAATAACACAGTTTAAGCAAAAGGCGTGATTTGTGTCTGTCCATGGTAGTTCCATTGCATTTCAGTCGAAGTGATATGATGACAGCCCTGTTATACTATAACCATGCTTTTCCCAAGTCCTTTATAGGCTGTTTCTCTTCCACTGCTGAAGCTGGCATAAGTAGCTACAAGCTCACTCTCTCGTAGTTCACCGCTGACAGATTCAAGGACTAAATGCTTACTGGTAACGGCAATGCGAGTGGCTTGTAACATGTTTGGGCAATTCAAGTCATTTTGACGAAAATAAATAATTAGTCCATTTTAATTTAATTTTTCTGTAAACAACGACAGTATAAAACCTCCACTTTTAAGGGCTTTAATTTCTCCGACCACAGATAATTAAATGTGAATTCTTACTTTCACATGAAGTTTTTTTCTGTTCTAGGAACTTAACCTTTCAACCTCTCATGTGCAAGTACGGCGAAGCCTGTGCTGCTAAGATTCAATTGACTAGAGACTATATAGTAAGTAATTTCACTATTTCACACGATTTTAATATGCATAAGTGATTTCTATATTAGATTAGGCCGCGCTACTCCCCAAACGTAAAGAAAATGAAACATTTACTTCGCCATTTCCTACCGCAACTTTATAAGGGGCACTATTTCCAACTATTTAGCTTCTCTTACACGTACATTTTTGAATCGGTATGTTGGTAACACACGTCGATGTGCGCGAGTTTTGACTTGGATGTGGCAATTTAGTCACAGAAACCTTGAAAATATTTATCACATTCACTCTTACTGATGTGTGCAAAACAAATTATGGGGATACCTAGGATCCCTGTAATTGCAGGAAATGTTAATGATACCGTTTGGGTTTTTTGTTTTGTTTTTTTTTTGTTTTTTTTTTTTTAATATATTTAGAGTTTAACGAATGGGTTTATATTTATGAAGAGTGTGGTCATATTTTATAATTAATTCAATGTAATGTAAATTATGTGTTGAATCATTAACGAGTATCAATCTTTCTCCATTTAAGTATTGAATACATCATATATTTGTACATGTAGTTAGAATGGAATTACTGTTTTTCCGTTAGTAAGCAACTAACGTCTAAATAGTGTGACCGTCCACACCTGTGGAGTAACGGTTAGCCAGTCTGGCCTCCAAACCAGGTGGCCCGGGTTCAATTCCCGGTCCGGGCAAGTTACCTGCGTGAGGTTTCTTCTGGGGTTTCCCCTCAACTAAATATGAGCAAATGCTGGGTAACTTTAGGTACTGGACCCCGGACTCGTTTCACCGCCATTATCACCTTCATCCCATTCAGACGCTAAATAACATAAGATGTGATAAAGCGTCGTAAAATAACCTACTTAAAATATTGTGATGCAACTCATTCACGTTGCTAAGAAACTGATGAGAAATGTTGAAATTGTGAAATTCAATCATTTGACACTCGAGAACAAACGTTTCCCGTTACAGAAACAAACTTGGATTGGGGATTTTGATACTTTTCAACAACTGTATGCCTACTAAATGTGCTCATAATATACATGTTCATTTTCTCAGCAAATATGTTTTCTTTTCAACATAATTAAACAATATTATGTGGGCAACATAGCGGCGTATATGCCATAAATGCTAAATTTACGCACAGTCAAATTTAAAAAAAGAAAAAAAAAAGAAAAAAAGAATATGTTTATGGCCCTCCTCAGAATGAAGGCTAATTCAGTGGATTGCCTCATACTGAATACCTACTATAATTATTTTTATGGTAGACTAAATTTTTTGCCATAAAATATGGAATGAATGGTACGTTTAATTTACTGTTCAGCTAAACGCTTCCACCAACTACTCCTTATTCATGTCATCTACTTTTGCTTTCAATGAATCCTACACAAATATATGAATAGCTCATACGGAAGTGTTCACATTGTGGAAGACTGCAGTGAGATGAACATGCAATTCAATTTGTTCCCGCATTTTTTTACACAAATAATTCAAATTTGTCTTCGAAGGAAGTCCTTTATTGTCTTTTCCTCCATTATTTAAATTAAGTAATATAGTTCGTCAATGCTGCCAAGCAGTGTAGGCCTAGGTGGGACAGATACTTCAGCATTTTTAATGATTTTTTTTATCAAGCTAACGTCATTAGTTGTCAACATTTAGACCTCACCTATACTAAGTTCTTGATGCATTAGTTTCGTAGATGTTGTGCATATATTTTCCACTGCTTTTCGTTTCACTCTATACCAACCTTCTCTCTATTCAAATTCCGTTTCGTCACTTTTCATGCAGTGTTCGAAATGCATAAACGTTCTACAACAATATTATTATTAACCCTAGAAAGCTAACGTGCTACATCAGGAGCATTAAAGCTAACGTGTAGTCATTTTGACGACAATTTTTTCTTGCATTGAAGAAAGAGGTTTATTTGTATTCTATAATTGCTAATGTAATATTTTTGTTCCTTACAGTATTATAAACATACAAAATATTCCTGACACTCTTAACGTCCATATTTACATTCAAAACAGCACATTGTTTGGTGTTCACCACATACTGCTCTGGAACACTTGTAGCAAAATACTTTCGTCATTCTCCGTCTCTTGCTTGGACAGAAGGCGCAGATCTTGCGTTTTCTTGATTCCTGGGCTTCTGGTTCATCCACAGGCATGTTCAGATGAAGTATTTCTGCCATGGACAAACGTAGCAAGCGCGGTAAGTTGCGCATTCCAAGGCGATGTGTCACCCATGAATTCGTAAGTGCAGAGTGAAGTTCCTTTCCAAACTGACGCCTAGTCAATGGTTTTTCTTTATTGCTGACCTTGTTGTGTGTGTAAATCACATAACTGTTCACTAGAGCGATATTGACCATTCCATAAAAGACGCAAAGCGGCCATCTTCTTGTCTTTCTGCTGCAAGTCATCTGATTGCACATTTGGCCCAATGTGTCCACTGCGCCTTTTGTTGAGTTGTAAAACTCGATGATGTCCGTTTTTTTGGAAGTTGGGTTAATGGATGCTGTGTCGTGAGTTGTCGAAAGCAGCAACACTACATTGTTAGGTTTTGTTTTGTAGGATACAGGAGTTTTTTCTTGATCGAAACAGAACATTGACGTTCCCACTTTCCTAGTCTTATGGTTGAGTAATTCGGGTGGAATTTCCCACTTATTTTTGCGTAGAGTGCCCACTATTGTCAAATTATAAGGAGTTTTCAGGAGCTCAGATGCTAGAGGAATCGACGTGAACCAGTTGTCCATTGTTATGTTGCGGTTGGTACCATAAACACTCCTGGTGTGGGCCTTTACAAAGAAGTCTGCCAACGGTTGATTTGCAGGAGCAGTGTTCTTGCCTAGATAAGGCATAGCATCGAACATGTACTTAGTACCATTGTCACATACCATAAAAATTTTGATGCCATACTTTGATGGTTTGTTAGAGATGTACATTTTAAAAGGACATCGCCACCTGAAGGCTAGAAGTTGTTCATCAATTGTAAGGAAAGAGCCAGGCTTGTACGATTCCCTACAGGCAGCTATAAACTGTTCCCAGATCTCCCTTATTGGAGCAAATTTGTCTGTTTGGCTTCTTTCAAGTCTGGTTGTGTGGTCATCGAAATGCAAACATTCACAAAGGAAGTCGAACCTATCACAACTCATTGTCGCTTTATATCTCATCCCACAGTATTCTGAATCAAACAATTCCTTTGATGGTAAGTGGTTATTCTTCTGAACTGCAGACAATATCAGAATACTTAGAAATGCATCAAATTCTTCTACACTGAGCTCAGATACAGTTGCGTTTTGAACACTATAATTCGTACGTTTAGTTGCAATTTTTTCATTTGTGTGTTGAATTATTTTTGACGCATTGTCTGAGTAAAAAATAAGGAAAATGCATCTTTCGGCAAGTCCACATTTCTAACGTCAGCTTTTGGTCCTTGTCGAACATATATAATATTTCTAGCTGCTGAACGAGTATTTGGTGGCTTCGAAGAAATTGCAGACCAACGATGCCCATTTTTCCCAACCAGTCCAGTTTTACTGCATACAATGATGTTTGGGTGAGCTGCTTGACTATGGATTCCTGCTTGAGGTTGTGAATTATCAGTATCAGATGTTTGAACTGTATGATCTATTTCTTCAGCAGACTATTCCACTTCATCAGAGCTGGAGTCTATAGAATGATGTATTGTCTTTTCGCTAAGAGGGTCAAAAGTTGGATCAATATCAGAGTTGTCGTCTGTCAACACAATATCATTTTCTGTATTATCCTCACTTTTACTACAACTATTGCCATTCTCACCAATTTCTTCCTCTTCCTCTAGCCATTTTATGATTTTCTTTTCTGTATAAATTTCTTCCGTAGATGCCATTCTATACAAATTACACTTCACAATATTAAGACGTATTAGTTTCAGTACCTACATAGAGAGATGGAAAGAATATTTGTAAACTTTACAGATAACAGACAGTAAAACAAAATATATAACTTCCGCCGAGCAGTCCAATATACTTACGATAAAGCTAATGCTTCGTCAGAATGACTACGCAGCACCAATAACCAATTTACAACACAACAATTAAACACGACTGATATCACTCTCGCCGTAGCTCAAGACCAACTGAAGGTACACAAGGCGCCAAGCGCCTCACACAATGAGAAGTGGTGGGGGGAGAGATTTTATATTTAAGCGTCGTCATTTTGACGAAGCGTTAGCTTTCTAGGGTTAATGTAGGTCTACCGCTTTATGTTATTGCTTATTTTCTTTGAAGTAGTCATCAATGGTCAACAGTTGCTTATCTCTTTCAAATAAATGGGACACTGGCGTAAAACATGGCAACTGAAATTTTGATAAAAACAATTAAATATGCATATTATAATATGGTATTTCACATTCTGCGTCTAATTCAATAGTCAGTTTTACAAAATTTAAATAGATGGCAGATGCATATAGATTTTACTTTCATGGTAACTATACAAACTGTTGCATGTATAAATGTTTACTACCTAATAACTTCAGAACATTAAAAGTCACTTACCATGTTTTACTTCTGAACCCCTTCTTTATTACAATCGATTTCATATCACAGATATTATGGCCCTGTAAACATGGTGGTGCGGATGGATACCAATGCCTCGTGAAATATAACGATTAGTGGCGGGTTATTCATCTTTCGTAAACATACAGGACATAAATTAGGTAAAGACGGTGCAACTTACGCCTTATTTTATCTGGGGACCCGATTTATGTCACCCCTTTAAGACCCTGAACAAACTTCGAATCTCGCGCTACTCAACTATGACAATAAAGTTAATTGACAATGATAATATGTAGTATCCAGTGCAGTGATTTCAAGGAGTGAAACTAAGTGTGGACGTGTAGCAAATATAACATTGTCATATCGAGTGAACACGGAACATTTGTTAGGAATTCGCAATACAAAATATCATTTGCTATAAATAAATTCGCAACGTGTTTTCGGTAATAGAATAAAAACTTAACTGACAGTTCTCTTAAGTTTTTGCCTATATCGATTTGTTCACCAACTATCAGTTCGTCGATCTTAATGACTTGTCGCTGTTGTGAGTTCTGTTAATTATACGGTATTTCATCTTTCTATAATAAATTTAATCGCACTTTAAACATATTTATCAACAGTAAACTCACTAGAATTTATCTAGAGAAAATCAAAACACGTGTGGGATTTAATTGAAGAAAATATATAAATATTAGGAGAAATAAAGTACTCTAATATAATAAAATATTAATTGACTCTCTAAAATTCTATTTTACTAATGTTAGCTTCACTAAAACGTTTGAACGGAGCCGCCATTTTCATTTGACTATCTGTGAGGTAAACAAATGACGATCGCAAAGGAAGTTTTGTAACACCGTAAAGAATTCGCAGTTTGAAATGCTGGCAAACAAAGAAAAAAATGCTAGGAAAGTGACAAAAAGAAACAAATGCTAGGGATGTGATTAACTTGCAGTGATAAACAGCCACGATTTTTTGAAACACGTCTTTCCGTATGGTACCGTTTTATTGGTCAAAAGTAGTATGACGTAGTAAAAGCGTAATAGTCATTGTAAACAAACTTAGGATCATATATTACTTCGTTGTAATAGTGTCTTCGTTGACAGAAGTAAGCCATCGCTTTCAATTTAGTCGTTTTGTAAATAAAAATTGAGTATAATACATTGTCAACATCCATTTACAGAGAATGTCACTTATTTAATACATTTTATATCAGTGGCTATAAGGTTGTGGGGCCTAGAGAGGCAATGCCCCCAAGTCAAAGTGGCATAGACTACTGTCTTTCTGTGGCATTAGGCATGAATAATGCAAAATTATGAGGAATTATAAGAGGTTTATTTGCAAATTAATATACAAATCAATCTTTACGTCAAAATTATGTTTCTAGGTCTCTAAATGTAGGCTTTCGTTACGCGATTTGTCTTTTTATGGTATGAGTACTGGTAAGAAAGAATTGGAACAAGCCTGCAACGTTTTCTAGAAATCTAAGGTTAATTGATTCAGTTCACTTCATGTGACAATGAATTCGCTAGATATCCGTTCATTTATTAAAATTAGGCCTATACAGCAAAGTATAAGTAATTTATTCATTAGTAATAAGCCTAATTCAGAACCTGTTAGTACTACGGATAATAGTGTGAGTGAATAATTTCAAGGGAAAAATTGTTCCGGGGCCGGGTATCGATCCCGGGACCTCTGGTTGAACGTACCAACGCTCTACCACTGAGCTACCCGGGAACTCCACCCGACACAGTAAAGGGAAAAGTTGAGACGGTGTCGGGTGGAGTTCCCGGGTAGCTCAGTGGTAGAGCGCTGGTACGTTCAACCAGAGGTCCCGGGATCGATACCCGGCCCCGGAACAATTTTTCCCTTGAAATTATTCAAATCTGCTTTCCAGGGAGCTTCGCCTGAAAGACTACATTTGCATAATAGTGTGAGTGTATTGGTGCATCTGGTAATATTGCGGATGATGGCATTCAACTTACTAGTGACCAAACAAGTGATAACAAATGACGAAGTGGACAAACATGAAGCATACTACAGAATCAGTGGTGGCACAGCTCTCTAATTCACACAATACGGTTTCCAAAATCATCAGGAAAAAGTATGCACACTCAGCATTGATTTAAAAAAAAATTGACATTTTTGTAGATATAAGTATTTTCAATCGCGCTTAACCATCCCTTCTTTGAACAGATTAAAGGATCACAATAAAATGAAATAAAATATTAGTCCATTATTGAAAATAAAACGCTACAAGAATAAATTGAATAAAATTAATTGAAGAAGTACTCCTCACAAAACATATTCACGTGAGATTACTTTTGTTATATAAGTACGATACTGTCTGAATAATGAGTTTCTTATAATAATATTGTTTGTTCTGAACCACATTTCTCAGTAACCATTGATTTTGTCTTCATATGCCTGTGTTAATATGAACTGTTTTAAGAACTTTTCATACATATAATATATTGCAAATATTACCAAGAGACATAGACTGATATTTATAACAAAATATCACTTCACATTCCAAATTTTGTTTCTTTTCAGGCACTAATTATGAAATACGCTATAAATCTGTCTCGAAGATCTCTTTCGCACAACGATTCTAAAATGTTATTGACAAAAATCAACAATATTTATTAATTTGATACAAATTATGTTTTACTGTATTGAGCTAAGCATAGATTTTACAGGGCAAAATGATTCTTTTTTAATTGGTATGTGTGTACAGTATTTGTCCTTTCTATGCATGTGAGCGTATTAGTTTGCTCACGATAAGAATAAACAGGCCAATTTCTGAATTAACTTATCCTATTGCGGCGCCTTCCAAGCAAATAGTTCTATCTCCTCCTGTGGACTAAGGTGAAAATAATAACTCCGACTTAATGAATAAACCTGTTCGCTCTAACTGCAAACATGATAACTTTATTTATGCTCTACTCAAGATGACCATCCATTCTGCTTATGAGATCCCTGACGTGACAACCAGACTTTACGGAAAGGGCTTCGGATTTGTCTACAAGGCTTATTTGAAGAATATGCAAATCGTCTCTTCTCCTGAAGTCAGAGACTTGCCAATCAAGCGACGCCGTTGTCGCTTCTGGGATGAGCCAAATGAATCCGGACTGCAGTTCTACTCCTACAACATATGCAAAATGAATTGTCGAAGGAAACTGGCTGTACACTTCTGTGGCTGCGCCCCCCTGTTCTATGGGCACATGAATTTCTTAGGTAAGTAACATTTTAATATATCGTTTTATAGTCCAAAAATACCTTAAGATGTCGATAGATATCACAGATATTCGATTTTCACAGCGAAAATCGCTTCCAAAATTTAGAGGTGCAGTTCATACCAAAAGAAGAAAGACTTGCTTACAAATAGCCTTTAAGTAACCCGGAGGTTCATTACTGCTCTCGCATAATCCAGCCATCGGTCCCTATCTTGCGCAAGATTCATCCAGTCCCAAATATCATATTCCACCTCCCTCTAATACATTTTAATATTATCCTCCCATCTACGTCTCGGCCTCTCTAAACGTCTCCTTCCCTCCGGCCTCCCACCTAACACTCTATATACACTTCTGGATTCGCCCAAAGCTGCTAAATGCCCTGCCCATCTTAAACGCATGGATTTAATGTTCCTAATTATGTCCGGTGAAGAATGCAAAGCGTGCTGTTCTACGTTGTGTAACTTTCTCCATTCTCCTGTAACTTCATCCCTCTTAGTCCCAAATATTTTCCTAAGAAACTTATTCTCAAATACCCTCAACCTCTGTTCCTCTCTCAAAGTGAGAATCCAAGTTTCACAACCATACAGAACAACCGGAAATATAACTGTTCTATAAATTCTAACTCTCAAATATTTTGGCAGCAGACTAGATGACAAAAGGTTCTCAATTGAATAATAAAACGCATTTCCCTTTTTTTTTTTGCGTCTAATTTTCTCTCGAGTGTCATGTATATTTGTTACTGTTGCTCCAAAATATTTGAATTTTTCCACCTCTTCAAAGAATAAATCTCTAATTTTTATATTTCCATTTCGTACAATGCTCTGCTCACAAGACATAACCATATACTTTCTGTATCCGGAATTTATTTCCAAACCTATCCCTGTACTTCCTTCAAGTAAAATTTCTGTTTTTTTCCTAATCGTTTGTGGATTTTCTCCTAACAAATTTACGTCATTCGCATAGACAAGAAGTTGATGTAACCCGTTCAATTCCAAACCCTCTCTGTTATCTTGAACTTTCCTATGGGATATTCTAGAGCGAAGTTAAAAAGTAAAGGTGATAGTGCATCTCCTTGCTTTAGCCCGCAGTGAATTGGAAAAGCATAAGAAAGAAGCTGACCTATATGGACTCTGCTGTAAGTTTCACGGAGACACATTTTAATTAATCGAACTAGTTTCTTGGGAATACGAAATGCAATAAGAATATCATATAAAATTTCTCTCTTAAGCAAGACATATGCAATTTTTAGTCTATGAATAACTGATGTACTGTACCATTATACTTCCATTTCTCCAATATCTATCGAATACAAAAATCTGATCAATAGTCGATCTATTACGCCTAAAACCACACTGATGATCCCCAATAATTTCATCTGCCTATGGAGTTAAACTTCTCAAAATAATATTGGACAAAATTTTGTACGACTCAACGAAACTTACTACAGTCAGTCTTGTCACCCTTCTTAGAAACAGGTACAAATATGGACTCTTTCCATTGTTCTGGTAGAATTTATTTGTCCAAAATAGCAAGCACAAGCTTATAAATTCCGCTAGATAATGCTCTTCCGCCGTGTTGTATTAATTATGCTGGAATATAATCGATACCTGGTGCCTTGTACTTTTTCAGATTTTCTATCGCAATATCGACTTCAGAAAGTGTGTGTTCGGGTATAAATGGCTCAGCAGTTTGTATTTGAATTTCGTCCCGGTTATTTCTATTTGGCCTCTGTATATTTTAATAATTTCCCAAAGTAGTTTCTCCATCTGTTTAGGATTGAATGACAGTCTGCAAGCAAGTCAGCATGCTTATCTTTGATCACGTTTACCCTTGCCTGATATCCATTTTTAAATTCCTTTATACCCTTATATAAATCTCGAATGTTTTTATTCTCACTATTTGTTTCTACCTCATTCAGTTTTTCCTTCAAATAATCTCTCTTTTTGTTCTAATGTGTAGGAATTGCTTCTCGTCTTTCATTGAAATAATATCTCTAGTCACCTCAACTGGATCCTGCAAGAATTTCAATTTTGTCTGTTTCCTTTTTTCTACTGCCATGGAACAATCTTCATCAAACCAGTGTTTCTTCTTTTATTTTTTTTATTTTATTATGTTATTTTACGATGCTATATCAACATCTAAGTTATTTAGCGTATGAATGAAATGAAGGTGATAATGCCGGTGAAAAGAGTCCGGGGTCCAGCACCGAATGTTACCCAGCATTTGCTCGTATTGGGTTGAGAGAAAACCCCGGAAGAAACCTCAACCAGGTAACTTGCCCCGACCGGGATTCGAACCCGGGCCACCTGGTTTCGCGGCCAGACGCGCTGACCGTTACTCCACACGTGTGGACACCACTGTTTCTTTTTCTTAGTTTCATAATAACCTATGCTATGCTCAGCTGCAATTTTGACACTATCTCAGATATTCTACCACACGCTATTAAGATCTAACTCTTTCTCAACTTGTCGGAGCTTCCTAAAGTGGCAAAACTATTTGGAATTTCGACCTGATAGTAAGTCCTCCATATATCGTGGGTCCCTATCACCATGGCATGGCGCGACCCCAATGTGCGGATAGAGGAGACGGCCTCCAGATATGGAGGGTAGCTGCGAATATATTGAATAAGCAGTCGTGGACAGACGATAAGGGATGGTCCTCCAGCTTGGGGGTAGGGCGAAGGGCTAACAACCCATTACCGTAAAAAACAACTTTTTACAGAATCACACAGTAAGCCTCAGACTGGGACTGATTCTCTGGCACGACAACAGCAAACAAATAAGGTTATGATTATGAGATTTGGCACTTGGATCATAAACTAGTCTTCATTGAAGAGGATGGATAAGATTAGTAGCGAAAGAACTAGCTAGACTTACTATGAAAAATTAAGTTTCATGTATTACTTTGAAGATTCTTTCTATTTCTAGTTGCTATTTAAGTCCAGTTGCGAGCAACCCTTGTTAGGGTACGCACGCGATTGTACTATCTGAGTAGTAAGTGTTTGAGTTACATTAGTGAGATATATTACAGGGACCTTTGTTAGGTTTATAAACTGTGGTTATTTTTGTTAAATGTTCCTGCATATGTTTGCGTGTGTATCTTTTTTATGAAATCTCCTGTTATTTATTTGATAAGAATTATGATGATCGAAAGGAAACAAACACTTGTGATATTTTCACCGAGCAAGATATTTCTCGACCAGAACTATATTTACTCTACGAATGAATTTATGAAGATCTCCGACTAAAAGAAGTACAACTAGAGATGATTCAACTGAATAGAATGACACGGCAAGTCTTCATTAAATGTACCAACTGGCATTGTTGAAGAAATATTAGAAAGATCCAAAAGTGAGTTGTCTTTCACGTTTTCTAATGGGCAAAGAACAAAGTTATAATAGAGAAAGCAGAACCTCGCATTAAATCTGTCAAAATTTATAACTTCCTACCGAAATTTCAAATATTATTATAACGACTGTTCTAGAAATATACGACTCTGTTTATTCAGTTACTGGTGATTCATGGGGACAGGCATTTAGATATAAGATTAAGAATGGAATGCATATAGTTAAAATGGGTCTGAAAATGCATATGCCATCATAAATTGATGTTGTAGATTTAAAGCCTTAGTAAGAAAATCAACATACTACTTGTTCATAATGTCTCATCAAAATGTCCACTTAGGAAACAATTGTCCTTCTTTAGTGGATCATTTTACGACGTTATATTAACACCTCAGGTTATTTAGCGTCTGAATAAATTGAAGGTGATAATGCTGTTTAAATGAGTTCGAGATCCAGCACCGATAGTACCCAGCATTTACTCAGATTAGATTGAGGTAAACCCCCGAAAAAACCTCAACCAAATAACTTGTCCCGACCGCGATTCGAACTCGGGCCACCTGATCTAGCTAGCCGTTACTCTACAGGTGTGGACACAACTGTTCTAATAAAAAGATCTTCCGAATATGATTTCTCGTAGTAAAGGTGAACAACCTGCTTGGTCTATATTTGTAGCAAGGCGATCTGTGCTACATATGAATGAAAATAATCACGATCTTGAAGAAAGAGATCAGAATATTTCTCAACAATTGGAAGTGGGTGTTAGCAACATTAACATATCCAGCAATACGACGAATACAAAAGCCATTGCTTTGACGTCATCAGTAAACAAAGAAGACGTTCCAGAAGTTATTAATATATCTGTTAAAATTTCAATTATAACAACAAAGACAACGTCAGACACGGTACTCGAGGATGGCAATCACTCACACCTGAACATCGCTTTATCGCATAATAATCCTTCTGCGCACTATGTAATTGTCAAAGTCAGTACACAAACTGTCTCACAACAAGACCCGAAAGAAAGTATGCCTGTCGATCATGTGAATGACCTTAATATTTCTACGGTGAATCAAGAGCACGGAACAGATGATTTTTATGATGTAATGTTTCCCGACACACTAATGGATAGTGAAATTACTAATTTAATAATTCGACCTTATTTAAAGAGGCGGATAAATTCAAAGGATACTCGTCTTGCAAAAAAGAAACCCGGAACTTCCAAAGCCGAAGGATAATACTATGACAATTAGTTCTCTTAATATAAAATGCATTTCTAATATATGTATTTTATATGTGATGTTACTTCTTTTAAATATAGTGGCAATACTCAATTTTAATTTTCTTCGTAGTGGATTTAAACAACAACAATTAACAAGATTTCTTAATGTCAATGATATCGATGTTTTTGGTACAAGAAATAAATATAGATAATATGCATTTTTTGGGTCCACAGTGTCATGCGATATGCAACCCTAGAGAAAATCAATGAGCTACTGCCATTGTGTACCGTTCTAATATTAAAATTCAACAATTCGAAATCCACCCAAACGGCAGAATAATTACGCTGTGAACAAAGGATAATACGTCATACGTAAATGTTTATCTCCCCTTTCGTTCGAGTAAACGAACAGAAAGGGAATATTTTATTACACATGAATTACCTTATTATTTAAGACATAATTTGAGGTGCATAATGTCAAACTTAGACAACTCCATTTTTTGAGATTTCGAAATACTGATCATTTCTCATAGAATTTTGTATGCTGAATGCGAGTCTGGAACTGTTTAGATTAAAAAACGGACAGATCAGAGCGAAAATAGCACTTAATTGTGCGCTTTAGAATCAAAATGTAGACTACTTCACTGTGGCTTTGTTTAAAATTGGGACAATTCCTTCAGTAGCCAATAAGATGCCCACAGTCGTAAACTTCAACCTATTCCCATTAAACATCGCGATGGAAGTTGTTATGCATGATAAATTAAATATTATGAAACATTTACTTATTGGTTTACAAGCTCTTTGCACTCATACAGTATATTTCCTTTTAAATAATTGCTTTCACATCCCTCTCCTAACATACTTTCTTCGCACTACCCCTCTCTGGTTATTTCCCTCTCTTCTTCTAGAGGCTGCTTGTATTTTACGGGATTGTATGGAATCTTTTCTTAATGGTAAAAGGTAAAGGTAAAGGTATCCCCGTAACATGCCATGAAGGCACTTGGGGGGCATAGAGGTAGAGCCCCATGCTTTCCATCACCTCGGCACTAGAATGAGGTGGTGTGGTCGGCACCACGCTCTGACCGCCTTTTACCCCCGGGAAAGACCCGGTACTCAATTTTATAGGAGGCTGAGTGAACCTCGGGGCCGTTCTGAAATATCTATTCTTAATATCCAACTTAATAATTATTCTTGGTTCTTCACTAATTTGTCTATTTCATTTGACGGTCTTGGCATTCGCAATGCTACCAATATTTGTGTGCAGGCGTTTTTAGCTTTGGCTTATGGAACTTTGAATTTCGCCAAATCTACTCTCTCTAGTCACAGTGTTGAAATCAGAATCCTTCCTATGTCTGAGGCCTTTGAAAAATACTCTCCGTTACTCATATTGCGGATCTTTCAAACAGCCCAGAGTTTCAAAAATGCTGGGATTTTGTTCTTGCTTCCAAAACTTTTGACAGCCTTTTTGCTTCTTCCTCCTCAGATTTTGACAAAGCTCATTTTTTTGCTGTAAGAGAAAAAGAATCAGGATGCTGGTTTCAAGCCTTACCTTGTTGCAGCGTAGGCAACTTAATGGATAATACGTCCTTTAAGATTACTATTGCCTTAAGGCTTGACGTTAAAACTTATTTTCCACACAAATGTATTTGTGGTGCAGATGTCAATTCTTCTGGCCTCATGGATTAAGTTGCCTAAAAAATTATGGACGATTTTCCTTAGACATGATGATTAATGACATCATTAAAAGGACCCTAATTTCCACTGCTTTTCCTACCATTCTAGAACCCAGTGCCATAAATCGTTCCGATGGCAAATGTCTAGGTGGCTTAACTTTAACACTATAGTCCAAAAGTAAATCACTTTTATGGGATGCCACTTGCTATAATACTTTCGCTTCTTCTTATTTGCCCAAAACTTCCAAAATTGCTGGATCAGCCGCTGCAACTGCAGTGACAATTAAACGCAATATATATCTCGTTCTTCTGGATCGATATAATTTTGTCGTTTTCGCCGTAGAATGTATGGGCCCATGGTGTTCCGAGGCGAAATTGTTACCTTCTGATATTGGCAAGTATTTATCAGCACTCAACAGTGACTCTCATTCTACGGCTTTCCTTCGCCATAGAATTAATATTGCAATTTAACAAGGGAACGCTGTAAGTGTTATGAGGACTTTTCCAGAATCTAAATCATTGGAAGAATATTTTATTTCGTGTAGAGCTGCAGACAGTTTTTCGCATCCCTTACTTTTGTTACTAGTTTCTAGTTTGTCCCTTACTCAATTGTTTAATTTAATTTTCAAAATAAAATTAAATTAAAACCGCTCTGTGAATTATTATTGTTACAATATTGTGTTGTTAATGGTAATTACATAACTTTTAATTTGTTATTGGAAAAATGTGTGTAAAGTATGTGTCATATTTATACATCTCTCTGTTACACACACACACGCACGCACACACACACACACAGTGGACCAAAAAAGTCACAAAATTAGAAATACTCTATTTCCGGAAATACGTAACATTAATTTATAATGAATACACTGTTGGAAAGAGTAAACTTTAAAGATGAGCAGGACTTATTATTATGTTTTTTGAAGCTCAATTGAAATCTTATGGAGGTCAATACACAATGATGCGAAAAATGCTGTTTTTGAAGACAATGAATTACCATAGTCTAGTATATACAGACACGAAGCTTGAGTTGTTGAGAGTACTAGGAACAATAGACTGTGCCGGTACTATTTCGCATTGTCTGTGCTGATGCGATAGTAGCGATCCTAGTGGTTAGCAACTATGTAGGATGAATATTCCTTGCGTATTGAGCTTCGTGACTGTACTGTATATACTAGACTATGGCTCTACTGCAGAAACAAAATGTTGGTAAAAATAATAATAATTAATGATCTTTCAAATAATCAAAACCGCCCTTTGCCCGCACAACCATTCGCAGACGTCTTCTCCATTGTGCAATAGCACTGGATATCTGTCATTGATCAAACCGGTCCCAACATTCAAGAAGGCGTTGTCTTAAATGTTCAATATTACGAATTCTTGTTGTGTAGTAAACTTTTTTTTCTAGTTGACTCCATACAAAATAGTCCACAGGATTAAGATCTCATTTGAAACTCCAGTGGAAACCATCAGAGAATCTGAGAAAATGCGATCTTTCACGCAATAATCTCTCAGGAGGGATATCATGTCCGTATCTCCCTAATTAATCTTGTACACTAGAAACAGACCATTATTGCTGAGCATAGTTCCTTACAAGCAATCTTTTATTCACAAAATTAGAACGCAGAGCAGAACAAAACAAATGATGATAGCACAACAAACGGCTTGGCCTGCTGAACTCGTAAGACCATAGTGCTTAGTTCGGCAAAAACGATTGATTTTGCACTGCCTTGCAAAATAAAAAATAATGTTTAATAAATAGCAAAAATTAAATATTACAGTGCTTTCCCTGTCTACAAGGACTGTGAAAATTGCCAGTGAAATAAACTTTCAAGTGAAATCATTAGCAACTGGAACATTTTGTGACTTTTTTGGCCCACTGTATACACACGCATACGCGCGCACGCACGCACGCACACACATACATAATGTATTTAATTTATATATATATATATATATATATATATATATATATATATATATAATTTTTCTAGGGAAAGAGAAAATATGTGATATTAAGGGTCTCGTCTGCCTGCACAGACACATTGAGAATGTGCTGGAAATGAAGTATAAGGAAGGCGAATCCTTCATTTGTGAGTGCATGTCCATGTGCGAAAGTACAACGTTTGTCGTCGTTGGTGAAGAAGCTAGTAGTATAAGGTGAGTTTCCAGAACCCGATAGTCACTACATGCATTTTCAAAGGCAATTAATTTAGGGGAGTGGGGTGTAAGATGGAAAGGTTAAGCGCAGTTCAGCAGTAGAAACACAAGATAAACTTTAAAATATTTTTTTTGTAATGACATTAATTAAATTGTATGAAATTTTATAGAAATTAAATATATAATTATTCCCCAAACAGCTTAATTGGCTGAAAATGTATTAATTCCTTTTTTTCCTCATTGTGTAAGATGGAACAATCATGAGGGTATTATGGAAAAGTGCTACAAAGTGACTTTATAATTTCCTGAAATCCCTTGCTCATCCAATTGCACATTGTATTTTGCCACAATATAGTTGGAAAATGAACTTCACTTAATAGAAACTCAATGTTCAATCAAATAATTGTTCTAGTGATGCCACAATATGGATGAATGTTGGTAAAGTCAATCAAGATAAGACAGAAAAAAATAACTATCCTACGTACACTCCACATTCATTACCATTAGTAGTGGTTTCAGGGAGGTTAAACACACTGGGAAATATTATTTAAATATTAAACACTTGATCTACAAAAAATCACAAATATATTTTACAGACTGACTGGATGTGTAGTCCTTGCATTGCTCATGAGCCCATTCTTGACAGAAATTGCATTGTATCCACATTTCTCTACTTTTACTACGAGAAAAGAGTTCGTCACAAATAAAACAACTAACAGCCTCATCAGGTGTAGGATTATCCACAGGAGGTCGTGGTAATTTAATTATATTTTGAGTACCTGCTGCTTAATTTTGGCCCTTAGAGCCGGATCTGTCAATTTAAATTCAGAAGGTAAGCTTCTTTTTGCATCTTTCTTCCATTTTTTATGTAAAGTCTTCTTAAATTGTGAGCTTGTCAATATTTCTGATTTCTGGGTGCCTCTGCGCCTTATGACACCAGTTTCTTTCTCAACCCTTGGAATGGGTACAATGTCTTTTGGTGACACTGCAAATCCTGACGCATTTATAGACCTACTGGTTTCATTTATCATTGTTCTGTTAGGAGAAATTTTTGCATCATTATCAGTCCCAAGTTGTAGTAATATTGATTTCGTTAACAGCACTGAAAACTCCAATTTCTAATAAGCCTAGATTCAGAAGTGTCAATGGATACAGTAGAATCATCAATGTTAAGATTAACATATGTCATAGAAGCAGCAACGGAAATGGAGGAACAAAACAGGTACAACGTGTGCAAGGGATGGAGCGAAATCGTCATCAGAAAATATATGTTTGTTGAAGGGCCGTATCCCAGACTTTTTAACTCCTGATGTAAGAGAGCTGACAGTGGCACTCTTTCCAGAAGCTGTTTTATCAAGTCCAGGAACGTCATACTGGTTAACTCTACGGCCTGGATTGTTTTTTTGGAAAGTATCCACGTCTGTCTCAAATGGATCCATAAAAGGCTTGAAAACTGTTACGTCCAAATGTTGTAGCTTATGGGTTGTGTGGGAAGCTACTTACACCGTAATCACATCTTTCCCTCGTGCCAGATCGATGGATTGCACATTTGTATGAGCAGCATGATTCTCAAGAATCAAAAGACAAGGGCATTCGAGAAGTCGAAAACACTCTAAGAAATATTTAAACCATTCATGGAAAATGTCAGTGTTGATCCACCCTGAATCACTACACGAGACAGTACTCCCTGCAGGACCATTATCGAGCATTCTTAGAGCTACTTTCTTCCTCTTACCAAATAAAAAGCATGGGAATAGAAAATTTCCCGCTGCATTACAGCATACTATGATTGCTGTTAGTTCTCCCTTTTAAGAAGTGCTACCTATACCAACTTGACGTTTCCCCTTTGTAGAAAATACTTTTGGTGGTCTGCTTGAAGATGTCTTCACACCGGTTTCATCCATATTGTACACATAAGAGGGGAGTTTAGAAAATGCATGTCTCTTATAAACTCCCTATAAATTGTTAAAAAATCATCCGACCATATCTCTGTTAAATCCAGAACATCTCGCTAAACTAGTTGACTCTGTTGACCTGAATGACAGTTCTGGATGTCGTTTCATGAATCCTTGAATCCAAGCTCTGCAGGTTTTACATGTTGAAATGGATTGGGAATGTTGTTCCTAGCAGCCAACAAAAAGCTAATACTTGGAATAATTCTTTCGTCAGTCCATAAATAATTTTACTGTTTAATTCTTGAGCATGTTTTACAATTTCCAATTCCATATCACAAGAAAACCCTGGAATGAATCGTCCAAGAACTTTCTTTAATGATCCGGTCTTCAAGTGCCTTGTAATGTTCCCAGTGGAATTCCATATCTTCTGTAGGCCTGTGCCAGAGTTGTACTTCTGGCTGCTTGTAGAGCTAACTCCATATCATGTCCAGATCAACTTCCACGGTTGGTTTTTCTTTTGCCATAATTACAGTATATCCTTACACTCCAGACATCTCTTTCTGGAGGTTCTAGAGTGGTTATTATATAAAAAATAATAAATTTATCTTTGTTGTAGCAATAAATTATTATTATTATTATTATTATTATTATTATTATTATTATTATTATCATCAGCCATATTACCAGAGCTAACTGTAACAGGAAGGTATTGAAAATTTCATATTATCAGTATTAAAAGCAGAGATGTGATGACGTAATAAGCAGCAGTGGATTAAAAATGTATGCCGCGCGAGTACTGGAGGGTAAACTATGAATTAATAGCAATTTTATATAATAGCACACGTTACGGGGTCAAATAAAATTGGTACTGTACACTGGCGTCTATTGCTACGTAATCCACCTAATCGATAATTAGTTCATGTAAGTGCTGCTTCTTTAGTTTTTACGTGTATTAATAAGAGACGAAGATAAAAGTTATTGTCGCCAATAGTACATCAATATATCCGCATTATACAAATTGAAAATTTACCATCTTCAAATGATAATAAAATGTACTAGGTGCAGCAGAAAACCACTAATACCGGTACTGTTAATTTCGAGGATAATTTATACTTAATCTACAGCAACATTTTCTCCAACACATTTTAGTCGTTATAATAATTGTGTCATCTATTGAGAACTAGCGAAATTATTTCAGTTTGTCACTTTGTTATATATTTGTTTCTGACTAACCCCATGGCTCGAAAGTTCGCTTACACGATCAGAAAATTGTAGATCAGATATCTTTGAACGTTAGTGCTGACGTTCAAAGATATCTGACCCTATTAATGATTAGTGATCGATAATTTGTTGGTGTAAGTGTGACTACTTCAGTTGTAATTTATATGAATAGATGACGACGCCAATCGTACATATATTCAAACACAAACGAGACGGAGGCCTAGCAACAGAAACCAGTACCTGTATGTCAGAAGTATTTGTCCTGGCTGTTGAGGCACTTTTCCCTCTGCGACACAAGGCGGTGAATGGCTGTCTCATAAAATTCCCAGGGCTGCGTTGTAAACCAGTTCCGCTGGTATTGCTTGACGTCGTCGTCCGAGGTGATTTGTTTGCCAGAGCCTTTTTAGGGGACCAAAAATGGCGTAATCGCAGGGAGAGATGTCTGGACTGTATGGAGGGTCTCCGACAACCTCCCACGTGAATTTCTGCAATAGTGCCTTGATTGTGTTGGCCGTATGAGGCCTTGCATTGTCTTTTGACATTAGACCCTTTTTTAGGGGACGAAAAATGGCGTAATCGCAAGGAGAGAGAGGTCTGGACTGTATGGAGGATGACCGAGAACCTCCCACTCGAATTTCTGCAATAGTGTCTTGATTGTGTTGGCCGTAAGAGGCCTTGCATTGTCGTTTGCCCCTCACAGCCTTTTTAGGGGACCAAAAATGACGTAATCGCAGGGATAGAGGTCTGGACTGTATGGAAGATGACCGAGAACCTCCCAGTTGAATTTCTGCAATTGTGCCGTGATTGTGTTGGCCGTATGAGGTCTTGTATTGTCTTTTGCCATTAGAGCCTTTTCAGGGGACCAGAAATGGCGTAATCGCAGCAGAGAGGTCTGGACTGTGAGAACCTCCCACTTGAATTTCTGCAATAGTGCCTTGATTTTGTTGGCCGTATGAGGCCTTGCATTGTCGTTTTTGCCCATCACAGCCTTTTTTAGGGGACCAAAAATGGCGTAATCGCAGAGAGAGAGAGAGAGAGAGAGAGAGAGGTTTGGACTGTACGAAAGATGACCGAGAACCTCCCACTTGAATTTCTGCAAGAGTTCCGTGATTGTGTTGGCCGTATGAGGCCTTGCATTGTCATGAAGCAGAATGACCCCACAGGTGAGCTTGCCTGGTCGTTTCGATTTGATCGCTTGGCGAAGTGTAGTCAAGGTTTGCATTCACTATTGTCTTGTGCTGCAGGAAGTCTATCAGAAGAGGGCCGTCTTGGTCAAAGAAGAACATCAGCATAACCTTTTCTGCACTTGTGTGGATGGCCTCGGATTTTTTTGGTGGTGGTGGTGACCCTGGATGCTACCATTGCAGACTTTGTCGTTTCGATTCTGGTTCGAAGTGATGATAACAAGAATTCCTGCAGCACGTGACAAGAGTGAATGCCCAGCGTTTCTCGCAAACCTTGCCCACTCTTCGCTAAGCGATGAAATCAAAACGACCAGACAAGATCACCCGAGGGGTCATTCTGCTCCACGACAATGCAAGGCTTAATACGGCCAACAGAATCACGGCTATCATGCAGAAATTCAAGTGGGAAGTTCTCGGTCACCCTCCATACAGTCCAGACATCTCTCCCTGCGATTACGCCATTTTTGGTCCCCTAAAAAGGCTGTCATCGGCAAACGACAATGCAAGGCCTCATACGGCCAACAAAATCAAGGCACTGTTGGAGAAATTCAAGTGGGAGGTTCTCGGTCACCCTCCATACAGTCCAGGCCTCTCTCCCTGCGATTACGCCATTTTTGTTCCCTTAAAAAATCTAATGGCAAAAGACAATACAAGGCCTCATACGGCCAACACAATCACGGCACAATTGCAGAAAATTAAGTGGGAGGCTCTCGGTCATCCTCAATACAGTCCAGACCACTTTACCTCCGATTACGCCATTTTTGGTCCCCTAAAAAGGCTATGATCGGCAAACGACAATGCAAGGCCTCTTACGGCGAACACAATCAAGGCACTATTGCAGAAAATCAAGTGGGAAGTTCTCGGTCACTCTCCATACAGTCCAGACCTCTCTCCCTGCGATTACGCCATTTCTGGTCCCCTAAAAAGGCTCTAATGGCAAAAGACAATGCAAGGCCTCATACGGCCAACACAATCAAGGCACTATTGCAGAAATTCACATTGGAAGTTCTGGGACACCCTGCATATAGTCCAGACCTCTCTCCCTGCTATTACGTCATTTTTTGTCCCCTAAAAAAGGCTCTGACGGGCAAACGATTCACCTCGGACGACGACGTCAAGCAATACCAGCGGAACTGGTTTACAACGCAGCCCTGGGAATTTTACGAGACAGCCATTCACCGCCTTGTGTCGGAGAGGGAAAAGTGCCTCAACAGCCAGGACCAATACTTTTGACATACAGGTACTGGTTTCAGTTCCTAGGCCTCCGGCTCGTTTCTTTTTGAATGCTCCTCATATATACAGGTTGTTTAAAAAATACGGGACATAATTTCAGGTATGTATTCCCCACATGTAGACAATCAAAATAGCTCATTACAACATGTGTCCGGAAATGCTTTATTTCCGAGTTATGGCCTTCACAACATTGAAATTCACCGGAACGTTTTTCTTTCCGCAGGTCGTTGCAGTCAAAGGAGACATTAAGGCCGGGATTACGATCGACGTTCGTTTGCGTTACGTCACGTTGCGGTGAAGTACGTTGAAGTTCGACAAATACAAGCTCCGTGTATTTCATTACGATCAACGTTAGAATGAACGAACGCATGACGGCGTTGATTCAACATTGCCAAGGACAAGCTTTCACAAACGCAAAGAAACGTAATCTGAACGTCAACCAATCACGAATCAGAAGCCCTTCATATGTTTTCAGATCTTCTTTCGTTGTAGATGCGCCATATTGCTACTGAAATATTAAATAAAATCATATTAATTAAAAATTACATAATACGAGAAACGATCTTTGATTGAATATGTCACGTCACATGAATATATTTCCTCTATATGGCATAAAACACATTTTGTTTAAAATTATACATTATAGGCAGCAAACATGAAATCATTCATAACACGTAATTCAACAACTGCATTTGGTATCTCTCCATAGCGTAATGGTCAAGAGACTGGTCGTGGTGTAGATGGGCTCTGGTTCGAGCCTTGGTTAAATTTATTTTTTTATCTCTTAATAATTTATTTACATTATTTTAGATACGTTATTTTATTTTAACCCGAAATAAAGGGCTTTTACCTCACAAATAATATATTCGTAATTCGCACTAGTCCAGCTATTTAGTAGGGAAGACTGTTGTACCTTCAGCATAGTATAGCTTTGAACATTTTTTTTTTATTTTTGCTGCTACCTAGAGGACTCAAACTGAAATAGATTGTAGAGAAAGTCGCTCAGTAGCTCTGGTCGTAATTTCGGTTTGATTTATTGCAAAGTGTGAGTTCTGTGGACGAAACAATTTTTTTAGTACCAGAAGTAAACATTTCGTTCATTGATATATGTTTTCTAACACAAAACCAAGAAATAAAATCTAAATCAGAGAAGCCTAGTCTCATTTATGATGGTAAATATATTTTAAATATGATTGTCAGCTTTTACAGCTATATTCCCACCTATATTCCATGTGCTCCAACTTACAAAAGGGTATATTCCGAGATACATGAACCTGTTGTACCTTCGAACACATTACACATCCCTTCATTTTGTTTTTTCCTCCTTAATAGATCTGTAAAACAGGAAAATAGATACAGGAAGTTGTAAAGGAAACTTCAATAATTATTTCAACCATTTTTCATTTAAGATATTTCATTTCTCAAAATTAAAAAGAAAAGGTGAAAAGTGTTTCAAGGTACAACAGTCTTCCCTAGTATGTGGTTTTATTATTATTATTATTATTATTATTATTATTATTATTATTATTATTATTATTAATATTATCGTCATTCTATATTATTCTGTCGTAAAATAATTTTGTAATACCGGTAGGCCTATTTTATTTCTCTCAAAGTTAGCATAAAATTCAACGTTTGCCATAATCAGCTGACTGACTGACGTGTGCATTTCAGTACTCATTATGGCCGGCAGAGCGTGATAGTTGTCACGAACGTCGATCATAATACACAGCCACTGAACGTTCGGTAGAAATTCAACGTACAGATGAAGCATCGTAACGTAACGCAAACGAACGTCAATCGTAATCCCGGCCTAAGAGGGCACTCTGACAGTTCATTCCGAGGCGAAGGTTACATTCAGTGTTGTGTAGGCGTTAGACTGTGCGACATGTATTCAAATCAAGAGCTGGCAGAGATACACTTCATGTACGGTAAGGCGGACGGCATTGCTGCGCTGGCTCGTCGTTTGTACCAGGAGAGGTACCCACAGCGACAATGTCCAGATCGGAAGACATACGTCTCCATTACCGTCTGTGCGAGTATGGAAAATTTAACTCTCCTGGTTTGGGAATGGGACGACCAAGATCTACAACTTCAGAAGTACAGGAGGATATTCTGGAGCCTGTGAACATGACTCCTTCTATCAGCACACGAAGGGTAGCGTTGCCATTCAAAGTTCCTCATACGACTGTCTGGAGACTGCTGAAAGAGTATCAATTGTATTCTTATCATTTGCAACGTCTACAGGCCCTGTCACCAGCAGATTACCCTGCACGAGTTAGGTTCTGTCAGTGGTTCTTGCAGCAGTGTGGTGTAAGTCCTAACTTTCCTGCCTTAGTATTATTTACAGATGAAGCACAGTTTCACACGAGATGGCATAACAAATTTCCACAATCAGCATGTATGGGCGTATGAAAACCCAAGTGCAACTGTTCCATCTCATCACCAGGTGCGGTTCGGTTCTCCCTCAACATGTGGGCCGGTATCATTGGTGATCGATTAGTTGGACCCCATGTACTTGTAAACAGACTTACGGGGCAGGCGTACACAAACTTCCTACAAAACAACATACCTCATGTTTTAGAAGACACTCCACTGATCAATCGTCAACACATTCACTTCTTTCATGATGGCGCTCCTGCACACTTCAGTTGTACGGCTCGCCGGTACTTGGATCGAAGGTTTCCTGATCGATGGATAGGTAGAGGTGGCCCAATTGCTTGGCCTCTACGCTTACCTGATCTGAACCCTCTAGATTTCTACTTGTGGGGCCATTTAAAATCATTGGTTTATTCGTCTCCGGTGCCTGATTTGGAATCCCTTCGGAATCGAATTGTGGCATGTTCTGAGGACATACGCAATACTCCTGGAGTTTGGGATCGTGTTCGCAGGTCAATGAGACATCGATGTGAGGTCTGTATTCAAGCAGGAGGTGGACAATTTGAACATCTTCAGTAATGACAACGATCTGCGGAAAGAAAAACGTTCCGGTGAATTTCAATGTTGTGAAGGCCATAACTCGGATATGAAGGATTTCCGGACACATGTTGTAATGAACTATTTTGATTGTCTACATGTGGGAAAAACATACCCGAAATTATGCCCAGTATTTTCGAAGCACTCTGTATAAATCGCATTATAGAATTCAACTTTTCATACCACTCTACTGATTGTAGAACAACACTGAATTAGCTGGAAGCCACTGATATTGTCAATTATGAGAATAATTTATGCTTAAACTACATAATCATTTTCCCTAACATATTTCAACCCTCACAATAATTGTGCCACCTATTGAGAACTAGCGGAATTCTTTCAAAGTTTGTCAATAATTAGTAATATCTTTTGTTCTGACTCATTCTATGGTCGGAAAGTTCGCTTACACGATCATAAAATCTTATGCAAGACATCTTTGAACGCCAGTGTACTGGCGAATCCTGTAAGTGAACCTTTATAACCAGAGGATTTCGGAACCAAAGATATAACAAATTGACAAACTTTGACCTACGCACTTCCACTAGTTCTCAACAGGTAACATTATTGGGACGGGTAAAATTGTGTTTGGGAAATTATTTATGTAGATGAAGTATAAATTATTGTGGTATACGACTGGAACGTTATGGTCTCGTCAGGGGGTTGCGCGCACATTTAGCGAGAAGAAAAGCGCGGGGAAACGGAAACTCTAGCTTCGGTAGGCGCTGTAGCGCGGTAAGGAGCGAGGGGAAAGAACTATGGTGACATCGCGTAGCGGAGAGAGGAGGAGAAACATCTAGAAGGGTATTCCTCTCAAAGTTCAGAAAGCCACGCAAATGGAAGATTCCAGATTTTACGGTATATTAAATAAAAGCGGGAAGCAGTCTTGAGTCAGTCTTCAGTCAGCCTTCAAATCTAATCTTGGACAGTAGCGAGCTGAGTTCGACGTGCAGTGAACTTGAGTGAATTCGTAACTGTGGCAGTGTCCAGGCTAGGGTGACGCTTCCGGAAGACCTGAGCTCGATGGCGCAGTGAACTTGAACAATTAACTAGAAGAACTAACCAAGGCGAGAGAACTGTGAACTGAGAACTGACTGTTTTGTTCTGCACATAGTGCGTTGTGAACATTAATTGAAAATAGGAATACATTGTTGCTCTTCTCAATAATAAACGTGTATTGTCATTCCCGTCGTGTGGAATGCAATAACGACTATTTTCTTGCTGTTTTGGGTGGAATACCCTTTGTTTTAGGGTGAATTATTAAGGAATAAATGTGTGTGGTGGTAAAAGTGAGAACAAAAAGTCGCATTTTTCTCATAATTGATAGTATCAGAGGCTTCTCCATAAATCTAATATTGTTTACAATCATTAGATTGGGATGAAATTTTTGATATCATTATGCAGGTATATTCATCTACTCTGACGTTCCAAGGTATCCCAACTACGATTTTATGATCGTGTAAGCGAACTTTCTAATCACGGGATAAGTCATAACTATCGAATTAGAAAGTCATTATAGAGTGGCCATTGCGCCGCCATGATTGAAGAAAATTGAACGACCGTCCGCCATTAGCATAAGCTTCCAAAACAATGTGGGCGTGGCGATAAGTATTTAAGGTTGGAATAATTGTAAAGCTGTAAAAACTTCGTTTGCATAAATAGTTAAACTGAAGTGAAGAAACCTAGTGTTTCGTGACATACGTGCTAGTAACTTAATCTAAAATAAAGAACTTACGTACGCTAAATTTAAAACACTTGAGCTATTTCTGGAAGGAAAGATTAAAAGAATACCCTGAGCAAAATTGTCATGTACGTATGACAAGACGTCCTAGCAAATATAGGCTACTGAAACAAATGTTAATATTCCTAGGTTTTTTAAATGCGATCTCTGAGATTGCCTATAAAATGAACGAGTATGATTCGGATGATTTTGTTGAATTGTTTTTTTTTTTCCAGTCTCTACATGTAAAACTATTTATTATACCGGTACCATAAGATATAGAATGAAATTAGGCCCTAACTGTAGTAAACAATCATTAAATCCAAGCTTGTAATTTGAGTAAAACTTGACCAAACACGCTTTCAGTGAACATGAGACCAACAGCCGACTGATCTGTCTGGGCCCTTCACGGGTTGTGGCACAACAGATTATAATAATAATAATAATAATAATAATAATAATTATTATTATTATTATTATTATTATTATTATTATTATTATTTACTTACTTGCTTACTTACAAATGGCTTTTAAGGAATCCGAAGGTTCATTGCCGCCCTAACATAAGCCCGCAATCGGTCCCATCCTGTGCAAGATTAATCCATTCTCTACCATCATAACAAACCTCACTCAAATCGATTTTAATATTATCCTCTCATCTACGTCTCGGCCTCCCCAAAGGTCTGTTTCCTAATTGGCGACTATCGTTTCCTTCTCCATAATACAGTAAGTAATCGCCTATTTGAGATATGCCATTCCCATCTAACCTAACCTCTTGCACTCCCACGAAGTCTATTCTATATCTAGCTAGTTCTTTTGCTACTAATGTTACCCCTCCTGTTCTATAAAGACTAGTTACGTTCCAAGTGCCAAATCTCAAAGCCTTATTCCTTTGCTGTGGTCGTGCCAGAGGAACAGTCCTATTCCGAGGCTTATTGTAGGGATCCATAACAAGCTGTTTTTTACGGTGATGGGTTGTTAGCCCTTCGCCCAACCCCCAAGCTGGAAGACCACCCCTTATCAGCTGTCCACGACTGCTTATTCAATATATTCACAGCTACCCTCCATATCTGGAGGCCGTCTCCTCTATCCGCAACCTGAAGACGCGCCATGCCGTGGTGATTATTATTTTATTATTATTATTATTATTATTATTATTATTATTATTATTATTATTATTGTTGTTGTATAATTGAACACTCACGTGCAATAATGGGTAAGTAGTTACGAAATACATTCATACTGTCTTACCCCATTATTGCACGTAGGTGCTCAATTATGTTATTTCATGTCCTTCCAGTCAAAACACTAACAATAATACGGCCTACTCGAAAGTTTTGCGGAATTTTGGATGCGAGTGTCGAAATACAATATTTTAATATTTTATTGCTATTAGTTTTTAACTGGGTTTGAAACGGAATTGAAGTGGTTTTATCAGTATTTATCAGAAGCGAATGCTAGTCACGAAAGTTAGGCTGGCTCTTTTATTCATAGAGGAAGATGGGAGGATATAATAATTCATAATTAATAAAAATAATGACCCACATAAATTTAGTTTATAATTATGAAATCATTATGAGTCATGGATCATATTCTCTTATCAGATGTAGAAGTTCGATATAACAAACATGGCCAACAAAACAGTTTATTTAGTTTTTTTTCGACCCGGCCAACCAATGCATATTGTTGTATTGAGCTGCACTGAACGAGCGCACATATTCTCTATGTCTGTCTTCTCTTGAATAGTCCTTCGGGAAAATGGATTTAATAAGAAGGTTTCAATAACACACAATTCCGAACTCATTGCAGTACTTCAAATTAATGTTTAAGAATTAATAATACATGCAGCAGCTAACACGTGCATTCCGCTCATACAATTACATTGCACTCGCAAATCACAGCGCATTCCCGCTGTCAATACTACTCTATGTAACGTTAAATAGTCATTGATGTAGCTCTCAGATCAGAGCTTCAAACAACACATAACAGAAGCATGTGCGCCTAGGACGGACCAAGGAGAAAGGCACTTGCGCGCGCATCATATTCTCGCTATTTCTACGTCTTTCCTGTAGCTCCGAGAAACGAGCAAGCGTTGCGATACTTGCGGTGTGCAACCTGCAGATGATATTACGCCTATACAACATTCCAAAAATCAAAATAAATTTTAATGTACGTAATCCCATTTTGAGAAATACACATTCTACGAAAATATTGGGCTTGCGCAGCAAGCATAGCATGCCCTGCGAAATCGCCCCTGGTATTTATTTTAAGTTTATTATAGTAAACCATTTATTTGATTTATCGTTAGTCTTCGAAATAGGACTACTTATTTTTATAAGCTACACCACATCGTCTTCTTCTATGAGCAGGAATGACACAAGGAGCAGATATAAAGGCTGTTACGCAATTTTGTTCATTAAGAAAGCACTCAAAACTTAAAAGAATTTTCTTCAGAAAATATATAAATTACGTATAAAATGAAAGGTAAAACACTTTTCAATAATTATAAATATAATAATAATAATAATAATAATAATAATAATAATAATAATAATAATAATAATACACTGCAATTACTTATACATTAGATATATATACCAGAGTAACATACACTTTTCCTTTGGAGAAGAAAGAATGTTAATTCAGTGGGTAAAAAACACAACAAGCGTTAAGTGGCATTCTACGAAACACAGCTTCCTATACTCTCCATATTGAGAAGAAAATATGACAAACAATAAGAGGGAATCTGCAAGAAAAGAAAAATATTGTACACAACGCATGGTATGCCTGGCTTTGTTACAGACTTACGCATGAAAAAAAAATGCAGCTAATTAGCAAAATTATGTCCTGATCTAAATAAAATTTACCAGAAATGTAGTATATCAATTGTCATTTTCCTTTTGATGTTGCAGTTATATGTAGCACACATAACAGGCATATTTTGTTCTTTTTTTTTTTTTTTTGTAGTTCTTATCTCCGTACAAAGAACGTTGTTAGCAAACGAATTTTTACAACGGTAGGCGCTTATTTCATATCTGCCTTGTTTTGCAGCGACACCGCTAAGAACGCTGTACAGAACACTCGGCCACTCAATTATCTCTTTCTCACTCGTTGGTCAGAACAACGAGCATAGAATACATAGAGTAGACACTAGCATCTCTTTTTTTTGTTTAATATTGGTCGACCAGCAAACTTGCTATACAGACCATTGTTAAATTATGGAATATCACGTGCAGAATATCATGCTGAGGTTGGCTCTAAAGGCTCCTCTAATTAATTTAAATTAATTAATTAATTAATTAATTAAACATTTTTGTGAATTATGTGAATAAAAATATAATGATTTTCTGTGTTAAATTATGAAGAGTCGTCAGTATCACTAAGAAGGATGCCTTGAGGGAGTTTCCTTTTAAGTCGAGATGGCTGACAAGATCTTGCTCCAATGTTATATGTCACAGCTCCAGGAACACCAGGAAGTTTGTTGAAGAAAGATTTTGACATTGAATGGATGTACTGTTCTAGTGGAAGAATTCCCAATTCTTGATGCAGTTGTTGATTTCTTACAAACCAGGGGGCATTTATTGCAGTACGCAGGAACTTGTTCTGGAGAACTTGTAGGCGATGCATGTGTGTCTTATTTGCTGTCCCCCACACTGGCGCTGCATAAGTTAAAAGAGGTCGTACAAGCGAGGTGTAGAGTAGCATTGAACAGTCCAATCAAATTGTGAACGTCTATTAACCAAAGGGTATAATTTTCGAATTTTAGAAGAGGTTAGTGTAACAATGCGAGTTATATGGGCATTCCATGTAAGTTTCGTGTCTAATAGTATTCCCAAATATTTGACAGCTTCTTGACTAGAGAGCCATGTAACTTGTTCATTTAGAAGAACCAAAGGAGGTGGATTATGAATAGGCCTTAAAGAGAAGATTTTAGCTTCTGTCTTGGTAATGTTGAGTAGTAATCTCCAGTCAGAGAACCATTTAGACAGCTCCTGTAAGGATGTCTGAAGAGTGCTGATTGCAGTATTTAGGTTACTATGAGAATAAAAGAGAACTGTATCATCAGCATACATAGCTATGTGTGACGGTTGTAAACATGGAATGTCATATGTGAAGATATTGAAGAGAAGTGGTGACACTATAGATCCTTGTGGTAGTCCGGCTAAAACTGGACGAAGCGTTGATTTAATGCCATCTATACGTACTGAGAACTGACGCTCAGATAAAAAAACTTTTCACGATGCGTGTGAGATAGTCAGGAAAAGCAATTCTATATAATTTTAGCATTAAACCATCATGCCAAACACTATAAAATGCTTGGGCAATATCTAGAAACACAGTGGCAATATACTGTTTTTCTTCAAAGCCTTTTATAATGGATCCAGTGATTCTTTGCAGTTGGTGTGTTGTAGAAGGTTTTGGACAAAAGCCAAACTGAAATCTGGTATTATCTTGTTTTGGAACGTAAATTTACAAATGCGATGATGATAGCGTGGGCAGTAAGCTAATAGGTCGATAACTTGATGGCAAGTGCTTAGGCTTGTTAGGCTTATGAAAAACAATGATTTCAGCAAGCTTCCAGGCTCGAGGAAAGTACCCAATTAAAAGGGCAGCATTGAAAATTATCGTCAAGTAAGTAAGAGCTTTGTTGGTGAGCTTCTTTAGTACAATGTTGGGTATAAGATCATGGCCTAAGATTTTTTATTTGGAAGCCTTTGAATGAAGTGAGACAATTCTTGTGGAGTAGTATAGGAAATTTTCTCTGGCACAGTCGGTTTATTAATATTTTCTATAAGTTCTTTTTCTAATTCAGAGGTAGTCTGTTCATTTTTACTCTCGTTTGGGGTGAATACATGTTGATAATGAGATACAAGCAAGTTACATTTCGACTCTGTGTCTGTGGCTATTTGAGAGTCTAACCGAAGTGTCGGGATGACTGTTGGCTCGCGTAGAATACGCTTTGTAGCGTACCAAAGAGTATTATCAGCTTCAGATAGAGATGATAAGTAAGACTGATATGGCTGCAGAGACTATCATCTAAATACCATTAGAAGAAGTGAAACCGCTCTGATGAACGTGACGCCATCTTGTTGCTATCAAAACATTGCAAAATAGCTACTACGTTTCTGAAGATCTTAAGATAATAGGAACCGTATACGTCTCTAATTTCCTGGACAAGTCACAGTTTCTTTTCTGTTACGTAACACAGAATCGCTAAGCACGTATTTTTTTTAGCAAAAATTGGAAACTGTCATTGATAAATCCCATACATACAACTTATGAATTGATAGCTTATCAACATGCAGTATGGTATTAAATAATTTGAAAGGTTAAAAAACACTTTGACCTTATTTTAGCACTAGTTCAATAAAAATGCTAACCTTCAATAATTACTTTCATAGGTTGGTCCATTTGTTTTGAGTTAATAATGCAACTGGTACCTTAATCCAGATTAGCATTCTTTTCCTCTTGCCAGCATTTCATATAGATGTCCCGGTTTTGTATAGAGAAAATATAAACTCTTTAACCACATAAAAATTGATAGGATCTTCGTTAAAATCATTTTGCTATAACATTTTTTTAATTGTCAACTTATTATGTACAAAATACAAAAAGTTACCATAGTTATTGCATTATTAATGATGTTTGCGAGTGAAAATAACGTATGAAATAAAAGCTTTCACAAACATTGAAAATAATTTCTACTGCTGGTTGCAATTCTTTCTATTAGTACCTATGTAATATAAAATATATTATATAGAAGTATCGGTAGGAGGATAGTTTTGACGGAAATAATATGTCGTCGTCTTCAGTTACTTCGTTTTGACTGTTATTTATTATTTAATAATGTAATCGTTTCCGGTGTACAGTACTGTATATATAATGTAATACTTACAAAGTGAATATGACAAGGATGATGCTAATGATTTTTGGAAGATTTATTTCTGTAAAACGATATCATCTAGAGTTTTTGTAATATGATTACTTATTCTGGCACACCACAAAAGGGACTGAAGTCTGGTTTAAATTTCTTTATGTGTTACATGAGTTAAATGAGGTGATAGCTAAGTGACGTTAAGCCGAGTATGTGACAAGGTTAGTGAGTTAGTTTAGGGGATTATTTAAGTAATATGAGGCTGAGCAATTGTTTAGTTTGGGGAGATACCGTAGTTTCATCTTTATTCTTTGTATTTTTATTGAATTCGGTTGAAGAAAAAGCTCGCTACACCCAATGCTTCCTTACTTTCCAACTTGGGTTAAGTTAGGTTAGCTTAGCTCGTAAATGCTTAAGTCTGTAAAGCTTAGGTTCGATTTTGTGGTATCGTGATTATAAAAAATTATTACAATAATATCAGTACACTAATCCTTTCTCTTAATCAGACTAATGCATGAAGAATACGAATCAAATCTATGCTAAATTATTGTAAATAAGTACATTCCACACAAGCATATTTATCTGTGAAAAGTTATTGGAGTATTTTTTTTTAAATCTGTTTGTGCAGCACATGTAGGCATCTTGAAATCAGTTGATTTATGAATAAAAACGACGAAGTAACACCACAATCAAGTATCCATATGCTAAGCGGGAGCCAATGTTGTGGTAGGATTGTGATGGCGACTATTCTCAAGCTCGGCTTCACTTCCAAGTTGTTTTTGTCTACTCTAGTATACAGAACCAAATGTATAAAAAATTGACAAACTTTGTAAGAGTTCCCCTAATTCTCAATAGGTGGCGCCATTATTGGGACAGTTAAAAAAAGTGTCAGATGAAATGATCATTTAGATTAAGCATTTATTATCACAATTGACAATATCAGCGGTTTCCAGCTAAACCCAGTGTTGTTTTAAAATCAGTTGAGTGGAATGATAAATTGAATTCCATAATGCGGAATATTTATTTACAATTGGCAACAGTGACTTATCTTCGCCATTTATTCATAGAAGCAATAACTAAAAAATCCACATTTACACCAAGAAATTATCGATTACTATCGATTAGTTGGATCAGATATCTTTCAATATCAATGTACTTTTGACAACATTTACTCTTATCTTCGCCATCTATTCAAATAATTAATACCTAAAGAAGTCACACGTACATGAATAAATTTGTCGGTAATTTCATAGAAGACGGGCACTTGGTTGAATGTAGTAAGTATTACCAACTTCTTTATTTCAGAGTTAAATGTTAGTGATCTTTTAGTGACTTTTACATGTTAGTTCTAGGTTTTTGTACTAGGTGTCGCCGTGATTTTCTTTTAATTTTATTGGTTATAGTTGTCATTTGTTCTAGAATTTTCGTTAATTTTGAATGGATAATGACGTTATCAGTTGTTCTAGGTTGTTTGACGTGAGTGGTGTTATGTTGTGTCTGATGGCTAAAGCTATTGAAAGTTTCTCAGTTTATGATTTTTGTGATTTTCTTTCGATTTGATTGGTTATAGTTATCATTTATTCTAGAATTTTCATTAATTTTTCATAGATAATGACGTTGTCCTGTTGTTCTTGGTTGTTTGACGTGAGTGGTGTTACATTGTAGATTTGTATGCATTTGTCGAATGCGCATCATCATGCTTACAAAAAGCCACTTTTCAGTGCCAATAATTTATTTTGTGTGCACAAGGTTGGAATTTTGAAGTAAGAGGGAAAGGAAGGAAACCGTGTTCTGAAATTTATCTATTAAATTTTGTGTCGATTTTGGTTTAGTTCTTTCGCTGGTGAAGAAGGATTGTGTTGAATGTTGAGAACAAAACTGTTTTTCTGTGGTTTAAAGGAATTATTTACTGAATTTTCTGTAGAAGTTAAGATGTAATAAGTGTTCGAAGAGAATTTCATTTAGTGTAAACACGTGGTATATTTATGCAAAGTTTACTGTACGACAAAGTGTCGGTTTAGTTCTTTGTTGCCTGCATGGTTTAAGTTTAGATTGCCTTAAAGCCTGTGTCATTTATACTGGAAGTGAAGAGGTTGTCGTTGAAGACATCGATGAGAATTGAATTTTATTTGATAAGATGATAAATTATTATGTTTTGTTTTGTGTTTTAGTGATTTTTGGGGGTAAAGTGCGGACGAAAACTGCCAGAAAAGTACTACCAACTATGAAGTTCGAATGCCACGAAACGCCAAAAAAATCGAAGGCGAAAAATTAAATATATTTTAATTTTTTTGGAGGGCTTGTTCTTCTTTAAAAATATGAATATATATTTGATTTTTCATCTTTGATTTTGCGATGTTTGGTGACATTTGGACTTCATAGTTGGCAGAACGTTTTTGGTAGTTTTCGTCAGCCATGTTGGATTTTGCCCGTCTTCTAGGAAATTACCAATTCGTCAGTGTCACATTAATGATATTTCTTTATACGACTGTGAAAGTCAAGGGTTCGTAAAAGATTTTGAAATTAATTAAACAGGCATATCAAGTGCCACCAATTAAAAATTAAAAACAACAGAATAAATTATCGACCACTGTCGATTAGTAGGGATCAGACCTAGACGAATATATACTGAGGGTCACATAAGAACAGTTCCTGTTCCGCACGCAAACCGTCGAGTTGATCGGGTGTATGTGCCTTGTGTTTTGATACAGTATTGATTTTTCGAGTGATTTAACTGTGATTATTTCAACCTGAAGAGTCAATATTAGTGTTAATTGTTGTTTATTTTGTTATAGTGTTGTTTAATTACTTAAAATAATGGTTTAATTAGTTTTCAAATTAACATTATTATTCATTGGTGCGAGTGCGTGAAAAACTTTCTTCAAGCATGGACACAGTTCAAATTAGTGGTTCTTCTGGAAATGAATCCTGTTCTTCTGGTTTAGATCCTAGCACATTTGAACATGATTATCATACTATGGTTGATCAAATGGAAACTGTGAGTAGCGATATAAATATTAATAATTGTGGAAATGACACAGGTTCTGTAAACATTTCCTTGGTGCCTAGTTACAAACAAAAGAAGATCAAAAAAACAATATTTATGCAGCTACCTAAAAAATCACTGAAAACTCTTTCTGCTAAGCATGTTAAGTTGACTCCTCTTGGAAGTAAAAATGTTACTATTTTAAATACTGCGAACAAGAATGCCTCTTCAGTACCTAATCTGAATGCAACCCCTTCTAATATGCAAATTAATAAGCGGCCGTGCACAAGCTCAAATACAGAAATAGCACAGAATATGACGTGTTACACCAACATTCCAACTCAAAACAGATTTCAGCCTTTAGCTACAGAAGACAGCATGGAGGAACCTTCTGCTGCTTCTACATTTCAAAAGGAAAAAATTCCACCTATCTGCTTAAAGAACATTGAGAACTATCAGCTCTTATTACAAAGCATACAAAATTATGTACCATCAGAATTTCATACAGAGTTGAAAGGTTCAATCATAAAAGTATACGCATCAACATCCCATGATTTTCGATCACTTACTACTTACTTTGACTCAATTCGTCAGCAACACTATACTTATAAAAATCCCTCTGAAAAGAAATTTTCTGCTGTCATTCGCCCTTGAAGAACTTAACTATCCAGTTCATAAAGTAACGAGACTCCTAGGAAAGAACAAACAGCCCACTCCACTTTGTGCAATAGAACTAGATAACAATGACCAAGGTAAATCAATACTAAATCTCAGTCGCCTATTTTACAGTGTAGTTAAAGTCGAAATCAGACGCCAATCCAAAGAGATTCCTCAGTGTACAAGGTGCAAAAATTTTGGTCATACTAAGAACTACTGCCAACTCGAACCACGCTGCGTACGATGTCTAGAGGCTCATCATTTCTCTCAATGCCCAAATCCTAAAACAATACCGCCTAAGTGCGTGAACTGTCAACAACAACATCCAGCTAACTACAGAGGCTGTGAACACTATTTACAATTGAAGGAAAAATTCTCACGTGGTGTTCAGTTAAGATAAGAAAAACGGACTCATGTTCCAGAATCTTCGCAACCATTACTTCAACGCACAGAAGATTCTCAACATCAAGTAAATATTTCAATGTCTCAACCATCTACGTCAAAATTTCAAGCAAATTCTCGATCTAAGACGTATGCAAATGCAGTGCAAGGATCCTTTGAGCAGAGTCACCGTCGCCCTATAAGTCAACCTGCTCCAGAATATTCTACTTCATCTCTCTTAACCGATCTACTCTCTAAGGTTATTCCGCACATTATCACTTTATTGACTCCATTCTTGTCAGAAATTAAAGAAATTAAAAATTCTCTGTCATCTTACTTCCAGAATGGCAGCAAATAATAAAATTTCTATTCATCAACTCACTATAATCAATTGGAATGCTGATGGTATTAGAATGAAACGATCTTCTCTGATTGCCTTTTTGTCAACACATAATATTATGATAGCCTGCATCACAGAAACTCACCTTCTTCCAAACGAAGTCTTCACTGTTCCAGGATATAAAAGATATAGATATGATAGGAATGCTTCAACTGCATCTGGTGGTGTTGCCATTTTAATTAAGCGAAATATTACACATCATCAACTCCTTCTTCCTTATACGTCTGATATACAAACAGTCGGAATCAAAATTAAGTGTCAAAATAACCAAGATTTTGTTTTATTTTGTGCTTATAAGCCCCCAAAATATCTGCTAAATACTGCATACCTTTCTCTTTTATTTCCCTCAGTCGGTTCAACACTTCTTGTGGGCGATCTAAACTGTAAACACACATCATGGGGATGCAGAGTAACGAACCCAAATGGGCATCGTCTTTACAACTGCATTAACAACCTTGGTCTCCATATTCTCGCACCAACAGAACCAACACCCTATCCATATAATCCCGCCAATCTTCCCGATATTCTTGACATCGGAATTCAAAAGAATATGCATTTACCAACTTATATTGCATCATTAACAGCACTTGATTCAGATTATTGTCCAGTTGTCTCCTAATGTAACACCTAAAGTGCAACGCCTTATTAATGGTTTTGTTGATTGGGATAAATTTCAGTTGACTCTAGACTCAATGTTAGTCACAGTATATCATCCACTAACAGCAATAGATATTGACAATGATGTTCAACATTTTACGGACACAATATGCTCATGTGTAAATTATTCTACAATGTGCTCCAAGCGGCCATTAACGCGCTACTACTAACCATCCTCCATACTTCAATTAATTAAGGAAAAACATCGTATTCGTAGACAATGGCAACGAGAGAGGCAATCATGGCAGCGGAAGAAGCTGAATTATCTCATACGATTAGTCAACACAAATCTTGAACAACATCGCCTGCAGTCATATCAGTCTTACTTATCATCTCTATCTGAAGCTGATAATACTCTTTCACGCTACAAAGCGAATTCTACGCGAGCCAACAGTCATCCCGACACTTCAGTTAGACTCTCAAATAGCCACAGACACAGAGTCGAAATGTAACTTGCTTGCATCTCATTATCAACATGTATCCACCCCTAACGAGAATAAAAATGAACAGATTACCTCTGAATTAGAAAAAGAACTTATAGAAAGTATTAACAAACCGACTGTGCCAGAGAAAATTTCCTATACTACTCCACAAGAATTGTCTCACTTCATTCAAAGGCTTCCAAATAAAAAATCTTAGGCCATGATCTTATATCCAACATTGTACTAAAGAAGCTCACCAAAAGCTCTTACCTACTTGACGATAATTTTCAATGCTGCCCTTTTAATTGGGTACTTTCCTCGAGCCTGGAAGCTTGCTGAATTCATTGTTTTTCATAAGCCTAACAAACCTAAGCACTTGCCATCAAGTTACCGACCTATTAGCTTACTGCCCACGCTATCGAAATTGTTTGAGAAGGTTATTCATCATCGCATTTGTAAATTTACGTTTCAAAACAAGATAGTACCAGATTTTCAGTTTGGCTTTTGTCCAAAACATTCTACAACACACCAACTGCAAAGAGTCACTGAATCCATTATAAAAGGCTTTGAAGGAAAAGAGTATACTGCCACTGTGTTTTTGGATATTGCCCAAGCATTTTATAGTGTTTGGCATGTTGGTTTAATGCTAAAATTATATAGAATTGCTTTTCCTGACTATCTCACACGCATCGTGAAAAGTTTTTTATCTGAACGTCAGTTCTCAGTACGTATAGATGGCATTAAATCAACGCTTCGTCCAGTTTTAGCCGGACTACCACAAGGATCTATACTGTCACCACTTCTCTTCAATATCTTCACATATGACATTCCATGTTTACAACCGTCACACATAGCTATGTATGCTGATGATACAGTTCTCTTTTATTCTCATAGTAACCTAAATACTGCAATCAGCACTCTTCAGACATCCTTACAGGAGCTGTCTAAATGGTTCTCTGACTGGAGATTACTACTCAACATTACCAAGACAGAAGCTAAAATCTTCTCTTTAAGGCCTATTCATAATCCACCTCCTTTGGTTCTTCTAAATGAACAAGTTACATGGCTCTCTAGTCAAGAAGCTGTCAAATATTTGGGAATACTATTAGATACGAAACTTACATGGAATGCCCATATAACTCGCATTGTTACACTAACCTCTTCTAAAATTCGAAAATTATACCCTTTGGTTAATAGACGTTCACAAATTGGATTGGACTGTTCAATGCTACTCTACACCTCGCTTGTACGACCTCTTTTAACTTATGCAGCGCCAGTGTGGGGGACAGCAAATAAGACACACATGCATCGCCCGCAAGTTCTCCAGAACAAGTTCCTGCGTACTGCAATAAATGCCGCTGGTTTGTAAGAAATCAACAACTGCATCAAGAATTGGGAATTCTTCCACTAGAACAGTACATCCATTCAATGTCAAAATCTTTCTTCAACAAACTTCCTGGTGTTCCTGGAGCTGTGACATATAACATTGGAGCAAGATCTTGTCAGCCATCTCGACTAAAAGGAAACTCCCTCAAGACATCCTTCTTAGTGATACTGACGACTCTTCATAAATTTAACACAGAAAATCATTATATTTTTGTTCACATAATTCACAAAAATGTGTAATTAATTAATTTAAATTAATTAGAGGAGCCTTTAGAGCCAACCTCAACATGATATTCTGCATGTGATATTCCATAATTTAACAGTGGTCTGTATAGCAAGTTTGCTGGTCGAGGAATATTAAAAAAAAAAACAGTTCCTAAACAGCAAATATTGCCGTCTTGTCAGTGTTACCAACTATGTACTAAATGACTTATTTACTTACCGTTCTTTATGTTGGAAAGCTATTCTAAATAATTTAATAATTTTTAACACATTTTCGTAGGCAAACTATACGAGAAAGGGATCAACATGTCAAGTATTTTGTCTGGCAATACGAAATTCATTGGTTTGATTATACAACTGATTCGCGAGATCTAACCTAAAAATTTATTTTGTTTGACCACATTAAATTATTAGTACTAACTCATAAATCTTACCTGACTATAGTCTTGAATTATAACCACAACGTAACATATAAAATAACTATTAGGCCTATGTATTAATATTAGTAAAGATATTAATTAATTATTAGTATGCTCAAATTTCACTAGCTTCCAGTAACCGGCTCAGAAATCTAGTACAATTTTAATTTCATTAAACTTCAGTACCGACAGATATTGTGGATATTTGTGTCAGCTACCAACATAAAAGTTGCAAAATCGTTACTATTTGTAGTATATGCCTAACGAGTTATATACTATGGAGAGGCAGTACACTTTAATAAGTGCTCCCTACGGATGCTGGTGGTACAATGGATCGCACCAAAAAAAAAAAAAAAAACTTGGCGGTCCATAGTACCGCCAGCCTCCCCAAGTAATGCTTATCAAAGGTATATCACAGACAAAAAGTTATACTAGTATGGGAGACTTTGAATAATCAGGTGTCCCGTAGTTTTAAATGAATACTTTATTTCATATTCTTGCATGATATAGTTTCAATAATAATATTTCACAACATATCGATTATTATTATTATTATTATTATTATTATTATTATTATTATTATTATTATTATTATTATTACAATTACCTACTTGTATTAATTGTAGACTTGAGTCAGTGGAAGAGCAGGCCTTAACTCTGCCAGGTAAAATAAAATAAAGTATTATTATGATTATTATTATTATTATTATATTTTTCGTATACATAAATATTTAGCCTAATTTAAACATTTCGCTATTGTTTTTGTTAAAAGCTGATTTATAAATAAATAGAGAAGTAATGAATTTCTAAAAATGTCTCATTCCCTTGAATTTAAATTAAATGTACCCTAAATCGTAATATTCGTTTCTGGATAATTAAACCCTCTCAATACAGGTTGCATTACCCCAGAGAATTATAGATAAGACGGACTGAACATAAGCTAAATATATATTTAATAGGTTTGTACCATCAAAAGTTTAGTATTTATTGTGTTTATAGGGCCTACTCCAATTTTCTTTTTATTAATGCATATAGGGCTCTTTTTGTTAACAAGGAGGAAAGTCAGCACTTGCATGACACAAAATTCGTCATTATTGTGTCATATGTAAGAACAGTTTTATTCTGCAAAAGCCTCAGCCTAGTTGCGAGACAAGTTTGAGATGAATATATTTTGTTTCAAATTATATTAGACGACACGATGTCTCCATCACGCGAAAAGAAGTGTAGCTAGCTATGGCTCCTGTTGTTTCTGATAACAATGTTAATCGTAAGTATCTTATCGTTTCAATAAATGTGGGGAGTTATGATTATGAGTAACTTTCTATTAGTGTCATTCTTTAATTTTTATGTTAGTATTTAGTATTTGTTTATTTAACCTGGTAGAGATAAGGCCGTCAGCCCTTCTCTGCCCCTCTACCAGGAGATTCGAACTATAATATGAAGACATCCTATTATAAAGTTTGGTTCAGCTTACTTCATACCCTAACATGTTGCATTCTAAGAGATTATTTGTAGTTTTAATAATTGCAGTTTTCAAAAAGTCCCTGTGTTAATTCCATTATCAAATGAATTATTCTATATAATTATTGGATTTTTTTTTTATTTTCGCCACCACCTTTCCTATATTTTTCTCCTATTAGTTACATACAGTACGTCGTATCTCTTAAAATCACTTGGTGAGCATTGAATTACATGATTTTATATTAGGTTAGTTTAGCTGTAAGGTATGCCAAATTAAATTTGTAACGAAACTAAAATTTATGTATTTTTCTTTTGCCGTATACATTCATCCGTCTTTAGGTGCTTTGGTTTGGTTGTATTGAGTATAGCTTCTCATTTAATATGTGGGCTATATTTAGTGAAACTAATAAAACATAGGTCTACAGCTGTTATAAAATGTAAAGTTTTGTGTGTATTTCACTTTTTACTTATTAACATAGGCTTATTATATAACTCAATTTACAATAATACTAACTTCATCACTGTCATTTCCTACAACATTCGAGCCACGCCCCTTTGTTTTGACCAAACAAAACATGGCGGATTAATTTTCAATTGTCTTCAACTAGAAGATATTGTAGCCTCTCTATAGTATATAACTCGTTGTATTTGTCAGTATCGAAATTCGAAACGAATTTGGTAAAAGAAAATTCAACCTGCAAACTAGAAAATCACCACAATCCACAGCATATGTAGTAATGGGGGAAAAGTGGTTAGGTTTCACCCTTAGGGTGTGAAGTAAGCTGATCCGAACTATATAATAGGATGCAAACTTATTGAGTTTCTCGTTTCAAGTGCTAGAGGCGCTAATGTAGATATAGATCTTGATGCCACCAATAAAATTGTTTAATTGGACATTCTTTGAAATGAATCATTTTGTCTTTAGGGATGCAATCAGATTAAACACTATAGCCGGCTGTAGTATGCACGAATATGGCAGGACTAGATACAGAAGAGATGTTCTCTTTACTTTTGATGACCTCTTGGGTGAGTAATGCTACTTACATCACATTAACTCTTAATATTTTGAAGGTATTTCTGTATTTAATCTCATCTATTTGCAAGTAGAATTGCTCAAAGAGACCTCTTCAGCTACCGGACCGTAAGTTTTCTCTCTGAATATGGTAATATCAAAGACGTTTAAGGAGAAGACAACCATCTTACACTGATTCAAATGTTAACTAAAGGGACAAGTTGCATGCAGCGCTCCTATCGGCTGGAGTTGTGAAAAAAGGAGGAATTCAAAATAGGAGTATTCTTAGAGTAACAATTCATTAAGAAAATAAATCTTTATTCAATCTGTGCTGTACTGTAGTACAAATACATATTATTTTTATAATTATGAATAATGTATAGATTATTATAAACCAATCTCCTGAATTTAAATGTTTCCGAAAACGACAAGGTATACAATAGTAACAAGAATAGTAACTTAGGATTTAAGTATATACTTAAATCCTAAGTTACTATTCCTGCTACTATTGTATACCTTGTCGTATATGTATATATATATATATATATATATATATATATATATACGTACAATACATATACAATACATACAATATCTATATACATACAATAAAGGTTGAAAAAGAAATCTTACTAAATAAACATGAATTTAGATGTCAATGTAACATTTCAGTGTTACCTCTAAAAATTACTACATAAAATTGTTTTAATATATGCAAGGACCTCCTAACTACAATGATAACAATGATTTTAATTGTTAATAGGTAGCCCAAGACTTCCAAATTTCCACAAATTAATGTAGTATAGTGCCACGTGCTCCCACCATCAATCTGAACAACTGTATCTAGTTGCGTACGCAGAATTTTGTAGAGGGGGGGGTCATTATTAAAATCGTTTGCAATTTATATTAGCTTCTATCGGTATTTCATATTTTTGTATTATTATTATATTATTATTTTTTTTAATTATTATCAGCTGAGTTTTCACAGGAGAATGTGAAACTAGTTCCGGGAAGAACGTTGGCGACAACATCGTCACGCTGCGACTGTGAAGAAACATTTTTCAATGTGAAATTTCGCGAGAATCACTATGCGACTTTTTGAGAAAAAAAAATTGTAAAGTTCAGTTTTGCGGCCCGTAGACATATCAAAGAACCCAGAAAGATATAATGATGTTTATATTAAAAGTATTAACTGTGAAATGCACAAAACGTTAAAAGAACTTTTTATAGTAAACTCAGAACTGAAAGTAACGAACGGGTGAATACAGCTCTTAAAACGAGTTTAAAATAGAAAATGCACCATATTTAAAATCTGCACTACAATACTGTCAAAATTACCTTTCAATATATTTCACAAGTTAAATTTCACACTGTGTCAGCGTAATAATAATAATAATAATAATAATAATAATAATAATAATAATAATAATAATAATAATAATAATAATAATAATATTAATAATAATAATAATAATAATACTTACTTACTTGCTTACTTACTACCTTTTAAGAAACGCGGAGGTTCAATGCCGCCCTCACAGAAGCCCTCATTGGTCCCTATCATGAGCAAGATTAATCCAACCTCTATCATCACATCCCATTATCCTCAAATACATTTTAATATAATAATAATAATAATAATAATAATAATAATAATAATAATAACAATAATAATAATAATAATAATAATATTTATTTATTTATTTTGGCGAAGTTAATGCCATTAGACCAGACTCAAAAGAAGGTCATACAATTTGCAGTAATACACGTTATTGATTACAGATTAATATTTAAAGAACACTAAAAATATTACAAACATACAAACAAAGGAGAATTAAACATCAATGAGAAAGAAGGAAAACATTTTCAGAAAATGAGTAAAATATGCAGTAACAACTTACAGAATTACAATGCATATTTATAATTTCAATTATAAAAGCACATACAGTACAACAATCGCAATAGGATAAAGGAAGGGGAAAATTAAATCTGAAGGTAGGAGTTATGTGTGTTAGTACTGATCACGTGTCTACATAATTTACTTTTAAACTGCAGAATCGTTCGACAGTTTCCGAGGGAGCTAGGTAGGGAGTTGCATAAATGAATTGCTGATGTGAAAGAGAAAGAATAGTGATTTGTTTCATGGCAAGGCTTAGATAATAAATGGTCATTTTTAGAACGAGTACCCAGGCTGTGATATGAAGACAAGAAATTAAAACGCACTGAGAGATAGTTAGGCGAAGAAGTATTGATGCTGAGATATAGGAAAATTAATGCATAGATATTTCTTCGGTCCTGTAATCTTACCATTGGAGCGTTTCAAGGGAAGGTGTAATGTAGTCTATTTGCGGATGTTGCAAATGAAACTTGTGCAGGCATTACTAACGCGCTGCAATATTTGGGCTAAATTAGAATTTAAATCTGTTAGTAGAAAGTCGCAATAGTCAAAATGTGGCATCACAGATGCTTGTGTTAGAATTGTTCTTAATTGAAAGGGCAGGAAATTTTCAAGGCGATTTAATGAATATAGGATGGAGAAGACGGTCTTGCATGTGTATGTGACTTGAACATTCCATTTTTTTTGTTTCTCTTTTTCTGTTTCCCGTGTTTTGTTAAAGTAGTACGTACACAACACCCATGCCCAAGGCGGGACTCGAACCCACAATATAATATAATAATATAAAATTGGGCTAACCGTCTATACTTATCTAGTTATTTGGATTAAACATTAACGTTTTCGACACTTATGTGCCATTTTCAAATGTATGGAATTGCCTTATTACATGATCAAATAGATACACCTTGTGTGTGTAAAATATATGGTATGTGACGATCTACCATCGTTTACAAAATAATATATACTGGCATCGATATGTAGATGATATAATAGTCTTATATAATGGAAACAAAAGACAATTAGAAAACCAACATCAACAACTCAACAAAATACACCCCAAATTAAAGTATACAGTAGAAATGGAACATAAGCAAGCTATAAACTTCTTAGACATCACCATAACCAAAATAAATAACAGACACGAATTCAAAATATACAGGAAACTCACTACAACCACAACACATATACACAATTCATCAAATCATCCCATACAACATAAACATGCAGCTTTCCGTACAGTGACACACAGATTAATTAATATACCAATGAACAATGACAACTACACTGAAGAATTAAACACAATAAAATATATAGCACAATGCAATGGATACAACCCTAACATAATAGACACACTAATAAAAAAGGCAAAACAAAAACAGAACAAACCAACACAAACAGCACGCGAGAATAAATATATAACATTAACATATCACAATACCAATACCCACAAAATTGCAACTTCATTCAGAAAACTAAAGTACAAAATTGCATACAAAATAAATAATACAACACAGAAATACTTAAATAACCACACTAAACATTCAAATAAATACAATTCAACTGGAGTTAACAAATTAAAATGTAATACTTGCCCACATTTTTACAAAGGACAGACAGGAAGATCCTTTCATACAAGATATAATGAACATATTAAAGCTATAACCAAACCTTACATCACATCAAATTACGCAGATCACATTATCAACAATAATCATGACTACAATAATATAGAAACAGATATGGAAATTTTACACATCACACCAAAAAGTTCACAGTTAAACATCCTAGAACAGTACGAAATATATAAGAATACAATAGCACACCCACAATATATACTTAACACACAACTACAGTTCGATACGCACACATTCTTTGACGTCATAATACATCATAACATACAAACAGCCAACCCCCACCATAGGAGCAACACACCCCCACCCCTACCATCGACAACTGCACATCGCAGAGTCAAGATCACCAGTTCAAGAGACACTGAAGACGACGACACATAGCGTCGAAACGGGCCGTCTGTCGAAGATAGATACCTTTTTTTTAACAATTTTAACACTTTTAACGTATGACAAAGTAAATTTTATGTTTTTAAAAAAGTGTTAACGAGAACTTTAATCAATGATATAAATTAAATTAAAAACACTTGCTAATAATTAAAATCTATACTAATTTACATCTACAATAAAAGTCCCATTGTTTTATGTGACAATATGGTTATCTCGAAGTTGTTATCACATGCAGTTCCTATATTTATTAAATGTTTTTGAGTTGCACTGTGTTGCACGTATTCAAATGTTAAAATTTGTTTGTTATATATTAACACACCAAGGATTCATGTTGTTTCACTTACGCAAGTCGAAGCACTGTACCACGATGAAATGTTGCGTAATATCAGTTACATTGATGCTTGTTATTGTGTTCCTTCGGTTTGCCAAGGTTGGATGTTACAAATTCATCATTGTCACCATACGATTTTCAGTTAAGCCTTTCACACTGCTGCCAACATAAAATGTTGTTGTTACGTGTGTGAATATACTGGTGTTTAAATGCATTGATTGAAAATATTAACTTACTTACATTGGTTGGACGTGTTGTGTGCTCGACGTTAGTCAGGCTGTTACTGAGAATCGTTCAGTGTTCACAACAGGTCTTATTTTAATGAACGTCCGGCGGAACCAGAAGTGATGTGGGGGTAGGGGGATGTGATGTAATATTATGGGATGATGTCCGGTTTTTCGAGATTAATTTAAATAAATTGAATAGTGGGTTATTGGGATTAACTATTTGTTCGTTTAAAAGGTGTTTCCTTCGTTGAAATTCTTTGCAATATAAAATTGCTCTGCAATGTCTATTAAGGGGCTGTTAATGGCTTTTATAATTTTTAGTGTATCTTTTATATTATATAATTCATGTCCTTCTTCTATGAGGTGATGGGCATATTTCGACTTGTTTCTATTGTATTTAAAATCTGTAACGTGTTCTTTATATCTTATTTTGAAATTACGGCGGGTTTGACCGATATATATATATATATATATATATATATATATATATATATATATATATATATATATATATATTGGTGCAGTTTTTACATTGCAATTGATATATGCCACTATTTAAGAGGGGTTCATTATTATTGGTTCTATTGGGGATTATGTTATGAAACTTGTTGCTGGTTTTGAATGCTATGTTGATATTTTGTTTTTTGAAAAAAATATTGATTTGATTGGAAATTTTCCCAAAATAAGTCATGGTTTGCCATTTTTTGTTCGGTTTTGCATTTTCTGGTTTTAATGTAGTGTTTTTTTTCTTAAGTAATATGGCTTTTCTGTTTTTAAGTAGTTTATGAATTAAGTGTTTTCCATAGCCATTTTCTTTTGCGAGGTTTTGAATATAATTGAATTCTTTTTTGTAGTTACTCTTGTTCATGGGTATCGTAAGTAAACGGTCAATAAGGACCTAAATTTGCTGATTTTGTGTGTTGTGGGATGGGTGGAATTATTATCGATGGCATGTGTAGTAGCTGTTTGTTTTCTGTGTATATTGAAGTCTATTTTGGGAGGTTTTGCCGTAATATTTAGGTCTAAAAAGTTTATACTATTATTAACACTTGCTTCCAATGTGAATTTTAAATGTTGATGTAGGTTGTTAAATTCTTGTAGTATCAATGTATCCTGATTAATGTTTTCCTCATAGATAATCAGAGTATCATCCACATATCTAGTGTATGTGACGAAATGAAATTTATTACTTAGGGTTCTAATGTGTTCTTTTTCAATATGTTGTAAAAATATATTAGCTAAGAAACCCGATAAGGGATCTCCCATTGCCAGTCCTATAGGTTGAGCGTAAAATCTATTTTGAAATTTGAAATAATTTTGTTTTAATGACACTTGTAGGAGGTTTGTTAATTGTTGTATTATATTATTATGTAATTGAAGTCCATGTAGTTTGGTGGATATGATGTCTATAGTTTAATTGAGGGGGATATTTGTGTATAAATTGGTTATGTCAAGTGATAATAATTTCGTATATTTTGTGATTTTTAATTTTCGTAATTTGTCTATTAGTTGCCGTGTGTTTTTGATGGTGTATTGGTTCTCTTGTATAATGGTTGTTTTCAGGAAATTATATAGAAATTTGTTGAGTTTATGGTTAGGTGCTTCTTTGCAGTTTACTATTGGTCTCATGGATACTTCCGCTTTGTGTGTCTTGGGTAATGTTTTTAACCTGGAAGCTTTTGGGTTTTTCATAATTATTGTATGGCTATTGTTTGTCGGGATTACGTCTGGTGCATTTTTAATAGCTGTTTTAATTTGTTTCTGGTATGTTTCAGTTGGGTCGGTTTTTAATTCAGTTATCTGATTATTGTTAGAGAAAGTGTTAGTTTTGTCTATATAATCAGATTTATACATTAGAACAACGGCGTCATTCTTATCTGCTTTTATATGTGTTACGATATTGTCGTCCAATTTTTGTCTTAATTTCTTTATTTCGTGTAGTTGTGTTTTGGCTGTTTGAAGTTCTTTTTTAGTGTTAGGGTCCGTGATGTATTTTTCAATTATTTTGGCTGCACTATACTGTACAAATTCTTTGTTTTCATGATTACTTTGTGATATTATTTGCTGGGTCTCAATTGCTAGTGTATCAACTATATTCTGTATGTTGCTTGGAGGAAAATTGTGTTTATAGCCGTTTTTAAGTATACTACTTCTTGATTATTTAGTTGCATGTTTGTTAAATTTATTACTTTATTGTCTTGTGTTGTATTATTGTTACTAGCTTGTTGTTGTGTTTGATTAGTTATTAGGGAATTTAGTTTCTTTTTTAATGTTTCATATTTGAGTTTCATCACGTAACTGATTTTCTTTATTTTATTCACGTAATTTAGATTCCATGTTTGATTGAAAAAAGTTGCCATCTGTAAATGTATATCGTATAGTTTTTTTATTTAAATATTCTTTCTTTCTATGTAAAAACTTACGTGTGCGAAATGAAATTAATCCTGTGATAGAAAAAGACACTGATTGCTCTATCTGCTTGAGAGTTACAGTTAAAGAATTGCAGGCTAATGATTTTATTGTAAGTTCTGGGCCGATTTCTGAAGATCATCTTTGGAGTTCGCAGCAAAATATGGTGCTTAAAAGGATAAATATTTGCAATCTTACACTGACTTACGATTGATATATTTTTAGCTTTATCCAAGACTTGTAAGATGTAGCAACGTAATTATAACAATTATAATTGCATAATGACAATTTTATATCTGAATGCCACTCTTTTGTGTTCTCCTTTATCTTATAGAAAAAAAGTTGAAGTTAAGCCACTTTATATTTCTTCTTATAGTGTCCTTCGGCGGAACTGCTGGTTTCTTCATGGGATGTAGCGTTCTGAGCATCGTGGAGATAATATATTTCTTCACTCTTCGTCTCTTCTGGTTTCTATGGAAACGTCCGAAGAAGCCTCCAGTAGTTCGTCGTCGACGCATGATTATTCACGTGCGTTGAGTGCGATTAACTTAAGCAATTATAATCTACTATAGTTCAAGCGCTTTTAGAAGGCACATCAGCGGGAACAGGCAGAACTTTTGCAATGTGACTGGCGCATCACAGGGGTGTGACGTGGATATACATTAATTCCATATTCGACACGCAGCGAATTTGCTTTGTCTTTCTTTCGAAACAGCTCAGTAACGCTGGACAAGTATTGGCTGAATTCATGTGCCTTCTAAAGGTGCATCTACACAATGTAAATGTTATGATTTTTTAACGACGCTCGCAACTGCCGAGGTTATATCTGCGTCGCCGGTGTGCCGGAATTTTTGTCCCACAGGAGTTCTTTTATTTGCCAGTAAATCTACTGACATGAGCCTCAAACTTGGGCACATAAGGCCAGCGCTATACCAATTATGCTAACCAGGCAGGCCATCTACACAATTCAACTTTTCTTTCAACATCACGCATTCAAGCAATGAAGGCAAATTTGTATTATATATATATATATATATATATATATATAGTCCACACCTGTGGAGTAACGGTCAGCGCGTCTGGCTGCGAAACCAGGTGGCCCGGGTTCGAATCCCGGTCGGGACAAGTTACCTGGTTGAGGTTTTTCCGGGGTTTTCCCTCAACCCAATACGAGCAAATGCTGGGTATCTTTCGGTGCTGGACCCCGGACTCATTTCACCGGCATTATCACCTTCATATCATTCAGACGCTAAATAACCTAGATGTTGATACAGCGTCGTAAAATAACCCAATAAAATTATATATATAATTAAGATGACGTTCAAAACGGCGCACCATGTACACACAAAATCATCAACCATCTAAATTGAACGGGCGTTTTCATCTTGATTCTTTCAATACTCTTCCTATATTGCATGCGTACGCGCATGGAAAATTGAACCGTGTAGATGGAGGTTTATTTAAGTACGTAGGTTCACTAATTACCTCATATAATAATGTGAGTGCAGAAATCCAACATAAAGTCCTCACAGCAAACAGATGCTATTATGGACTCCAATAAATAGTTAAGATCACATGATATCAGCCTCAGCACTGAGAGCAATTTATATAAAACATTAATAAGACAGTCTTGCTTTGTGGATCTGAAACCTGGGCAGTTGGCAGTGCCGGCAATTGTAGGGTGAGTATATCTGAGAGAGAGGTTCTGAGGACGATATATGGACCAGTAAATGACGAGGGCAGTTTGAGGAAAAGGTATAACTATGAATTATACCAATTTTTAAAGAACCAGATGTTTGCAGAGAAATTAAAGTTAGGAGAGTCAGGAGGCTGGGCCATATTTGTAGTAAAGTTGAAAATGATCCTTGCAAGAAATTGACTCTCACTATACCTTTTGCACGAGAAAAGTAGGGAGACCTCAGCTAAGATGGCCGGATGAATTGGAGAAGGATGTAATAGCAGCAGATGTTAGAGGATGGAAAACAAAGGTGGTACATCGAAGGACAAGGAGAAGCATCGTTGGGGCGGTCAAGGCTGGAACCCGCCTGTAGACCAAAGAAGAAGAAGAAGAAGTAGATGCAGCTTTTAAGCATCTACCGTATATTGTTACCATATGAAATAATGAATGTTTACAATCAATTTAGCTAAAAAAATCACGTATTTCATTATGTAAGCCTGCCCATTACTTATGGACATATCACTGATCCATTATTTACCCTCAATTTTCTTTTATAATGACATTAAGCAGAAAAAAATATATATGTTGTACATATGTATGCATGTTTTATTTCGAAGTATGTGTTTCAGATTCACTGTTTTTCTAGGTTGTATATTAAAAATAACTGGCATTATACAGGCCCTACCTGTTTTTTTTAACGATTTCAATGTTATACAAGATTATTCATAAAGTATTACCCGCGCTTTAAGAACCAGTACCATAGGTCATTTTGAGAAAAAAAGTCATGAACATGGGTAATTACAGTGAGTTGTTTATTTAAATTATTTGTGAAAATTTATACGTTGTACTGTGAAAAAGAGATATAGTTTGTTTGCATCCTGACACAAATAGTCGCAGCGATGTGACGTCAAGTATGGGATGTGGTGCAAGACAGGTCAGTTCTGATGACATCAGTTGTCGATGACGTACGCACTTTGAATTATTACATTGGAAAACTTGCCAACACAGAATATTTATACACAGGGTGTAACAGGACCTCACTAACAAACTGATAGGGATGATAGGCCATGCAGAGAGGACCATTATTTTTGTTAAGGAACATATACTTCCAGACACTTCTTCTGAAAAAAGACATTGCTTCTCTTTCAGAGATGTATTAATTGATATAAAGTGAAACTGTTATTGTTATCTGAATTATGTGGGGGAAAAAATATGACAAAAGTTAAGAATTTTACAAAACTCAATTATTTGGTTGGTAAAATCCTAATCAAACTCATTAGTACGTATTTTAAAATAATGCTTAAGTACTGCTGAATTAAAAAAGCAGTTAATTCAACATACTGAAACCCAATTTGAAGCTTTATTTTTTAAATTATTGACTTACAGGAACTCTTTATTTGCATGAATTAAATATTTTTATTTGTGCAGTATATTACCCAAATCACTGAAAATCAAAATCGTGCAGAATAATCTCAGTGCAATGGTTCATCACAATTCATTCTGTTGTCAAAATCTTTGGCACATTCCTTTAAAACTTTGTCACAAAATACCTTGCCTTCTTCCGAAATATCCTCTAGGAAGTAACTCATTAACTTCCTCACATGATTACTTTCTTTTTGCTTCTATGGTTCAGCAGTGGAAGGTCAAGTGCTTTAGACATTACAGAAGCACTTGTCTTTCTTGGTTTAAACACTTGAACTTTTATTGGCGCAGAAAAATATGTTTTGTACATAACACTTTACAAGATTCTTACAAGTTTCTTGGTACGTACGTACCCTCATCTCTGACATTTTAAATGGTAATTTCGCTTTTACAATTTCTTTTGCCATCGATTTAAAATCATAAGTATGCCAGTCTGCCCAAAACTTTTACGTCCCCAAACATCGCCATAATTGCATAATACTCTGATGGCAATGTGCTGTATTAATGAGTTATTAGCTCTTTCTCTATCAATCGTAATACACGGTCCGGAGGCATATAGCTTTCCAAGGATAGGAAAGAAGTATTTAATTCCTTTACAAATTTTAGAGCTTTCCAGATAACCAACAAGCATAGCAATTATTATGTAATTTTTATTCTGAGACCCACAAGAATCTGAAAGCAATGTAAGAGTTAAATTTCTAGATTTTTCTGTGCGTAAATTTTTTTTATAAATTACCTCTGTAATTCTCCAATGTAGTAATAACATACCCGTCACTTTTCTAAACGTAGCAGCACATACAGTAGACTTACTGGGAAATCTCCATTTTCACCTCTTACAAAATATGAAATAGATACAAATCCTTCTAGCTCTTTGAAGTAATTCTACACCGTTTAGGTAGATGAACTTTCATATGTCTTAGCAAACAATTGTTCTGTTCGACTTTTGTACTATTTTTTAATAAATTTTCTCGAAAATTAATTAGATCATTTAAGCAGAAAGAACCTGCAACACATTTTCTTTTTTCCCTGTTCTCAATGATTACAGTTTAGTTTGGATGAATGTCGTTATTTTTTGGCGCAACTATATATAATTCTTACTCTTAGATTGACGTACTCTGCTCCTATTCTTCCTGTCCCTTTCAGTAGCTTGAACGGATATTGAATACTCAGGATTCCTATCCATTTTTCATCACTACTCGAGAATACATCCACTTACAACAGGGGCCAGATTTATAGTGAATTAAAGCAGGAAATAACAATAATATTGGAGCTTCGAAATGTGCCACTGTTGTCAAAATGCATATGTATTACATTGTTGTACAATATTGTAGCTTGTGAAACAGGATAAAAGTGTGAAATGTTGAGTTAGAAGATATGTTGAGTTTTATGAAAATTTAAGAACTGAAGATGTTGAGTTTTGTGAAAACTTTTTTCAACGTAAAATGTTGAGTTTGTGATATGAGTACTGCATAATTTTCCTTTCATTACAATTGAACAAAATCCGTCAAAACCCGCAATAATTCGAACAAAAATGGCGTTGGTTGAATTTTGTTAAAACGGTCCTATACTCGTGATCCTATATAACAGTGAAGACACAAATTTGTTATTATATTCAGGTGATGATTCTATTTTCTAACCTCACTTGTGCGTGTGTTGTTACTGTGTTACTCTGCAATGTGTTGGGTAAAAACACAATAACTGTAACATATGTTTTACAGGCAATTCATTGGATTGCTCTAGTTGCGGTAACGTCTATACTCTCGGTTTCATGTTATTGTGATATTTTAGATTTTTAAGGAATTTCATCTTATGTATTGCGAGTATGATTGAGAGTGAAATAAATATAGTGTGATATAATATTAATATTTCTAACTTTATTCCTTGCTTGAATTATATGTAAACGTATTTAAAACGGAATTTGTGTGTTTTATCTCAATTTGCTGGAGACTCGTTAGTATGGGTCTACTATGAGAGAAATTGAAGGGGTGAGAATGAGAAAGTTCAAAGCTTCACTTTTAACAAAAATAGTTTTATTTGCGAGATCATTGCTTACACATATGAGAAACTACTAATTGTTAACATGTTACATACGGAGTGAAAAGTAATTAAACCGACAAACTTCGGGAGTTTGAATGGGACATCAAAACAAACAGTTTTCTCTAATGTCATAATTATGTACTGTGAGGCACTACTTCGCGAGGACACCAGATCGTAATGTAACACAAGCCATTGCCATGCTTTATTGCTCGAGTCTCTTACAAAACACCAAAATCACTATAAAAGTACGGGTAGTTAAAAACATTTATATACACCCCAAAATTATTGCAAAAACTGTTCAAAATCTTCCATTGCCCTGTGCACAAATGTTACATTGGCGGGACATGGATTGTCTAACGCGGTGAAAAACTTGAGTATTATCGTTTATTTCCCCTGATGCAGCAATTAGTCATGCCAACAGATCATCTTCTGATTCAACTGGGGTTGCGTAAAAAAGTTACGCACCTGTCCCCACACAAAAAAACAGAGGGGTCAATTCAGGAGGTCAGGGAGGCAAAGGACTGCCTCTGTCAATCCATTTTCACTGGGAATTGTTCAAGTAGTCACACACACGATGTAAATTTGTAAAATAGTCATGAACTGAAGAACGCATACGCCCTCTGCCGGTTTAACTAAGCAATGCACTGTGTCAAGACGTAGAACAAAATATGAATTTGTAGAGTCGTCAGGAACTGAAGAACGCATACATCCTGTGCCGGTTTAATAATGCCTCTGAAGAAACTGTGGTATTAGAAAAAACCGTCTGTTTTGGTGTCCTATGCAACCTCCCGGAGTTCGTCGGTTTAATTACGTTTCACCCTGTTTAATATATATATATATATATATATATATATATGTAATATTTATTCAACGAATAACAGAAATATACACAGAAGAAATAATGATAACGAGCCTAATAACATTGGACTCTAAACTTTCAATACGGTCCCCTGTGATTTTTTTCTGTTATAATATTCTCATCCTTCCAATTAGTAACATAAACCTAATTCATTCTAGAAATCGAGTCCAACATTTAAGCAAACAACACACCAATGCTAATATTATATCGTTGACAAGCAGATGGAGATTCCATTGCGTGAAGTACTAGTAGGCTATATCATTGTCGTTGCTAAGAAAGTGGCGTCATATGTTTAAATTTCCGTACGTTTTATTTATCTGACATTCGAGAATAATAATTTTACTACAATATAGGTATACATATCTACTGAGTACGCTTATCGGTATTTGAAAAATTTTATCAAAACTTCTTAATAACTTTTAATAGTTCTGGAAATATAAAACGTGTTCCTCGATCCCTGTAGGTCCAAGGAAACAAGAGGAAGCATATGCAAGTTTGGGAAATTTGGAAACAAATGGAGATATTAAAACGTTGCAATAGAGCCAATTTGATGTATTTTCATGAATTCATTTTTAATCATTATACTACGTAGAACATTAATAGTGTGCAAAGAAATATGAATTACTATTTTAACAGGGTTTCAGAATTCATCTCAGACCATGATAATTTTCATTATGGCTCCGGAACCGAATTTGCTGTTATGTCACTTCCGTGTTATAAAATTAAGCGTAATTGAAGAGCAGAAATCGTGATCTGTAAATGTTCTCCATGTGTTGTTCACCGCCATTGAGTCGTCCTCTGTCAACTAGGGACAATCATTCACACCATTTAATTGAAAGTTCACGAGTTTAAACTCTACTGAGAATAACGGATTTAAATGGAGATGAAACTCAGCGTGGCTTCTTTTGGAAGTGAATTGAAATTCAGGTTCATTTCCTAGGACTACGACACATTAACGAATTTTGTCTCTGTGAGTGAGAAAGTTTCAGGAAAGAATTTCCGGTTGTTTCTCTCTCACGTCAAAATTTGTACGGTAACACAAGGCGTTCGAATGAGTCCGTCATAAGATAAGCACGTTAATTACTCGTAATAAATTACAGGTAGAAAGTCATTAAAGTTTTCCAACTAGTGGGAAGCACATAACTGCATTTCGTGTAGAGATGGCCCATATTTCACAAACTGATATTTTGTCACAGGTACGTGGTTGTCATTTTTAAACCTGTGACTGATGACTCAAGATATCTGTGATAAAATATCGCTTTCGAAATCTGCTCCGTAATAGAAAGAGTATTCAATATTTAGTACTCTGTGACTTATATCTGTCAAATCTGCATAGCTATGAAATCTGCATCGACATGGGGAACTATTAATAATGGAATTCCTCAAGGATAAATATTAGGTCCCCTACTTTATCTAGTGTTTATAAATGATCTTGCCCCCTAATAAAAGATGTAGGTCATCCCATATTATTTGCAGATGACACAAGTATAGAAATTACAGCCAATAACTCCAACACATTCTAATCTTCATCAGGGGAAATTCTCTTCAAAATATGTGACTGGTTCTCAGTCAATAAATTGGCATTACATTGTAACAAAACTAACATTATTCAATTTAAATCCTGTGCAAATTCAACCTCGCAAATTTCTAGCGCAATAATTAACAATAGATCCCTATTAGAAACAACAACAACAACAACAACCAAATTTCTTGGCTTAAAAATCGATGTGTTAAATTGGAAAAATCATATTAAAGAAATTATCCCCAAACTAAATTCAGCTTGTTTTGCTATTAGACCTATGCAAAAGACAGTAAATATCAATACCTTAAAAACAATATACTTTGCATACTTCCACTCGGTAATGAGTTTTGGAATAATATTCTGGTGAAATTCCACAGATAACAACAGTATATTTCTAATACAAAAAAGTCATTAGAATAATAGTACTGTAGGTGCCAAATCTAGGGAATCGTGTAGGACTATTTTAAAAAAAACTACAAATAATGCCCATGGCTTGTCAGTATATCTTTTCATTAATAATCTTCCTCGTATGTAATCGTGAAAACTTTGTAACTAATTCAACAGTTCATAGCATAAATACACGTCAAAAAATGACTTTCTTACTCAATCGGCAAGTCTATCGTGCTATCAAAAATAAGTGCGTTATATGGCAGTAAACATTTTTAATATCCTCCCTATCGATATAAAAAATGAAACTCAAAACATAAGATCATTTAGGGCCAAATTAAAGAAGTACCTAATTTCTCACGCCTTCTATTCTGTAGGTGAATTCATGAAATTCAATAACACTTCATGAAATTGATACTAAAACTTTATGTTGTACTAGTAGACTATATTGTAAATCTCGTCTGGATATATTTCATCTAGACTGTGACTATAAATTAAGACTTTATAATAGTATTACTTTTTTGACTTGTTCCATAATCTAGCTGTAAATCAATGTACGAATACCATGGAATGTTAATAAATACAATACAATATTATTTCTATCGCTTGTGATCTTATCTCTTAGGACAGTAATTCTGTGACGTTTTCACAACTTTCTCCTCTAAGTTGCGGGTTTGCGCATGCTCATGATATAAAAACAGCATTCGTGCGGTGATATTTCTTTATTTTTCGTCATATTTTGTTCTATATTATCTTTTGCAAATTGATGATTTGTTGCAAAGTTATTAACGGTATTATAATAATATAATCATGAGTCTGACATTTTGTTGTTATAGTTAATCTGTATATATGTTTCATAAATATTTTATGTCTATTTCCTGAGATCTTTATATTTTCATATAATTTATTGTGAATTTATATTAACTTATACTTATTTTCTATTTAATTTTTGACGCAGTAACAATATTTTTTTCAGTTACATTTTTAATTATAAACTGAATAGATAAAGGAACCTACAACATTATAATAACTTTATCTGTAATTCTATAATTTATGTATGATCCAGTTTTAATGTATAGCTCTAACACGAACATACAAATGCATGGTAGTATTAATTAAAATAATAAAAATAAAAATAAAATTATTTGTAATAAGTTTATGTCGTTCATAGTTATTCACTTTTAGGATGTCGCGCAGGGCTTCTTAACGTTAGTAGACTACTCATGTGGGCTGTTACTCCACCCCAATTATTAGGGATTATCAATGTTTTGGACTTGATAGTTAGTGATAACTTATTTGTCTAGATATTGTTAAAATCATCAACTTGCAAGTAATTTTAAACTTTAAAGTATAATAATGTGGGGTAGTTAACAAAAACTGGCAATTTTATAAATTCCTAAAAGATCTGACATCTATTAAAATTTAGACCCTGCTCCATCAAATCGTTCTCGTTGTCTTTGCACACTTTCAAAATAGGTCTAAAGTTACACATAAGCAGAATAATTACATTTGAAAATAAAGAGTATCAAACGTAAATCATGTTAATTCACTGAACGTTATGCCCTTCCGAATTTTTGAAGCATTACTTACAAGACGACGACAGTAGCCTACCTATAGTATTAAAACCGAACAAAACAAAACTGGCAATTTCTGTCTAGACAAAGCCGAAAGGTAATGAAAATCACAGCGTTTTAAACGAAACCATTTCTGACATATACTGTACAGTAGTGTTCAAAATAGAGCTGGGGATTTTGTACACTCTAAAGAGTTCTTAAGGCTTAGACTACTTAATTACCATATATGGGTTAATGAGGACAACATTAAGTAGATGCCTTTATCTTTAATTGAGTATACAGACAAATCTATCTGAATGTGTAAATTTACACATGGGGTACACATTATTACATCCATTGGTACTATTTTGCAGATACAATTACCGGTACTTTCAACACAAAAATTGTATTATTGTATATTCTAGTGCACTATTTTAACCCCCTTCCCCTACTTATTACTAATATAACACTGAAGAGATCAGGAAGCAATACCTGGGAAACTGATCACTTTCCTAGTAATTCGTCCCGGATCTCTCTCATGTCATGTTTGTAATAAGTAACAAGTGGGGATGGACTACACTGGTGCATTACAGGTATCAATAAATTTCTCGTTGTAAGAATTTGTTGTTGCAAACTAAGACCACGTGTTTACCACTATATACATCTCACAAAAGACAGAAAAAGGAAAAGAACATTATCCCTTAATTTGGTGTAGCTTTTCTGGATAGTTACCGAATCAGTTGGTAATTTTTTTTTATGTAGTTGTTTATGGAGAAATTGAAGTTATACCGTTATTTTTCATCGTTTTGAAATTGATCTTTTTTATTGTATATAATATGGTGGGCAAATTATTTCGCTAAACTAGCGTTGAAGTAGTGTTCTTCGTACTAAGCTTATACACCTTGCATATGAAGAGTCCACTGCAAGAATGATGGATGTCATTTGGAATACATTTTTCAGGAGAAGCAATTGAAAGTTTGAATTGCTTAGCGCTCAAAGTTTAACTGTGATTTTCCGATCATTACTGGACAATTACTATCAGTGTTAATACCATATAACTCTCTATGTACATTCTATATGTCTTAAGCTATGCATTGACAGTCTTGGTTCATTTTCGACAAGAAAGTGACATCCATCACTCTTGCAGTGGACTCTTCATATACAAATCTGTGACAGGTCAGGTTTGGTTAGTTTAAGCTTTTATTATGCCTGGAGACATATGATCAACGGCTAAACTAGCGTTGAAGTAGTTCCCTTCGTACTCCCCGTGTACACCTTGCATATACGAATCTGTGACAGGTTAGGTTTGGTTAGTTAACCCATTATATCCCAGAGATATTTTTTTTCGATTTTTTTTTTGTGAAAACTCTCAGAGATTATCATTATATGCCAAATAATAATATAAAATATAAAATAATTCGAAATAGTGTTATTTACGTCTTTTTATTCTATGTTTGATATATCAAACATAGAATAAAAGGTGTATAGCAATGTTATTTGGAAGGTTCTATACAGAATTATGTGGGATGTGGCAGGGTAAATAACTGTTTTGGGTTATGGGGATGTTTGGAAAGGTTTCAAGCATATGTAAAGTCACTGGGATAAGTGGAACCCATAGTTTTCTATGGGGAAAGTGGAACCTAACGAATGACAGTGCCAGAGAATCATATATGAAAAAAATGAAATTTAGTGCATATAAATTCCAATTTATTTTTTGAGTTCATTATTACCTAATAGTTTCACCAGGTTTTAATAGTTTTAACGTAACAGCTATAGGTTCCACTTTTCCCAAGTTTCCACTTACCCCATTTTACCTTATGTAAAATAATTTACACAGAATTTTGCAAGAAACTAAATTATTATTTCCATAAATCATAGTGGAATAAATTGTAACATAAATAGTCAGAAATTGTGAACACTTATTTCAAATTATCCATAAATACAAAAGTAATCCACATTATCCTACTTGGTGTGGAATTTTAGAAAGCAGTCTTTTGGGTGCAAGGCAACTTTACATTTGATGCAGTTGTATTTTGCACTTTTCTTGCATAATCCACAGCGCCTTTGATTGTCCTGAAATTGCACCAAATGACTTTTTCCATCATACCGCAATTCAGTTGGTATCAGTGATGGTTCCTACGGCAAAACAGACGTCCTTAGGGAGCTCAACTTTGGAATTGAAACTGTTACCAATGTTATCCTCCTTATGAATTCCAACAAAGGATACCCTGGAACATTTTTCCTGTACAGTAACCACATGTTTACTACCGCCCCATTCAAACAGAACCTGAAAAATGCCCACCACCATTTTTTGACCTGATTCTAATTCGATACTATCCTCGGTTTTGATCGAACAAATCAACATCCCCCCATATACTTGTTGTAGTGTTTGATGATTGTCGGTTGAGTAACAGCAACACGTTTCTTTTCACTTGATTCCATCGTTGACAAGTTCCATAAGCAAGTGTCACATTTTCATCTTGAACATTAGTGCCCATAGTCACTTGATTGTTATCTTGCCATTTGATGAGCATTACTTTCTTGTCTTTTGGTTGAAGGGTGTGAGTTGCACCTCTTGACTGTTTTCCTAGGTCTTTTAACGGTGCATTTCTAGTCCTATCAGCTCGAATTGTTCCTGTTACATTTACGTTATGTTGTAACGTTGTGTTGAGGAGTTCTAAAGAATTGAAATAATTGTCAATGAAGACAAAACTGTTAACAGGAATAAATCCAATACAAATACCTTGAACAACTGACGACCCCAATGATTCTCCTTGAATCCTATCCTTTTTCCCTGTATAAGGACAAAATTGAAGAAGATACCCTTCACGTGTGGCTAAACACCAGAACTTGAAGCCGAACCATACTGGTTTGCCGCGAAAGAATTGCTTCATTGAGTGACGGCCATAATACAGCTTCATCCAGTGAATACTTCGAGCCAAGAGGTTGAGCAGATTCTTGAAATTTGTTGTTCAGGTAGTCAATGAGGGGCCTTACTTTGAATACCCTATCTGTTTGATCTATTTCAGAATTGTCACTGAAGTGAAGAAATCTATGAAGTATGTCAAATCGATTTCTTGTCATTGCATTTGAAATCAATAAGTTGTGTGAATCATCTCGTGTTTCCCAGAATAACCGCCGGTGTGGTACCTTCACATAACCGGAAACTAAAAGAATTGCAAAATATGTGTATAGTTCTTCAATGGACAAATGTATAATGCATCCTTTCTGGGCTGCATATAATACAGTCTGGCGACATATCATTCCCATTATTTCTAAGTCGAATACCATTTTGCACAACTCATCGGGAGACTTATCAAAATTCAAATAAAAAATATGATCATTAGGGGAGGGTGGTAGAGAAATTAAATTAGTTTTATGAAGATTTCCTTCAATCTATTCAGTTGTATATTTAGCTTCCTTGGGTACAGATTTGTTTACTTTCTTCGGTATAGAACTGTTTACATTTTCAGAATTTGAAGAAGGTAAACATTCAGATGAGATGAAGTAGTAGAGTTCGATGGTAATGCTCTATGAGACGCGACTGTTCTTAAATTTTTTGATCGTTTCTCAATCCTAGGTTCATTCACTTTTGATTCAAAATTTATATCCTCTCTCTGTTTGAAATGGTCCCTCTGTCTAACTATCCACATCTCATCTTCTTGAAGTAAAATTGCACTGCCCAGATCCATAAAAGTAGTTTTTTCATCGTCGTCGCTGCCACCATCATCCCGATCACTGTCGCCGCCATCAGCAGGAGGGTTAAGTACTATCTCTATTTCGTCAGCAGCATGTATACTTGCACATATTTCAGGTTAATCTGCATCTAACACCTCACCTAGCCATTTTATCAATTGTTCTGTATCTTTCCTGTAAGATGGATAAAAGTTCACATAAACGCCCAGCGTTTGATATATCAAACATCAAAGTTTACGTAGTCCTCCAGTCCATATTATTCAAATTATTATGAAAAACTATAATAGTACTGAAAGGATACACATTTGCCAACACGTTAAAATAATTAATTAAAATCGAGCATTCAAAACCAACTATTCATAAAATAAAAATCCAACTTACGTGTTATCCATCTTCCATGCAGACTGGTACTGGAATTTCAACACTAGGAACGACTGGCAAATTAATATATTTAAGTTTTCCATTGTTACCAATAAAGAGGTTGATGATTTATAAGCCAACTGGTGTACCAACAATCACAATAATAACAAAAATGCAAATATACAACAATCAAACATCATAAGCTGCATCGTGTTTGATATATCAAACGGTGGGATATAATGGGTTTTAAGGGGCGGATGTAAGCTGATTTGGGTCAAAATTAACATTTGTTTTGTTTTTAGCTGAAAATGATAGTTAAATACCTTATTTACATGATGCCATATTTTTATTTCGCTTACGTCGCTTGGAGAGGTCATAAATGCTGTTTAAATGCCCACGTGTTTAAATGGACAGCCCCTGACATGCCCCTTTTCTCACTCTGAAAATAGTTGTCCATGTCCTTGCTTAAATATCGCGCTTCGCATGGTAATTTTTATTTTACTGCAAGGGGAATTTGTGCAGTTGACAACCTGTTGTTTAAGATCGAATCGTAGATTTAACACAGTCGATTTGAGCATGTGGAAACCATGTGGATGCCATGAGGTTATGTCTTTGTTTTGAGTTTATTTTGTAAGTTTTCATCATGCCAAGACAACGAAGTTGGTGTAAAACGAGATCTGGAGGTCCTGGAAGAGGTAAAAAGAAATGTGTAGATGATGTGACAGTAAATTCAAACAGTGTAAATAGCAGTGGCGTAGCATGAAATTTTGAGCAGGGGAAGCTAACTCAAGTTGTCTTTCATGCAATACGAGAAAACGTATTACAAAAATACAGTCTTAAAATAAATAGTAGTCAATTTCAAGTCAGCAGTCGAAGATTGGTTGGAACATCGTAAGTAACACCAATAAGGCATGACCTCAAATGATACGTAGTAAAATATGATTTCACGGTTTACACATATCTCTTAACAAATAGACACGTATACGTATAACATTAGCTCACTCCCTGTCATACTTAGAGAAATCACAATATTAGTATCATTACGTAAGTATGCGTCTGTCGTTTGGTTGTGTCCTTCATTGACAGCAAGGGAGTCGGTCATTTGTTTTTTAAATCACACTTTTGTTCGTAAGTCGGTCTTGATAATACAATTATCCTAAAAAAATTCAAGTAAATTAGTGTCCGGAACTGTTACTTCGCTCATTATTTATTATATCAGCCAAATGCACACTAACACTTCAACTGAACACAACTGACGAAAAGGGATAACTCGGAAACTACTTATTTTAAATGTTAAAGCTAGCTTCTTTGCGAGCCTTGCGACTAGGGTAGCTTAGTTAGAAAGGGATGGAAAATTTGCGGGGTGGATTACACAGAAGAAACCGGTCTGCTTGGAAGCTGGTGTGTGCAGGCTTCTTGTTTACTGCTGCATCACAAATCATCCTGAGCTGCCGCATCGCAATATTTAACGCGTAAATATAAATTCTATTAAAATTAATAAATAATTTTCTCCATAAACTGCAGGTTTATTATGAAATTATTATTAACTGGGGAAGCTAAGCTTTTTAGCTTACATTGACGCTACGCCACTGGTAAATAGTGAAAATGTGTCGCATGAAACAGTGGGCTCTAGGTCTGAAAGTGAATGTGTAAGTGAGAATATTAACAGTTCAGAAAGAAAATTGTCTGCTGCAAATCATGTTTACAACCAAACAGTGAAGTGTGAAAACGGCAAACTAAGTAGTGGTAATGTCGTATTTGATATATCTATACTTTCAGAAGTGCTAAATAGTTTTGTAAAGCGTAAATAATGTAACCAAGAAAATACATTATCATACTTCGAAGACCCTAGTAAAAGAGTAGGATTAGCAAGGTATTTAGTGTTTATATGTGGTAGTTGTAGTGCAGAAGAAACATTTTACACTTCAAAATATGTTCAGACAGGATATGAGGTAAATACTAGGTTAGTTTATGGATGTAGATGTATTGGAAAGGGGCAAGCTGCAGGAAAAACATTATGTGCTGTAATGAACATACCTAAACCCCCTACAAGATTTACATCCTACAATGTTGATTTGGTGTAATCCAAGTTTATGTTGCCAAGGCGAAGTGTCATGGCGGACGCGCGCAAGGCTACCACGTATATCAAATTAAGCATGTATGCATGGCAGCCAACACCACTTCTTAGCGATGAGACAAAAGCTGCGATCATGTATTTGAAATGCTAATAAATTGTAACTATGAAATCGCAGTTTATAGACAGAACACCAGAGTCGCATAGACACTATGCTTGAAGCTCAGGAATTCCGTACGGCAAAGAAACCGTTGACCAAACAAATTATTATCCGGATTCGATCCCCGTTTAAATGCAATTCCATCAAACATGTATGAGTACTACAGATATGCAAATAGTCGCAAAACCAGAATATATAATCCCCAATGGCAGGACAGGTAATGCACTGAGAGCACATAGAGTGCACTCAGAGGTCATAGCGTGGACTACGAGGACAGACAATGGACTTGTAGGACGGGGAGTGTAGTGATAGCACAGAGATTGGACTGAGAGGAAAAAGACAACTGGTAGGGCAGAGAGTGTAGTCATAGGACATAAATTGGACTGAGAGCACACACAGTGGAATGAGAAGAGAGAGTGGCTGAAAGAACATAGCACTGAAACGACAGAGAGTGGACTGATAGGCCAGAGAGTGTAGTGACAGCACAGAGATTGGACTGAGAGCACATAGAGTGGACTGAGAAGACAAAGAGTGGACTGAGAGTGCACTGAGATGACATAGAGTGGACTGAGACTACAAAGAGTGTATTGGTAGGAAAGAGAGTGTAGTGACAGGACAGAGATTGGACTCGCACACAGAGTAGACTGAAAGGGCATATAGTAGACTGAGAGTGGACTGAGATAACATAGAGTGGACTGAGAGGACATAGAGTGGAGTGAGAGGACATAGAGTGGACTGAGAGCACAGAGAGTGGACAGAGAGAACATAGAGTGGATTGAGAGGACATAGGGTGGACTGAGAGTACAGAGAGAGGACTGAGAGTACAGAGAGTGGGCTGAGAGTTCATAGAGTCGAGTGAGAGGACATAGAGTGGACTGAGAGGACAGAGAGTACATAGAGTGGATTGAGAGAACAGAGGGTGGACTGAGAGCTCATAGAGTGATCTGAGAGGGCATTGAGTGATCTGAGAGGGCATAGAGTGATCTGAGAGAACAGATAGCGGACTTAGAAGAGATAGAGTGGACTGAGAGGATGTAGAGTGGACTGAGAGGACAGAGAGTGGACTGAGAAGACTAGAGTGGACTGAGAGGACATAGAGTGGACTGAGACGTCATAGACTGGACTCACAAGAAAGAGAGTAGACTGAGAGTACGTAGAGTGGACTGAGAGGACATAGATTGGACTGAGGGGACAGAGAGTAGACAGACAGGACATAGATTGGGTTGAGAGGACATAAGGTGGACTAAGAGGTCATAGAGTGGAGTGAGAGGACATAGAGTGGACTGAGAGGACAGAGAGTGGACAGAGACGACATGGAGTGGATTGAGAGAACATAGGGTGGACAGAGAGAACAGAGAGTGGAGTGGGAGGTCATAGATTGGACTGGGAGATCTTAGAGTGAACTGAGAGAACAGAGAGTAGACTCAGAAGAGACACTGAGAGGATGTAGAGTGGACTGAGAGGACAGAGAGTGGACTGAGAAGACATAGAGTGAACTGAGAGGATATAGAGTGTACTGAGAGGACAGAGAGTGGACTCAGAAGAGATAGAGTTGACTGAGAGGACGTAGAGTGGAATGAGAGGATATAGAGTGGACTGAGAGGACAGAGAGTGGACTCAGAAGAGATAGAGTTCACTGAGAGGACGTAGAGTGGAATGAGAGGACATAGAGTGGACTGAGAGGACAGAGAGTGGACTCAGAGGATACAGAGTGGACTGAGAGGACGTAGAGTGGACTGAGAGGACATAGATTGGACTGAGAAACAGAGTGGACAGAGAGGACATAGAGTGGATTGAGAGGATATAGGGTGGACTGAAAGAACAGAGAGTGGACTGAGAGGACACAGAGTGGACTGAGAGGACACAGTGGACTAAAAGGACACAGTGGACTGAGAGGACACAGTGGACTGAGAGGACACAGTGGACTCAGAAGACATAGAGTGGACTGAGAGGACGTAGAGTGGACTTAGAGGACATAGATTGGACTGAAAGGACAGAGAGGACATAGAGTTGATTGAGAGGATATGAGTTGGACTGAGAGAACAGAGAGTGGACTGAGAGGTCATAGAGTGGACTGAGAGGTCATAGAGTGGACTGAGAGGACACAGAGTGGACTCAGAAGACAGAGAGTGAACTGAGCACATAGAGAGGTCTGAGGGTACATCGAGTGGATTGAGAAGACGAAGAGTGCACTCAGAAGTGATAGAAAGAAAAAGATAGGTTTGTTCTTATGTTAGGCAATTATATGGAAATAACTTCCTTTACAGTTTATGCTATATCCTTATATTTAATGCTTATATTGGTGTTGTAAAATAATTGCATTTGCACGCGTTTTTTTATATTTTACTGGCATTACATTCATCATTACCTAAACATTGGCATGCAGTTAGGTACTGGTACTGGTATAACATTATTTATTAGTTTCTGCATATACTGTTTACTAACATCTGTAGTTCATTAATGTATATACCAGTATTTTTTATTATTGTAAAACATGTATTACATTCTATGTGGACAACAATATTGGTATGATTTATTTACTTGTTTCATGATTAATGTCTCATTTTCCCTGCGGATCACTTTCCGTTATACTAGGCCTATCCTTACCATCTGTTTCAACTGTTCATATTAGATTACATTATTCCACCCTTCCAGGCGTGATAGTAAGGATATTTTAGTAAGATGTCGTGAAGTATAATAAACTTCCAATTTTTTTGCCTTTCGCTTCATACACACACTTATAACTCATAAGTTCACAATGCTCCAACTTAGGAGTTAATGCCCTCTCAGCCTTAAATCAATTGTATATTACTATTTAGGACAGGGACTTCTTTACAAATTCTGTAAGTACCTGTCATTCATAAGTTTACAAGGATCGAAAACGCGAAATAATGTCCTGACAGGATTCTAACTAAGGCTTGCTAAAACGTGGACATGGGACATTATGTTAACAGGACTACCATTTTTTCCAGTTCCTTCACATCCATAACGATTTGTTATAAGTTTACTAGGATCGAACTCAAGACAGAATGCCTTCACTGAGTTCAAACAGTGGCCCGTAAGTTTCACAGCAAGAGACTTATGTCTACATTATCTGCTTTTGATTTTTTTATGGCAATTTCTTCCTTCCCGTATTAATCACATGTAAGATGACAAGTCTCACTGAGGGGAATAATATTCTTGAGCTCAACCTATATTTCTGTTCTCTTTGTCTACTCTTTCATATTCTTCTATGTCCTCTCAGTCCACTTTCTTCCCTTTCAATACTCCTTTTGTCCCCTCAGATCCCTGTTTTCCCAGTCCACTCAATGTCCTCTCAGTCCACTCTATGTGCTCTCACTCCAATCTCTGTCCTATTCCTACACTCTCTGTACTCTCAGTCCACTCTATGTCTTGTCACTACACTCTCCTTCCTACCAGTCCACTCTCAGTCCACCCTATGTCATTTCAGAACACTCTTTGCCCTCTAAGTCCACTCTTTGTATTCTCAGTCAGCTCTATGTGCTCTTAGTCCACTCTCTGTCCTCTCAGTCCACTCTATGTCTTCAGAGTCCACTCTGTGTCCTCTCAGTCCACTCTCTGTCCTCTCAGTCCAGAGGTGCAAAGGACAGGAGGAAAGGTCTTATCCGTGCCATTCAGCTGACAACACGATTCGAGGTGGCAACACTAAATAACGAATGTTTGTTCCATGCCAGGGCTGACTTTCTTCCCGGCAAATATGTTATTGAAAAAAGAGTTTGAAGTGGTTTGGTCATCTGATGAGAATGGGCGAAAATAGATGGCCTAAGCAAATTTACTAGTGGAAACCTCCAGGGAGAAGAGGAAGAGGTAGACCAAAAAGAACTTGGGACAACGAACTAATGGAGGTCATGCACAAGAGGGGGTTGAGGACTGAAGACGCACAAGACAGAAGGCTTTGGAGGATTGGCACAGGAAGACGGCAGTACCTGTAGAATCCTCAATAATAGTGTTGATACAACTGTAACATATCACCTTTAATATATTTCATATAAAATATTCACATAATAAAACGATGCATTATCGTTACTTTTCGTTTCTGAGTTGAATGTTCTGGTACTTCTCAGACAACGTGCCATCAGCCGCCACTGTCAGGAATCCTCACACACGTGGGTTAATAAGTGCATTTTTCGTGCACGTGAAGTGTCTGTACCTCACGGAAAGACCAGAATACTAATGTTAGAACACAGTCTAATTGGAAAAATGTAACTTCATATTTTTCTAGTCAGATAACCTCAACCTTCCATCATGATACAGTTGCTGCGGCAGAATTAACATTTTTGTTCCACACGCTGAAACATAACGTAAGCTATACCAGTATAGATTCTTCTAACGAACTAATATCTCATGTTTTTAAAGGCTCAAAGATTGCTAGTTGTATTTCGTGTGAAAGAAGAAAGGGAGAATATTTAGTAAAAGCTGTGTTGGCGCCAAAGTATTTACAAGATGTTGTCTCCTAGCTTGTATCCAAAGACTGCTACTTCTCAATTGCAACAGATGCAAGCAATGTAGAAAACCGTAAAATTTTCCTCTATGTGTGAGATATTGTCATTGTGAGGATGTCATAAAAATAAATATTTGCACCTTTATGAAAGTGCAAATGAGACATCTAGTTCAATATATGAGTGCATTCTGAAAATTTCAAATGAAAATAGTTTAACTTTAGGTAAAATATCAGTATATACTGCAGACAACACTATTTTGAATTATTGAAAAAACAATTCTCTTTTCAAGCTTCTTCACAATTCAGATAAAAGAATATTACAATAAAACTGCTTTGCTCACATAGTTCATAATACCATGAGGCATGAAAACCACTCTCTTGATATAGATGTTGAAATAGCAGTTATGAATATTAACAGTCATTTTTCTATGTCTGCTAAGAGTATAGAAGAACTAAAAGATTACTTCGAATTAGTGGATATCAATGGAAGGAGATTCTTCGGCATGTCACAGCCTGTTGGCTTTCATTGCAACCCGCAGTGGACAGACTAATATATAATTGGCCTGCCCTCAACAGCTACTTCAAATCTCTTGGAGAGGACTGTTGCAGAATTTTACAGATGTATTTTGATCCAGAAGATGACATGAAGGATATCTTGCTTGTGATCCACCTTCGGTTCTTCAGTAATGCTGAAAACATACGAAATTCTGGAACGAGCCACAGTTTCCATACTTGAAGTGAATGATGCAATGTGCTTGCTGAAGAAAAAACTGCAACAAAGGAAAGAGATAAAGATCTTCGGAATTTATGCAAGGAATGACATGAAAACTGTACCTTCAACATAAAAAAGAAAACTGGAAGACAGTTTCATTGCATTCTACGACGAAGCACTGCGTTATCTTCATAAATCCTGTGATTACTCGAATGGCAATATGCAGCGAAAATACATGCACTCAACGTAAAGAAGAAAGTGACATTTTCTTCATTTGATAACATTGTTGATAGTCTGCAGTTAGTGGAGGACATCAATATGGAAGAGTTATATGAATAATTCTGCGTGTTTGGGAACATCCATTCAAAAATTCTGGAAAGCTCAGAAGATGCATATCAGAAGTGGAAGGCAGTGTTTTCTGAATATAACGGAGGGCAGAACCTGATGGAAATTGAAGGACTTATGTCATTTATTCTAATTGTTTCTGGCTCTAATTCATTTACTGAGCATGTGTTTTCTTTGATGTCAAACAAATGGACGGATACAAGAAACAGGTGTTCAGTGTCATTAGTGAAAAGTGAACTTATGATTCCAATAAATACAAACACGTCCTGCAAAGAATTTCACAACACTATCAAAACAGATAATAGTATTTTAAAAGCAGCTAAGTCGAATTCTAAATACACTTGGAAGAAATGAGGTAGCCCTCCTTTTGACTGATGGACTAAATTATAATTTAACTGTCATGTCATTGGTTTTATTGTAAATAAATTATTAATAATCGATTTACATTATATTCATAAAAAGTAGCTACAGGTAAATAGTATTTTCAATATACACTCAGGGACAAAAAAAACCGGACACTTTAATATTTGCTGGTATTTTGCAAAATATTATCTTCTCATACAATATTATGGTAGCCATCTGTTGTTATGGAGACGTGTATATATTGTTGATTGTTTTTTGTTTTATAAACAAGCCATTACAACCAAATATTCCAATTTTGCTTTCGGAGTCTCAGCTATAACAATTTTGTCTCAACCATTTTGTGCTTCATTATCGTTATCATTCGTTATTTCTTTATTTTTACATTTTCTGAGTTTAAGTGGGGTTGTAACATTTGTCTTAAAACAAGATGCGACCTGAAGATGTGGCTCGAGCTGTAGCCCTTTACGATGATGGACGCAGTGTACGTTACATTGCAAATGTTATGAATATGGCTAGAAGCACAACCCATGATGCCATAAACGGTATAGAGAGACCCTAGAATATCCCAGAAGACCAGGTTCGGGTCGTCCAAGAGCTACAAATCCAAATGAAGACAGGTATATGGTGTTGAGAGTTCTTAGGGAGCGCAACCTGCCAGCTACTATTGTAGCCCAGCAATTTGTTAACATGCATGGACGCCCAATTTAGGCCAAAACAGTTAGAAGGAGGTTGAAAGCAAGTGGACTTATATCAAGTAGACCTGCAACTGGTCCCAGACTTCTCAGGATGCATCGAGTTGAACGATTGCGTTTTGCAAATGATCACAGGGATTGGAGAAATGGACAGTGGAGCTGTGTTTTGTTCACCGATGAGTCCCGTTTCAATCTGTGCTCACCTTATGGACGTGAAAGAGTTTGGAGAAGTAGGGGAGAACGATTTTCACAGTTTTGCATTTCCGAAAATGTGCCGTATGGAGGTGGTGGAGTGATGGTTTGGGCAGGAGTGTGTACGGATGCTCGTACAGAGTTGGTTTTTGTTGAAAATGGAAGACTAACAGCTGATAGGTATATAAATGAATGTTTGGCTGATCATGTTGTGCCATTTGGCCAATTTGTAGGCGATAATTTTGTTTTAATGCATGATAATGCACGGCCGCATATTGCCCATGCGGTCAGAGATTATCTCCAAGAAGTGGGAATCATGTTCTTCCATGGCCAGCAAGGAGTCCAGACATGAACCCAATTGAACACGTGTGGGACATGCTGGGACGGTGTGTTAAGAATAGACACCGAGACCAGAATCGTTACAAGAGTTGAGGCGAGCACTTGGCGAAGAATGGGAACTTATTCCTCAAGAAGACATTGCTAACCAAATTGAGAGCATGCCAAGACGTATGGATGCAGTTATTCAAGCCAGAGGGAGTAATATCCGTTACTAAAAAGAGTTTTTAATGTTTAAGGCACCATAAAATTAAAAAACAGTTAGACCAAACGATGCCATAGTTATACACCCTTTTTAATTTTTTGTAAATTTTCTCATCAGAGATTTTTATTTTTTTCAAATGTTATCGTATAAGGTGCTAAATGGAACATTATTTTGTTTAAATGGGTTTTGTTTCATTTTGAAATAATTGGCAACAAAATACAAGCAAATATAGAAGTGTCCGGTTTTTTTTGTCCCTGAGTGTATTTCAGATTATGTCCCTTATTTGGTGAAATGTCCTTATATTTAAGTTCATGCCCCTTACTTCGTTGTTGTAAAAGTGGTAACCATACAGATGAGGATAATGACGTTAGAAGTGAACAGACACAGAATATGAGGGTGATGCCTTAGAAGTGATACAGACAGCAGATGAGGGTAGTGCTCTTACATGTATACGACACAGCTGATGAGGGTAGTGCCGTTAAAAGTGATAAAGACACGACAGATGAAGGTAATACCATCAGCTCAGTCAACAAATGTGTACCTTCTGTATCCGGATTTCAGTCTTCGAAGGACTGACTTAAGTTGCAAGCAAGCTGCGGATTTTTAGGCACTGAAGCAGTTGAAATAGGTAGGATAAAATAGGCATTCAGAATTCTAAAATAGGCATTTAAAAAGGCATTAACAATTTCTTATTCTTAATGGCTAACACGACCATAGCGTAGCATTATAACTAGTTTCTATAGGAATGCCATTATGGCAGTGAATAACTAAATATTCCTCTAAATGTTGTAATGAGAAGTGATGTCTGTTGTATGTAAGAATGTTCTTAAATTGAAACTCCTCTCCGATTCACCTAAAGTGATGGGTCAATACTTCAGGGATCCAACTCAGCTGGGAACCAAACCCGTGGGAACGCAGTAATGTCATTATCATTTCCAATCAGTAGTTATGCCACCAATAACACTTGCTTCCAACCAGGATTTCTTTTCACAATTTTCAAATACTTATTTCTCATTGTTTCTCCCCCACTCCTTGGTATTTCTTTAAGAAGAGTTTCTACTTTCTTCATAACTTGCACAGCACTGTTGAGTGATATATCCCTCGTTTCCAATTTCGTTATGTAAGCTGGCAGCTTTCCAAAGTTTGCTTTGATGAAAGCAATATGAGATTTTAGCTTTGGCTTTCCCAGGATACTATTTGCCTCTCCTATGCCTGCCGCCTAGTCCTTATCAAAAGTATTAGTAACCTGCAATGTTAAACAAAATTTGTAACTGCGGGTTATATTAGCATAAAAATACTTAACACTTCTAAAAATTAGTTTCTCAAAACTGATTAAAAAGTTAAAACAGAAATCAATAGACTACATTAAGCAGTTTACCCCTTTAATTTTGTCGAAATGATCTGCATAATAGAAAGCAGCTTCTAATGACATACCCCAACGTGTAGCAACTGACTGTGGTGACAGAGGCATTGTTGGCAAAACGTCTTTGAATGCAATAATTCGAGAAAGTGCCTTTAAAAAACCTTCTTTACGGTAGACATGAGGTTGTTCACAGAGGGAAATTTTTACCTAATTTCTTCAGCCAGCCTATGAAGTGCGTGTGCAGAGTAAGTCACGTGTAGCATTTTTTGGTACAACGCCTTCAGTGTCTGTCCAGCTTTAATCATATATGGTGCACTGTCTGTTAAAGGTACAAGGAGGTTATCGTCATCGTTCTCCTGTAGCAACAAGTTTCCTAAATGAAACTTAAAATATCACAGAAATTGTTTTGAAATAAAAATTTGTAACAATTCAGGAATGTCATTCATTTTTACTTATTCAAAGCATCCTTAACCGTTCTTACAATCACTGAATGGTTGGTGACCTCTACTTCTTTGGAGAATATTAAATTCGGTATCCCTGCAACATTGGAAGTCATGTTCCCAAGAACAAAATTAACAATCATTCTCTCACACTTGTCCGTATTTTCATCAATACACAGTCAGAAGGGTGAATTTCCTATGTGACGTTTGATTTTATTAATGGTCTGCAATATACATAAGAATAACACAACTACATAAAAGTAACCTTAAAAGTTAATTGTTTTAATACATCTAAATAAAATAAAGTTCAAAAATTTATAAACTCACCGAACTATACATTACACTCAGATAATTTTTTGTTAATGTTGATTCGTTAGGGATAATCTTGTTGGTGTATTTGTGTAGAAAGTTCCTGAGATATACGCATTATCTAGCTTCCTCCAAGGAATGTTTGCTTTCACCATAGTTCTACACAAGTCCTCATAGAATTCCTTTTTATCATTGTTGGGCAATTCGGACAAGAAAGGCTGTACTGAAGTGCTGATCTGTTTACTTTTCATTAAATTCATGTTGGTACCCTTGTCCTGGTCAATATGATATTTCTTCTCGCATTTAACCTAAACATAACATAGAATGTTAATTAATTTAAATTACCATGCATAGGCCTAACACAAATGAGGTGAAAATGTGACGAACACAAAAAATATACTGAATTTTCTTAGATCTTTGCAGCATGCTTGGCAATATATAACTTTTCCATCTGACGTGAAGTTAGGATCACCACCAATCCATTGTTTCAGAACATATGCTCTGTTGACTTTTGCTTTGACATAATATCTCAACGGTATATTTCGCGTAATACAGAAAAAAAAACTCAACTCCATACTCAACCCACAAAACGGATACACAGTTCAATACAACTACCCTAGTCAACTACCACCAATGATTCGCGCGGCTTTCGAAATATATTTTTTTTCCTTATTGGTTGATTTTAAATTATTCGATTTCTCCGTTCTCTGGTTGCAGTATAACGTAACACACACAATTATCGATAGTTGTATGATATCAAAAGAAAAAAATTACAGACTCAAAAAATATTGATAGAGTGAGCAATATATATTTTTTATTTTAGTAGATTATTTTATGACGCTTTATCAACATCTTAGGTTACATTGCGTAACAAATTTTAACTTTTTTTTTTTTTTTTTTTTTTTTTTTGCGCTGGGCATGTGATACAATATGTTTTCTATATAATTTGAGCCTCCTGAATACGAATATGACAATGAATAACAGTTGTTCGTTACGATTTGTGAGAAATTATCGAATATACATCTATTAAAAATACTGCTTTGTATAATGACAATAAGGTTAAATATTCCCTAAACAGAAGATTGCAGCTTTCTTTTTCTGCATTTTCTTTCATACTGGGCACCAAGTAAGTCACGAGATAAAGTTTAATAATAGTCTGGTAGCATATTGGTATTCCAATGTTCTTGCTGTCTTTTTTCCATAGTTAAAATTTCTTGATAAAAGCGCTCACCATGCTCATTACAATTCTCGGGGGGAAAAGTCAAGATGGGAGTGAAGGGAGTGAATTTTTGAGGCACATTTTACTACCCATAATTTCATACGTCAAGAGTAAATTTTGATTTAAAAAAATGCATATAAAATTAGTTATCTCGAAAATCCGAACTGATGGAACATTTTGCTTTTAATTTTTCAATTCGGGGGGTCGAAATTAGTAAGAATTTGTTAGTTTTATGTCTGGCGCAAAATGGTTGTTGATCTGTGTTATTTAGCGTCTGAATGAGATGAAGGTGAAAATGCCGGTGAAATGAGTCAGGTGTCCAGCACCGAAAGTTACCCAGAATTTGCTCATATTGAGTTGAGGTAAAACCCCGGACAAACCTCAACCAGGTAACTTCCCCGACGGGAATCGAACCCGGGCCACCTGGTTTCGCGGTCAGACGCGCTAACCTTTACTGCACAGATGTGGACTGGTCAATAAATTCAAGTATAATATTAATACGGATATTTAGACAACTTTTAGGCATTTATAAGCAGATAGGCATTTACTAGTGAAATAGACAATTATAGGCACTATAAAATTCGCATATAATAGGCCTACTCAAAATGTCTTAAAATGGATGCGTAACTAAAAGCTTGCGTCTTCAGGTTAAGGATTAAAATAGTCATACGGGCATAAATCCGCAGCTTAGTCGTAAGTAATAAAGTAAGAAATGTATTTACTTTCGCACATTTTAATTGGGTCGCGGCGGCGTTATTATTATTATTATTATTATTATTATTATTATTATTATTATTATTATTATTATTATTACTATTGTTAACTCACTTTAACAATGCTTAGAAGCATCATTAGTCAACTTACGTCGTTTATGTGTGTAGTTGAAATGGCGCTGCATGTGTAAAATTGCGTCCTCTATCAATAAAGCAGATTAGCCGTTGCATGGACGTGGACGTTGTGTAGTAATGCGAAAATACTCTGTAATACTGTAATGGTGGTGTTTTAATTGCAATAACTTATCAGGCCCCTCTACTCTCCGCTCCAACAAGCGAAGCAATATTATACACACTTGCGCTCCAAACGAAAAGTGCACTTGGAAATCACACTTGTATGTGTTTGTATCAGTGGTGTAAGCAGAATTTTGCCAACTGAGGGGTAATTATTAAAATTGTTTACAATATACATTATAGGTATTTTAAATATTGTGTATTCTATCATTATTATTATTATTATTATTATTATTATTATTATTATTATTATTATTATTATTATTATTATGTTACGGTATATTTACTAATAACGTTATACAATTTTTTAAATGTAATTTTTTCACAGCCATTTAATTTTTAACAAATTTTAACTTGTGTCTAATTTTGTTGTAATATAGAATACTTGTGTCATAATTACACTTACGCAATAATCATATATATATAGATGGCCTGGGTAGCGTAATCGGTATACCGCTGGCCTTCTGTGCTCGCGGTTGCGGATTCGATCCCGGCCCAGGTAAATGGCATTTAAGTGTGTTTAAATGCGACAGGCTTATGTCAGTAGATTTACTAACATGTGAAAGAATTCCTGCGGGAGAAAATTCCAGCACACCGACTACGCTGATATAAACTGTGCAGCTGCGAGCGTCGTTAAATAAACCATAATTTAGATTTATATAGGCCTATATATACAACAATCATTTGCATATGATAGGCAAGACACTTTACTTTTCATTACAGAAAAATCCATGGAGCAATGAAATAAAGAGTGTCACTACAAGAACGCCGGACTTTAATGTGAATAAATGCAACAAAAACAGATATCAGAATAAATAGCAGATCCGGCAAACCAATAAAAAGACAAAGTCGAAATATGCCAGTAATGTCTTCGTTATTGTTGGGTTGACGACACTGTTGTCTGCTCTGTTATCTGTGTTTGTTACAATTTATTCACATTATTAATCCCGGCGTTTTTCTTGGGACAGACCTTATTTTGAAATATATATATTTTTTTTAATTCAAGGGGGTTCAAACCAGGTAAACACCCTCCCTCTTGTGTACGATCCTGAGTTATATCGTATTCTCAGTAATTCCGAGCAGCCTTCGGGGCACGAGTTCCGTTCGCTACCTTCAAATCACTCAAGCAGTCCCTTTCCCTTCCTCTGCCTTGAAACTTACCCTCTTACGTTTATCCCCTAAGAAATTTGCTATTTTACATAACAATTTATGAGATATGCAGTGGAAGAAGTGGTAAATATCATGGGACAGGAGTTTTAGAATACTGCAGACTTACTCATTATAATTACACCACAGATCCACAATCACTCCATAGTCTCCAAAAAATATTGCAGCGTAGGTGCGAGTTAAATTCAATATTAAATCAAATGAGTTCATGAGATCCGTATCAGACTTAATGGCACAACAGTTGCACTTAGCCATTGCGTGTCGAAACCGGCACGCAAGGTAACTAACAGTTACGTACTACCAATAGAAAGATCAAAATGTAACTGAGACTACATCATAACAAAATATTGAAAGAATATAAACTCTGTTATAGGCAGAAACTGATATTCAATAATCCATAATAATGAGATAAGTTGTTCGTAGATTTAGCCTAAATAGGTGTTCGAAGAAAACAGACATTATTGTAGTAACAATTCAATAATTCCTTTAGACATTCTGAATGATAGTTATTACTATTTTACTCCATTTTCTTCAATTATTATTGATATTCAATGGATGTAAAAAAAATTACCTTCGGGCTTATGAAGGGCCACGTCTGTGGCTTAAGTACTAGAGCGCTGGTTTTCCATCCAGGCGGTCCTTGTTCGATCCCCGAAAAGTTGTGATGGATTTTGTGGTGCACAAAGCAGAAGTTACATAGGGGTTTTCTCGCTGTACTTCCGTTTCCTTCAATTATCCTGCCAACCCCATTTACCTCTCTTCCAATTCCATCTGCAATAGTAAAAAATAGGCCGGGGTGGTCTTGACTGTAATACGGATTTCCGATGCTAATATGGAAAGGGGTTTGGACTCTGACTCCTCTCCTTAGGGCTGAAGCAGGATGACTTACCTGTTAGCATAAGATTCATGAATGGCACACAATCTGGCCACCAGCCTGACTTGGGCAGTCACCACATAAGGGGCGAAATCAAGCGTACGTAAAAAGATCCGTCCCTGGTTCAGCCTTCGGAAAGCCAAGAAAAGTCAAATGTTGTAAGCCAATGTAATTTATTATAAACAATCATTTCATTGTATACGGGCTGATCAAGATATTACTACCTATTTTCTTCCATTGTTTTTAATTTGTATTTCGACTGCGTTGACAGATTGCTGAGACGATCCGGGGAACTTGAACACACTCTTCTGCATGTTACCTGATCCAAATTGATTTATTTAAAAGTATTTGCATTAGTTACTACTAAGTCTTCAGCTGTTGTTGAAATGGGTATTTACTTATGACCTTTATTACTTACTTACTTACAAATGGCTTTTAAGGAACCAGAAGGTTCATTGCTGCCCTCACATAAGCCCGCCATTGGTCCCTATCCTGTGCAAGATTAATCCAGTCTCTACTTATGACCTTTATGCTAAGCTGAAATTAAAAATTAAATGAACCACTAAGCTCATAATGGGCAAAGGTTTGTCACATTATCTATGATTGTATCTGATTTCGTAATACGAAATTTTATTTAATTAATGTTTCATCCGAATAATATAAATTCAAAAATTTTACACAAATATGGATATCGCTAAATAAAATATAATTCTTTGTTAAACGTATTGTTTGTTATATTATACAAACTCGAAATCTTACAAATTCCTTGCTCTTTTCGTCTCTGAATATTTCAACTCCTACTCTACAATATCAATTCGAGAATTCTTCCAAACGCTTATTTATAAACAATTCCCAAGTACTAACTAGCAGGCAGGTACGCGAGCTTATGCGGCACTTACAATTCCCTTCCCCTAATGGATAACAATGAATTAATTATTCTATGTAAAACTTATAGGCTATCTCTCTAATTGGTAATTTACGTATTTGCTGCAAACGTTCCTATTTGAAGCGTAGTATACTGTAATATTACTGTAAGATAAACAGAAAGTTCGTTTTTTTTACAGATTCTTTTATATATATATATATATTACAAATTGTAAATTTTAAGAAGAAATGTGCAATATTTGTTGCACAAAAGGTGTAAATACGGGATAGGATGAAAAAACTGCTTAGATTTTATTTTTTATATTGGAGATATTTCTCGGCTTATCTATATTATTTTGAGACATCCTACAAGAAGATGACCTCTCATTTTCACCCCAAACAGAAAACAGGTATAACAGTATAAAACATCTCTCAGAGCACCTATTAGCCAGGATATTTCTTCTACCATGAAAATTGACATTTTCAATTTTCTCGTTCACCATCCACTATTTTAATGTGTAAATGTAGTGTAGACCATGTATTGTGGGTCCCTATCACCACGGCATGGCGCGTCCTCAGGTTGCGGATAGCGGAGACGGCCTCCGGATGTAGAGGATAGCTGCGAATATATTGAATAAGCAGTCGTGGACAGCAGATAAGGGGTGGTCCTCCAGCTTGGGGGTTCGGCGAAGAGCTAACAGCCCATCACCGTAAAAAAACAGCTTGTTACGAAATCTAACAGTAAGCCTCGGAATGGAAATGATTCTCCGGCACGACCACAGCAAAGGAAAAAGGTTATAAGATTTGGTACATGGAACGTAAGTAGTCTTTATAGAACAGGAGGGGTAACATTAGTAGCAAAGGAACTAGCTAGATATAGAATAGACTTCGTGGGAGTACAAGAGGTTAGGTTAGATGGGAATGGCACATCTCAAATAGGCGATTACTTACTGTATTATGGGGAAGGAAACGATAATTACCAATTAGGAACAGGATTCTTTGTACATAAAACAATAAAATCAGCAGTAAAAAAGGTCGAATTTATCAGTGATAGGTTATCGTATTTAGTTCTTAAGGGTAGATGGTGCGATATCGTAGTTATAAATGCTCACGCCCTTACAGAAGAGAAAGAGGGCCATATAAAGGATAGCTTCTATGAGGAATTGGATCATACTTTTGATCAGTTACCTAGATGTCACATGAAAGTTTTATTGGGGATTTCAATGCTAAAGTGGGACAGGAGGATATTTTTAAACCAACAATTGGAAAAGAGAACCTACACATAAGTAGTAATGACAATGGAGTTAGGTTAGTCAACTTGGCCACATCAAAAAATTTCATTGTCAAGAGTACAACATTTCCCCATAAGGATATACATAAATATACATGGACTTCTCTAGACGGAATGACACATAACCAGATAGATCACATCTTGATAGATAAAAGAAGGCACACTAGTATAGTAGATATTCGAACTTTCAGGGGGGCAGACTGTAATTCTGACCATTATTTGGTATTTGGACAATTAAGGGAAAGACTATCAGTAGCCAAGCGAGTAGAGCAACACGCTAATATTAGTAGATTCAATATTTTGAAATTAAAGGACGGGGAAACTAAGCAACGTTACCAGGTTGAAATTTCAAATAGGTGTGCTGCTTTAGCAACTGCTGACGAAGCTCAGGAAGAATTAGATGTTAATAGCGTGTGGGACAATATCCGCGATAATATCAAAATTGCAGCTGAGCAGAGCATTGGTTATCATGAAACTAAGAAAAAGAAACCATGGTTTGATGAAGATTGTTCCATTGTAGTAGATAGAAGGAAACGGGCGAAATTGAAATTCTTACAGGAGCCAATTGTGGAGAATAGATATAATTATTTCAATGAAAGACGGGAAGTAAGTCGTGCACTTTGGAATAAAAAGAGAGATTACTTGAAGGAAGAACAGAATGAGGTAGAAACAAATAGTAACAATAAAAACATTCGAGACTTATATAAGGGTATAAAGGAATTTAAAAACTGATATAAGGCAAGGGTAAACGTGATCAAGGATGTGAATGGTGACTTACTTGCACTCTCATTCAATCCTATACAGATGGAAAAATTATTTTGGGCAACTACTAAATATACATAGGCCAAATAGAAATGATCAGGACGAAATTCAAATACAAACTGCTGAGTCATTCATACCGGAACCCACACTTTCTGAAGTCGAAATTGCGATAGAAAATCTGAAAAAGTACAAGTCTCCAGGTATTGATCAAATTCCAGCACAATTAATACAAGAGGATGGAAGGGCATTATCTAGCGAAATTGATAAACTTGTACTTGCAATTTGAGAAAAGGAAATTGTACCAGAACAATAGAAGGAGTCCATAATCGTACATATTTTTAAGAAGGGGGACAAGACTAACTGTAGTAACTTTCGAGGAATATCACTTTTGTTGACGTCGTACAAAATTTTGTCGAATATCCTTTTGAGAAGATTAACTCCATATGTAGATTAAATTATTGGGGATTATCAGTGTGGTTTTAGGCGTAATAAATCGACTATTGACCAGATTTTTTGTATTCGACAGATAATGGAGAAAAATGGGAGTATAAGGGTACAGTACATCAGTTATTCACAGATTTCAAAAAGGCGTATGACTCGGTTAAAAGAGAAGTTTTATATAATATCCTTACTGAATTTGGTATTCCCAAGAAACTAGTTCGATTAATTAAAATGTGTCTTAGTGAAACTTACAGTAGAGTCTGTATAGGTCAGTTTCTATCTGATGCTTTTCCAATTCACTGCGGGCTAAAGCAAGGAGATGCACTATCACCTTTACTCTTTAACTTCGCTCTAGAATATGCCATTAGGAAACTTCAGGATAATAGACAGGGTTTAGAGATGAATGGATTACATCAATTCTTGTCTATGCGGATGACGTGAAAGTGCTAGGAGAAAATCCACAGACGATTAGGGAAAACGAGGGAAATTCTAGTTGAAGCAAGTAAAGCGATAGGGTTGGAAGTAAATTCCGAAAAGACAAAGTATTGATTATGTCTCGTGACATGGAAATATAAAAATTGGAGATTTATCTTTCGAAAAGGTGGAAAAATTCAAATATCTTGAAGCAACAGTAACAAATATAAATGACACTCGGGAGGAAATTAAACGCAGAATAAATATGGGAAATGCGTGTTATTTTTCGGTTGAGAAGCTTTTGTTATCTAGTCTTCTATCAAAAAATCTGAAAGTTAGAATTTATAAAACAGTTATATTACCGGTTGTTCTGTATGGTTGTGAAACTTGGACTCTCACTTTGAGAGAGGAACAGAGATTAAGGGTGTTTGAGAATAAGGTTCTTGGGAAAATGTTTGGGGCTAAGAGGGATGAAGTTACAGGAGAATGGAGAAAGTTACACAACGCAGAGCTGCACGCATTGTATTCTTCACCTAACATAATTAGGAACATTAAATCCAGACGTTTGAGATGGACAGGACATATAGCACGTATGGGCGAATCCAGAAATGCATATAGAGTGTTAGTTGGGAGGCCGGAGGGAAAAAGACCTTTGGGGTGGCCGAGACGTAGATGGGAAGATAATATTAAAATGGATTCGAGGGAGGTGGAATATGATGGTAGAGACTGGATTAATTTTGCTCATGGTAGGGACCAATGGCGGGCTTATGTGAGGGCGGCAATGAAGCTCCGGTTGCCTTAAAAGCCAGTAAGTAAGTAAATGTAGTGTAGATCTCCTATTTTTGTAATCTCATTTTGTTTCATAGGCCCAACTTGAAAGCTTTTAGTTTTGCAAATAATGACTTCAGTGTTTTCTCAGTAGGCCTATAAGCCATTCTGCACAAAATTAGTATGTAACACACACAAGCAAGCAATATAGTAGAAAGAGGTGCAGGAACAGGTTAAACAGTGGATATCCATTATTAGCAGGACGTATTGCACATGCTGGAGCATCAGTTGATCTAGAAATTTGTCGACCTGGTTGGCAAGTTGATATAGCGCTGGCCTTCTATGCCCAAGGTTGCGGGTTCGATCCCGGGCCAGGTCGATGGCATTTAAGTGTGCTTAAATGTGACAGGCTCATGTCAGTAGATTTACTGTAATGTAAAAGAACTCCTGCGGGACAAAATTCCGGCACATCCGGCGACGCTGATATAACCTCTGCAGTTGCGAGCGTCGTTAAATAAAACATAGCATTTTTTTTTCTAGAAATTTTTGCATCCGCTGTTGATTAAACTGAAACTCAACAATGCAGCATCACAGAAAACCAACATAGCGCTGAGTATTATATCACGATTGAGACTAGCCGCGTCCTGCTACTGGGTCGTAGCGAATTGATTCTCACTTCTCCCCCGCCTTCGCACAAGCTGTGGCAACCAACGAGTTAGAAAGAGATTATAGAGTGGCCATTGCACCCCCATGTTTGAAGAAAATTGAAAGAGCGACCGCCATTGACATAAGCGCCCAAAACAAAGTGGGGGTGAAGATAAGTAATTTAGGATTACAGAAGCAGTCAAAAATTTCGGTTACATAAATCACTTAAACTGAAGTGGAAGAACCTAGTGTTTCGTCAAAAATTTGACTTACGTGCTGGTAACTTAATATAAAATAAGGAACTTATGTGAATTAAATGTAAAACGAGCTATTCCTAGAAGAAAAGCTTAAAAGAATGACTTAACGGTGCAAAATTGTCATGTGCGTACGACAAGAGATCCAGCAAATATATTAATATTCTTATGTTTTTTTTTTTTTTTTATGCGACTTCTAAGACTGTCTATAAAATGAAGGAGTATGATTCGGATGATTTTATTAATTTTTTTTCAGTCTCTACACATTGCAAAACTATTTATTATACCATGAGATATAGAATGAAAATAGATCCTATCTGTAGTAAACAATCTTTACCTATATACTTGTAACTTGAGTAAAACATGTTTTGTTTTTGTTAAAATATAGTGTATAGTGAGGCCAGCAGCGTATAGTCTGTCTGGGCACTTCAAGGACTGTGGCGCCACGAATTATTATTATTATTATTATTATTATTATTATTATTATTACTATTATTATTATTATTATTATTATTATTATTATTATTATTGTATATTCTTTCATGTCTCTCCAGTCAAAATACTAACATAAATACGACCTACCCGAGAGTTTTGCAGAATTTTGGGATGCCAGTGTCGAAATACAATGTTAATATTTCATTGCAATTAGGCTTTAACTGGTTTGAAACAGAATTGTAGTGGTTTTATCCGTATTTAGTGTAAGTCCATTACTAGTGAGCCATTTATGTAATTTATCGTTTGTCTTCGAAATAGGCCTACTTTTTATAAGCTACAGCTCATGGTTCTTTTTTTTCTGTAAGCAGAAGGACACAAGGAGCAGAAATAAAGAATGCCAGTTTCAAAAAAAAAATTAATATTTTATTGCCATTAGGTTTATTTTATAAGCTATTGCTCATTGTCTTCGTGGAGTTGTTCACTATCTGTCTTGCTAATAAAAACCTTATATACAGACGTGTAACTATCTTATACTTATACAATGAGTAGCTCGTTTCATTCATTCATTCATTCATTCATTTATTTTATTCCATAGATCTTACATGAGCAATGAAGCTTTAAGATGTGGAACATGTCAACATTTTACAATATTACAATTACAATTTTTACAAATTTTTATAGTTTTACAATTTAGTAATTTTCTACAATTTTTACAATGTTGTACAATTTTTTTACATTTTGGCGAGATGTAGTGAGATGAAATGAGGTCCGAGGATTCGCCAAAATATTACCCGGCATTTGCCTTTTCGGTGGGGGAAACCTCGGAAAAACCCAACCTGGTAATCAAATCAAAGGGGGTAATCAAATCAAAGGTGTTGATGCCAAGGACTCGCCATAGACCATCCGGTTTCAGTCCCACGGCTGTGGAAAACCTCGGAAGAAACCAAAGTCCAAAGGGGGATCCAACCCAAGCCCGAACGCAGCTCCGGAACAGCAGCCCAGCGAGTCTGCCGACTGAGCTACATCGATGGCTCTACTAAAAGTATACAATACATAGCCAATCAGATTATTAAATTTACAAACGCAAACGATCATTCATAAGTTGAGCTATATTATAATACAAAACAATTTAATTAAATTTGAGGTATAAACAATTCAACCAGTTGTGATATACAGAAATTGATAATACATATCATGCAAACTACTTCAAATTACAAACACAAACAATTTATCAGTAGAGCTATACAGATTACTATTCAATTTAAAGCATATACAATTCATCGGCCAAAACTATACAAATATATACAATACAAAGTAGCATACTTTCATTAAGCTATACAAATTTGTGCAATTAATATCAAGTAGATTAATTCAATTTATAATCATAAACAATTCATCAGTTGAGCTATACATATTACCATTCAATTTACAGTAGGTCTATATATAATTCATCAGTAGAGCTACACAGACTAGTAATCATTTTAAGAACATATACAATTCATCAGCCAAACTATGCAAACATATACAATCAAATTAGTTCAATTTACAAACTTATTTTCGTTAAGCTATACAATTCATATGAAGTAGATTAATTCAATTTATAAGCTTAAACAATTCATCAGTTGACGTATACAGTACATACAATTCATCAGTTATGCTAAACAAAAAATACAATACATAGTAAACAGATTAAGTCAATATAAAAACATATTTTAGTTGAGCTATATAAAATTGTACATGTCATTTAAGTAGAATAAGTCATGTGTGAATTCCTTACTAATAATCACTACATACGTCGTATATAACAGTATAACTGTTACACAGCTACGTCATAGTTTCGTAATTACTTGGTTACGAAAGGTAATAGAATATCTGAGGTTCTCAATTGCAACCGGTAGAGCGCTCTAGTGTGGCGTGTTATATATCGATAGTACAACTGGCTCTAATCGATTACCACACTACATTTTGGTCAAAGAGTACAAGCTACAGCAATATTATTCTAATAATTCTATGATCTTTGGTTTGTTCTTCTGTGGTTACATGGTAACCATAATCATAAAATGACAGTCGATACGAACAGCTGTTAGAGGGGCGGCCATTTTTCGCTATATACAACGCTTAAACAAGGGGTTTCGTGTATATAACTACTGCAAAGCAATTTCCATTGTATAGTTACAGACTGTTTATGCATCCATAGCTTATTCACGGTTTATTAGTAACGTTTTCTGTCTCAACTCTGCATAAGTCTCGTATAAAAACTATACACTGTTTATAGTAAGGCTGTATATGTTTATCTTAGAAGTGTCGTGAACACAAAAAACTATGCTCGGAGGGACACAATTCTTCTCGTTTCATTATTTATTATTACCTACTGTTTCACCAGTTCCTTTTTTCTTTTAAAATGAATCTGTACACCAGTATGGTATGCCGGGCTTTGTTACACATTTACGCATGAAAACATGCTGATAACTAACAAAACTATGGAGATTTAACCCTATAAAATTTACCTGAAATATAATATGTCATTTGTCTTTCTTCCACTATTGCAGTTATGTGTAGCACAAACAAGATGCATGTATTATTATTATTATTATTATTATTATTATTATTATTATTATTATTACTTTATTTTTTTTATTTTTCCTAATTCCTATCTTCGTATACACAAAGTTGTAAGTAGACTAATTTATTCAACGGAATGCGCTAATTTCATGTTTGCCGTGTTTCGCGGCGGCACCGCTAAGAGCGCTGTACGAGGCAACTTGGCCACTCTGTAACCTCCAACGAATTAGAAAGAGATTATAGGGTCGCCAAGTTGTCCTGTACAGCGCTCTTTGCGGTACCAATTCGACACACGGTAGCCATGAAATGAGCGCCTACTGTTGTAAAAATTCGTCTGCTTACAACGTTGTGTATACAGAGGTAGGAGCTACGAAAAAACAACAAAAATTTCATGCCTGTTGTGTGTGCTGCATTTAACTGCAATATCAAAAGAAAGAAAAGACAACTTATATATCATATTTCAGGTAAATGTTATGAAGTCCATAGTTTTGTTATTTAGCAGCATTTTTTTCATGAGTAAATGTATAGCAAAGCCCGACATAGATACCGTGTGTATTACAGTATTTTTCTTTTCTTGCAGATTATTTTTGAAAAAAAAAAAATCAACTAGTGATACAGTGGGTAATAAGTATGAAATGAGACAAATTGTGTCCCTCCGAGTATAGCTTTTTGTGTTCATGACACTTCTTGTGTCCTTCCTTACTACTTATAGAAGAATGCAATGTCCTGTAGCTTGTAAAATGTAGGTCTATTTCGAAACACACGATAAACCAAATAAATGGTTTGCTAGTAATGGACTTAAACTAAATACGGATAAAACTACTACAGATCCGTTTCAAATCCAGTGAAAAAAGCAATGAAATATTGAAATTGTATTGACATCCTTTATTTCTGCATAGTCTATTTCGAAGCCAACGATAAACCAAATAAATGGTTCACCAGTAATGGACTGAAACTAAATACATATAAAACCAGTATGCTACAATTCCGTTTCAAACCCAGTGAAAAACTAGTAGCAATAAAATATTAAAATTGTATTTTGACACTCGCAATCCAAAATTCCGCAGAACTCTAGGGTAGGTCGTATTGTTGTTAGTATTTTGACTGAGAGGAAATGAAAAAACATGATTGAGCACCCACGTGCAATAATGGGGTAAGTATGAATGTATTTCGTAACTACTTACCCCATTATTGTACGAGGATGCTTATTTATACAATAATAATAATAATAATAATAATAATAATAATAATAATAATAATAATCTGTGGTGACACAGCCCTTGAAGGGCCCAGACAGACCAGCCAGCTGTGGGCCTCAGGTTCACATTTAGAAAATTATACATTACTGTAACAAAAACAAAAAAAAAACAAAACAAACAACAAAAAAAAAAAACAAAAAAACAAAAAAAAAAAATGAAAGCGTGTTTGGACATGTTTTACCCAAGTTACAAGCTTGGAGGTAAAGATTGTTTACTACAGTTAGGGCCTACTTTCAGTCTCTATCTTATGGTGTAGTAAATAGTTTTGCAACGTGTAGAGACTAGGAAAACAATTTAATAAAATCATCCGAATCATACTCGTTCATTTTATAGGCAATCTTGCAGTTCACTTTTGAAAAAAATCTAAGAATCTTAACATTTTCTTCAGTATATTTGCTGTGTCTCTTGTTGTACGTACATGACAATTTTGTTCGGGTTATTATTTTAAGCTTTCCTTCCAGGAATAGCTCGAGTCTTTTAAATTTAGCGTACATAAGTTCTTTATTTTAGATTGTTACTAGCACGTATTTGACGAAACACTAGGTTTTTTCCACTTCAGTTTAACTGATTTAAGCAGACGAAATTTTTTAACAGCTACACGATTCCAACCTTAATTATAGCCACGCCCACTTTGTTTTGGGAGCTCATGCGGATGGTCGTTCAATGACCAATTTTCTTCAAACATGGCGGCGCTATGGCCACTCTATAATCTCTTTCTAACTCGCTGATAATCTCTCTCTTCTCACTCGTCTGCAAGAAGAGTCGCGCAGTGGAATGACTGCCAACAGTGAATGAAATATTATCTGGAAGGATCGGAGTGAAACCAAGCCTAGATCCAATAATTCAAATTTTTAGTGTAGGGTAAGCTTCAAAATCCTCTTAGCATCTTCGCCGCTTATACGCATTTCAATATTGTTTTTAATGTACGAAAATCGATACTTAAAATTGGTAGAAATATAAAAAATATCGTTAGTTTATAACGCGATTCTAAAGAAATTTCTTATCAAGCACTCAACCTGAAAGAGCAGAGAAATGACTAACAATCCCTCACGAATACAGAATCGTTTCTCAAATCTAACTACAAAAAGTAGGTAACCTATTCGCATAGTCTACTACAGACGTGGACAAATTATTAGCAAAATTGAAGATTTTTATTATATATATTTTTTTTACAAAATATGATTTTTCAATTTAGACTACAGTTGACATTTTTGCGTATTTCCAAATTATTAGCAAAATTGAAGATTTGTATTGTATATTTTTAGAAAATTTAACTCTTCAATTTGGACTACATTTGATATTTTTGCATATTTACAAATTATTAGCAAAACTGAAGGTTTTTATTATATATTTTTACAAAATTCGATTCTTCAATTTGGAATACAGTTGACATTTTGAATATTTCCAAATTATTAGCAAAACTGAAGATTTTTATTTTATAGTTATACGAAATTTGACTCTTCAATTTAGACTGTAGTTGACATTTTTGCCAATTTACAAATTATTAACAAAATTGAAGATTTTTATTATATATTTTTACAAAATTTAATTCTTCAATTTAAACTACAGTTGACATTTTTGCATATTTCTGTCTATTGTAATGATAGAAATATGCAAAATTGTCAACTGTAGTCTAAATTGAAAAATCAAATTTTGTAAACAGAATTATCATAAAAATCGTCAATTTTGTTAATAATTTGTCCACGTCTGTATATACAGTCACGAAGCTTGGGATGATGTTTTGCAAGTCTCGCGACAGTTGCTAGCCGCTTGGAGCGCTGTGAGTACTAGTAACAATAGACTGTGCCACAGCCATCGTGATCTACTACAGGCCGTACGGCAGACCACGTAACTCGCTTAACCCGATCACGAAGGGGAGCGTTTCAACCATATAAATTAGTTCGAATGCATAAACAGTAACATATGTTTCTCTAAAATGTAGTGTAAATTCCATTAATAAAATTTTAAACAATGATTATGAGAAACTTCAGACATAATTCACTTGCGAGTTAAGATGTAATATTATTTATGGTGTTCGTATGTGTAATAGGGGTACCTGCCTTTATTTCGATTAAATATTGCGAAATTATTGTACATTCATTTATGCACGATTCAATAATTTTCAGTAGCACCGCACGAATATTTAGATATGTTGAAATTATAGGTTATGTTTACTGTGCCAGTTGCCCCTTTCTGTCTAAATTTAGTGATCTCCAATTCCTTGCCATTCATATGAAAATTATAGTTTATGTTTACTATATGTAACTTATATTCCTAAATTCGCAATCATACATTATAATTAAGCATAATGTCATGTATGATACACCGGACATTGAATTTGTCTGTATTTTAAAACTACAATTACTGAATTATTATATTTATCTACTACTTAAGAGACGAAGTAACACAATTGTACGCACACTAATTTCATAGGAGTGGTATGGTAAATGTTTTGTCTAAAATTAAGGAAGGTACATGTGCTAAATTGAAATCACAATATAAATTCTTTTTTATTATACCTCAAAATAGCTTCCAGTCTAAACTTGAAATGCTGACGTGAACAGATTATGTTAATATGTAAAATTCTCTTCACATTAAAATAACACAGTTTTGTAATTATTTCTGCAACATGTTATGCAACAAGAAGTAAACGGAACTTATGGACACATTACACTAAATAAAGCATAGGAATGATAAGCAATAAAGTAATAATGTAATATTTCACTGAGCTCCATACTCTGAAATAGAAAACCCGAACATACATTACGGCCTGGTCTAGATCGAAAAGGCATTGACTTTGCCGTATTTCGCATTGTTGTGAAAAGTTGTGTAAACTGTGAAATGTTCGTTATCGGTTGTAATAAATGTAAATGGCTAAAATACAATAATTTGAATAATAATATGGGACAAGGAGACGTTTGTAGCACTATAAATTTTAAGAAAAAGAGGTCAGAGTTATCCTTCTTCCGAAAGATCCATGAAGGTGAGTTTATAAAATATAATATATACTTTATGAAAATAATATATAAACCTTATGTATTTCGTATTTCAATAGTGGAAGAAAGGTGTTAATTTTCCAAAAGAACACGATATCAAAAGTACAATACATTTTATCGTCTGCTAGGGAAAGAGTCTGTGATGAGGCGATAGTAGCGATCCTTGTGGTTAGCAACTATCTATGGATCCATATTTCAACTGTCTATATTTGCATATTTAGTAAGTATTAAGCTTCGCAACTGTATATACTAAACTGTGCTATTCGTTTATAGAGCCCCAGATCACAAATGTAACAGATTGATCGTTCCTATGTTAAAATCGGTAGCACTTTGAAGAGAATAACCGCCAAGATCGCTACCCGTCCGCCGTAAACGAACACGAGATGGCTGTACATTCGTATGCAATTCAAATGTTTGACTTATGACGTGACTCCTTATGTAACAACTAGATGGTAGCACAGTAAACCTGACAAACGTTGTTACCGTCAAAGCATTTAAGACCGAGCAATCTCGGTATATACCGTGGGCTTACAAGGAAAATGTATTAAGTCCAAAAATGCGAAAAATGAGTTACTAACGGTAATAAGTACAATAAATTGTGGACCGTCTACAGGGAAAACGTATTGAGTTTTAGCTCTTATAGTTCCTTAATAACGAAATCTTCCCAAATAATTAAGTCCATTAAAAACAAAATGTTGACAGACAGAAAAAAAGTATTAAATACACTTAATACCCTTTGTCTGTACACTTAAATAATAGTTTTAGAATATCTGTACAGGCAGAATTATTTTAGCCCATAACCTGTGCAGGTACACAGTGATCTATGCTAATGATTAGCACTGTGATTGTACACGTTTTATTCATAAACATGAACAATTATATGACAAGAGGCAGGAAATTGTTGCAGCTAGTTGTGCAGAAGAAGGCCGAAGTGATTGCTAGTAACTGATTCTTCTTAAATATACACGATAGCCAAAACAAATAAATGCTGTAATTACTTTAACATTTTGATGTGAAGTTGCTATTTTTATGCTGTATCTAAGAATTTTTTTAAATCGTGTTTTGGGAGCGAGCAGATCCATAATTAAAAGTATTTAAATAAATTTATAATTTTTTAAAAATAAATTCTAAACGTAGACCACATAATGACAAGATAATAAATATTAAAAATTGTACTGTGGATATTCCATTTCTTATTAAAAATGTTGATTAATAAATAAAATTTGATATAATCTGACAATAGAACTGTAAGAAGTGTGTAACCAAAATTGAGGAGTTGAATGCAATAAGGACGCAACCCACAAAAAGCAGTTTTGAGATAATGACCTTCAAAGTTGTCAATTTACCATAGAAATGTTATGGCACGCTCCATAGTAACACTAATATATGTTTTAGTTCTTTTCGTCATTTTTTGCAGGATTGCACTTTAATTTGGATGTTAACATCATTATAAGTGTTGAAAGATGAATTTAATAATAACACTTCAAGGGCCCTTTTTGTGTTCAACAGTCCTACAGACTGATTATGATAATGATAAATATATTTGTTTGTATTCTGTGTTAACATTTAAAAATAATAAGCAGGAATAAAAATACAAACTGTTCATCTTGAAAGAATGTGTATTGAACTTGAAAAAGTTAACTTAGTCTACACAATAATAAAAAATGTAAATAAATGTTATTACTCATATTATGTTATTAATGTTCACTGCTTTATAGAAATAATAGTCTAACATTCATTTCTCTTTCTTCACTTGCCTAATCCTCTTCATTGTCTTCTTATTCTTATTCTTCTTGTTCCTCACCATCATTTTGTTGAGTCTTTGTAAGGATTTCTTCATACCACAATCGAGATGATTCATCTAGGAACCGAAACAAACTTCGAATATCTTTTTCTTTTGCTCTCTTAACACCAGTAGCTTCACGTGGTAGTAGTTGCAAGGTATCAGGAAGGGATTTCTTTTTCAAAAATTGGAATGCTGTATAGTAACTAGCATACGCTTTATTCCGAATCTCACCTGTGAGCAATCCGATGGCATCACGGTGTTCCGAATTCCACCGATGACGTCATTGATGCTCCACCGGTGTCGCACCGGTTCCATCAGCTTGCAGAGGTGGTGGCAGTCTCCATCAGCCGCCATCAGTGAATGTGATTGCTTCTTGTATAGGGCGGGAATTAGCAGACGAATGACATCGTGCACTGTTCTGTCATGGCGGTGTGTTCTGCTTTAGTTCTGCTGTATTGTTTGTAATAAGCACAACGTAAAAACTATATGTTAATGGCTTATGAGCGAACATGTCAACGGACCAGTTATTACTACCGGTTCAAGAAATAAATTGTTTATGATCGCTTTTCTTTGAACAAGATGGCAGTACGGAAATTTCGCAAAATTTTGCTAACGTAGCACAGATAACCACTTACACAGTCTGCATAACAGCCATAGATCCTTCCTGCAGTTTGGTTCCTATTCCTCTGCAGCGTGACGTCATTGTTGTCCATCGGTCCGGTGAGATTTTGAATACGCTGATAGGTGAACCGGAACCTTTGCCCAGTGATGTATAAGATAGTCTGCAATATGACTGAAGTCTAAAAGGAGTTGATTCTGATCTTGCTGCACTGAGGCTCTCACTCCAGTTTCTTATTATTTTGGAACTTTCTACACAACATTAAAAGGAAATGGATTTTGCCTGCATTTCTTAAAAATGTCTATGTATTGTGATGCACTGCACACATTTTCAATCCTTTTCAACTTTTGACTGTAGAGTCCAAAGTTGCGATAGCACTGGTTGTAGGAGTGTCCCCTCACAGGGAATACATGAAGAACATAGAAATCCATGAACACAAAGCCATAAAAACACTATTTTTGTTCTGACCTCCTGCTGCAACAGAAAACAAAACTATTCCAGTCGGTTTGTACCCCTCGTCCTTTATTTTACATATCAAGAAATCATGAACGAAAGAACATACACTTGATTTTACCCTCAGTTTCTAAAAAGCAATAAAAACTGCTTTTACCATTATTATGGCAGTGCACGTTGAATAGATATAGCCAGAGTAGCCTCTTATAAAACTGTGTGTGATGTTGCGTTGAGTTTTGGCAGAGGAAGGTTTTGAGCATAATCGAATTCCGACACTAAAACCGTGCTCCCAGCTTCCTGACATTTCACAATGCACGTTTCTTTATTTTCGTATATGCTTCAATCTTCCTTTGATGTAACTCATAAATTATTTTACACGGATCATTTTGATTGCTTTTTAATTTCATTAAACACTCTGTACAAAAGTCACAAACGTCCGTTCTTGAAGTTTTTAATGAAAATTTAAAGGTCTTGAAAAAGTTGAAGTAGCACTTGTAGCCAATTTTCAGCGTTAATCCAGTATGTTCCTTGTAGTAAGTTTTGAAAAGTTCAAATAATATTTTCATGTTTAGGTTAGGATTTTCATAATACTTCTTATTTGATTTCTCTCTTGAATAATGAGATGTTTTGTGTGGTAGTGATTCCAGGTGTTCTTTTGCTAAATCTCAAACACTGCTTTGAACCGTATTTGGATGGTTCTTGTGACGATCTCCCATGTCCTTGATCGAATTTTCCCCTAAAGCCTTTTTTTGAATCACACGTATCCTCTTTCTTGATATTTTATAGAGATGCAACACAAACTTTTGGAATGTTACAACTGTTTCTCCACTAGGATGCAGTAAACAAATTGATAATTTACAATCAGAGACCTCGCCAGTCATAAGTGAACGAGATGTATTGGAGAAAGTGGATAATGTTTTCTTTTGTAGGTTATTTTACGACGCTTTATCAACATCTTACGTTACATAGCGTCTAAATGAGATGAAGGTAATAATGCTGGTGAAATGAGTCCGGGATCCAGCACTGAAAGTTACCCAGCATTTGCTCATATTGGGTTGAGGGAAACCCCCGGAAAAACCTCAACCAGGTAACTTGCTCCGACGGGGAATAGAACCCTGGTCACATGGTTTCGCGGCCAGACGCGCTAACCGTTACTCCACAGGTGTGGACGCTAATGTTTTCGGAAGTGATTTTGCATAATATTTGGACTCATTGACAACCTAATTCCGAGTATTCAGAAGGCAATAAAAAATATACGGTACCTGGAGAACCAATTCAAGAAAGTGAAAGTCGATGGAGAAAAAGGAATCCAAGCAAACTTAAATGCAATGTGAAAAAATTTGCGTACTGATGGTTTGCCAAAAAAAATCACAAGATGCTAAAATTCCTAAATCTCTAAATTGTAACTTGTGTGGATTTAAGTGCACTGAAAACATTTCTGAAGTGCGGCGAAAGGAGATTTGTTCAATCTATTGGAAGGAAGAAAAACTTCATTCCTCATTGTGTTATCAGCAGCACTCTAGAAAGGGAATCGTAAGAAACTTGACTAGGGCCACTGTTTTTATGATTCCTCCTCCTTTGTATTTGGAAGCCGTCAAAATTTTCTTGCTCCTGGCACACAGTTCTCACAAAAAAAGAATGATGCCCAGACTCTGAGCCTTCTCCCGGAAAGAAATTCTTCAATGTAGAGCAGGTAACAAAAATGTTGGTGAAAAAGAAATCCAGAGATGAAAATGATGTTGTTAATTGGCTCAAAGTGAAGGTTTTCAATTACACGGAAGAAACACTTTGGGTTCTGCAATACGAATGTGGATACTCTGATGAATATAGTAAAGTAATTAAAGTTCGTGGAGAGGGACGATAATTTGTTTGTGACAAACAATGCCTTCATAATACTCAAATTCGTTGCCAATAAGCTCAGCAAAGGGGAATAATCTTCTAAAATTCTGTCGAGCAAGTATCATTCCTGAAGAATTGCATGGCTGGTACAACACTCTGCCAATACGTGACACTGTAGTTGACAAAGTTCCAGAACCTGCTGTGGATGACAGTGGAAGTGATGATTCTGGAGATGACTCTTAGAAAGCTTGTGATTTAGCTTCTAAGAAAGACCGATCATTTAATGCACTCTTTGTATCATGGAGTTCAAAATCTGTGAATATATAGCTCCATTCAATTCAGTCCTAGCTGTGTTAAAACCATAATTCAATCTGCAAAATATGCTAATATGTAGCTTAATACATGTATTATTTAACAAGAAGGAGTAAATGTGTTTTAATGCAAAACCAGATTTTTCATAAACATTCAAATTTTCAAGTCGATTTATCTCAATACTAACTTTTTTTTTACTTAACACCTTTTCCTTGTAAGCCCACGATATAATCTAGGATAGGACTTTCTATTCGAACACACTTTTCTAGTATTTTAGTTATTATTTGTAACGATGCAAGAAACAATTCTTTAAATAATTACATTGTTCTGTCGTTCTCGAATAATTTGCTTCATAAGGGCCGATTATGAGCAAAATCTATGATCTCATTTATGGGGAAATTCTTGTAGACAGGTGGGAAGGCAGACGCAGAGTCGACAGGCTAAGAACAAATTTTCGTTATCGGAGATATTCAAAACTTCCACTTCCACGAATGTCTGAAAACAAATTCTTGCAGCAACGTAATATCTTTTCTACTCAATTCTTATAATGAGAAGCAGAAGAAGAGCTGCACAGTACAGTAAAATAAAGAATATATGTAATACATAGAAGGTAGACTAGAACAGTATAACGGAAATGAAACAAATGTATGTTAACAATGTAAGCGTTCATAATAAAACATAAGAGAGGAATAAATATATAAAGTACTTGGAAACAGTGCTACCATCTAGCGATAAAAGGAGCAATCTACTAACAGCAAACATTTAGAATGTTCATCCATAGTATAGGCATTCTTACAGTGAGAAAATTTCACCACTTTTTCTACCAGACGGACATGCGCGCGCATACAGGCGGAGATAAGTAGCACTACTGGGACAAGTCAGCAGCTTTTATATTACGGTGATGATACAGAAGCGAAAGATTTTTATAGGGATGGGGATTTCGAAGGGACAGTATTTTTGAGGCTGTAAATTGCAGAAAGAACAACGGAAGAAACACAGAATAACATTTTTTTGCTTTCTCTGAAGATCCGAAAAAAAATGCATATTTTAATGTATATGTATGTCTTCTGGCTTACGCTCAGCATGGATCAGTTTTAGGTTTGTATCTTTTTATTTAGTTTAAATTGTTAAGTTTAATTCTGGTGTAATGATTTCACAAGTACAAAATGGATTATAAATACTCGGGGAGAGGACTTACTAAAATAAAATACAAAATATTTCAATGCAAATTACCGTCTATGGACAAAACTCTTCGAGAAAAGCCAGTTTATGGAGGACCAGGTTCAAACTCCGTAGTTGGCCAGTCCCATTGAAGTTTGTTATGATTTCCCTCAGTCACTAAGGGAATATCGGATTGAAAATTATTTACAAACCATGATTCGTCACCGTCTTAGTCACCAATATCATACTCATTAAAATAAAATCTATATCAGTTAGGTAATGTACATGCACACAAACGATCTATAACACACAATAGAAAAGAAACCTCATCTATACTGAAGGAGCAATCCTTGTATTTAGTGATTTAAATGTGAATATTTCAACCTGAAGCGTCAATTTTAGTGTTGGTTGTTGTTTATTTTGTTATAGTGTTGTTCAATGAATTAAAATAATTCAATTAGTTTCTAAATTAAAATTATTATCCATTGGTGCGAGTGCGTGAAAAACTTTCTTCAAGCATGGACACAGTTCAAATTCGTCGTTCTCCTGAAAATGAATTCGGTTCTTCTGGTTTAGATCCTGGCACAACTGAACATGATTTTCTTACTATGGTTGATCGGATGGAAACTGTGAGTAGCGATGTAAACATTAATAATTGTGGAAATGATATAGGTTCTGTAAACATTTCCTTGGTGCCTAGTAAGAAAAAAAAAGATGAAAGAAAAACAATATTTATACAGCTACCTAAAAAATCACTGAAAAATATTCCTGCTAAGCATGTTAAGTTGACTCCTCTTGAAAGTAAAAATGTTAGTGTTTTAAATGCTACGAACAAGATTGCTTCTTCATTACCTAATCTGAATGCAACGTTTTCTAATATGCAAATTAATAAGCGGCCGTGCACAAGCTCAAATACAGAAATAGCACAGAATATGACGTGTTACACCAAATTCCCACTCAAAACAGATTTCAGCCCCTAGCTACGGAAGACAGTATGGAGGAACCTTCTGCTGCTTCTACACTTCAAAAGGAAAAAATTCCACCTATCTGCTTAAAGAACATTGAGAACTATCAGCTCTTATTACAAAGCATACAGAATCATGTATAATCAGAATTTCATACAGAGTTGAAAGGTTGAATCATAAAAGTTTAAGCATGACCATCCTATGATTTTAGATAACTTACTACTTACTTTGATTCAATTCGTCTGCAATATTATACTTATAAAAATCCCGCTGAAAAGAAATTTTATGCTGTTAATCGAAAAGTATCTTGTTCTCTCAGTGATCGAGAGATAAATGTCGCCTTTAAACAATTTAACTATCCAGTTCATAAAGTAACGAGACTCCTAGGAAAGAACAAACAGCCCACTCCACTTTGCGCAATGGAACTGAAGAACAATGAGCAAGGTAAATCAATACTGAATCTCAGTCGCCTATTACACTGTGTAGTTAAAGCCGAAATCAGACGTCAATCCAAAGAGATTCCTCAGTGTACAAGGTGCCAAAATTTTGGTCAAACTAAGAACTACTGTCAACTCGAACCACGCTGTGTACGATGTCTAGAGGCTCATCATTTCTCTCAATCCCCTAATCATAAAACAACACCGCCTAAGTGCGTGAACTGTCAATAACAACATCTAGCTAATTACAGAGGCTGCGAACACTATTTACAATTGAAGGAAAAATTCTTACGTGGTGTTCAGTTAAGAAAAGAACAAAGGACTCATGTTCCAGAATATTCCCAACAATTACTTCAACGTAAAGTAAATTCTCAGCATCAAATAAATCCTTCAATGTCTGAACCATCTACGTCAAGATTTCAAGCAAATTCTCAATCTAACACGTATGCAAATGTAGTTAAAGGATCCTTTGATCAGAGTCACCGTCGCCCTATAAGTCAGCTTGCTCCAGAATATTCCTCTTCATCTCTCTTAACTGATCTACTTTCTAAGGTTATCCCGCACATTATCACTCTCTTGACTTAATTCTTGTCAACAATTAAAGATTACCTTATCTCTTTCTCTGTCATTTTACTTCCAGAATGGCAGCAAATAATCAAAATTTCTATTCATCAGCTCACTATAATCAATTGGAATGCTGATGGTATTAGAATGAAACGATCTTCTCTGATTGCCTTTTTGTCAACACATAATATTATGATAGCCTGTATCACAGAAATTCACTTTCTTCCAAACGAAGTCTTCACTTTTCCAGGATATAAAATATACGGAGTGTTTAAAAAATACGGGGCATAATTTCAGGTATGTATATCCCACACGTAGACAATCAAAATAGTTCATTACAACATGTGTCCGGAAATGCTTCATTTCCGAGTTATGGCCTTCAGAACATTGAAATTCACCGGAACGTGAAGACTCACATGCATCGCCTACAAGTTCTTCAGAACAAGTTCCTTCGAGCAGCAACGAATGCCCCGTGGTTTGTAAGAAATCAGCAGCTGCATCAAGAATTGGGAATTATTCCACTAGAACAATGCATCCATTCAATGTCAAAATCTGTCTTCAACAAACTTCCTGGCGTTCCTGGAGCTGTGACATATAACATTGAAGCAAGATCTTGTCAGCCATCTAGACTTAAAAGGAAACTACCTCAGGACATCTTTCTTAGCGATACTACTCTTCATAAATTTAACAGCCCAAACCTGTGGAGTAACGGTCAGCGCGTCTGGCTGCGAAATCAGGTGGCCCGGGTTCGAATCCCGGTCGGGGCAAGTTACCTGGCTGAGGTTTTTTCCGGGATTTTCCCTCAACCCAATACGAGCAAATGCTGGGTAACTTTCGGTGCTGGACCCCGGACTCATTTCACCGGCATTATCACCTTCATATCATTCAGACGCTAAATAACCTAGATGTTGATACAGCGTCGTAAAATAACCCAATAAAATAAAAAAAAATAAATTTAACACAGAAAATCATCATCATATTTTTATTCTCATAGTTCACAAAAGTTATTAATTAATTAATTTAAAAATAAATTTAATTAGAGGAGACTTTACAGCCAACCTCATCATGATATACTCTATGGGATATTCCATAATTTAACAGTGGTCTATATAGCAAGTTTGCTGGTCGACCAATAAATAAATTAAAAGAAAACAATACTCAAGAGGTTATTATTAAACCCAAAGATTCTACTCACGTGATATGACCATTGATGTTAAAGCTGCTATAAATCAACGCTTGTAAAAATAATTATCTGCTGTACCGACAGTATTCTCGGACATATGTATTTTCTAATATTTTTTCTGCTTAACAAAGGAAACAAAGTCTTTCGTATTACTGTACTGTCTACTAGGTATATGTATATTTCCCAATTGGATAGTTTGAATTCGAGGCTTTTATAAGACTGATTGGACCTTAACGAGAACTTGCCATTTTTCTGTGAATCAGAGTTCCAATTAATGAATTCTTTTTGGAATTCATAAACTGGCTGTTCTCGAAGAGTTCTGTGCATATACGGCAATTTTCACTCAAATATTTCATATCTGTTTTTAGTAAATCATCTCGCCGACTATTTATAAATAATTTTTTACGTCTGATATCATTAGAACAGAATTTAACATAACAATTAAACGTAATAAAAGCAGACCTATACAAGCCCGAAACTTAACCACGTTAGATAAACAAGCCTAGTGTAAACCATTGTGCCTAATAATGTATGGATATTCGTCCTTACGTCTCTGGATCTTTGGAGAAACTGAAAAAATGTAATTCTGTGTTTCGTCCTTCGTCGTTGCTGCAATTTATAGCGGAGCAATAAGTTCCGTCTGGCCGAGTTTCCTTACTGTATGGCTACGTATACTGTGGCAGTATAGGTACATTACAGGGTAAGTGACATCTGTAATATTAGTGTCAGTTAAAGTAAAATTCTGTGTTTTTAATATTGTTACTTTGTTTTAATTTATTTAAATATAAGATGTCAGACATGCAATAATGTGCATCTTCTTTTATTTAATATTACATATTATGTAATACGTTTATTTATATTCCTCAGTTAATACATATAGTGCGCATGTAGTTACAGTTATTCACCACTAGAGGCGCTAGTTATGCTCAGTTGACTGGTTTCCATAGCAATAACAACAGATAGTTTTCATACTGTATTAATACTTATACAGAGTTTCATCTATCAAATCTATTGTTAGCATCTGCAAATCACCAAGTTTCAAACCCACACTTCAGGGTTGAAAATTTTAAGAATAAAAATATTATTTACATAAACCACTGTACATGTTACGCTATGATAAAATCACAGTGCATGTCTATTACCATGAATGTGACCAGTGGGGCCAACTTATATGGGCCTGTGGGGCCCAAGCGCACTCAATAATTTGTCGTGTTATTATTATTATTATTATTATTATTATTATTATTATTATTATTATTATTATTATTATTATTATTATTATTTCAGCACTACGCAAAGTTCTTAGAGGCGTTTCTTTGCCCATGTTCTCCCTTTCTTCGGCTGTGGGCTTCTTTTCTCTCTTCAGTCCACGTTGTTCCAGTCTTTTTCGTTGGGTTTTCCTCTTTGTTCAACTTGCCATTCTATGAATTTTGATTCCAAAAATTTCTGTGTTTAAGATATCTTCTTGTGTGATTCCTGTTATTTTAAGTCATTTTTATTTCCTCAATCCATTTTATAGTATATGTTTGTGCTTTACTCTTAGTTTCATAAAATTCAACTGTTTGTTTTGTGAGTCATTCTTTAGATATGTCCGTGAAAATTTAACCTCTTTTTTTTTTTCTAATGTCACTATGAATGTCTGTGTTACTTTATCTTGTTTACTTTTCAGTTTGTATTGTTCACCTATGACTACTGGGCCTAAAATTTTCCTTGCGATTTTGCATACTTTTTTTCCCATTGTTTTCGACATCTGATTTTCTCTTCAAAATTAACGTTGCAAGAGACATTCTGGTTTAATGACGTGTTTATAACGTCTTAATCATGTATGTTTGGATATGCACTTTTTATTGTAAATATTTTCAGTGAGCCGAAATGCTGTCTCCATTTTTTTGGCTTTTGTTTCAACTCCATTTTCCTAATCATTTCGTCGAGGTATTTACATTGCGTGACTTGTTCCATTTTAACATATTTGGTGTCTGTATACTTTGGTGCTTCCAGGTAACGTATTCTGTTTTATCGAAGGATATCTGGAGACCGATTTTCTCCGCGATTTCTTTTTTTGGCGTTTTTTTAACAGTTAAATCTGTTTTTGAACTGTTATGATGTCATGAGGTAAAATTGCTAAGTCTTCTGCAAATGCTCGCTAATCTAACTTTAATAATTTTCCCCTGCCTAATGTGATTGGTTGATTAATTTTGAGGATTGTTTTTTTGTTTACGCCATTCTTGTATTACCTTTTCAAGGACATTGTTTAAAAGTAATGGAGAGAATCCATATCCTTGTCTTACTCCTGTTTTAACCTCTTACTGCATAGGGAAGTTTTGCAAACACTGGTTTAATATGCAAATAACTTAAGTACTTCTTTCTTTCCCAACATATGTCACATATGGTCAAATCCAGTTATTCTTGACAGTGTGTCATATCTGTCCCAGTATGCAATTTGAAACATTATATGCTTATTATATGTTATATGAGAATAAATCCGGTATGTGCCATATCTGTCCCAGTATGCGGAATGTGGTTAATTTGAAGAGTTCAGAAATTTTCCCCTTAAACTTATCTTTAGACTTTGTATTTGTCAATGTTTCTTCTATGATTGCTAGAGTTTTGCGATCTAATTAAACCATTATTATTATTATTATTATTATTATTATTATTATTATTATATTATTATCATAATCATTATCATTATTAAAATGTGCCTCAGCGAAACATACAGCAGAGTACGTATAGATCAGTTTCTGTCTGATGCTTTTCCAATTTACTGCGGGCTAAAGCAGTGATATGCACTATCACCTTTACATTTTAAGTTTGCTCTAGAGTATTCCATTAGAAAAGTTCAAGATAACAGAGAAGGTTTGGAATTGATCGGATTACATCAGCTGCTTATCTATGCGGGTGATGTGAATATGTTAGGAGAAAATTCAAAAGTATTAGAGAAAAAACGAGAATTTTACTTGAAGCAAGAAAAGAGTTAGGTTTGCAAGTAGATCTCAAAAAGACAAAGTATATGAGTATGTCTCGTGGTCAGAATATCGTACGAACTGGAAATATAAAAATTTCAAATTTATCCTTTGAAGACGTCGACATCAGTAATAAAATAATATAAATGACACTCGGGAGGAACTTAATCGCAGAATAAATATGGGAAATTCTTGTTATTATGCGATTGAGAAGCGTTTGTTATCCAGTCTGAAAGTTAGAATTTATAAAACAGTTACATTAACGGTTGTTCTGTATGGTTGTGAAACTTGGACTCTGTCTTTGAAAGAGGAATAGAGATTAAGGGTGTTTGAGAATAAAGCTGTCAGGAAAATATTTGGGGCTAAGAGGGATGAAGTTACAGCAGAATGGAGAAAGTTACACAACGCAGAACTGCACGCACTATATTCTTTACCTGACATAATCAGGAACATTAAATCCAGACGTTTGAGATGCGCAGGACATGTAGCACGTATGGACGAATCCAGAAATGTATATAGAGTGTTAGTTGAGAGACCGGAGGGAAAAAGACATTTGGGGAGGCGGAGACGTAGATGCGACGATAATATTAAAATGGATTTGAGGGAGGTGGGATACGATGATTAATAGTGCATTAATCTTGACGAGGATAGGGACCGATGGCGGCTGATGTGAGGGCGAAAATGAAACCCAGGGTTCGTTAAAAGCCATAAGTAAGTATTATTATTATTATTATTATTATTATTATTATTATTATTATTATTATTATTATTATCATTATTATTATTATTGTTGTTATTATTATTTACGAGATTGATTAATTTCTTTTAACTTGTGACTCGTGTTTGAGCCCACCCAATGTTTTCCAAAAGTTGGCGCCACTGAATGTGACTCAATATAATAAGTAACATTCGTGTCAGTTCGTTTTGCCTTTAATGCAGCCCTTCGTGACGGCACGTCATTATTGAGCAATCAGTGACTAGCACCATATGAAATTATTTGAAGGAGAAAGCTAGATCTACATGTGCGGAAGCATAAGAAAACTTTCCATCATCACTAACCGTCCAAATAAAAAAATCTGTGTCCTTTTCTGAATAAGTGGTGGGCAAGAGCGCTACTTAAAGCCGTCTATTGCTGTCCAGTTTTGATTTTATGAAAATCGGAGCGAAAAATTAATGAAGACTTCCAAAATCAGCTTCATTTTCGTAAGGATAAGGTTGCTGCGTGTCGAATGATTTCATTGTGAATACTAGTTTCCAGTCTGCCTTCCTTTCTGACGTCACAGAGTGTACAGATAAGGCAGATGGAGTTGATAGTTAAATATTCCAGAGTCGAACTGAAATCATATTTCATCAGGTGAACGGCGGGACGAGTTGGATACGTATATACAAAAACCGTTATTGGGTTGTTTACTGGAGTGCACTTAATTATAAAAAAAAAGTAATGCATATCGCAGATGAATGTAATTTTAGCTGATTTTCACACAAAATACAAATGATGTTTTACAAAGAGCAAGCAAATCAAGACAACAAGTATATGACATTTAGAGAATTCATTGAAGACTATTTTAAGAAGTCTTCCATATCGGGGTTGAGGCACTTAGTTCTACGAAAGAGGCATCCATTGGAAATGTAAGTTATTATTATTATTATTATTATTGTTATTATTATTATTATTATTATTATTATTATCGTAAACCACGAATTTGCAAATTTTTGTGTAAAGGAAATTTCAATACTCTATTAGAACTAGGCCTAACTTCGAGTATGACACTACGGTAATATATGAAGGGAAGGAAGCAAAGAACAATCTAAGTAACTTTTACGAAGGTTTGAGTAAATGCTTTTTAATGTTCAAAAACCTTGTGGCACAGCCAATAATATTCATTCAAAAGCTTTTTTTTTCACCTTGTAATGAGAACACATTTCCTCACAATAATGACCAACCATAGGCTACTCTATACTGATAATAAATCAGTAACCGAAACTTTTCTGGTAATTTTCGCTTTCCCAAAAATAATTGGTGTTAATATGTATAATTAACCATCTTGAAACCGAAAATCACTTTTTTGAAATGTTTGTTTGTATGTCTGTCTGTCTGTCTACCTGTATGTTTGTTGCCTTTTCACGTGATAATGGCTCAACCGATTTATAAGAAAATTGGAATATTAAGTTCGTTGTAACTTAGATTTTAGGCTATATGGCATTCAAAATACTTTATTTAAAAGGAGGATTATAAGGGCGCCTGAATTAAATAAATCGAAATATCTCCCTTATTATTCATTTTCGTGAAAAATATTACATAACAAAAGTTTCTGTGAAAATGATTTCCGGTAAGTTTTAATCTATGCAAAATAGTGATTGGACTGATATTTAAAGACATACATTAGTTTTAAATTAACAATGCTTTTTACGTCACGGCCACCTCATATAATGCGGGTAATAAAGATAAAACAAATGACTACATTTATTTAAAGCGGTCTTGGACAACAATCGCATTAATATTTATAAATCATTTATACGGATGACATATAGGACTATATGTGTTTATAATATACTAAATATTAACTTATTATAATAATAGAGAGTATTTGTATGTTTGTGTGAGGCAATCTTAGGAAACTATTTAATCGATTTGGATAATTCTTTCATCATTAGAAAGTGTAGTTCGTTAAGATGGACCTAGGCTTTTTGTCACTACAGAAGCTCGAGATGAATCGAGAAATGGGCACAAATGCATGATAAGGTATGATTAAAACAGACTCTTATGCACAGAAAACTTGATATTCTGTCGATTTATGAACCAATGATAGTCAGGGATGGAATAATTATACAAATATATTATACACGCGACACATCAGTAAGATAACGATACATGATGCAGTTGCGAGCGTCGTTAAATAAAACATACTATAAAAAAACACGCTGCAAACCCTCTCGCATAAGCTCGGCAGTTTTATTATTACTGAACTAACCTGGAATATATGAGGTGTTGAAAATGATGACCTCCTGCAACACGTCTCTGATAAATTTTAAGAATTTTAATGGCTTCATATGCTGTGGTTTTAGAGACACCAATTTTTTGCGCGAGATGTCGGAAATATTTTTATGAGGTGTGATCCAATCTTGCGCGAGATGACGGAGATTTTTTTTTATGAATTGTCATCCAATCTTTCTCATATTTCATTCAGTTTTTCCTCAGTAACTATACAACGTGGTGTTTTGCTGCTTTTATTCAATATTGACCCAGTTTCTCTAAATGTTTAACGAGGTTGCGTATAGTGTTCACATGTGAAATAGTAACATTAGATAATCTTCTTGTAAATTATCTTTTTACCTTTCCGCAATCACTCTTTTCCGATAAGTCTCTACCATGAAAATCCTTTGCTTTAAGTAAATTTTTAATTTCTGTGGTGCTATGTGAACGAGCTAATCAAAACACTTCATTAACACAATCAGAAGAATAACACGCAATTTAATGTCAACACAGCCACTCTAACAGATTTACTGAAATGGACTGTTGAGCAATCGGGAGATGATTTGCAGTGGGTTGCTAGGCCTTCGTGCCGGTCGACCTTTTTATGTAAACGAACTCTCTGTAGATGACACTACGCGATTGTGCCTTGCTCTACAGAGAATCATGGTAGACAGCACTCGGACTCCGCTGTCTGTTAGAGAAGCAGTAGTGCATGTGGTGTTTTGAATTCGATTTGTGTTACGATCATTTAATGGATAAATAAAAGTTGGACATCAATAATTCCGGGTAGAGTTCTGTGAGAAAAGATTTTATACGTAAACATTAGGCAGGCAGGCCTGTGCTGTTTGAAAACGCCAAACAAATGTTTCAGTTATACTGAAACACTTCTGCCTGAAGGCAAAACAAACTTCGGAGATTTAATAAGAATGAGAAAGAACGCGAAAATCGTGTTTTGGATAACAATGCAAACATTTAGTGGTTCGAGCAAGAGAAACTATCATCGAACGCTTTGATTGACATGCCAATAAGTGAGTTCGAACTTACCAAGGTTGAAAAAGAGAAAACAGCGCTGAACGTTTTCAGAGAATCAACAAACAATGAGAGCGTATTACTAGAACTGGACAGCGTAGTCGAGAGTTAATACGCATACTAATAGAATGTTAGCATTCCATTACGATCTAAATATCGATTATGTTCATTTTAATGATATTCAAATAGGTAAAACAGATCAAATAAAACGCAAAATGGGGTAAAGGACCAAAAGATTATGTTGTGCTGTTGGAAACGTTGTTATTTCTGAGAGTCAAAATCCACCACAACAATTTAGAAACATACAGTAGTACATCCGTTATCACTAGACATCGGATTTTTAGGCACTAAAAATTGCAGTTTTAGGCGCCTAAAATAAGCTCAAAATTTGTAAAATTAGGCTCTATTTTAATGAAAATAGGCATTTTAGGCACATCAAGGTATCATACTTATTTCTTTCACTGAAATATTTAGTTATACACTAAAATACGCACAAAAAGTATGTTTAAACATTAAAAAAGAATACTATATTATATTTGTAAACGGAGCTGCACAAATTTAATATATTGAAACTAATGAAATAATGATTATTGATATCAAGATTACTCATTTCAAGTTATTGAAATTCAGTTCCATGCTCAGACTTTATTATAATTATCTGCACAGTCCACCACCAGAATTTTTTCTAAATTCTCCACAGTTAACCTTTGCCTTTTGTCACTGACAATCATTTTGAAAGCAGAAAAACTTCTTTCAACCGAAACTGATGTGAGAGGCGCAAATTTTAAATTAGGTACAATAGAAACATCAATACTTACTGGAACATTTACACTTCCCCCGATATCACTCTTGATACTTTTTCCAACAATGAAAATCCTACATTCTTATTTAATACGTTGTCCCACTTATTTTTAACTTTTTTCCCAGTTTCGCCCAAAGCAGAATGTATGTTCACTTGAGCTTCCTTTACTATTGCTATTTGGCTACAAAGAGATTGTTTTTCACGTTCTAATTGTTCAATGCTTGCAGGTATGAAAGAAAAGTTTGATGTTATGTAGGCAATATCGTTTTTCACTCGTGAGTCATTCAGACAATCTTTCACTGCTTTCACACACGCTGCACTATCAGTTTCAGGTAATTTATCAATAACTGTGACTACTTCTTTAAAATACTTAGAATAATACACCACTGACTGAATCCAGGTTCCCCATCGTGTAACAACCGGCTGAGGTGGGAGTGGGATATCTGGAAAGTTTTCTCTGAATATTGAAATCCTGGATGGGGCTTTACAAAAACATTTTTTTGTGTTAGAAATAAACGAATTGACAAGAGGAAATTCATTCCGGATTGTTTCAGAAACCATGTGAAGGCCATGTGCTAGACAGGTTACATGCGTGAGGTTAGGATAAAATGTTTTAAGAAGTGGAGCTGCAGCAACCATGTATGAGGCAGCATCAGTACAAAACAACAGAACTTTAGAATCGTCTATATTACCTGAGTATAAAGACTGTAGGTCTTTATTTACAAAATAAGCAATGCCTTGGCTATTCACTTTCGAAAGTTCCTTAACACATACGAGGTGTGGAATCGAAGGTCCATCAGGACTAAGTTTTCCTACTACCATATTTGCTATATACCTATTCATAGGATCTGAGGTTTCATCCACAGAGACCCATATGTAAGAATCACCTATATCCTCCCGAATGGAAGCTAAAGTTTCATTGTATATTCTGTCTAAGTAATTTTTTTCTTAGGGTCGACTCAGATGGGATATTTTGTTTGCAGTATTTTTGTAAAAACTGTCTTAAAACCGGATTTTCAATTGCATTCCAGGGAATGTTAGCAGCAACAAACGCTCTGGTTAAATCAGCATAGAAATTGCTGCTAAGATTGGATGAAGTAGGCTGTGTTAGTAAAGTTTGTTGCAGTTGATTTTTCTGCTGAGCTTTAGCCTTATGAGCCGCTCCTTGCACATGCTGCTTTAGGTGGCACTTCTTTTCTTGCGAAATCTAAAAATGTAAAGTAAACTGAATTAAAATAAAATCCTAATTGTTGTATTGCCGTATTTCTATCACAAAGTTAGTGGGTTCGAACAATCAAACTTTAATGACCTGCAAATACTTTAACTCTCGGAATTTAAAAGGTTAAAGTGTAGTGGTCTTAAAAAGAATTATACCTCAGGATAGCTCAGTCAATGTATAAATATTATAGGCCTACTCATTAAAATTAATATAATTTATATATATCAACTATTGTTACATACCTGTTTGCTACAAATCTTGCAGAATATTATTTTTCCATCATAAGTGAATTCTAAATATTCTGTTAGCCATTGCCGGATCAATGTAGATTTTGCACTTATATTTTTCGGCATTATCGCTTCAAACTTCACAGGAAAACGTCCTACCGCTCAAAACTTCTCAACACAAATAAGGTGAGGGAAAGAGCAACTGTTAACGAGCATTCAAATGAACCGTTGTTATTGAGATTCAATTGGACAAAAATACAAAGTCCACTTATTGTTGCATTTCCTGGTAGTGTTAACACTAGGAGGGCCAATCTTTTAAATACTTTGTAACGGTTTACCCTACTAATTCGCAGTTTTACGAGTTTTCATAAATATTTCAAAAACACTCTTTCTCCAAAAATTGTGATTTTATGACACTCTGAAGGGCAGTACAGCTAATCGGTTTCAGACCGAAAACAGTCATTTTTATAGTATAGTATATCTCTGAATCGGTAGCAGCACATGTTGTGATTGTTGCCTGCTTCAAAACTGAGGTTGGTTCTTTGTCGGCATTTATGCCTCCAAACATGTTAAATTCGGTGAAATCTATTGCGAGTGTCGTGAGATTCAAAACATTTTGTTTCCTTTATCAATGGTTTCATGGCCGGTGTGAAGCAAACTTTCCACTTTTTAAATGCCTTAAATTTTGCAGTGAATGCATGTATAAATTATAAAAAGTAGGAGTAAAATGCGAAACTTTACAGTGAGTTAGGCATTTTTAGGCGAATATTAACAAATTAGGCTCTAATAACCGTTTTAGGGCATTTTAGGGCACTATAAAACTCTTTGAATACCTTTCAATTTCCATGAAACACAAATATTAATAATTATTTTTACTTTTCTCCTAAAGAAACAAAATAGGCATTTGCCCTAGAATCCGATGTCTGATTATCACACACGCTTTAAATAATATAAGACAGTGCAACATCTTATTCCAAGTGGTGCCGTTTGGTGACAAAGCCTTCTTTCAGTTGAAAGAACAAACATCTGTTCTTACAGATATAGCATATTCTATTTCAGACGCTGTTAGGTCGTAATGCCAAGCTTAAAAGTAGAATTAATTGAACAACTCCAGAGTGTATTGCATGGTAATAACAGTTTCATTCATACTTCTAAACACAATTTTGAAAATAATTCAGGAGCAAACGACTTATAACTTATAATAAACTAGTTAGGCCTATTCATTAATAATAACAATGTTATATTTGGAAATGTAACAGATTTAAGTCAATGATATTTATTTATAACAAGACGTGCAGCGAAGCGCACGGTTATGGCTTGTAAAGAAATATCTCCACGGCCTCCAGAGAGAACAATGCCCCTCAGTGTAAAACTATTACTATTTATTATAATATTACACCATAAAGAAAAGGTACATTTATTTAAAACTAGTGAATTTTGTTACACATTTTCTTACAACAGTGACTAATGATCCCGTATCAGGCCAAATCGGCCCAGAGGATGACCAGAGGTTATATCTGCAATAAAGAAACAACAGCAACAGATCTTCCTCTTTTGGAAATCACTGATAGTACAGCTCGCGCCAAAGACTTCAAAGTCCAGCGACCGTTGAGATTTAAACGCAGGTACCGGCTCCTGGTCAGGCGTGAAGTCCACTTGCAAAACATTTCTCTCCGTCACGCTTGCTCTCTTTTAGGTGTTTGTAGTGAAACGGTTTGCAGTGGCGCCAACTTATATTGGCCCGTGTGACCCGAGCCCACCCATTAATTTGTTGCGTTACTATTATTATTATTATTATTATTATTATTATTATTATTATTATTATTATTAACGTCGCTCTTTGGTTAACTACTTAGTGTGATTGTGATGTGATTTTCTTGTGCTGTTAATCAAGATCATGCATGAATTTTTAATTAAAGACCGCGGATAGATCCTACCCAACGTGAGCGGGAACCCAACGATAATCGACAACCATCTGTCCCGATACAATGGATTTGAATTCCGTTCAAAAATCAGCTTAAGTACAAAGTTCATCTTCACATATTTCAACACTTTGTGATTCTGTTTTGTCGTGCGAAAGCGGAATAAAGGGTGCTGGTAAGGGTAGAATTATCCATAATTCATGGCAGGACAAACATCGGTGAACACAAAAAAGTGGTATTTTATAAAGTGTGCAAGGAAGTTGGTGATAAAAAAACTATGAAATTTCTCCACCAAAGCGAATCCTTGTTTCATTTCAATTGGCTTGTGAAACTGGAAACATGCCTTAAGAAAATATAGTTCCCATGAAATATACCAGTGCCACAAAGAATAATGTTCCAAAGTACGGCGGTGAAGAGTGGAGTAAATGTTGCATCCAGTTTGAATCTTGCAAAGTTGCAAGACCTACATAATTCTCGTGTCGTCTTATATAAACTATTTTCATCGTTGTCATATTTATCATAACAGGGATTAGCAATCCGCGGGCATGAGGACAAAGCAAGTAATTTCCACCAGCTTTTCAAATTGCGATGTGAAAACTTTCCAGATTTCAGCCGATTTATTGATAGAAATACCTTTATGTGTCTGGTACACGACGCGGAAAACGAAATGCTCGAAATCATAGCACTGAAAGTGCTTCGTTCGTTGGCTAATGAAATTCACGAAGCGAGGTGACGTGGCAAAAACAGAGCAAGTGTCGATAATTTTGCATATTATTTCTAAGGAACTTGAAATTCACGAGCACTTTATTGGTTTCTACGAAACTTCAGCAACAGATGCGACTAGTTTGTACAATTTTATCAGTGACGCTTTATTAAGACTATGACTAAATAACCATAATTGTCGCGGATAATGTTACGATGGTGTTGCAAATTTAAATGGGAAATACAAGGGAGTATCCTACAGGCAAAATGTTACGAGTAAATAAAAAAGGCCAGATATTCACATTGCTTTATGCACTTTTTGAATTTAGTACCGGTAGCACAAGACAGTATGAAGCACATTACAGCTTGCAGAAATATGATCAATATAACTCAACATCTAATGAATATGATGAGAGAGTACCCGAAAAGATTGAACTGGTTTAATTCATTAAGAGATACAAATGCACGTGGCTCAGAACAAAATTTAAGACCGTTTTGTCCAACACGATTCACTGTCAGGACCCTTAGCATAAAATCTCCGAAAGATAACTTTACTATCAAGCCGTTCTTTCATTCCTTTCCGATTATTGTGAAAACGATAAAAGTGACGCTGGTACTAAAGCTTCAGGTTATTTGAAACTACTTGAGTCATTTGAACATATTGCTTATTTAAATATGATGGCACAGGTATTTACTACCCTGCTTGAAACAAATATAAAACTACAAGGTGTAAACCTTGATTTGCATGAAGCAAATTTTCTCATTCACAATTTGATAAAAACATTCAAAACTTTTCGTGATAACTATGAAATGTTATAGGATAAAACTACCTGTCAGAACCAAGGACTCCAAAGCAAAGGAAAGTGTCTCGCCGCCTAGACGATCGTCAACACACACAGCACGAATTTAGTGACGCGAAGGAATATTTTACGAGTACATTCTTTGAACTTATAGATTGTGTGACAGCATCCATTAAAGAGCGTTTCCAAGAAAGCGAAATTTTAAATAGGCCTACACAGGAAAACTTTGTTATCGGAAAAGAAGAAGATGTCAGGATTGTCAAGTGTGTTTTCAGTGACGACATAAATGACTATGAGATCTTACGGCTGCAGAGAAATAATATGGTTTGAGTTAGTGCTACAATGTTATGCGTTGAATTAAGAAATTTTGGAGATATAGTTAAATTAAATGTTATACATGAAACGGTACTAAATTACTTATTCCAAATGGCTTTTAAGGAACCCTAAGGTTCATTTCCGCCCTCACATAAGCCCGCCATCGGTTCCTATCATGTGCAAGATTAATCCACTCTCTATTATCATATCCCACCACCTTCAAATACGTTTTAATATTATTCTCGCATCTACCTCTCGGCCTCCCAAAAGGTCTATTTCCCTCCGGTCTCTCAACTAACACTCTATATGCATTTCTGGATGCGATCATTAGTGCTACATGCCCTGCCCATCTCGAACGACTGGATTTAATGTTCCCAATTGTCAGGTGAAAAATAGAATGCGTGCAGTTCTGCGTTGTATAACTTTCTCAAATCTCCTGCAACGTCATCCCTCTTAGCCCCAAATATTTTCCTAAGCACCTTATTCTCAAACACCCTTAAACTCTGTTCCACTATCTAAGTGAGCGTCCAAGTTCCACAACCATACAGAACAATCGGTAATATAACTGTTTTATAAATCCTAACTTTTACAAATTTTTTGACAGCAGACTAGATGGCAAGAGATTCTAAACCGAATAATAACAGGCATTTCCCATATTTACGAGTATTCTGAGTTTAATTTCCTCCAGAGTGTCATTTATATTTGTTACTGTTTCTCCAAGATATTTGAATTTTTCCACCTCCTCCAAGGATAAATATCCAATTTTTATAATTTTATTTCGTATGATATTCTGGTCACGAGACATAATCATATACTTTGTCTTTTTGGGATTTACTTCCAAACCTATCGCTTTACTTGCTTCAAGTAAAATGTCCATGTTGTCCCTAATCGTTTTTGGATTTTCTCCTAACGTATTCACGTCATCCGCATAGACAACAAGGTGATGTAACCCGTTCAATTCCAAACCCTCTCTGTTATCCTGAACATTCATAATGGCATATTCTAGACCGAAGTTGAAAAGTAAAGGTGATAGTGCATCTCCTTGCTTTAGCCCACAATGAATTGGAATTGCATCGTATAGTAACTGGCCTATACGGACTCTGCTGTACGTTTCACTGAGACACGTTTTAATTAATCGAAGCAATAAGAATCTCATATAATACTTCTCTCTTAACCGAGTGATATCCCTTTTTTGGACCTATGAATAACTAATGTATTGTACCCTTATACTCCCATTTTTCTCCAATATCTGTCGAACACAAAAAATCTGATCAATAGTCGACCTATTACGCCTAAAACCAGACTGATGATCCGAAATAGTTTCATCTACATACGGAATTAATTTTCTCATATGAATACTGAACAAAATTTTGTACGGCGTCAACAAAAGTGATATTCCTCGAAAGTTACTACAGTTAGTCTTGTCCCCCTTCTTAAAAAGAGGTATAATTATGGACTCCTTCCACTGTTCTGGTACAATTTCCTGTTCTCAAATTTCAAGTACAAGTTTATCAATTTCGCTAGATAATGCACTTCCATTCTCTTGTATTAATTCTGCTGGAATTTGATCGAAACCTTGAGACTTGTACTTTTTCAGATTTTCTATCGCAATTTCGAAATTTGAAAGTGTGTGTTCGGTTATAAATGGGTCAGCAGTTTGTATTTCAATTTCGTCCCTATTTGGGCTATGTGCATTTAGTAGTGTCCCAAAATAGTTTTTTCATCTGTGCAGGATTGAACGGGAGTCTGCAAGCAAGTCACCATTCTCATTCTTGATCACGTTTACCCTTGCTTGATATCCGTTCTTAAATTCCTTTATACTCTTATATAAATCTCGAATGTTTTTATTCTTACTATTTGTTTCTACCTCATTTAGTTTCTCCTTCAAGTATTCTCTCTTTTTATTCCTAAGTGTACTACTTCTTGTCTTTCAACTACCATGCAACAATCTTCATCAAACCACTGTTTCTTTTTCTCAGTTTCTTAATAACGTATGCTCTGCTCACCTGCATTTTTGATACTATCTCTGATATTTTCCTACACCCTATTAAAATCTAATCCTTTCTCAACTTCGTCGGAACTTTCTGAAGTAGCAAACCTATTCGAAATTTCGACCTCATAATTTTACTTAGTTTCCTCGTCCTTTAATTTCATAATAATGAATCTACTAATATAAAATTGTTGCTCTATCCTCTTGGCTACTGATAATCTTTCTCTTAATTTTCCAATGTACAAAGTCCCAAATGTCAACAAAATAAAATCAAATATAAAACAACAAATGTAAACTCAGAATGTAAAGTGCCCGGAGGATAAGTAAAACGCGTCAATAAAAAACTAAATCACCTTATCCAAACCTGTATTCGATAAAAATCATTTCCAAGAGGGTCACGTAGTGTCGGCCGAATTCCATATTGCCGGCGAAAGCAGTCATATTTTCCGCAATAAAATAAAAAATGTTACACCGTAAGTGGAACACGGCACAAATCATACTCCGGGTGAGGTTCGCCACGTATGAGATGACCATGTGTCAGACGACAGTGGCCAATCCTCAACCGGGTGAGTAAAACCTTCTCTTGTCGTGACGCTCTTGTGGACGAATCCCAAATTCGAAAAGTATTCTTTATATTTCGTAACTTGTTTCCCTCTTGTGCAGACCAATCTCCTTCCGATTGCCACCATATTTTATATTTCGAACAGTTTCGAATGTCCTGCCAACTCTCGCGCCAATATACTAGGGAGCCATTCAGTACACCAGTCTTGCTGCAGCAGCCGCGTCCTCATTTCCTGGAATCCTTACATCATCAGGAATCCACACTACTCCAATATCACAATCAGAGCTAAGGAGAATGTGGAGCAGCTCCTGAGTTCTTAAGACAACCGGATCATCACAATTGCAAGACTGCAACGACTGGATTGCACTTAAAGATTCGGAACAGATAAGGAATCTGCTCCGAGGTTGCCTAATTAAAAACAATAAAGGTCTGTAAAAAGCATAGACTTCAGCAGTAAAAGCACTAATATATTGGCTCAGTTTCTATTTAAATATCTCTCCATTTGTAACGAAGGAACAACCAACACAATCATTTATCCGGGATCCGTCAGTAAAAACTAATGAATAATTTGGATATCGTGATAAAAGTTCACTAAAACTAAGTCTATAAACTAAAGCTGGTGTAAAATTCTTAAACCATCTTCTCAGACTTACATCAACATGGCAAATTGCATAATCCACGATGGAGTGATGGTATACTCCAATGTTCGAACTGATGGTAGATGGATATCGAGCTCAAAGAGGAGTTCACGAAACCGGACACCTGCTTGACGAAGTCTTCGTGGATTTTCGCTGTATCGGCGGTAGGGAGACGAATGATGGAAGAGTCATAATAATTGTGCTCAGGCTGCGAGCGGAGTTTAACCCCGTATGAGCACAACAGGACATTACGTCGCCGATACAGTGATGGTTCCCCCGCATCGCAATACAGGCTCTCTAGCCGACTCGTTCGGAAGACCCCTGTAGCGAGTCGAACCCATGATAATGGATAGTGTCTAAGAGACGTAACTTCGATTTATTTGCTGAGCCATAAATAAAACACCCATAATCCAGCTGTGAACGGATAAAGGCACGATAAAGACGTAAAAGCACTATGTGATCTGCACCCAGCGAACCCCTAACAAAAGGCATAAAATACTTAGGGACTTTTCACAAAGCCTTCTTTAATCACGTATATGCGCCTCCCATGTTAATTTATAATCAAATATAAGGCCCAAAAATCTCGCAGTGTATATATATTGGAACTCCACCCCATAAGGCGCAGTTCAGGATGTGGATGTAGTCCACGTTGGTTGTATAAGTGGACACACTGCGTCTTATAAGTGGAGAATTTAAAGCCCTTGCGAACAGCTCATTCAGATAGTACGTTGATGACCAGTAGCAACTGTCGACCGATGGATAGAAGATATCGGGAGCTGTAATATAAACTGAAGTCATCAACGTACAAGAGAGAAGATACTCGGCCACCCACACAGTAGGCAATTTCATTGATCCCAATGCAGAAAAGAAGAACGCATAATACAGACCCCTGCGACACGCCATTTTCTTGGAAATGTTCATTAGAAAGTGTGGTGCCTACTCAAACTCGGAAGTACCGCTCTGCCATGAACTTCGCAATAAATTTTGGTAGACTGCCACGAAGTACCCAATTATGCAGAGTTTGCAGAATTCCATAACGCCATGTGGTATCGTAAGCCTTTTCTAGATCAAAGAAGACCGCCACAAGATGTTCCTTCTTGAGGAAAGCATCTCTAATGGCGGTCTCAGCCGAACAAGATGGTCTGCGGCTGATTTGTGGTTACGAAAACCACATTGGATATTAGATAATCGGTTTTCCGATTCGAATACCGACATCAGGCGTTTGCTTATCATTATAGTAAGTCAATATTTTATTGTAGTAAACTACTTTATTTCTTCAGAACTTTATATACTTTCTTCTAATCGCGTAATAATCAATTAAATCCCACTTGAGTTTTAATTTTCTCTAGATAAATTAAAACATCTAATGAGATTATAGTTGATAAAAGCATTTTATGCACCATGAACTCGAATTCTAAGAATGCAGTGTGAGCCAGACGTTTAGTTCTGACTGCAACTTCAAACATTTAGTTAGCTGAAAAGTGTTGCTTATATTACATTGGGGCAGGGTGCAAAGGAAAAAAGTTTTAAATGCGGAAAAGTTAGTATTATAACAGAAATTGAGAAAGGTAAAGAGAAAGGTAGTGTTTCGAATGAATGTGATTTGGCAGAAAAAGAATAAAGAAAGTTTCATAGATCCAATATTTTGGAAAACGGAAACAGAAATAAATTAAACATTTCTTCAATCCACATTCTTGTGAGTAGCATATGTATTCTATTTAGCGAACATTACAATACTTGATCATTATTTCACTATTTCTACAATTCAATATAGTTTCAACTTAAATAGTAAAAGAATAATATAAGTGTAAAGTTTCCAATCAGTTATAGTTGTGTAAGCTTAGAATTATTTTTTACTAATGGCGGGAACCAATTTACGACAGAGTCACTGACCAGGATGCGTCATAGAAGGCTGGTTTACGCTGCACCGTTTTTAAGAAAAGATTATGGTGGAGATTTGTTGGGATACCACAGGGGAATCGAAGCTTCCAGAGAAAACTCTGTGTTACATGGACCACAGCCTTGCCCAACACTAATTATATATCGATATATCGAAGGTATACCGGTTCCAGATGATTATAAGAAATTGAATTATATTAGTTTACAGAGTATGTAAAGTTGTGAATGTAGGCTATTTCCACTTTTAATATATTTATTGTACACACTGTTTCTAAAACGACTTACAACTTTGCAACCACACAGAAATATATTGCGAAGACCAGTACAAATGTTTCAGTGTCATATATTAACAAATTAAATCTAGTTTTACCTTAGTCAGTAGGACTCGTTATCAATGCATTGGTCATACGGCAGGCATCCCACCTGAAGTCAATTTCTTGCCACACTCACTGAAGAAAATCCCGCGTCATTTCTTATATTGCAGCGGTAATTTATTTCGATTTCTAACCTGTGCAATATTAGCTGGGAAGGGTGGATGATAAATCGATCTCTAATGAAAACCCAGAAGAAAAAATTGAGGAGCGTCAAATCTGGAGAACGAGGTGACCATGCAATCGGCCTACCTCAGCCTATCCAGTGATCTGGAAAATGGCCATCGAGATTTCGGGCTTCTGCGAGGTAGTGAGAAGGTGCATCGTCTTGTTGGAAGTGAATGAGCTTCGGTCATCATCCTCGCATATCTATGGGATAAGAAAATTAGCCAACATGTCTAGATACACGAAATCGTTTATGGTTTGTTCGTGAAAAAAGAATGGACTGTAGACTTTAACTTTACTTACAGCACAAAAGATATTTACTTTCGTACTGTCACGGACATGTTCGAGTTGCGTCAGGATTTTCACTGCCTCAAATTCTGCAATTGTGAGTGTTTACTTCGATTCTTCAAACCACAACACACACTTAGCACGCTCCGCTTCCGCGAAAACAGCCACTTTGAAGTTCATCTCCCTGGAGCTCGCGGTGGCAGAATTCGATACATAGCACTGAGGTCATGCAAAAACATGGTCTATATTAACGTATAAATTAATGTATCAACCAATATTGTAAGTCTACCGCATAAAGGGCTACACTCTTTTAAATTTGTAAAGTCCTTTTAGAAACATGGTTCATTTATTTTTATAGTGGCAGTCGTTTATTGCGACGTAATTTCTCTGCACTCTCTTCAATTTGTAAAGTCCTCTTAGAAATATGGTTCATTTATTTTTATAGTGGCAGTCGTCTATTGCGACGTAATTTCTTTAGTGCTCTCGATGACAAGGTAACGCAGTTCAACTGTAGCGCTTACGCTTTGGAATTGAGGACCGTTTTTGTAAAACTCAACATCTACAAGATTTGGGAAATTGAGTTATACATATATTAATGTTTTTCTCAATGAGTTGAACACTTTGAAAATCCCGGAAGTGACACATGCCCGACGTGTGCCGAACTTCTCCTCAAAATAAAAAATATTTCCTATGTAGATGAATAAAAAATAGGTCCAGAACTGACTATAGGTTACACAAAATTACTGCTAAAAGAATTTTACGAAATTCTTAATACCAAGGAAGACAAAGTGTTAACGGTTTTTTTTATTGCCAGCAAATCCAACCTTTCCCAAAACTCTTCACCGATGGAATATTTTATTCGCGACAGATATGGTTTCACAACTGCACGGTGATGATGTTAAATGCAGAAGAAAAAGATCATGTATGCCACTATACCTAGCTTGAAATACACATGGGTCGTGGGGTAAATGAAGTAGCTTCAGCAATATTCATTTTCTAATAAATTTAGAGAACAAAATTCACAAAGGAAAGCGAAAAAATTTAACATTCCTCTGATTCCTGTGGATCGCAAAATAAGAACTCAGTCATTATGAGCATGCATCTTCGAGTTTGCGAAACGTCAAATCTTTCAACAAAATTGTTCACTTCTACCCTATTATGGAACACAGTTACATTTGATATTATAGAAAAGGTCCTTGGAAAGCATGACAATATAACTCTTTCTTCAAAATATAACGAGATCCTATACAACCATGGTACATGTCTTGTTCTCTCGAAAGACTAGCATGTTCAGGACCTCACATCTATTGCTAACAGGTCGAAATGGGTTCCGCCAAGTTGGTGACCGGGAGGTGAAATGGTGGCTTTCGTGCTCTTCTTTTCGGCCATTTTGCGTCTTATCACCAACCACCCTTTTCGTTCTCTCGTCTTTGTCATCATTCTATTCCTCTCCGCCGGCCACCATTGCATGCGGAACGCCAAGCACATCATCAAAGCCATTTTCACTTCTCCAACCCCCCTGTAAGTTTTTTCCACGTCCGCCACCATGACGGGATTTGTTAAGAATGCCTGATGAGGCTTCATTATTCTTCCCCTTCTAGTTCTTATAGCTATTCTTAGGCTAAGGTTCTTACGCTTATAATTCCCGTCTCACCAGCTGGGATCTTTCCTATCTCCGTGGTCCTGTCTCACGGTTTCGAGAGCGACTTCCGACTTGTGTCCCGACAGGGCGGCCAGCAACGGAGCAATAGTGGACTATTCATACTGCCCCTATATGCAAGTCTAGGTGCGGAGCCCGGACCAGTAGTCATGTACACTCACGTAGAGAACCAATGGGGGCCCAGGGCTATTTAAACGTCCCGGTGACCGACTCTGCTCGCCGGGGCGGATATATCGCTCCGACGTGTTATCGCTGAAGTATGGGTGTCGCAGTGTAATCAACCACAAGTTCCATGAAGCTGCGTGCTGTCTCGGATTGCTCCGGCTTTGGTGGGTGGGTCGGAGCTACACGAATAATCCGGCGGTTATGTAGTGTAGAGTGTGGAGCCACGGGCTGTTATTCCCGTGGTAGAAGCATAAAGCTGCGACACATATTTGGTGTAAGACTTGCTGTTAGGTGTGTAATGACCAGTTTGAAATGTAACTTGAGTGAAGTGGGTTGCTTTGGGGGGGGGTCGCCATGGGCGGCAGAGACCGAGATTTTTAGGTGTCTTTTTCTTATGCCTCCCCGGTGGCAGGCTGACGCCGACGGTTCCGTAGAGGTGACCAGATTCAAAATGGCCTCATCGCGCTCCCCTTCTCCCTCCATAAAAAAAAAGAGAACGGAAGAACCTATAAAAGGTACAGTTACTGGTGGTCTTATGACGAACACAGCAATGGATCTGGTTCCTGAAAATGTTAATGTTTATATGCCGCCTCCGAAGTTCATTAGTATTACTTCGACAGGAACAGAAAAAACGACGAAGAACATCAGCCTGTTTTATATCAGACGTGCACTAGATGGACCCGTGGGGAAAGTCAAGAATGCCACTAGACTCCGCAACTGTAGCCTGGTCGTTGAAACTTTGTCTCCCAAACAAAGTGAGACGTTGCTGAAGGCGAATTTGCTGGGGTCTTATCTTATAAAGGCAGAACGGCACCCCTTGCTGAACACCACGCGGGGAGTGGTTCATACGGATGCACTGGATGGAATGAGTGATGAAGAGATACAACTCGAGCTTGCAGACCAGTCCATGTCCAAGGCCTACCGTTTGTTGCGTAAGCGGGACGGACGGGCTTATCCATTGAGCACCGTTTTCTTGACTTTCGAGAAATCCCTCCTACCTGAATACATTTTTGTCGGATACGAGCGTGTTCCTCTTCGTGCGTATGTGCCAAACTCAATGCGCTTCTTTAGGTGCCAAATGTTCGGACATACGCAGCAACGTTGCACAAACGACATCGCATGTGCAAAGTGCGGCGGTGGTGACCATGGAGACTTTCTATGTCCCAACACCGCGCACTGTGTGAATTGCGAAAGGGACCATGCCGCCAATTCCAAGGAATATCCTAAGTATCAGGTAGAGAATGCAATACAAGGACTCCGAGTCAGAGACAATGTAACTTTCTTCGAGGTACGTAAACGTTATTTTGATCTTGATAAGAAACAGAAAGAAAAGAAATCCTATGCTGCTATTTCACAGCAAGGAACGGAGTGTACCGATGCGTCAACTTAAACTCCATCTCTTGAGTGTATATTTTGGAAGCGAGCTGAGAACGCAACTCAGACGTATGTGGACGCCGGTACCCAGACTGACGACTTAGACGATAGCTGTGGCCTTGATATCAGGCCCTATGTATCGAAAAACGGTTCCTCATACGTCAAAGAGAAGTTCTGATCATGAGAGAATATCACGACTTCGCACCCCTGGTACGGAAGAGAAATCGAGACCTCGTTCTCGATCCCGTACCCGATCAAGGTCACGATCAGGAGCTCGACGTACTGCAAGTGTTTCGCCACCGTCAAAATCTAAGCTGTCGCAGTCAAAGGGACAGAGTCATAGGAAAGAACAGAAGAGACAATCCCCTGTAAAGCCACCACTATGATTTAGCGCCTCGTGATGTTTGATATTATACAGTGGAACGTGCACGGTGTACGCAATAGATACACAATACTCAGCAATTAATCTATCAAGAGAATCCTGCTATTTCACTGTATGTCTTCAGGAGACACACCTCCAACCTGAAAACTCCCTGAATATCTCGGGGTACTATGTCTACCGGTACGTTCATCTTACTGCTATTCGTGCCAACGGAGGTTGTGCTCTCCTTCTCCGCCAAAGTAACTTTACCTCCGTGATCAATATTACCACTGTACATCAATGCATAGCTGTCACAATAACGTTACACAACATTCACTTTTCTATAATTTGTATGTATATACCCCCTCATAGGGCTTTGACAGTAAATGAAATTGAAGATATTCTGAAGCAGGTACCTGATCCATATTTATTAGTGGGGGATTTCAATGCATCCCACCAGTCTTGGGGCTCAAATTCTGATTATGACAAAGGAAATAACATAGCAGAAATATGTACCCGTTTCATTCTGATTATACTGAATTCAGGGGAAGCAACTCATCTATCTCTGGCTTACGGTACTTTCCCTATGATAGATATCTCCATTTATAACCCAGTTTTGTCTACGCATTTCGAATGGTCTGTGATTCCCGACCTCTATGGTAGTGACCACTACCCCATTGGAATGCGTATGTCCGCTTTACGTGCTGCGGAAACTCGCTCTCCAAACTTCGTTATTAAAAATGCGGACTGGGTCGGATTTTCGGGGTCCATATCATTCGACGATACCGGACATGAAAATGTGGACTCCGTAGTTGAATATTTCTCAAATGTTGTTATAAAGTCAGCGGAATTATCTATCCCCCGGTCGTCCTCCACGCCAAAGCGCTTCTCTGTCCCCTGGTGGACGGACGGCTGCAGATATGATATCCATGACCGCAAACGTGCTTTACGCCAATTTGGGCGCCATTCGACCGAAGAATATTTTGTCCAGTTTAAACGTCTTCCAGCCAAAGCTCGTCGCATTGTGTGCGATGCTAAGAAGACGTCCTGGACAAACTACGTCAGTTCATTGAAATACAATGTCCCAGCTAAGACTATATGGAACAACGTCAGTCGAATAATGGGGAAATGTAGTTTTGTAATTCCGGGCCTTCTGAACAATGGAGTAACGACTACCAGCCCAAAAGAAATTGCTGAAATATTTGCTACCACATTTTCACAAATAAGCAGCTCAAAAAATTATGACACGGAATTTCTGAAAATAAAAGATACTGCAGAAAAACGAAAACTAAATTTTCAATCTGACAACACTGAAGACTACAATGCACCGTTCACATCCGAGGAGCTGGAGTCGGCACTAAGCACATCCCCTGACATCTCCCCTGGCCCTGATAACATCACAACCGCATGCTTCGTCAAATTCCACCAGCTGGAAAATCCTTTCTTCTGTCTATATACAATAGAATCTGGACTGGGGGTGTATTTCCATCTGCTTGGCGTTCCGCCATTGTAATTCCTGTCCAGAAAAAGGGAAAAGACCCTTCTTTACCTGGCAATTACAGGCCAATCTGTCTCACCAGCTACGTATGCAAAGTTATGGAAAAAATGATAAGCAAATGCATTATGTGTGTACTCGAATCGGGAAACCGATTATCTCATATCCAATGTGGTTTTCGTAAGCACAGATCCGCCCAGACCATCTTGTTGGGCTGGAGATCGCCATTAGAGACGCTTTCCTCAAGAAGCAACATCTTGTGGCGGTCTTCTTTGAAGTAGAAAAGGCTTACGATCCCACATGGTGTTATGGAATTCTGCAAATCCTGCATTATTGAGGACTTCGTGGCAGTCTACCAACGTTTATTGCGAAGTTCATGGCAGAGCGGTATTTCCGAGTTCGGGTTGGCACCACACTTTCTAACAAACATCTAAAAGAAAACGGCGTTCCCCAAGGGTCTGTATAAAGCGTTCTTCTTTTCTGCATTGCGATCAATGGCATTGCCCACTGTGTGGGTGAACGAGTATCTTCTCTCTTGTACGTTGATGACTTCATTCTCTATTACAGTTGCCGCTACCTCCCATCTATCGGTCGACAGTTGCGACTGGTCATCAACGTGCTATCGGAGAGGTCTGTTCGCAAAGGCTTCAAATTCTCCACTCAAAAGACTTAGAGTGTCCACTACTACAACCGTCGTGGACTCCATCCACATCCTGAACTGCGTCTTAATGGAGTGGAGTTGCAATATACAGACACTGCGAGGTTTTTGGGCCTTATCTTTGATTATAAATTAACGTGGGAGGCGCATATGCGTGGCTTGAGAAGGCGTTGTGAAAAATCGTTAAACATTTTACGCCTTTTGTCAGAGGTTCGCTGGGGTACAGACCGCATAATGCTTTACGTCTTTATCGTGCCTTTATCCGTTCAAAGTTGGATTATTTCTGTTTTACCTATGGCTCAGCAAATAAATCTAAGCTACGTCTCTTAGACACTAGCCATCATCATGGGATACGACTCGCTACTAGTGTCTTCCGAACGAGTCGCATAGTGAGCCTGTATTTTAAAGCGGAGGAACCAGCACTGTTTCGACGACGTAATGTCCTGTTGTGCTCATATGCGGTTAAGCTCCGCTCGCAGCCTGAGCATAATTCTTTCGACTCTCTCCAAAATTCGTCTCTTTACGGCCGATGCAGTGAAAATCCACTGAGACCTCGTCCAGCAGGCGTGCGATTCCGTGAACTGCTCTCTAATCTCGACGCCCATCTACCATCCGTTCGCACGCTAGAATACACCACCACTCCGCCGTGGATTATGCGACGTCCCATGTTTGATGTAAGTCTGATCCGATGTTCTAAGAATTTTACACCAGCTTTTGTTTATAGACTTTGTTTTAGTGAACTTTTATCATGTTTTCAAAATTATTCTTTAGTTTTTACTGACGGATCCCGAGTAAATGATTGTGTTGCTTATTCATTCGTTGCAAATGGACAGATATTTAAATATAAACTGAGCGAATATAGCAGTACTTTTACTGTATAGTTATATGCTTAAATGAAGAGTTTTATTGTTTTTAATTCGACTACCTCGGGGCAGATATCTAATCTGCTCCGACTCTTTAAGTGCTATTCAGTCTTTACAGTCTTTCTATTCAGATGATCCCCTTGTGTTAAGAACTCAGCAGCTGTTCCACACACTCCTCAGCTCTGACTACGAGATTGGAGTAGTGTGGATTCCTGGCCATTTCGGAATTCCTGGGAATGAGGCCGCAGATGCTGCAGCCAAAGTTGGTGCTACGAATGGCATTCTGGAATATTGGCGCGAGAGGTGGCAAGACTTACAATATCATTTATATATATATATATATAATATGGTGGCAATGGGAGGAGAATTTTCTGCACAAGGGGAAAACAAATTACGAATAATAAAGAATAGTGTTCGAGTTTAGGATTCGTCCACAGAGCGTCACGACATGAAGACGTTTTACTCATCCGGTTCAGGATTGGCCACTAACATCTGACACATGGCCATCTGGTACGTGGCGAGCTTCAGCCGGAGTGTGAGCTATGCCATGTTCCACTTACGGTGGAACATTTTTTATTGCATTGTCGAAAATATGACAGTGTCCGTAGGCAATATGGAATTCGGCCGACTCTACGTGACGTTCTTGGAAATGATTTTAATTATACAAATGCAGTTCTGAGATTTTTATCTAGTACTGGTCTTGACAGGGTGATTTAGTTTTTTATCGACCCGTTTTCCTGTCGTCCGGACCCTTTACATCCGGAGGTTACATTTGTTAATTAGTATAAAAGTTTTTTTAACGAACTTGACATTCAGACCATTTACATCCGAGTATTTTAGAAATACGCAAGATAATTTATTTAAGATGGCATTTGTTTCATTATTTTATTATTTTATTTTCTCTTTTTAAATACTAGTTAAGGTCTCAGATTTTTATAATATTATCTGCATCATCCTGTTGAAACTGCATTTGTGAACCTCGTTTTAATCGTGGCACCTTTTTTAGTTCTTTTAAGCATTCTGATTATTGTATTATGTCTCAGTTCTGTAAAGAATTTTAGATAAGGGCGCAAATAGCCATAGTCGCTGACGCGCCCTTTTAAATCCCACTAAGTAACTAACTCCAAATTATACATTAGTTTTTACTGACGGATCCCTAGTAAATGATTGTGTTGGCTGTTCCTGCATTGCAAATTACAGATATTTAAATATTGTGAATTTCTTTCAAATCAACAATAGGATTTTATTCTTCCAACAATAATTCCTTTCTACAATTCTCCTTAAACGCTCTCGTCAACAATTGGATTTTCACTCAACACAGTATTCGTTATAGCACTCCACCGATGACAATGACAATTTACTTGGACTATTACGAACAACAATGAACTATTAATCTAAACTAATATTTACAAAGCACTATTTACAAATCAGAACTATCAGTTCTCAGTTCACAGTTCTTCTAGCTCAGTCACTCGAGTTCACAGTATCTCGAACCATAGACCTTCAGAGACAGTTCACTGTACTCGATCTCAGGCCCATCCAACTGCGGTCCACTGCACTCGAACTCAGGCCTTCGGATGCTGACACAGTCGCGGACGCACATTCGAGTCGAACTCCGGTACACAAGACTGGCTTGCCTGCTCTGGCTTAGTCACTGACTGGCTGACTAATCAACTGAAAAACTGCTCTCGTTCCTTCGCGTCCGTAATTTATAACCACAGCGACGTAGCCTCGAAAGTTCGAATTCGCGATTCTTCCACTTCGACGGATTTCTCGGCCTCTCTAGGCAAGCAGAAGATGCGCGTGCAAACTCCCTCGCCACGTAGGCTCTTTCCCCTTACTTCTCTCCGCCGCGCGCCATCCCAAAGTGTTCCGTGAAGCCCGCGTCGGTTCACGCGCGGTCTGCTCTCTTGCGGGACGCTGGTCGTGAGTTCGAATCTCACGTCGCTGTCACAATATGAATTGAGCCAGTACACCAGTGTTTTACCACAGAATTACATGCTTTTCATAGAATTTTATTGTTTTAATTAGACAACCCCGAGGCAGATTCCTTATCTGCTCCTACTGTCTAAGTGCCATTGTGTACCTGCAGCGTCTGAATTCTGATGATCCGCTTGTGTTGAAAACCCAGGAACTTTTCCACACTCTTCTGACCTCTGATTATGAGATTGGAGTAGTGTGAACTCCAGGTCATGTTGGCATTCCTGGAAACAAGGCAGCGGATGCTGCAGCAAGGGACGGTGCTATAAATGGGTCTGAGGTGTATTGACGTGAGAGGTGACAAGAAATAAAAAATTATTTGAAACATACTTTATGGTGGCAATGGTAAGGCGAATGGTCTGTACAAGAGGGAAATAAATTGCGAAGAATGAAGAATACTGTTCGCGTTTGGGATTCGTCCACAAGAGCGTCACGACATGAAGAAGTTTTACTCACCCGGTTGAGGATTGGCCACTTACATTTGACGCTTGGCCATCTCCTACGTGGCGAGCCTCAGCCGGAGTGTCATTTATGCCATGTTCCACTGACCGTGGAACATTTTTTAATACAGTGTAGAACATACGACCGTGTTCGTCGGCAGTATGGAATTCGGCCGACTCTACGTGACGCTCTTGGAAATTATTTTAATTGTACAAGTGCAGTTCTGAGATTTTTTTATCGAATACAGGACTTCACAAGGTGATGTAGTTTTTTAATGACCGGTTTTACTCATTCTACGGACTCTTTACATCCGGAGGTTACCTTTTTCAGTATTTTATAAATGCGCCAGACAATTTATTTCTGGTGGCATTTGTTTTATTGTTTTTTGTTTCTTTTTAAATACTACTTAGGGTCTGAGAACTTCTCACTTTTATGGTGTTTATTCTTCACGTCGTTGAAACTGCATTGATTTGCCTCGTTTTAACCGTGGCAACGCTTTTTAGTTCTTTTAAGCAATCTGGTTATTGCATTGTATTCGTGTTTAGTGAATGAATTTAGATAAGGGCGCAAATAGCCATAGTAGCTGACGCGCCCTTTTTTAAACCCCACTAACTAACTAACTCTATTGCTAACAAAATGGTAAAAAATAAACTGCCTTTTAAAATGACAGATTGCCAGGTTCAAACTATATTTTTCTCCTCGCCCATCACTGTTGAAGTAAGGAAAAGTAATGTAAAAAAATTAAAAGAAATTAATAAAACCCCAGTATTGAGCCCAGTAAATGACGTGAGTAATAAAAAGACAGAAGATATACGGAAACTGATGACTTTTTTATGTATCTTCATAAGAAGCAAAAGTATTTTACTCCAAGGCCCTTGAAGGATGTCCTGAATACAACCCAGAAAATAATGAAGCAAAATATCCTGGAGAACCAATTTGCTAGTGATATTTCAGAATTTGAATGTACAGAGCATATAAAAGAAACAACATTTTTATAAACAATAAATGTTAATTTTTTAGATGTAGAGTTAAAAAAAAAAGAACTTGTACTTTTCAATGTAACTTATTTGCCATTTGAGTTCTCCTTGAAATGATTTGTATTATTTATTTGTTGTATCTAGTAAGTGTGAATAGCCTCTAATTGTTTTTTTTTTAATTGAAAGAATTATAATTATATAGTTATTCAATTAAATGTGTTTCCTAGAAATTTACTTTTTGTAGAGTTGAGTGTTGTAAAAATGGTCCTCATTTGTTCCATTACTAATCAAAGTAATCGAACACGCGCAAAATACAAAGATATAAGTTTGGAGCATATTAATATATTTGGGGGGAGGAACTTTTGATTGAATTATGCATATCCGTCGAGAGAGTATGTGCCGGTACTTAACTAATTTCAGTTTTTTTTTGTTGCAGTGTTTTGTGGTTATTAATGTTGGTGTTTGCTGTTGGTGGAAGCGCCTGGATCATTATGAGTAACTGGGAACGTTACGATGCGAATCCCATAGTGGTGTCCCTTGAGAAGGATTTCAGAGAGTGGGAGTTCGAAGCCCCTGCAGTCACTATATGCTACAAAGATAAAGTGAATGAAACCAGTGCTCGGAAATACATAAAAAAGTAAGTTCCTGTAGGCATTTTATATGCATGAATAACTGAATTTAAAATAATATTTGCTTGGTATATCTACACGATTGTATTTCTTAGGAATGAAGACCATGTAGTTTATAAGAATAAGAATACACGAAAATTATCTTCGTGTATAATCGGGATAAAACTTCATTATACTTAATTCTCAACTGTAATAGTAAGACTACTTGTCATTAATCTATCTCCTCATCTCTACTTAATCTAGTTTACACTAACTGTGGCACCACTTGTCAATAATCTCTGTCCTCACTCCTATCTAACCAATTTAATACCGACTATGTGGCAACTTGACACTAATCTTTCTCCACAACCCTACCTAGCCTATTTAGTACTGACAGTGCGACTACTTGTCACTAATCTGTCACATCGCACCTAATTAACCTATTTAATAATAACTGTAGAACTACGTGTCACTAATCTGTCTCCTCAACCCTATCTAAAGTATTTAATACTGACTGTAAGATTACTTCTCACTATTCTCTCCCCTCACTCTACCTATCCTATTTAATACTGACAGTGTGGCTACTTGTCATTAATCTGTCTCCTGACCGCTTTATAACCTATTGAATGCTGACTGTGGTACTACTTGTCACGTCACCGGCGTGGCTCAGTCGCTTAAGGTGTTTGAATGCAAATCTAAAATTGTGCTCAGGCGGGGGTTAGATCCCTGCTTGAGTGGATTATATGGTTGGGATTTTCCGAGATTTTCCCGAATCATCCGGTGAATGCCAAGTAATCTATGGCGAATCATCGGCCTCATCTCTCCAAATACCGTCTCCCTATCACGAATCCCATCGACACTAAATAACCTCGTAGTTGTTACAGCATCGGTAAATAACCAACTAAAAAATTACTTGTCACTAAGCTGTTTCCTCACCCCTACCTAACCTATATAATACACACAATGGGACTACTTGTCACTACTTTGCCTCCTCACCAATATCTAAATATTTAATTTTGACTGTGGAAGAGCGTATCACTAATCTCTCCTCAATCATATCTAACCAGTTTAATACTGACTGTCGAATTGTGTCTCACTAATGTGTCTCCTCACCCTACCTAACATATTTAGTACTGACATTGGAACTACTTATCACCGTTATCTTACCTATTTTATATTGACTATGGGACTGCTTGTCATTAATCCGTCTTCTAGTTCCTACCTATTTAAAACTTAGAGTGGGACTACTTGTCATTCATCTGTCTCCTCATTTCTAACATATTTAATACTGACTGTGCGACTACATGTCAATAATCTGTCTCCTCATCTCTAGTTAACCTATTTAATACTGACTTTGGCACTACGTGCCACTAATCTGTCACCTCACTCAGACCTTAAGTATTTAATACTGACAGTGGCATTATTTGTCACTAATCTGTCTTCTCAAAATTATCCGAACTATTTAATACTGACAATGGGACTACTTGTCACTAATCTGTCCCCTCACCGCTACCTAACCTATTTAAATCTGACTATGGGACTTGTCACTAATTTGTGTCCTCACCCCTATATAACCTATTTAAAACTGACTATGGGCTACTTGTCACTATTCTGTCCTCTCATCTCTAGTTAACCCATTTAATACTCACTGTGGAAATACTTGTCACTAAGCATTCTCCTGACCCTTTCTGACCTATTTAATACTAACTGTGAGACTACTTGTCACTAATGTCTCATCATACCTATCTACCCTATTTAATACCGACAATGGAACTGCAGTACGTATCACTAATCTTTCACTTCATCCATACCTAACCTATTTAATACTGACAGTAGAACTACTTATTACTACTCTGTCTCCTCACGCCTATCTAACGTATTTGATACTGACTGTGGGACTACTTCTCAGTAATATGTTTCCTTAATCCTACCTATCCTTTTAATATTGTGAGTGGGGCTAACCAATTTAATACTGACTGTTGGGCTACTTGTCACTAATCTTTCTCCTCACACCTACTTAACCTATTTAATACTGACACTGAGACTACTTGTAATTAATCTATCCCATTTAATACTGACTTGGGATGCTTGTCGCTAATCTGTTTCCTCAGGCCTATCTAACCTAATTAATAGTGACTGTGGGACTACTTTTCACTAATCTGTCTCCTCAGCCCTACCTAATCTATTCTTACTGACACTGGGACTACTTGTCACTAATCTGTCTCTTCAGCCCTATTTAACCAATTTAGTACTGTCTGTGGAGCTCCTTGTCATTAATTTGTCTCCTTACCCCTATGGAACCTATTTAATAGTGATTGTGGGACTACTACTCACTAATTTGTCTCCTCACTCGTACCTAACCTATTTAATACTGACAGTGGGACTACTTCTCACTAATCTGTCCCCTCACCCCTCTTTAACCTATTTAATACTGATAGTGGGACTACTTGTCACTAATCTGTCTTCTCACCATTATCTAACTTATATAATACTGACAGTGAGATTACGTGTTACTAGTGATGAGATAAACTGCTCTTTTGTGATCACTGTTCGACCTGTGATTGCACATTTATGACCACGGTGATGTTAGACAGTGAAGCAGTAAAAAACAGTGATTGAACTGCGCACTTGTTTGAGGTGAACACTGAACAGTCCGTTCTTCTCCGCTCATTAGAGCTTCTCACTGCGATGTTTTCAATGCTCTTGATATTTCGCACATGTAGCAGAAGGTGAGAAATGTTGAGGTTATCCGTTTGTTCTTCATAGAAGTCAAGTGTAAGCACAATACTGAGTTGTAAATATAGGTGTTTTATCATTTTAAACACACATTAAAGGTTTAAGAGTCAGTATTTATTTACTTGTTTATTCATTCATTCATTTAATTTAATGTCACGCACAAACTGAACATTTGTCGTCTGGGTACCGAATAAGATGTTTGTTAATTTGTTCTTGTATAGTATTCCTGAGTGAAATATTATATAGGTAAACGGAAAATTATTAATTTTGAAATAATTCACACATCACTCGGAAGATGAATGAAACATTGTTATTTTTTAAATCTTTGTCATATTTGATAAAATTGTATTATTATTCTAGTTTTAGTAGTTGAATAGTATAGACACTTCACTGCTTAAAACAATGGAGTCAATTAAGAAATTAAAATCCTCCCATATTTTCGGCTGTCGGCCGACAATAGTTTATTCTCTGGCTGTAAGAAATTGAAATCTGCCAGGAATCGGGTGCTCACAGTCACTGCTCGCAGTTCGCGGGCGTAGTTCCCAGTTTTGTCACTAGATAGCATAAGCATAGCAGCACGCACACAGTGAGTACAGAACCTGAACTCTCTTAGGCCCGATTGTATAAACCATTTAATCTTAGATCAGAGGTTAAATTGATCCTTGTTTCAGCTGAACTTGGAATTTTGTGTTGTATAAAGTCTAATCTGAGATTAATTTGTCTCAAACTAAAGTCAACTTTGACTGAAGAAATTTCTCCGATTAAGTTAGATGATCCAAGTTCAGATATTTCTTTTCTGTTTGAAATATACGAGTGACAGATTGTGCAAATAAAATATCCATTATTATTAATATCAATAGATATGATAGGTACATTTATATATATTTCTTTCAATTTCTTGCCTTAATACACAATCTTATATTTTATAAGGCTCTATCGTGTTCAGCAGTATCAAATAACATAACCTATAATTATATTATGTTTATAACAACCATTAATTATTAATGGATATGATAGGTACATTCATAAATTTTCAATTAACTGTATTACTAAACGAAAATTGTCGTTTTATAAAGCTTTATTATGTTTAGCAGTATCAAACACCATAACATGATGATAACTCTGAGAACAGTCAATCTTCTTCTTATTGTCCGCCATTATTTACATAGCACAAAAAACCAGTGTCTCCAACAGAGTGTATGGAAAGTCGCCAAAAAGTAGTTGTAAAGTCGCTAGATTTCTCATTATCAACAAAGAAAGATTAAATTTTGTCACTATGGGGTGCTAAAAAGGTCACTAAATCCATATTTAAGCAATATAAAAGTTAAAAGAAATTGTTGTTACAAAAGAGTTAAAATCGCTAGATTGGCAACACTGAACAAACCTGTCCGCGCATCACGTATTTCACCTGTTTATGCGATGTTGCCAAATCCTTTTCACGTGAACTTAGATTGCATTTGAACCAAGGTAATTTGATCGCAGAAAAGTTTTATACAATAGAAGAAGTGTTTGAACTCGGTTTACTTTTCGATCTTCGATCAAAGTTGATCTTTAGTCAGGGAGTTTTATACAATTGGGCCTTAGCTGGTGAGATGTTTAGCCCCGAACTGTGATCACTATTTAAAGAACTGTTTAATCACAGGTGTGATCATGAATTTTCGATCACCGTGATAAAATCACAGGTCGGTGCGTTTCTGCTCATCACTACGTGTTATTAATCTGTCTCCTTACCCCTATCTAACCTAATTAATACTGACGTATGTATGTATGTATGTATGTATGTATGTATGTATGTATGTATGTATGTATGTATGTATGTATGTATGTATGTATGTATGTATGTATGTATGTATTTATTCACACTGCAATGGGTATATACCCGGTGGCAGTGGTAACTAATTACACTCAGTAATGACAATAATAAACTTAATAATTAAAAATACAATTAATAATAAAACTAATAATTAATACTAACAATAAATAATAATGATAATAATTTATTTATTTATTATTATTAATATTTGTGTGCTGAACAACAGCCAGAGGCCAATTATAGTTCAGCACAGTACACAAACAGAAGATACAAAGGTGCAAAACAAAAATAAATAATATCATAAATAACAAAAACATACATGAATACAATTGAGTACAAACAGTAAAAACTAATAATCAAAACGAAACTAAACCTTAAAAGGATCTAAATTGTGCCCATGCAAATTGGCATATTTTATGCATCTACAGACTGGAGAAAGTGATTTTGAATTTCGGTTATAAAAATTTTTTTGAAATCTTAAACCTTTTGTAGGAATACGAAGGCTGATATTGTTTATGATAGACTCACAATCAATATCACCCTTGATAACTTTGCAAAAAAATTGATAATCAAGATTTAGACGTCTAGCATAAAGGCTACAACAGTTAAAATATTTACAGGTAATATCATAGTTAAAGTCAGTGGAATTGGGTATATATCGAAAAGCACATAAGGAAATAAATTTTCTTTGAATATTTTCCAATTTAACCGAATCGGTTGAAGTAATGGAATTCCAGGCTACAGATGCATATTCAAGTTTAGAGCGAACCAAAGTAAAGTATAGAATTAATAGTGACTCAGGAGTAGAAAAAGAATAAGTTATAGACCTTATTAAACCAAGCATTCTTATTGAATGATTATAAATATATTGAACATGATCGTGAAAGTATAATTTAGAATCGAGTAGTACACCAAGATCTTTTATAGAATTTTTCCTAATAATACAGGCGTTATTAAGTGAATAATTAAATTTTATGGAAGTAGTTTTTCGAGAGTACGAAATGACAAAAGTTTTTGTTTCATTAATTTTCATTCCATTAATGTCAGACCAAAGTTCAATGGAGTTAATATCATTTTGAAGAGTTTGGCAATCGGCAGAACTATTTATTGAGCGAAAGATTTTGAGATCATCAGCAAATAACAGGTAGTTTGAACTTATTCTTTTACATATGTCATCAATAAATAATAAAAATAATAGAGGGCCCAATGTAGATCCTTGGGGAACTCCACATAAACAATTAAATGGGTCCGAGAGAGAATCACCAAGACGAACACAACATTGTCTATTAGTTAAATAGTTTTCAAACCAGCTCACGTAGTTAGAAGAGAGACCAAAGTTTTTTAATTTATTTATCAGAATATTGTGAGGTACAACATCAAACGCTGTGCTAAAGTCGATATAAATTGAGTCAATTTGACCTTGGGTTTCAACAACAGGCATAACAAGATTAAGGTAGGATACTAAGTTTGTAGTTGTTGATTTACCTTTAGTAAAACCATGTTGTGCTGAATTAAGTTTATTCTTAACATAAAATGAAACATGTTTGTGGATTATTTTTTCAAAAATTTTTGAGAAATTGTTTAATATTGAAATAGGTCTATAATTGGAAACAACATTTTTTTTACCATTCTTAAAGATAGGAATAACGGATGCTTCTTTCCAAAGCATAGGGTATGTACCGGTTAATAAACTTAAATTAAATATAAAGGTTAAAACGGGTATTACAATATTAGAACATCCCTTAATAATAAAATTAGGAATGCCATCAGTGCCCTTTGATTTATTAGGTTTAAGCTTTTTTATGGCTAATGAAACGTCTTCAACTGTAATTTTAGGTAAGGATAAGAAGTCAGTAGAATTATACTCCAACAAACAGAGATTAGAATTAGGCTGTTTTTGAATCGATTTGAATTGATTAGCAAATGCATTAGCAATTTCTTGCTGATCAGTAATGTGAATCCCATTTATTAATAATTCGGTGGGATAATTATTGGATTTACGAAAAGATTCTACGTATTTCCAAAATTTATTAGGTTCATTCTTCAAATTTTCATCAATGGATTGTAACCATTTAAATTTGTCAGATTTAATCATAGCTTTAACTTGTTTTCTGTAATTGGAAAAAATTTGATAATGGTGATCAGTTTTGAATTTCTTAAAATTTCTATGTGCTTTGTTCTTTTTCCTAATAAGTATACGCAAGGTATTTGAAAACCATTTAGGATAGTGCGATTTTTTTACGAAAGTGACAGGAACAGCAAGAGAAATAGCTTTGTTCATAATCTGGGATAACGCGTTAGCATGAACGTTAACATCAGTAGTTTGATATATGGAATTGCAATCATGATTGTATAGAGTGGAATAGAGTTTCAAGTAATCACCTTGAGAATAATTTATGAAGGTACTAGATTGGCAGTGATCAGGTAGCGACAAATACACTTCAAGATTAATGGAGATAGATGGATGATAAGAATCCTCCAAAACTAGAGAATGATTGGCTAGTTTTACTGTACTATTAATAATATTAGTAAAGACAAGATCAAGTAGATTTTTATTTGAGACAGTAAAATTAATTTGGTTTAATCCCAGAAGGCAAGACGAGGAATATAAATCACTGGACTTAATTTTAGAGTAGTAATGAATATCATTAAGATTAAAACCAGTTGACCAATCCATACCAGGACAATTGAAATCACCAATAATTACTATTCTAAAATTATGAGTATCAAGTTTTTTTTTCAAGAAAATGGAGGTAAGATTTTAAGTGATTATGACCGAAATCAGGTGGGAAGTAATGATTTCCAATTAATAAATTAATACCATCAGCCATTTTAATTTCAATCCAAACACATTCATTAATAATTTCTAAATCATATCGCCGACAGGTAAAAGGTAACTGGTTGTTAATCGCTGTTAGGACACCCCCACCTCTTTTTTTATTGGTGTCCTCATACGTTCTGTCTGCTCGAAACACAGTATAATTGTTAGGGAATAAGTTTGTATTTAATACTGATTCAGATAACCATGTTTCAGTAAGACAGATAATGATATCATTATTACTTACTACATTTTGAAAAATTTCATCAATTTTTGTATTAAGACCACGAACATTTTGGTAAAATATCTCAAGAAGATTATTAGAACTGTGCATTGAGAGTTAGAGAATAATATTAAGAGGCATTAACCCTAGAATCAACTGAAGTACCTGGTGGAGCAAAATGTTGCTCAGGTTTAAGTTTACCAAAAAAGGGTGCAATGAGGCATCCCGCAGGCCAAACATCAGAATTATTAATTAACTCGAAATCCCTCTCATCAACTGCAATATGAAAAGAGGAATACGACTGGTATTTTGTTTTCAATTTAGTTATTTCGAGAGACCTTAATTTACGTTGATGAAAGAGTGAATCCTTAATATTATTCTCGTTTACATTAGGACTAAATCTAGAAACAAAAAGAGATTTGGTTCTGATTCTCTCTGGGGCCATTTCTAAGTTGCTATTAGTTAGAGTGCCAACTTTAGGATCTCGTTTCTTAAATTTTTTGCGAGTGACAGTTTGAAAACCATCGGAGTCTACGTTATTTGATAACGCAACAGTGCTATCGTCTGTGCGTACGACAGCAGAGATTACCTCATTACTGTTATGATGAGTAAGAGCAAATGAAGTACTCGGTGCTGACTTCGCATGATTGCGAGAATTAACAGTGTCAGACAAAACACTACTGTAGGATTTAGTAACCGGGTGAACAGTGGACTGTTGACCCAATTTTGGGACAATCTGATCAGGCTTACAAGGACAGGAATTTTTTACTAAAATCTCGGCCATTTGTAATTTGAGGGCAGTATTCTCGCTCTTTAATTCACCCATTTCTTTTTCAAGATTTTTAACATGCTCCAGAATAACTGTTAAAGTATCTAGAATGGATTCACTATTCAATCGTACCGTCTCTATTTGTACAGAGAGAGATTCCTTACTTTGTAAATTAGGTAGTTCAAGTTCTCTAGTAGGCGAGATGATCTTCTTATCGGTCTTCTTGGTCGGTTTCACAGGAGTGTTATCACCATGAACCGCCTTCGCAGCACTGGTACACTCATCACACTTGAAGGAGGAAATGCCTCCCTTCATGAAAAAATCGTATTCCACTTCACTCATATTTAAACAATCAAGATGAAATCTTAGGCCACAAGGCCTAACACACTTTAGGAACTTTTGTCTGCCGAAGAAAGCAGCGCTACATTTAGAACATGTATCTTTACTAGGCGGCATTGTACGCAGTTGACAATAATAATAATAATAATAATAATAATAATAATAATAATAGTAATAATAATAATAACAACAACAGAGTATATACTAAATTAAATGAAACGATCACTTAAAAGTACATAGTAAATAAATCTAATTTGTATCTTAAAACTAAGATCGAAATAAAACCCACGAGTATGATATGTTCATATCTGCACAAGTACCTTTCAACATTACACTCATTTCGCTGACAACTCACTCACTGCACTGGAACTACGACACATTTCACTGACTCTATCCTGATTTCACTAACACTTCAAGAACATTTCACTGTTCAAATATTTTGCAATGCCACTATAAACTATAAAGCTTCACTGACAGGAACACGTTTCACTTACGCTACACACTTCACTGACACAACACACTTCACTGATACAACACTTTAATAACAACATATCATTTACACCCTTTAAATACTGTGTATAATTACCGTCTATTAGTAAGGTACTTAAGCCTATTTTTAAATACATTTTTGGTTGTTGGTAAAGCCTTTAGTAAGTCTGCAGGTAAAGCATTCCAGTCCCTGATAGTACGAATGAGAAAAGAAAACTTTCCAGTGTCCGTCCTCTGCCTTCTTTATCTCAATTTATATGAGTGGTCGTTCCTTGAAGAGTAATTTGGCGGCTGCAACCTATTTTTTATTTCTCTCCAGGCAGGCTCACCTCTGTATGTTTTGAACAGTGCGCATAATCGAATTCGCGTTCTCCGGTCCGTGAGTGTGTCCCATTTTAATGGTGAATTTTTCCGACAACACTTAAGAGCCCGTTTTTGAATCTTTTCCAGTGTCTTAATATGATCTAATCTGTAAGGATCCAAACATGCAGCACCATATTCCATTACTGGACGTACTAGTGATTTATATGCAATCTCTTTGGATTTATCAGAACCTTTTCTTAGTACCCTCATCACAAAGTGTAACGCTCTCCATGCTTTTCCCACTGTGTCTGTAACGTGTTCCCCCCAGCCGAGATCGCTGCTAAATGTTATTCCGAGGTATTTACGTTTGTTAACTTCCGGAATGGTTTCACCCCCTAACGTATACGATGCGACTATTTTATTTCTTTTCCTTGTAAAGCTGATGGCTTTGCTCTTTAGAGAATTTATTTTCATTTTGTTGGCTATTGCCCAATCGTTTATTCTATTGAGGTCATTCTGGAGAAGAGTAGTATCTTCATGACTTTTTATTTCCCTGTATACCATACAATCATCCGCGAATAAGCGAACCCTAGACAAGATATTAACTGGCAGATCATTTACAATAGCCAAGAATAGAAGAGGCCCCAAGACACTCCCCTGAGGGACCCCTGAAGTAATTTCAATTGGGTTCGATAATTTCTCCCCTACCCGTTCTCTCTGAGTGCGACAAGTTAAAAATTCCTTGATCCACTGGAGCACTCTGAAGTCAATGCCCGTTGATTGTAGTTTAACCAACAATATATCGTGTGGGACTACATCGAATGTGCGTGAAAAGTCAATAATCACTGCATCTACTTGGCTATTGGAATCTATTCCGTCTTCTAAATCCTGACATACAGTTACTAATTGACTCTCACATGAATAGCGCCCCCGAAATCCATGCTGACAGTTATGTAACCAATTTGAGTCATCCCAATGCTGCCTTAGATAAGCTGAAATCAAGTGTTCCATCTGTTTGCAAATCACAGAGGTGAGGCTGACCGGTCTGTAATTTTTTGTATCTGAGCGAGACCCTGACTTATAAATTGGCACCACTATTGCATCTTTCCAATCTCGCGGGATAGTACCATTGTTAATTGATATTTCAAATATACGCACTAGATAGGGAATCATGGCTTCCCCTCTCAATTTTAGTACGTCTCCGGCGATACCATCAGGTCCTACTGATTTATGAGTTTTCAATTTAGAGATCCTTCTCCTTATGTCCCTAGGCTTGATAGAAAACTGACCCATATTTTCCACATAAGCTAAGTGTGGTACTATTGTCCTCATCCCAAAAAAAAGTGGCATAATAGGAATTTAATTTTTCTGCCTTTTCGCTGTCCTGTACTTGTGAATAATCTGTCTCCTCAACTCTACCTAACCTATCTAATACTGACAGTGGGGCTACTTGTCACTAATCTGTGTCTTCTCCCCTATTTAACCTATTTAATACTGGCGGTGGGACTACTTGTAACTAATCTGTCTCCTCACCCCTGTCTTAATACTGACTGTAGGACTATTTGTCACTTATCTGTGTTCTCATGAAGCCCTACGTGACTATTTGCGTGAATTTCAAATAACTTACACATTTACCATATATAAGAACGTCCACACCTGTGGAGTAACGGCTAGCGCGTCTAGCCGCGAAACCAGGTGGCCCGGGTTCGATTCCCGGTCAGGGCAAATTACCTGGTTGAGGTTTTTTTCGGTGTTTTCCCTCAACCCAATATGAGTAAATTCTGGGTAACTTTCGGTGTTGGACCCCGGACTCGTTTCACCGACATTATCACCTTCATCTCATTCAGACGCTAAATAACCTAAGCTGTTGATAAGGCGTCGTAAAATAACCTACTAAAATAAAAATATATATATATAAGAACAGAAATCTCTTTTCACGAAATGAACTTTTGTTTTTAATCATCTTTGCTTCATTTCATAAATTTGTGTTTCTTTACATTGATGACACCTTTTTCTTCAACTCTATTATCTTGTAATATATATTGTTTTGAAATCAACTAATTGATGTGGCATGTATAATTTCATAAAACAATTGAATTTTAATAAATTGTTATTAGTCTTGAGTCAAAATTATTGTATATTACTCAGTTTGCCTTTTCTTACAGTATTTGTTCTCAACTCTGTCACTGTTGTCACAAAATGAGTCTATTTTTAACTTTAAGTTTTCAAAGGTAACTCCATTATAATAACATTATATTACATAATGATGCATTACTTACTTACAAATGACTTTTAAGGAACCCGCAGGTTCATTTTCGCCCTCACATAATCCCACCATCGATCTCTATCCTATACAAGTTTAATCCAATCTCCACCGTCATATTCCATCTCCCTCAAATTCATTTTAATATTATCCTCCCATCTACGTCTCGGCCTGTGCAAAGATGTTTTTCCCTCCGGCCTCACAACTAACACTCTATATTCATTTCTTGATTCGCCTATACTTGCTACATCCATGCTCATCTCAAACGTCTGGATTTAACACATTTTTCATTATTAAAGGACTTTTTTCTTTTATTGTTGATGAGATTGTTGTTTACATTACTGCGAATCATTTCTTTCTTCCCGCTCAAATTTTCTCCTTAGATGAGTATTGTTATGGCTGACAATTATAAGTTGCACTCAGCGCTACAGATGAACCCAAATCATGCAAGGTTGGTAATAAACCATAACACATTTCGTTCAAATTGGTGCACATATATTGAGCTAAGACATGTAAGACTATATGTTCCTAGGTTAGAAATAATTACATTGAGTTTTCTGCAATGTAGGGACATTCATATCAGAAGTGGGTCGTTTCCGACCCAGTGGACACATTCATTGTCGTGTTTCACTTTCTTCACATATATCTAAAATTTTATTTCGCCTGCCAGTATAAATACGCACAATACTTTGTGTGTGTGTATATATATATATATATATATATATATATATATTAGCAGATAAGGGGTTACAGTAACTTGAGAATATATTTCCATTATACATATTTCCTCCAGCGGATAATGCTGATGATACTGCAGCTCATTGTCTGTGTTAAAATATTGTCCTCCTAGACACCGTTTGATACCAAGAAATAGATGAAAATCAGAGGGAGCCAAGTCCGGGCTGTATGGTGGGTGATCAAACACATCCTATCGAAACCGCTGCAGGAGCCTCTTTCTTACAGCTGCAGTGTGCGGCCGAGCATTGCCATGAAGAAGGACAATGCCTGATGACAACATTCCTCTTCACTTGTTCTGAATTGCCCTTCGTAGACGTTGAAGAGTCACGCTGTATGAGACTGCAGTGATGGTCGTGCCACGTTTCATGAATTCCACCAAGAGAACTCCTTTTCGGTCCCAGAACACAGTAACCATACACTTTCTGACGGAAGATGGTTTACTTGAACTTCTTTGGTTTATTCGGGGAACGAGACTGTATTCACTGTTTGGATTGCTCTTTTGTTCTTCAATTTGGAAATTGACCTATATCTCTTCCCCTCAGGGCCGGTTTTTCGGGTGAAGCTCGTGAAGCGGCACTTCACCTGTTTACTAAGCGCAGCTTCACTTGTTTACGAGTATTTTAATATTTTATTTTATTTCACTTCATTTTTGTCTTTTACGTTCTGCGTTGTGATATGTTCTGCACTTAGGTATTCTGCATTATGGAACACCAGTCCCATAGTCTTGCCGCAGAATGAGGAAGGGTGACAATTGCAGGTATATCCCTCTTTCAGAGGCAGAGCTTCTCAATTTTCTGATTTGTTTACGGGTAACCTTGGCATCGAACCCTTGTAAGATTTCTATAGAGCCTGTCAGCGAGGGTACTTGAATCGCTGACAAAACATTTCTCTTGTAGCTGCAAACACCTTATATGTAGTTCCTGGCTTGGATCTTTTCAAAGGAAAGTAACGGCACGCGAATACAATGAGATAAAATTCCTTGTCTTTCACAGTGTTCACACTTCTTTGTACCTGTTAATTTCAGTTTGTGAAACGTGTGAATAGAGTGACTGTGTTATGTCTTGTTGCTAAAACGATATATTTCAGAAGATTAAGTTAACTAAGCAGTTGTTTATTTTTAGTGATAGTTTTATAATTACTTTTAAAAGTTTTGACTCAACTATTTTTTATTAACAACGATGAATGTATCCTTTAAACGATATAGTGTGTAGCGTGTTACAGACACCATTTTCGCGATGGACTGAAGGTGATGAAAGAGATGAATTGTTAGCGGGGAAACCACCGGCGTGGCTCAGTTGATTAAGGCGCTTGCCTGCCGGTCTGAAGTTGCGCTCGGGCGCGGGTTCGCTAATTACCTAGTTGAATTTTTTTCGAGGTTTTCCCCAACTGTAAGGTGAATGTCAGGTAATCTGTGGCGAATCCTGGGACTCATCTCGCCAAATACCATCTCGCTAACACCAATCTCATCGACGCTACTTAACATCGTTTTTGAAACAGCGTCGTTAAATAACCGACTAAAATAAAAAAAATTGTTAGCGGGGAAACCAACATTAGTTATTAATATATCGACAAAAAAATACCCATTCGTCGATGAATTTTGGCTGTATTGCACTCTTCCGCATGAAGAAATCGAATTACAGCATGCACTTCACATTTGGTGGGAAACTCTATTGTCGTAGGCAATTTTACGTGCTCATTACGCGCTCAGAACTGACAAGTGCGATGTGAAGCGATCGACGAGCATATTAGAGACACTGGGCAACACATCTGCTCAAAGCTTCATCAGATTTTCACTGTGGTTTTCACTTCGCGGCCGATCGGATTTTGAAAAAAAAAAAAATAGCCTTCGTAGTAATAAGCTTGAGCTGGGAGATCCTATCATTTATTACTTTATGAGCCAACAAACAGAAATTCTCCAAATCAACTCTTCTCTTTGTATCGGTACTTGGACAATTTTTTCACGTCTGCTAAATCTGTCTCTCCTCTAGGGAATGACAACTTCAGTGCTATCGGCACTATAGCGGAGAATAAGATTGATACTTTCTAATCAGTGCTGTTTGCAATGGAGGGGGAAAGGAAATAGCCACCCTAATCCAATTATCTCATGGTCTAGTTGCCTCATAAATGGTATCTTGTTGGTATCACTTATGAGATTCAAATCTGTCTGTGGACAATTGACTAAACAACAACAATTTCCCATTGACGGCATCCAACAAATGAAGAATATGGTTCGCAAAGTTTATGTCTCGTATGCACAAAGAATAACGTTGCTGCAGTCAAATGGAAAGACAATGCTATGGTCATAGTGTTATTCAATAAAAATGCAGTTGTACCTATTCGGAAGGCAAATATTTCCTTCAAAGAAAAAAAAGGGTAGAAATACCTCAGCCTAAAATTATTTGCAACTACAAACGATATACTGGGGGAGCAGACATTATGGACAACAACATCTTAAATTAATTATAGAATTGAAATCCAGGGCAACAGATAGTACTGCACATGCCATATTTTGGAGAAGCTGTGTTCCAGCACCACAGCAGAAGTGCGGGAAAGCCCCCCTACAAATAGGACCAACAGTACATAGACGAATTATTGAAATAACATAGTATTTCTCCATCTGTAAGAGATGATCGTAGAGGATATATGACTGACTTGGCAACTTCGTCACCGATGTACAGGGTGTCGCAGTAAAGCAACCATGGCATGCACTTGATGTGAAATACCCCTACATGAAATTGTTTTCCGAACTCCACAGTGCGATATCCGCTTGAACTGATTACCTGGTTGGGTTTTTCCGTGGTTTTCTTCAACCTTAAGGGAAATGTCAGGTAATCTATGACAAATCCTCGGCCTCATCTCGCAAAATATCATCTCACTATCACCAATCTCATCCACGCTAAATAACCTCTTAGTTAATACAGCGTCGTTAAATAACCAAGTAAAAAGAAGTGAACTTCACATGGTTAAGAAATAAGTTACACGCTCTTTTTCTTTTTATAATATACATGAAATATTGCAATACTCATTATATTGCATGAATTATAAGAGTAATTACTGCTTGAGGTTCTGAAAATAAGTAAATGGATTGAATATTACATAGCATTATTGGACTTAATGTGCCCACTGAGTCGTTTTCGACCCAACCCGTATCTAAGTGCCCGGGCATTGAAAAAGTCTAAAACAGCATTTGGCATTAATTTTGGTATAAGAGCTTACAAATATTCGGTTTTAGTCAAATTTGTACAAAAAAAAGGTTTGGGCATAAATGGGTTAAAGTTCCTAATTATTTCAGGTGGAGAATACAGTGCGTGCAGTCTCTGTTATGCAACTTTCTCCAAACTCCTGTAACTTCATCCCTCTTAGCCCCAAATATTTTCCTAACAACTTTATTCTCAAACACCCTTAATCTCTATTCCTCTTTCAAAGTCAGAGTCCAAGTTTCACAACTATACAGAACAGCCGGTAATGCAACTGTTTCATAAATTCTAACTTTCACACTTTTTGACAGCAGAGTAGATTACAAAAGTTTTTCAACCGAATAACAAGAGGCATTTCCCATATTTATTCTGCGTTTAATTTCCTCTCGAGTGTCATTTATATTTGTTACTGTTGCTCGAAGATATGTCACTTTTTCCATCTCTTCGAAGGATGAATATCCATTTTCTATATTTCCATTTCGTATAATATTCTGATCACGAGACATAATCATATACTTTATCTTTTCGGGATTTACTTCCAAACCTATCGCTCATGACAGAGAATCAGTCCCATTCCGAGGCTTATTGTATGGTTTCGTAACAAGTTGTTTTTACGGTGAATGGTTGTTAGCCCTTTGCCCAACCCCTAAGCTGGAGGACCACCCCTTATCGGCTTTCTACGACTGCTTATTCAATATATTCGCAGCTACCTTCCATATCTGGAATCCGTCTCCTCTATCCGCAACCTGAGGACGCGCCATGCCGTGGTGATAGGGACCCGCAATATATGGATAACAATTATGCAATAATTGTAGTTAATTATGAGTAAATAGTATTTTATACATCTGGTTTACACAACTTTTAATACTGTATCACATCGGAATATGTATGTTAAGACTTTCTTGTTTCGACCTATTCTGGGTCATCCTCAGAATTGTCCGTTGCTGGTCTTGGCGCCTCTTGTTTTATTTCCTGTGAGGGTGTGTTCGTGTGGTGTAAAGTGGAGTCAAAGAGTGCGTGTGTTCTGAAATTGAGTTGTGTGTTGAGAATTTCTTTGGGGTGTATTTTTGTGTGTCTGTATATTTCATATTGTTCTAGTGTGTTTAGTTTCTGGCATTTGGTTGGATGTGTACACCTAGTATTTTCATGACTGTGTCGATGTCTCTCTAGGTGTGGTTAGAATTTGTGATGTGTTCTGCATATGTGGAGGTGTCTTGTAATTTTGTTATGGAAGTGATGTGTTCTTTGTAACGTGTGTGAAATGATCTGCCTGTCTGTCCTATGTAGAAGTCGTTGCAGGTGTTGCATTTGAGTTTGTATACTCCTTTGTGGTTGTATTTGTTTGTTTGTGTTCTTTGTGTGTTGAGATGTTTTTGTAAAGTGTTATTTGTTTTGTATGCGTTGTTGTAATTTAATTTCTTGAATGAGGTTGCAATCTTGTGTGTATATTTGTTTTCGTGTGTTAGTGTGATGGTCCCGCGCCGTGGCGTCGCGGTCTAATACATCCCACCTAGGACTCGCGTTACGGAATGCGCGCTGGTTCGAATCCTCATGGGGAAGAAATTTTTCTCATGAAATTTCGGCCAGTGTATGGGACCGGTACCCAACCAGAATCGTGATGCACTTGGAGAGTTACGATAGGTAGTGAAATCCGGTTGCGAATACCAGCTATAAAGGCTGGGGGGATCATCGTGTAACCACACGATACCTCCATTCTGGTTGGATGATCGTCCACCTCTGCTTCGGCATATGGGCGTGAGGCCAGCAGCCGGCTGGTCGGTCTAGGCCTTCACGGGCTGTAGCGCCACGGATTATGTTAGTGTGATGTATTTTTTGTGTTCTTGTGCTTCTGTTGTATTCTTATGTTTTTTGTGATTATGTTTTGTCTTACGTATTATGTCGTATATTATGTTAGGGTTGTATCCGTTTTCTTGTGCTATGTATTTGATTGTGTTCAGCTCTTCTTTGTAATCATGTTGGTTCATTGGTATGTTGAGTAGTCTGTGTACCATTGTTCGGAATACAGCTTGTTTGTGTTGTGTTGAGTGGTTGGACGTGTTGTGTAAATGTGTTGTTGTTGTTGTTGTTGTTGTGGGTTTTCTGTATACTTTGAATGTGTGTTTGTTGTTTACTTATGTTATTGTGATGTGTAGTGTAGCTTGGGTGTATTTTGTTCATGTCATGATCCAGGTTTTGGATCTGTCTTTTGTTTCCTTTGTATAGTATTAGTATGTCATCTATGTATCTGTGCCAGTATATGATGTTGTCTGCGTGTTTGTTGTTGTCTTTGTTTAGTATGTATGTATGTTCTATTTGGTGTAAGAATATTTCTGCTAGTATGCTGGAGATGGATGCTCCCATGGGTAGGCCTTCGGTTTGAGTGTAATATTTGTTATTGTATGTGAAGTACTGTAGTTCTGTTTTGTGATGATGTCTGTGGTGTGTATGATTTCTTTAATGTGTTCTTGTGGTGTACTGTTGTTTTTGAGCATTTGTTCTAGTATCGGTAGTATCTTTTATATGTATGTTTGTGTATAGGTTAGTTATATATGAAAAGTTGCTAATGTTCTAGGCCTACTGTGTGGGATATGTTTGTCTTTTATTTTGTTCACTAGGTCTATGTTGTTTTTTATTGTCGTTTGTTTTTCGAATTTTATGTTGTTTCCTATGATTCCATGTATGTGGCTAGTTTGTGTGTTGGTGAATTTCGATGATTGACTAATGGTCTGATGGGTACCGGTATGTTTTCTTCATGTATTTTTGGTAGTGCGTTTAGTTTAGGTGCTTCTGGTTTGATGGGTTTTAGTTCTTGTTTCATGTTGTTTGGAATCCTGTGTTTGTTTTTGTTTATAGTGTTTTTTACTATGTTGTGATATTGTGTAGTTGGGTCGTTTTTGAGTTCTTTGATGTTGTTTTCCTTGAAATATGTTTCTATTTTGTTGTGTAAGTCTTGTTTGTTTAGGATTACTGTGCAATTTCCTTTGGAACAGAGTTGAGATTGAATTAAAATGTTCACCACAATTTTGGATTTGAAGCTTGTTAAAGGACACAGTTTCTATTGTACACAGCTTGCAACAATCTTGAATATATACAAAGACGCAGACGTTTCATCTACTGATGACAGCACCGTCTAACACATTTTCTTTTTTTAACATTTTGACTAGTAACATAGTTAAGGCAGACTCGATGACGATACTAATAGGCCTACGTGTAAAACATGAACAATTCCAGTTTTTATTGAATATTTTCTATATGATAATAAGAATAAATATTAAAGAATAACGTATAACATAAAAAACATAAAATAAATACATTTTGTGTTATAGTTTTATATGAAAAACAAAAACAAAATGCTAGAGAGGCCAATGCATTTCTGTATTCTCAGTGACAACTTTTCAAAATTGATTTTGTAATAGGCCTAATATAGAAAACGGAGAAATGCAATTTCGTGAAGTCGTGACAAGCAGTAAAAAAAGTTACGTTTTTTTGGGAAATCGAAAGGTGGAAAATTACCGTGATATTATCAACGATCTTATAACATCTTATAAACATTTCGGTTGTAATATGTCCTTAAAAGTACACTTCCTGCACTCGCACCTAGATTTCTTCCCCGAAAATCTTGGCGCAGTGAGCGATGAGCACTTTCATCAGGAGATTTCAGTAATGGAAAAGAGATATAAAGGCAAATGAAATCCTAATATGCTGGCTGATTATTGCTAGACCATCAAGACGGATTGTCCACAGGAGGAATACAGCAGAAAAGTGGCATTTTTTACTTTTTAGGTGAGTCAGAATATTTGAATATTGTGTAGTTAGAATGTAGAAAATATTAATTAAAGTGTTTGAAATTATGAACGCCTGTCTCTCGGAAACCTTGCGTGATGGGGAAAAAACCGATATCATATTTGAATTCAGGAGAAAAAATACTATCAGAATGACATATTATTCTTTCATCGACAAAAAAAAATTCTTTTTTGTGCCTCAGTGAATTAATCACATATGTTATAAAGATATTTTTGAAGAGTACTTTTTGTCCTGGTGACCGATTTTGCAACCGAAATAGAGATTGTCTTCGATTATAAAACTGTAAATTTTTACTTTTGGAGTTCTGGCATAAAAATCTAATATACCGGTACATTACAAAATATATCTGAGGGATTCGGATATTGTCACCGATATTCTTTGTCCATGATGGGCAATAAGAAGTCATTTTCGTTTTAAATGATTGACTTAATGTGAAAGATAACATAATATTGAATTTTCTAATTCATTCCAAGGCATAACACTACACTAGGGAATAGAGAATACTTTCCTAAAACAACTAAGCTGCATCCATATTAACGAAAGTTTCTTTCGTTGGAAGTTCTCGGTACCTAGAACAATAGGCTGTAATCCTACACATATTATGATACACTAAGCTGAATATAAGTAATGAATTTTCATCTCGTAATTTCTATAATATTAAAATCACTTCTCGCAAATCGATTCCGATTTGCGGAAATGTAAATGTATTGTGTCTGATTTTAAGTAATTTTCGATATTTGTGTTTCAGGCAATGGGGTGTTACAAACGGCAGCAAATTCGAATATTATATGAAGTTCGTGAAGACTGTAGTAAACATGTCCTATTTTAATCTCGAGGCTTATAAGGAATTTGCTAACGACGATTCGTTACAGCAAATAAACATGGATCAGCTTATTTCAGAGGTAGAGTTCATTATAATAAGACTTGGTGCAGTATTGCTTTGATGCTTAAATACCTAGCTTTATTTATTACATTCGAAATTATTTATATTACATTACAAAATAGCCTACATAATCTCATAAATAATATAATCTCCTGAATTGTTAATGAATGACTCCGAACGTTCTGGATATTTTTCGACTCCACACCCGAAGAAATCCGGTGGTTTCGACTTAAAGAAACTGTAAAGTCGATTATGAAGAGCAGTTTTGTTATTAAAGTAGACTCCCCGGATAAAGTTGGATAGAGAGCGGAAAAGAATTTCATGCATGAAGATGAGGAGAATAAGGCGGAAGTAGAAAATCTTCCAAAGTGAATTATTGGATAATCGCTTTTATGAAGTTAGTATTGTGCGAATGGGCATTATCATGTTGCAAAATCAACTGATGCGTCTCCCTGTTGTTTTTCTTGAATGACGGCCTAGAGGCGGCTGAGTAGTTGGCAATAAATCTCAGCAGTGATGGTTACATTCCTCGGAAGAAATTCATAGTAAATGACACTTTCTTTGTCGCACCAGTTCCACAATATTGGCTTACGTGTATGAACACAGTTTCGCAAGGGAAGTTGCTAATTTCTTAGAATGAGCTGTTCCTTTCTGTTCTTGATGATGATATAATGGCACTATTTTTCGTCACTCTTAAAAATGTGAGAAAAATACGATCGATGTTGTTGACGAGCAAGCAGGCGACAAGAAATGGTAACATGCTGACTTTTGTTGTTTTCTCTCAAAGTAGAAACCATATTTAACTTTGATCATGGAGTCTAATAATGTCGCACGACGGTTCAATGGTGGTAATAAGTTCATGATAAGAAACATAAGCAACACAAATGATTACAGGGGTCTCTCGTGCTTTTACTCCTCGGTTAAACTCAAATAGAAACATTTGTAGGAAATGTTCGTTTGTTATTTACTTGATATTTAATTTTTGTTCGCCAATAATTAACAATTCAAAACGTATTCAATACAGCAATACTAAGATATTAAAATCGCAAATGACATATCCCAAAGAAATTCCTTCATTGACTCTAATGGCGTGGAAAACAAAAAAGCTACGGACTTGTGCATCAACCAGTTACAAGGAAATAAGTTCACAGCACGAATTTCTTGTAAAAGAGTGACAAAAATGAGGCCCGTTCTCTCATTCATAAACCTATGGTGTCAGGGAAAAGTAGCATAAATGAAATATTTCAGAAAATGAGTTATTTGTTTCTAGAGCAGCGGCGGATTTTCAGGGAGGCAATGGAGGCCATGCCTCCCCTAATATTTTGCCAGAATACAATATAACAATATCAATTCCAGCTGAAGTAAGATCATAGACAAGTTGTGGCAAATTACGTACATTTTTCATTTCAAATTAATGTTACTAATCAATACTACTAAGATGTAAGCTACATCAAGCCGATCACATTCAGTTGGTGATGGTGATAATTTAATTTAATTAGGTCTAATGACGCCGATTGACTTCTACGATTATTTGGAGATAATTATAAGATCACAGTGAATATTTGTTGTTTAAATGGAAATTACGTGAAGGGAATCTATTTCGTTTTTAAGGAGAAATTTTTTCGCCATAAATACTTCTCCTTCATCTTATTATCTTATTTTGTTAGATTTGGAACGTGATCTTGAAGTGCTAATAAAATTGTAGGAATGAAAGAACACATAGCTATGTACCCTCTTCCTTTTTCATCTGGGTTAGGGACTGGCTGTGGCAAAGTTACTACATGCTACGATCTTATTTACATACTATATAACATAACATAGCATATTGATGATGTGCAGGCGTTCTAATTTATGCTTATAAAAATAATTTACAATTTACAAAATACCAAGACTTGTACTGTGCATGAAATTACATATATGTGTCTGAGTCACTACTATTGCTGCTGCTGTCTTCACCCAAATTGATAACAAATCTAGCTACTTCCTCTTCTATTAATCCGTAACGTTTCTCTCCCACCTTGGAAATTTATTGCTTTTCTCGCAACCTTCAATAATTTCTTCAATGTCGGAACTTCTTTCTTTCTTATATCTTTCTTCTTAAAATACTTCGATGCATATAATCTACAAAAATTAAAGGCTCCCTTCATCTGTTCTTCCCTGGTGATTCTAGCCTTTCATCTCCTGCATAGACTCCCTCTCTCCTGATTTTCTTTATTAGGCGCTCTGACCTGCCTATATAAATTACATAAAAATGTTGTATTATATCAGTGTTAGTTAAGTAAGTAATTTTAATACGTATTCAATTGAAATAGAATAAGCTTCACCTGTGATCGCAGCTGCTATTTTCGTTGCCTGATTCATAGGAAACAGAGCTGTTCTTTTCTCTTCATTGAAAAAATGCTATTACTTGCTTAATAATATTTTTTCTACTCCGTGCTACAGTATTCATGTTGAGATGACACCATTGGACTGCAAATGCAAATAAACTCTCCCGCAAGAAGGCTCAAAATTGTGAATAATGGGGGAGAGAAAGGGAGAGAGATAGAAAAGAGAGAGAGAGGAATGTAGGGAGAGAAATGAATTACCGAGGCTGAGAAGGAATTAGGGTTCAGTTCGCATATCTTACGGGGGCACAGATCCGATTGCCCGACAATAACTTAAAAGTTAGCGCAATAGATCTTATAAAGTCACAGTGCTGGGTCGTAGTGCTCGCTTCCTTCAAATTCAGTTCAATATTATGGAATTGACCATCTTGTTTTATATCATGCTTAGGGTTGCCAATTTTTTTTTAAGAAAATACGGGAGACTAAGGAATCGACAAAATTTCACATAGAAAATAGACAAATTATTCGGTTCGGTTACTAAAAACATCTTCATTCTACAATTCGACATGCTTAAATTAAGAGTATTTTGAGACAGATTTTTTTCTCGCGTAATAGTTGAAGTCGACCGCAGTTTTCAGCTCTGATTTGATTAAATGTGTCGCACTCATATTTCATCATCTGTCCAATTATTTTTCATGAAATGAAACACCCTATTTATGAGCATTACTACTTGGTATATGCTTAGACCAACCATGAAGAAAAATGGCTCCGAAGGGCCACCGCACTCAAAGCCGCCTTACCTCACTCTACCTACCCTTTCCTCCGCCTGGTGCTTCTCTAGATACGCTTCATTCAGTGGCGGGTATGGCTTCAATCTCGGGACGTCAGTTTCAGGAATAGTGGCAGAAAGAATTTTCTGTTACTTACAAAAGAAGAAAGTCTGTTGCTTAATATGTAACTTTAAATTTGCGCATATAAAACGCTTCAATATTAAACTCCACTTTGATCGGAAGCATAAAGCGGACTTCGGTGATCTTACAAATATTTAGTTACAATTTTAAAAATCTATTTTCGTAATATTTGTGAAAAGATACAAAACAAGATATGTTTATGGTATTTTCAGGATTTAGATACTTATTATTTTATTAGGTATCTGGAATTGAACTTACTTAAAACTTTGAGTGCATAGCTATTAGGCCTACTTGATGCGTTCTGTTTCCAAGAAAGATTTTCAGAAGTAACTGTAATGGACATGGAGATGTTCAATAATCCATTTGTATTTGATGTTATCCAAGCATCAGAGACACTATAGGGATGCAAAAGAGCACGCCACTAAAGTACTTAGGAAAAAGTAGATTAGATCTCTTTAAATATCTACCAGAGGAGCAATTCCCTAATCTGCGCACATTTGCAATGCGTATGGTATCTATGTTTGGCTCAACTTACTGTTGTGAGCTGTTTTTCTTTTCAAAATGAATATGACCAAAAGTATCTGCAGGTCTAGGATCACAGACATGCATTTAGTTTCAGTATTACGGTTGAGTTGTTCTATATTAGAGCCAAATGTATACTTTTTAATTAATAATATGAAATTTCGAGGGCAATCAACCACAAAAAAATTAAAACCACCAGTATAGACCTAGAGCAGTATTTCGTTTCATTCATATGTCATATATTTTGTTTAATATGTTTCAAAGTTAAATGACAGTGGAGCTTAGTTTTACTTTCTTTAGTATTTATAAAAAGAAACAATTGATTTTGTTGATCATTATATTGTGTTCAATATGGTTTCAAGTTAAATGACAATGGAGCTTAGTTACTTTATTGGTTTTAAAAAGAAACAATTTATTATGTTGAGCATTGTATCTTTTAATATATTGTGCAGTTAAATGACAATGGAGCTTTGCTTTTTTCTTTATTGTTTTTGAGAACAAAATACTTTATTATGTCGATCACAAGGCAGTTCGAGAATTTTTGTGCACATGATAAAGGAATAGTTATACAATTGAAAAATATATAATTTGCCTAATGACAGTAGGTAGCCGTCATAATTATTGTATGATACGTGTGCTTCTTATAAACGAAATACTGTAAAGATTTTGAAACAAGAAATAAGAGCGGAGAAATTACTGATGCGCGAGGTGTGTCGAATCCACCACTGCACTTGGCATAGCAAAACAACTGCGTTACCCCTCGCCTGTCAATCAAACGAATGTGGGATGAGTAAGAACGATCCCTCCCTACTTTGCTGATAGTCCCCATAGTTGGCTTAGACCAAAACTAGCCAGTTTTATTATTTTTTTTTTTTTTCAAATTTATAACATTAACACTGTTTGATTTTAAGCAGGAGAGCACTAAAACCCGCACTAAACTTGGCAAACATTACGTTCTATTAAGACTGCATATTTTAATTCACCTCTTGAACAAAAAAAAAAAAAAACTCATCATATAAACATTCATCATTCACAGCAGAATGAAATGTCTAGAATAGAAATTTTTACATATCCAAAACTAATGGAGAAAAATGCTCGAAGAGAAGATTAATATGGGGACAGGGAGACTGTCAAAAATTATGAGCAAATACGGGAGATCCCGGGAAATATGGGAGGGTTGTCAACGCTAAACAAACGCGATTATGTCAAAATCACTGCATATGTAGGCCTAAGATATGCTGTGTTTCACTAAATCCGAAAGATTGTTTCGTATTTTACTACACACACAGAGCATGAATTACACTTTTCGTTATACTTTCTACAGCTCTTCATTATCAACAATAAAATTTGCTATTTCGTGTAACATTTTGGTTCGTTACAGAGAGAGAGAGAAAGAGAGTAGGGTTTAAAAAGGGCGCGTCAGATACTGTGACTATTTGCGCCCTTAACTAAAATTCTTCATTCAACAAAGACACAAATAAAACAATAATCAGAGTGCTAAAAGAACTAAACAGCGTCGTCACGGTAAAACGAGTTACACAGATGCAGTATACTACACAAGGTGATTTGTAAAGAATCATAAAAGTGTGCGGTTCTCCGACCCTAGATAGTATTCAAAACGAAACGAACCAATAAAATAATAAAACTGAGGTCACCAGAGATACATTGCATATCACATTTCAAAACAATAAAAATTCGGATGTATATGTTTCGAAATGTCAACTCTGTAAAATCAAATATTAAACAACAAATGCAACCTCCAGATGTAAAGGGTCCGGAGGATACGTAAAACGGGGCAATAAAAAAATAAATCACCCTATCAAGTCCTGTATTCGATAAAAATCTCAGAACTGCACTTGTGGAATTAAAATCCTTTCCAAGAGCGTCACGTAGAGTCGGCCGAATTCCATATTGTCGAGGAACATGGTCATATTTTCTACAGTATAATAAAAAAATGTTCCACCTTAAGTGGAACACAACATATATAACACTCCGGCTGAGGCTTTCCACGTAGGAGATGGCCATATGTTAGATGACAGTGGCCAATCCTCAACTGGATGAGTAAAACTTCTTCGTGTCGTGACGCTCTTGTGGACGAATCTCAAACTCGAACAGTATTCTTCATACTTCGTAATTTGTTTCTCTCTTGTGCAAACCGTTCTCCTTCCCATTGCCAACATATTTTGTATTTCAAGTAGTGTTTAATGTCCTGCCACCTCTCGTGCCAATACACCAGAGAACCATTCAATGCACCAGTCCTGGCTGCAGCATCCGTGGTCTCATTTCCTGGAATTCCTACATGATCAGGAATCCACACTACTCCAATCTCATAATCAGAGCTTCCTGAGTTCTTAACACATGCGAATCATCACAATTTTATTAAAAGACTGCTGGGACTGAATGGCGCTTGAAGAGTCGGAACAGATAGAATATCTACCCCGAGGTTGTCTAATTAAAAACAATAAATCTCTGTAAAAATCAATATAGTTCAGCGGTAAAACACTAGTATATTAGCTCACTTTATATTTAAATATCTCTCCATTTGTAACGAAGGAACAACCAAAATAATTATTTACCTGGGACCTGACAGTAAAAACTAAAGAATAATTTGAAAAACGTAATAAAAGTTCATCAAAACGAAGTCTATAAACAAAAGCTGGTATAAAATTCTTGGAACTTACATCGAACATGGAAAGTCGCATAATTCACGGTGGAGTGGTGATATACTCCATTGTGCGAACTGATGGTAGATGGATGTCGAGCTCAGAAAGCAGTTCACGAAATCACGTGCCTGTTGGAGGAAGTCTCCGTGGATTTTCACTGTATCGGCCGTAACGAGACGAATGATCAAAGGAGTCGTAACAACTGTGCTCAGGCTGCGAGCGGAGCTTGACAGCATATGAGAACAACAAGACATTACGTCGCCGATACAGTGATGGTTCTCCTGCTTCACAATACAGGCTCTCTATCCCACTCGTTCGGAAGGCACCTGTAGCGAGCCGAATCCCATGATGATGGACAGTATGTGAAAGGCGTAATTTAGAATTATTTGTTGAGCCATAAATAAAACAGCCATAATCCAGCTTCGATCGGGTAAGAGTACGATGAAGACGTAACAGCATTATGCGATCTGCACCTCAGCGAACCTCTGACAAAAGGCGTAATATATTTAGGGACTTTTCCCAACGCCTTCTTAAATCACGTATATGCGCCTCCCACCTAATTTATAATCAAAGATATGGACCAAAAATCTCGCAGTGTCTATATATTGCAACTCTTTAGGACGCAGTTCAGGATGTGGATACAGTCCACGATGGTTGCAGAGTGGAGACTTTAAAGCCATTGCGAACAACCCATTCTGACAGCACGTTTATGACCAGTTGTAACTGTCGACCGATGGATGGAAGATATCTAGAGCTGTAATATTAACTGAAGTTATCAACGTACATTAGAGAAGATACTCCGTCACTCACACAGGTTCTTTACATTTAGCTGGTAATTTCATCTTATATAGCAGCTTAATTTGCTATCGTCCTTTTAAAAGGGTGCCTGTTTTCAAAGAATGTATTATAGATAATACATTTTTTATAAAATAAACTATTTACGATATCACATTTTATAACATCTTTTCAAATTTTATTATAATTAAAAAAAATAATGTCGGAAACATCTGGGTTAATTGAAAATAGTGACTTAACAAATGTAAGTTTCTACAAAACTCACCAAGTATTGTTATTCAAATGAATATTACATTATGTTGTACCTTTTAGGTGCCTGTCATTATTAATGTAAACTAATCCTGTCATTTTCTTGACGTTTTCACCTGTTATTATTGTGATGTAATCCTGAAGTGACTTAAAATTTAATATTATATCAAAGGCACTATTATTCATCAAATCAACATTCCAACGTGTCATTTCTGCATTTCTGTGCCTGTTATTATGTAGCTAAAGTAATCCTGAAGTAACTTTAAAAATTGAAATCATATCATAAAATGACTAATGGTATTCAAATCAACACTACATTGTCATGAAAAACATAGAAGTATGTGTTTACTTTCATAACTTACATATAATTAAGCCATTTTCCTTAAATTAAATTTTTTATTACGTTGGAATTACATTTTATTTAATGACGCTCGCAACTCCAGAGGTTATATCAGCATCATGGATGTGCCAGAATTTTGTCCAGCAGAAGTTCTTTTGCATGCCAATTAAATCTGCTGACATGATCCTGTCGCATTTAAGCACACTTAAATGCCATCGACCTGGGCCGGAATTGAACACGCAACCTCGGACACAGAAGGCCAGCACTGTACCGACTACGCCTTCTAGGTCAACCATCCATTTTGCTTAAAAATATTAATAAAATTAATTGAAAAAAATAGTGTAACTTTCTAAATCTGTCTGATCAAAACAATATAAGTCCTTAAAATCATTGTAAATATTAAAATAATGAATTATTATTTATTTAGTTGAGGTCAGCAGCCTTAAACGATCTGACATAGGCTATTTGTCAAAAATTTTAAATGCTTGTATCTCAGTATGTGCTTTTAGTGACTTATACTACTTTTCCCTAGCACCATAGAAATATTAACATTCGGAAGTAATAGGGTCTATTACTGCTACAGTGGTACTAGGCAAATCCCTAGAAAAATTGGTAATAAATTCCTACATATGTATATCCATACAGATTTAACGACATGACTGAATAGGTTTCCATACTAGTTATTAGGAAACAATCGGCATCATATTTTTCTGCTATGTTACGTGTTTTGCTGCAAATAAATTGCATATTATGCTATAAATTAGAACTCTGTGGTTTATTTCCTTGAGCTGTAAAATAGGAGGAAGACAGAAATTATTTACTTTGTATTCAAATAAGACAATGAAATCTTTATTTTCAGCATTATGGATAAAATACATTTTTATAATTCCAGAAATTAAATTGCTTCACTTTTGTGTTTCTTAAATGGATGAATGCAATTAATTCTGTATATATTACCTTAATATACTTCTTCGTATGTTTCTATAACTTGTCTTACATTGATATTCACAGAAATGTAGGAGAATGGGGGGCAAGAGCGAAAGTGCGGACAAGATGGGAAATCATTATTTCTCATTAGTGTCAACAGATGGTGCTATGTGCTCTTTACCATTCACAGAGATTACAATTTTGTGGAGAGGAATGTACAAGAAAAATTGTAATGGCAACACCAGTGCTGTAGTTGGGCCGATAGCTGTTACCATACCAGCAAAAAATATAAACTCGGAAACATTCATTATGTTCAACTAGTATTTAATAAACTTTGAAATGGAGGATGCAAGATGTCTGAAAACATTTGATTTTGATATCTGGCATAAAAGTAGGCCTAACGGCTGACATTTCATATCTTTTGCTTAAACGCCTGTAAATTCGTTGTTTTATCGAAAACCATGATCTGGCACTTCAAGAATAGGCCTAGTCGTGACCTTTTAATTTCAAATTTGCATACCATCGTGATATTTCTAATTCATAGGCCTACTAAGCTGATGACACGGTGCCTCAAGATTGAAGCACCTAGTAATAAGTAAAGAGACTCTAAATAAATATCTAAATACGCAAGATTAGCTAAAATTAAGATGTTTGTTGATTTTGATCAGAATATGGTAGTAGTCTGTGTTGGCCTTATCATGGATGAATCATCATCCATGACCTTATTATGAGGTATCTAACAATAATTCCAGAAGCTTGAAAGTGTACTGTAGGCCTACTGTTAAGATCTTTGAATCTATGGTACGTTCGCCAGCATCTTATGTGGAGGAGGATTCTTTCCTTCAAAGCAGAAAGTTTTCAAAGTTAGCTATACAGGTGGACGAAATTGTTTGAAATAGCCCTAGTCAATTTTACAGAAGACTGGCAGAAAACTTCAACCAGAGGCTTATCAATGCCACACAAGCATCCTACTTACAATGACAATCTGAAGTTAGTACTACAAAATGGAAGACACGTAAAAAGAGAGGCTGCTGTAAGATTTGACTTGTAAATACAAACATAATATAATCTATAGTGATATATTCATCTCGAACTTGCATGGACATTTCTATCTTGAAGACAAGCGAAAGTATTTACAGATCTTCTGGGAATATATCCATACTGACTTCAATGTGAAACCACCAGAGTTGCATATAATAAGTTCTCTTCAAATTTCAACTTCAGAATGCGAAGGTGCATTACCATAATGAACGATATCTGGAATAAGAGAAGGAATATACTACTAGTAAAAGAAGTTCTAGCCTTTATTCCCAAAAAAGTGTTGGGTCACTAGTGTCAGCATTTAACCCCATGCTTTATGTGAAATTGTGGCTGCGGTCTGGCAGGAGATCTACAGAGGAGACTACATGCCGATGAAATAACCTTGAAAAAGAAGTGCAGTACAAGCCCATATGGAGTCTGTTGTAACCAAGGAGATTTCAACAGTTTGCCTACCCCGTAATTTTTTTTACAACGACAGCATTGAGCAACACCAAGAGTGTAAATGCAATTATGTTTTTATGTTATGTGTAGATTGCAAATTGGTGGTGAGTAGTTATTATCATGTATTCACTGCAGTGTATTATAGCATAGTTTTGTATATATCAATAGATAGGGTAAACTATTGTGTATAACATGTAATAAGCGTTTCTGCATCTTCAGAAGATAAATTTATAAATCGGAAAGCAAAATGTATTTTTAGACTAGGAGGACATGACGGAAATTCGTGATGAAGGCAAAAATGGAAATCTTTCCATCATGTCCTCTGTTAATGGCAAAGCAAACTTTATTATGAATGAATATGAAACTATTAATCAGATTATTTATCGAGTCTGGGCCATAATACGTTAATTAATGAATTTAATAAGTTACATAATACCCTATCAAATTTCCCATCAGCATTGAAATATGTAAGTGTCAATGTTTCAGATGGTCAATAATTTATTACAAAACAGAGACCAACCATGAAAGCTGGTCTGAACATGATATGGAGTTAGCTCTAGCACAGGCCTCCAGAAGATACTGGATTCCATTGGAGACATTACATAGGTACTTGAAGAACGAATGGTGAAAGAAATTTCTTGGACAATTCGTCCCAGGGCTTTCCTTTGAAATGGAAATGGAAATTGTAAGACATGCCCAAGAATTAAACAGCAAATTTTATGGACTGACGAAAGGATCACTCCAAGTATTAGCTAATTTCTTTGTTGTTAGAAACAACATCTGAAATTCATTTCAACTAGAGCTTCCACAGTGTGGTAACCGAAACCATTATTTCTATAACTTCAAATGATGCTGCAGCCATTTCTCCTAATAGGCTACAACAATGAGAAATGGAACCAACATGCCTATAGGCCTAAATGCATCAGGATTTGCAGTGATACCAAAAGATATTGTACTTATCACCATTTAAGTTGTGTGGATATAAGGGAAGAATTGTGACGGTGTCGTGCATAATTCTTCAGATAGCTCAGTCGGTAAAGCATTCGTGCGCTAAGCGAAAGGTCCCGAGATCGATACCCGGCCCCGGAACAATTTTTCCCTTGAAATTATTGAAGTGAATTGATACTTGATGATCAACGAAGAACTGATACCAATAACTACAATGAAGGGATAAAAAAAATAGAGCTGTATTAATACGAATCATTGACGCTATTTGTCTTCTAACTAACCAGGAGCTCCCTTTACGGGGACATGACGAATCAGATAATTCTTTGAACAAAAGAATTTTTTTCTAATTTTTTAATAAGTTAAAAATATGGTTTACTTTTAGAAAACCATCTAAATTCTTACACAGTGTTTCCAGGAACTTCTCCATTGATTCAAAATGATATCATAAAAGCTATTACTGCTGCAGAAAAAGAAGAAATAAAAAATGAAATTAACTCAGTTTAATTTGTAGCTGTAATACTTGATGAAACTTCTGATATTGAGAACAAATCTCAACTATGTACAGTTCTTCGCTATGTCTATGAAAGACTCTTGGGCTTTGTAGATGTTAGTGCTGATAGAACAGCAGATGATTTATTTACTCACGTAGCACGAGTAGTTAATGAATTTGAAATTTCTACTAAACTCATGCGACTATAGACAAATTGTATATTTTTAACAGAACATCCATATTTCAGGTTCAGCATACGCCACTGCTCCTATGGAAAATCCCACACCTGACGAGATTGTCATTTCATTTGCGACGAACTCTTTTTTTCGCAGTAGAAGTGAATTTTAAATATGGATACAGTGCAATTTCTCGCGAGCATTGCATGGACTACACGTCAGCCAATTTGTATATATTTGTGATTTTCGTAGATCAAATATTTAATATTTTAATAATGTTACATAATATATTTAACCTCCCTGAAAACTCTGTCATTGTTAATGGGTATTGAGTTTAGGTAGGCCTGTCATTTTTGCTTTGTTATGATTGGCTTTGTCAATACTCATTTCGTGTTATTATTGGAATGATAATTTGATTGGACATTGAATATCTCTAAAGTGAAAGCCATTTTCAACAATATTCTGGTAAAATACGACTTCTAATTGGATGGTCATCGGATTTTATGAAGTCAGTTTGTAACTTATTTCCAAATTGTCCTCATGATTGTTCCATCTTGCCCATCTGGTGGGCAAATTAAGCTACTTATAGGAAAGGTATTTACTTAAATTCTGCAAAATGTAATAGACATGTTGTACTGATATTATATATTAATATAACTTAGTTACAAATGAATTTTAAGAAACCCTCAGGTTAATTGCCGCCCTCACATAAGCCCACCATCGGTCCCTACCCATTGCAAGATTAATCCAGTCCCAAACATCATACCCCACCTCCCTCAAATCCATTTTAATATTATCCTCCCATCTAATTCTTGCCTTCCTCACAGGTCTTTTTCCCTTCGGCCTCCCAACTAACACACTATATGCATTTCTGGATTCGCCCATACGTGCTACATTCCTGTCCATCTCAAACGTTTGGGTTTGATGTTCCTAATTATGTCAGGTGAAGAATACAATCCGTGCTGTTCTGTGTTGTGCAACTTTCTCCATTCTCCTGTAACTTCATCCCTATTAGACCCAAATATTTTTCTAAGAATTTCATTCTCAAACACCATTAATCTCCGTTCCTCTCTCGAAGTGAGAGTCCAAGTTTTACACCATACGGAACAACCGGTTATATAACTGTTTTATAAATTCTAACTTTCAGATATATTGACAGCAGACTAGATGACAGAAGCTTCTCAATTGAATAATAACAGGCATTTTCCCTATTTTTTCTGCGTTTAATTTCCTCCCGAGTGTAATTTATATTTGTTACTGTTGCTCCAAAATATTTGAATTTTTGCACCTGTTCAAAGGATAAATTTACAATTTTTATATTTCATTTCGTACAATATTCTGGTCACAAGACATAATCATTTACTTCATGTTTTCGGAATTTATTTCCAAACCTATCGCTTCACTTGCTTGAAGTAAAATTTCCGTGTTTTCCCTAATCGTTTGTGTATTTTCTCCTAACATATTTACGTCATCCGCATAGACAAGAAGCTGATGTAACCCGTTCAATTCCAAACCTTTTCTGTTATCTTGAAATATCCTACGGCATATTCTACAGCGAAGTTAAAAAGTATAGGTGATAGTGCATCTCCTTGCTTTAGCCCGCAGTGAATCAGAAAAGCATCAGAAAGAGTTTGTCCTATATGGACTCTGCTGTAAGTTTCACGGAGACACATTTTAATTAATCGAACTAGTTTCTTGGGAATACCAAATTCAATAAGAATGTTATATAACATTTCTCTCTTAACCGAGTCATATGACTTTTTGAAATTTATGAATAACTGATGTGTTGTACTGTTCTGCTCCCATTTTTCTCCAACATCTGCCGAATTCAAAAAATCTGGTCAAAAGTCGATCTATTACGTCTAAAACCGCACTGATGATACCCAATAATTTCATCTACATATGGAGTTAATCTTCTCAAAAGAATATTGGACAAAATTTTCTACGACGCGACGTCAACATGTGGTATTCCTCGAAAGTTACTACAGTTAGTCTTTTCCCCTTTCTTAAAACAGGTACAATTATGAACTCCTTCCAGTGTTCTACTACAATTTCCTTTTCCCAAATAGCTAGATAAATTTCGCTAGATAATGCTCTTCTACTGTGTTGTATTAATTGTGCTGGAATATGATCGATACCTGGTGACTTGTAGTTTTTCAGATTTTCTATCGCAATATGGACTTCAGAAAGTGTGGGTTCGGGTATAAATGGCTCAGCAGTTTGTATTTCAATTTCGTCCTGATCATTTCTATTTGGCCTATGTATATTTAGTAATTGTTCAAAATAGGTTTTGAATCTGTTCAGGATTGAATGGGAGTCTGGAAGTAAGTCACCATTCTCATCCCTGATTACGTTTATCCTTGCCTCATATCCGTTCTTAAATTCCTTTATACCCTTATATATAGTCTATCTCGAATGTTTTTATTCCTACTATTTGTTTCTACCTCATTCAGTTTTGGTTCAAGTAATCTCTCTTTTTTTTCCAAATTGTACGACTTGCTTTCCGTCTTTCATTAAAATAATATCTCTATTCGCGTCAATTGGATCCTGTAAGAATTTCAGTTTCGCCTGTTTCCGTCTACTACCATGGAACAATCTTCATCAATCCACGGTTTCTTTTCTTAGTTTCATAATAACCTCTGCTCTGCTTAGCTTCAATTTTGATACTCTCATATATATATATATATATATATATATATATATATATATGTGTGTGTGTGTGTGTGTGTGTGTGTGTGTGTGTGTGTGTGTGTGATAATAAACAAATTGTTTTCTTAAAATTCATCTCCTATTTTACTGTTGTACTGAACTTAATCTTTCCATTTTACCCGTAGTCTCCTATATCTAAGAGATGGAATGATTGTAATTTACCTATATTAATAAAAATAGTCTCTTAACTGCATTAATAAGTTGGTAAGCAACTGAGGGTACTAAGAGAACAAACCGTTCCTGAGGGAAAAATATTTATGTCGATTTGTCTGTGGATAAAATTGCTTCTGTCGTTGATTACTAAAACGAATAAAGCTCCAATAGAAAAGATGGAACCATTCTGATCGAGAAGTTATCACTGATTTTTAATTATTCGCGTTGATATTAAAAAAAGTCTACATATGAAACAAATGTAAAAATTGCAAGTTACCTATTTTTAACCCGTAAGTAAACAAACAAATGGTTTTAAGATATAGGTATACTTTCCGCACTTTTAATTCCAACTTGTAATAGTAATTTAACATAAGTTATATATAAATTTTAGGACAGAAGTTTAATTTACATGAGGAGGTCATTGATGCAGCACGAAGAAGTCAGCTTAATAAGCCGAAAAGTGACCACCCTTGTGGTCTAGTAGTCAGAGCTTCTGGCTACAGTTTATGACGTTCCGATTTCGATTCTTGGTTAGAGCACATTTTTCCTGTGTTCGTTCTGTGTTAAGTTACGTTTAGATTTAAGACCTCTCCTGGAGCCACATAATTATATATTCAGGGTAATGTAAGCGCCTTCCAGGAGTCCCAGCCACAGAAGTGAATTACACGTAAGCCAGTGTCAGGAGAGAACTCCAGAAATGTCGAAAGTCAACCTGTTGACATTAGAAAAAAGAATCCTAATAGTTTTTGTCTCTTCACTGTTTAGAAAATTTGACAATATTATAGGCTAGTAGAACGTTTTCGAACTTTTCACAGGTACTGTTTTATACCCTTTCACTTTCTGTGACACATGTAGAGAAACTTAAATTAAGTTATTGAATGAATTTTGTTCATATTCATTACTCATGACTGAATTTAATGGGGGAAGATAAATGAACATTAATGGAATTTCATATCTCAAATCTACAGTACAATGTACAAGTTTGGTTATATCTTGTGCCTAGTATTCAATGTAAAATATACTCAATATAAACCCGTTTGGTTGTTATTAAGTTAGATAAGCTTATATATATTAAGGTCAGAATTTCTCATTTTTAAGGAATACTCTGCACAATTCTCTTGGCTTTCCTCCAACTATGACTCTAAATGCTTCATAGTTACGATATATTATTTTTACTATCTTCTAGAAAATTTCAGATACATTATTCCGTTCGACATAATGGAATGAAAATAAGAAAAATGTGTGTTTTTTTTTTGTTCTCTTAAGATTCTACAGTTTGGAAGGTGTTGTAACGACCTAATCGCGAAGTTTCTTGAAATATGTTTAGTCTATAGCGATTGTTCTTTCCAGTTTAATATAGCAGTAGGTATAGCGATTGTTTCTTTCCAGTTTAATATACCAGTAGGGGAGACCCGGGCAAAACGAATAACTCGGGCAAAGAGAATAATGCATATTTCTTAGAAACGCCAACAGGTAGCGCTTTCTGCTATGGTGGGGAAGAATCCCAACCAGATTTTGCTGCTGGAACTGACTTGTCGTCATTTTAGCTAGTGAGAGAAGAAGTCAGCACGTGTTTGAAGAAAATTGACTGTTTTCGTAAAATATTTCAAGGTAAGAGAAACAAATGTACAATACACAATACTGCAGAAACTTTTTGTTATGTGATAGTAATACATAGGCGATACGATTACTTCTAAAATTCCGTACTTACGAAGAACATTATTGACGTTTATGTTTGTATAACCTTAAATGAAAAGCAAAATGGCGTCTGCGGGCAAAGTGAATACGGAAAAGTGGATTACTTATCCGCATTGACCTGCCACGTATATTTGACTATATAAGTGTTATCTGTATTTTTGTATGTATTTGTCTATTGTAATAAAGCTTGTTAGATCATTTTACATAGTGGAGGCATTAAGTCACACTAATTAAATTATAAGTCAGTAACACTGATCTTAATTTTTAATTAGAAAGGTCGTAATGTGTTTTCAGATGGTTTAATTTTTCAAGAGGAAGACGGAACAAGCCAAATGGTCTGAAGAAGCCATGAAGAACGCACTCGAAGAAATAAAATCTTCCAATCATTGGTTCTGTTATCTGGCCATACAACCATAACGTGTTTGTTGATGAAAATTTTGCTCCAGATCAACTTACAGATCGCCCACTTGAGATACAAATCATCGAAACGACAGCTGGCTCAGATTTAACAAATTCTACGGTGCCAGCTTCTTCAGCGGCTGAAGAAACAGTTAATGCTCACTCAGAATCAACCACCTCTGTAATATCGTTATCTTTAGAGATTGAAGGAATATTCAATATATTAATTTGACTCATATTTTCAGTTCCGGTTATACCAAAACCCTCAACATCGTCAGTTACAGAATCCAAGTCAGTTCTTTTGATTTAGACCAGTGCCAGAAGTGGATGCTCGAAAGATACGAGTTCAACGAAAAAAATGCCAGCGCTCTGAATTTCTTACATCTATACCGATTAAAAACGTTGAAAGAGAAGTAACTTATGGGCAGGAGCAAAAGCAGAAGAAATCCAAGTCTTCAGTGCTAGTGAAACGTCGACTTGTTCAAATTTGTATTTTGTACTAATCTAACGTGCTGTAATGGGCTGTAAATAACATATCCACTCGTCTAACATAACTCATTAACATCATGTTTTTGTGTTGATTTAATTTTATTATCAGTGAATAAAAATTAAATATAAATGTGAAAATGTTATAGGGATATTCACTTTGCCCGGGTTAATTATTCGCTTTGCCCTGTACCCGGGCAAAGCGAATAATTAACTATATTTTCTTTCTAAAAACATATCACTGTCCGTAGGTATGAGAAACGAATTGCACTTTTTACATATGTGGACAACATGTGTCACAACCAATGTCATGAAGATTTTATTTCGGGAGCACCAAAATATAGCCTGTGGCATTGTTTGTTCTTAGCTTATCCGCTTTGCCCGGGTTTCTCCTATTATTAATATGCAAACCGAAAAATGTGGTTGTTGATGTTTCCAACAGAGGTACCGTATATAGCTGATAAGTATTCCTAATGTTCGAGAGATTAAATTTGAAGGGTTTTAAAATGAAATATGTTACTATTATTGTTTAGTGCTTGTTCGTTTGTTCTGAACTAGTAATAAATTTTAAGGAGAAAGATTTTTGTTTTATACTTGAATGTAGCTAAATTGTCCGTAATTACGATACTTGTGTTATCTGCAAGTAGTATAGGGTAGACTGTTTCTTTTCTTAAGGGACGAACATAATTTAGAGATTAGAAAAAGAAGGGACACAAATGTAGATCCATGTGGAAAACCCACTATGAATATTTGCACGAGTTGAAGTAGATTTAAGGGAGTTACTGAATACGTTGATATTTTAAACTTTTCGTTCTGTTTAGGAGGTTAGATTCAAGCCATTGGTATGCTATAGTACATTTAATTCAATGGTATTCTAATTTCTTTACTAGAATTTTATGATTTTATGATTAATACAATCGAAAGCTTTGGTTAGATCACAGAATATCCCTCCTAATTCTAAATTTTTATTATTTTTTTCCAGGATTTTATCAGTTATATGAAATTTCACGTGCTCAGCTCATTCATTCACACGAATCCAAATTGTTAGGAGAATTCGTTGAAACTAATTAATCATATTAAGTGCTGGTAGGCCTACATAAACCATACGACTTGAAATTGAAGCCAACTACAAGGTTGGGCACTTTCGGCGAATCATTTTAATGTGGTATTCCTAATTACGAATTGTATGACCAAAAGATTATTGATGCGACAATTTCTTCAAAATTTTGTATTTAGTTTGTAATGGGGTGTTGGCCGATTCCGCAACTAATTTACTTTGTGGATGCGTTTATAAGAACAGTCAGTTGCACCAATCCAACGTGCTTTGCGAAGAGAATTCTATGAGCTGGACAGCCGGGGACCAGCTCCTTCACTCAAAACAATAAATGATGAGGTACGATATTGGAGCAAATACGAAATATTTCAAAACAAACCTTATTCTCATACCTGTGATGTAAGGAACGCAGAAAATATCGAGATTTGCAGTTCGCCCTGATGCCAATCTTTCAGCGAGACAATAATATTTAACGCTGAAGTTTCATGACAGAAGTCTTATAACAAACTTTGCTTTTTGACTTAAGATTCCGTCCCTAAAAATTACAGGCAACTCAAGAGTTAGGCTAACCCAGTGTGGCAAAGATAATCGCAGATAATGCTGCAGCACTTCACTTGGCGTGACTAAGGAATATCCAGAATGTTTCAATTACTTTTTAATAAGTGATGAGGCCAAACTTTACATGTCAGATTTTGATAACGAGCGGAACATTAGATACTATTCAACTGAAAATCCAAGCGAGATCCATGAAAGATAGTTAGGCCTACATTGTAACAAGTGTTTTGTATGATTTGCAATAGTAGATTTTGGTATCGTCAAAACTTATTTTCTTTTAAACTGCTGATGAAGAAACTGTAACAATAAATTCTAAACGTTACCAATGGGGTGGTGTATTTCTTTATTCCTAAATTACAAAATCGACATCATCAATTGGAAAAGCTATGGTTCCAGCAGGATGAAGCACTTCTCATACATCTCATCGCAGTACACAGATTTTGCACATTATTTTCTAGACGTATCATTTCCAGATTTTGTGATATTCCATGACTCTGACGTTCACCCGATTTGTTTGGCCCATAATTATATTTTATGGGGACATTTGAATCAGAAGTTGTTCTCCCATAGACAACATTATATTCACATGCTGCAGAACAAGATTCGGCGTGAAATTCAACACATTGGACAGAAGATAAGTAGGCCTATATGTTCGTGTCATAGCAAGTACCTGACGACTTCAGCAGTGTATTGTGAGTGGAAGAGTTCACATGAAGGATGTGGCTTTAAAAGTAGCTTTAGTTACGTAACTAAACAAACTTCAAAAGTATAAGTAACCTATTAGGTTATTTAGCCTAAGCATTGGCCTATATTTGACTCTGTTCTTAAAATTCTACCACACTATTTAATACATTTCGCAGAAAATGCTCCAGACTGTAAACTTATTTCAAGTTATAAAATACTTCCATATTAGTCTGCAATCCAGATAAAAATATATTATGTATGGCTATTAGGTGTACAGTATATATTATTAATTCCATGAATTTTGTAAATAATAATTAAAATGAACTACCAACAGGAATTCCATTGGCAACATGAATAAAATAATAAATTCCTGCAAAGTGCATAAACCTGAAATGAGAAGCTGCATGTCATCTTTATTACTGATTTGTACCAAAGAATTAACATTAATGTTATCTTTTATTTTATAGAATTTACTGGACGAAAAGTTGGGTATCGCTGGTATCGGTAATATGCCACAAGACATATTTGTACAGACGCCATCTGTAAATGAGATGGGATTTTGTTCTGCGTTTGGTTCGATTATTGAACGAGAATTCACTGATATCTACAAGTAAGTATGCAACTAGATCGTACTACAATAAATATAACGTAGGGTGCCCATTTATAGTTACCATTTAGTTTTGTCTCACCATTCATATACCATTAAATTTGAAGACTTGAAACTAATCTAATTAAGAAGTTTCAAGATTTAGCTACAAGACACAGAATTGAAAATTAATAAATTTGGGATCAAATGTAATATAAATCATGAAGAATGAAATTATGCAATTTTTTACATTTCAATGAAGCGCTCTAAATTTCGTCCCCTATACTTTTTAACATATTGAATGACAATTATTTCAATAGTACAATGAAATAAAAACATAGAACACTAAGAATGTTTATTAATAACTAATAATTGTAAGAAGTATGTAAGAGAGTATTCAAAAAATTATTTAAATTACATTTTGTAAAACAAAAAATCCTTCATGTGATATTTTCTTAAGTTTCTTAGTACTTTCAAAAAAATTACATAGTTTAACATTTTAATCTAACATTAAATAGTTCATTGCGTCCAATAGAAATAAAACCTTTCAATTAAGTTATATGTTTGACCCATTCAAACACATGTCACAAATATATTTTTTTTTTATGTTCACAAGATGAAGAGCACATTTCGTGGCACCAATGGCAGCATTGCGTGCATTTGATCCGTTTCTGTCAATGTTTATGTTATGAAATTTTTTTCCAACGAAACGGCAATACTACATCTTCATCATCATTGCCTTCATCATGACTTCCACTGTCGCTAGAAGACTCACAGACAACTTTATTTTTTGTTTGTTTCGGTGCACATTTTTGGTTGAAACTGAGGCTGCAGGTTGTGAAGTGATAGTGATGCAGAAATCGACATTAAGATTTCTTCTCGTCTGCATTCGCTTTTGGATTTCAGACTCATTACCTCTTCTTTTCTGCTGCTGTGTGAACATTGTTCTTATGGGGTGTGCTCGTTACTAGAAGTGCTGTACGACGCCTATTGGAAGACAATGGCTCTATCACTGGAACTTTTCGAATATCTTCTGGACTGATCACAGAATTTGAAGTTCCAGGTTCAGTTTCCTGATGTGCTGTCACTTGAGTAGGTTGATATGGATCAGATGCCAATTTGTAACCCATCTTTTTCTCTCTAACAGATTTTACGGCTTCTATCATTTTCTCCATGATCCATAGTTTCCGTTTTCCCATCTGAAGACAATGGCAACAACCTTACTGAAATTATATGATATGGAAATAGCATTCCGCAATCCGACCCGGAGACGAAATTTAGACACATCCTCGGGGACGTAATTTAGGCATGTGCATCACAAAAGTATGGTGGCATCTTGTTCTAAGCACGATGCAATGCCTGGTCCGTTTAATATACAGGGTGATTCACGAGGAAAGGTAAATATTTAGAATACGATATCACAGGCCTTTTTGATTGACAAAGTTCATATGAACATAGGTCCGTTTTCGAACGAAGGCTGAGCTAGATGCAGGAACGTCTCGCCCCAATGTGAATCAAAAGTTACCATATGCTGCTGACGTGAAAACTTGAGACAAGGTCACCGACCGCAATGAATGACGTAACATTGGAATCTGCATTGTGACGTAGATAAAAGAAAGAATCCATGTGATGGGTCATTACAAATTTCTAATCGCCTGTCCTTCTCTAATATAACAGTAGTTATACAGGTACAGTTATCGGAAGTGTTAAGTTGTCTTTTTCAAGATGCCTTATAAATTTTCGACTACAGAAGACGTCGATATTGTGTATGTTTATGGTTTGTGCGGCGGTAGTTCCTTGCTGAATATGAACTACGTTTTCCGAACAGAAGGATACCATATCGAAGAGTAATTACTGTATATGGGGTTGGATGAAAGACTTGGTATAGCAGAAAAAGGCGGAAACGAGAGAGGCGCTAATCGCCGTATTTTGGATGCGGCATAAAGAACAGTCACGAGAACTCTCCCGAGCGATGAGCGCGATTCACGCCCGAGCGCAACAGCGCATTGAATCAGAAGGAGGTAACTTTGAAAATAAGCGAAAACATCGACCCCGACGTCTAGAATATTAGGTAGGTATGTATGCATACGTGAATATAAACTTTAAATTTGTCCGTTATCTGTCTCTAAATTTGAGTTAGTACAATGGAATCGTAGAAGTTTTTGTGAAATCAAAGAGCCATATCTCCGTAATTGTTCGAAAACGGACTTATATTCATATGAACTTTTTGACTCAGAATGACTTCAGAATTCACATCCTAAATTTTTTACCTTTCCTCGTGAATCACTCTGTATATTCTTACACTAGACACTTTAATCCATATATAGGAGCAAAAATGTTACGAAAATACGTACCTTAGGCTGTGAAACACAGGTGAGAATATATAAGAAGAATAGTTTCTACCTTCCAGATATTTAAAGCTTAAATAACAACGAAACAGACAATAACACTCGCTCCAACTGAAAGCAAGCTTGCTACTGCATAAAGAGGGATAGTCTGTACTGACCATCACCAAGGTGCGTCTCGTTATGGGCGAAATACTGTGGGGGACGAATTTAGGCAAGGGGACGAATATGACGCACTACACCTTACACAATTTAATGCGACAATGATTTATTGCAGCACAATCCACTCAGACGAGGAACAATAATAATATTTCGTTTTTTATTTAATAGCTTGTCCAATAGAAAAGGACAAAAATATTGCTTGTTATTGTAAAAGTGAATAATAGTGTTCTTACGCATAATCAACTGGTATGAATCTATAGCTGATAGAACTGGAGTAATCCATGAGTTGATATGAAAGAGTGACATGAATTACATGGAATTTAATGAACAATATGATCTGGATTGTTAGATATTTTATTTATTTATTCAGAGGAGAAGTATTTGATGAGGATAGCGCTTTAACATGTGTTGCTACTACAAGATACTAAGAATATTACTTGAGATGTCTAATATCAAAGTCAGCTGCATTCAATTTATAAAATTTTACAGGTGAAACAACAACTAATTTTAACAACGGGTTTTCTATAAACAGATTCGTTACTTTGAGATCATAAAGTTACAACATAGACAAACATAATGGAAATTTGAATTTGCTAGCATTCTGATTATTGGCGGGAAACATTTTTTATTTGAATGTAGCTGGCTTTGAACCCACCATTGTGCGTGTTTTTGCAACGATAGAATGTAATTATGCACAACATGTCAAACAGTTATCTTATATTAACTGTTTAATTATTTCAAGTGAAACAACGATATGGATAATAGGACAGACTTGTTCAATACAAGTAATGAAATTTAAGAAAAAAATTACAAATATACCGGTACTTCTTTAAAACTCACATAGCAATGAAGTTGAATTATTCACAATATTTTTCATAGCCTTCGAATTAATTAATACGTTAATTTATTAATAAATTTGTTAACACGCAGAATGAAGAGCTACAATAATGATTGCTAGTTAAAAATAGCGGAGAGTTCAAGTAGACAACAATGCAGGCTGCAGCAACTTAATAAAATTTGATATAAAATGCGCGGGAAATCTGCATACGTGTACAGTATGTTCTGCACCTAACCGGGAACTTCAACCTTCAATTTAAACGGAATGATACCCATTTTGAAATTTAACTCTTCATATATCTATAGGAAAACTTACAGAGGTCGCAAATACAGCATTAACTCAATTTGAAAAAAAAATTCGATGTAGGTGACTTTGACTCTAGACGACTCACTTTATGTTCCCATAAGAATATTAGGATTTAAAAGCTGTGTATTTTTGAAATTATAATTTCACGACTTGTTGCAATTGGAAATGTAACTCTCAAGTGTCTGGTATATATCACTCAAAATCCCTCAAATACCTTCACTTGCTCACTTGACATACACGTAAGCGGTAGTCTAATTCCTGCCATACCCAATCGAGCATATCCAGTGTAATGGTTAGTGAAGTATCTGTGTTTGAAATTTCCTTATAACATTTCTTAAGTACCTGCAAATGCGTGGTCCTATTAATACTAATTGCTCTAATGTCGCAAGAAGGCCTACATGAAACTGCTTTCTCAGCCATTGAAATTTGTGTAATAACTTACTGTAAGGTAAGATCTTTAATACCTACAGGGGAACAACTTACAAAACCCCGTTGGTCTGCGCATGCGTTAATCTTAAAGAGTGACACAATATACCATCCACCTCCTCCTTCCTAATTGTCAACCAATAACGGGATAACGTAGTCTTTCCAAGAATAGAATATTTTGCATTTTTTATACTTAATAATAACTCAAAAGTAGTAGTCAGATTGTAATATGGGAAAAAGCATGTTGAAGAGTGCTGTTTGCAGATTTCTAAGATAACTTATCTGAGTCGCCGCAAGATAACTAATGTAAGACTACTTAATTGAGGTTTGTTTTATACTATCGTAATGTGGGAAAATATGTTTTCTGAAGTAGAAAATCAATAAACGATAACTTTCATTCTTGAAAAGATAAGCGGTTAGTTGCAGTGTATAAAATCGTCTAAATACATTATAATATTTTATGCTGAAAAAAAACCCATGTTAATAGATTGAGTGCACAATATATTATCACTTGTTAAAGGTCTGTCACGTAGCGCGCGCGTACATTATTTATCTTCAAAACTCAACAGTGCTTTAAAAATAAGTATTTATTGTTTTCATTAGTTTCATTTATTTAAGGGCCAGAGTAAAATGTTTAAACAGTTGTTTCCAGTCTTTTCAATTCGATTTTTTGTAACAAAAATTACACTTAACGTAAAGGAAGGATTTTGTCACCACCTTTACGCAGAAATATGGAAAAGACAAGTGGAAGAAATGTGTTGATCACGTTAAAAATAACTAAGAAAATATTTTTGTAATACTAATGTATTAGACAGTGAAACTGACAGAATAATATCGTTAGAAGTTTATGTAATAGCAGCGATACATCAGACGACTTGTCAATCAGTGCGACAATGGTTCAGAATAATGGAGGAAGACTCCGCCTCCAGCGCAGCGGTAAGGTTTAGTAACATCCTACAGCGGAGTTTTGGCAGTTGTTAACCTATAACAACTTATTATGTGAAATTTCATCTTGCATTCTTCACACCAATTGACAGGGTGCGAATTAACATTTCTGATGAGGGTGGGATAGAATTCTAGATAGGGAATACAATACTTAAAATTATTATTATCCTCATTCGATACGGCTCAACACTTGGTCGCACTGAGTTGCTTGTCTTGCATCTTGATCATAATAATTATATCCATGAGCAGGCTTAAGATAAGATGCGTAATTTCTAAGTTATTGATTGTTGTCAGCTTGCTGGTGATGATAATACATCAATATTATTTTCTTTGCTTACTTTATACTTTATAAAATACATATACTTGTACTGAAACAATTATATTTTGTGAGAAGGGGATAGAGGTTATCCCTGGGAGGGATGTTAATATGACTTTATGAGAGGGGGATAACTTTCCAACAGGGGGAAATCCCCCATCCCTCCCGTTAATTCGCACCCTGCCAATTGATCTCTTATACTTGTGTAAAAAAGACTCTCCAAAATAACACAGTTTAAGCAAACGGCGTGATTTGTGTCTGTCCATGGCAGTTCCATTGCATTTCAGTCGAAGTGATATGACGACAGCCCTGCTATACTATAACCATGTTTTCCCAAGTCCTTTGTAGGCTGTTTCTCTTTCACTACTGAAGCTGGATAAGTAGCTACAAGCTCACTCTCTCGTAGTTCACTGCTGACAGATTCAAGGACTAAATGCTTACTGGTAACGGCAATGCGAGTGGCTTGTAACATGTATGGGCAAGGCAAGTCATTTTGACGAAAATAAATAATTAGTCCATATTCATTTAATTTTTCTGTAAACAACGACAGTATAAAACCTCCACTTTTAAGGGCCTTAATTTCTCCGACCACAGATAATTAAATGTGAATTCTTACTTTCACATCAATTTTTTTCTGTTCTAGGAACTTAACCTTTCAACCTCTCATGTGCAAGTACGGCAAAGTCTGTGCTGCTAACATTGAATTGACTAGAGACTATATAGTAAGTAATTTCACTATTTCACACGATTTTAATATGCATAAGTGATTTCTATATTAGATTAGGCCGCGCTATTTCCCAAATGTAAAGAAAATGAAACATTTACTTCTCCATTTCCTACCGCAACTTTATAAGGGGCACTATTTCCAACTATTTAGCTTCTCTTAGACGTACGTTTTTGAATCGGAATGTTTGTACCACACACGTCCATGTGTGCGAGTTTTGATTTGAATGTGGCAATTTAGTCACAGAAACCTTGAAAATATTTATCACATTCACCCTTACCGATGTGTGCAAAACAAATTATGGGGATTCCTAGGATCCCTGTAATTGCAGGAAACGTTAATGATATCGTTTTTTATATATATTTAGAGTTTAACGAATGGATTCATATTTATGAAGAGTGTGATCATATTTTAGAACGAATTCAATTTAATGTAATGTATGTGTTGTATCATTAACAAGTATCAATCTTGCTTCTTTTAAATATTGAATTCGTCATATATTTGTACATTAATTAGGAAGGAATTACTATTTTTCCGATGGTAAGCAACTAACGTCTAAATAGTGTGACCGTCCACACCTGTGGAGTAACGGTTAGCGAGTCTAACCGCGAAACTAGGTGGTCTGGGTTCGATTCCCGGTCGGGACAAGTTACCTGGTTGAGGTTTTTTCTGCGGTTTTCCCTCAACCCAATATCAGCAAATGCTGGGTAACTTTCGGTACTGGACCCCGGACTCACTTCACCGGCATTATCACTTTCATCCCATTCAGACGCTAAATAACATAAGATGTGATAAAGCGTCGCAAAATAACCTACTTAAAAATATTGTGACGCAATTCATTGACGTTGCTAAGAAACTGACGTCAGATATTGAAATTGTGAAATTCAATCATTTGACACTCGAGCACAAACGTTTCACGTTACAGAAACAAATTTGGATGAGGATTTTGATACTTTTCAACAAGTGTGTGCCTACTAAATATGCTCATAATAGACATGTTCATTTTCTCAGCAAATATGTTTTCTTTTCAACATAATTAAACAATATTTTGTGGGCAAAATAGCGGCGTATATGCCATAAATGCTAAATTTACGCACAGTAAAAATTAAAAAAAAAATGAAAAAATCTGTTTATGGCCCTCCTCATAATGAAGGCTAATCCAGTGGATTGCCTCATAGTCAATATCTACTATAATTATTGTTATGGTAGAGTAAATTTTTTGCCATAAAATATGGAATAAATGGTACGTTTAATTTACTGTTCAGCTAAACGCTTCCACCAACTACTCCTTATTCATGTCATCTATTTTTGCTTCCAATTAATCCTACACAAATATATGAGTAGACTCATACGGAAGCGTTCACATTGTGGAAGACTGCAGTAAGATGAACTTGCAATTCATTTTGTTTCCACATTTTTTTACACAAATAATTCAAATTTGTCTTCGAAGGAAGTCCTTTGTTGTCTCTTCCTCCATTATTTAAATTAAGTAATACAGTTCGTCAATGCTGCCAAGCAGTATAGGCCTAGGTGGGACAGATACTTGCATTTTTAATGAATATTTTTATCAAGCTAACGTCATTAGTTGTCAACATTTAGACCTCACCTATACTAAGTTCTTAATGCATTAGCTTCGTAGATGTTGTGCAAATATTGTCCACTGCTTTTCGTTTCACTCTATATCAATCTTCTTTCTATTCAAATTCCGTTACGTCACTTTTCATGTAGATTTCGAAATGTATAAATGTTCTAAAACAGTATTATCATTAATATAAGTCAGGGGCGTATTTTGCGGACTACCGGGGCTACCGGCGGTAGCCCAAGGAAATTACAAAAGAAAAAGTTTATAATATAACATAATGGAATAATTTTGTATTACCGTATTAGTTTTACCACAGTAATTAAAATTAAAATAATTGTTAGATTTATATGCGCTCTCTGCTCTCGAAAAGAAACAAGATGTCAAGGCGGCATCACTGGAGAAACCGCTGCTACGAGGGGTAGCCTGTGACCGTTCCGCTCACGCTGTCCCGTCGCACAACTGCCCATCTCCCGCTCCCCTCTCTTTCCATCGTGCAGTATAGGCCGGGTGAGTTGCCGCTCTCGTGATCGGTTTCTTCGCAAGCGCGAAGCAACAATACGCTTAGTACCCTAGCTCATGAATGTGATTGTGTTCTTGCAGTGCAGTATTTTAAATTTGTGATTTGTTCGAGTGTCTAAGAGTTATATTAATTGTGAATTATTAAGTTTTAATTTCCCAATTAAGTGATATTGTGAAAAATATGGCAGAACAAGTTTCTGGAGAGGTTTGTGTTGAAAATGACTGTGTAATAGAAGGTTTATTAAAAGTGCTTTTTAACCGTCGTACATACAATGAGAAAGTTGAAATTGTGAGAATGGAAAGACCAACTCCTGAGTTAAATTTGTCCATGGACGTAAAAGAAAAACAGTGTGAGTACACACGCCATTTCACTTCAACATCATATGGTAAGTGGAATTGGTTGTGTGGTAGTTCTAAACTGTCTAAACTATTTTGCTGGCCATGTTTGTTATTTAGCCGCGAAACTAATGTGTGCTCAAAAGAGGGGTTTCCTAATATAAACTCCCTTCGAACGGCAGTCCTAAAACACGACAAATCAAAAGCTCATATTTATAGTAGCATGAACTTTGCAAACTTTGGGAAGACAAGAATTGATTTACAGCTAGATAAGCAAAAAGCTCTACACATCAACCAACACAATGCTCTTGTGAAAAAAAAAAAAATTGGGAGATTTTACTGCATCTTATTAACGCAGTCTGCTTTCTAGGAAAACAAGAATTGGCTTTTCGGGGTCATAATGAGAGTGTGGAATCAGACAATAGAGGAAATTATATTGAATATTTAAGTTCCTTAAGTGAATTTGACCATTTACTGGCCAATCATCTTGAGAGTTGAACAGTATTCCGTGGTACTTCTCCCGCAATTCAGAATGACTTAATATTTGCTATAAGTGGGGTTATGATAAAGAACATAAAATCTGAAATAGAAGAAGCACCTTTTGTGGCCATTGTTGTTGATGAAACAAGTTACTGCTCTAATCAGAATCAATTGTCCACTGTTTTAAGATACGTCGACAGTACTGCCAATGTTCAAGAACGGTTTATAGGATTCACAAATGTCAGTTCGGACAAAACTGCTGCTGCTTTGTTTCAGCATGTGGAAGGTGTTATAGCAGAATACAATGTCGGCAATAAGTTATTTGCACAGACATACGATGGTTCTTCAGTTATGGCGGGAAATATTAATGGCTTAAAAACAAAAGTTCAAGAAAAGTATCCTCAAGCACTATTTGTCTATTGTTACAGCCATGTTCTCAATTTAGTTTTGCAACAAACTACTTCAACCATTCCAGAATGCCGCATTTTTTCAAAACACTGTCGGGTTTAGCTGCATTTTTCTCATCATCTCTTAAAAGATCAGAAAAACTCAAGGAATTTATGAAAAAGAAACTCCCAAAAGTAGCACCAACTAGATGGAATTTTACATCTCGGCTTGTAAATACAGTGAAGGAATACAGGGAACAACTGACTGCTTTCTTTGAAAATATCATTTGTAATGACTCTGAAGAAAACTGGGATGATGGTGTAATTGTGCAGGCTCAAGGATATTTGTATTTTTTCACACAGTTTCAGAATATATTTCTTCTTGAAGTCTATGCTAGAGTGTTCGCACATACAGATGTGTTCTACAATATTCTTCAGACAAAAAGTCTAGACATAGCATACTGCTTGCAAGAGGTATCAAAGTTAAAAAATACTATATCCGAGTTCAGACGTAGTGGGTTTCCGTCCATATGGAGTAATATGGAAAATGAAAATTCTTCAGACAATACAATGGAACCACCATTAAAGCGAAGAAAAGGAGATGATGAATTGAAATACAGGCAGCTGTACTACAGCATACTAGATCGTATACACATGGAAATTACCGACAGATTTTCTGATTATGGAAAGCTTCAGTTCACACATCTTCTAGATTCTCAAAAATTTTCTGCTTATAGAGAAAACTTCCAGAATGAGGCACTAAACAAATTATTTCAGTCCTATAACAGTCACTTTGATCAAGTACGTTTGAAAAATGAATTAAGTGTAATATATTCAGCAGAAGTCTTTGATTTTTCGAACAAACCTATCCATGAAATATTATCTGCCATATATGAAAACCAGCTGAACCAAGTTATTCCTGAAGTCCTTAAATTGGCAACATTAATTGTGACAATACCAGCTACGTCAGCATCGGTACAAAGAACATTTTCTGCGTTGAAGAGAATAAAATCCTACTGTAGATCAACTCATACACAAGAGCGTTTATCCGGCTTGGCACTGATGTCCATTGAAAAGTCATTTCTACAGAAACTTCGCAAGCGGCCCAACTGTAATTTCAATGACGAAGTCATCAAAGTATTTTCGTCCCAATCAAGACGTCTGGAATTCACATATAAATAGGTAAGGAATTTTATTATAGGGATTTTAAAATATATTTTGTGTAATAATAGGGTCAGTGGTAGCCCAGACCCTTAAACCAGTATATGCCACTGATATAGGTCCACCGCTGTATGTTACTGTTTATCGCCTTCTGAAATCTGAACTTGTAGTCATCAATGGCCAACAGTTGTTTATCTCTATCAAACAAATGGGACACTGGCGTAAAACATGGCAACTGACATTTTGATCAAAAATGAAATATGCATATCATAATTTGGCATTTTACATTCTGCGTCTAATTCAATAGTTAGTTTGACAAAATTTAAACAGAGACAGAAGTATACAGATTTTACTTTCATAGTAACTATACAAACGGTTGCATGTATAAAAGTTTACCTACCTACTAACTTCAGAACATTAAAAGTCACCTGCCATGGTTTACACCCGAACCCCTAATTTATTGCAATATCGATGTCATAGCACAGATATTATGGCCCTGTAAACATGGTGGTGCGGATGGATACCAATGCCTCGTGAAATATAACAATTAGTGGCGGGTTATCCATTTTGCGTAAACATACAGGTCATAAATTAGATAAAGACGGTGCAACTTACGCCACATTTTATCTGGGGACCCAATTTATGTCACCCCTTTAAGACCCTGAACAATCTTCGAATCTCCGTGAATAAACTTCGAATATGGCGCTACTGTACTATGACAATAAAGTTAATTGAAAATGATAATATACAGTATAGCATCCAGTGCAGTGATTTCAAGGAATGAAACTAAGTGTAGACGTGTAGCAAATATAACATTGTCATACCGAGTGAACACGGAACATTTGTTAGGAATTCGCAATGCAAAATATCATCTGCTATAAATGAATTCGCAACATGTTTTCGGTAATAGAATAAAAACTTAACTGGCAGTTCTCTTCAGTTTTTGCCTATATCGAATTGTTCACCAACTATCAGTTCGTCGGTCTTATTGATTTGTCGCTGTTGTGAGTTCTGTTGAATTATACGGTATTTCATCTTTCCATAATAAATTTAAGCGCACATTAAACATATTTATTAACAGTAAACTCACTAGAATTTATCTAGATAAAATCAAAACTCGAGTGAGATTTAATTGACTATATCATAATTAGACGAAAATATATAAAGATTAGGAGAAATAAAGTACTCTAATACAATAAAATATTAATTGACTTTCTAAAATTCTATTTTACTAATGTTAGCTTCACTAAAACGTTTGAACGGAGCCGCCATTTTTAGTTGACTATCTGAGAGGTAAACAAATGACGATCGCAAAGCAAGATTTGTAGCACCGTAAAGAATTCGCAGTTTGAAATGCTGGCAAACAAAGAAACAAATGCTAGGGAAGTGATTAACTTGTAGCCATAAACAGACATGATTTTTTGAAACACGTCTTTCCGTACGGTACCGTTTTATTGGTGAAAAGTAGTATGACGTAGTAAAAGCGTAATAGTCACTGTAAACAAACTTAGGATCATATATTACTTCGTTGTAAGAGTGTCTTCGTTGACAGAAGTAAGCCATCGCTTTCAATTTGTCGTTTTGTAAATAAAAATTGAGTATAATACATTGTCAACATGCGTTTACAGAGAATGTCACTTATTTAATACATTTTATATCAGTGGCTAAAAGGTTGTGGGGCCTAGAGAGGCAATGCCCCCAAGTCAAAGTGGTATAGACTATAGTCTCTCTGTGGCATTAGGCATGAATAATGCAAAATTATGAGGAATTATAAGAGGTTTATTTGCAAATTAATATACAAATCAATCTTTACGTCAAATGTAGGCTTTCTTTACGCGATTTCTCTTTTTATGGTATGAGTACTAGTAAGAAAGAATTGGGACAAGCCTCCAACGTTTTATAGGAATCTAAGGTTAATTAATTGAATTCACTTCATGTGACAATGAATTCACGATATATCCGTTCATTTATTAAAATTGGGCCTATACAGCAAAGTGTAAGTAATTTATTCATTAGTAATAGGCCTAATTCAGAATCTGTTAATACTACAGATAATAGTATAAGTGTATTGGTGCATCTGGTAATATTACGGATGATGGCATTCAACTTACAACTAGTGACCAAACAAGTGATTACAAATGGCAAAGTGGTCAAACATGAAACATACAACAGAATCAGTGGTGGCACAGCTCTCTAATTCACACAATACGGTATCCAAAAACATCAGGAAAAATTATGTACACACAGCATTGATTTAAAAAAATTGAATTTTTTGTAGATATAAGTATTTTCAATCGCGCTTATCCATTCTGTCTTTGAGCAGATTAAAGAATCACAATAAAATGAAATAAAATATTAGTCCATTATTGAAAATAAAACCCTACAAGAATAAATAGAATAACATTAATTGAAAAAGCACTTCTCACAAAATGGGTTCACGTGAGAGTACTTTGTTATATATCAGTCGCTAGCACGATGCTGTCTGAAAATAATAACTCCGTCTTAATGAATAAACCTGTTCGCTCTAACTGCAAACATGATAACTTTATTTATGCTCTACTCAAGATGACCATCCATTCTGCTTATGAGATCCCTGACGTGACAACCAGACGTTACGGAAAGGGCCTTGGCTTTATCTACAAGGCATATTTGAAGAATATGCAAATCGTCTCTTCTCCTGAAGTCAGGGACTTGCCAATTAAGCGCCGTCGTTGTCGCTTCTGGGATGAGCCAAGTGAATCTGGACTGCAGTTCTACTCCTACAACATATGCAAAATGAATTGTCGAAGGAAACTGGCTGTACACTTCTGTGGCTGCGCCCCCCTGTTCTATGGACACCTGAATTTCAAAGGTAAGTAACATTTTAATATATCGCTTTATAGTCCAAAAATGCCTTAAGATGCCCATAGATAACACAGATATTCGATTTTCACTATGAAAATCGCTTCCAAAATTTAGCGGTGAAGTTCATACCAATCGAAGAACGACTTGCTTACAAATGACCTTTAAGGAACCCGCAGGTTGATTACTGCAATTGCATAACCCAGCCATCGGTCCCTATCCTGCGCAAGATTCATCCAGTCCCAAATATCATATCCCACCTCCCTCAAATAAATTTTAATATTATCCTCCCATCTATGTCTCGGCCTCCCCAAACGTCTCCTTTCCTCCGGCCTCCCACCTAACACTCTATATGCATTTCTAGGTTCGTCCACACTTGCTACATGCTCTGCCCATCTTAAACGCATGGATTTAATGTTCCTAATTATGTCAGATGAAGAATAAAACGCGTGCAGTTCTACGTTGTGTAACTTTCTCCATTCTCCTGTAACTTCATCCCTCTTAGTCCCAAATATGTTCCTAAGAACCTTATTCTCAAATGCCCTCAAACTCTGTTCCTCTCTCAAAGTGAGAGTCCAAGTTTCATAACCATACAGAACAACCGGAAATATAACTGTTTTATAAATTCTAACTTTCAGATATTTTGACAGCAGACTAGAGGCCAAAAGCTTTCCAATTAAATAATAACACGCATTTCCCTTTCTGAGTCTAATTTTCTCTCGAGTGTCATTTATATTTGTTAATGTTGCTCCAAAATATTTGAATTTTCCCACCTGTTCAAAGGATAATTCTCTAATTTTTATATTTCCATTTCATACAATATCCTGGTCACAAGACATAATCGGAATTTATTTCCAAACCTATCGCTTTACTTGCTTCAAGTAAAATTTCCGTGTTTTCTCTAATCGTTTGTGGATTTTCTCATAACTTGTTTTAGTCATCCGCATAGACAAGAAGCTGATGTAATCCGTTCAATTCCAAACCTTTTCTGTTATCTTGAACTTTCCTATGGCATATTCTAGAGCGAAGTCAAAAAGTAAAGGTGATTAGTGCATCTCCTTGCTTTAGCCCGCAGTGAATTCGGAAAACATCAGAAAGGAGCTGGCCTATATGGATTCTGCTGTAAGTTTCACGGAGACACATTTTAATTAATCGAATTAGTTTCTTGGGAATACAAAATTCAATAAGAATGTTACATAAAACGTCTCTCTTAAGCAAGTCATATGCATTATTTAAGTCTATGAATAACTGATGAACTGTACCCTTATACTTCCATTTCTCCAATATATATCGAATACAAAAAATCTGATCCATAGTCGATCTATTAAGCCTAAAACCACACTGACGATCCCCAATAATTTCATCTATATATGGAGTTAATCTTCTCAAAATAATATTGGACAAAATTTTGTAGACTCAACAAAAGTGATATTCCTCGAAAGTTACTACAGTTAGTCTTGTCCCCCTTCTTAAAAACAGGTACAAAAATGGATTCCTTCCATTGTTCTGGTACAATTTATTTGTCCCAAATAGCAAGTACAAGCTTATAAATTTCGCTAGATAATGCGCTTCTACCGTGTTGTATTAATTGTGCTGGAATATGATCCATACCTGGTGATTTGAACTTTTTCAGATTTTCCATCCCAATATCTACTTCAGAAAGTGTGTGTTCGGGTATAAATGGCTCAGCAGTTTGTATTTGAATTTCGTCCCGGTTATTTCTATTTGACCTATGTATATTTTAATAATTTGCCCAAAATAGTTTTTCCATCTGTTCAAGATTGAATGAGTGTCTGCAAGCAAATAACCATTCTTATCTTTGATCACGTTTATCCTTGCCTCATATCCGTTCTTAAATTCCTTTATACCCTTATATAAATGTCGAATGTTTTTATCCTTACTATTTGTTTCTACCTCATTCAGTTTTCCTTCAAGTAATCTCTCTTTTTATTCTTTTGTGCACGACTTGCTTCCCGTCTTTCATTGAAATAATATCTCTATTCACCTCAATTGGATCCTCTAAGAATTTCAATTTTGTCTCTTTCCTTTTTCTACTACCATGGAACAATCTGCATCAAACCACTGTTTTTTTTTATTTTTTTTATTTTATTGGGTTATTTTACGACGCTGTGTCAACATCTAAGTTATTTAGCCTCTGAATGAAATGAAGGTGATAATGCCGGTGAAATGAGTCCGGGGTCCAGCGCCGAAAGTTATCCAGCATTTGCTCGTATTGGGTTGAAAGAAAACCCCGGAAAAAATCTGAACCAGGCAACTGCCCTGACCGGGATTCGAACTCGGGCCACCTGGTTTCACGGCCAGACGCGCTGACCGTTACTCCACAGGTGTGCACAGCACTGTTTCGTTTTGTTAGTCTCATAATAACTTATGCTATGCTCAGCTGCAATTTTGACACTATATCAGATATTTTACCACACGCTATTAAGATCTAACTCTTTGTCAACTTGTCGGAGCTTCCTAAAATGGCAAAACTATTTGGAATTTCGACCTGATAGTAAGTCCTCCGTGTATTGTGGGTCCCTATCACCATGGCATAGCGCGACCTCAGTGTGCGGATAGAAGAGACTGCCTCCAGTTATGGAGGGTAGCTGTGAATACGAGTATATTGAATAAGCAGTCGTAGACAGTCGATAAGGGGTGGTCCTCCAGTTGGGGGTCGGGCGAAAGGTTAACAATTTATCACCGTAAAAAAAACGTTTTACGAAACCACACAATAAGCCTCAGACTGGGACTGATTCTCTGGCACGATTACAGCAAATATATAAGGTTATGATTATGAAATTTGGCACTTGGAACATAAACTAGTCTTCATTGAAGAGGATGGGCTACATTAGTAGCGAAAGAATTACACTGGTGGCCATAATTCTGGAAACTTTTTGTTTTTGTACTGGATTATTGTAACATCTGCATTGATTCACAGATTTATACAATTGAAAAATGTTAGTCGTGACTGATTAGTTAATTATGGGGTTATAATAAAGGTGTTATATTAAATCCTGAATATTTTAACAATAAATAATCATTATTATGTGGGAAATTATGTTCTTGTCGTTTAAGATCTAAATATTAATTTCAGATTTCATTATAATTTCCCATTATTTACTGTAATAAAAACTAGTCCATTGTTGATTTTAAGATTATTGTTAATCATTAGAAGCATTGTTGAGCACTGTTAGCATAAAATATAGACATTATTAATGTGTTTCTATCATTAATCTGACTTAAGATTTCGTTAGGTTAACACCTGATTGCTTCACAACAAACTTTATTGATCATTTTATCATAATGGCTCCACGAAAGGACTGGACATCTTCTAGGCAGTCACACTTCGAGAAGAAGGCTACACATTCAAGGGAATTGCAAGAAAACTTGGTAATTGTGCTACAGTGTATGGCGTCCAGAAGATATGACAGAGGTACAAATCCACAAAATCTTGTTAAACGACACCTAGGACTGGTAGAAAACCTAAAGTAAGTCCAAGAGGTGTGAGCCAGATTTGTGAATTAGCATTGAAAGATCGGAGGAAATCTTCTAAAGAAATATAGGAAGTTCTACATAGCAGTGGACTTAGTATTTCTGCAAGGACTGTTCGAAGGAAGTTATTTGGCAATGGACTGAAAGCAAGAGCACCCAGAAAAAATCTATTTCTCAACCAAGGGCAACGAGAAAATCGTGTAAATTGTTGGAAATGTCATCAATCATGGTCCAATGATGGCTGGGCAAAAGTGATATGGAACGATGAAACAAGAATTTCTATATTTGGAAGTGACGGAGTCAAATAAGTTCGTCGCCAAAATGGAGAAGCTTTGAATCCTGAGTGCATAATCGAACAGTCCTTGCAGAAATACTAAGTCCACTGCTGTGTAGAACTTCCTATATCTCTTTAGAAGATTTCCTTTGATCTTTCAATGCTAATCCACAAATCTGCCTCACATCTATTGGACTTACTTTAGGTTTTCTACCAGTCCTAGGTGTTGATTTACAAGATTTTGTGGATTTGCATCTCTGTCATACCTTCTGGACGCCATACACTGTAGCACTATTACCAAGTTTTCTTGCACTTTCCTTGAATGTGTAGCCTTCTTCTCGAAGTGCGACTGCCCTAGAAGGTGTCCAGACCTTTCGTGGAGCCATTATGATAAAATGATCAATAAAGTTTGTTGTGAAGCAATCAGGTGTTAACCTAACGAAATCTTAAGTCAGATTAATGATAGAAACACATTAATAATGTCTATATTTTATGCTAACAGTGCTCAACAATGCTTCTAATGATTAACAATAATCTTAAAATCAACAATGGACTAGTTTTTATTACAGTAAATAATGGGAAATTATAATGAAATCTGAAATTAATATTTAGATCTTAAACGACAAGAACATAATTTCCCACATAGTAATGATTATTTATTGTTAACATATTCAGGATTTAATATAATACCTTTATTATAACCCCATAATTAACGAATCAGTCACGAATAACATTTTCAATTGTATAAATCTGTGAATCAATGCAGATGTTACAATAATCCAGTACAAAAACAAAAAGTTTCCAGAATTATGGCCACCAGTGTAGCTAGACTTACTATGAGAAATTAAGTTTCATGTATTACTTTGAAGGTTATTTCTATTTCTGGTTGCTATTTAAGTCTAGTTGCGAGCAAGCCTTGGTAGCGTACGCACGCGATTGTACTATCTGAGTAGTGAGTGTTTGAGTTTCATTAGTGAGACATATTACAGTGACCTTTTTAGGTTTATGAACTGTGGTTATTTGTGTTAAATTTTCCTGTACAAGTTTGCGTGTGTATCTTTTTGATGAAGTCTCCTAATATTTATTTGATAAGAATTATGATAATAGAAAGGAAACAAACAGGTGTGATATTTTCACCGAGCAAGATATTCTTAGACCAGAACCATATTTACTATACGAATGAAATCATCTCCGACTAAAAGAACAACTAGAGATGATTCAACTGAATAGAATGACACGGCAAGTCTTCATTAAATGTACCAACTGACATTGTTGAAGAAATATTAGAAAGAACCAAAATTGAGTTGCCTTCCATATTTCTAATGGGCAAAGAACCATAGCAGAACCTGGCATTAAATCTGTCAAAATTTATAATTTCCTCCCGAACTTTCAAATATTAATATAAAGACTGTTCTAAAAATATACGACTCTGTTTATTCAGTTACTGGTGATTCATAAGGACAGGCTTTTAGACATCAGATTAAGAATGGAATGCGTATAGTTAAAATGGGTCTGAAAACGCATATCCCATCATATATTGATGTTGATTGAAAGCCTTAGTAAGGAAATTAACATACTACTTGTTCATAATGTCTCATCAAAATGTCCACTTAGAAAACAGCTGTCCTTTTTTAGTGGATCATTTTATGACGTTATATTAACACCTCAGGTTATTTAGCGTCTGAATAAAATGAAGGTGATAATGGTGTTGAAATGAGTCCGAGGTCCAGCATCGATAGTTACCCAGCATTTGCTCAGATTGGGTTGAGGGAAAACCCCGAAAAAACATCAACCAAGTAACTTGCCCCGACCGGGATTCGAATCCGGGACACCTGATCTAGCTAGCCGTTACTCTACAGGTGTGGACACAACTGTCCTAACAAAAAGATCTTCCGAATATGGTTTCTCGTAGTAAAGGTGAACAACCTGCTTGGTCTATGTTTGCAGCAGGGACGCTGCCAGCAAGGCGATCTGTGCTTCATATGAATGAAAATAATCACGATCGTGAAGAAAGAGATCAGAATATTTCTCAACAATTGGAAGTGGGTGTTAGCAACATTAATATATCCAGCAATACGACGAATACAAAAACCATCGCTTCGACGTCATCAGTAAACACAGAAGACGTGTCAGAATTTATTAATATATGAGTTAAAAGATCAACCATAACAACAAAGACAACGTCAGACAAGAGACCCGAGGATGACACTCACTCACATCAAAACACTGCTTCAACGCATAATAATCCTTCTGCGCACGATGTAATTGTCAAGGTCAGTACACAAACTGTCTCACAACAAGACCCGAAAGAAAGTATACCTGTCGACCATGTGAATGACCTTAATATTTCTACGGTGAATCAGAACAGATGATTTTTATGATGTAATGTTTCCGGACACCTAATGGATAGTGAAATTACTAATTTAATAATTCGACCTAATTTAAAGAGGAGGTAAATTCAAAAGATTCTCGTTTTACAAAAAAAAAGGAAACCGGAACTTCCAAAGCCGAAGGGTAATAATGTGACAATTTGTTATCTTAGTATAAAATACATTTCTAGTGTGCATTTTATATTTGATGTCACTTTTTTTAAACGTGGTGGCAACACTACATGTTAATCTTCTTCGTAGAGGATTTAAACAACAACAATTAACAAGATTTCTTAATGCCAATGATATCGATGTTTTTGCTACAAGAAATAAATATAGATAATATGCATTTTTTGGGTCCACGGTTTCATGCGATATGCAACCCTAGGGAAAACCAATGAGCCACTGCCACTGTGTATCGTTCTAATATTAAAATTCAACAATTCGAAATCCACCCAAGAGGCAGAATAATTACGCTGTTAACAAAGGATAATACGTCATACGTAAATGTTTATCTCCCCTTTCGTTCGAGTAAAAGAACAGAAAGGGAATATTTTATTACACATGAATTACCTTATTATTTAAGACATAATTTGAGGTGCACAATATCAAACTTAGACAACTACATTTTTTGCGATTTCGAGATACTGACTATTTCTCATAGAATTTTGTGTGCTGAATGCAGTCTGGAACTGTTTAGATTCAAAAACGGACAGAACAGAGCGAAAATAGCACTTAATTGTGCACTTTAGAATCAAAATGTAGACTACTTCACTGTGGCTTAGTTTCAAATTGGGACAATTCCTTCAGTAGCCAATAAGAAGCCCACAGTCGTAGACTACCACCTATTCCCATTAAACATCGCGATGGAAGTTGTTATGCTTGATAAATTAAATATTATGAAACATCTACTTATTGGTTTGCAATCTCTTGCACTCATACAGTATATTTCCTTTTAAAAAATTGCTTTCACATCCCTCACCTAACATACTTCCTTCGCACTACCCCTCTCTGGTTATTTTCCTCTCTTCTTGTAGAGGCTGATTGTATTTTACGGGATTGTTTGGAATCTATTCTTAATATCCAACTTGATAATTATTATTGGTTTTTCACTACTTGGTCTATTTCATTTGATGGTCTTAGCATTCGCAATGTTACCGATATTTGTGTGTCGGCGTTTTTAGCTTCGCCTCATGGAACTCTGAATTTCGCCAAATCTACTCTCTCTAGTCACAGTGATGAAATCAGAATCCTTCATATGTCTGAGGCCTTTGGATAATGGTCCAAACAGCCCAGAGTCTCAAAAAAGCTGGACTATTTTTCTTGCTTCCAAAACTTTTGACAGCCTTTTTGCGTCTTCCTCCTCAGATTTTGACAAAGCTCGTTTTCTTGCTGTACGAGAAAAAAAATCAGAATGCTGGTTTCAAGCCATGCCTTTTTGCAACGTAGGCACCTATATGGATAATACGTCCTTTAAGATTGCTATTGCCTTAAAGCTTGGCGTTAAAACTTATTTTCCACACAAATGTATTTGTGGTGCAGATGTCAATTCTAATGGCCTCATGGATTAATTTGCCTAAAATATTCTGGACGATTTTCCAGACATGTCATGATTAATGACATCATTAAAAGGCCCCAAATTTCCACTGGTTTTCCTACCATTCTAGAACCCAATGGCATAAATCGTTCCGATGGCAAATGTCTAGGTGGCTTAACTTTAACACCATGGTCCAAAGGCAAATCACTTTTATGGGATGTCACTTCCTATAATACCTTTGCTTCTTATTTGCCCAAAACTTCCAAACTTGCTGGATCAGCCACTGCATCTGCTGTGACAATTAAACGCAATAAATATCTCGATCTTCTGGATCGATATAATTTTGTCGTTTTCGCCGTAGAATCTATGGGCCCATGGTGTTCCGAGGCGAAATTGTTACCTTCTGATATTGGCAAGTATTTATCAGCACTCAACAGTGACTCTCACTCTACGGCTTTCTTCCGCCAAAGAATTAGTATTGTCATTTAACAAGGGAACGCTGTAAGTGTTATGAGGACTTTTCCAGAATCTATATCATTGGAAGAAATATTTTATTTCGTGTAGAGCTGCAGACAGTTTTTCGCATCCCTTACTTTTGTTACTAATTTCTAGTTTGTCCCTTACTCAATTGTTTAATTTAATTTTCAAAAAAAAAAAATTAAATTAAAACCACTCTGTAAATTATTATTGTTACAATATTGTGTTATTAATGGTAATTACATTACTCATAATTTGTCATTAGAAAAATGTGAAATGTATGTGTCATATTTATACATCTATCTGTTACACACACGCACGCAGTGGACCAAAAAAAGTCACAAAATTAGAAATACTCTATTTTCGGAAATACGTAACATTAATTTATAATGAATACACTGTTGGAAAGAGTATACTTTATAGATGAGCAGGACTTATTATTATGTTTTTTGAGGCTCAATTAAAATCTTATGGAGGTCAATACACAATGATTCGAAAAATGTTGTTTTTGAAGACAATGTATTACCACAGTCTAGTATATACAGTCACGAAGCTTGAGTTGTTGAGAGTATTAGGAACAATATACTGTGCCGGTACTATTTCGTATTGTCTGTGCTGATGCGATAGTAGCGATCCTCGTGGTTAGTAACTATGTAGGATGCATATTCCTTGCGTATTGAGTTCGTGACTCTATATACTAGACTATGGCCCTAATTCGAAATGCAGACACTGAATGTTGGTAAAAATAATAATAATTAATAATCTTTCAAATAATCAAAACTAAAAATGATGTTCTATGTGAACGCCATTTGCCCGCACAACCATTCGCAGGCGTCTTCTCCATTGACCAATAGCACTCGATATCTATCATTGATGAAACCGGTCCCAACATTCAAGAAGGCGTTGTCTTAAATGTTCAATAATACGAAATCTTGTTTTGTAGTAAACTGTTTTTTGTAGTTGACTCCATACAAAATAGTCCATAGGATTAAGATCTCGTTTGAAACTCCAGTGGAAACCATCAGAGAATCTGAGAAAATGCTATCATTGACGCAATAATCTCTCAGGAGGGATATCATGTCCGTATCTCCCTAATCAATCATTGTACTCTTGAAACAGACCATTATTGCTGAGCATAGTTCCTTACAATTTGACGGGTAGATAATTATCATATTGGTACAAATGTTTAATGAAAATCTTGTCTTCGTTTGTTAAGCAATCTTTTATTCACAAAATTAGAACTCAGAACAGAACAAAACAAATGATGATAGCACAACAAACGGCTTGGCCTGCTGAACTCGTAAGACCATAGTGCTTAGTTCGGCAAAAACGATTGATTTTGCACTGCCTTACAAAAATAAAAAATATTGTTTAATAAATAGTACAAAATTAAATATTACAGTGCTTTCCCTGTCTACAAGGACTGTGAAAATTGCCAGTGAAATAAACTTTGAAGTGATATCATTCACAACTGGAATATAGCCATTTAAATTTTGTGTCTTTTTTGGCCCACTCCATACACACACATACGCGCGGACGCACGCACACACATACATAATATACTTAATTCATATATAAAAAAAAATATTATTTTTCTAGGAAAAGAGAAAATATGTGATATTAAGGGTCTCGTCTGCCTGCACAGACACATTGAGAATGTGCTGGAAATGAAGTATAAGGAAGGCGAATCCTTAATTTGTAAGTGCATGTCCATGTGCGAAAGTACAACGTTTGTCGTCGTTGATGAAGAAGCTGCTAGTATAAGGTGAGTTTCCAGAACCCGATATTCACTACATGCATTTTCAAAGGCAATTCATTTAGGGGAGTGGGGTGTAAGATGGAAAGGTTAAGTGCAGTTCAACAGTAGAAACACCAGATCAACTTTAAAATAATTTTTTTGTAATGAGATTAATTAAATTGTATGAAATTTTTCAGAAATTAAGTAAATAATTATTCCCCAAACAGCTTAATTTGCTGAAAGTGTATTATTTACTTTTTTTCCTCATTGGGTAATATGGAACAATCATCAGGGTAATATGGGAAAGTGCTACAAACTGACTTTAATTTCCTGAAATTCCTTGCTCGTCCAATTGCACATCGTATTTGCCACAATATAGTTGGAAAACGACTTTAACTTTATAGAAGTTCAATGTTCAACCAAATAATTGTTCTAGTGAAGTCACAATATGGATGGATGTTGGTAAAGTCAATCAAGATAATACAGAAAAAAAATAACAAGCCTACTTACACTCCACATTCATTACCATTAGTAGAGGTTTCAGGGAGGTTAAACACACTGGGAAATATTATTTAAATATTAAATACTTGATTTACAAAACATCACAAATATATTATACAGACTGACTGGATGTGTAGTCCATGCATTGCTCATGAGCCCATTCTTGACCAAAAATTGCATTGTATCCACATTTCTCTACTTTTACCACGAGAAAAGAGTTCGTCACAAATAAAACAAGTAAGAGCCTCATCAGGTGTAGGATTATCCACAGGAGGTTGTGGTAATTTAATTATATTTTGAGTACTGCCGGATCTGTCAATTTAAATTCAGAAGATAAGCTTCTTTTTGCATTTTTCTTCCGTTTTTTATGTAAAGTCTTCTTAAATGGTGAGCTTGTCAATATTTCTGATTTCTGGTTGCCTCTGCGCCTTACGACCCCAGTTTGTTTCTCAACCCTTGGAATAGGTACAATATCTTTTGGTGACACTGCAAATCCTGACGCATTTATAGGCATACTGGTTTCATTTATCATTGTTCTGTTAGGAGAAATGTTTGCATCATTATCGGTCTGAAATTGTAGCAATATTTATTTCGTTAACAGCACTGAAAACTCCAATTTCTAATAGGCCTAGTTTCAGAAGTGTCAATGGATACAGCAGATTCATCAATGTTAAGATTAACACATGTCATAGGAGCAGCAACGGAAATGGAGGAACAAAACAGGTACAAAGTGTACAAGGGATGGAGAAAAATCGTCATCAGAAAATATATGTTTCTTGAAGGGCCATATGCCAGACCTTTTAACTCCTGATGTAACATAGCTGACAGTGGCACTCTTTCCAGAAGCTGTTTTATCAAGTCCAGGAACGTCATACTGGTTAATTCTACGGCCTGGATTGTTTTTTTGGAAAGTATCCACGACTGTCTCAAATGCATCCTTAAAAGGCTTGAAAACTGTTACGTCCAAATGTTGTAGGTTATGGGTTGTGTGGGAAGGTACTTACACCGTAATCACATCTTTCTCTCGTGCCAGATCGATGGATTGCAAATTTATATGAGCAGCATGATTCTCAAGAATCAAAAGACAAGGGCATTCGGGAAGTCGAACACACTCCAACAAATATATTTTAAACCATTCAAGCAAAATGTCAGTGTTGATCCACCCTGAATCACTACACGAGACAGTACTCCCTGCAGGACCATTATCGAGCATTCTTGGAGCTACTTTCTTCCTCTTACCAAATAAAAAACATGGGGATAGAAAATTTCCCGCTGCATTACAACATATTATGATCGCTGTTAGTTCTTCCTTTTCAGAAGTGCTAACTACACCAACTTGACGTTCCCCCTTTGTAGAAAATACTTTTGGTGGCCTGCATGAAGATGTCTTCATACCGGTTTCACCCATATTGTACACATAAGTGGGCGTTTAGAAAATGCATGTCTTTCATAAACACCCTCTGAATTGTCAAAAAATCTTCCGACCACATCTCTGTTAAATCCAGAACACCTCGCTAAACTAGTTGACTCTGGTGACCTCAATGACAGTTCTGGGTGTCGTTTCATGAATCCTTGAATCCAAGCTCTGCCAGATTTTACATGTTGAAATGGATTTGGAATATTGTTCCTAGCAGTCAAGAAAAAGCTAGTACTTGGAATAATTCTTTCGTCAGTCCATAAATTTTGCTGTCTAATTCTTGAGCATGTTTTACAATTTCCAATTCCATATCAGAAGAAAACACTGGAATGAATCGTCCAAGATCTTTCTTTGATGATCCGGTCTTCAAGTGCCTATGTACCGGTAATGTTCCCAGTGGAATTCCATATCTTCTATAGCCCTGTGCCAGGGGTGTACTTCTGGCTGCTTGTAGAGCTAACTCCATATCATGTTCAGATCAGCTTCCACGGTTAGTTTTTATTTTGCCATAATTATATCTATACACTCCAGACGTCTCTTTCTGGAGGTTCTAGAGTGATTATGATATAAAAAATAATAAATATATCTTTGTTCTAGCAATAAATTATTATTATTATTATTATTATTATTATTATTATTATTATTATTATTATTATTATTATTATTATTAGGCCTATTACCAAAGCTGACTGTAACACGAAGGTACTGAAAATTTCACATTATCAGTATTAAAAGCAGAGATGTGATGACGTAATAAGCAGCAGTGGATTACAAATGTATGCCGCGCGAGTACTGGAGGGTAAACGATGAAGTAATAGCAATTTTATATAATAACTCACGTTACAGGGTCAAATAAAATTGGGCCTGGCGTCTATTGCTACGTGATCCACCTAATCGATGATTTGTTCATGTAAGTGCTGCTTCTTTATTTTTTACGTCTATTAATAAGTGGCGAAGTTAAAAGTTATTGTCGCCAATAGTACATCAATATATCCGCATTATATAAATTGAAAATTTAAACTTCTCAAATGATTATGAAATGCACTAGGTGTAGCAGAAAACCACTAGTACCGGTTCTGTTAATTATAAAGATAATTTATATTTAATCTGCATCACCATTTTCTCCAACACATTTTAGTCGTTCCAATAATTGTGTCATCTATTGAGAACTAGCGAAATTAGTTCAAAGTTTGTCACATTGTTATATATTATTTTGTTTCTGGCTAACCCCATGGTTTGAAAGTTCGCTTACACGATCAGAAAATTGTAGATCAGATATCTTTGAACATCAGGGCTGACGTTCAAAGATATCTTTTTTTATGTTTAATATTGGTCGACCAGCAAACTTGCTATACAGACCACTGTTAAATTATGGAATACCACATGCAGAATATCATGCTGAGGTTGGCTCTAAAGGCTCCTCTAATTTAAATTAATTAATTAAACATTTTTGTGAATTACGTGAATAAAAATTTGATGATTTTTCTGTGTTAAAATTATGAAAAGTCATCAGTATCACTAAGAAGGATGTCTTGAGGGAGTTTCCTTTTAAGTCTAGATGGCTGACAAGATCTTGCTCCAATGTTATATGTCACAGCTCCAGGAACACTAGGAAGTTTGTTGAAAAACGATTTTGACATTGAATGGATGTACTGTACTGTTCTAGTGGAAGAATTCCCAATTCTTGATGCAGTTGTTGATTTCTTACAAACCAGGGGGCATTTGTTGCAGTACGCAGGAACTTGTTCTGGAGAACTTGTAGGCGATGCACGTGAGTCTTATTTGCAGTCCCCCACACTGGTGCAGCATAAGTTAAAAGAGGTCGTGCAAGCGAGGTGTAGAGTAGCATTGAACAGTCCAATCCAATTTGTGAACGTCTGTTAACCAAAGGGTATAATTTTCGAATTCTAGAAGAGGTTAGTGTAACGATGCGAGTTATATGGGCATTCCATGTAAGTTTCGTGTCTAATAATATTCCCAAATATTTGACAGCTTCTTGACTAGAGAGCCATGTAACTTCAAAGATATCTAACCCTATTAGTGAATAGTAATGGATTTTTTGTTGGTGTAAGTGTGACTCCTTCAGTTGTAACTTATATTAATAGATGACGAAGCCAATCGTACATAAATATATAGGTATAAGCCGCAAAATAGAATTCAACTTTTCATACCACTCCACTGATTGTAGAACAACACTGAGATTAGCTGGAAGCCACTGATATTGTCAATTATGAGAATAATTTATGTTTAATCTACATAATCATTTTCCCTGACATATTTTAACCGTCACAATAATGGTGCCACCTATTGAGAACTAGCGGAATTCTTTCAGAATTTGTCAATAATTAGTAATATCTTTTGTTCTGACTCATTCTATGGTCGGAAAGTTCGCTTAGACGATCATAAAATCTTAGGCGATCATAAAATCTGGCGAATCCTGTAAGCGAACTTTATAACCAGAGGATGTCGGAACCAAAGATATAACAAATTGACAAACTTTGAAATACGCAGCTCCACTAGTTCTCAACACGTGACCTTATTATTGGGACGGGTAAAAATGTGTTTGGGAAAATATTTATGTAGCTGAAGTATAAATTATTGTGGCACTCGTCTGGAGCGTTCTGGTCGCGTCAGGGGGTTGCGCGCAAAATTAGCGAGAAGGAAAGCGCGGGGAAACGGAAACTCTAGCTTCGGTAGGCACTGTAGCGCGGTACGGAGCGAGGGGGAAAGAACTATGGTGATATCGCGGAGCGGAGAGAGGAGGAGAAACATCTAGAAGGGTATTCGTCTCAAAGTTCAGAAAGCCACGCAAATGGGAGATTCCAGATTTTACGGTTTATTAAATAAAATCGGGAAGCAGTCTTGAGTCAGTCTTCAGTGAGCCTTCAAGTCTTATCTTGGACAGCAGCGAGCTGATTTCGACGTGCAGTGAACTTGAGTGAATCCGTAACTGTGGCAGCGTCCAGGCGAGGGTGATGCTTCCAGAAGATCTGAGTTCGATGTGTAGTGAACTTGAACAATGAGCTAGAAGAACTAGCCAAGGCGAGCGAACTGTGAACTGAGAACTGACAGTTTTGTTCTGCACATAGTGCTTTGTGAACATTAGTTGAAATTAGGAATACATTGTTGCTCCTCTTAATAATACACGTGTATTGTAATTGTCGTGTGGAGTGCAATAACGACTATTTTGTTGCTGTGTTGGGTGGAATGCCCATTGTTGTAGGGTGAATTATTAAGGAATAAAAGTGTGTGGTGGTAAAAGTGAGAACAAAAAGTCGCATTGTTCTCATAATATATAGTATCAGAGGTTTCCCCATAAGTATAATATTTTTTACAATCATTAGATTGGGATGAAATTTTGAATTTCATTATGCAGGTATATTCATGTACACTGACGTTCAAAGGTATCCGACCTATGATTTTATGATCGTGTAAGCGAACTTTCTAATCACAGAATAAGTCATAACTAACGAGTTAGAAAGTCATCATAGAGTGGCCATTGCGCTACCATGATTGAAGAAAATTGAACGACCGTCCGCCATTAGCATAAGCTTCCAAAACAAAGTGGGCGTGGCGATAAGTATTTAAGGGTGGAATTGTGAAGCTGTAAAACCTTCGTTTGCATAAATAGTTAAACTGAAGTGGAGAAACCTAGTGTTTCGTAAAATACGTGCTAGTAACTTAATCTAAAATAAAGAACTTATCTACGCTAAATTGAAAACACTTGAGCTATTTCTAGAATGAAAGCTTAAGAGAATACCCTGAGCAAAATTGTCATGTACGTATGACAAGAAGTCCTAGCAAATATAGGCTACTGAAACAAATGTTAATATTCCTAGGTTTTTTAAATGCGACCTCTAAGATTCCCTATAAAATGAACGAATATGATTCGGATGATTTTGTTAAATTGTTTTCCAGTCTCTACTTGTTGTAAAATTATTTATTATACCATAAGATATAAAATGAAATTAGGCCCTACCTGTAGTAAACAATCATTACCTCCAAGCTTGTAATTTGAGTAAAACTTGACCAAACACGCTTTCAGTTTATATATATAGTAGTGTATAATTATCAAAATGTGAACGTGAGGCTAACAGCCGACTGGTCTGTCTGGGCCCTTAAAAAGGGCTGTGGCACCACAGATTATTATTATTATTATTATTATTATTATTATTATTATTATTATTATTATTGTATAATTGAGCACTCACGTACAATAATGGGGTAAGTACTTACGAAATACATTCATACTTACCCCATTATTGCACGTAGGTGCTCAATTATGTTATTTCATGTCGTTCCTGTCAAAATACTAACAATAATACGGCCTACTCGAAAGTTTTGCGGAATTTTGGTTGCGAGTGTCGAAATACAATATTTTAATATTTCATTGCTATTAGTTTTTAACTGGGTTTGAAATGGAATTGAAGTGATTTTATCCGTATTTATTTTAAGTTTATTATTAGTAAACCATTTATTTGATTTATCGTTTTTCTTCGAAATAGGACTACTTATTTTTATAAGCTACACCTCATCGTCTTCTTCTACGAGCAGGAATGACACAAGGAGCAGAAATAAAGGCTATTACACAATTTTGTTCATTAAGAAAGCACTCAAAACTTAAAAGTCTTTTTCTTCAGAAAATATATAAATTACGTATAAAATTAAAGGTAAAACACTTTCCAATAATTATGACTATAATAATAATAATAATAATAATAATAATAATAATAATAATAATACACTGCAATAATTATACATTAGGTATATGGAACAGAGTAACATACACTTTTCCTTTGGAAAAAGAAAGATTTGTTAAATCAGTGGGTAAAAAACACAACAAGCGTTAAGTGGCATCCTACGAAACACAGCTTCCTATACTCTTCATATTGAGAAGACAAATATGTATGTACATGACAAACAATAAGACTGAACCTGCAAGAAAAGGAAAATATTGTACACACCGCATGGTATGCCGGGCTTTGTTACACTTTTACGCATGAAAAAAAAAATGCTGCTAATTAGCAAAATTATGCACTTAACTAAATAAAATTTACCAGAAATGTGCTATATCCGTTGTCATTTTCCTTTTCATATTGCAGTTATATGTAGCATACATAACAGGCATATTTTTTTATTTTTTCGTAATTCTTATCTCCGTATAAAGAATGTTGTAAGCAAACGAATTTTTACAATGGTAGGCGCTTATTTCATATCTGACTTGTTTTGCGGCGACACCGCAAAGAACGCTGTATAGAACAACGTGGCCACTCTATAATCTCTTTCTAACTCGTTGGTCAGAAAAACGAACATAGAATACATAGAGTAGACACTACCATCTAAATACCATTAGAAGGAGCGAAACCGCTCTGATGAACCTGACGCCATCTTGTGGCTACGAAAATATTGCGATATATATATATATATATATAATATTATATTTAATATTGGTCGACCAGTAAACTTCCTATACAGACCACTGTTAAATATGGAATATCATATGCAGAATATTATGCTGAGGTTGGCTCTGAAGGCTCCTCTAACTAACTTAAATTAATTAATTAAACATTTTTGTGAATTATGTGAATAAAAATAGAAATATCATGATTTCCTGTGTTAAATTTATGAAGAGTCGTCAGTATCACTAAGAAGGATGTCTTGAGGGAGTTTGCTTTTAAGTCTAGATGGCTGACAAGATCTTGCTTCAATGTTATATGTCACAGCTCCAGGAACACCAGGAAGTTTGTTGAAGAAAGATTTTGACATTGAATGGATGTACTGTTCTAGTGGAAGAATTCCCAATTCTTGATGCAGTTGCTGATTTCTTACAAACCAGGGGGCATTTGTTGCAGTACGCAGGAACTTGTTCTGGAGAACTTGTAGGCGATGCATGTGAGTCTTATTTGCAGTCCCCCACACTGGCGCTGCATAAGTTAAAAGAGGTCGTACAAGCGAGGTGTAGAGTAGCATTGAACAGTCCAGTCCAATTTGTGAACGTCTATTAACCAAAGGGTATAATTTTCGAATTCTAGAAGAGGTTAGTGTAACAATGCGAGTTATATGGGCATTCCATGTAAGTTTCGTGTCTAATATTATTTCCAAATATTTGAGAGCTTCTTGCCTGGAGAGCCATGTAACTTGTTCATTTAGAACAACCAAAGGAGGTGGATTATGAATAGGCCTTAAAGAGAAGATTTTAGCTTCTGTCTTGGTAATGGTGAGTAGTAATCTCCAGTCAGAGAACCATTTAGACAGCTCCTGTAAGGATGTCTGAAGAGTGCTGATTGCAGTATTTAGGTTACTATGAGAATAAAAGAGAACTGTATCGTCAGCATACATAGCTATGTGTGACGGTTGTAAACATGGAATGTCATATGTGAAGATATTGAAAAGAAGTGGTGACAGTATAGATCCTTGTGGTACTCCGGCTAAAACTGGACGAAGAGTTGATTTAATGCCATCTATGCGTACTGATAACTGACGCTCAGATAAAAATCTTTTCACAATGCGTGTGAAATAGTCAGGAAAACCAATTGTATATAATTTTATCATTAAACCATCATGACAAACAGTATCAAATGCTTGGGCAATATCCAGAGACACAGTGGCAGTATACTGTTTTTCTTCAAAACCTTTTATAATGGATTCAGTGACTCTTTGCTATTGGTGTGTTGTAGAATGTTTTGGACGAAAGCCAAACTGAAAATCTGGTATTATCTTCTTTTAGAACGTAAATTTACAAAAGCGATGATGAATAACCTTCTCAACAATTTCGATAGCGTGGGCAGTAAGCTAATAGGTCGATAACTTGATGGCAAGTGCTTAGGTTTGTTAGGCTTATGAAAAACAATGATTTCAGCAAGCTTCCAGGCTCGAGGAAAGTACCCAATTAAAAGGGCAGCATTGGAAATTATCGTCAAGTAAGTAAGAGCTTTGTTGGTGAGCTTCTTTAGTGCAATGTTGGGTACTGTATAAGATCATGGCCTGGAGATTTTTTATTTGGAAGCTTTGAATGAAGTGAGATAATACTTGTGGACTAGTATAGGAAATTTGGCTCAACTGCAGTATTTGTCCCGCTATGCTGTAACATCTGAAGGAGTACAAACATATTTCTAGAGCTTTTTGCGCTACCAACCTTAACTCATCTACCTCCACTGTAACGAAAATTGTTACTTATGCCAATCTTCCTCTCGAGCAGAGAGTAGAAGATGCGCAAAGAGTGTAAAATACTGCTGTATTATTACAAAGACTGTATTTGTAGTAGGAACGGTTCATCTATGGAACCGCCAACATAGGAACCAATTAAGGCCAAATTCGAGCCCCGAAAATATATAATTCATCATTATAGGTATAAAAAATTACAGAAAAAGCCCAAAAACATGTACACGCAATGCTCCACTTCCGCGAAATTACAGTCTGTAGTTTGGATTCAGTGACGGCATTATATCCTGGGTGTGAGCCCCGAAAATTTATAATTCTTTATTAGAGACATAAAAAATTGCAGGAAAAATCTAAAAACTTGTATAGACAATGCACATCTTCCGCCAAATTACAGTCTCTTGTTTGGACAAAGTGACGGCAATATTTCCTGAGTTCGAATACAGAAAGTGTAGGCTATAATTGTTTATTAGAGGCATAAAAATTTCCAGAAAAAATCTAAAAACTTGTATACACACTGCTCGACTTCCGCCAAATTAGAGTCTGTAGTTTGGACCCAGTGACGACATTATTTCCTGGGTTTGAGTCCCGAAAACTTATAATTCTTCATTAGAGACATAAAAATTGCAGGTAAAATTTAAAACTTGCATACACATAACACATCTTCCACCAAATTACAGCCTGTAGTTTGAACCCAATGACGGTATTATTCTCTGAGTTTGAGTCTCGAAAATTTATAATTTTTTATTAAAGGAATAAAAAATTTCAAGAAAAACTGAAAACTTGTATACACAATGCAAATCTTCCGCCACATTACAGTCTGTAGTTTTAACCCAATGACGGAATTACTTCCTGAGTTCGAGCCTTAAAAATGTATAATTGCTTATTGTAGAAATAAAGAATTGCAGGAAAAATCTGAACTTGTATACATAATGAACACCCTCCGTTAAATATCGGACTATAGTTTGTACCTAGTGAGCGTGTTATCTTCTTAGTTCGAGCCCCTTAAAATTAAAATTCATTAATGTGGGTAAGAAAGATTTGCTGGAAAATCTAAATATAAAAAAAAACCTTACATATTCAACCCCTTTCACTAAGTTTAAGTCTTCTCAGTCTGTTTTATTCTCAGTCTTCTCTTTTCTTCATGAACTGAACTTTGAGACGAGACAGAGTGGAAGAGGGAAGGCAGAGGGCAGAGAAGGCACAAAAATGACAGAGTGAACTGAGTGTACAGAGAGTGGACTAAAATACAGAGAGTGGACTGTGAATAGGCCTACAGAGAGTGGAATGAAAGGACAGGCAGTGGACTGAGAGGACAGAAAGGGGTCTGAGAGGACAGAGAGTAGACTGAGAGAATAGATGGAGCACTGTGGGGATAGCGAGGGAACTAAAAGAATAGAGAGGGATCAGAGAGTGAACTGAGAGAAGAGAGAGTGCACAGAGAGGATAGAGTTGACTGAGAGAACAGAGAGTGTACTAAGAGCACAAAGTGTGGACTCAGAGGACAGCGTGAAGACAGAGAGTGGACTGAGAGGACAGAGAATGGACTGAGAAGACAAAGAGTGGACTGATAGGACAGAGAGTGATCTGAGAGAACAGGGAAGGGACAGAGAGTAGACTGAGGTGACAGAGAGTGGACTGAGAGAACAGAGAGGAGACAGAGTGTGGATCGAGAGGACAGAGAGTAGTCTGAGAGGACAGAGAGTAGACTGAGAGGACAGAGTGGGGTGAAAAACTGAGAGTGGATTGAGTGTACAGAGAGTGAACTGAGAGAACAGAGAGTGGACTGAGAGGATAGAGAGAAGACTAAGAGTGAACTGGGGAAACTGCGAGTCAGAATTCTTTCCTCTCAGTCCTCTCTATGCTCACTCACTGTAATTTCAGTAATCTCTCTTTGATATCGGTCCACTCTGTTCCCTTTCCCTGTTCTACTACCTCTCAGTCCCCCCCCCTCTCTCTCTCTCTCCTCTCAATCCAATCTGCGTCTTCTCAGTTCACTCTTTTTCTCCTCAAACCACTCCATCCTCTCAGTTTTCTTTGTATCACTTTCCGTCCTTTCAATCCACGCAATGTACTCTCAATTCACTCTCTGTAATCTCTGTCCCTTCTCTGTCCTCTCAGTCCACTCTCTGTTCTCTCAATATAATCAACATTCTCTGTGTCCACTCTCTTTTCTCTCAGTTCACTCTCTGTTCTCTCAGCTCATTCCCACTCCTCTTGCTCATTCCCTATCCTCTCAGGCTACACACTGTTGTCTGAGTCCTCTCACTGTCGTCTCAGTCCACTCTGTCCCTTCATTCCATTCTCTGTCCCTCAGTCTACTCTCTGTACTCTCAATTCACTCTCTGTAATCTCTGTCCACTTTCTGTCCTCTCAGTCCATTTCCTTTCCTCTCAGTCTACTCTCTGTCCCCTCATTCCATTCTCTGCCCCTCAGTCTACTCTCTGTACTCTCAATTCACTCTCTGTAATCGCTGTCCACTTTCTGTCCATTTCCTTTCCTCTCAGTCTACTCTCTGTCCCCTCCGTCCACTCTCTGGTCTCTCAGTCTACTCACCATCCTCGCTCTCCACCTTCTTGTCACTCAGTTGAGTCTCTGTTCCCTCTGTTCTCTTAGCTTACTCTATATCCCTCAGTGCTCTATCTATCCTCCCAGGCTCCTCTCTGTCCTCTCAGTTCACTCTCTGTACTTTCAGTTCACTCTCTGTACTCTCAGTCCACTCTCTGTACTCTAATTCCAGTCTCTGTCCTCTCAGTCCTTGCAAAAGTTTCTACAGCTATACGACATTTGTCACAGCGTTATATCAATATGCCAACAACACCTAAATGAACGGCAAGGGTTAAGCACGGATTTTATACGATTTCGCGTTTTCCTAACTATATAAGTGCAATTGACTGAACACATGTGAAAATACAATCACCAGGTGGAGGAGATGCAGAAATCTTCAGAAATCGCAAGGCATTTTTTTCAGTTAATGTGCAAACTGTGTCTGATTCTTCCGTGTTGATTCGAGACATTGTGGCTAGTGTGGCCAGGCTCATCTCATGACTCACATATTTTTAGTTCTTCAAGAATTAAGGGGCGATTTGAAGATGGAGAATTTGGTGCAGCCATTCTAGTTGGAGATATATGCTGTACAAAATTATTTCATTACACCACTGACAATTACACACACGCCATAGGAACAACTTTTTCAGAAGGCCATCATAAGTCCAGTAGAGAGGAGCTATGGGGTATAGAAAAGATTTCCTGTTTTAGCTACTGGAATCAGACTAAAATTGGACAGAATTCAAAGTGTAATTGTGGCAACAGCTATTTTACACAATATAGCTTGCAATGAGAATGAAAATATACCAGTTGGATGCCATTAACGCTGTGCATAACTTCCCTTAAGCAGCTAACAACCACCCAAATGTATGTTTAGGTGAGGGGTTTGGACTTTTTTCCCCTCATTTAGATCAACACCCAAATGTAGCAGAAAATAATGTTGGTGAAGGAGTGAAGGAAGAGATTAAATTAACATAAAATAAATTTCATTCACTGCAGTACATGTAACATTGTTTATTATTCATGTTAAACTTGCATATTTTCAAAAGTATGTTATAACTTTACTTCACTGGAAATTAAGCATTACCAGCACCTTATCCATCAGTACGTTCATGACTAAAATTTGTTTGTGAATCAGTGAAACAAAGGGACGAAATTAACATAAAGTAAGTTTCATTCACTGTAGTACATGTAACATTGTTTATTATTCATGTTAAACTTGGATATTTTCAAAACAGTATCAGTAACTTAACCATAATTATTAAGCCTAAAATTGTTATTTTTTTAAACCTGACATATTATCTTGTGTGGTGTAGCTTTAGATGCAACACAACCACCATAATATAGAATCTAATGATTACATGACTTAACTGTAACTGTGTTGTATAAAATATTACTACTGATACACAAATATTTAACACATTGTAGTGTAGTCACAATTTATGTAAAAATTCCATTTTATTTTAATTACGCAGTGATGTTAGAAGTTGAAATATATTATTATTATTATGTTTTATTTAACGACGCTCGCAACTGCAGAGGTTATATCAGCGTCGCCGGATGTGCCGGAATTTTGTCCCGCAGGAGTTCTTTTACATGCCAGTAAATCTACTGACATGAGCCTGTCGCATTTAAGCACACTTAAATACCATCGACCTGGCCCGGGATCGAACCCGCAACCTTGGGCATAGAAGGCCAGTGCTATACCAACTTGCCAACCAGGGTGACTGTTGAAATATATATGCATTTGTATCAAAATTATATTAATGTCAGATTTCAATGAAAGAAAGTAACTAATTACTTGAAATATGCAGTGTGTTTATTTTATAACATACAAGAAATTAGCTGGAGGGAATATACTGTATATTTCATATTATGTTCATGTTTATTAAAATAATTAGAAATGAAACTAACAATTGATTTATGAACATTTTGATGTCATGTTATAATTAGGCCTAGCCTACTGTTTTTTTCTTATGTATTATTACTATATCATAAATAAGCCATATATAAATTATGTGATAGGTGATAACATGCAATAAATTTCCTTTTTCAATTGGAATTAAGTTAAACTGCCTACTGATTAACTTGTTATTCAATTATTTATGGAGCTACATAAATTTAATCTTCTGTTTTAAGTAGCATGATAACCTGATGTGGTATGTTGAATATAGTATTATTAATACAGTGAATGATATAAACCGAATGACATTATGAAAATATCAAAATGACATCATAACATATTACGACCACTACAAAACTGAAGTTATTAATATATAAGTTAAACATATAAGTTACCTAATGTGATTTAATATGTTAGATTAATTTTTTTTATTTAAATAAAAAAGAACATATAGACTTGAACAAAATGAACACCATAACTACTTAAAAATCTTGTGATTTCAGTTAGCTGTTTGTTTTAAAGTCCAATTCCCTATTCCTAACATCAAGTTCAAGACTTCTTCTTTTCATCTCAAGATCAAACTCCTTATTTTTTATATGAAGTTCTGTGAGTTTCATATTCTAAAATTCTTACATTTTTTTCCTGAATTCTCCATTGTCTGAACCGTTGCTTACGAGATTACACAAGCTGGCACATAGCGCTTGAAAAACGAGTCTGAAGTGATTCCCTCGTAATGCTAATTCCGCCGCTCGGAGCACTGTTCTGCCCTATATATTCATAGCAGAACACTTAAAAGACATTGACATTTGGGACATTTAAAGGACTCACCATTGCTTATTAAATGCTTCGTACAATATTTTATGGACAATAGACGTAATTTCCAAACTTCTCCTCAATTATATTACAATAAAAGGCAGTCATTCTTGATATTAAAACATATTACATATAAACTGAGGGACTGTCTGCTCTGTACTTCAGTTCATACACCAAACATTTCCGGAAATAAATTAACTTGACATCTTACATATATGCACTATAGCCTACCCTTTTCACCTAATATTATTAATATTGTTATTAAATAAGATATTGCAACTAATTAAGGTACTGCATTATCTTCAATTTCCTTGAATTCATAATTAACCTCCTCAGACCCAAGGATGGGAATGATACACTTTTTAATCAATTTTTTGTTGTCTAGGAACAAGAAAAATACAAGATTCATAAAAAAATTTTTCACATTCGGTTAACTCACATTTATTGTATAAAAAAGTATGTACCTTATAGGTTACATCGGGTCTTAGATTTTAATGAAAAGAACATTGGACTAATTGCATAAAGAAAATTAAAATTGAAATGCAGAAAACTCTGGGGATAAGTTTAAGTTTGTCATTATTTTTTTGTATCACTCAAACACACACACATGCACACAATACATATACGTTCAAATAAATTTTATAGGTGATGATCAAAATGAGGCAGTACAAATTAGAAATCATAAAAAAGTTGTTACAATTGAAACACAAAAACATCTTGCAAGTTGAACACATGATTCTACACAAGTTATAAATCATGGAATATTTTGAAACAGTTTCTGTTAGCATTCAAGCACAAGAACACCTTGCAAGTGGAACATATGATTCTACATTTGGGACTATCACAACCTGATAGTCGACAACGAGAAGGTTTCACATTCACTGGAATTTCAGGCATATGATCTGCTTTTCTTTTACGAAGACTATCATGTGGCAGAGGAGTGATGGCTTTTCTCTTAAGAGGCAGCTTCCCAAATGAGGTTCTATCCTCTTCATGATCTTCACAATATTCATCTCCAGATAGAATCACTGAGTTCAGAAGCGAATGTGCTACCTCTATGCGGAAATCCAGAAAATCCAATTTTTCTCTGCTGGGTGTTGCATCTGCCTTTTCAGCTCTTCTTTGCTCTATCCATGAAGCAGCCAGGACAAAATCCATCAGATGAAAAATCAGTCGCGCTGTCCACTTTTTAGTGCGAGCAGAAATGCGGTACATTGAAATAACTCTGTCCAAAAAGTCCACGCCACCTATATTCTCATTGCAGGCTTCAACTACATGAGGGCGATCAACTAAAATATATTCCTTCCTTTTCTTGCACCAGCGGTTACACTGTCCCACACGTCCTGCACCTTCGACAGACGAAGCTAAAACAACAGGTTTGTTGTCGTACCACTTTACAATGCAAACTTGGCCATCATGTCTCACCACATTATCATGGTCACCTCTTCTTCCTTTCTTCATTTCCGAATCGGATCGTAACTCGTCTGTTGGAATTCTACTTACTTGCAGTGTTCCTGTGCCTTGGATTTCACATTCAGAATGTAGAAGATCTAGTAGCTGCACAGAAGTGAAATATCTGTCCATGTACACTATTCAACTAGCCGGTAGGTTTCTAGATAATCGAATAACCACTTTTCCTTCAGTATCCAAGCGTTGAAATGCAGCTTCATCCAAAATTGAATGCCCCTTACCTTCATACAAAAAGAAGTCACAGGTAAGCCATCTGGAGCAGCACATACAAAAATTTTGAGTCCACAAGGATTTGTTTCCCACTGATTTATTGGCGCATAGCGACCTTTCCCCAAAATGGTACTATTTGCTCGTCTATTGAGAATTTTGCACATCTTGGATTATCAAGACATGCTTGACGTATATTTTTGATTAGAGGTTTGAGTTTCCAATATTTGTCATTTGATTTCTCTTCTGCAGTCACCACCGTGTCGTCCACTAGTTTCAAATTGTTTCGAATTTTGAAATATCTGTTTCTAGATATTTTGTCAGCAATCTGTGGGACACGAGTTTTTCTCGCCCAATACATTCGTATGCGTGGATATCTGAGGTTGGACATAATTATTGTGGCAGCAAAAAATATTTTCATTTCTTCTTCAGTCACCATCAGAGGAGTATCACTGTTACGTAGATACGTAGATATCTGCGATTTGTAAATTCCACCATTGTAGAAAACATATCATTTCCAACATATCTATAGAATCTCGACGCAGGAGGAAGCATTTCTATTTCTTGTGCTGGATCTGGTGTAGGTGCCAGAGGGAGAGGTTCAAAAATATCGAATCTCTTCCAGTTACCCTCATACTGTACAGATTCATCAGTGTTTTCTCTTTCGCCTACATCAGTAGCCTCTTCAGTAGCTACAGCCTCCTCAGTAGTTGCATCATAATCTCTTGGAATAGGAACCATGGGAATCAGAATTCTCTCCGGCTCAACTTCGTCAGAAAGGTCTGATATGTCAGAATCTTCTCCAAAAATGATATTTTCAATATTTTTCATGTCCACTCCTAAAACAGGCAAAAAAATTACATGAAAAAGTATCATTTGAATCAAGACCCATTGTAACCAATAGGTCACATCACAGAAGAGGGATCCATAAATCATTGTATCATGAAGATTGAGAAATTCTAATTAGTTATAAATGTTGTGACATACTTAGAGATTCATTGTAATTTTTTCAGAATATTAAAGACTCATATTATTATTAAAAACTCTACTTACTTTGCCGCGCTTAGCTTTCTTCTAGTCCTTGTCAGCCAGTTTATAATAACTAGCTGTGAAAATAGATGCTCACAAAACTGTAAATTCAAAGCACCATCCGCTTGCGCACTCTCTTGAGAATTCCGTGGAACTACTTGCAACTAGCTACATTTCTTAGTACCCGAGTTGGCTGTGGTACGCGGTGGAGAGCAGTCCTAGTCAGTTAGTAGCTGCGTCTTTTTGCGTACAGTGCTCACATTGTGTCTAACTTTCACTAGTGTTCAGATTATTTAAAATTTGTGCTGAAAGCAAGTTCTTAATTTTTGTGTGTTAATTACAATTATTATATTTATTTGAGTTACATTCTCTTCGTTTTTGGGCCGTCTGTAGACGGACCCATTGTGTTGTTTATTCAATATGACTTCTAATGAAAATTCGAGTGATTTCAGTGAAATTATAACTACTGCTCAGGTTCATTCAGACATCTATGATGCTGCTATAAATCCACAACTGGAAAAGAATGCCATTTCTTCGCATATTGATGAAGTTCATAACTCTTCTGGAACACGGCGTAAAGTCGGAAAAATGTCCTCGCCTAGAGAAGCCGACATACATGAATTTAAATTCAAGTCAGTACATAGTAAAATGAAGGGAGTTCTTCCCCGAACTTCAGCTACTCGTTTGTATAAGAAAATGGGAACTACAGTTCCGGTGAAAACTAACAATGTTTTCCAACCACTATTAGAAGATCCAGAAATTGAAATAGATAATTCTATAAGTCAACAACCTACATCACAAATGGATTTTTCCACCACAGAAGAAAAATCTGCAAATTCCCAAAATGGAAGTCGGAAACATAAGCCACCACCCCCTATTGTGGTAACAAGTAAAGTTGATTACTTTAAGTTGCAACAAACTTTGAAGAACTCGCTTCAAATATTAGCAGAAGGGAAGTTTAGTCCTGTCGGTCTGAAACTATATGTTTCAACAAAAGATGATTTTGAGAAATTACAAGATTATTTGATTCTGCAAAAATATAATTTCTATACCTTTCCTTATAACATTTCAAAAGTATTGAAAGTTGTTCTAAAAGGACTTCCAAATGAATCCTCGTCTGAAGAAATCCTAACTGAACTTCGGAGTTTAAATTATCCTATTGAGTCAGTTCGACAAAGGAAAAAAGTCCAAGATGAAAACACAGGCTTAATGACATGATTGCCTATGCCAATTTTGGTCCTGACAGTAAATCAAATAAAAGACAAACCCGATATTTGTCAGTTACGCAGTCTTTGCCATCTCAGAGTGGAAATTGAAGATTACATCTCCCGGCAAGGGGCGATTCAATGTTACAAGTGTCAAGGGTTTGGCCACAAGGCTCATTCATGCCACATCCAACCACGATGTGTTAAATGTGGTGAGAACCATGAATCATATTCTTGTCAAAAACCTACTTCTATTCCTGCAAAATGTGTAAATTGCCAAGGGGATCATCCTGCTAATTTTAGACAGTGCCCAAAATACCAAGCTTACGTAAATGGAGTGAAAACCAGGAATCCTACCCATAAGAAGCAGCCAGATCTTTCTGCCCAGTCTTTTCCTCCACTTCCTGTCACTCAACAGGTTATTAAAGGATTCCGAAAGGTAAATATCGATAATAATACTCGACAGGCATCAGATCAATTTGCTGACAGTTCATCTTTCAGTCAATTTTTTCATGAATTGAGAGAATGGTGGAACTTTTTAAAAACATTCAACATCAGTTATTATTTAAGATGTTTACATCAAACCTTCTTGCAAGTGAAGCAACAAAATGATATTTTTAATAAAATATCAGTGTTCATTGATGGTGTTTCTAGTCTGTTTGGAAATGGAACAAAATAAACCCAGACAAACGTTACATAAGCCACTAAAAATAGTGACCTGGAATGCCAATGGAGTGACTAGGGATAAAAATGTACTTGACGACTTTTTACATCAGCATGATATAGATGTGTTTTTAATCACAGAAACTCAATTAACACCTAATAAGAGACTCAGCGTTAAAAATTATACAGTGTATCGCTCTGATGGAAGTAATGGCCCTTTTGGTGGAACAGCTATCTTAATTAAAAATTGTATTAGACATTACAGAATACAATCACCCCAGCTTACACACATATCTATAACTTTAATTGAAATTCAGTACAATAACGAAACCATTTTAATTGGCTCGATGTATTGCTCTCCAAATAAGCCTTTCTCAGTTTCAGAACTTGATGCAATATCCTGTATATCAAATAATTGTATAATTGGCGGTGACTTCAACGCTAAGAACATTGAGTGGAATTCACGCGTAACAACAACCAGAGGTCGCATACTCTCAAAACATGCTGACAAGCACGGCTATCAAATCTTAGCTCCTAACAAACCTACTTTCTACCCTCAAAATGCAAATCATAAACCAGATGTACTTGATGGATTTCTTTTCAGATGTAATACTGTACCCCTGTTTATAGACACTTTACAAGAACTGTCCTCTGATCATAACCCTGTTGTTTTAATCATTGAAAGAGCAACTACTGAGAGGCTATTTCCTCAAGCTTTCTTAAGCAGCATGGATTGGGGATATATTTCACAATCAATTTCTGCTAATCCATTGATTACAACAAAAGAAGACATTGATGAAGGAATTAAAATCTTTGAAAATACTTTGAAAGCAGCAAAATATGCTTCACTAGAGAAAGAACCAATACAAAGTTATCTCCATCAAAACTCGAATTTACGTCTACTAAGAATGGCTAAACAGAGAGCTCGTAAGCGCTGGCAAAAAACTAGATCACAAATTGACAAAAACGTATATAACATTATGAAAAATAGAGTGCACAAAATGGCACTAGAAATCAAAGTTTCGAAATTTGAAAAAGATGTTGCTGATGCAGGACAGTCAAATAAAATTTGGACAATCACCAAACGGTTAACCAAACATGATTCCTACTCTAAAAATCAACCTTTACATGGCAAAGATGGCCCAGTTTATAAGTCTTGTGAAAAAGCTGAACTGATAGCCGATTGTTTTGAGAACCAATTTAAACCTGCTAATGAATGTGACAGCTTAGTTGAACATTATCGCCATGTCGAGGAAACTGTCAGCACATTCCTACTATGTCCCGTATCCCAGTACATTTGTTTAACGAGCCCGTCAGAAGTCAAAACCATTATTAAACGCCTTAAACCAAAAAAGGCACCAGGTCCTGATAAAATTAACAACATGGAACTTAAAAACTTACCTAGAAAGGCACTTATGTATATTACCAAGCTTTTCAATCAGTGTATAGCTCATCGATATTTTCCAGATGCTTGGAAACTTGCATATATTACTGCCATTCCCAAACAAAAGAAAAATCCAAAGGTTCCAGCAAATCGCAGACCAATAAGTTTGATTAATGCCCTTGGCAAAGTATTCGAACGAATTCTTATGACCAGACTTCTACAAAGTGCACCAAACCTTATTCCACCCTATCAGGCTGCATATCAACAAGGTCTCTCTACAACACACCAACTGCTGCGTCTTGTTGGACAAACAACTATCGGTTTCAACAACAGAGCTACTACCGTAGCAATATTTCTCGATGTCAAAAGTGCATTTGACTCTGTGTGGCATACTGGTATAATTTATAAATTAATCCAATCAGAGGTTCCTGATGCACTGATTCATATTATTGCTGATTTTCTTCGGAACAGACGTTTCTGTGTTAAGGAAGACGGCTGTTTATCAAGACAAAAGAAAATTCAAGGAGGAGTTCCGCAAGGCTCAGTACTGGGCCCTTACTTATATTGTGCATATACTTCAGATCTTCCAGAAACTGACGTCACCAGGTTAGCCTCATATGCAGATGATACACTAGCATACACTACACATCGTAATGCCGATCTAGCCATTGGTCGACTTCAACGGCATGTCCACCTTTTAGAAGAATGGTTCCAACATTGGCGCTTAACTGTAAATACAATGAAGAGTCAAGTCATAGCCTTCAGTAGAACTCGAAGTGTACCACAAACTAAACTCACACTGTATGGTACTGCCCTTGAATTTCAGGATTCTGTTAAGTATCTTGGAATCCATTTGGATAGTCGTCTGTTATGGCATCCCAACATTGCAAATACACGAGCAAAAACAATAGCAAGAATGGTAAAACTGTATCCCCTTTTAAAAACACGTGCATTGTCAACATCTAAAATAGTGACAATTTATAAATTGCTGATTAGATCAGTGCTTTTGTATGGTTCTACAGTATGGGGATACGCACCTAAGACAACATTAGATCCCATTCGAGTTGTACAAAATAAAGTATTACGTGTAATTCATAACAGCGGGTGGTACACAAGAAACGAAGAGATACATCGAGATCTAAAAGTGGAAAGTATCCCAGTTATCATTAGGAGATTCGCTGAAACATTTTATAAACAGGCACATTCCCACCAAAATGTGTATGTATCAAAACTAGGAACTTATAACCCTCAGTACTACACAAGACATCGTACACCTTTGTTCCTCTTCTCATAGTTATCTGTCAAATTTGTTTTCACGCTGTTCATCCTAGTTATGACGGGAGTGCAGCATCATAAATGAACTACCTCTCAGCAATAAGTAAAAGTAATTAGGAACAGTCGGGAGATCACCCAAGATTTCGATACTGTATCCAAAAGTTGACGAATTAAAAAAAAAAAATAGTACCCGAGATATAAAACTGGAAACCTTTTAACCAATAGGTTACGCAGGGTCCGAGGAGGTTAAGCATTTGCAAGAAGGCCTAACTTTTCCCTCTCTTTTTTAAAAAAAATACGAACGTCACAATAACTGAGAAGTATAATTATTGCGCGATTTTTTCTTGCAGTGGTGAAATCATTTCTATAGGCCTACTGATTAATCTATTGAGCACAGTAATAGTAAACGCTGTAGTATTTTAGTGCGTGTAAATATATTTTGAATTAGCATTTATTAAATTAGGAAGTTAGCCTGTAATTTGTGTGATTGAAATGGTTTACTGCTGTGTGTCATTGTGCAAATCGAACCAGAATAAAGAATGTGATTTTTCGTTTCATTGTTTTCCACAAGATGAAGGACTAAGAAAGAAGTGGTGTGTAGCCATTTCTCGCGAAGGGGACAAACCAAGGACTCTTTGGACGCCAAACAAGAAATCGCGTGTCTGCAGCAGACATTTCAAAGAAGCTGATTTTAGCTTTAGCACAACATTAAAACGTTTGCTTCCTAATGTGGTACCAGCCGTCTTTGATGATTTTGCAAAACATAAACAAAATGTTTCAAACATAAGTAGACGCAACAAAAGAAGGATAACAGAAGTGGTGAATAACATCCATCCTGCTAAGAAAAATAAACTCAATGTTGAACAAAGTACATCAGCTTTCAATGAAGCAAATGTTTCAATTGAAGAAATCTATGAAGCACATAAAAGGACTATAGCCACACAGTGCTCAATTGAAAGAAAAAAAATTCCCAAAGCCATTACATTAGAACGTAAAAAAAATTACTAGGACAATTCGGAAACAAAATCAGCTTATTGGAAAACTAAGACAGACAATATATAATTTAAAAAGCAAGCTCTGGAGTTCACAGAAACAAAACGAGAAGGAAGAACAAGGAATTGAAAAGCAACTTACCAAAATAAAAGAAGCTGCTAAAGAAGGTACCAGTAATTTGAAAGCAAGCTTTTTGACTGAACAAATTCAGGCTTTCGGAAAACAAAAGTGTAAATTTCATGAAAACACACTGAAAATCTTGCATATTGCTATCTAACAGGTCATCTACCGGCTATAGATTACTAAGAAACTTGTGTAATCTCGTAAGCAACGGTCTGAACACAGGACCTTACAATGTACGTTAATCAGCTTATGATAATCTGATCAAAATTCATAATGGACGATGAAGCAATCATACAGTACAACCAACCGTTTACTGAAATAAAAATAATACAAGAGGATGACGCCTATTATGAATATTTAGGCCCTGGGTTTAGGTCACTGGAAAACTGGACAGAGAAAATGTTGGCACCCTAACCTCTTTCTTTAACTTTATCCCTTCTATTACCAAACAAAAATGTGAAACAATAATTTTGCCAATTCACCAAACAAAAGGCTGTCTTTATTACATTATTTATAAATATTCATTTTTGACCATGTATTTAACAATTATTTCAACATCCTACCTTCAAATACTGTTTCTTGCTCCCTTGCTCTGGGTATTTGCTCATTCTAGCCAATTATAAACTAGGGCCTGTGAATATTACATAACTAGATTAAATCACATACTACAACGTTAAAAATAAAAGCTACTTCCCTTAGAATTATCAAGGTCCTGGGTACATCAGGTAGGCCTAATTTAGTGGGTTACCGAACACGTTAAAAAGCTGGAAATTGTCTTCTTGAAATTAATGGAGATCATGATTTTCGGAGGGAACGGAATAAACTAAGGGAAATTAATTGTTATATTAAAATAGATCCACATATGCCTCCAGATAATGCACATTAACACAAGACACAAGTTATTGTACGATCTTGCCTATCAGAGAAAAGTGGAATCGAGAATACTTTCCAATAAATTCTAGAAAACAGCTGATTAAATGATACACAACACTTTACATGGGTATAAATGATTTATTTATTTGTGAAACTAGTAGATGCATTTCTGCTTTATTCGCGTTGATTTGATTATAGCATCAATTCTCTGTAAACAGCTGACATGTTGAAAAGTTGAAAACGTATAATACGCGCCATCAGTAATCTTGGCTCTGATTGGCTAGTTGTTGTTGCTATTCAGTGTAGCCAACACATGAGAAGCCATGAGCATCTGGTGCCAACATTACTTTAATCGGGTGGGCTGCCAGCTATTTATGGAGAAAATGGAAGCATATTTAAACTGAATAGTAAAGTTGAACGGGTTTAATTTCTCCCAAGTTTAACTACAGTGCATGAGGGTTAAGTTGGCGTGATTTCTACTATCCTTGTCTGCGGTCCTTGTCTATCGACTGTCAACAGATGTAAGGGAGGAAAGGTTTTCTTTTGTAGAATTCTTGGAATTCCCTTCCCTCCTTCTCCCTTGGCCCTTCTAGAACACACTTTTGCAAATCCAATTAGTGGGTCTCTCAGTGGCGTCTTGGCGTTGTTCGAGTTCATTTATTCAGTAGTGTTTAGTGAATAGTGAAGTAAGTGTGTGTCTCGTTGTGTCAATTTAATATAATATAATATAATATAATATAATATAATATAATATAATATAATATAATATAATATACAATAATTCACAATTTAAACAAAATGTTTTCGGAATTGCATGGTTTCCCTGTTATCTTAAACATTGTAATGTGTGTTGTGCTCTTGTTTTTAATAATCATGGTAGGCAATATGGGAAAACGCGGGAAAGCCTTGAAGTCGGACAGTATGAACATGGTTATTAATGTACACAGATTCTTTACTGAAGAATATGAGGCACTGAAACGCGGAAAGCAAACAATATCTGTGTCGAGTGTTATCGAAAGAACTGCTGCAGCGACAGGTATATCGTCTCGTAGTGTTAGCAGGATTTAAAAAAAACAAAGGGAGGCACTAGAAAGTGGAAGTGTTCTGCGAACTCCAGGAAAGAAACGCCCAAACAGGACCCCTCAGAAAACTGCAATTGACTCATTTTCTGCCGCCGCTATAAGACGAGTAATTTATTCTTTGTATCGGACTGATTTTTTGCCTAGTTTGAAGGATATAAATGACGCATTAATTAAGGAAAGCTTATTCACTGGAAGCATATGGAGTTTGAGAGAAATTCTTAAAAAAATGAAATTTAGGTATGTTAAAAATACTCAAGGCAGAAAATTTTTAATGGAAAGGTCAGATGTTATTTTAAAGAGATTTAAATTCTTAAGAAAAATGAAAGAATTACGCGCCATTGGACGCGCCGTTGTTTATCTAGACGAAACTTGGGTTAATGTGAACCATACGAAAAGCAAAGTTTGGAAAAGCGATGATCACGAAATTGACTTCCCACTTCAAACCCCAATAGGAAAAGGTCAACGGTTTATTATTTTACACGCCGGATGTTCGACAGGTTTCATTCCAAACGCGCTTCTAACTTTCAAATCTAAATCAACTAAAGACTACCACGAGGAGATGGACAGCACTGTATTTAAGAACTGGTTCATTAATCAATTATTACCAAACATTCCTCTCAATAGCATCATTGTAATGGACAATGCCCCCTATCATTCAACAGAACTCAATAAGGCACCAATTTCATCAACACCGAAATCTGAAATGCAGTCCTGGCTTCGTAACAATAACATTGAATTTGATTTACGATCCACGAAACCTGTATTATATGAACTTGTAAAAACTAAAAAAGATAATTTCAAAACATACGAAATCGACCAAATTGCGACAATGCACTCCCATACTGTAGTGAGACAGCCACCATACCATTGTGATTTAAACGCGATCGAATTAATATGGGGGCAGGTTAAAAATGACGTTGCGAAGCGTAATATTTCGTTCAAAAGTAAAGATGTGAAATTGTTGTTTGAGAGCGCTCTTGCAAAAGTGACGGAAGATAATTGGAGAAAGGCCTGTGAACACGTGGAAAAAGTCGAACAATTTTATTGGGAGAAGGACGGACTAGTAGACGAAATTAGCGATCGATTCGTAATAAATTTGGATGACACGGACACGGACGAGGAACTTTCTGGCTGAGAGGAGTCAGAATTTGAAGAGGAAGAGAGTGCCGCCGCTGCTAACTCCTGGTCGCTGGAAGGAGTGTCGACCATACCGCCGTCACCATAAATGAGGGTAGAGAGAGATGGTGAGTATTCTTTCTCTTTCTAAAAGGGACTAGACAAGTAAATCCTCATGGATTGTAACTTTGGAGAAAAGGGCCCTAAACGATGCAATATAACTGCCGCCATTTGTTATGTTGAGTCTCAGCTATTGTGAAATGTACCTGCTATAACGGCTTAAGTACATGTTACTGTTAGAGCACCAGCTTTATCTATGGTGTGGTAGCTCCTTTACTTGTCTGTGTCTTGCGCATGCGCAGTGTCCCATCATTGGACTTTGAAAAATTTCTTGCGGGACACTAACTGCAGTTTCTCCGGAAATTTTCTCTGGGACAGTCGGTTTATTAATATTTTCTATAAGTTCTTCTTCAAATTCATTTTTATTCTCGTTTGGGGTGAATACATGTTGATAATGAGATGCAAGCAAGTTACATTTCGACTCTTATCTGTGGCTATTTGAGAGTCTAAACGAAGTGTCGGGATGACTGTTGGTTAAATTATAAAACGTCTTTGGTTGGCTCGCGTAGAATACGCTTTGTAGCGTACCAAAGAGTATTATCAGCTTCAGATAGAGATGATAAGTAAGACTGATATGACTGCAGACGATGTTGTTCAAGATTTGTCTTGACTAATCGTGTGAGATAATTCAGCTTCTTCCGTTGCCATGGTTGCCTCTCTCGTTGCCATTGTCTACGAATACGATGTTTTTCCTTAACTAATTGGAGTATGGAAGATGGTAAGTAGTAGCGGGTTAATGGCCGCTTGGAGCACACTGTAGAAGAATTTACACATGAACATATTGTGTCCGTAAAATGTTGCACATCACTGTCAATGTCTTTTGCAAAACATTGCAAAATAGCTACTACGTTACTGAAGATCTTAAGATAATGGGAACCCTATACGTCCCTAATTTCCTGGACAAGTCACAGTTTCTTTTTTGTTTCGTAACACAGAATCGCCAAGCACGTATTTTTTAGCAAAAATTGGAAACTGTCATTGATAAATCACATACATACAACTTATAAATTGATAGCTTTTCAACATGCAGTATGGTATTAAATAATTTGTAAGGTAAAAAAAAACACTTTGAACTTATTTTAGCACTAGTTCAATAAAAATGCTAACCTACGATAATTACTTTCATAGGTTGGTCCATTTGTTTTGAGTTAATAATGCAACTGGTACCTTAATGCAAATTAGCATTCTTTTCCTTTTGCCAGCATTTCATATAGATGTCCCGGTTTTGTATAGAGAAAACAGAAACTCCTTAACCATATAAAAATTGATAGGATATTCGTTAAAATCGTTTTGCTATAACATTTTTTTTTTCATTGTCAACTTATTATGTACAAAATACAAAAAGTTACCATAGTTATTGCATTATTAATTATGTTTGCGAGTGAAAATAACGTATGAAATAAAAGCTTTCACAAATATTGAAAATAATTTCTACTGCTGGTTGCAATTCTTTCTATTAATACCTATGTAATATAAAATATATTATATAGAAGTTTTGGTAGGAGGATAGTTTTGACGGAAATAATATGTCGTCGTCTTCAATTACTTCGTCTTGACTGTTATTCATTATTTAATAATGTAATCGTTTCCAGTATAATAATAGTCGCACAGCACTGTATATATAATGTAATACTTACAAAGTGAATATGACAAGGATGATGCTAATGATTTTTGAATGATTTATTTCTGTAAAACAATATCATCTCGAGTTTTTGTAATATGATTACTTATTCTAGCACACCACATAATGGACTGAAGTCTGGTTTAAATTTCTTTATGTGTTACATGGGTTAAATGAGGTGATAGCTAAGTGACATTAAGCCGAGTATGTGACAATGGGTTAGTTTAGGGGATTATTTAAGTAATATTAGGCTGAGGAATTGTGTAGTTTGGGGAGATACTGTAGTTTCACCTTTATATTTTGTATTTTTATTGAATTCGGTTGAAGAAAAAGCTCGGTACACCCAATGCTTGCTTACTTTCCAACTTGGGTTAAGTTAGGTTAGCTTCGCTCGTAAATGCTTAAGTCTGTAAAGCTTAGGTTCGATTTTGTGGTATCGTCGTTATAAAAATGATTACAATAATATTAATACGCTAATCCTTTCTCTTACTCAGACTAATACATGAAGAATACGAATCTAATCTATGCTAAATTATTGTAAATAAGTACATTCCACACAAGCATATTTAGCTGTGAAAAGTTATTGCAGTAATTTCATTTGAAAATCTATTTGTGCAGTCATGTGCAGCACATGTACGCATCTTGAAATCAGTTGATTTATGGCGAGGGAGCACTGAAATTTGTATTTTCCATAGTTTTTAACCAAATGATTTGAAGTTTCTACTTCATAATTCATATTGTAAGTGAAACACCTGTACCAAGTTTCATTAGATTATCTCAATTAGTTTTTGAGATATTAATTATTACATTAATTTATCCATTATTGTATAAAAATTGCTATTTAAAAAAAGTTTTTGAAGAAAATCAATAAAATTATTTTTGTATACTCTTAGGAGTTGCACTAACAAAGTGACATATGCTTTTTGTTTTATCATGTTTCTTTCTTCTAAAAAAAAATATTATTTTTCATATTTAAGAAAAATAATGAATTTTATTATAATTATTATATTCTTTTAATGATAGCACAGCTCCTGCATGCAGATTGGAAAAAAAGCATATGTCGCTATTTTTATTACACTTTCGTTTATGTGTGGCAAATTTCAACTCTATTGAGTCACAACTTCCTTTGTAATAGGCATTTGAATTTGTCAGTATATTAAAAATTTTAAATGGGAGAAAAATAACATTGAAATAAAACATGCTTCTAACATGATATGTTACCTTAGAATTGCCCAGCTCCATATGTGGTTCCCTCTGCTCTCTTTTTCTGGTGTTGAGAAGCCATTTTAGAGAACTTCAACCTTTTCCTGACTGAAGAGTGTCCAGTATTGTGTGTTACTTCACTCTGATTAATTCTTCACTTGTCGCGTTGCACACTTACTTTCACTCCACTCTCACTCATGTCCAAGCCAGTTGCAGATTCTTTTAGTTTTTCACTAACCTCACAACCCATGTTAAAAACACTAACAGCTGAAGTAACAGCAATGTCCACTTTCTTTTTTGCCACAAAAACAGTCTTAGGGCAATAGTTCCAGTTGACACTATGTAGACATTCATTGGTGTCTTGTGTCTTGCCTTGCTTGCACCTTTCAAGAAGTTCATTACTGGCAAGCTTTTGGTACACAGGTATTATTTTAGCTACTACTGAGGAATCCAGTACTGTTGTCATCGTGGTCTTGTCATGTTTTGGTGGTATTTCACCTCTGGCTGTAGCACGATTGTAGAAGCACCATGATGATGCTCCGCCGGGACACTTGAAGTGTTGAGGCTTTTCATCTGTAGACATTGCATGGTACAGAGTGGCATATATTGCAGTCTTCATGTGTTGCACATTTGGAATATTGTTTTTAATTGCCTGTCGATAATGCAGCTGCAGTTTTAGGATTGTTTTCTTTGTCAATGTGCCTGTTTTAGTACCACCGACTGTCACACGCTTTGCTCTCCACTCACTCACTATATTGTTCAATCCTGTCACCAGTCTTTTAGATACATGATTGATACATTCATCTTTCTGTAACTTTACTTCGTTTCCATACACCTTCAGGGACTGTAGATGGTTGAAGGCTTTAGAGTCACCATCGGAGAGCATAGTAACATATCGCATGCCACATACATTTACTGAACGTTTCCACAGAACTTCAACTATTGCCACCTCCATCGACCTTGCTGACCCACTATAATTAGCCTCACATTCACCACTTTCTTTATGGTTTTGCATCCATTCTTTATATGCCTCACTGTCTTTATTGAGAGTTTTTACCTTGTTACTCCATGTGGCACAATATGTGGAAAGTACCTCAAAATCTATGACAAGACCAGTCAGTACATCAATAACTATGCCTACACCATAGTGTGACATATGGCCTCTTTTGTGCCAGCTTCCATCATAAGACACAGTTATGTCTACAACATTTTCAGGACCCTGATCTTGATTCAGACCTGTATATGCTTTTCGAACAGCATTATGTGCCATATCTAAAACATTATGACGCAATATTTTGTCATCTTCTGCCCTATCTTGTAAATGTGAATTGTAAGTTGACTTGCTCATGACATGCATCCCCATTGACATGCAAAATTTTTCAATGGCTGCATACCCCCTACCAAAGTCTGAAAAAGCAGACACTACCCTTTTGTTTACCTCAAATGGTGATCTAGATGATGATTCACAGGAGACACGAGGGCTTGTATATGTCTGTGCACAACATGTCTGGCAGGCAGGACATTTCACAGTTACATTAGAAGCAAAACCTTGAAAATCTTCTACCACTGTATTCAGACCTGTGGCACCACACTTTACACATATCAAACTTTGAAATAAATTTTCCAACATACTTGTATGGAATAACACATAATGTCATTGCAAGTTATCTTGAACCTTACATCCCCTAAGTCTGTCTTTGGAACTGCTCGGTTCGGCACGTACTCATCAACGTAACGAGACGGCAAGGATGCCCCTCCCTCGGGTAACGTGACTCTTTTCAAAAAACGTTGGTTCTTTTACCTTACGGCTCTCTACTGTAAAAGAACTTGGTTCAATACAGACATCATCTTCTCTGGATACTCCGGTTTTGAGAGGAGAACATAGTTTCGTAGCAAGCTTTAATTAACCTGTAATGAGTAAGTATTGAAATATAATCGTGTGTACACTCCTCCTCTCTCATCCGGGCTGGGGACCGGCAATGGAGGAGTTACTACAGATATTTCTGTACATTATATAGGCCTGCATGACTTACCCCTTCAGCTAATATGTACATATTCTTATAACAATATTTTACAGGTTTATTATTTGAGTTTACATTAATTTACAATTATACACAATCCATATCCCTAGCATTGCTGCCATAATCGCTTGTTCCAAAATTAATTATTTCGTCAATGGCATCATCCATTCGGAATTATCTTCTTAATCGTAGGTACTACTTTCTGAACACGATAGAATTCTTCGATTGTATCCTGAATAACATGTTGATCGAAGTCGTCCACTTCAACTTTACACAAGTATAATTCTGGAATGAAATAATATGTTTAGTAGAACTATAAGAAAATAATAACTTGCAACAGTAATTCATTATGTCGCTCTCAATACACACACTATTGTACATAACTATCATAGCAATAATTTCTAACATTACATACCTATTCTTTCCCGGACTAGTGTGAGGTTCATTCGGTTGTTATTCAATATTATTTTTAATTCTCTTCACGGAACTAATACTTTTGCCAGAGTATTTAGCCTCTCTCTCATATTCCTTATCAAGAGGTTCCAGCAAATATTTGTTTAATTTTTCCTCCTCGCAACGCATCATTTTATTATATTTGCGATAATTTCTCTTTCTCGGCTATGGATAACAGCGTTACTTTTTCTCCGCGGTGGTGTGATTTCACCATAATTACTACCCTGTGGTTGCTGCTCCATGTTAACACTACTGGTACGCAGTGAAGGAAATAGCTCTATGTTTCTTGACAAGAGATTATGCTGCGGAGCATGCGCAAACAACTAAGTTGGCTCCACCCGCGTTACTCGCTTCCTTCCCTCTGTCCCCCTGTCCCCGCTCAGAAGGTTCAAGATAACTTGCAATTACAGTAATTATTTGCCCTTTTACTCTCACTTATAAGAAGGCCTAAATTATCTTGCTCTACATTGAATGTTGATAATTTTCTCACACTTGCTGAAGGACGTGAATCAGCTGTAGCTATAGGAATAAAAGTAGGCCTATTTTCTTCAACTAAAGTAGAAGGCTGGGGTTCAATGTCTGGTGTAGGCCTATCATTCTTATTCCACCTCTTGTGCACAAATAATCTTGTTTTTAATTTCTTTTTTGACATTCTACCCATTTTAAATTATAATATATCACTCGAAATAAACCTAAGCTATGTAAAATTCTAATGAACACTATATACAAAAATTTTCTAACCTACACATGATTTTGTAAATTACATAACTTTATAACTTCACTATATACACTACTAAAATAACTGTAAAAACGAATTTATATCAGAGAACAAGTAAACAAAAATACTATAAACACTCTACAATCTAATATAACGACCAAATTAACCTAGAACAATGAAGATACTGTGAAACACGTGTGAAAGTACGACCAACAACAAACAGCGTTTCTTTTTTCTACAAAAACAAATTGGGAAGCTCTGCTCTTGCAGTGCTGACTCTTACAGAAATATCCCTCATTCTTGCAGGCTTACCACACACATTGTCACCTGACTTTTTGCGGGAAATATGAATTAATAACAAACAAATTACATTACTTTCATGCTTCTCACTTGGCAGGTAGCAGGGAGATGACACGCCCACGCCTGTGTTACGCACCAAGGCATTTAAACGGCCATTTAAAGACTTTAAATGGTCGTAGGGCAGAAGTGAAACCATTTTTAGAAAGCTGAAACATCAAGGTAATTTTATATGCATAAAACAAAAAATGCATTTTTTGGCCATTTTTTCACAAATCTGAGTGCTCTCTCGCCTTATAAATAAAAACGACGATGTAACACCACCATCAAATATCCATATGCTAAGCGGGAGCTAATGTTGTGGTAGGATTGTGATGGCGACTATTCTCACGCTCGGCTTCACTTCTAAGTTGTTTTTCTCTACTCTAGTATTCTGTGCTCGTTGGGTCAGAAACAAAAGTATAAAAAATTGACAAACTTTGAAAGAGTTCCGCTAATTCTCAATAGGTGGCGCCATTATTGGGACAGTTAAAAAAGTGTCAGATGAAATGATCATTTTGATTAAGCATTTATTATCAGTTTATCACAATTGACAATATCAGCGGTATCCAGCTAAACCCAGTGTTGTTTTACAATCAGTTGAGTGGAATGATAAACTGAATTCCATAATGCGGAATATTTATTTACAATTGGCAACAGTGACTTATCTTCGCCATTTAAGCCCGGTTCAGACGGTGCGTATTTCTGTGATGGATTCCAAGGTAGCTATCAGGCTGGGTGCCGTGGTGGCAGCGGTGATGGTTTTCGTTCACACGGAGCGAGCTGCCTTGCATGCTGGATCCAAAGAGTTTGAAGTATTACAAACTCTTTGGCAGGATCCCAGTTTGGAAGTTGGAGATGCTGGAGCGGTACGATTTGTAAACATCAAATATGGAAGCTGTATGTGAAGCTGTACGAAGAAGACGTTTAGCAGCAGCCTTTGCTGTTTTGCTAGCTTTGAACGCTGAGGAGACGGATCAAATTAAAAAGAGTAGAATGTGGAGCCGAAAATGGTTACTGCGTAGAAATACGGGCCAAGATGTCTTAACAATGCTGTTTGTATAGCATATAAACATGTTTCTTCTCTGTACGCCTCAATTATTAAAGTTCTGACTTGATCTATGGTCCAACCGTAGGAATTCATAATCAAAATTTTCGACTTGCTCTCTTAAGGGCAGAGGATGGTATTTTTTAAAACTTTTTTCCTATTTGGTGTAAATTATTAATTTTTTGTATGTAGAGAGCTCTTAGCTGTGGAAACTCAACCAAATAATATTTTGAAAAAAAAAATATTTGGGGGCCCAAATTTGAAAAAAAAAATATATACCCAATGCAGAATTGTACTAAAACCGATATATCTAAACCGTTTTTAAAGATAGATTCAAACAGTTTTTGCAATGTATTTGCAAAAGTATGTTCTACAAACTGTCTGTAACAGAATTTTAGTATTAGTCCCTAAGTTGGTAAAATAAACAATTAAATTTTAATAACAATTTTCTGATTTCCTTTCTTGCAAACAAACGCACGTATTTTTAAAATGAAATCAATTAACAAAATTCTGTTGGAGAGAAAAGTTTCCTAATAGTCTAAAGAATGTGTGTTCTAAATATCATGCATGTATTTTTAATAGTTCAGAAATTATATTCATTTTGTCTGGCAATGTAGCAAAAAAAAAAATGAAGTTACTGGAAACCAATAAAAGCGGGCGTGTGATTTAAAAATCCATAGCGCAGGAAGTTTAAAAATGACGTCTAAACATCTGATAAGGGCACAAATACCCACAAAATGTAATGCAATGTATTCCACACATATCAAAGGGATTTTAAAGAAAAAAAACAATTTTTTGAAAATTTAATTTGCTGAAAACAACAATATAAGTGGGCGAGTGATTTAAAAATCCATAATGCAAGAAGTTTAAAAATGGCGATCCACACATATCACAGAGTATTTTAAAGATTTTTTTTTAATTTAGTAATTTTTCATCATAAATAGCATCATCTCCCCTTAAAATAGAAGCTTCTGCAACATTCCCGAGGTTGATCCACACTGTAGTTTTCTCGCTCCCAAGGTCCCAGAACAGTCTAGATAACACTCATGATAAATAAGAAACTAACCATAAGTGGAAAAACAACTAAAATTCTACATTAACAATAGTAAATGTTGCAACAAAGCAATTAAACAAGAAGTTTAAAACAACTAAAGTTCTATATTTGATTATTCTATCCTTAGAAACTAAGAAATACATAAAAAAAATTTAGTTGGAGAACAACTATTTTGGTAACATTGAACCAGCACAGAAGCACGCAGGAAAAATAGCAAGGAACCTACCCTCGAAATCCAGCAAGCTAGCCATCCACGGAGCCACCAGAGCGCATTATTAACGGTGAGTGACCACGCAGGCGACCCATCCGCGCAGCCAACTTGGAATCCATCACAGAAACACGCACCGTCTGAACCAGGCTTTATTCATAGAAGCAATAACTAAAGAATCCACATTCACACCAAGAAATTATCGATTACTATCGATTAGTTGGATCAGATATCTTTCAATATCAGTGTACTTTTGACAACATTTACTGTTATCTTCATTCGCACGCGAACCGTCGAGGTGATCGGGTGTATGTGCCTTGTGTTTTGATACAGTATTGATTTTTCGAGTGATTTAACTGTGATTATTTCAACCTGAAGAGTCAATATTAGTGTTAATTGTTGTTTTTTGTTATAGTGTTGTTTAATTACTTAAAATAATGGTTTAATTAGTTTTCAAATTAACATTATTATTCATTGGTGCGAGTGCGTAAAAACTTTCTTCAAGCATGGACACAGTTCAAATTAGTGGTTCTTCTGGAAATGAATCCGGTTCTTCTGGTTTAGATCCTAGCACATTTGAACATGATTATCATACTATGGTTGATCAAATGGAAACTGTGAGTAGCGATATAAATATTAATAATTGTGGAAATGACACAGGTTCTGTAAACATTTCCTTGGTGCTTAGTTACAAACAAAAGAAGATCAAAAAAACACTATTTATGCAGCTACCTAAAAAATCACTGAAAACTCTTTCTGCCAAGCATGTTAAGTTGGCTCCTCTTGGAAATAAAAATGTTACTATCTTAAATACTGCGAACAAGAATGCCTCTTCAGTACCTAATCTGAATGCAACCCCTTCTAATATGCAAATTAATAAGCGGCCGTGCACAAGCTCAAATACAGAAATAACACAGAATATGACGTGTTACACCAACATTCCAACTCAAAACAGATTTGAGCCTTTAGCTACAGAAGACAGCATGGAGGAACCTTCTACTGCTTCTACACTTCAAAAGGAAAAAATTCCACCCATCTGCTTAAAGAACATTGAGAACTATCAGCTCTTATTACAAAGCATACAGAATTATGTACAATCAGAATTTCATACAGAGTTGAAAGGTTCAATCATAAAAGTATACGCATCAACATCCCATGATTTTCGATCACTTACTACTTACTTTGACTCAATTCGTCAGCAATACTATACTTATAAAAATCCCTCTGAAAAGAAATTTTCTGCTGTGATCAAGAGATAAAAGTCGCCCTTGAAGAACTTAACTATCCAGTTCATAAAGTAACGAGACTCCTAGGAAAGAACAAACAGCCCACTCCACTTTGTGCAATAGAACTAGACAACAATGACCAAGGTAAATTAATACTAAATCTCAGTCGCCTATTTTACAGTGTAGTTAAAGTCGAAATCAGACGCCAATCCAAAGAGATTCCTCAGTGTACAAGGTGCCAAAATTTTGATCATACTAAGAACTACTGCCAACAAGAACCACGCTGCGTACGATGTCTAGAGGCTCATCATTTCTCTCAATGCCCAAATCCTAAAACAATACCGTCTAAGTGCGTGAACTGTCAACAACAACATCCAGCTAACTATAGAGGCTGTGAACACTATTTACAATTGAAGGAAAAACTATCACGTGGTGTTCAGTTAAGACAAGAAAAACGGACTCATGTTCCAGAATCTTCGCAACCATTACTTCAACGCACAGAAGATTCTCAACATCAAGTAAATCCTTCAATGTCTCAACCATCTACGTCAAAATTTCAAGCAAATTCTCGATCTAAGACGTATGCAAATGCAGTGAAAGGATCCTTTGAGCAGAGTCACCGTCGCCCTATAAGTCAACCTGCTCCAGAATCTTCCACTTCGTCTCTCTTAACCGATCTACTCTCTAAAGTTATTCCGCACATTATCACTTTATTGACTCCATTCTTGTCAGAAATTAAAGATTACTTTATCTCTTCTCTGTCATCTTACTTCCAGAATGGCAGCAAATAATAAAATTTATATTCATCAACTCACTATAATCAATTGGAATGCTGATGGTATTAGAATGAAACGATCTTCTCTGATTGCCTTTTTGTCAACACATAATATTATGATAGCCTGCATCACAGAAACTCACCTTCTTCCAAACGAAGTCTTCACTGTTCCAGGATATAAAAGATATAGATATGATAGGAATGCTTCAACTGCATCTGGTGGTGTTGCCATTTTAATTAAGCGAAATATTACACATCATCATGTCCTTCTTCCTTATACGTCTGATATAGAAACAGTCCGAATCAAAATTAAGTGTTAAAATAACCATGACTTTGTTTTATTTTGTGCTTATAAGCCCCCAAAATATCTGCTAAATACTGCATACCTTGCTCTTTTATTTCCTTCAGTCGGTTCAACACTTCTTGTAGGCGATCTAAACTGTAAACACACATCATGGGGATGCAGAGTAACGAACCCAAATGGACATCGTCTTTACAACTGCATTAACAACCTTGGTCTCCATATTCTCGCACCAACTGAACCAACACACTATCCATATAATCCCGCCAATCTTCCCGATATTCTTGACATCGGAATTCAAAAGAATATGCATTTACCAACTTACATTGCATCATTAAAATCACTTGATTCAGATCATTGTCCACTTTTGATTACTTTCCAATTGTCTCCTAATGTAACACCTAAAGTGCAACGCCTTATTAATGGTTTTGTTGATTGGGATAAATTTCAGTTGACTCTAGACTCAATGTTAGTCACAGAATATAATCCACTAACAGCAACAGATATTGACAATGATGTTCAACATTTTACGGACACAATATGCTCATGTGTAAATTATTCTACAATGTGCCCCAAGCGGCCATTAACGCGCTACTACTTACCATCTTCCATACTCCAATTAATTAAGGAAAAACATCGTATTCGTAGACAATGGCAACGAGAGAGGCAACCATGGCAACGGAAGAAGCTGAATCATCCCATACGATTAGTCAAGATAAATCTTGAACAACATCGCCTGCAGTCATATCAGTATTACTTATCATCTCTATCCGAAGCTGATAATGCTCTTTGGTACGCTACAAAGCGTATTCTACGCGAGCCAACAGTCATCCTGACACTTCGGTTAGACTCTCAAACAGCCACAGACACAGAGTCGAAATGTAACTTGCTTGCATCTCATTATCAACATGTATTCACCCCAAACGAGAATAAAAATGAACAGATTACCTCTGAATTACAAAAAGAACTTACAGAAAATATTAATAAACCGACTGTGGCAGATAAAATTTCCTATACTACTCCACAAGAATTGTCTCACTTCATTCAAAGGCCTCCAAATAAAAAATCTCCAGGCCATGATCTTATACTCAACACTGTACTAAAGAAGCTCACCAACAAAGCTCTCACTTACTTGACGATAATTTCCAATGCTGCCCTTTTAATTGGGTACTTTCCTCGAGCCTGGAAGCTTGCTGAAATAATTGTTTTTCATAAGCTTAACAAACCTAAGCACTTGCCATCAAGTTACCGACCTATTAGCTTACTGCCCACGCTATCGAAATTGTTGAGAAGGTTATTCATCATCGCTTTTGTAAATTTACGTTCCAAAACAAGATAATACCAGATTTTCAGTTTGGCTTTCGTCCAAAACATTCTACAACACACCAACTGCAAAGAGTCACTGAATCCATTATAAAAGGCTTTGAAGAAAAACAGTATACTGCCACTGTGTCTCTGGATATTGCCCAAGCATTTGATACTGTTTGGCATGATGGTCTAATGCTAAAATTATATAGAACTGGTTTTCCTGACTATCTCACACGCATCGTGAAAAGTTTTTTTATCTGAGCGTCAGTTCTCAGTACGTATAGATGGCATTAAATCAACGCTTCGTCCAGTTTTAGCCAGAGTACCACAAGGATCTATACTGTCACCACTTCTTTTCAATATCTTCACATATGACATTCCATGTTTACAACCGTCACACATAGCTATGTATGCTGACGATACAGTTCTCTTTTATTCTCATAGTAACCTGAATACTGCAATCAGCACTCTTCAGACATCCTTACAGGAGCTGTCTAAATGGTTCTCTGACTGGACATTACTACTCAACATTACCAAGACAGAAGCTAAAATCTTCTCTTTAAGGCCTATTAATAATCCACCTCCTTTGGTTGTTCTAAATGAACAAGTTACATGGCTCTCTAGTCAAGAAGCTGTCAAATATTTGGGAATACTATTAGACACGAAACTTACATGGAATGCCCATATAACTCGCATTGTTACACTAACCTCTTCTAGAATTCGAAAATTATACCCTTTGGTTAATAGACGTTCACAAATTTGATTGGACTGTTCAATGCTACTCTACACCTCGCTTGTACGACCTCTTTTAACTTATGCAGCGCCAGTGTGGGGGACAGCAAATAAGACACACATGCATCGCCCGCAAGTTCTCCAGAACAAGTTCCTGCGTACTGCAACAAATGCCCCCTGGTTTGTAAGAAATCAAGAACTGCATCAAGAATTGGGAATTCTTCCACTAGAACAGTACATCCATTCAATGTCAAAATCTTTCTTCAACAAACTTCCTGGTGTTCCTGGAGCTGTGACATATAGCATTGGAGCAAGATCTTGTCAGCCATCTGGACTTAAAAGGAAACTCCCTCAAGACATCCATCTTAGTGATACTGACGACTCTTCATAAATTTAACACAGAAAATCATGATATTTTTGTTCACATAATTCACAAAAATGTTTAATTAATTAATTTAAATTAATTAGAGGAGCCTTTAGAGCCAACCTCAGCATGATATTCAGCATGTGATAATCCATCATTTAACAGTGGTCTGTATAGCAAGTTTGCTGGTCGACCAATATTAAACATAAAAAAACTGTTATCTTCGCCATCTATTCATAGAAGTAATTCCCTAAGAAGCCACACTTAAGCCCGGTTCAGACGGTGCGTGTTTCTGTGATGGATTCCAAGGTGGCTACGCGGATGGGTCGCCTGAGTGGTCACTCACCGTTAATAATGCGCTCTGGTGGCTCCGTGAATGGCTAGCTTGCTGGATTTCGAGGGTAGGTTCGTTGCTATTTTTCCTGCGTGCTTCTGTGCTGGTTCAGTGTTACCAAAATAGTTGTTCTCCAACTAAATCTTTTTTTATGTATTTCTTAGTTTCTAAGGATAGAATAATCAAATTTAGAACTTCAGTTGTTTTAAACTTTTTGTTTAATTACTTTGTTGCAACATTTACTATTGTTAATGTAGAATTTTAGTTGTTTTCCACTTATGGTTAGTTTCTTATTTATCCTGAGTGTTATCTAGACTGTTCTGGGACCTTGGGAGCGAGAAAACTACAGTGAGGATCAACCTCGGGAAGGTTGCAGAAGCTACTATTTTAAGGGGAGATGATGCTATTTATGATGAAAAATTACTAAATTTAAAAAAAAATCTTTAAAATAATCTGTGATATGTGTGGATCGCCATTTTTAAACTTCTTGCATTATGGATTTTTAAATCACTCGCCCACTTATATTGTTGTTTTCAGCAAATTAAATTTTCAAAAAATTGTTTTTTTTTTCTTTAAAATCCCTTTGATATGTGTGGAATACATTGCATTACATTTTGTGGGTATTTGTGCCCTTATCAGATGTTTAGACGTCATTTTTAAACTTCCTGCGCTATGGATTTTTAAATCACACGCCCGCTTTTATTGGTTTCCAGTAACTTCATTTTTTTTTGCTACATTGCCAGACAAAATGAATATAATTTCTGAACTATTAAAGATACATGCATGATATTTAGAACACACATTCTTTAGACTATTAGGAAACTTTTCTCTGTAACAGAAATTTGTTAATTGATTTCATTTAAAAAATACGTGCGTTTATTTGCAAGAAAGGAAATCAGAAAATTGTTATTAAATTTTAATTGTTTATTTTACCAACGTAGGGACTAAAATCAAAATTCTGTTACAGACAGTTTGTAGAACATACTGTAGTAAACTGTTTGAATCTATCTTTAAAAACGGTTTAGATATATCGGTTTTAGTACAGTCCTGCATTGGGAATTTTTTTTTTTTTTTTTCAAATTTGGGCCCCCAAATATATATATATTTTTTCAAAATATTTTTATTAGGTTGAGTTGCTACAGCTATGAGCTCTCTACATACAAAAAATTAATAATTTACACCAAATAGGAAAAAAGTTTTGAAAAATACCATCCTCTCCCCTTAAGAGAGCAAGTCGAAAATTTTGATTATGAATTCCTACGGTTAGACCATAGATCAAGTCAGAACTTTAATAATTGAGGCGTACAGAGAAGAAACATGTTTATTTGCTATACAAACAGCATTGTTAAGACATCTTGGCCCGTATTTCTACGCAGTAACCATTTTCGACTCCACATTCTACTCTTTTTAATTTGATCCGTCTCCTCAGCGTTCAAAGCTAGCAAAACAGCAAAGGCTGCTGCTAAACGTCTTCTTCGTACAGCTTCACATACAGCTTCCATATTTGATGTTTACAAATCGTACCGCGCCAGCATCTCCAATTTCCCAACTGGGATCCAGCCAAAGAGTTTGTAAGACTTCAAACTCTTTGGAGCCAGCATGCAAGGCAGCTCGCTCCGTGTGAACGAAAACCATCACCGCAGCCACCACGGAACCCAGCACAGTAGCCACCACGGCACCCAGCCTGCTAGCCACCTTGGAATCAACGAGTTAGAAAGAGAAAGATATAGTGGTCATTGCGCCGCCATGTTTGAAGAAAATTGAACGACCGTCGGTAATGAACTTATGCGTCCAAAACAATGTGGGCGTGGTGATAACTGACATTAGAATCGTCAGCTGTCTTAATTTCGTTTGCATAAATCAGTTAAACTGAAGTGGAAAAACCTAGTATTTCGTCAAATACGTGCCAGGAACTTAATCCAAACTTATGTACGCTAAATTTAAAACACTTGAGCTATTCCTAGAAGGAATGCTTAAAAGAATAACCTAAGCAAAATTGTCATGTAGTATGACAAGAAGTCCTAGCAAATATACTGAAGAAAATGCTAATATTCCTAGGTTCTTTTAAATGCGACCTGCAAGATTGCCTATAAAATGAACGAGTATGATTCGGATGATTTTATTAATTTTTTTCCCAGTCTCTACACGTTGCAAAACTATTTACTATACCATAAGATATAGAACGAAAGTAGGCCCTATATGTAGTAAACAACCTTTACCTCCAAGCTTGTAACGTGGGTGAAACATGACAAAACACGCTTTCAGTTTTTTTGTTACAGTAAAGTATCGAAATGTGAACGTGAGGCCAACAGCCGGCTGGTCTGTCTGAGCCTTTCAAGGGCTGTGGCACCACAGATAATTATTAGTGTATAACTGAGCACCCACGTACAATAATGGGGTAAGTAGTTACGAAATATATTCATACTTACCCCATTATTGCACGTGGGTGCTCAATTATGTTCTTTCATGTCCTTCCAGTCAAAATACTAACAACAATACGACCTACCCCAGAGTTTTGCGTTATTTTGAATGCGAGTGTCGAAATACAATTTTAATATTTGATTGCTATTACTAGGTTTGAAACGGAATTGTAGCGGTTTTATCCGTATTTAGTTTAACTTTATTACTAGTGAACCATTTATTTGATTAATCGTTTGTCCTCGAAATAGACCTACTTCTTATAAGCTACAGCTCATCGTCTTCTTGTATAAGCAGTAAGGACAGAAGGAGCAGAAATAAAGGATGCCGGTGACGAAATACAGTTTTAATATTGTATTGCTATTTGTTTTTCACTGGGTCTGAAACGGAATTGTATTGGTTTTATCCATATTTAGTTTAAGTACATTACCAGTGAACCATTTATTTTGTTTATGCCGGGCGTTGTTACACATGTATGCATGAAAAAAAAATGCTGCTAAGTAACAAAACTATGGACTTAACTTCATAAAATTTACATGAAATATGATATATCAGTTGTCTTTTTCCTTTTGACATTGCAGTTATATGCAGCACACACAACAGGCATGTTTTTTCTTCGTTTTTTTGTACTCCTCACCTCCGTTAAACAACATTGTAAGCAGACGAATTTTTATAAAGGTGGGCGCTTAGCTCAGATCTGCCGTGTTTCGCGGTGGAACCGCAAAGAGCGCTGTACAGGACAACATGGCCACTCTATAGTTTTCTCTTTCTATCTCGTTGCTTGGAATCCATCACAGAAACACGCACCGTCTGAACCAGGCTTTACATGAATAAATCCGTCAGTGTCACATTAATGATATTTTTCTATACGACTGCGAAAGTCAAGTGTACGTAAAAGACTTTGAAATTATTTAAACAGGCATAACAAGTGCCACCAATAAAAAATTAAAAACAACAGAATAAATTATCGACCACTATCGATTAGTAGAGATCAGACCTAAACGAATATATAGTGAGGGTCACATAAGAACAGTTCCTAAACAGCAAATATTCCCGTATTGGCAGTGTTACCAATTATGTACTAAATTACTTATTTACTGACTCCTCTTTATGTTGGAAGGCTATTCTGAATAATTTAATAATTTGTAACATATTTTCCTAGGCAAACTATACGAGAAAGAGGTCAACATGTCAAGTATTTTGCCAGGCAATACGAAATTCATTTGTTTGACTAAACAACTGATGCGCGAGATCTAACCTAAAAATGTATTTTGTTTGACCACATTAAATTATTAGTACTAACTCATAAAACTTACCTGACTATAGTCTTGAATTATAACTACAACGTAACATATAAAATAACTATTAGGCCTATAGTTAATATTAATACTGACATTAATTAATTATTAGTATGTTGAAATTTCACTATCTTCCAGTAACCGGCTCAGAAATCAAGTACAATTTTAATTTCATGAAACTCCAGCATCGACAAATATTGTGGATATTTTTGTCAGCTACCAACATACCAGTTGCAAAATCACTAACATTTGTAGTATTTGTCCAACGAGTTATATACTATAGAGTGGCAGTATACCTTTAATAAGTGCTCCCTACGGAGGCTGGTGGTACTATGGATCGCACCAAAAAAAAACATGGCGGTCCATAGTACCACCAGCCTCCCCAAGGAATGCTTATCAAAGGTATATCACAGACAAAGAGTTATAATACTATGGAATACTTTGAATAATCAGGTGTCCCATAGTTTTAAATGAATACTTTATTTCATATTCTTGTGTGATATAGTTTCAATAATAATATTTCACAACATATCTATTATTATTATTATTATTATTATTATTATTATTATTATTATTATTATTATTATTATTATTACAATTACTTATTTCTATTAATTGTAGACTTGAGTCAGTGGAAGAGCAGGCCTTAACTCTGCTAGGTAAAATAAAATAAATTATTATTATTACTATTATTATTATTATTATTTATTATTATTATTATTATTATTATTATTATTATTTATTATTATTATTTATTATTATTACTGTTATTATTATTATTATTATTATTATTATTATTATTATTATTATTATTATTATTGTTATTATTATTATTATTATTATTATTATTATATTTTTCGTATACATGAGTATTTAGCCTAATTTAAACATTTCGCTATTGTTTTTGTAAAAAGCTGATTTATAAATAAATAGAGAAGTAATGAATTTCTAAAAATGTCTCATCCCTTGAATTTAAATTACATGTACCGCAAATCGTAATATTCGTTTCTGGATAATTAAACATTCTCAATACAGGTTGCATTACCCCAGAGATTTGTAGATAAGACGGACTGAACATAAGCGAAATATATATTTAATAAGTTTGTACCATCAAGAGTTTAGTATTTATTGTGGTTACAGGGCCTACTCCAATTTTTTTTATTAATGCGTAGAGCTTTTTCTGTTGACAAAGACGAAAGTCAGCACTTGCATGCACAAAATTCGTCATTATTGTGTCAAATGTAAGAACAGTTTTATTCAGAAAAAGCCTCCGCCTAGTTGCGAGACAAGTTTGAGATCAATATATTTTGTTTCAAATTATAGTAGACTACACGATGGAACCCTCAGGCGAAAAGAAGTGTAGCGAGCTATGGCTCCTGTTGTTTCTGATAACAATGTTAACCGTAAGTATCTTATCGTCTCAATAAATGTTGTGAGTTATGATTATGAGTAACTTTCTATTAGTGTCATTCTTTAATTTTAATGTTGCAAGCTAAGAGGTTATTTGTAGTTTTAATAATTGCAGTTTTCAAAAAGTCCCTGTGTTAATACCATTTTCAAATGAATTATTCTAAATAATTATTGGATTTTTTTTATTTTCGCCACCAACTTTCCTATATTTTACTCCTATTAGTTACATACAGTACGTTGTTTCTCTTAAAATCACTTGGTGAGCACTGAATTACATGATTTTATATTAGGTTAGAATAGCTGTAAGGTAGGTTTAATTAAATTTGTGACGAAGCCAAAAATTATATATTTTTCTTTTGCCGAATACATTCATCCTTCTTTAGGTGCTTTGGTTTGGTTGTATTGAGTATAGCTTGTCATTTAATATCTGGGCTATATTTGAAGCGTGCATTTCCATAACGTTGTAAGTGCCGAAACCGGGAGAATGTATTTTTTTACATATAGGCTATCAGTTGTACTGTATGTGCCCTGTTTGACAAATTTACTAAAGGTTACGAAGAAAGTGCTGCTCCAAGTAATAAAGTAGTGCACTTTCAGGTTGTGCATGTCACAACGTTGCATATATTGTACATGTGCATGTGCTATAAGCGCAACTCTGTAGCCTGTGTTTCATTGCGAGTTGATAATGGTTTTAGTATATTTGTTACTGTGGTGTGACGACTGCTACAGCTATGAATATAGATCCACAAAATTCTAGAAAAAGGAAACGGAATGAAGTTAATTAGAGAAAAAATCAAACAAAACGCTTAAGAAATGCTGGGAAAGAATACATTTCCCCAAAAAGCAAAAAAGTTCTTCCAAAACGACATGAACCAGTTCAGGTAAGAAACAATATACTTGTATGACTTGAGGCTTTCCCGGCGTTTGATGTAGAATAACTCTCCTCGGGTTCTCAGCCAGGTGAGTTGGAGATTAGCTTCCAAGCTTTCGACGGCTACCTGTGCCATCTTCTTCTCACATTCATATTCTTAATCAAAAAACGGCATGTCGAAAATATGAGTCTGGAGTTATGAATGTTTTCATAGCTTAATTTTACTTTAACCTGTATTTGAAGTTATGTATTTACTGAGTTAACAATCAGTTTGGAATTCTCAATTAAACAATGCTTTATTAAAGATTATTATTATTATTATTATTATTATTATTATTATTATTATTATTATTATTATTATAAAGAACAATATGTGCACTAAAATGTGTATTCTATTTTACTGTATTGTACGTGAACTGTAAGTGTAAACTCTCATGCAGCAATCTTCGACTACCGGTACAATATCGAAAAGAACAGTTAAGGCAGTTCCAAGAAATGGGAGAATACTGCAAGCAGCAGGCTTATTTGTTTCGACTCATTCATCCCCAGGTAATCAAACGGAGGAGACATGGTAAATATGAGCATCCAGGTGAAAGTAGAAGGCAGCACTCTTTTCACTACTATCTTCTTCCTCGTGGGGGACGTGAGCTAAGAGTCTGTCTTAAACCATTTTACAATACGTTTGGTATTACTGCAAGAAGAGTTCAACTAACAGGGGAAAAATTGTAAGAGGTAAAATGGAATATAAAGATAAAAGGGGTGGAGCTCACACAACTCTTAGAAATCAAGGACGGCGAGAGAAGATCATGTTATATATAAAATCTTTCCCTACATATGATAGTCACTACTCTCGAAGCAAGAATCCACAGAAGATATTCTTATCCCCAGACTTAAATGTAAGCAGGATGTATCGCTCATTTTTGGAAAAGTATTGTCATGGCGAAATGAAGTCTGCAGTTTGTCGTCCGTGGTACAATGAAATTTTATTATAGCAATTTAATCTTTTCTTTGCTCAACCACGAGTAGATACATGTTCAACTTGTGATCGCTTTACTATGCAGATGAAAACGGGTGATAAGAAATCTTCTGTTATGAGAGAGTTCCATCATAGACAAGCTGAAGCAACTTCAAACGCCATGTCTGCTGATACAGAAAATGCGAAGTCGTCCGAACATACCATTGTGATTACATTTGATATGCAACAGCAGATGTATCTTGCAAGTCTGACGTACTCAGAAATGCACTATTCGAGGCAGATTGCTTGTTGCAACCTTGGTATACATGACGAAGCAACAGGCATGGGAACAATGTGCCTCTGGTTTGGAAACTGTAGGGGGTAGAGGATAACTGGAAGTAGCCCGTTGTTTCCACAAGTATTTGAGTACACTTACAACATAAGAAAAAGCTTATTTTATGGTCTGATAACTGTGCAGGCCAGAACAAAAATCAGGTAAATGGTAAATTTAAGGAAATTATTCATACATTTCCGGTGAGAGGCCACACATTCCTGAGTTGTGACCGTGACTTTGGCCACATAGAGAAGTGAAAACGCAAATGTAAGGCAGAGACACTCATGGACTTCGTGCGTATAATTACACAAGCAAGAGCCAAACAATCATTTTCTGTAATGATTCAAGAGAACTTTACTGATTTCAAAGAATTAGCTCATGAAACACTTGACACAAAAAAAAATTGAAAATTGCAACACTTTCAAAGATAATCCTGAAAGCTGAAACTTTTGGTCAAGTTTCTGTTGTCAAAAGTCATGGTGATTTGCAAATGTGGGAAAAGACACTTTCAATACTGAAACCAGGAGTAACAATGGGTACATTAAAAACCTTTTCATTAGTAGAATCCAAAACAAAACATGGACTTCCTGAAAATAAGACGACAGATATAAGGAACTTGTTGCCTTATGTTTCAGAAGAAGGTAAACGATTTTTGGAAGATATCCTGACGAGTAAGTAGTAAGTGAATGATGAAGATTGTCAGAAATGAAAGTTATGTTATGAAAAGTTTGTACAAAAAAAGACACAAAGTTTGATTTGAAACATGTTGAATCTATAATAATGATTAAAAAGGAGTCGACTACAGTTCAATTACATGATACTTGGACATTTCTAGAAACTACCTAAACTGATTGAAAGTTATTCAAATAAAAACTACAGTGTAAGTATGGATGGTACCTTCAACATTTTGACTTGCAATAGTGTTAGGACATACAACGTTTTGGAACAAACTCAATTTCCAAACAAATATATTTCACTTATACTTTGACCTGTAATTTTATAATTAGTTTAAAACGTTGTTATTATACACACTGTTCATGCAGTAATTTAAAATAAAATAAAGCATAATAATTTCTTATATAAAACTATTTTATGTTCCTACTGTAAACTTTACAAATTGGCACTTACAACGTTCTGGAAATGCTCGCTTCATTTACTGAAACTAATAAAACATAGGGTACAGCTGTTATAAAACGTAAAGTATCACTGTCATTTCCTACAACATTCCAGCCACGCTCCTTTGTTTTGACCAAACAAAACATGGCGGATTAATTTTCAATTGTCTTCAACTAGAAGGTGTTGTAGCCTCTCTATAGTATATAACTCGTTGTATTTGTCAGTATCGAAATTCGAAACGAAGTTAGCAAAAGAAGATTCAACCTGCAAACTAGAAAATCATCACAATCCACAGAATATGTAGTAATGGGGGAAAAATGGTTAGGTTTCACCCTTAGGGTATGGAGTAAGCTGACCCGAACTATATAATGGGATGCAAAACTTATTGCGTTTCTCATTTCAAGTGCTAGAGGCGCTAATGTAGATATAGATCTTGATGCCACCAATAAAATTGTTTAATTGGACATTCTTTGAAATGAATCATTTTGTCGTTAGGTCTACAAAAACCTTTAAGGCCATAGCCGGCTATAGAATGCAAGAATATGGCAGGACTAGATACAGAAGAGATGTTCTCTTTACTTTTGATGACCTCTTGGGTGAGTAATGCTACTTACATCACGTTAACTCTTAATATTTTGAAGGTATTTCTGTACTTCATTCATCTCTTTGCAAGTATAATTGCTAAAAGAGACTTCTTCAGCTACCGTACCGTAAGTTTTCTCCCTCAATATGTTAATATCAAAGACGTTTAAGGAGATAACAGCCATCTTACAGTGATTCAAATGTTAACTGAAGGGACAAGTTGCATGCAGCGCTCCTAGCGGCTGGAGTCATAGAAAAAGGAGGAATTCAAAATAGGAGTATTCTTAGAGTAACAATTCATTAACAAAGAAAACTTTACTGAACCTCTGCCGTGTTGTAGTACAAATACATATTATTTTTATAATTATAAATAATGTATAGTTTATTATAGAACAACCTCCTGAATTTAAATGTTGCCGAAAACGACAAGGTATACAATAGTAACGGTAATAATAACTTAGGATTTAAGTATACACACAATAAAGGTTGAAAAAGAAATCTTACTAAATAAACATGAATTTGAGATCAAGGTAACATTTCAGTGTTACCTTTAAAAATTATTACATAAAATAGTTTTAATATATGCAATGACCTCCTAACTACAATGATAACAATGATTTTAATTAATTGATTGACTAATGGACTTACTAGTGTTAATATGTAAGATTTGTCCGGCATACAGCAGTTTTAGTGCTTCACGCACCATCTTCAGAGCCTACTAGATCATGGCGTCATCTCGAACTTCTCTGCCTGTTATATGGGTGTGTTTGATTGTTGAAAGGTGTTGAGGATTGGAGTCAAATAGTGTGTGTGTGTGTACTGAAATTGATCTGTGTGTTGAGAATTTGATCTGGGTGTGTTTTAGTGTGTTTGTATAATACTTCGTATTGTTCTAGTGTGTTGAGTTTTTGATTCTTGGGTTGTATGTGTAGGATTTCCATGCCCGTATTTATGTTATTGTCTGAATGGTTAGCATTGGTTATGTGATCGGCGTATGTAGATGTATTGTGTCCTCTGGTTATTACTTTAATGTGTTCTTTGTAGCATGTTTGGAATGATCTGCCTGTCTGTCCTATGTAGAACTTATCGCAACTATTACATGTGAGTTTGTAGACACCTGTGTGGTCGTATTTATTTGTTTGAGTTTTTTGTGTGTTGAGATGTCTTTGTAGTGTGTTTTCTGTTCTGTATGTTATGTTGTATTTCTGATTTCTGAATGAAGATGCGATCTTGTGTGTGCTTTTGTTTTCATATGTTAGTGTGATGTATTTCTTGTGTTCTTGTGTTTGTGTTGTGTTTTGCGTGTTTTTGCTTTTGTTAAGTTTTTGTTTTGTCTTTCTTATGATGTTGTCTATTATGTTTGGATTGTATCCGTTTTCTTGTGCTATGTATTTGATTGTGTTCACTTCTTCATTGTAGTGTTGTTGGCTCATGGGTATGTTGAGTAATCTGTGTACCATTGTCCTGAATGCAGCATGTTTGTGTTGTATGGAGTGGTTAGATTTGTTGTGTATGTGTGTGGTGGTGGTGGTTGGTTTTCTGTATATTTTGTAGGTGTGTTTGTTGTCGATTTTTGTTGTGGTGATGTCTAGGAAATTTATGGAGTTGTTGTTTTCAAGTTCTAGTGTGTATTGAAGTTTTGGGTGTAATTTGTTTATGTATTGGTGAAGTTTGTGTATTTGTCTTTTGTTTCCTAGACATCACTATTGTCCATTGCTTCACGAAAGTCTTCAGTTACTTTGACAATGACAGTAGCAGTACTATGTTCTGCACGGAAGCTATCTGGCTTGACAAGGATCCAGAAAATTGTTCTCGTTTAGATAATCAGAAAGTTGCTTGTGAATGATTTGTTCCAATGTCTTCGACAGAGTAGGTACTCGTAAAATGCTGATAGGACGGTAATCGCGAGGTACTGATGGGATTTTGACTTTAGGAAAGAGATGTACATAGCCTTTTTTTTCCAAATATTGAGAAAAGTTGCGGTCATAATAGAGGCGTTAAAATGTGTGTTAGTGTACTGTATGTAATATTATATACTAGGTTGTGTTTAACAGATTAATGCTAATGCTATCTACACCTGTAGCTTTGGATTTAATTCGTCTCAGTGCTGAAAAGACGTCTTCAAGAGTAATATAAATATGAAATGAAATATTTCTATAGTTGGACTTACGTAGTTTTCCAGTTCACTTATTGTATTCTGTGTTGTCTTCGAGTCATCAGAGGTAGAAGTTGTAGATACGAAGTGGTCATTCAGTCGGTATAGAGAGATAGAAATTGTTTCTACCTGTTCTTTCGTATTCCCTAGTCCCAGTGTTCTGAGATTTTGCCACATGACGGCTGACGCAGTGCTTGGGGAGGTGATATATGTATACTTCAGTTTTGCGTTTCTGATCGTCTGGCTTGTCTTGTTGCGTAAACATTCATAAGTCCTAAAATTTGTGTCATATTTATTGCGTAAGTATGTTCTATATGCCAGATCTCGAGCTGTCATTAAATCCCGAATGATAGTTGTAAGCCATGGAGCAGGTTGATCTTTGTGCGTATCGTCTTTACAGGAGCATATGCGTCAGAAATTTGGAGAATTAAATTATTAAGTTTGTCAACCTTTTAGTCAAATGTGCGTGCGTACCATATTGTGTTCCACGGTTATTGTAGTGCGTCATCTAGTAAAACTGTCTCGTTGATCCGTTTCAGGTCTCTGTATGATATATTTTTCTACGTGGAGGTTTAAGACATTTTAATGAGTATGCAATACAAATGATACAGTATCATGACCAGAAATACCAGATGCAGGTATATGTCCATATTTCACTACATTTTTTGTAATAATTAGATCCATTAATGTGTATGATATCGGAGTGTGATGAGGAGGATTTCAAGGTAGAATGGCTAAATCGAAGAACCGGAATATTTCACAGAGTTCATTTGCTTGGCTGTCAGATGTAGCAAGAAGATTTGTGTTAGAATCGCCCATGATTACTATGTGTTCATAATGCGGCAAGAGATGTAATAGAGGTTTTTCAAGATCGTTTAAAAATCTAATTTTAAGGCTTTATATATTACACATAGAAAACATTTATGAAAAGATGCAGAAATTTCAATAAACAAGATTTCAAGATGAGCCGAATATTCATTAGGTGTGATGAATAATGTTGTATAGTAGATCAGATCGTATGTAGGCTCCGATTCCTCCACCACCTTTCATCGTGCGATCATTGCGGATAAGAGTGCAGCCGGGTAAGTGGACCAAGGATGACGGCAATGAAGGCTTCAACCAAGTTTCTCTCAGAAGCACCACAAGAAAAGACAGCTGAGAGAAAATAGAATGTATTTCATGAGAGTGAGACAAAACACTCTGTACGTTTACATGGACTACTTCCAGGACAGGTTTGTTTGTTTTTTTTTTTTTTTAGTAAGTTATCTTACGACGCTTTATCAACATCTCAGGTTATTTAGCATCTGAATGAGATGAAGGTGATAATGCCGGTGAAATGAGTCCGGGGTCCAGCACCGAAAGTTACCCAGCATTTGCTCATATTGGGTTGAGAGAAAACCCCGGAAAAACCTCAACAAGGTAACTTGCCCCGACCGGGAATCGAACCCGGGCCACCTGGTTTCGCAGCCAGACGCGCTGACCGTTACTCCACAGGTGTGGACTACAGGCTTGTTATTGTGCGGAGAAAGAGCGGATTTCAAGAGATCAGCCGTTGATAATGTGCGAGTGAGGGAGGGAAAAACATTGTCCTCAGGAGTCAGGTCACGGTTTACGTCAATATTACCAACTTGGAAAAACTTATGCCTAAGTGGATTGCAGATATTACGTATTACACTCACTAAGAACTGAATGTAATTAAATTATTGGCTGTTTAAAACTAATATCTGATTGAATGTTAGTGATTAATGATTAGGTTAAAACAATATAGATATTAAACAAGTAAACTTAATGTAAAATAAAAAAATGGATACAATATCACTAATCTAAAATTACTGATTTTAAAGTCTTGGTTAACTTTACTAAGATAGTTATATTACACTACGCGCAATGGATTGCTTGTCTCAATTAATATCCGCACCACATATCGCTTGGAGTTTACCAGTTTGTCTTCACCATTATCACGCCATCGAAAGTCCATACATTAGTAATCCCGTATTTCTGGACACATTCCTCGAGCAGTTTATGCCTAATTTTAGTCATATCCTCCCGAATCGCAATATTGCTTCCTGTTAGTAGTCTTTTGTTCCGGAACACCTTACTTCTTTTACGATAACTAATATATTTAACTATTATAGGACTTGGCTTACCTGTATTCAGTCGGCCTCACCATGATTTCGTCAATGTCCTGTAAGTCGATCTTGAGTCCGCTCTGAGTAGCAAAGTTGACTGCAATGTCGTCGGTGTTTTCACCTTCTTCTTTCACGCTGAATATACTATAAGAAGACATTGACTTCCCTGATACTGCTCTAGTTCATCTCTCTTCTTTTCTAGAGTCTTTTCTAGAGCAGAAATCCTTTTGTCCCGTTAACTAGAGCTAGGTAATTGAAGTTTCTCGATGATCTCTATATTCCTTCCTATTGAGCTTTTCAGTTCCGACACCAGTGAGTCTTTCACGATGTTGGGAAGAACGTGAAGCATCCGTTCATCTTTCCAAACCTCTATGGGAATCCTCTCTATAATTTCTTCTGTAGATTCGGTGATGGATTTAACTTTCTGAGGCCGACCTTCGTGATGTTAAAATCTGATAGTAGGGTCGAAGATGTATCCTTTAGAACACTGGGATAAACACACAGAAAACAGAATAAAATACTCTATATTATTTCATTAAAACAAGAATAAAACAAATTCATGCGTAATTTTCTTTGCTTTGGGCATTTTGGGAACATGTTTCGGTTCTTTCAGTTCATTTTATTACCTGGAAGGTTGTCTGTTTTAATGTTGCTGTCATTAATATTGTCTTCCTTCTTCCTTATTCATGGACTTGCTCTGTTTGTTGGTACTGATTGTTAGATGTAATAACTTGGCAGAATCAGGTAAGAGGTTTCTGTTTAAAAATGCCAGAAGTAATCCAGCCATATTATAATAATTTTCATTACAGAGCACTTTATAAGCTGCCATTAAAAATAGCCTACAAGATTTGTAAACTTGTCTCTGACTGAAGAAGAGTTTTAAATTCCTGAAATATTTCTCGGTAATGTGCAGTGGCGGCTGAAGCCATTTTGTCTGGTAGTTCTTGATGTAATTTCATAAGCTGGAAACGAACAGTTTGTTATCGAGTGCCTTTGGAGTTCAAAGTGCTGGGAACGATAATTTGATGCCACGTTTCTGCATAAGGAAGTATTTTATCCTTTATGTTTTCTAAATCTAACATACCGGTACTTGTTACCTGTTGTTAGGATTCCTTTTGTCCCCACCAAATGTTTTGTCCTTTACACATCCTGTGATAGAAAAAGACACTGATTGCTCTATCTGCTTGAGAGTTACAGTTAAAGAATAATTGCAGGCTAATGATTTTATTGTAAGTTCTGGGCCGATTTCTGAAGATCATCCTTGGAGTTCGCAGCAAAATATGGTGCTTAAAAGGATAAATATTTGCAATCTTAAACTGACTTACGATTGATATATTTCTAACTTTATCCAAGACTTGCAAAATGTAGCCACGTAGGCTAATTATAACAATTATAATTGCATAATGACAATTTTATGTCTTAATGCCTCTCTTTTGTGTTTTCGTTTTGCTTATAGAAAAAAAGTTGAAGTTAAGCCACTTTATATTTCTTCTTATAGTGTCCTTCGGCGGAACTGCTGGTTTCTTCATGGGATGTAGCGTTCTGAGCATCGTGGAGATAATATATTTCTTCACTCTTCGTCTCTTCTGGTTTCTATGGAAACGTCCGAAGAAGCCTCCGGTAGTTCGTCGTCGACGCATGATTATTCACGTGCGTTGAGTGCGATTAACTTACGCAATTATAATCTACTATAGTTCATGCGCTTTTAGAAGGCACATCAGCGGAAACAGGCGGAACTTTTGCAAGGCGACTGCCGCATCACAGGGGTGTGACGTGGATAAGTATTAATTATATATTCCACACGCAGCGAATTTGCTTTGTCTTTGTCTTTGTCTTTTTGGAAACAGCACAGTAACACTGGACAAGTATTGGCTGAATTCAATTGCCTTCTAAAGGTGCATCTACACAATGTTAATGTAATGCAATTGCCGAGGTTATATCAGCGTCACCGGTGTGCCGGAATTTTTGTCCCACAGGAATTATTTTACTTGCCAGTAAATCTACTGACATGAGCCTGAACCTCGGGCATAGAAGGCCAGCGCTATACCAACTATGCCAACCAGGCCGACCATCTACACAATTCAACTTTTTTTTTCAACGTCACGCATTCAAGCAATGAATTCAAAATTGGCAAATATCTATACGTAATTAAGATTGAAAACGGCCCACCATGTACACACAAAATCTTCAAGCATCTTAATTGAACGGCCGTTTTCAACTTGATTCTTTCAATACCCTTCCTAGATTGCATGCGTACGCGCATGGAAAATTGAACTATGTAGATGGAGCTTTATTTAAGTAGGTAGGTTCACTAGTTACCTCAGATAATAATGTGAGTACAGAAATCCAACATAAAGTCCTCACAGCAAACAGATGTTATTATGGACTCCAAAAACAGTTAAGGTCATATGATATCAGCCTCAGCACTGAGTGCAAATTCTATGAAATAGTAATAAGACCAGTCTTGCTGTGTGGATCTGAAACCAGGGCAGTTGGTAGTGCCGACAATTGTGGGTTGAATACATTTGAGAGAGAGGTTTTGAGGACGATATACGGACCAGTAAATGATGAGGGCAGTTTGAGGAAAAGGTATAACTATGAATTATTTTAATATACCAACTTTTTAAAGAACCAGATATTTGCAGAGTAATTAAAGTTAGGAGAGTCAGGTGGCTGAGCCATATTTGTAGGAAGAATGAAAATGATCCTTGCAAGAAATTGACTCTTACTATACCTTTTTGCACCAGAAAAGTAGGGAGACCTCAGCTAAGATGGCTGGATGAAGTGGAGAAGGATGTAATAGCAGCATATGTTAGAGAATGGAAAACAAAGATGTTACATCGAAGCACATGGAGAAGCATCATTGGGGCGGTCAATGCTGAAACTCGGCTGTAGACCCAAAGAAGAAGAAGAAGAAGAAGTAGATGCACTTTTAAGCATCTACCGTATATTGTTACCGTATGAAATAATTAATGTTGACAATCAATTTGGCTAAAAACATCACGTATTTCATTATGTAAGCCTGCCCATTACTTATGGACGTATCACTGATCCATTTTTACCCTCAATTTTTCTTTTATAATGACATTAAGCAGAAATATATATATATATATATATATATATATATATATATATATACTGTGCATGTGTATACATGTTTTGTTTCGAAGTATGTGTTTTAGGTTCGCTGTTTTCTAGGTTCTATATTAAAAATAATTGGCATAATATACCTGTTCTTTAACGATTTCAATGTTATACAAGATTATTCATAAAGTATTACCCACGCTTTAGCAACCAGTACCATAGGTCATTTTGAGAAAAAAATCATGAACGTGGGTAATTACAGTGAATTGTTTACTTAAATTATTTCTGAAAATTTATACGTGCTACTGTGAAAAAGACATGTAGCTTGTTTGCATCCTAATACATATAGTGGCTACCTGTGACGTCAAGTATGGGATGTGGTACAGGACAGGTCAGTTCTGATGACATCAGTTGTCGATGACGTACGCACTTTGAATTCTTACATTGGAAAACTTGCTAACACAGAATATTTATATACAGTGTGTAACAGGACCTCACCGAAAAACTGATAGGGATGATAGGCCATGCAGAGAGGACCATTTTTTTTTTTTGTTAAGGAACATATACTTCCAAACATATCTTCTGAAAAAAGACATTCCTTCTTTAATTGATGTAAAGTGAATCTATTATTGTTATCTGATTTATTTGGGAAACAAACATGACAAAAGTTAAGAATTTCACAAAACTCAATTATTTGGATGGTAAACTCCTCATCAAAATATTAAGTACGTATTTTATAAAGTACTGCTGAATTAAAGAAGCAAGTAATTTAACATATTGAAACCCAATTTGAAGCTTTTTTTAATTCTTGACTTACAGGAACTCTTTATTTGCATGAATTAAATATTTTTATTTGTGCAATAAAATACCCAAATCACTGAAAATCAAAATCGTGCAGAATAATGTCTGTGCAATGGTTCATCATAATTCATTCTGTTGTCAAAATATTTGGCACATTCCTTTAAAACTTTGTCATAAAACACCTTGCCTTCTTCCGAAATATCCTCTAGGAAGTAACTCATTAACTTCCTCACATGATTACTTTCTTTTTGCTTCTATGGTTCAGCAGTGGAAGGTCAGGTGCTTTAGACATTACAGCAGCACTTGTCTTTCTTGGTTTAAACACTTGAACTTTTATAGGTGCAGAAAAATATGTTTTGTACATAACACTTTACACGATTCTTACAAGTTTTTTGGTAAGTAAGTACCCTCATCTCTGACATTTTAAATGGTAATTTCGCTTTTACAATATCTTTTGCCATCGATTTAAAATCATAAGTATGCCAGTCTGCCCAAAACTTTTACGTCCCCAAACATCGCCATAATTTCATAATACTCTGATGGCAATGTGCTGTATTCATGAGTTCTTAGCTCTTTCTCTATCAATCGTAATACACGGTCCGGAGGCATATAGCTTTCCTAGGATAGGCAATAATAATTTAATTCCTTCACAAAATTTAGAGCTTTCCAGATAACCAACGAGCATAGCTATTATTATGTAATTTTTATTCTGAGACCCACAAGAATCTGAAAGCAATGTAAGAGTTAAATTTCTGGATTTTTCTGTGCGTAAACATGTTTTATAAATTACCTCTGTAATTCTCCAATGTCGTAATAACATACCTGTCACTTTTCTAAACGTAGCAGGACATAGACTTACTGGGAAATCTCCATTTTCACCTCTTACAAAATATGAAATAGATACAAATCCTTCTAGCTCTTTGAAATCCTTCTGCCCCGTTTAGGTAGATGAACTTTCATATGTCTTAGCAAACAATTGTCCGGTACAACTTCTGTATTATTTTTGAATAAATTTTCTAAAAAATTAATTAGATCATTTAAGCAGAAAGAACCTGGAGCACATATTCTTTTTTCCCTGTTCTCAATGATTACAGTTTAGTTTAGACAATGTTGTTATTTTTGGGCGCAACTATATATTTCGTACTCTTAGATTAACGTACTCTACTCCTACTCTTCCTGTCCCTTTCAGTAGCTTGAACGGATTTTGAATACTCAGGATTCCCATCCATTTTTCATCACTACTCCAGAATACATGCACTTACAACAGCGGCCAGATTTATATTGAATTATTGCAGGAAATAACAATAATATTGGAGCTTCGAAATGTTCCACTGTTGTCAAAATGAATGTATTACATTGATGTTTATTATTTTGTAGCTTGTGAAACAAGATAAAAGTTGAAATGTTGAGTTAGAAGATATGTTGACTTTTGTAAAAGTTCAAGACCTGGAGATGTTGAGTTTTGTGAAAACATTGAGGCACTCTTTTGGACGGAAAATGTTGAGTTTGTGACATGAGCACTGCATCATTTTCTTCCCATTACAATTGATCAGAATCCGTCAAAACTCGCAATAATTCGAAAAAAAATGGCGTTGGTTGAATTTTGTTACAACGGTCCTATAATCGTGATCCTACACAACAGCGAAGACACAAATTTGGAGTTATATTCAGGTGGTGATTCTATTTTCTAACCTCACCTGTGCGTGAGTTGTTTCTGCAATGTCTTGGGTAAAAACCCATTAACTATAACATATGTTTTACAGGCAATTCATTGGATCGCTGTGGTTGCTTTAACGTTTATACTCTCGGTTTCATGTTATTGTGATATTTAGATTTTTAAGTAATTTCTTCTTATGTATTGCGAGTATGATTGAGAGTGAAATAAATACAGTGTGATATAATATTAATAATATTTTTTTAACTTTATTCCTTGTTTGAATTATATGTACACGTAGGTATTTAAACCGAATTTGTGTGTTTTATCTCAATTTGCTGAAGACCCCTTAGTATGAGTCTACGATGAGAGAAATTGAAGGGGTGAGAATGAGGAAGTTCAAAGCTTCACTTTTAACAAAAATACTTTTATGTGCGAGATCACTGCTTACACATACGAGAAACTACTAATTGTAACATATTACATACAGAGTGAAAAGTAATTAAACCGACAAACTCCGGAAGTTTGTATGGGACATAAAAAACAGTTTTCTCTAATATCATAAGTACTGTGAGACACTATTTCGCGAGGACACCAGATCGTAATGTAACACAAGCCATTGCCATGCTTTATTGCTCAAGTCTCTTACAAAACACCAAAATCACTATAAAAGTAGTTAAAATCATTTATACACACACCAAAATCACTGCAAAAGTTGTTCAAATATCTTATATTGACCTGTGCACAAAGGTTACATTCGCGGAACATGGATTGTCTAACGCGGTGAAAGACTTCAGTATTATCGTTTATTTCCCCTGATGCAGCAAATATTCGGCCACCAGTTCATTTTCTTACTCAACTGGGATTGTGTAAACAAGATTACGCATCTGTCCCTACACAGGAGGGTCAATTCAGGAGGTCAGGGAGGGCAAGGTACAGGACCACCCGTGTCAATCCATTTCCATGGAAATTGTAAAAATAGTCACACACACGATGTGAATTTGTAAAATAGTCTTCAACTGAAGAACGTATATGCCCTCTGCCGGTTAAATAAAGCACTGCACAAATATGAATTTGTAGAGTCGTCATGAACTGAAGAACGCGTACATCCTGTGCCGGTTTAATAAAGCCTCTGAAGAAAATATGGTACGATATTAGAAAAAAAAAAACGTTGTTTTGGTGTTCTATGCAACCTCCCGGAGTTTGTCGGTTTAATTATGTTTCACCCTGTGGAATATATATAATATTTATTCAACGAATAACAGAAATATACACAGAAGAAATTATGATAACGAACCTAATAGCATTGGACTGTAAACTTTCAATACGGTCCCCTGTAGAGCTGGGGACGGAGCGAGTAGAACTGTTGAATTACTCGGTTCTATCGGTTTATGTGCTTGGCAGTGGAGCACCGAAGTTACTCGGTTAACCGTAGCTGTTACCGGTCAGTTCAAACGTTCAAACAGAGTTCACGTGTTTTACTTAATTCTAGCAGACAACAAGGTAGGTACTGTTGTATTTAAATATATTTCTGCTCTAGGACAAATTATTTCCTTATCTCCAAGACGGGCTGAATGGCCTCTAGTATTGAAGAGGAGTTCATCCTATCATATGACCTGTCAAGTGGGCCTAATGAACACTGACAGTCTGAACATATTACTGTGCATAATAATAATAATAATAATAATAATAATAATAATAATAATAATAATAATAATAATAATAATAATATTATTATTATTATTATTATTATTATTATCATCATCATCATCATCATCATATTAGAGTGTTTGGTTAATATTAAAATATGCGAAAAAGGAAGAGCATTATATTTTTCTTCCATTTGTGTTTATTGGATTTGTGTTACCTCATCAGTCATCATTTTATTTGTATTTATTTCTACAAATTATGTTACCTAATTACTTTATTAATAATATAACTCTTCACCAAAGAGAACATGGTTGTATTGAAGGCTAGTAATGTTATAAAATAAATAATCTTTATATTCTTCAGTTTAAGATTCCACGTTTTATTGATTATTTTATCCACTTTCCGTATCAGTAAATAATTCTGTGTGTTATTTTTAAATGTTTTAGGCAGCCCGTTTCTATCTATCTTCTTTTTTACTTAGCTGCAGCGTTTAACGTCTACCTCACATGTCAATTTATTAGCTGTTGCTATTATAAATTATTTTATCAATTTTATTTCGTCTGTCATATATAACAACACTGAAAGTTAAATAGTGCATTCATACAAAATAACTCGGCAAATAGTTGTAATCACGCAAATGAAATTTGCAACCGTCATTTTGCAATGAAGAGAAGGATTTTTTCTTGTCAATTGGCAAAGCGAAAGCGATTTACTACAATGCTTTAAAAACACGCTTGGTTTCACTTTCGAAGTACGTTCTAAAATCGACTCAATCTATCTCAATTTTAAATCTGCCGCCACAAATTTGTACTCGGTACTGTACTCGGTTCAACCGAGTAATGATGTCACAGTAACTGCTCCGAACCGAACCGAACCGCTCCGTCCCCAGCCCTAGTCCCCTGTGATTTTTTTCTGTTATAATATTCTCATCCTTAAAATTAGTAACATGAAACTAATCCATGCAAGAAATCGAGTCCAACATTTTAGCAAACAACATACCGGTAATATCAATGCAAATATCTTATCGTTGATAAGCAGATGAAAATTCTATTGTGTGAAGTATTAGCATATAATTGCCGTTGCTAAGAAAGTGAGCTCACATGTTTAAATTGTCGTAATGTTTTATTTATCTGACACTCGAGAACAATAATTTTACAACAATATAGGTATAAATATCTATCTACTTGAAAAATTGTATTAAAACTTCTTAATAATTTTTATTACTTCTGGAAATAGAAAACGTGTTCCTCGATCCCTGTAGGTCCGAGGTAACAAGAGGAAGCACATGCAAGTTGGAAAAATTTGCAAACGAATGGAGACATAAAAACGTTGCAATAGAGCCAATTTGATGTATTTTCATTAATTCAATTTTAATCATTATACTACATAGAACTTTAATAGTGTACAAAGAAGTATATTTTAATAGGGTTTCAGAATTCATCTGAGACCATGGTTCTTTTCATTATAGCTCCGGACCCGAATTTGCTGTTATGTCACTTCCGTTTTATAAAGTTAAGCGTAATTGAAGAGCAGAAGTCGTGATCTGTGAATGTTCTCCATGCGCTGTTCACTGCCATTGAGTCGTCCTCGGGCATCTAGGGACAATCATCCACACCTTTCAAATGAAAGTTCACGAGTTTAAACCATACTAAGAATAACAGATTTAAAAGGAGATGAAACTCAGCGTGGCTTCCTTTGGAAGTGAATTGAAATTCAGACTCATTTCCTAGGTCTACTGCACGTTAACGAACTTTGTCTCTGTGAATGAGAAAGTTTCAGGAAAATATTTCCGGTCGTTTCTTGCTCACGTCAAAATTTGTAGGTAGGCCTAACACAATGCGTTCGAATGAGTCCGTCGTAAGATACATATGTTAATTACTTGTGATAAATTACAGGTAGAAATTTCATTGCATTTTCAAGGTCATTAAAGTTTTCCAACTGGTGTGAAGCACATAACTGCATTTCGTGTAGAGATGGCCGATATTTCACAAACCTATATTTTGTCATAGGTACGTGGTTGTCAATTATAAATCTGTGACTGATGACGCAAAATATCTGTGACAAAATATCGCTATCGAAATCTGTTCCGTAACAGAAGGAGTATTGAATATTCAGTACCCTGTGACTGATATTTATATCACTTGTGATCTTATCTCTTAAGACAGTAAGTCCACAGTCTAATATATACACGAAGCTCAATACTTAATAAATATGCATCGAGAGATAGTTCTCACCATCAGGATCGCTACTATCGCCTCATCACAGACCCTTTCCTTAGCAGACGGTAAAATGTATTGTAGTTTCGATATCGTGTTTTTTTTTTAATTAACACCTTCCTTCCACTATTGAAATGTGGTTTATATATTATTTTCATAAAGTAGGCCCTATATATTATATTTTATAAACTTACATTCCTGGATCTTTCGGAAGGATAACTCTGGCCTCTTTTTCTTACAATTTATAGTATAGTAAACAAGGGTGAAACGGGTCACCAGATGAATCGGATCAGTTTTTAAAACACCGCTCTGTAAGCCAAAGAACAAATAATATTGGATTGTGCCCTAGCTAGCGTTCAAGTTGGGAACTTCTTCAATGCAGAAAGGCGGGAAAGCAATATAACTGCATTGTTTTCGGTTCGGTGTTTGAAGTAGAAAATTGTTATTGTAACGATAAGTAGCAATATTTTATCTAATTTCTTAAATTGTAGTGTTTATTTAATCTCCGTTTTACCAGTTATTATTGTGATACTTATATAATTTAGTAATTAAGTTGAAAGTGGACTCTTAAAGGACAGGTTACCCATATGTTGAGCTTCTAAGACCAATCAGTATGGCAAAATTTACGATGCAAAATATTACTGCTCTTTGGGTGATTCGGGTCACTATTTTAAGGGTGAAAAGGGTCAGAATATTTTTAACTGATTTCATTGAAATAGGATTTATATTTGTCCTAAATGGGGAAATACAGAAGGAATACGCAGTCTTCATGATTGGAGGAGTATATGTAGAGGGCAATAAAAGCTTATCGTGAAGTACGAAGCCAGCGCCACGCTGCGGCACTCTTCAATGTACCTCATTACTGCCTACAAAGAGATGTCTGGAAAATGAGGTCAACTAACAGGTAAAGAATACGGGAGGATAAACCGTATTCTCAGTTGACCAATAAAAGCAATTTACAAAGAGAATACTTAGGCCTAAACTTTCAGCTTGTGGGTTTGAACTGAATGTTCGATGTTCGAAAAGGTGCCCATAATAATAATCATCATCATCTTCAGGAGATGAATCATCAGATGAATATGACACTGCATGTGGTTTTCGCTATGTTAAATAGAGTGATCCTGTTTCTTTAAAGCTCGGGAACTGTGTACAATGCATGGGAAAGGAGAATGAATGATACCATGAAAATGTTGTTGGAGCTGAGAGTAAGAAGAGATTTATTTGTAGAAGATGTTCATTGAATAATTAAAGCAGGACATTTGTTGCTTGTGATGAAGAATTAGTATTAAATATTCTAGGTATGTTTGGGAAACTTGTGAGCGTGCTCCGGGATAAAAAAAAATAAGAACAATTCTTTGTATAAAAATTTGACGGAAATAGTGATTTTCGTTTTCATAAGCATCTGATCATATTATTGTGTTGTTTTTATTTTGATTTTGTACCGTTGTTTGTTTACAAACAATACAGTAACAAGACAGTAGTACATTTTTTTTTGTTTTGATTGGAAGTGGTGGTCCAGTGCCTTGGCCATCCAGATCACCCGACTTCACCACATTAGATTTTAACCTTTGGGGTCACATGAAGACTGTCGTCTATTCAACACCAATGAATAATGCAGAGGAGCTATTGCAACGTGTTGAAAATGCATGCCAAGTGATCAGTGATGACAACATGGTGTTTGAGCGAACTCGCCAGTCGTGTGTACGTCGTGCTCAGGCATGTGAAACGATGGAGGGGGACACACTGTACGCCTTTTGTAAACGTTAAATAACAAGTTTCTCAACATGTACTTGTGACATAACGAAAAAAGAACAAAAAGAAAGTATGGCCATTTCTCCAATAAATAAGCATTTTCCGTCACATTTTCATGTAAGGAATTGTTCTTATTTCTGATCCACGAGTTTTCGAAACATACTTATGACTCATTCTGTATAATTTTTCTGGATCTGAATCTTCATAAGTATTTTATTTTACAAGTTTACGAATAAAAATGAAAAGTAAGAATGTTTCCATTCGCCCTTCTTGATGACCCTATTCACCCTGGGTGCTTAGGGTGAAAAGGGTCATGCAGTACTTTGTTTAATTTCTAAATATGCTAAATTGTTGCAGAGTTAATTCTAATATAGACATTTAAACGTGTAGCTAAAACTTCAATCTTTCTGACGAAGTATCACACTTTAGGTTTGATGTTAAGTTATGTGAGTTATTAGAGTAAATATGAATTTTGACCCTATTCACCCTTGCTTACCCTACTACAAACGTCACCTTGTCCCACATTATTATTCAAATTATTGTATTTTAACCATTTACAGTTATTACAACCGTTAACGAACATTTCACTGTTTACACAACTTTTCACAACAATGCGAAATATGGCACACTCATTGCCTTTTCGATCTAGATCAGGCCGTAATGTATGTTTGAGTTTTCTATTTCACTGTATGGAGCTCAGTGAAATAATATATTATAACTTTATTGCGTATCATTGTTAAGTCCTATTTAGTGTAACGTGTCCATAAGTAACGTTTACTTCTTGTTGCATAACATGTTGCAGAAATAATCACAAATTTTAATGTGAAGAGAATTTTACATGTTAACATAATCTGTTCCCATCAACATTTTAATGGAAGCTATTTTGAGGTTCAATAAAAAAAGAATTTATATTGTTATTTTAATTTAGCACCTCTACCTTCCTTAATTGTACACAGAAAATTTACTATACCACTTCTATGAAATTAGTGTAGGTCTACGTACGATTGTGTTACTTAGTGTCTTAGGAAGTAGATAAATACAGTAATTCAGTCTCAATTGTAGTATTAAAATACAGACAAATTGAATGTGCTGTGTATCGTATATTAAATTATGCTTAATGATAATGTATAATTGCGAATTTAGGAATATAAGTTAAATAGTAAACATAACCTATAATTTCCATATGAATGGCAGGGCATTGGAGACCACTAAAATTAGACAGAAAGGGGCAACTGGTACAGTAAACATAACCTATGATTTCAACATATCTAAATATCCGTGCGATGCAACTGAAAATTATTGAATCGTCCATAAATGAATGTAAAATAATTTCGCAATATATAATCGAAATAAAGGTAGGTATTACACATACAAACAACGTAATTTTCACACAATAATATGACACCTTAACTCGCAAGTGAATTATTTCTGAAGTGTCTCGTAATCATTGTTTTAAATTTTATTTATGCAATTACACTAAATTTTAGACAAATATATGTTACTCTTTATGCATTCCAACTAATTTATATGGTTGAAACACCGCCCTTCGGATCGGGTTAAGCAAGTCACATGGTCTGCCTTACGGCCTGTATTAGATCACGATGGCAGTGGCACTGTCTATTGTTCCTAGTACTCACAGCGCTCCGAGCAGCTAGCAACTATCGCGAGAAATGCAAAAAATCATCCCAAACTTCTTGACTGTATATACTAGAGTGTGGTAAGTTATAATCATGAGTCTGAAATTTTATTTTCATACTTAGTCTGTATATATGTTTTATAAATATTTTACGCCTATTTCCTGAGATCTTTATATTTTCATATAATTTATTGTGAATTTATATTAAATTGTACCTATTTTCCACTTAATTTTTATGCAGTAACAATATTTTTTTTCAGTTATATTTTAAATTACAAACTGAATAGTTAAAGGAGCCTACAACATTATAATAACTTTACCTGTACTTCTTTCATTTATGTATGATCCAATTTTAATTTATAGTTCTAACACGAACATAAAAATGCATGGCGGCATTAATTAAAATAATTAAAATTAAAATAACTAATAAGTTCATGACGTTCATGGCTGTTAACTCTTAGGAAGTCGCACAGTGCTCTTAACGTTAGCAGGCTACTCATGTGAAGTGATACTCCATCCCAATTAATAGGCCTAATCAATGTTTTGAACTTGATATTTGTCTAGATATTGTTAAAATCATCAACTTGCATGTAATTTTCAACTTTTAAATGTAGTCTAATAAAATGGAGTAGTTAGTAAAAATTGGCAATTTTATAAATTTCTAAATGATCTGACGTCAAGCAGACACTGCTCCATCAAATCGTTCTCGTTGTCTTTGCACACTTTCAAAATAGGTCTAAACTTACACATAAGCAGAATAATTAACTACATTTGAAAATAAGGGTTATCAAACGTAACTCATCTTAATACACTCTGTGTCACTGAACGTTCTGCCCTTCCGAACTTTGGAAGCATTTCTCACAAGCCAACGACATTAGCCTACCTATAGGCCTAGTATTAAAACCGAACGAGACAAAACTGGCTATTTCTGTCTAGACAAATCTGAAAGGTAATGAAAATCACAGCGTTTTAAACGAAACAATTTCTGACATATACTGTACAGTAGCCTAGTGTTCAAAATAGAGGTGGCGATTTTGTACACTCTACAGTTCTTAAGGCTTAGACTACTTAATTACCATATATGGGTTAATGAGGACAACATTAATTATATGCCTTTATCTTTATTTGAGTATACAAAGAAACCTATCTCAATGTGTAAATTTACACATGGGGTACACATTATTACATCCATTGGTATTACTTTGCAGTTACAATTACCGGTACGGTACTTTCAACATAAAAATAGTTTTATATTTACCTGTATATTCTAGTACACTGTTGTAACTCCCCTACTCCTAATTGTTGCAAATATAACACTCGAGAGATCCGGAAGAAATGCCAAGGAAACTGGTCGTTTCCTTAGTAATTTGTTCTGGATTTCTCTCATGTCATGTGTATGATAAGTAACAAGTGTGGAGGGACTACAATGGTGCATTACAGGTATCAAGCAATTTTTCGTTAAAAGAATTTGTGGTTGCAAACTAAGACCACGTGTTTACCACTATATACATCTCACAAAAGCCAGAGAAGGAAAAGAAAATTGTCCCTTTATTTTGTATAGCTTTTCTGGATAGTTACGGATTCAGTTGATAATTTTTAAATGTAGCTGGTTATGGAGAAATTGAGGTTATTTTGATTATTTTTCATCGTTTTAAAATTTATCTTTTTTATTGTATATAATATGGTGGGCAAAGTATTTGGCTAAACTAGCGTTGAGGTAGGTTTCTTCGTACTACGCTTATACACCTTGCATATACGAATCTGTGACAGGTCAGGTTTGGTTACTTTAAGCTCTTATTATGCCAGGACATATATGATCAACGGCTAAACTAGCGTTGAGGTAGTTCCTTTCGTACTCCACGTGTACATCTTGCATATACGAATCTGTGACAGGTTAGGTTTGCTAATATGTTTTCGCGGGATATCAGCCGAGTTAAGATTTTGGAATGCTCCAAGCTTTCGACTGCTATCTCTGCAGCCATCTTCAGGGAAGTGATGTCCGAACAGAAAGTCGAAAGGTTATATAGATGTGGCTGTCTCAGGTGAAACGGGATTGGTTGGCGGATCGGCCAATCCGGGGCCGGGAATTGTCATCGCTCGTAAGCTCCGCCCCTCCCGGGATTACTGCGTGAAGTTTGGCGGGCGGCGTGCCCTGTTCCGCCGGTTGGAATCGGTTGCCGTCCTCCGTCCGTGATCTTCATGACCTTGATTGTAAGAGGGCCTGAGTTGGTCTAAGGCCGGTGTCCATGCCTGACTGAGCTGGAGTCCACTGTCTCTGTTAAAGTTGTTTTTCTCCAGCTTGATCTCTATGGCCTCCTTGATTGTACGATCCCAGTACTACAGGCTACTACAGCAGGCGACCATCCCTTCGCTTTTGGAAGTGCCCGTTGCCGCGCCTCTGTGGTCCACCGTGGCAGCGACAGCCCCCCAAACTGCTGCCAATAATGTAGGACCCCTTTCTCAGCGCCCTAAGCGCAACAGGGGCAGCAGAAAAGCCACCAAGGCTACCACGGTAGAGTCCATCTCCGCCCCTGTCCCACCGGCCCAGCAGGAAGCTATTGCAAGCACCTCGAAAGGCCCGACCGGTCAAGGCGCGACCTTGGACCAAGTTCAGCACTTTGCCGAGGCGTTGCAATTAGCAAACCCTAACCTCCCGCTCGCCCCAATCCTAGAAGGATTAACCAAAGTGATAGTTCTCCTTATGGAGAATCCTATGTCTGCCCTCCCGGAGATATTTAAGCTCCTAACCTCCCTCGTTTCTCTCAATGGCCAGACGAAGTGACGGAGTTGCTAGGATGTGTATATGGAACGCCAGGGGCCTTAGACATGATAGACATGAGTTCAGGGCTTTCCTAGACGCTAATAATATAGACGTAGCATTTATAACAGAAACGTTCCTGACACCCCAAGTAAATTTAAGATGCGCGGGGTTTAAAGTCTATAGACAAGATAGAGCGGGTAGAAGAGGCGGAGGTGTAGCGGTGTTCGTTCGTTCTTCGATCGCGCACTGTGAGTATCTCCTTCCCCAGCTAGCGGCATTAGAGGCAGTGGCTATTAGAGCCTACATAGGCAGACTCCCCTTTCTGCTTATGGCTGCCTACAGTCCTCCGGGCATACTAGATGAACGCGATTTAGATATAGTGACAAGTCTATCCGATAGATTCGTAGTCGCCGGCGACCTCAATGCGAAGCACGCTAGCTGGAACTGTCAACGCCCCAATCGGCAGGGCGATAGGCTTTTTCTTAATTCTACAGGAAACGGATACGTCGTGATGGCCCCTAGGGAACCCACACACGTACCGGATGCTGCAAATCAACTGCCTGACATATTAGACATCGCTCTGGTGAAAGGTCTCACAACTAGAGCGAGACTAACAACCCTGGATGATCTTCCGTCCGACCACCTACCGGTGATAATGGAGATCATGCACCCAGTCGAACTCTCCCCAACCGCTGAGAAATTCAACTACAAGGCGGCAGACTGGGTGTTCTTTCAAGACCAGGTAGCCGCTACGCTTCCACCACTCCCCCCTGAAGTCACTCCGGCAGGGATAGATAGGTCAGTTAGCGACCTGACGGAGTGCATAAAGAAGGCAATGGTTGCTGCAATACCGAAACGGTCTTCACAACCGGGACGGATGCAGCTCCCAGCCTATATTAGAGACCTAAAGATCGCCCGCAATAGAGCAAGAACATTGTGGAAGCGTACTAGGTTAGATCAACATAGAATAGAAATGAACCGCTTGCGCAGGCGGATCAGTGAGGCGGTCCACGAAACGGTCGTGGATGCTTGGAAATCCAAGGTTGAGACGATGGACAGCAGAAACATGTCAGATGTCTGGCGTGTATCTCGAGCTCTGTCCAATCCGTCTCAATCTATTCACCCATTAGTAGTCGGTCCAGATGTCACGGCCTTTACTCCTGAGGAGAAGGCTACCGCACTGGCAGACGTTCTAGAGACCACTTTTCAACCCGTGGAACAAAATTTAAACTTGCCCCATATCAGAGCTGTTGAGGAATCGGTTCGAGACCTCCTTAGCAGGGAGCCGGAAAATGGGATTCGACATACGAACACCCGCGAGGTCGCCCATTTCATTCGTCGCCTCGGCCCTCATAAGGCCGCAGGAGCCGACGGTATCCAAGGAATTATATTGCAGCATCTCCCAAGGTCAGCTATGAAGCGCATAGCAGAGATAATTAATAACATCTTGGCTTCCGGTCACTATCCCATTCCCTGGAAAGGAGCTCACGTAGTTCTCTTTCCAAAGCCCGGAAAGGATAAGACGAATCCAAGCAACTATAGGCATATTAGTCTCCTCAGTTGTCTCAGCAAACTGGCGGAGCGGGTCATACATAGACGCCTCACTGAAGTAGTATTGCCCCAAATCAGGAACGAGCAATTCGGTTTTCACCCTGGTCGTTCCACTACACTCCAGGCACTCCGCATGACGGAGGACATTACCTGGGCTATGAGCACGAAGCGTGTAGTAGCTGCAGCTTACCTGGACATCGAGCGAGCATTCGACAAGGTTTGGCATGAGGGACTCCTCGTTAAGTTACTGGGCATGGGAGTCCCAGGTGGAATGATACGCCTCATTTCTAACTACCTCCGAGGCCGTACATTCAAAACCCGTGTAGGCACTAGTTTCTCCACCCCCCGTGAAATTCACGCAGGAGTCCCACAGGGTTCCATTATCGGGCCCATACTTTTCAATATATTCATTAATGACCTCCCGTTTCGCTATATCCACGGCAGAAGTAGTCATCTGTATATCTATGCAGACGACACTGCCCTCTAGGCGATGGGCAAAACCTATAGATTAGCGTCCCGTAGATTACAGTCGATCTTAGATCACCTCCAGCCGTGGTTCCACGACTGGAGAATCAAGGTCAATGTAGAGAAATGTCAGGCCATACTCTTTTCACTAAGAGCGAGGCTCGAAGACATACCACCACCACCCACACTTTTCGGACGAGAAATGCCGTGGATGAACCAAATTAAATATTTAGGGATCATTATGGACTCTCATCTCAACTTCCGAGATCACATCCAATCCCTTCTTCGTAAGGCCAACGGGCTGATAGTTAGACACTATCCCATTCTGGCGGCCTTAACTCCTGACAACCTGAGGGTAGGACTTACCATGTATAAGGCCCTCATTCGCTCTGTCATTACCTATGCCGCACCCGCATGGGGGTTTGCGGCAGTGTCCCATCTCCGTAAACTCCAAGTTGTCCAAAACCAGGTGATTCGACTCATTACCCATCTCCCCCGAGTCGCCTCGAGAAGAAAGTTCCATGATGAACTAGAGTTGCCAACCATAGACGAGTTCATTGCTCGACTGGCTAGGAACCTGTATGCGGAAGCTCGTGCTAACCCCAACCCGCTCATATCTGGCCTCGGCCAGTATGATCCTAGGTTACGGCGTAGACACCAGACAGGTCCATTAGCTATACTATTGAGACAGGAGGACAGGGAGGCTGGCGTTACTCCCAGGTTTTGGTAGCCACGACTCAACTCCATGAGACTCCTTGGATAGTGCAACCGCTGTAAAATGACCTTGTCTTAACTGGGCTAAACAAAATCCCTCCATAACATATCTACATTGTTGATCGATGGAAATCTAATAAAGCCAATTGGCTAGTATATATCCATCGATTCATAGAGTCATTCAACCTAAGAGCCAACTGGCTAGTCTCTGATATTGAGACAACTCATCCTGCCTAAGGTTTTTCCGTGGTTTTCCTAAGGCGCTAAGACAAATGTCTGGATGAGCCCTAAAAGAAATGGGCCACGGACCTGCATTCATATCCCTATGAATCTCCCTAATTAACAATTACATCTCTCCCCCCTCTTCGCAAATGAGCCATCATATAGCCAAATGGCTGGTCTCGAAATTAAGACAAATCAACAAGGCTCATGACCTCCTACATAATAGCCAAATTGGCTAGTCTCTTATATGAGAGAGCTCATCCTGCCTAAGGTATTCCGTGGTTTTCCTCAGGCGTAAGACAAATGTCGGGATGAGCCCTATAAGAAATGGGCCACGGACCTATATGCCCTTCCCCATATATACTCCACCTTTATTATAAATTATGTATGCCCTAGTTCAGATAATATTAATAGTCTATTAAACATACGAGGTCACTCAATAAGTCGCAAATTGAAAGGACAGGGACCTCTCAAATTGCAGCTTAGATTTCACGGCGCTTCTTCCGACGGCCTTCACCTGCTTTGTCATCGAACAACAGATGACGGCGTCTTGCCATCCTAACGGCAAACACCAGCCAACTCCTCCTCGCCCCGTTCCGTGATCAATTGATCAATCTCAGCCCCCCTCGCGTATGTGGTACCTAAGAGGTTACGTCCAATTTCGGCTTCCCCTTCAAAATTTTCTAGAGCTCCTTCAGGGGAGCAGCGTAACCCGGAGTGAGACTAGTGGCCAACAGGCTTGGAGCTCACATATTTAGTTTTGTACAGCCCCCAACCCCTTGCAAGGACGCGTTTTGCGTACCTTTTAAATTTTCCTCCCAATTCTCCTTCGATTTTTCGATTTTCGTTCGGACATCACTTCCCTGAAGATGGCTGCAGAGATAGCAGTCGAAAGCTTGGAGCATTCCAAAATCTTAACTCGGCTGATATCCCGCGAAAACATATTAGCGAACCAACGCCGAGAAAGCCTCAAATCATACAGGTTAGGTTTGGTTAGTTTAGGCTTTATTATGCCTTCCATATACGCTCAACTGCATCTCCACACACAAAAAAAATTCCTTATAAATTCAACGATTTTCACTTCCGAAATCACTGGAACTACCTCAGCGCTAGTTTCATCCGATCAACTGCATCTTCACAAAATATTCCTTAACAAATGCAACGATTTTCACTTCCGAAATCACCGAAACTACTTGAATGCTAGTTTCATCATCTTATTATAAATTATGTAGTGATTAAACGATTTAAATAACGTTGTTTGTTACTAGTACTTATCTTCTTTATAATCCTGTCTGAACAACTCTGTTTTCTTTTGTAATTATTTTCCAATGTTTTTCCGAATACTTACGGTATGTTTAATTTATTTTTTATTATATGGCTCAATATTATAATATTAATGCACTACTTCTAATAATTTATCAACTGTATTATATACAATAAAAAGGATCAATTTTTAAAACGTTGAAGATGATAACATACCGGTAACCTCAATTTCTCCATACATAACTACATACATTATTTAAAAATTATCAACTGATTCAATACCTACAATATAATCTCTTGGTACATGAGATTAGTTTTTGACACGTTACTGTTCATTTAGTACCGGTAAGTATTTATTTGTTAATGGTACGTGTACATAATTTAGTTGTTGGATTTTCCCATCTAAATCACTGATGTGTGCCATGTATAGAGAAATCGTATTCATATTTCACTGCTCTTTAATATTTCCTGTTCATTTTTATCGGCGTGACAAAATATCGGTGTAATATTTTGCTTACTTATCAATATTATAAAAATATTGGTATGACAAAATCACCGACAAAAGTCACAGATATTTAATTGTCACAGTCGCAGTTGTCACAGATACGTACTTGAAAATATCGTTTAAGTTCATCTCTAATTTAGTAATAATGCAGGAGGACAGAACAAAAACCGAATTACATTAAGTTTTAGATATATGTGCTACAGAAAACTCAGAGTTTAGATCAGTGTTTTGAATTCGAGACCCTTTTATAAAGAATATAATTAGAATTTCCAACAGATTGAGCTCAAGAAGAAGGCAAACAAGAGCGATGTCAACAGTACCGATATATTTCACATCGCTGGTTCGACCTCATTACTTCTATATCTCTATACTAAGAGCCAGGTTATGAACCGACTAAACCGGAAGGAACGTTCTGTTGCTCTCTTTCTGAGCTCTATTGCCACATAGTGGCGCGAGATTCAAAGCATGTTCAGTGTTTGTCACTGATATGTTTAAAATAACTACTGTATATAGTTCTCGATAACACTATCAACAATATTAGTAATTAAAATTACTGTTTTTAAGAAAGCATGAGCTAATGACGCCGGTACGAAATGCGACTCGTAATGCACGTGGTACTCCAAAGGAACTGGGAAGTTTGGCTACACTTTCTCCGTGATTCCGTTGCCAGATTTTCGTTAGCAGACGACATTTTCACGTGAGATCCAATGAAAAACTCCGTTCTCCTCCCCCCCTCCGCCCCGCCATACTCAACGTGTCATCGCTGCACAGGCTACCCCTCTAACCCGCACTTTCCTCTCGCCCTGCCAACTACTTTCTGTTTAGTCGGTTCATAACCTGGCTTTTAGTATAGTGTTCATGGTCATTAAAATGGAGGATGATGACTTTGTGTCGTTGGACTCACTGAATTCATTATTTCGGCAGTAGCGGCTCGCCGTAAAAAAATAGATGAAGTGCTGTTCACATAAATAAATGCAAGAACAGTTGTTCCAACATAATGAGTAGGCCTACTATTCGTAAACTACGTACAATTTTACTACTTTTAGTACACATGCAAACAGAAAAACTAATTCATTTTAGGACTCACCCAATTTCTTGCATACCAAGTCAATCCTCCTATCTTTTAAGCAGAAAATCTGTCGATGATGTCGTCATAAAATGTCTGAGTTTAGTTGCGGGTGGACAGTATATCTCTATGCAAAGCTATGAGGCTAACGATGAAAGTCCCTCCTGTGATGTAGTATTCCGAGTGAAATTTTCGATATATTAAAACAGAAAAGCTTCTTTCATCGGAAGAATAATATAAAGTTATTTTATACAACTTCTCTATTTTCTTAGCACTTTTTTAAAACAAAGAACAAATGGAACTGTAGGTCGTCCAGAATTTAAAACATCTTTCTTATCCTCATATTTAAGTCTAAAAAAACCGCATTTCTAATAAATTACAAACTTTGTCATTTTCGGCATACATATTTCGTATTCGTTTATCAACATTTTCTATGTACTTGTACCTAAGTAGGTACTCCTATTTGTATAATAGCACTACAGTGATAAAATATATAATATACATTTAGATGTATGATTAATACACAATATACACTTATCACTAATATACTCTAAATACATTAAATAATAAGTTAAACTATATGACGTACGTTTACACGCGCTTTAAACTTTCAAATACAAGAACCGGATCAAAACTGACGAACTCAGAAGAAATAATACATGCCGCCGAAAACAACTTCTAAATTTTGCTGAGGTATGTGGGGTGCATTCCTGATAAAATAACATAGAGCCAGCCAATTTACCACTGCAGAGGTGGCTGCTTGGACAAAGGGAATGAGAATACTATTCCCGAGTCAGGTAGTACATACTGCAAAATTTCACGACCCTTAAACAATAGCCCCCGGTCTTGGGACCAGCTTCAACCCACTCTATTATTAGTACCGTTAGATCTGCAAACTGGTTACTCCACCTACAAGTCTGACAATTCTCCGTAACTGAAAGACTCAGAAACGCACTTCACTCATACAATCTTTCTTTAGTGAGTGACATCACGTTACCATGGAAACCAAGTGCTGTATGAAAATGGGAACCCAAATAATTTCACCTCTACAGTATTGTAAGTTCCAATAGACACCGCTCGGCGCTCGTAACAGTTGATATTATTCTATTCAGCGGACGGTTCCAGGTATTATTTGTACAATTAAATACTGTTCATAACGACAGAAAATAAAACTTCTTTTATTTTATAAATACGGTACCGGTAATAACTAGAATTAATTATTAATACAAGATAAAATTGTCTTTTACATATAAATAACCACCCCTGTCTTTCGGTATACTGCGCCAGGAATACAGAAAGTGTAGTGGCTCCATTTTGAGAAGAAATATCCCTCAACATTATTCTGCAAATCTATAGCTGGTACTGTATTGCTGATGTGACATTACAAAGTCTTGAGAAGAAGGGAGAAAGTGTGAGTAAAGACCAAACCTCCCACAGCATCCTGTTGAAACACAAAAGTCAAAACTGAAAGCCATCATCAAGTCATCTATCAAAAGAACGAGAGGAGCTTGATGAACCGCTTCAAATACGATACAGACAAGAACTAGGCTCATGGATGAAAAGTTGTGTGATGTTTTCAAGAATTTAAACATTGAGTTCACATCAGTGGGAGTATGTCAGAGCGAGGCAATGTTCAACTGGTAAGTGGAAGAACGCAGCGGCGTTTCCTCTATATGAGCACAGGAGCACGTGAACACCTTAAAAACCAACAATAATCATACATATTACTGTATTAATATTATTACATCTATTACTTTCCGATGTGCAATGACGTTCCTACATTTTTCATCTCGAGAGAATGTCCCGTTCGTGTGTCGTGTGTCTTTAAATCTCCATTGGACAGGTTGACAGCAGCTCGCACAATTTTTCTCTAGCAGGGTGGAATAGCCTGAGGCCAGAATATTTTCTGGTTTGTTACAATGGTTACAACAGCTCTGTTCGCACAGGTCTTAACGTGCTAGTGACAGAGAACCAGAGATGCTATCTCTCCCTTGGGTCTGGCATCGTGTTCCTTTCTCCCTCTTTCCTCGTTTTCTCTCTTTACTCTTTCTTTTCAAAATACAGTTACGCGCGGGAGCTGATTCTGTTGTCCTTTGTTTAGCAAAGTAAGGAAAATACAAGCTGCTGCAATGATGCGTATTGAAAGTTGAAACAGTAACACTTGAAGTTTGGAGACGGACGTGTGTGAAATTGTGTGTTACATTAAGAGGATTAAAACATTCCTCCACACCATGACAGAAGACCGATTAAGTACATTGGCTATGTTGGCAGAGGAAAAAAACTTATTAACGACATTAGAGACTTCAATAATAACGTTATTGATAAGTTTGCATCTCTCAAAACTAGGCGCATGGAGGTTCTCTACACATAAATCTAGATCTTCAACACCATCTACTGTACAACAGTAGTCAAGGTGAGTGCTATGAATTAATTTTACTTTACTCTTGTTTAATGGTTTTAATTTTGGTTTATATGCGTAGATTTGGTACATGCATATTAGAGCTGGTTTATCTCTGACGTGTGACTCAGCTATACGAGAATACATCAGTGTGATCATTACTCATTTTTTTTGTGAACACCCATCCAAGAAAGGCACGAGCCGCCACTGAAAGAACGTCATTGATATCAATGTGCAGACTGCAGAGAATGCACTGTAGATTACTCATAACAGTCCTGCTCCTGCGTGACAAAAATCTGACAGTGTCCGTCACATCAGTTGAGAACTATATGAAAACAGGCAACTGTTGAGTGGAAGGTCACTTATACCGTGAGCAATGGATGTGGGTAGGTTCCACATTTGGCGACGCGCGTGTGCTTATATTAAAATTTTCTGTGTGTTTTATAACTTTGCTGCACGACATATTTTGTTATTACTAATATTCTGCGATATATAACAGAAGATGGCGACACTGAAGGAGTTTAAAAAGGAACAGATGTTAGCATAGATAGTCTGAAAATGTTCTCCTTGAACATGCTCTCGAAGTCATTAACGATTTTGATTGCAATGATAAAGTTATTGCTCAAACCTATGCTGGAGCGGATGTGATGGCTGGAGAACATAATGATTTAAATGCAAAATTCTGCAGCCACTGTAAGTCAGCGATTCTTGTGTACACTACTCGTACAATTTTATTAAACCTCGTCTTGGAATGTTTATTTGAATCAGTAACGGATAATGAAGATTGTGAATGGGACCATGAAACTGTCGTTTGTGCACGAGGCTGTTAAGTTTACTCAGCTCCACACATTCATCTTCATGAAGGATTTTGATTTTATTTTCTGCTAATATTATTAGCTGCAATATTCACACACACACACACATGTTGCTTTTTGTAAAACAAAAAGTCCACACGTGTGGAGTAACAGCGCGTTTGGCCGCGAAACCAGGTGACCCGGGTTCGATTCCCGGTAGGGGCAAGTTACCTGGTTGAGATTTTTTTCCGGGGTTTTCTCTCAACCCAATATGTGCAAATGCCGGGTAACTTTCGGTGCTGGACCCCGGACTCATTATTTTCACCGGCATTATCACCTTCATCTCATTCAGATGCTAAATAACCTAAGATGTTGATAAAGCGTCGTAAAATAATCTACTAAAATAAAAAAAAAATAAAACAAATATCCATAATTTCCAGGAGTACAAGCAAGGACTGAGAAATTACTTTCAGGAACTTTGGAAACGCATGGATGATTTTGCTGCTGAAAATTATTCTCAATCTGAAATATGACGGCTGGATGCAATCTCTGGAGAGGATAAGAAAATTGTGTATAGGTGATTGTTCAATGAAATCCTACACGTTATCAGAATTGATATTATTCAACAGTTTTCTGCATATTCCAAATTGAAACTTTTGAGTGTGCTTGATCATACGCCTTTGCAAATTCGCTCCCTGAAGAAATAATGTTAAATCTAAAAGAAAACTATGAAGCTTATTTTGATTTACTGTATTATCAACAGTGTAGTCGGTCTCGTTCTATGCACTTTCGTCTTTCGTGTTTTATGTAAACACGGCCAGGCTTCTGCTCGGTAAATATCCTTATAACTTATGCTACAAGGAAATCATAAAGAAAATTTGAAAATTCAACTCAAACGTTCATCAATGAGCGGCTATTTCCACAACTCCCACATGTAACGAAAGCAGACTACTGTATTTTAATCATTTAAAAAATCGCATCCCTATGTCAAAATGTCACGCGACGCTACTGGCAGTAACAAATATAAATGACGGTAGGGAGGAAATTAAACGCAGAATAAATATGGGACATGCGTGTTATTTTTCGGTTGAGAAACTGTTATCATCTAGTTTGCTTTCAAAAAAGCTGAAAATTAGAATTTATAAAACAGTTATATTGCTGGTTGTTCTGTACAGTTGTGAAACTTGGACTCTCACTTTGAGAGAGGAACAGAGTTTAGGGCCTAAGGGTGTTTGAGAATAAGGTATGTATGAAAATATCTGGGGCTAAAAGGGAGAGAGTTACACAACATAGATCTGCAGACATTGTATTCTTCACCTGACATTATTAGGTACATTACATCCAGACATTTGAAATGGGCCGGACATGTGGCAAATATATACGAATCCAGAAAGGCATATAGAATGTTAGTTGGGAGACCGGTGGTAAAAGACCTTTGGTGAGGCCGAGACGTAGATGGGAGGATAATGTTAAAATATATTTGAGGGAACTGGGATATAATTGTAGCAACTGGATTAATCTTGCTCAGTATAGAGACATGGCGGGCTTGTATGAGGACGGCAATGAACCTCCGGGTTCCTTAAAAACCATTATTATTATTATTATTATTATTATTATTATTATTATTATTATTATTATCATTATTACTATATAATGCCTACGCATTTCACTTGCGTGGTTCGAGTGTTTATTACTATTACTATTATTATTATTATTATTATTATTATTATTATTATTATTATTATTATTATTTCGAAATTTGTTCTTCATTTTGTTTTCGTGGTCACGGCTCACTTGATCGTAGTATTCAACATTATTATTGGAATGGTACAGTGTATCGCGCATTGTAATATGATATATTTTCGTGTGCTATTTCACTATTATTATAATATCCTATATTCTGAACGGTGAAGACGTGAGGAATCCTATTAACTATGATTCATTTTCATATTAATACGTTAAAGAGGTGAGTTTTTACCCGTGAATATTGTCAGTTCTTGCATTCCGTATACCCTTTTGGGGGACTATCTAATTACGTATGATTCGAGTCATACAGAATTATGTTTTGCAATGCATTTTACTTTCCTAAGGTGGATGTAGGCTATAATTTGCGGGTTATATCTTACATTACTTAACGACAATTGCAGAAATGACAGAATTCTTGCGGATCGGAATTTTGTCCCACAGTTCTTTTACATGCGATTAAATCTACTGATATGAACCTGTCGCATTTAAACACACTTAAATGCCATCGACATGAGCGGGATCGAACCCGCAATCTCGAGCACAGAAGGCCATCGCTATACCGACTACGCTATCCAAGCCGACTGAAATTAATGTGCCATCATGACAATTCAGAGTTGGTGTTAAATTGTCAACTTTCAATAGATACTTCTGTGTATAATTAACGGTAATTATTTACATTAACTAGACCTACCTCGCCTATTTCTGGCCAAAAAAAAAAAAAAAAAATCGAATTTTCACTGGAATTTTAAAACACATTTTTTGTTTTATATATTTTTGTGCCCACAAATGCGTATTTTCACTCTCAACCAAAATTCAAGTAGGTATACAATATTCCGACAAGAATTATTTGTTGAAATAATTATAATTTCTCTATACGACTTCACATATAAGCCACTCTACATAAAATAATAAAAAAAAAAACATAAAATAAGCAAATCAATGCTAACTTATTTCACCTACACTACTCTACTCTAACCTGACCTAACGGCCCCCTCAAACCCCTTTCTAAGGCTGTGTCTCAAAGCTCAAATCCATACTACACACTAGTGACTAGCAACTAGGTGACTTGTAAACTATACACTAGGAAGCTTTGGAAATGTATGCTTGAAACATGGCCTTCTTCATAGACTATTTTTCTAAAAAAACATGACATCACGGTGCAGCACTGATTAAGAAGGCAGTGTCCTAATGCAGTTTCATTACGAGTTACGTAAAAAAGGTAAGGACTTAATATATTACAATAATGTTTAAAACATTGTGCAGAAGGTACTAACTATGTCAGTGTTCAAAGTTAACGTGTTATTCTACATTATATTTACATTATTTCACTTCCAAAGCGTTTTCAGATTTCATAACCCCAATTGCTGTTGAGGTATCCATGTTTGTTTAGTGAACAAGTCAGCAATCGAGCAAGCATTTTCGTTTACTAGCTACTACGGACTTGATTGCTATGCACTTTGTAGCTTTGGATCATAACTTCTGACGTCACATCCGGCTATTTAGTCAATAATCTGGTTCACTTCAGCTGAAAATGTAGCTTTGAGATACGGTCTAATTTTACCAACCTGGTAACGTGCTATATAACGCCCAATAAACTAACTATACACCCAGATCATTTAAAATATTCACCTGCAAAGTAGAAAAAAATAGATCAAATTAAATAAATTACCTTTCCTTATAACATATATTCAAATATATATTAACATAAATGCGGGAACATAACAAATCTGTTCCACACAGAAATTAGTACATATGACCTATTTTTCATATCCTTTTACTCGATATAAACCGAGATAGTTAATCTACATAATGACCAAATTGATTAACTATGCTTTTATTTACAATCAGTCTCCAGCTCCTAAGAAATGGGGTCATGTAGCCCATACATTTTGTACTTCGTTCAGAGATAACAGATATAAAATTATGGTAAAACTGTAGCTCGTCATGACGGCCTTTTTTATTTTTCTTTCTAAAATGGCCACATTTCATGATTTATGAGAAACGAAAATTACTGAAAAGTGGCGGAAAACACAGTTTAAATTTCTAAAAGTAAATGAAACATTACAAATTCCAAACTTAAAAAAAATAGCTAAAATAGTTAATTTCTACAACAAAAATTACAAAATAACTTACTTTTTACAAATGTAGTACAATTGAGGGGTTTGGGGGAAAAACCAGGCTTCTCCAATTTTTGTCATTTTTGAGTTGTTTATGCACAGAGGACAAAAAAATACGCTCTATCGTTTGGTCGAAAAATCAAGTAGTTCCAAGAATTACATTCACAGTTATAATGCATTTTGGACCTGTCTCTTCTGTACATGTTCATTGTTTGGCGGTAAGTTTTTCTTCATTATCTCGAAAAGTACTGAATTGGAACTGCCTGGTTTTTCCCTCAAACCCCTCAATTGTACTCACTTTTAAGAATTGTCACACCAGAAAACGTACATACAAGGCATACCAAAACCTAAACAACAAACCAAATCTAACCTGTCACTAATTTGTAAAGTTTCATTTGGTTTTAGAAATTTAAACTTTTTTCGCAACTTTTAAGTAATATTCATTTCAGATTATTTATGAAAAAAAAAAAAAAAAAAAAAAGACAGCCATTGGTGAAACCAGCACTGAGATAGTTCGGTGACTTCAGAAGTGAAAATTATTGAATTTTTAAGGGATTTTGTATGGAGTTGCAGTTGATCATATAACCGAGGCATAACAAAAGCCTAAACTAACAAAACCTAACCCGTAACAGATTTGTATGTGTAAATTGTATAAATGGAGTACAAAGGGAACTACCTCAGCACTAATTTAGCCTTAGCGGTTTCCTTAAACTGATTTTCCACAACGAAACACTCTACTTTTCCATGATGCATTCACAACACTTCTTCAATTTTCACAAATACATTTATCTGACAATACGCCTTGTCTTAACAAAGAAGACTGCAGTACTGCAGTATTGAATAACGGCCCCTTTAAAAATGCCAAAACCGTCCACTGACAACTGTCACACGAACTACTGCTTCCTGCCTCTTTCATGATCAGTAAACCAAAAGACTCAGTCATATACCTCCGCGAAATATACTCAAATCTACCATGCACACAAACGCCAGATGGACGGAAATCCATGAACTATAATAAATTACGAAAAAATATTGCCAATTTAACTTCACCATCTCAGAAGCAAACCAGAGAGCCACATTCTACCACAGAAACAAGTAAATTCACAAAAATGAAATAAACACAGAACAAAGTTTGTATCGCTTGACCTCCACTTCTTAATTTTATTACAAAGAAATGCCCTCAAACCGACATTAACTTCAAAAATATTATTTTTATATGTTTTCCGCGTTTCCATGACGGGTAACATAATTACAAAATTGGATTCTAAAGTCTGGAATGAAATTTTTATCTGTGGATTAAGAAGCATGAATAAGCCCACATTTTAGTGAGCTAACGAATTGTTCACTGCCAAAAAATAATAATTATATCTCCCCTGCGAAAAATACACGAGTAAAAATTTAAAGAAATTGACTTGTGTTGTAGTTAAAAAAAAATTAATGAATACAGAATTCTTGAATAAATCACAGAAACATTAAAGCAAAATATGCTTCTATTTTTAAATGATAGTATTTATTTTAGACATAATAATAAAGAATAGAAACTGGAGACAATGTCAAGCATGTACAAAGAATGTAACAGGTATAAGAAAATTATTTACTTCTGCATGCAACTTGTAAAATTTCTTAGATTTTTTTATAATTAGACTGTTAGTAGAAGTTATGTAGTAAGTTTTTGGAACTTGCAGTCGATGTTTGACGATGGTCGTGAAATGTTGTAGATTTTCCGCCGACATGTTTATTTAGCAGAGTTTATATTGAACCTCTGATATCCTGACCATGAGATTGTCAGCACCATTTCCTCAAGGCGACCAGTGTGTTGTATCCATCGCTGCCTAATTAAAACATAAGTTCAAAGTTATTGACGCTTCGATCACACAGCACACAGGGGACTGACGTCGGATTTGTGTTGCTTCATTTCATGATTAAATGAAACTGAGACCTGGTATAACTTTGCAAATATATACATTTAATAGGAAATATTGTAAAGTCGAGAATCAGTGAGAGGTTTGGTTTGCCTAGGCTTTTGGTATGCCTTGCATCCAGTTTATTTCTTAGATAGATATAAAGCGATTGTAATTGTGTATGACATGCCAACCTTTTACTCATGTTTTTCTGCTAACAACCTCACTGGACATGCAACTTTTTCTCTTTGTGTGCTGCATTAATTTTAATGCGATCTTTTATTTTTATTACGCTCCAGAGTATGTGCGTGCGTGCATACTTGCATGCGTGTGTGTGTAAAATGGTGGCGACAACATAGAAGTTTAGGTTGTGGGGGCTGGTAAACTGCCAAAGCACAAAATTAAATTCCGAATTAGGTTGAAATATATGAAGGAAATATTAATTTTTCATGTTAATGACCATAGATAAGTTAGTACGTGTCCTAGTGCTAGTCTTGCTCTCAGCACGTTCACGAAAAAAAAAAAAAAAAAAAAAACGCAGAAATAAAGTTCTAGAACACAATATATGCATGTATTGGTCAACACAAAACAATTTATACTGACTGACTTTTAAGTTCTTAGACTCTTTTCTTGAGAACAGTAAGAACAAGAGTGGCACAAATGCAACGGTCGTTTGCCCAGAAATGAATGCTCCTACAGCTTTTGACACATGAAAATATATCGGAATTGATGAGTTTCGGAGAAACAGCAACAAAGTATTTAGGCCTACTTAAATTCTACCTACCCTTTTCTTTTTGTTATCTAAACCTTTCAGCATGAGCTGTGTATAAAAGTAACACCCTCCAAATAAAGGAACAATAGATATGTAACAGCAGTGCCAACTACAGTGAAACCTCTCCTTGCGGACACCTCCAAGATACGGACACTCCACATATACAGACAGATTTTTATGTCCCAACTGAAATAATATATAAATAATGATAAATTTAACTTTCGTTCACAGACACTCTCAGACACAGATACAGACAGCTGTTTCACAGTCCTAAAGCTTGCTTTAGCCCCTGAGTGCGGCCAGTACTTGGATTTCAAGACTAATGTGTTACAAAACTGGAAAATTTAGTACAGAAATTCCTTAAATGAAAGGAGAGAGTTCTCACTGAGCGACGAGTGGAGCTGGATGTGAATGATCGCGCGCCATATAAAGTAGTGAAGTGAAAATAGTACTTACAAACAAATCGTTCCAAAGTTTAAAGAATTGTGAAGTGAGTGTTTCGAGTAAAATAGATCCGGAAAGTTTTAGGGAAAGCATCGTTCAAATTAATAAGAAGATAGAAGAATTGCAAGAGGAGAACATGATGTTGAAGAGGAAAGTGAAAGACTTAGAAGAAGAGAAGCGGAAGAATAATTTAGTATTTTTCAGGATCAAAGAAAAGGAAAGAGAGCAATCTTGGGAAATATTTGAGGTGATACTGACTGTGTGCTGGGAGGGGATGGGATTAGATATTAGTAACGAACAAATGAAAGAGGTCTATAGAGTGGGACATGGGACTAACCGGCCTATACTAGTTAAATTCGCGAACTCTATGGTAAAGGATATGATAATGAGCAAAAAGAGGTAGTTAAAAGACTAATATTAGCATCGATAGTGACTTTGATTATGAAGTGAGGTGCAGGAGGAAAGTGTTAGTGCCCTTTTTGAAAGCGGCAAGTCAAACGGTTACTACGCGAAACTAGTGAAGGACAAATTAAAAATTAATGGCGAGACTTTCGACGTAGAGTTATATTTGGACAGCCTAATGAAGGATTAATTTATGGATGAATAGTGTTTAAGTGTGAGGAGAAGGGTATGATGAGTTTATTTAATTAGTGGGATAGGAAGAGCAGAGGAGCTAAAAGTAGGACTTGACTAGATAGGTATCAGTAGGACAAAGAAGCAATATAGATAGATGTAAGGCAAATAATAGAGGGTAGGCCTAGTTAAGACTACAGTACAGTAAAATTATTGCAGTGATTTGTAAATAAGTTGGGTCTGTCAGAATGCAGAGTAGAAAAAGTAATTATGTTGTTATTAGGAATGGGAAATAGTAGATGGTAGGATTAGAAGGAAAGAAGAAATAGTTAATAAACGCAGAAATATAGGAAGTGTGGTGAACGAACATGAAAGACATAGTGGATGAACATTAAATGATGAAGAGGTGTTGGTCATTAACATCGGGTAGTGTGCAAGTTGTAAATAGTATATGAAAGGGACTGCTGGCCCGAATACAATAATGTGAAGGGCCAGCAGGACCAAAGGTTTGAGTGAGAATAAACCATACTAATACTAATACTAATGAAAGAAGACAATAAGGGTCTTGTAGGCTAACACTAGCCCAGCCGGCTACCACTTGTTAGCTGGAAGCGGATTGACAAACAAAGTCATATTTAACCTGTTTGATGGATGCAAGGTTTCCGCGATCGTGAAATTCTATTCGACACATAATAGGGTTAGTAGGATTATTCTCTTCACTGCAATCAGTTGTTCTGTTTCGAGAGACATGGCACCTGAACATAAAGGTTAAGTTGAGAACTGTAAATTACAGTACTGCATTCTGTAGACCTAGAATAAAATTGCATGGCACAGTGCTGTATTTTCCTTTTTCTGTCTTATCGACTGTAGTTCAAAGTTGCAAAGAATTTACTGTAGTACACTATACTGTATTTAGAATTAAACTACAGTAATACATTTCATTTAAAGCACGAAGAGATTACATAATGCATATTATAAATTTACTGTTAGATTGGGAAGCCTCCCTCCCAATAAAGAACACCTCCCAGATGCGGACAGATTGTTACGTCCCTTTGATGTCCATAAAGGAGAGGTTTCACTGTATGCTAGTCACTAGTGACCGAAGCGTACCGAGCCATGTTAGACAAAAGAGCGACGATATTTCAGTAGTAAAATTCATGACTATAAGGGTTGATTGCCAGAGTCAAGTGCAATGTTGTTTAACCCTCGAAACTTAGCTGCTCTAGAATTTCACGCTATTTATCTGGGGTGTTTTTTGACCTCAAGAATATTTATTTTTAATACTTAGGACATTTTATAGCTTAATGCATTTTTAAATATCTACAGTAGAAGGAAATTGGAAGTTTTCATTTCACCTAGATTTCACCCACTATTTTTAAAGAATGAGTGAATTAGTAAATTTAATTAGTTTAATGGCAGATTATTTATTCAGTAACTGTATTTTTTTTTTAATAATCAGAGAACACTTTCACTTTCTTGAAATAAAACACAAGAAGGAAATTGTTATTGCATCAAGTGTTCATTATTATGTTTGGACAATTAATTAGTTTATTCTCATAACCTCTTGCAGTAGAAAGAACAAGAAGCCAATTTTACAAATACAAATAATTACTCTTGAATCTACAACATTTTACTCATAGTCTACATCGAAGTTTATGCTGTATTTGTTTAATTTGTTTTACTTTTCAAAGTACATGTTCACTTTGTATCAATAAAACATTAACAGTGCAAAATAATTATAACTACAAATAAAGATGTGTTCTATAGCTGAGGCTATCCACTAACGGAAGCAATCAACATAAAATAAATTAATCAATATACAGGATAATTCACTAAGATTTACCGCCACTTACGGGGCTTACTCCCGAAGTTATACTGAGCAAAAAATGTCATATAAACATTGGTTCTATTTCCAATATTTTCAGAGTTACACTAATTTGAAGTTATCTGTAAAATACCATCATTCTCTAGTTTTAAGGGTAAAAGAATATTACAGATAAAGAATGAACTATTTAGGTGCAGCTAGTATTCTGAAGCTAAAAATATGTTGCGAATTTTATAGTTGCTTCGTACAATTTTTTTTTTTTTTCGATTTTTGACTACAAAATTACATTTTTTTATGCATTTATCACAAGAATTGTTACGAACCACTCCACTCTTGTAAAATCTTTAAGACTGTAGGCTACATTAGAATGCATAATTAAACTGTAAAGGATCAAGTTCCTGAAGTCATGTGATTTGTAACAATTCTTGCGATAAGTGCGTAAGAATAATGTAATTTTTAGTTAAAAATTGAAAAACAGAATCTGTACAAAGCAATTAACAACACATTTTTAGCTTCAGTACACTAGCCAATTAAAGAAATGACACTTCTGAATAGTTCATTCTATATTTGTAATTTTCTTTTACTCTTAAAACTAAAGAAAAAAGGTATTTTACTAACAAATTCAAATTAGTGTAACTCTGAAAATATTGAGATTAGGACACATGTTTATATGACATTATATGCTCAGAATGTCTAAGGAAATAAGCTCCGCAAGTGGCGGTAAATCCTCGTGAATCATCCTGTATAATTATGAAATAATAATTTTAATTGTAAAAGAAACTAAAATAACCAAGGATAGCGTGTCTAGGTCACTGGAACATTTCAGAGTATATGGATGTAAATATTAACAATCAAATATGGTATGGAGTCAGAAAAGATCCCGGGTAAGTTTCGAAGGATAATGGCTGGTTTTTGAATGCATCAAAAGAAAAGTTGGCCTTCTATGCCCAAGGTTGCGGGTTCGATCCCGGGCCAGGTCGATGGCATTTAAGTGTGCTTAAATGCGACAGGCTCATGTCAGTAGATTTACTGGCATGTAAAAGAAGTCCTGCGGGATAAAATTCCAGCACATCCGGCGACGCTGATATAACCTCTGGAGTTTCGAGCGTCGTTAAATAAAATATAACATTAACATCAAAAGAAAATGGACGTATTAAAAATATTGTCATGTTATCACAATTAAATGAAGGAGGGATATGATGTGGTCATGGAATATCGTTATAATCGACGAAACAAGTTGGGAACGAAAAGCTATTATAACAGGGGAATAATGCGGGTAATATTCACTTCTGTTATTTTTGCGCGAACCCCCTGTCATTTGTCTATCCCCTTATTAAACTCTGTCTCACTTAATCATTGGCAGTAGCCCTACTTATCACTAATATGTCTTCATCAAACCCTATTTAACCTTATCACTGACAGTGCGTCTGAAAATAATCTGTCTTATCTAGCTCTACGTAACTGTATCACTAACAGTGGGGTCCCTTGTTACTAATCTATGTCCTCATCAAATCCTACCTAATACTGGTGACAGACTACAGTCACTAATCGCGATTATCGACCTAATCGCGATCGGGTTTGTAGTCTGTCACCGTCCCGATCGCGATCATGAGCTAAATCCTGTTTCCAGAACAAGATAATCGCGCTGAGGCACGGCCCAGTGGACGAAAGTAACATTTTAGTAGACTTTGGTTTCGAATAATCTTGATTTATATTAATTAGGAAGTCGTGATGGCTTCTGCTGTGAAATTTTGTTACCCCTTCCATTGTATTATATGAAATCGAAACGAAAATGAATGGGTAGAAAATGAATTTGGCTAGCATTAGACGCAGTGGAGAAATTTAATGCAGATCTGAGAAAAGTAAAAATAAATATATTAACAAATGACAGACGAATTATTCACATACACACACACACACACACACACACTATATACACTATATATATATATATATATATATATATATATATATAGAGAGAGAGAGAGAGAGAGAGAGAGAGCAATAGAAGGCTGCTGAAAGATGTTAGATGTTTCATTTCAATAAATAATTGATTACAAACTGGAACTGGTTTCTTTTTCAGATTTTCAATTTCAGTTTCTATTACGACGCTATCGTTAAGGTTAAGGTTGTTTTTAAAAATGTTTTATTACAAAATAATATAAATTTTTGGCATGATATAAATTTTATAGGTTATAAAATCTCTTTTCTAAATTGTATCAGTTTACATTGTAAAGTATATAACAATTTCAACAAATAAATTCCCACATCAAGCTGCAAGAAACAACAAAAAAAAAAAAAAAAAAGAAAAAAAAACAATAAACAAACATCAAAAAGTATGAACTTTAGGTGTTGTCCAGGAGGGAAACAAACATATACGTTTGTACATAGAGAAAATTCTTTCCTCTATGGTAATTCAGCTGTTGACCAGACGGTACGTAGTGTGTCACCACATTTTCGGTAATCGCGATCGGGCCTGATCGCGATAAGTGCTAATCGCGATTAGTACTGTAGTCTGTCACCAGTATAACCTTTTCACTAATAGTGGCACTACTTCTCAGTAAGATTGAGTAGGACGAGGAAAGGAGAGAGAAAGAAACCAATTTTGTCCTGGTATGGATGGCAAGGTAAACATCATGTCTATACTCGTATATTGACGACATTATATACATTCTTACCATCGTAATTGCACGGTTGGAAGCTGTAACACCCAGATTAATGGTACCCCCTTTTCATTCACATTTCAACTAACTTTCATGTTATTTTTTGTATGTATGCAAAATGTCGTCACGTGGAAAGGAATGTTGTGTAATGGTACGTGTGAGTATGGCTAGAGACAAAATGAATGAAACACTGTTTAAAATATATTAGATTTTTAAGAAAATGGCAAAATATAATATGCAGTCATAGAATAGGAATACGCCTAACTAATTAGGCAACAGAAATATTCACTCAAAAAGAAAACTGTTTCGTAATATATTTTATGGTCGACCATGCCGAAATGTAGTAATTATACACGTGGTAGTAGCCCTTTAATGCACCTCATTAAAGTATACCTATTCATTAAAGTTTAGGTGTTCAGCCAATGACAAATCACCTTTGTACCATTATAAAACCGCAAGTATCGATTATTCTCGGATATACAATCAAAAGACAATTAGCGAAAAGTCACGGAGGCTGGAAATCCAATACTGTCGCAGAAGGTTATATTCTGTTACTATAATAATTAGCGTTCATTGTAAATAATATTCAAATAAATTCAATTTGTCATCTCGTTTTTCAATTCTAAATCAATTTCCAGGTTATATCAAGACTAATGTTCGTCTTATTCTCTACGTTATATCAAGGTCAATGACATTCGGCCTCGGAAAAAATAAATACTTTCGCGTCTGCACACATCTCACAATTCAGGCCAGTTCGCTACTCACATAACCATAACATGACCTACTTTTGAATAATTTCAAGTTTGAAATATGGTCGAGCATAAAAAGTCGTATGAAACTTGCCTATAATGGTAATTAAGACGCTCGTATGAAAATTATGAAACTCGCTTGCGCTCGTTTCATAAACAAACATACTTGCGTCATAATTACTACCATTATAGGCTTGTTGCATAATGTACTATTTGTAAAAGGTATACTGCGAAATACATGGAGTTAAAAATTGCGTAATTTTTATCATAAAGGAACAAATTTGTCATATTATTGCACCACTTTGTAGTTATCCTGAAAATTCCTTAACTCAACTCTACCCATAGTTGTTGGAACAAATATTTCTGTTCGTAATTAAGTTTCTGTTTACAGCTAGCTATCATTACTTTCCCAACGGGTTATAAAGGTGATTTTCACACATTACATCAGCTTCCGAAAATTTGTACTCACAATGACATCACTGGACGCAAGCCGCAATACATAAGATGTAATACTGTATCAATTGAGGAGTATAGAGCACTCCATTCGGATCCCAGTGATGAACTCTTAATCCAGTCATCTGACGTAAACTACACAATATTGATTTAGAGTTGGACAGATTATATTTTATTTAACTTTTATTTTTACTGTGCTACAACAATGTAGGAACATACATCACAAGTAAATTTTCGTCCGTTAGCCATGATCTTTATTTAGATTGTACAAGTTTTCGTTCACAAAACAATTGTTCGGAAATATACTGAATGTAGAACCAAACATAGCAACCATGAAGTGTAGCGGCAGACGACCTAAAGCAAGACTATACATATTTTTCTATGACAACCATTTTAAATAAATCTAAGCTAGTCTGCTGTGTTATACAATGGCAACACTTTATGTTCTGACTTATTTCCAACTCAAATAGCACATTAATCCATTTAGTAAAGCCATATTTCGAGTTCCGTCTGTTACCACAAATACAAATTGGTTTATTTACAGATTAATTTCATCTATATATTTTCTTCGTGCTTGCAATAACTCCTCTCCCGTTGTATTTCCTCCGAGTGCAACGACAACGAGAAAATAATCCTATACAGAGAAATCCTTCGTACCTCCGCGGATGAACATTACCAATTTTACTGTATCAATATCTGTTTTTCCACCTATAGCGAGAGATTAGATCACTGTTTATGAATCTTTGATTTTATTTCTCGTTCAATATCCCTTATCCTACTTGTATTGTCCGCGGGGATAATTTCATACTGTTAAAACATCGGATTATTTGAGAAAATAATATTAGGAATTTTATTCAGACATGATTTAATGAACTGCCCTTCATTATAGCACTTAAATGATTTTGCGCTTTCCAAAGCAGTAATGTAGGCCTAACTTGCATGGAGTTCCCTTTTACTCATATCTTGTTTCATCATATTTTAGTACTGGAACTGTTATTAATTGAATTTGTTTTTCTTTAATGTTATAATTGCTTCGCCCCATCCAGCCCTGCGATAAGAAAATGATTTGTATGCTTATTTTCTATTTTATTTCCGTTTACAATTACATTGGGAATGTTCATGTTTACCTATGATTTCGTGATAATCTTATGACGTATCGTATTGTCGCTAGATGTTTGATTTATAAGTGCCTATTAGAATTTTAGGACACAACATTCGTCTACATTGTCACCATGTGCACAACTAATACTGTTTCTCCAATTTTCTTACACCTTTCCGAACAGACGTTGAAGGTTTTGAGAAAGAAGAAATCTTATTCTAATCTGGTAATCTGCCACTGATAGTTGCCTGTGTACTGGAGTTGTAGGGGAGTTGATCGGAAGGGAGAGGGTGAAGCAAAGACAGTTTACTACGCTGCCCCTCCAACATCACTATTGCTAGTGATCACAATGACATTTTTGCCGATCCCTGCATTACATCATACTGAAGCTTGCCTCAATTGCTTGTATATATATATATATATATATATATATATATATATATATATATATATACAGGGTGTTTAAAAAATACGGGGCATAATTTCAGGTATGTATTTCCCACATGTATACAATCAAAATATTTCATTACAACATGTGTACGGAAATGCTTCATTTCCGAGTTATGGTCTTCAGAACATTGAAATTCACCGGAACGTTTTTCTTTCCGCAGGTCGTTGCCGTCAAAGGAGACATTAAGAGGGCACTCTGACAGTTCATTCCAAGGCGAAGGTTACATTCAGTGTTGTATAGGCGTTAGACTGTGCGACATGTATTCAAATCAAGAGCTGGCAGAGATACACTTCATGTACGGTAAGGCGGATGGCAATGCTGCGCTGGCTCGTAGCTTGTACCAGGAGAGGTACCCACAGCGACAATGTCCAGATCGGAAGACATTTGTACGTCTCCATTACCGTCTGTGCGAGTATGGAAAATTTAACTCTCCTGGTTTGGGAAGGAGACGACCAAGATCTACAACTCCAGAAGTACAGGAGGAGATTATGGAGGCTGTGAACATGACTCCTTCTATCAGCACACGAAGGGTAGCGTTGCAAGTCAATGTTCCTCATACGACTGTCTGGAGATTGTTGAAAGAGTATCAATTGTATCCTTATCATTTGCAACGTGTACTGGCCCTGTCACCAGCAGATTACCCTGTACGAGTTAGGTTCTGTCAGTGGTTCTTGCAGCAGTGTGGTGTAAATCCGTACTTTCCTGCCTTAGTATTATTTACAGATGAAGCACAGTTCACACGAGATGGCATAACAAATTTCCACAGTCAGCATGTATGGGCGTATGAAAACCCACCTGCAACTGTTCCATCTCATCATTAGGTGCGGTTCTCCCTCAACATGTGGGCTGGTATCATTGGTGATCGATTAGTTGGACCCCATGTACTTGTAAACAGACTTACGGGGCAGGCGTACACAAACTTCCTGGAAGACACCATACCTCATGTTTTAGAAGACACTCCACTGATCAATCGTCAACACATTCACTTCTTGCATGATGACGCTCCTGCACACTTCAATCGTACGTACGGCTCGCCGGTACTTGTTCGAAGGTTTCCTGATCGATGGATAGGTAGAGGTGGCCCAATTGCTTGGCCTGCTTGGCCTCCACGCTCACCTGATCTGAACCCTCTTGATTTCTACTTGTGGGGCCATTTAAAATCATTGGTTTATTCGTCTCTGGTGCCTGATTTGGAATCCCTTCGAAATCGAATTGTGGCATGTTCTGAGGACATACGCAATACTCCTGGAGTTTGGGATCATGTTCACAGGTCAATGAGACATCGATGTGAGGTCTGTATTCAAGCAGGAGGTGGACATTTTGAACATCTTCTGTAATGACAACGACCTGCGGAAAGAAAATCGTTCCAGTGAATTTCAATGTTGTGAAGGCCATAACTCGGAAATGAAGTATTTCCGGACACATGTTGTAATGAACTATTTTGATTGTCTACATGTGGGAAATACATACCTGAAATTATGCCCCGTATTTTTTAAACACCCTATATATATATATATATATATATATATATATATATATATATATATATATATATACAGTATATATATATATATATATACATACACACACATACATAGACACACACTGTGGAGTAACGGTTAGCGCGTTTGGCCGCGAAACCAGGTGGCCCGGGTTCGATTCCCGGTCAAGACAAGTTACCTGATTGAGGTTTTTTTCCGGGGTTTTCCCTTAACCCAATATGAACAAATGCTGGACCCCGGACTCTTTTCACCGTCATTATCACCTTTATCACATTCAGACGCTAAATAACTTTAGATGTTGATAAAGCGTCGTAAAATAACCTACTAAAATTTAAAAAAAATTATATGCACTACTGGTCAAAAGTTTTAAATCACCTATCACAACTATCACTATATGTGGTTAAAACAGGGATTTGGTTTTGCATATTCTGTCATATCATAATGCTAGAGACAGAAAATATTTATTTTGTTGGTCTGTTTTTTTTTCCGATGTGTTTGTACATTGAAATAAAGTATATAGTTGATTTCATAGCTGATCGAAAACTTTTGACCAGTAGTGTATGTAGTGAGTTATTTTAGAAATAAGGGAAAAGCATGACTGTTGCAAGTTGCCCTGCTGGTGGATTAACTTGCAACAGTAAATAAATAATACTATAATGTCAAATTAGCAGCTAAATAACGTCACTTGCAACACTTAATACTTTTTTTAATTTATGCAATAGTGTATAATGACAAAAACAAAATTTCACATTATTGCCCTACTGGCAGATGTACTTAGATAAAGTAATGGAACCGCATAAAAGAAAACATTATTAGATACCGTACAGTAAGTTTACAGAATTTGCACAATGAAACTGTCTTCGAAAATGTGTCATCCTCGTATAACTTTTGGTTGTCAATATGAGTACGATGTTTTCTTTCATCACATCCAAATTATCTTCCATTGCAGGAAAGAGAAAGATGTTCTCTGCCTTAGTGCTCTTGCGCAGAAAAGAACAATGAACAGCTGAATCTTATGTAAAGCTTTGTAAATACTAGGCCCATTAATTCCATACTTTTCGGCAGCTCGTCTATAGAAAGTACCTTTAGTTTTTATGTCTTTTATGGCAGCCATAAGATTTTCACTCGTGTAATTTGTATAACTGGAACTTTTTTTGTGTTACTTTGGCATCAAAACAAGAAATTGTTTTGCAAATTAACCTAACCCTTATATAAAATTAATAATACTTCCATATTACTCTGAATGAAAGCTATTTTTGTTACTTTTTAAATGCTAAGAAAATGAATGTGGCAGTGTTGCAAGTTATCCCGTCAGGAACAGTAATTTATAAAATTGTTGTACAGAAACATTATTCAACATAACTATAAGACAAATTTCTTCACATTATATTTAAGCTATAATTACCTGAGAAATGCTCTCCGGGTCCACTGTTAAGTATACATAGCAGAAGTTTATCATATTTTGATTTTCGCTACTTTCAAACAGTAACGTTTAAGTTTACAATAATCTCATAAAAATCAGAATTGCCGCCTAGAACAACATGTTCGAGATAGAACACACTTTGCTAAACAAATGACAAGTGAAAAGTTTAAAATTGAACGTAATAAGTGTAGAAAAACATAATAAATTAAATATACCTTCACATTGTTGCAAGTATCTTCACGTTGCAAGTATCCCCATTCTATGGTACCGGTAGTTGTTTCTTACCAATATCTCTCAACATATTCATAAGCTTACATAAGACCTAAATTTATAACATATTTTTACTCACAATATACTGTTAAATCTAAACACATATCCCCAGGTACATTAAGTGTACGTGGAACAACCTGATGGAAGCTAACAAGTTTAGATATTAATGGTACACAACTGTATGAAATAAAAATGTGATATAATATGCAATTGACTTTTAAATGTAGCCTAGTATAATATTTACGACAAAATTAATGTCGTAAGAAAAGCAATTTGATTGTGATTGCCATAATGATCTAAGAAGTAGCTTTAATAATGTACCTGCATTATGAAACACATAATTGTGCCTATTAGTGGCTCATAGTGAAATTAATGTTATTGTAATATTTTAGTTTAATTATCTCCTATTGCTGTTAACTCTTATGCAAAGCAAGGCCTTACGGTCTTAACTCTGCCAGCTAAAATATATCATTGTTATTAACTTATTATTATTATTATTATTATTATTATTATTATTATTATTATTATTATTATTATTAAAATGTTACTGCTAACAGATTGTATCTGATTTCGAATGGTTCACTCTTTCCTACTTATATGTATTTTATAATGAAGTCACAGTTATAATGTCCAAACGAGAATGTCCGAAGCAATTCTGTCCAAACACAAAAATATACAATACAAATATGTCCAAACCACAATATATATATATATCGAAAGCAAAAATTTCCAAATACAAAAATGTGCAATACAAATATGTCCAAATGAAAATGTCCGAAGCAAAAATGTCCAAAGCAAAAATGTCCAATACAAATGTGTCCAAACCAAAAATGCCCAAATGAAAATGTCTAAAGCAAAAATATCAAAAGTGTATAATGTCCAAACATAAAAGTGTCCAGTAGAAATATGTCCAAAATTTAAACGTCTGAACACAAAAAATGTCTGATACAAATATGTCCAAACGAAAATGACCCAAATAAAGAAACGTGAGAAGTAACTTATGTTACATACCAACCTTCATAGCAATTTTATTGGGTCAGCCATTCTCGAATGATTAAGTAGCCTATCATGAAATGGAGTAATAGTAATAATAATAATAATAATAATAATAATAATAATAATAATAATAATTAGAGCCCGGATATTTAGGCATTTATTTTGGTTAAAATAGGCAGTCATATAGGCACCAAAAATAGTAAAAATAGGCAGTGAAATAGGCATTTATTTTTCATGGAAACAGACAAAAAATATACAAATACTTAATAAACTATCCCATACGGTACTCACTTTCCTGGTTACATGTCACAACAAGATGGCTTTTTAAGTTGTCAACTGTCATAGTGAGCCGCCTGTCAGAGAGAACGTTATTCATGGTGGAAAAAGATTTTTCTACTTCTACTGAAGTGATTGGAGGACAACAGTAACAGGACCTGGAGACCAGCTTTTAATATTTCCCTCATCTCCTATCTTTCGCTGGTAAACTCCGAAGTTTGTTAAGTGACATAAAGAAGGAATCGGTAAGGGAGAAAAGTTTACGACTTCTTGGAAACATATGTATTGCTGAAGGATAAGATTCTCAGCAAATATTTGTGTTAGGTGAATATATATTTTTAAGTTGTACAACCATTCTTTTTGTTTTTTGATATAATTTACGTGCAGTTTATTTTAAATGCATTAAAAATATAGAAAATGTACAATAACGACGTAAAAAGGCTAAAAAGGGCATTTAACTTGAAAATAGGCACAGGAAGCTAAAATAGGTAAAAAAGGCAAAATAAAAATTGGGCCTATCTTCCCAAATGTGTGGAAACTTGTTTATCTCTAATAGGTCTTTCATATATACTCAGTTTAAAAAAGACATTTTGCCTAACATCCCAGCTGTAATAATAATAATGATAATAATAATAATAATAATAATAATAATAACTGACTACAAAAAAAGTCCAATATATTAAAATGATTTCTAATACAAAACTCTTTGAAACAAAAATATATGGTATACTACTGAAATACTAGTAACAAATTTAACACCAACTCTGAATTGAAATTGCTGAGACAATTCTTCAAAAGTGAAACAAATTAATTTTTAATTCTCGGAAAATAGTTAGAGTTACATATTTTAAACTTTTAACAGTATTAGTTGACTCTTGGCTCCTAACAGGACAAGGTTAGCTGTGATTCATTGTGTTTCACAAAGGCCAGTCATTATTGCATTACCATGGATATTTATATCACAAGGATTTTCATTATAACAACAAAATTTATTGGCATTGTATACAAAGGAATGGCTGCAATGCGTGCTGCAAAAGTGATTACAATTTTGAGGCGATAACTATTTATGCATGGAACTGAGGCACATCTGCATGAAGGGCATACTGTAGATGCAAGTAGAACAGAAACACTGATAGAAATAAAGAGAAGAGTTACCAAGCACCCAGATGAACCTCAGAGCTTCTTGTGCATACAGTTTTGAACGACATCCAGGATGAACTTTTATGTAGTTTAACAGACCGCAATAACCTGAGAAGAACTGTCAATATAGCTTGGAATCGCCTCAGACCAGTTAACGTACATTCACTGCAGGAGGTGAGCACATTCCAAATTTTGATTTTGGTGTGAGTAATCCTAACAGAATTTTGATCTTTGCTATAGCGAGAAACATTGAAATTCTTTGTAGAAGTAAGTTTATATTTACTGATGGCACATTCAATGTACCAAGAATTTTCATGCAATTGTTTATATTCCATGGAAAATTTTAAGGGTTTGTTTTTCCATCAGTGTTCATATTGACAACACGAGAAACTGAATATATTTCAGAATATTTGAAGAATTAAAATCTTTTTATCAGAGAAACGCAATTGAACCCAGAAATAGTTATGATAGATTATGAAATGGCTAACAAGAATGCAGTCCGGTGTTCTTTCAATGATGTCTTCACCCATAAAGGGATGTCTTTTTCACTCGACACAATCTTTGTATCGAAAGGTTATGAACCAAGGTTTGAGAGAAGCCTATATAAATTTTGAGCATCCAGAAGTGCGACACGCAATAATGGCTTTAACATTTGTGCCTCTAAATGGTGTGGAACAAAGATTTCTTCAGTTATGTGATGGTCAACATAATGCAGTTGTTGAGTTTGCTGATTACTTTGATCACACTTACCTGCGAGGAAGAAGAGCTGTTGGAAGAAGACAAACTGTTCAAACTTTGTTCCTACCATCAACATGGAATGTTCATGAATCAGTAAAAGTGGAGAAGAGCAAAGCAACAATGTTGTGGAAAGCTTTCATTCTAAATGTCAACGAATGTTAGGAGTCCGACAAGTATCTGTGTGTCGTTTCATTGAAAATCTTAAAGATGAATAACAAGATAATGAAAACAGTGTTCAAGTTCAGGGAAGGCATAGACACAAGTCAGACTGCCGGTCAACAGAAGGTACAAGACAAATCAACAAGAAGCTGAAATGATTGTTCATCGGTATGAAAACTACATAGAAAACCAGATCATTAAAACTTATCTGGGCGCTATAAGTAACACTCTTAAATTTCATATAGATCCACAAGCCGAAGATTTTGCTGACAATTTGCACTTTTGACATTTTTGTGTTCGAGGATTGTATGTTTTGTATTGTTGTTATTTAGTTAACTGTCGAAGACAGGTTTGAACTTCATAAGTGATACCGTTTATGAAGCAACTGGGCCAGGAGATAATGGGGTAGGGTGGCCAGTTTCTTTCCCCTCCACTGCATACATCGCCAGATAGCTATATATTACACTAGTTAGAGTTCAGATGCAATGTTTTGTATTGTTAGTGTTTAATATCATGTATTATTATTTAAAGAGTAATACATTTTTCTTTGGTTATTACAGGCCTACATTTTGAAAATTTTGCACTTTCGACATTTTTAAACTGGAGTGTTGTGTATTTTTAGTGTGATTGTTTAATATCATATTATTACATAAAGAGTGTTGCATGTTCTGTATTGTGAGCGGGGCCGCCGAGAAGGGGGGGCAAAGGGGGCAAGTGCATATGGGCCCGTGAGCAGTAAGGGCCCGTCAGATTAAGTGAGTTTGATTACTTTTTATTATCAGAAATAATTATTCACAGATACATATCGATACCTACTATAAAATTTTGTAACAACATTTGTTACATGAATCTGACATATTAATCAACAATAGTAGAATTAATACAAATTATTACTTTATTATGTAAATGCTTAACTTTTATATAATAGAATATCGGTTTTTTCCACGTTAATAATCATCGACACGAACTTGAGGTCTCCAGGATTTGCCTGAAATATATTCCTGTCGTACCGAACACGTTCAATTGGCTTGTCCTCTTAATTATCAACCCCTGATGGCCCACCACAATATGCTAGTGGACTCTCCCAAATCCAAGCCGCAGGATCACGATTCCTTTTCAGTAGGGCCTACATGGTATGTTACGTGACGAAACTTTCGTCTTTTTGTTGTAATTTTTCTAGTAAATTCTGTTCATTAATGTTGCCAGTGGACAATAGACAAGTAGAAGCATAAGTCGGGAGCTGAGAAGGGCAAGGAAGGGCAGAATTTTTTTAAGTTGGTTATTTAACGACGCTGTATCAACTACAAGGTTATTTTATTTAGTATTTATTTATTTAACCTGGTAGAGATAAGGCCGTCAGGCCTTCTCTGCCACTCTAACAGGGGTTATTTAGCGTCGATGAGATTGGTGATAGCGAGATGGTATTTGGCGAGATGAGGCCGAAGATTCGCCATAGATTACCTGGCATTCACCTTACGGTTGTAGAAAACCTCGGAAAAAAACCCAACCAGGTAATCAGCCAGAGCGGGGATCGAACCCGCGCCCGAGCGCAACTTCAGACCGGCAGACAAGCACCTTAACCGACTGAGCCACGCCGGTGGCGAGACAGAAAAATTGGAAGATATTGAGAAAGGGAGTAGAACTTTGGTGTGAAATTAAGCGACCTTGGAAAACTAAAAACTAGCAGACAAATTGTGTTATTGAATGTGTTGTTCGAAAACAATAGCCTTTCCAAAAATAGTATTACAATATTTTCAAAACTCAAGAATGGAGAATATGTTGCCAGAGACTGGCTAGCGTGGAGTGAAAGAAATCAGGGAAAATAGTACAGTGACTGATTTGTTTCACTCCACACTAGCCAGTCTCTGGGAACACATTCTCCATTATTGAGTTTTGAAAATAATACTGGAAAGGCTCTTGTTCCGTCACTTAGAAGGTTATTAGGCAGGTTGGGGTGTAGTTTTTCGAACAACACATTCAATGATACAATTTGTCTGCCACTTTTTAGTTTTCCAAGGTCGCATGTTACCTGCCATGACTCAGAGTTAGGAACTGGTGTGTGTAAATTTGTTTCACTTGCACATATTAACACAACATTTTTACTATTGTTTGCTTGTTCATAAATCTGTACATATATGATGTTCTAGTGTTTATGAAAGAACATTTGCAGGATTTTAATATGAGAAGTGAGATACACAATCATACAACGAGGAATAGGCAATTATTAGATTATCCATTTTGTAGACTTAGTGTGACAAAAAAATACTATAAATTGATTGGAATCAAATTATTTAATAAGCTCCCTATAAACATTCAACTTCTTTCTGTTGAAAGTTAAAAACAAAATTGTACAGTTGGTTAATTAAAAACCCACTTTACTCAATAAATGAGTTCTTTGAAATTGACATACATTTTTAAACAAAGCAGTTTTAAATGTTATGGTTGTTGTTTCTTAATTTTTTTTTAATAATGAGATTTTAAATGAAACCTAGTGGTAAATCAATTTACATTTAAATTTCAATGTATTAATGAACAGAGCAAATTGCACTACCTTATGTTGCATTTTTAAAGTTTATTATTAACCTCCGTTTGTAGTGTTCTTAATTAGTTATTAAACATATGACAATTAGTACTTGATACTGTCTTTTATCTAGTAAATATAGTACTTTTAACTTTATATTATGTAATTTGATAAATATCTACATTGTTTTAAATTTTTATTTTGTATATCTATGAAATGTATTGCAGTAAGTTTGTAACATTTGACAATGTCTATAGTGAAGTTTTTCATTCAATGACAATAAAGATTATTATTATTATTATTATTATTATTATTATTATTATTATTATTATTATTATTATTATTCAATACTACTGTTATCAGATTTTTTTCTAAACAGCCACAACTATCAGTATTCATTTCTAAGCATGAACTGTCTTCATTTTTGACAACCTGAACAGACGGGCTTGAGATTGGTTTATTTTCTGCACCTTCACTAGCAACGCTCAATTTCACACCAACTTCAAACAAAATGAAGGAAATAAAAATGTATTCAGAATAACAATGTGTCAAGAGAGACTGAGCAACTTGGCCTCCTTAGTCTGGAGAGCGATCTTGCTAGGTCTTTAAATTTTGATGATATAATTGATGATTTTGCATCAATGAAGTCAAGGAGAGTTGTTTGTTGATGTTGGCCTGCAAGTCAGAAATTATAGCTGTTTAAGAATAATGTTTTATGAAAACGAAACGAAACAAACGACAACGAAAAGACGAAAGTTTCGTCACGAAACATACTATGTAGGCCCTACTGAAAAAGAAGCGTGATGAATATAATATATTGTGCTAATGTGAAGTTTTTCTAAAAGTTTTCATTGTAAACAAAGTGTATATTTTTAGATTCGTATCTGTGTATGGGGTTATCTTTTATTTATTTTGCAAATAAATTATGGTCAAAATAATTGGTAACTTGTCATTTTTTAACTTTTTTCCTACGGGGCCCGAACACAATATTGCACAGGGGCCCATAAATCCTGCGGCGGCCCTGATTGTGAATGTTTAATATCATATACTATTACCTAAAGTGTAATGCATTTTTCTTCGGACATTTAGATTTTAAACATTTTTATATTAGACACTTGCACTTTGAACATTTTTGTATTGGACATTATTGATTTGGACAGTTTGCACTTTGGACATTATTGCATTGAACATTACTGCTTTGGACATTTTGCACTTTGGACATTTTATGTTGAAAATTTTACACTTTGGACATCTTTGTATTGGACATTTTGCACTTCGGACATTTTTGTATTGCACATTTTTGTTTTGTACATTTTGCTTTGGACATAATGACCTGAAACGTTATAATGTTGTGCATGTGTTTGTCACTTTAGAAGTAGAAATAGACAAAATTTGTAGCTAATTGTTTCATTTGATAATTATGATTACAATTCAAAATTAATTTATGTGTAGTCTAATGAACTTTTCTGTATCGCACACGATTCCTATTAAAGGTAAGCAGGTTATTCATGTAGGTATATTAACACCAAACAGGTAATTTTCTGACATCGTTCTTTCAGTTGTAATGGATGCTATCAAGACTGAACCTGAGGTCGACCCTCTGGCAGTACAACCATGTGATGACACTATTAAAGAAGAAGAAAATCCTTTACCAGATGTAAGACCATTTTTCTGCCCTGCTGCCTCATTCCTATATTACTATTTTTTTTTGGCTGCAGTGCATTACAATGTAGAATGACAGCACTGATCTCTGGTCATTTAGCTATCATTCACTTATAAACGCACAATTTTGTACATACATATTACAAGCACACATTTTAAAACTTATTTTACATTTTATTAACTTGTGAGAACACTTTCGTTTATCTCGTAATTTTCAAATTGTCTCTAAGGAGTTTACTATCTGTTCATTTGTAATTATTACTATTTTGATTATAAGTTTCATTACTAAAATATAGCCATTCCGTTTTAATAATAAAACTATGTTTATTCCAATCTGTCTTAACTGATGTTAACTATATATGTTGTATATCTTCTTTTTCTCCACATAATATGCAGTACATCTGTCATTTAGTATATTACCCATAAAACCACTCACTCTCCACGCTCCTAAGTTACTTACTTACTTATGGCTTTTAAGGAACCCGGAGGTTCATTGCTGCCCTCACATAAGCATCGGTCCCTATCCTGAGCAAGATTAATCTAGTCCCAAGGATCATATCCTACCTCCCTCAAATCCATTTTAATATTATTCTCCCATCACTGTCTCGGCCTGTCTAAAGGTCTCTTTCCCTCCAGCTTCCCAACTAACACTCTACATGCATTTCTGAATTCTCCCATATGTGCTACATGCCCTGCCCATCTCAAATGTCTGGATTTAATGTTCCTAATTATGTCAGGTGAAGAATACAATGCGTGCAATTCTACTTTGTGCCACAAATATTGTCCTAAACACCTTATTAAACACCCTTAACCTCTGTACCTCTCTCAAAGTGAGAGTCGAAGTTTCACAACCAGACAGAAGAACCGGTAATATAACTGTTATGGTCCTAAGTTAATCCATGCAAAACCAATTTTAGCATTTTTGTCACATATTATATTATGGTTCTTAACTGCATATGGTTTCAACTGTCCTGAAATTTGTAGTGAAGTTACACTACTTACAATATTTTGTACCGTAGTTGTTGATAAAGCGTCGTAAAATAACCTACTAAAATAATAAAAAAATAATGTACCGTAGTTTTCATCTTTTTATGCTCAGTGTGGGAGATCCACTTACAGAATAAATATTTGAGACAGCCCTCCAAACTATGCACAGATACAAAGAAGCCAATGTAATCTGACTCCTGAGGCAATACATAACAATTTTATGCAATCTAGATTAATCCAGACATGACCAGGTATATGTCGGCCAGAGCTACGTAAAACTTACATTAATTAACATATTGTGATGGAAATCAAGCCAAGAGACGAATATGTTCTTTTTAAAGCCACATAATATATTTTTCATACCAAGTTATTCGGGACTGATATATTTGTACTGTATTGTATTCTGAATGTTGCATATTCTGCTCAATCCTAAGTCAGATCATGTGCTTTGAAGAGTGTGTTAAAAGTTATCACGCTAATAAGCAGTGGCAATTTTTTTTACTTGGTTATTTAACGACGCAGTATCCACTATTAGGTTATTTAGCGTCAATGGGATTGGTTATAGCGAAATGATATTTGACGAGATGGGGGCGAGGATTTGCCATAGATTACCTGACATTTGCCTTAAGGTTGGGAAAAGTCAGATAAAACCCAACCAGGTGATCAGCCCAAGTGGGAATCGAACCCTCGCTCGAGTGCAACTCCAGATCAACAGGCAAGCGCCTCAATCGACCGAGCTATGCCTGTGGTAGTGGTTGGGTCGGGTGGGTATATGCCCTTCCAAAATATGATATTTTTTATTTAAAAATAACTGAAATTAGATGAACAGCAATTTGTCACTTGCAATGTCCTACACGTGCAATGTAAACTGCGAAATTTTAGTAGTTTGAATATGCCCCTTTAATAACAACATTCGCATAGAATAACAAATATCAAAATATGATTAATTATTATTCAGTCAATATGGCTTAAGCATTGCATTACATATGAAATAAAAACATATGAGAAAATATATTGATGTGGTACATCCTATTTAATCTTGATACAAACGTTTTCGCCTCTAATGGGGCATCTTCAGGTACAAATATAAGTATCATCTAAAATCAATTACAATACAAGCTTACATTTAAAACTACCTTGACTAGAATAAAGTATGACATGGTGACTATGTTATCTAATCAACATTAATTTTCCTGTAAAAATTAAAAATGAATTCATTTTAAAACAATATGAATGTGCTTAGCCATGCTAAATAGATCCCTTGTGTGGTGTCTCAGATATATTGCGTTGTCAATGAAATCATTAAAATACTAAAACTATACAAATTAAAATCGAATATTATCAAATGTGGAGTCAGCGACTATAAAGCATGTGTAGCTAATTTCGTGGAGCAATTGGAATTCTCGTAAAATATTCAATGCCCTCGTATCTGAAAAGAAACATATATCTGTGCTAGGTGAAATAGAGATTATTATGAAAGGTCATATGAAGGTATGAAATTACTTACAACGTCATGCGAGTCTAATTATCCTACACGAGTTGTTGAACAGAAGGGATGTGTTTTTGCCCGTGATCGGTCTAAACTGCAAACCGATGACAAGTTGTTTTATTCATGTTAATCTGTAACATATGTTTTTAAATTATAAAATGAAAGATTTGAAAAGGAGGGTCAAAAGAATGTCTAAAAAATTACTTACGTGCAGAGCAATGGAACCGTGTGTAGCTATGACTTTGGTGTTTTCTTACAACTGACCAAGTGTAACGTATCATGATGGTTTGTGTATCCGTGGAGTAATCTGAATGAAATGAAAGCGGGGAACTATGTTTTAAAGGGTATACAAAGGGCTGTGATTGTGAATTAGATTTTCATTAATTATGGTACCTTGTTGTAATTTTTGTTTGGTAATATAAAATTCCTCCGCACTACTTATTAATTTAACGTCAGAGCATGTATTTAAGATTTTAAAGGTGTCTTTTCTAAACCCTAATTCATGTCCCGTATTCATTAAGTGAACGGCATATTTAGATTTTCTACGGTTGTTCTTAAAGTCTGACACATGCTCACTGTACCTAATTTTGAAATTCCTTCGGGTTTGACCTATATATTTATTTTTGCACATTATGCATTCCAAGCTATAGATGCCATTATTAAGTAATTTATTATGTTTTTGGATATCATTGGCTAAATTATTTTTAAGTTTATTGTTGGGTTTGTGGGCTATATTAATTTTCTCTTTTGCAATATTAGATTTTAATTTGTATAGTTTTAGTATTTTAATGATTTCATTGACAACGCAATATATCTGAGACACCACACAAGGGATCTACTTAGCATGGCTAAGCACATTCATATTGTTTTAAAATGAATTCCTTTTTAATTTTTACAGGACAATTAATGTTGATTAGATAACATAGTCACCATGTCATACTCTATTCTAGTCAAGGTAGTTTTAAATGTAAGCTTGTATTGTAATTGATTTTAGATGATACTTATATTTGTACCTGAAGATGCCCCGTTAGAGGCGAAAATGTTTGTATCAAGATTAAATAGAATGTAACACATCGATATATTTTCTCATATGTTTTTATTTCATATGTAATGCAATGCTTAAGCCATATCGACTGAATAATAATTAATCATATTTTGATATTTGTTATTAACACGAGGCTTAGCTGAATATTTTCCAACAAGAATTGTAAATTATTCGCATAGAAGATGACTTGCGTTAATTTTGTAAGATATAGTTAATGAAGTTCGAATGTCACTCAGTGAAAATGATTTTCAAAAATGATCGTAGGACAACTACTGGCATTAATGTTTCATTAGTTTCCTTCCTTGTCTTCCATGGCTGCGGAACAATGCATTCATTCGTATTCCTGTTTCTGGTGTTCTCCCTCTTAACCTCGCGTATCTGACAAGGTATGAGGATGTTATCTGCAGTGGACATTATTAAACAGGACACAGGTCGTATGCGCTGCTCAGTTTCTCTGTCAAAAAAGTGAAGTTATCTTATCAATTGCATGTCCCATCTTGATTTATTTAAAGTATTAAATGCAACAAAGAATATGATTTGCACAATATCCGATATCTTAAGGGAGTAGTATTATAATATCATAATATTATCATAATATTAATCGATATCATAATATTAATACTCGATCACAACGTGATAACACGCTAGAAATTCCACTTCATACATCATCTCTGTATTCCTCATCTTTCACTGTTCCTATCTCTCGTCACTGGAACTCTCTGCTGCCTGAAGTCAAGGGCTGCCGAACATTGAAATCTTTCAAATCCAAGTTAGAAAATTATCTTATGAAGAGTTATACGATGAAAGAGTAATGGAACGGAGAAAAATTCTCTCCGGCGCCGGGATTTGAACCCGGGTTTTCAGCTCTACGTGCTGATGCTTTATCCACTAAGCCACACCGGATACAACTCCGACGCCGGTTAGAATCGTCTCTGATTAAGCTCCAACTCTTGGGTTCCCTCTAGTGGCCGCCCTCTGCACTACGTCATAGATGTCTATGAACGCAGGACCGAAGTCCACACATGTGCTGAGGTGCACTCGATATGAGTGACTAGTTGGCCGGGATCCGACGGAATAAGCGCCATCTTAAATCACGAAGTGATTTACGCATATCATATATATTATTTTAATGTACCGAAGTACATATGATATTTCCATGCAGATATTCTGCGTCATCATACGATAACGGCCACTAGAGGGAACCCAAGAGTTGGAGCTTAATCTGAGACGATTCTAACCGGCGTCGGAGTTGTATCCGGTGTGGCTTAGTGGATAAAGCATCAGTACGTAGAGCTGAAAACCCGGGTTCAAATCCTGGCGCCGGAGAGAATTTTTCTCCGTTCCATTACTCTTTCATCGTATGATGACGCAGAATATCTGCATGGAAATATCATATGTACTTCGGTACATTAA